>NC_090801.1:66571137-67852387 GCF_036512215.1 Solanum lycopersicum
AGAGAGAGAGGGACTGACAAACAGTTTACTATGGAATACAAATAAATCAAATGATAGCTACTATATTTATTAATTTGTCATTTTATAGAATTATCTCAATTTTTTTATATTCTTAAATTTTGTGTTAAGTTAAATTAGGTGGAGTAAATTTTTAAAATTAGAAATATAAGGGCAAGGGGAAATTAAACGTTACCAATTAGATGAATCCAATTTTTACCAATAACATAAAAATTGAGATTACTAATTAACAAACTAAACGAACAACACAACACAGTGTTTCTCTGGTCTCTCCTATTACCTGTTGGGTTAGGGAGTTAGGATTTCGGTAATTGAATTATTTTATTCTAAATCCAACTTGAAGAATATATACATAATATAAATTTGTTGTCCGGGAATTGATTCATCAAATATACTATGAATACGAGAAGAAGATCTTTCCGTGAGCAGCCGCAGCCACCACCGGCAGCTATGGCGCAATTCGACTGGCGGAGCAGCATGAGCAATCGCGAATTATGATTTATTGGTGTTTGTTTCTCTTTTTCATTTTCTATAATTTATGTTTTTTATTAGTGTAATAATGACAAAAGTTAAAAGCCATATTATTAATCATCTTCATTACTCTGACTTTTTATTCTTAGAAATTTATTATATTAAATGTAAAATATAATTTTTTAACATTTTGTGTTTAAGCCAAACAAAACTAAAAGAAATCAAAATTTTGTATGTGTTATTTTCTTAAATCTTTTTTTGGTAGTTAATTCTCACTTTTATTCTCTTTTATCTTATTTTTAAGTTTTACATTTTTTCTCAATATAAGTTGTCCCAAAAATAATTGGATATCTAAACCTAAAGTATAATGATAGTAATAATAATTATGAAATTTAACTAATTAAGATTATTAAACTTTTCTTTATTTAAAATTTAATTATTAAAAAGTTATTAATACAAATATTAAATTAATCTAATATTGTACAATAAAAATAATAAAAACATGTGATGATTGGGTCATGACGAGGACAAGTAATAGCAATTGTGGATAATGATTTATAATATTGTTGGCTAACTATATAGTCATGAATACTAACAATTAATAGCAATTCGAGTAATACATTGTTGAAAAGTCATACTAAGAATATAATTTAAAAAATTATAAATAAGCATAAAAGAGTGATTAGATTTCAAGTTTACATAAATATATATAAATTATACTAAGAAAATCTCAAATAAAAAAAGAAAAAAATGATCTCAAGTTTACATTTAAGTAGTTCTAATATTACCCAATTCTTATTACCTTCGCTTTTTCTCTAAAAAATTTATTTTTAATATTTAACTTTTCGAAGTTCACATATATTGATTCCTTAATAAATTCATATTTAATCTAAATATTTTTCATAGCTTCTCTTCTATAAAATTATGTGATTAACAAAGTCTTTTTATTAAACTTATTATTCATAATATGTAATTTTATTTTAATCCTTTTCATGACCGCGCGAAGCGAGGCTAAGTATAGTCTATATAATTAGTGCTGTTAAAAGTATATCATTCCCAATCCAACTAGGACTAGGTTCGAGAATATACACTATATATACACCCCTCCATTAGACGCCCTTACTAAATATTGGTTTATAATTAGTACTGTTGTTAAAAGTATATAGGTTCGAGAATATACCCTTTATATATACCCATCCATCCTATACCAAGTACTTTAATTTGCCATACCAAGGTTGTTTCAGTATCTCCCTCTGATGAGTTCACACATCCAGAATGAAGCCGGGGCTTCAGCACCAGCGGCACAGGCTTCAATAGAAGCACTGCCAATTGTTAAAATTATAGAAGAGGAAAGTGAATGTGCAATTTGCTTGTTGGAGTTTCAAGTTGAGGAGAAAGCTAAAAAGATGCCATGTAAACATCATTATCATTCGAATTGCATTAACCGGTGGTTGGAGATACACGGTTCCTGTCCTGTTTGCAGGTACAAGATGCCTGTGGCTGCCGGAACAAGACATACCCTGATAGAGAGTATTACAAGTGTTGGTGGTAGTATTAATGAGTCGGATGAACAAACAGATATATACACTGAGAGCATCTTAGGTTGTGTTTTTTATTCTGTTTATGTTGGTTCACTGTTTATGCTATCTAGTTAATACGAGAGTGGATACATTAATGATTTTTTCCTCGTTTACCCAAAAAAAAAAAATAGAAGATATTTTTCTCAATAGACTTGTCTTTTTCAAGTTTACACGGAATTTTTACTAGACAATCAACTGACTACATACAAATGTTCTTGCCTGCCCACGTAATATATTTAACAAACTCAAGTAATAAAATAAAGTTGATATCTCAAAAGATACACTCAAGTTATTAAACTTTGCTTTGTATCAATAAACTTAGGCCTTTAACACATAACAAAGCGGTCCTTCACAAAAGCCATCTAAATTGTTAAAGAGGCTTGCTGTAAGGCTCAATCAGAGGTACTTTTTGTTTTGGGGGGGACTTTAACCCACAGGCAAAAACATCAAGAGAGTAAGTGACATAAGAAGAAAAACATACTAGCACTATGACAGTAGTAGTAATATAACCAACGAAGAATTATATAAGGCACACAAGGACAAACGCTGCCCATCCTTATAACTCAAGGATATGTATGTTCAATGACATATTTTAAGTAGCACAAAAGCACATTGACAATCAGCTAAACGACTCAGAGTCTACCCCAGTTGGGCAGAAAATATCATCTTCAGGATTAAGCAATTTACAGAATGCAAAAACGTGCTAAGCAGTTTAGGACATCAGTTGTAACGATTCAAAAAAAAAAGAGAATTATGTAAATAAGAATAAATAGGTATTTAAGGGCATAATTGTCCTTTCACGTTTTAAATGAATAAATAAATAAATAAATAAAACAGATTTGTATTTATTTATTTTAATGTTATTTGACTAATTCTTGAATTAGTCTCCTAATCCAATTAGTCCTCTCTCTCTCACGCTTCTAAACTCCCTCTCTCACGTTCTCCATCTTCCTCACATTATTTCTGCCAAAATATCAATAATTTTCATGCTTGAAGAACTCACAAAAAAAATTTTTTAAGCAAAAGAAAAAGTAATCAAAACGTCAAGGCTAAGAGAGGTATACTTTGAAGTGAATTGGGAGTGGTTTGGAGGAGTTTTCCGGGCAGCAACATTAAAGTTTGAACATCGATTAAGGTATGAGTTTCTCTCATGGAATTCTTTCTCCAAGAGTACTTTCTTTCGGACGTTTCTTAAACTCTTGAAACTAAGGTTGTTCCCCTTCGTATGTCCTTGTCCTTAGCTCCCTAATGAATTTGTAGGATGGGTATGTTGTGCTGCTAGATTTTTGCATGAATGATGTGTTTAAATTAAATATGAGTGTGTTTATGTGCGGGAAATCGCGATAATGATCATCAGAATATGACCGGAAAAAGTTGATGTATGGGTGTGTATAGGGCAGTGTTTTAGGCATTGTTTTGGGTATATAAGTTGTTTATTTATCATGTATTTTATGTGTGAAATGGGTGTGCAATGTGATGTTCATTTTGATGAAGCATAGTGAAGTGAATGAACCATGAAATCTCCCTAAGAACTAATGTGAAACTTGATGAAAAAGTGCAGAAAAAATAGTGGAATAAATTTCCAAAAACATAGAAATAGGTTTAAAAAGAATCTGGAAATTTTTGGATGTCAAAGAATTAAAAAAAAAAATAGAGGGGCTGTGGGGGTTCGAACCCACCACCTCACAGCCTCCTCTTCAGCGAAAATGAGAGGAAAAATAAGGGGGCTGTGGGGGTTCGAACCCACAACCTCCCTATTCAAGCGAATTTAATTAAAAATAATAATAATAGTAAATTAAAATTCTAATTAAAGTTGGAAAATTAATTCTCTTATGTAAACATTGAGATTTAATTTAGAATTTTAATTAAAAATAGAATATTAATTCTTTTATGTAAATATTGAGATTTAAATTGGAATTCTAATTAAATTAGAAAATTATTCTTTCATGTAAATGATTGAAATTTAATTTAGAATTCTAATTAAAATAGAAAATTTATTATTTCACGAAAATGTTGAGACTTAACTTAGAGTTCTAAATTTATGAATATTAGAACAAAAATCAATGAAAAATATAAATGATATCCAAATAATTCAAAATTTGGGTTCTCGTGTCCAAACCTCCGTATTGATACATAAGTCATACGTGAGTGAAATATTCAAGAATAATGTCATCTACGTAGATCAAAAATCAAAGATCTTGGCATATATACAAGATACATAAGTCTTGTAATACATAATCTTAGAAAAACAAGAATTCACTTAACGAACTATAAATGAAGCCTCATGGCTTGTATGTATAGATATATAAGTTTAACATACGTTCAAGAATAAGTGAACCTAAGATATACGTAATGAAATGAAGAATGTGGTGACAATCATGATGTGAGGTTAATGCGTATGATGAGAGCAATCTTAAATGAGCTTAAGTAAATGTTACCGATACATACTCACCAATGAGAGTGTAAGATAATGAAGAGACCAGTCTCTATGAATACTCTAATAAAAATATTGAGTTTAAAACACTTAATACTAATGATGAGATGAGAAATCATCTATTGAGCTATGATGTCTTCATACTAGAAGCAAACTTCTATGATGTATGAGTTGCATGTAATGGAACTTTATACCGAGCACCGATAGGCTAGCTATGAGTGGTGATGCCTTCTTTCGGGAAGGGCGGAGGTTCACGTAATTCTCATGAGATGAGACTGTCCGGCTTGCCGGGTATGGGTCTCCACACATCTCCTAGTCTTTGAACCTATATTGCCACTATAGGGATCTGGCGGGGTTAAATTCCCATATACGCTAGCATGTTATTTGAATCGCTTTGGCCGATGATTCCACCTCTTTTCGGTGTGGGGAAGACACTGGATTTCATGATGCTCACATGATCTATGTCGGTTAAAGTTAAAGTTCCCAATGAATGAATGAGGCCAGCCTCAAATGAATCATATAAAGAAATGAATGATACCGAAGGTGTTAGGATAGGATAATCAAGAGGTGAGCTAGATTCAGGTAATGACATTAGGTCATTCCTGATCATTGCACAGCAAACCCGATGAAAGTCTTAAACTACATCCTAGGTATAGCTGGTGTTCGCACTGGCCTATGAATGAATTGAAATGAAATACGAATGAATGAGTGAAGCAGACTCTGTGTTTGCTAAAGAAGGCTCCCTAGTTGAGGTCCCATATGTTGAGCCCTCATTTTGGAAAGTCTTAAAGTTAAGTCTATGATAATAAGGTCTCATGGTATACGAATGAATAATATGAAAGAAAGTATGTGTTATATGTTATGTGTTATATGAATATGTTATGTTTTGTGTGCTATACGATAATTATAATGATGCATGTCACTCTCATGGCATAACTTTCCCAATCTCAATTTGGCAAGTCCACTGACTTGACTTCCAAAAATCATGTTGTTAGGAAAGAGCTATTCTTCCTCATGCATGTCCCTGGTGTGTACTTGCATATACTCATACTTAGTACAAGTGTGTACTAATTCCATACGAACATCTATTTTTAGGTGCAGGCACAGGTGGACGCTAGAGCTACAGGTTCGTTGTTGCAGCTATCCGGACATCAGTATTCATCCGGAGTTTGGTAGGTCCTCATGCTTTCGAGGATGCTACTGTTTTACATTCTAGCGTAGTTTTAGAGTTGAGCTAGCGGAACATGTTCCACTAGCGTTTCTTTCCTGTTTTGGTTCAAACTTTGTATTGGTGCTATTTTGGCCGATATACAATTAATACTTAATGAATTATTTCTTTCAGTTGCTTATCTCTTAAATGTTAGATGGTTGATGATGAACGATTACGAAATGTTAAGAATGTTCAGCAAGTATGATTAAAGAATCAAAAATTTCAAATTTTCCGCTAAAATTAATCTATGTAAAGTAAGAATGACGTAAGCAGGCTTGTCTGCGACCTCTGAGAGGTCAACGACGCCGGTCTCGTCTGGGGTCTAGATTCCGGTCGTGACATCAGTTACACAAAAAACTGAAAAAAAGACTAAACAATTGAGCAAAACTTCCCATTACGAGAACATCAATAGCAACTACATACCCGGTGCAATCCCACAAATGGGGTATGGGAAGGGTAGGATATACGCAAACCCTATCTTTATGGAGCAGAGAGGCTGTTTCCAATTGTCCATTGGCTCAGAACATCAATTATGAACATGGAAAATGTTTTCATTCCTAACTGTAGCAGTGGAAGGACCTAGGGAATTCAAGCAACTTCAATACATGATCCTCTAATATGAAAATTCTTTATACAGCTCGAGAAAGTACTACACAGTGAAGTCTGATTGCTGAACATGTGACTATTCCTTTGAACCTAATTTGCACAATGCAGTCATAAAACTAAAGAAAATAACAACTAACAAATGTTCGCAAGAAGAGATATAGAGTACTCCAGAAAGAGAACACTAAAGCCTAAACTGATCCTATAAGACGTGGTCAACGAGAATTAACCATGGAGAACACACATAACAGTAAAACATTAATATCAACAAGATCAAATTGCAAAAAAGACATCTTGTGTGGCCGAAATAGTACTTGAATAATTTTTAGGAACGGGGTACACTATTATGGTAGCCAAAATGGCAGATTCCCCTGCTACATTATAATAAGGGTTCCTGTTCTTTGTAATATATATATATATATATATATATATATATATATATAAAAGCTTATAAAAGGGTCTAGTACTTTTCAGAGAAGATTACCAGCCAAAGGCATCATCTGATTATTACAGCATCCAAAATATGCTTCCTATAATTATTTCTTAAACTTTCCAGTCTTCCTTGGTCCAGGAATTTCCATTGTACCTATAGAGCAACCACATCTGCCTCGATACACAAGAATGGCTCTACCATTAGGCGGAGCCATTCTCTTAAGCTCACCTTCCAATTCTTGATGGTAATCTCTAGGTAACTTGAATATCCCCTTTTTAACTCCTCCAATTTTAGGAGGAGTCAAATTTGACTTCTTAAGACTGTCTTCTGTCTCTAGCTGTATATCAAATTCAGCAGCTTTCTTAAGCCGACGACAACCTGGTCTCCCACATCCTCTCCCTGTTGTACAAATAGTCACTGCCAAAAGAGCAATCACAGCAAAAAAAATGCTAAGCCCTAGACAGATAAACACCATCGGAGCGCGCAAAAATTCCTCTTTCACCACATCAGAAACTTCTTCGAAAAATTCAATCAGTATATGCACCACAAGATTTATGTAAGGATACAACAAAACCCCAGAAGCACCAACCACGGCAATGAAAATCACTACATCAATGATAGCAGAGTGAGACTGTTCACAATCACTTGGCGGCATGTTTCTTTTCTTGTCCGACCGATTGATTTGCCTCAATTTCGAAAAGTGGGCAGTTGAAATCTTGGTTTTCACCCTGGCTAATTTTGGGTCTATTGGAGGAATTGAGGTGTGTAAACAGACCATTTGGGTTAAAGATTTCAAGATTGTATCTAAGAATATAAAAGACTCAAATCAGATCGGCCAATTTTCCCAAATTGAAAAAGGGATTGGAATATTGATGGATAGTCAATTAAGAATTAATATCAGATTGAAGTAATCTACAAGGAAGAAGACTAATAGCAGAGAATGGAGATCTGGTGTAAATTGAAATTTAGGCCGGCCATCAAAGAGTGTAGAAAGGGAAGCAGAGACGACAAGGAGATTTGATGTGTATTTAAATTCTTTCACATGAAATGGTGGACTTCATACACTCCAAATTTAAGTTTTAGAATTCTTTTTCTGGTTCTAATGGGCTACAACTTACCTACATGGGCCATATGACTCATCAAATGACCCGACTCAATCCCACCATTAAAAATTATTGAAATACACAATTTTTTATATTTTACTATTATCCCATTCTATTTTTAAAAATCTCTAAAATTCATTATTTCTTTAATATATTCGAGCTACGTAATATGTATTTGATTTATTTTATGATGTATCCAAATTAATTTTGAATGTATTCGAGCTACATATTATGTATCAGATTTATGTTATAAGGAATTAAGTAATTACAAACTAAACGGTGATAGATTGTAATTTCATATTAAAACTATAAATTTTAGAAATATCAAATATGATAGATTAGATATAATAAGGTTTTATAGTTATAGTTTTGATAATTGTGCTTTATATTTATAGTTTTATCTGCTAAGGAGGTCATGATTTGTATATTTTGTGCGATTTGTATATTTTTACTTATATTTTTGTATATTTTACTTGTGAATATTACAAATAAGTAAGTATATATAAATTATGTATCTATATATTTAGAAATTTTTCTGAACCCCCATTGTATATTTCGCTTGCCAATATACAAATTGGATAATTTATTGTTAACTTTTTATAAATCGTATACAAATAGCTAAGATAAATATATACAATCAAGTGAATTACACAATTTTACGTGAATTATACAAATTAAACAAATAGCAAGATCTAAGGAAACGATGACTGCTAATCACAATTTTCTAAAACAAATAGCTATAGCTTTTCATACCTTTAAATATTTGTTTTTCTATAAAAAAATTCCTAAAATTATAGTTTAAACAATTTTCATTTCACTCCCAGACATTCATAACTTGATATGTTTCTACATGCTTAATTTTTTTTCTTTATATATATATATATTGAATTTTGAAAGTGTGTATATTTTTCGTAGATGAAAATTTTGAGTTTGCTACTGCGTAAAAAAATAATAAAAAATGTTTGGCATATCTTTACAATAAAGTAAGGTATTTTGGGTAATAGTAAGCAATTGAAAAGTATGTTGTTGATAGTGAAAGCACAAGGAGGTGGCATCATTGTCATATACTTTGACTCGTGTGAGAGGAGTATTACTTGTCTAAAGTCTAACACAGTCTCGACGTGACAAACAAGGAATTCAAAGTTGAAATTAGAGGCTAGTTGGTCTATACGCACGACGAAATGGGAGGTTAAATTTTCAAACTAAAATCCATGGCAAATTGGGTTGTTGTACGAGTTAGTATTAGACTATTAGACTAAAGTCAGACCATCAAAATTTGGCAATGATTTAAGTGGCGCTCAATAGTCCATCCTTAGATATTTTTCCGCTTTATGAATAGCAACATGTTGGAAGTGAAAGCAAAAAGTTATGAAATGACCCAATAAAGTAGTCACTTTTATGTCTTACGTTGGGCCTGTTTGGATGGACTTAATAAAAGCAGCTTTAAAAAGTACTTTTGAAAGTGCTGAAACTTATTTTTAAAATAAACAGTTATGCATTTGGATAAAAGTGCTGAAATTGTTATGCCAAACGTGAAAAGGGAAAAATAGAAGAAAGAGATGTTAGGGTTATATGGGTAATTTGAATATTGTATAAAAATATTAAGAGAAAAAACATAAAAAATATGGTCAACTTAAAACAGCTTATAAGCTAAAAAAAAAAGGCACCCTACCCCAGCTTTTAACTTTTGGCTTAAAATAAGTTTTTTTTAACTTAAAATAAGCTATTTTAAGTATTGTCAAACAGTTAAATAAGTCAAAAACCAGCTTTTAAATCAGTTTGACCAGCTTTTAAGCTGAGCCAAACAGACTCTTAGTATGATTTGATCTTACAAGAAACCTACTGCAGTTCAGAAATTGAGACCGTTCTTCCTTTCTATGAGTAACAAATACCCTTGCAATAAATTACACAGTTAAATTCAACATAAAAACATATTGCAAAATAATAATTGGTATTTTCCCAATAACATGAACCATGTAAATCCCAAAATAGATTCTAGTTTGGATGTTTACCATTATAACTGGTTATGACAAAAAGAAAAGAAAAAAATACTTGCAGGCAGAAAACAAAGTAATGCAACAAACAAAGTTAATCTAAAAAAAACAGCTTATTCTATAAATTAATTTACCAGCAATCACAATGTAGTTTTCAAAAATCCTTTGGTCGCGCTGATTGAAGAACTTGATGCAATAAAGAGGAACGTAGAATACTATGTTGTATAGCCAGATTTTTCCTACACAACTCCAGCCAATGCTCTGATCTCCAAACACAACAAGCATGGTGGAAATAAGTTGATAAAACACGCAAATAGATAGGAGAATATCACAACCAGGCAATAAACTCCCAGTCCTCATGACGAATATTAACTCAGAAAGGGCACAGCTAACAAATCCATCAGCCTTCTCTATGATTTCATCAATTGATACATCATTATCAGCAGCAATTGATTCGCTAATTATGTCCCAACAGAGCAGATGAAGGATACATATTTGTTCCCATTCCCACGCGACGCCCAATTTCTTTTCCAATTACCAGTTGATCCCTTGTAATCATTTTAACGTTCACTCCGTGGTTCAACAATTCCCTGATTGAGCTTGCACAATCCTCCCTTGGCGGATCAACAAAAGGCAGAACACCGATGAATTGCCATGGACTCCCAGATTTCTCCTTTCCTCCGTGTGGAACTTCCTGGATTGCTACAGTGATTGAGTGCAAGACCTTGTCAGCAAACGTATCAATCACAGAGTGAACTGATTGTTCTGTATCTGACGAAACTTCCAGGTTGGCCTGCTCAGCACTTGGTTGGAACTTTTTAACAAGGTGGGCAGCTGCCGCATTCCTATATCTGGTACGAACTCCAGTAGCGATAAAATTTCTCCTTTTTGACAGTTTGAACCAGAGTAAGCACAATCTCCACGACGTGATTTTGTTACAGGAAGGGATTCACCTGTCAGATCAGACTGGTCAATTTTCACGACTGGATCATCAGTAGTACAGTACTTGAGGATACGAACATCTGCAGGAACTATGTCTCCCATTTTTATACGGATCATATCCCCTGGGACAAGGTTAGAACTGTTTACTTCACACCATTGTCCACGTATAAGAACTCTGCACCACTTTTCTAAATATTGGACCCGAGATGCTATATCGCTAGTTAGTATGATAAGTTATTTACAATTGGAAATGTAAGGATACCAAAAAAAGGTACCAATCTGGAGGCCTTCCTCACAATTGCCATTGCCATGATAGCAGCAGCTACCATAGTCCGTGAGAGAGGATTACGTGAATATCTCAAAAAATTAAAGAATTTACTCTCCGTCTTCTCCTCCAGCTTGTTGTGTCCATAAATGGACAACCTCTCTTCCACATCAGTATAAGTAAGACCTTCGTCCTCTTTACATCTCAAATTTTCACAAACTTGTTCAATCGGTATGTTTTCCAAATCATCGAGATCCATTAAGACTCTCTGGTCCGATCCATAGTCAAGACATACATGAGTAAGACTTTTAATTAAATGAGTCATTTTCTTTGGCATTAATGAAACATGTCTCTTATCAATCACAAGGCTCAGCGCGAATTTTCTAAAAATGAACGACTTTGGATCAAGTTCTTAAAATCTTCAATATCGGATTAGCTGTGTAACTATTCTAATTTCTCTGCTCTGATTATTTATTTATTATTATAGAAAAAAGAGTAATTAAGTGTCACAACTACTTTAGGATTCTCTAAAATAAAAGGTTCAAGAGATTTGTACACGAATGTTATGCAAAGTAGTTACGACTTAAGAGTGGAAGAGTAATGCTCTCTTTCTACTTTCTACACTAAAATCACATGGTCATATAACTTAAGAATACTAACTTTCGGAAGAGTAACTTATTTTTACTTTTCTTCTTTTTCTGAATAAATCTAATAAATAAGATTATGAAATAATGAATCACATACACATTATATATAATCTGTAATTGTTAAAATTACACTTAATTAGAAATTATGGATTATGTATGTCCAACTGCTAGAATCAAATCATCCCTTCTAGTTATACTCTGTCATTTTAAATTAATTAAATTGCTGAGTTGTTTCACAATATTTAAGAAAAGAAGATGAAAACGTAAATCTAGCACAATTTTTTATTTTTGTCTTTATTTATTATTGTCAAATTTATAATTAAAATAATTTAATATTAATTAATAACCAATTCCAATACTAACTAATGAAGAATAAAATTGGAAGAATATTCCAAAAATAATTTTGAAAATTGAACAATTAAATTTATTTAAAAAATGAAAAATATCTTAACAATTCAATTAACTTGAAATAGAGGAAGTATTATTTAATTAGGAAACATTATATTGTGTGGGTTATCTATACATCATATGGATTAAATAAAATATATGGATTAAATGCAAGTACGTGGAATGAATCCCGATTAATATACATGTTTTGATATGAATTACATTTGCATATGTATTAGTATTAGGTACAATATGATCTACAATCTCAAGATACGTTATTTTATTATATATGTGTGCTAATTTTCTTATGAGTATATAATAGAATACTATTTTGATGTAATCATGCGAAAAAAAAAAGGATAGGAAAAGCAAGGGTGCTATTATGATTCTTCATGTTACAAAAGAGATCAGCTTGGAAATAGTTTTTATAATTAAAAGAGGTTAAGGAATTTTTATACAAAATTTGGTATTGTTTGTATGTAATAATGCAATAACCTTGTCAACTCTACCTTATCATCAACATTAAATTAATTATTGTTTATATTCTAGATTTTCTCGACTTTGGTCCCACGCAGGAGAAGGGATAGTATGATTGAACTAAAGTTTTTTAAAAAAATTTAAAGTTGGCTGTGAAAGCACGTTTTGTAGCGTCCATCATATCCACTTGGATCAATTTTCATACTCATCCACAAATTTTCAAATATTTAATGATATCTCCATGGCTATAAACAATCGTAAATGAGTAAATTGAAATAAATTATATTTTTGAACTAAATCATTTCTAAAACTATAAAATAAATTACATTTACCTAATAGATTTTTTATTCTATCCGATATATAAAATTTAAGTAAATATTATATTTATTAGAATAATATAATAACATAATACTACTTATGAAATAATACATTATAATTAATAGAGTGTTAAAATATAGTGAGATTTTAATTACTTTATCCATTTTTTCTTAGTTGTCATATTATAGTTTGACATAATCTTTAAGAGAAATTCAATAATGAGGGATATTTGACCAATATATTACTTGTTAATTTGTAATCTTTATTATATACTCTCTTAGTTTCTAATTATTAATTCTAGTTTTTGTTTTTACTTTGACTATTTTCACATATCAAGAAAGGATAAATTTTTTTTACCTTTTATATCTTTAATTAGTTAATTTTGAAAAATAAAGATCTTCCTTGAAACTCTTTTAAGTTTTTAAATTATCCATTTTATGATAATAGGAGTAAAATGACAATTCACTGTATCAATCATTATTTTTTAAAATATATGTATCAATTTAAAATAAACAAGTATTTAAAGATAAAAAAAAATATGTACCCCTTATTATAAAATAATTAATGAAGAAAGTTTGAAAAAGATAATTGATTTCTCTCAACAATGATGATAATTTTAAATGGACAGAAATTTATAAATTTTTTTTTATTTTAAAATAATATTTTTTTTATTGAAAGGATAAAAATCTTAACATTGCATGAAATATGTTATGTTTTATTATTTGATAACTTATCAAATGAGTATGAATATTATTAAGAGTTTTTTTGTAGATTTGATTCATTCAGATATCTTCCGATCAATTAAAAATTTTCTAAAAAAAAAAAAAAACTTAATAGGTAAATTTAAATGATTCAAATTTAAATATATTTAATAGGTAAAATTCAAATCTCTATTAAATACAAATTCTGATTAATTTTTTTTGTTCCTATTTTTTATAAAATATAAATAATAACTTAAAAAGAAGGAATAGAATAGAGTAATGGAAAAGAATACACGTGGAAACGGAAGAAGTCCCAAAAAGGGGAAAAGGCGGATCTTTTTGAAAGGGGTGGGCGGCTACTTGTGAAGGGAAAAGAAAAAGGTCGTGCTGAGTCGGATTAAAAAGTGTTACTATTATTTTATTTAGAGAATCAAGAAAGAGAAAGACAAGATCTATAGCCACATACAACTTATGGCTCTAAATTAACGATTGCTCACCTGGCATAACACCTCTTTTTTATTTTGATTACACTTCGTTTCGTTTGAGAAAAAAATTTATAACCTCTTTATTTATAAAAAGTTCGTTGGATTATACTTTATATTGAATTTAAATCTTAAAAATATTTTAGAGGAGAATATGATAAAACACCTGTTTTGGTAAACCAACCAAAGCCTAAAACCAGACCCATAACAAAGAAAGTGTTAGTGGGTGTCAGATCTCTTTCTCTCTGCCTCTGCTGAATGAATTAAAGTGTCAATAATCCCAAAAATTCATCTCATATTATCTGTTCCTCTTTCTTTCTTTCTTTCTGTTCTCTGCTATTATACTATACTTTTAATCTTTGGGACTTGCCAATGTCTGAAGCAATTGCTATAAAGGATCCTGCCATTAAGCTCTTTGGTTGGACTATTCAGTTACCCGATTTTCCGGCTCCGGCGCCGGAGGATAGTAGTTTCTTAGCTGGAGAAGTCGAGCAAGAGCTCAAGGTATGATAATAATAAATGCTTCTTCTTTGTATGTAATGACTTTATTATGGTTTTGAAGTCATCTGGAGACTGGTTGTTGACTTTCCTTTTGGACCATATTGTTAGGGTTTTGGATTCTTCTTTTTTGTTAGATCCGTATTGGTTATTTTTTTTCCTTCTTTGGTTAGAATTTTTTACCTCTTTTGGCTATTAGGTTATGCTTACTGAAATTTTCTATATTGGTGTTCCTTTCTTTGTCTGAACACTTAAGTTTTTCTTTTGTTGTTCAATTCTCTTAAGATTGTTAGCTATTTTGTAGTGAAAAAACTATATACTGAATTTACCGCCTTATTGGTCGAGCTCATTGCACAGGACTCCTCTAGTTGAACAACAGGCTTATCCTGTGCACAATCAAAAAGAGTAGCGGCTGTGGTTCCCTTGTCAGTGTAAATTACTGAAGTTACCGTTTCTTGAAATTAATAGAGTTGTAATTACTTGTGCTTCCATCAAATTATGGCTCAATCTCAATCTAGCTAGGATTGGCAGTATGAATCCTGTGTATCAAGGGGGTTCTTTCTATATTATATCTTGACTATTTCTACACGAACATTGGCTTACCACAGTTCTCCTCCTCTTTTCAGCTTGGGATAAATTATGCTTTGCACTTAAGAAGAGTTTTCCTTATGCTTTAACTAGTTTTCTTTAGCCTGTATGTGACAAGCGATGGCTGTATAGCTCAAGCAACAGCTTTGCTTTGTTTATCGCTTACTTGAGATTTTATACATCAAATTTATCTACTTTTGAACTTGTCAATTATTGTGAGACGTGAAAGAATTAAAGGGTACAAACTATTGATGTGTTTTGTTAATCTCTGTAATTCATATAAAATATGATCTTATGTAAAAGATATTGCTTTTTATGTAAGATGAATGTTCAAATCTTTCTTAACTACTCAATTCAGCGTTCTCGCTATGATATGATGTATACTCCAAAAGATACTTAAGTTGTCAGGTATTCAAATCCTCTGTCTTCCTTCAGTAACTTCTAAATGATGCTCCCTTGTTCAATTTGTTTGTACTAATTTCCCGTTATAGTCCGTTTAAAGAACAATGTCTCTTGCTCTGGTTGGTAACTCATTAATTCTAACTTTACTCATTTTAAGACCATAAGATTAAATTACATTTTGGTACATTCTACATATCTTTAGCTTCAGAGCACAAAATTTAAAGTCGTTTTTACTTTCTTGAATTTCATGTCAAGTCAAAACCAATCAAACAAATTGTATCGGAGGGTGTATAGGACTTTTATGTATTCCTTCTTATCTTTGACCTCAACATTCTGTCTATGAACTTGGCACATGCTTCAGTGACAGGGAAGCTCAGCAGTCAGTGTAGATATCAGGATCTAGTGAAATCTTGTTAAACACTGCTTGACTCTGCAACTCCCATATGTTATCTGTTACTTGAATAAATTTAAGAATCTAACTTGATTTTTCTCTCTACATACAGGGTCTATATGATGATTGTATTGATGACAATGAACATTTGACTACTGAGGATTCACAGGATCAGAATCCAATTCAGCAGAGATGTGATATTATAAATTATTATGAATCTTCTACAGCCAAAACGTCAAAAAGTAAAGAGGAACACGGTGAAACAAGCAACTCACACGAGAGAAACCTGAAAAAACCAGAGAAGACACTTCCATGCCCTCGCTGTAATAGCATGGAAACAAAATTCTGTTACTTCAACAATTACAACGCCAGCCAGCCTAGACACTTCTGCAAGAATTGTCAGAGATATTGGACTGCTGGTGGGACTATGAGGAATGTGCCTGTAGGTGCTGGTCGTCGGAAACACAAGAACTCGGTTTTGCATTATAGTCACGTATCCGTCTCTGAAGCACTATCAAATGTAAGAACAAATTTTCCTACTGAAACCCAGCATCCTCCCCTCACGCTCAATGGAACAATTCTGTCATTTGATACTGACAAACCCGTATCTGAGTCGATGGTTTCAGTTTTGAACGTTGCTGATAAAGGTATGCAAAATTGTTCTGGGAATGGGTTTCAAAAATATAAAGAGCTTCGAATTCAAGCTGGAGATAATGGAGATGATCATTCCGATGGATCTTCGGTTACTGCTATAAGTTCAAAGGATAGTGATAATGGATTACCTAACACTCCAAGGAAGAACTACAACAGCTTTCCAACTCATTTACCTTGCTTTACTGGAGCTCCTTGGCCATACATATGGAGTTCTGTGCACTGTAGAAATGCAGTACCTCCACCTGGTTACTCCCTTCCCGGCATTCCTATGTCTTTCATCCCTGCAACCACTTATTGGGGTTGTACAATACCAGGCTCTTGGAATGTCCCTTGGATGTCCCCACCCACTGCTTCCCACAACCAAATGCCTCTAACTCCTGATCCTAATTCTCCAACTTCGAGGAAACATTCAAGGGATGAGAATGTGCTGAAATCGACAGGCACTGAGGAAGAGCAACGAAAAGAAAGTGATCCTGGGAAGCGTCTATGGTTTCCTAAAACATTGCGAATTGATGATCCAGGAGAAGCTGCAAAGAGTCCTATCTGGGCAACATTAGGAATTAAACATGAGGTTGTTAATTCAGTTGGTGGAGGTCTTCTCAGTGACTTTCTGCCGAAGAATGATGAGAGGAGTTGTGTTTCAGAAAACTCTACCTTATTACAAGTAAATCCAGCAGCAATGTCCAGGTCGTTAAATTTCAATGAGAGCTCATAAGCAGGTGTGTTGATAAGCTTTGTAAATGTTACAAAATGGTGGTGGCAAGACAGGAGTTATTCAGCTGAATATGCTTCACAATTGTCTGCCACTGGCATTTCCGTTAGACCAGTTATTCATAGTGTAGTCCAGAGAAAGTCTAGATGTAGACTCAATGTTAAGTTTTTTACAGAATTAGAATAGATCAATCTTGCTGTTAGTTCCCTCCTTTTTGTGTGAGTGAGTTTAGTGAGTTCTGTTTTCTAGTGATTTTTCTGGGTATTAAGTTTCTTCGTTGATGTGTATATTTGTATTTGAGAAAGCGAGACACATACTAGAGTCAGTGTGAAAATCGCGTGGTAAAATAAGTTGGAGGTGAAATGAATGAGTTCCTTATTTAGCTTTTTGTCTGCTTCAAGTTCTATTATAATGCACCACTATGAATGGAGCTTCACCATGCATAACTAAACTTCCCTTTCTTCCTGTTGGCCTTCTTTTCTTCTCTCTTTTTTGGAGAACTTAAAATTATTTTCAGTTTAAATGCTTATCTTGTTCCTTTCCAGAAACTGAAGGAGGCTATTGTCCAACTCCTAGTAGTTGTATATGCAACTATAAATGGAACTGCATTGAGAGGGGAAAAGTAATGGTCAAAGTTTGAGATATTCTAGTATTTTGTGAAGAACTTGACAACATTCATTTTCAGGGAATGGAGTGGTTTAGTGTGGAACTTATCATGTGGCTTCTGCAATAGATTACTATTGTTTTATGCACAAAAATAATTTGTTGACTAGTTGAAAAGCTATCGTTTGTAGATTCTCTTGAGTTATACAAGCTTCCTTGATAACAAACTATTCAAAGCACTTTTGACATTACTTTAACAGTTGCTTTGGGATTCCATATCAGCTTCCTGCAGGGACCAATATCAGGCTAATTCATAATTACAATGAAGCTGCCGGATGATTTCCCTTTCCATACCACTTGATCTTCGCAGCTATTTGATTCCTTGAAGGTGGTTAACACATTGATGAACTGTGTAAACCAGTCAAGTGTCAATTTCCTTGTCATTAAGATTTCTTCCGGAGGTTACGTCTCCTATGTTGTTTGCGAGCTATTGCATAAAAGCAGGGGTTTTACCCTTTGTACATTCAAATGGTAGCGCTTGTCATAAAAAAAAATAGATTTCTTCTGGAGGGTTAGAAATGTTTTATTGCATAAATTCTTCCAACCTAATGCTCATTGCTCAAGTATTTTTACTTACTTTTACAATGGTGACTGAGAGATTATTTGCTCATACAGGTGCAGTACTGTCCCTCCAACCTTAGTCAGAGCGTGGAGGGTTTGAATCGAGCCCTGGGAATGGAAAGCTCCTAATAGAGAGTGCCCTTTTTGTGAGCCTTACACAAAATGAAATATTGGATTAGTTGGATCAATTTCATTTACTGTATGCACAAAACAAACAAAATTACATCAAGACAGACACTGATTGAATGTTTTTATCAGTTATTTCTTTTGCAATCTGCTTTTCCTCGAGCTGAGGATATATCTAAAATCTCTCAACCTTCCAAAATAGCAGTAAGGTTGGCATACACTCTATGTTGTTGTATTGAGCTGTTTGAAGTGCACAATGCAGTGTCTATGACTAGTTATACTTTCCTTGACTATAATACCATTCACAGAAATTAAATGGGATCTTGTTTGATTTAAGAGAATCTCATAATCAACTAATTTTGTTATCAGTCTAAAAATTTAGTTTTGGTGTATAGTCGAAACTATAGTGTTTCTGTTTTGTTCAGCCGACTGAGTTTGCCTGGAAAGTTCAAGTTGTCTATAGTTGCAAGTTATATGCTTCATTAAAGTTTATGAAAGGTGATGGAGTATGGCAAAGTTATTGGGATTGAAAATGAAAAGTCAACTTTCATTAAAAATAGTTCAATGCTTGCACTACTTTCCAAGTGATTCTTGAACTATACTAGCCAGAGGAAGAGTTTAATTAGAGGTGTAAATAAATAAAAAGAAGAAGCTACTCATGTTGCTGCCTTACAGCCTAGTTAAAGTGCATTTGTTTGTTGAAGGTAAAGTTAAAGCATGGAGATGTCCCCATCCAAGACAACAAAAGATAAAAATTCAAAAGCAAAAGCTTTTAATTAAGTAGCCACTAGCAGGAAACACTAAATGGTGACACGTGATGTGGGAACTACTTCCCAACTTTCGATATTCAAGCCATGTTTACTTTGAGTGATACTATTTTCTTTTTTGTACCAAGATAATCCATTTGAATTGGAGAAATTATTTTCTAAATCTCTAATTTGAGTAGTTTATTATTCATTTAACACACATTTTAAGAAATATCAATAAATAAAAGGATAATATTTTTATATTATTTTTTTGATTTTATTAAATTTAATGCTTTAAAAACTGTCTTAGATGCAGATGCGAACTCAGAATTTAAACATTAAGTGCACCAATATAAACATAGCTCAAATATCATATATTATTACAAGTGGAAAGCTCCAAAGTGAAAAATTGAATTATCATTTTATCCTTATATTAAATAAAAATGTTATATTCATATTTGATTTTTTTATTTTTGAAAAATATTAAGCAGTAAACTTTTTTTTACTATTAATGAATTGAGAATATTTGAAAAGTTATGAAAATTAAATAATGTAAACATTAAAGAAAATGAAGAGACAAATGTTAGTTAATGAGAGCAAATAGGCAGAGATTTAAGTTGCACATTAACTAAAATATAAAAGCAGTTACCTTTAATTCTAAAAATTGTAGATTTCAATACAATGAATCTCATAGTTAATATATTAATATATGTTATTTTCAATGATAAATACGTGAAAAGAAGCTAAAGAGTCTAATTAATCATTTAAAGTGAAAGTATTATATAAAGCCAAGAATAGTTTTCATTTTCCTCAAGTCCCCTCTCCGTTTTATGGGCTGTAAAGAAGAGTGTATCATTTCTGAGCAGTTTTTCTCAATCAATGTCAAAGTTAAAGGCTATTAAAATACGCTATGAACGTCGTTGGATTTGTCCAAGAATTTCAGCTATGGATATTGCTGCATTCGTCAAAGAAATTTCTTAGTGAAGAATACACTTATAATACTTATTATTTAATTTTCTTGCTAGGGCTTAACATGTGCAACGCACAACATTAATTTTGGTAAAAACTTCTATATGTTACTGATTTTACATATATTTCATTAACGTAGCACATAACATTTCACTTATTCATTTAAATACTGTAGTTGTATAGTTTTTTGGATTTTGGATCTTAGAAACAAAAACACCATATATGATACTTATCAATTTTAAAAACATGTAATTTGTATTTTCTATTTTATCACACATAATATAATTTAAAAATATTGTTAATATACAATATTCACAAAAATAATTTTATTAATATGGCCACACGCGCATGGCGCATACCCAGAAACTAGTAAATAAAAACAAGCTTTAGTAGAATTCAAACCTTGATCTAGATAGTGAAATATCTTGCTTCAACCAATTGCACAAGAGAACTTTGTATGTTTTTTATGAGTGCGCCGTTAGTTTTATCCTAATTTTATTGCAACAAAAATGATCATTAGCGGCATTTAATTTTTAATTGTCGCTAAATATGTATTTTTAGCGACAATTGTCACTTTGTATATGTCCTCAAAGCCTTTAGCGACATTGGTTCTAATGGCACTTAACTACTGTCGGTAAAGACTTTAGCGCTTTTTATTAAAGTCAATATTTAATGCCGCCAAAAGTTGTTTTTGTTGTAGTGTTTCTACCAATTTTTCAAATTAAATATACATATATATGATTTTTTTTGAAAGTTAGCGAGTGCACGTGTATCCCCTTCATATAGTGTCGGTCCGCCCTTGCTTAGATGATACGTATATTTAATAGCAAAAATAAAATAAATATATATAAAAAAAATTATTTCTTGATTTTCTAAATTAAATAAGTATTATCTTCGTTTTAAAAAGAATGTTCCTAGTTTCTTTTTAGTTTGTTTAAAATAGAATGACCCATTTTTTTTTTGTCAATATTTTAACTATAATTTTTCACATGACATGTTTAAAACCACAAGATTAAAAAATATTTCGTTACATTGATTAACTTTAATTTAAAACTATAAGACTAAAAAATCTTTTTTCTTTATTAAATTTCGTTTCAAGTCAAACTAAGACATCCTTTTTAAAAGAGAGGGAATATTATTCGACGGAAGTAGTTAACGTCGGCCAGCCTCACTGCGATATATGAACATTCATGTGCACGTACACAAGTGATCTGACAATAGCTCCTCTTCACCCTCTGGCCTCTATAATACAATTAAAGATTTTTAATGTTTCATTGCATGTGATAATCAATTACTAGGGTCTTCATGAGTTTAGACTTTGCAATTAAAAAATTTAATCACATTAAACAATCTTATATATATATATATATATATTCTTAGACAAGTCAATATTGTGCCCCATCGTTTTATATATTTTTTTGTTTTGATCCACCAAAATCTGTGATGACTTTTTGAAGTGTTGACTTTTTAAAAATAAAAATAAATTTGGACAATCTTGATCGAATAGATACAATATCTCATAAACTTTATGTTGCATGTTCAAGGAACATAGTACTATTTTAATATGCATGCATCAAAAATACAAATATGCTATTAATAGTGACCCCTTAAAATAAGTTAAAGTCAATTAATGTCACACCATATAATAAAAATAAAATTTAGTAAAATCCACTTATCAAAATCTAGAAATTAAAGGCTTTGTAAATGGAGTAATAAACGTGATTCCGAAAGAAATAATCCCCCTTCAATCTTCATCGCTAAAAAAAAATGTGATTGATAATTAAGTAAGGAAAAAGTTTAATGTTTATATTAAATCAATGTAAAATATATTATTACGTGATTTAATGAAGTAAAATAAATTATACATGATATGTATATATTTGCTTAATGTAATTACCCCTTGAATAACCAATAATTGAAGTTTTTGCACAAATTCCTATTAAATGAATTGATAATTAATTTCTTTTTCTGTTGCTCATTCAATGAAAATATTTCTATTTATTTCTGCCACATAAATATCGCCAAATTATACTCCACTTACTTTAATTTTTATTTATATTAAAACATAAACATAATTATCAAAAATACCATATCTTTTTACAAAATGTAGTACTAAAATATTAATTATGATTTATACACGTCAATATCGGATCTGAGAACGTCTCCAAAGTGAATATATAGTGATTTCGTAGTTTTCTAGGTTCTCTAATTTACTCCAGCTGCCCACCAATTTTTTTTTTTAAAAAAACCCTTCTTCCCTCTTTTAAATACCCCAAAAGTTTTAGAAACATATTTTCAAGCTAAATTAGAAATTTTATCTATTTACTCTATCTATCAATGGGGCGTTCCATCTTCATCGTTGCTGTTTTTGTCATGCTTTTCTTCTCTGTTTCTCATGGTAACTGTAGTGCTTTTTTTCTTCTTTATTATTGGACTCTTTTCATTTTAATTACTCATGAATTGTATTGATTTATGAATTGTGTATGTTTAGGTGTAGGAACCGGCAGAAAAATGATGGGTTCTTTTTCACATGGAGACACCCGTGGAGTTTTACACCAGGTCGGTTTCTTTTTCTTCTAATTTAAACTTGCATCTTTAGTCCCTCAAAAAATTGACTATTTTTATTTTTCATCTTTGTAATACTCATGCTTCACGTTTAAGCAACTCAAATCTGCACTTTGCTCCTGAAATTTTATTAATTTGGTGAATTAGTATTATGTATCTAATTAATTAATCATTTATTATGTTAAATTTATAAAGTTATATTTCTAGTAACAATCTAGATATGTATTATTTAGGTAAAGAGATATGTTTTTATGGGGTTTTTTTAGTGCGTCTCCGAAACTCATAAATTTTGCATTGCAAGGCCTATTTGGAGGTGAAGTTAATGTTGAATTTGGACATAAATTTTCTCCCTTTTTTTTTTTGGCTAAAATTATAACTTATGTATGAGATTCTGTTCATTTTGATCCTTCAAATATAACCCATATGAGTGAGCATTTTTAATCCTTTTAACTTTGCTAAAGTTCCTAACAGAACCCGGTTAATAGCAACGATATTATTAAACCTATGTGACTTGTAAAATATAACATACATTGTTTAGAATTCATATTCCTGATATTTGATAGCCACATTTCAAGGCTGATTTGTTGAGTTTTTGACCTTGAACCAAAACTGCTTCCATGAGAAATCACTAGATCATGGGTATCCAATTGTTTTTGGTGTTGCTTTTCTAAGAAATAATAATGATTTTTGTTTTTAAGTAGAATATATTGTTGCCTTCTAAAAAGTATAAATAGCTACTACTATATTAATCCTAAGAAATAAAAATGTGCATCAATGAAGAAAGAAATAGCAATTTACATGGTTACAATAATATTTTTTTAACATTATTATGTTAGGGAAACCAAATATGTTGAGCTTATATTTTTGTTTCTGTTCATTGTTTGGGCCTCTAAAAGAGTAGCATTGTATTTTTTTTTGGGCTTTTGACATAACAGGAAAAGGCAAGAGAAACTTATGAGCTGGACTATATCGATGCTGGGCCAAACTTCAATTCTCATGGTGGTGTTCTTGTTCCTAATTTTCCCACACCAGAAACACCCCCTCAACATTGAACTCATTCTTCCTTTTATTTTCCTAACTCTAAAAATCTGTTTTTTTTTTTGTCTAATTGGGCTTTAAATATGTTATAGGCCTTTGTTTTTAATATGCTTCATTTTCAGCTTTGTACACAAAAATAAATAAATAATTGGTTCCAAACTAATAGAATACCATAATGCAACTCTTAAGAATTATCAATTGTTAAATATCTCTATTCAAAAACATTTTCCTTTATTTAGTGAAGGATAATTTACTTGGGCTTGGGCAACCTAAATCCACAAATGACAAGTTCCAATACACTCGGCCCAACCATTTTCAAGTCCAATTATGAGTACTCAAGACAGTCAAACTTACACAAATATATTAATTATATATTATACCTTTGCTGTCTATTTTTAGTTTAAACAATTTGGGTGACTGGCTATTTGGATTATTTCTCCCATGAAAAGATTTGTGAATAGTCTCTTAAAAGTGAATACTTCGTATAGTAGGTCCTAACTTATGTTTGATGGCAAAAGCAATATAGTAAAAACTTTCGTATGGTATTTCGTTATCCGTTTTGGATTTGACTAATTTGAATTCACAAAGGGAGGTTCCACTTTGGGCATATAAACATCAATTAATAGGGTTGTGTGATAATTAATTATATCACTTACTGTTTTTTTAATGTGTGTGTCAAAGTTCAAACGTGACAAGTAAAAGTGAATGAATGAAGTATTATCTTTATTTTAATTCAATTTGGAAGATGGAATTTTGTATTAAAACAACATCTTTTGCCGCCTAAGAGAATTTACACTGCAGAAATTGAATGAGCCAATGGAAAAACAGAACATTATACAATGAATATGTCAACACGGTAAAATAGATTTTAAATTTAATGTTGAAAATTTTCAACATAGTAGTTGAACCACCAAACAATTCAAGTTTGTTCTATGTTATGCTGTTCCAGTCTTCAATACAAATATGAACTCTAATATTGTATGTATAGAGTTTGATACTTTAATGGGTGTCATAAAAGTATACAATAGGGATTTATAGACTTCTTCTAACTTTCTCTACAATTTCGAATCTGAATGTCTAGGTAAAACGGAAAACTTCGCAAACTATAATTAAAAAAACCCATATCATGAAGTAGTTTACATATGAAATTTGGGGATATTGTATAATTACAAAGCCGGAGTGTGTAACTAGTGCATACTGTTATAAGAAAAAAAAAATCACATATAAAGAGTTAATATCAAATTTCATCTTGTTAAGATGGATTCGATATGAAAGGAAAATTTTAATAAAAAATATCTTGTTGAAAAATATTTTTTAGGAAAACTAAGTGAGATTGATTTATTAATAAAAGGTTAAATGATAGATTTACTGTTTGGCAGGTATTAGTACTCCATTTTTGACTTGTTTAGGATAATATTATAATATGAGAAGTCATGGATTTCAATGTCATGGTGTTTAGTTTATGGCGGCAAATTTGGCTATTCTCTCATAAGAAAAGATTTAATAAAGACAAAAGGTTCATAAAAAGAATATAAGGAAAATTTTGAAGGGTACTATTAATCTTAATTCTTGTTTTTGGAAAGTAATATATGACTTTTACAATATATTTATTTTCGTGCATTTCACAATTAAAACCAATTGGTCTAAGTTTGGAAGTACTTCATGTATAAGTTAGATTGAATTGTTTCCACTTTGAAGTGTATATTAAGAAAGCGAAAGCTTTGAAAATGCAATGAGTTCCCATTAGTGCTTAATGCTGGCTGCTAAGAACTTTCGGTCAATCTTTTACCAAAAGAAAAATAGTAGAATAAACATGATTTTTCCTCTCTTGTATAAAAACAATTAAGTTTTACTCACTTTTATTTACGAAAAAACATTAACTTTTACTTTACTTTCCACTTTGGATCTTGTAGCAAATAAGTGGTAAACGATTAGAGTGAATGACTAGTGTAATTTTCCTAACAAATTTACACGAGGAATATAAAAATGTATAAGGAAACTTCCTTCTTGTAACGGTCAAGGTCTTTTTAATTTTTTGGGTGGCTATATTTGGGGCAGAAGCAATCAGAAACTGCCAGCAAAACAAATAAACAAAAACTAGAACAGGCCAGCCTGCCCCACCATATTTCCAACAAGAGGTCCCAAAAAATTAGGAATTGAAGAAACTTCTGTGACACTTCCATTGAGTGCAAAGACCAAAAATTTTCAATGAATTTGGTCACGAACTCCTCAATTGCGTGCACCTACTAAGCAACTTTCAAGTTTATATATATTTCCCTTAATCTTTCATGATTCTTCATCAAAACCAAAACAAATACTTTAACTCTGTTTTTTTCTGCATGCAACAGTATCACCCGCCTTTTACAACAACAAAGAGATATTTCTCTTCTTCTCCATCTCAATCAAGAACTTTAATTTTAATATGGCAGCTTCTAATTATTTGAATCGATTTCCATTCAAGAAATTCCCTGTAACTACTATTCCAGTTCCCTTGCTAATTCATGGGGCGGTGGGATTCTTCTTTCTGTATATAATCTTTGATTGTGCACGAAGACTTTTTACCTTTTTGTCCTTTGCTGAAACCCAAGTGTGTGAAAAACACGACACTCCCAAAAAACTGAGCGAGAAATTAGTTGATGGAAGCTTAAACAGGGAAGAGGTGGAAATGGTTATGGCTAATTTAGGTATTTTTGCCAATCCTGAAGGTGTGAAGATTCAGGAGAGGTTGGACATTTTTGAACTTTTCGGAGAGGAATTAGAAGCTAAAGAGCAAGAAGTAAGAGAAGCTTTTGATGTGTTTGACGAGAACAAAGATGGATTTATTGATGAAAGGGATTTGCAGAGAGTTCTGTGTGCTCTGGGATTAAAGGGTGTTGCAGAATTGGATAATTGCAAGAAGATGATCATGGCCTTTGATGAAAATGGAGATGGAAGAATCGATTTCCAGGAATTTGTCAAAATGTTGTAACAACAATCAACACAAACATTTTGTAACATTCTTTAATTTGTTCCATTTACTCTAATTTTTAAATATCTTTTATACTTATTTATAATTTTTATCTTTTAATATAATTATTTCATGTTTGAAAATTAGAATTCTTATGATCTAATAAAATTATAGTCTACAAATGTTGATGCAAAAGGAATATCAATTCAACAATAATATCGAACATTTGTTTTTTAGTTTTATGTTGATTTATACAATTAAAATACATGATCTAATTTCATTTTCTTTTAATATTTAGTCATGTAACTAATACTTACTAAACTTATTTTAGCATGATTCGGTACTTTAAATTATGATCAATTTAGTTATGACTTATTAATTTGCAATATTTGTTTTATGCGATTTTTTTATTATATTATTATTATTTTGGATATTTTAATGTCATTAATTATATCATATTTTTTGTTATTTTCTTGAGAAATAACTTAGATAGTTGAATTTGGTAAGAGTAAAGAAATATTTGAAGTACAAGTAAATAATATTTTGTTTCAGTGAGTTCGAGGGTTTAATTGATAAAATCGTAAGTAGAAAAGTTCACATAACAAATAAAACCAAGTACAAGGGCCTCACAAATTATTCTGCCATATAAATATATACTTTTCGCCAAATATTACTCCACAATTTTAACATCTATATACAGTTAGATACTTAGAGGTAATCTCAAAAAAAAAAAAAAAATCACAGAGAATAGGAAAGATTTTTTTGGATGATAAAGATAATATATATAAAACATTGAGGAGTTACAAAGTTATTAATGGTATAAAGAATAATTATGTACTTTTTAATTCTTAAGGAATAACCTCACGTCTCTGAAAGCATCAATAAATAGAAGCAATTAAATTAGTTGTAGGGAAAATATGCTTAGGAAAATATTGAGGATTAACAGAGTTTAAATAGCTATTAAAAATTAAATATAATTATTAATGGTGCAATGATAAAAAAAAATGATTTATCTTAAAATTAAAAATATAATTAAACCCATTTATTTTCTAATATATTACATCTTTGAAGTAAAAAATAAATTAAAAAAATTCCTAAGATATATTAACATTGTCAAATCATAATTGTCCACTATTAATTTGACACTATTTAAGAAATAATAAATAAAAAGTGTTATAAATCCATTGAATTGTGTGGATTGTCCTTTAGATTTACTCAAGACTTAATTGTATTCATGTATACATGTTCCCAAGGTGATAAGAATCATTTGGATAACTATGTACCTACTAATTGGACATTTATCATGAGGGCTTTTGGGGTGATATCTCAACTCTATAAATAGAGATATCATTCATCTTTTGTAATACATACTTGAATAAGAAAATTATCTCCTCTATCTTATACTTCTTGTCTTTTTCTTCTTATATTCTGAGCTTTCTTTACAACACGTTATCAGCACGAAGTTGCTACTTGCAAAGGTATTATATAAATATTTTTATTTGATTCACATATTCTTTCATAATTTCATTATGTCGAATTTATCCAAACTTGAGTTTGTGGCATTAGATATTTCTGGAAAGAATTATCTTTCATGGGTACTCGATGCTGAGATTCACTTGGCTGCTAAAGGTCTTGATGCCGCTATTACTCAGGGAAATGAAGCATCGAGTCAAGATAAGGCAAAAACTATGATTTTCCTTCGTCATCATCTTGATGAGGGCCTGAAGATTGAATATCTGACGGTGAAAGATCCACTTGAATTGTGGACTGACTTAAAGGGGAGATATGACCACCTAAAGGCAACAGTGTTGCCAAGAGCCCGTTATGAGTGGATGCATTTACGGTTTCAAGATTTTAAGACCGTAATTGAATACAACTCTGCTGTATTCAGGATAACCTCCCAGTTAAAATTATGTGGGGAGACTATAAAAGATGAGGACATGTTGGAAAAGACACTTACTACTTTCCATGCCTCAAATATGATATTGCAGCAACAATATCGTGAAAAGGGTTTTCAGAAATATTCTGAACTAATTTCATGTCTTTTGGTGGTTGAGCAACATAATGCTCTTTTAATGAAAAATCATGAAGCTCGTCCCACTGGAGCTGCTCCATTACCGGAGGCAAATGTGGTGGAAGCACGTGATCAATCTGAAGTAAAAAGAGATGATCATCGGGGCTATAATAATGCACGGGGACGTGGCAAAGATAAAAGACGATACACTAATCGTCAAGGTGGTGGTCATAATAAAAGGGAGAACAACATGAGTTCTCAAAATAACCCCTCAAAAAGGAATTGTCGTCGTTGTGGCATGAAAGGTCATTGGAAGAATGAATGTCGCACACATGAACATTTTGTAAGGCTCTATCAAAATTTCTTTAAAAAGAAAGGAAATAAAAGTGGTGCTTCCTCTTCCAATGCTCGAGCTGAGTCACATATGACTCTTAAAGATGATGATAAGCCGGGAACATCTCAAAAATATGATAAGGATATTGAAGCAAATTTGGCTTTAAAGGATGATGTTTTTGATGGCCTTGATGACATTACTCATATGGAAGTTGATGACTTCTTTGGAGATCGAAACTGATGTTTGATCTTTTAGCTGGGGAATGAAGTCTGTTAATATATTACTTATGTATTTTTAATTATTATGTTATTCATGTTGAAGTATTTATATTTCCGTTGTTAGTTTTGTTTCGTCCTTCTTTTGATGTATTTTATTTTAATGAAAATTAATAGAAATCCCCAGTTGACAGTTGGATTCAAGATGAGTAATGGAAATGTATGTCTTCTTGATAGTGCTACAACACATACAATATTAAAAGAAAAGAAATGCTTTTCTAATTTGGTTATGAAAATGACATATGTCAACACAATATCAGGTAGTACAAAATTAATTGAGGGCTCTGGAAGAGCGACCTTATTACTACCTGGAGGGACAATATTAAGCATTGATAATGCATTATATTGTAGTAAGTCTCAAAGAAACTTATTAAGTTTCAAAGTTATTCGCCAAAATGGCTATCATGTTGAGACGGCTAATGAAGGAAAGGTTGAATACCTTTACATTACTACAATTAATGTTTAGAAGAAAATTGTGCATGAAAAATTACCTGCATTTTCTTCTGGGTTGTACTATACAAGTATAAGTACAGTTGAATCACATGCCGTAATAAACAAAAGGTTTACTAATTTTAATGATTTTATCATTTGGCATGACCGGTTGGGCCATCCTGGATTTAATATGATGCGCAAAATCATTGAGAATTCACATGGACACACCTTAAAGAGCCCAAATATCCTTCAATCAAAGGAATTCTCTTGTGCTGCTTGTTCTCAAGGAAAGTTGATCATTAAACCATCAACAGTTAAGGTTGGAATTGAATCCCCTGCGTTTCTGGAACGTATACAGGGTGATATACGTGAATCAATTCAACCTGCATGTGGACCCTTTAAATATTATATGGTCTTGATAGATGCTTCTACAAGATGGTCACATGTGTGTTTATTATCAACTCGCAACATGGCTTTTGCGAGATTGCTGGCTCAAATAATAAGATTGAAAGCACAATTTCCAGACTATACAATAAAGACAATCCGTCTAGATAATGCTGGTGAGTTTACATCTCAGGCATTTAATGATTATTGTATGTCTACTGGTATAATTGTTGAACATCCAGTTGCGCATGTTCACACTCAAAACGGTCTAGCAGAATCATTGATTAAACGTCTGCAATTGATAGCTAGACCATTACTAATGAGAACAAAGTTATCTGTGTCTATGTGGGGGCATGCTATTTTGCATGCAGCAACACTTGTGCGCATAAGGCCAACCAATTATCATGAATTCTCCCCATTACAATTGACTTTTGGTCAAGAGCCAAACATTTCCCATCTTAGAGTTTTTGGATGTGCGGTGTATGTCCCAATTGCTCCACCACAACGCACAAAGATGGGGCCGCAAAGAAGGTTGGGAATATATGTTGGGTATGAATCTCCTTCAATCATAAAATATTTGGAGCCTATGACTGGAGATTTATTTAAGGCAAGATTTGCTGATTGTCATTTTGATGAATCAGTATACCCAACATTAGGGGGAGAACATAAGTCATTGGGAAAAGAGATAGATTGGAATTCATCATCTCTATCTCATCTGGATCCTCGAACAAACCAATGTGAGCAAGAAGTTCAAAGAATAATTTATTTGCAGAACATTGCAAATCAGCTACCAGATGCATTTACGAATCTTCCAAGGATTACTAAATCGCATATTCCAGCTGTTAATGCTCCAGTTCGAGTTGATATCCCGACGGGACAAATTGTTAAGGCAAATGAGTCTAGACCACATTTGAAGCGTGGTAGACCAATTGGTTCCAAGGATAAAAATCCTCGAAAGAGAAAAGGAATAAATGATCAAGATGATCATGGGTTGAAAGAAATTTCTCAAGATGAGACCCAAGTCATAACACATGATGATGAGGAGGTTCGAACTTCTGAAAATAATGAAATTTCAATGAATTATGTCTCGACGAGAAAGTTGTGGAACCGAAATAATGTTGTGATTGACAACATATTTGCCTATAATTTTGCTATTGAAGTAATGCAACAAGATGAAGATTTTGAGCCAAAATCTGTTCGCGAATGTAAACAGAGAAATAATTGGCCAAAATGGAAGGATGCAATTCAAGCTGAATTGGCTTCACTAGAAAAACGTGAAGTTTTTGGACCAATAATCCGAACACCTGAAGGTATCAAGCCAGTGGGGTACAAATGGATTTTTGTACGAAAAAGAAATGAGAAAGGTGAAGTCATGAGATATAAGGCCCGACTCGTTGCTCAAGGTTTTTCTCAAAGACCTGGCATTGATTATATGAAGACATATTCTCCAGTGGTAGATGCAATCACCTTTAGATATCTCATAAATCTGGCAGTTCATGAAAAACTTGAAATGCGTCTAATGGACGTTGTCACGGCCTATCTATATGGCTCATTGGACCATAATATTTTCATGAAAATTCCTGAAGCATTCAAAGTGCCTGAAGCATACAAAGATTCAAGAGAAACTTGTTCAATAAAGCTTTTGAAGTCTCTGTATGGATTGAAACAATCAGGAAGGATGTGGTACAATCGTCTAAGTGAATATTTGTTAAAGAAAGGGTACAAAAATGACCCGATTTGTCCCTGTATTTTCATTAAACGGTCGGGGTCTGAATTTGTAATAATAGTTGTGTATGTTGATGATTTGAACATCATTGGCACTCGTAAAGAGCTTTTAGAAGCTGTTGAGTGTCTGCAAAAAGAATTTGAAATGAAATATCTCGGCAAGACAAAATTTTGTCTTGGTCTACAGATTGAGAATTTGTCAAATGGAATACTTGTTCATCAATCAACGTACACAGAAAAGATACTAAAGCGTTTTTACATGGATAACTCACATCCATTGAGTACTCCAATGGTGGTAAGATCGCTTGGCATCAATACAGATCCATTTCGACCTCAAGAGAATGATGAAGAGCTTCTTGGTGATGAAACTCCTTATCTTAGTGCGATCGGGGCACTAATGTACCTTGCTAACAATACTTGACCAGATATCTGTTTTGCAGTAAGTCTACTGGCAAGATTCAGTTCCTCCCCAACAAAAAGACATTGGAATGGTGTTAAACACATACTTAGATATGTTCGAGGGACCATGGACATGGGTTTATTCTATTCCAATGAATCCAAATCAGAACTGATTGGTTACGCAGATGCAGGGTATTTATCAGATCCACATAAAGCTCGATCACAAACAGGCTATTTGTTTACATGTGGAGACACGGCAATATCTTGGCGATCAATGAAGCAAACATTGGTAGCCACTTCTTCAAATCATGCAGAAATAATAGCCATCCATGAAGCAAGTCGAGAGTGTGTCTGGTTGAGATCAATGACCCATCATATTCAGAAAATGTGTGGTTTTTCTTTGAAAAAGAATATACCAACCACAATGTACGAAGATAATGCTGCATGTATAGCTCAATTGAAAGGAGGATACATCAAAGGAGACCGGACAAAGCATATCTCACCAAAGTTCTTTTTCACGCATGATCTTCAACAAAATGGTGAGATAGAAGTTCAACAAATTCGTTCAAGTGATAATCTTGCTGATTTATTCACTAAGGCATTGCCAACATCAACATTTGAGAAGTTGAGATACAAGATTGGAATGCGCCGTCTCCGAGATATCAAGTAAAGTTTTCATCAGGGGGAGCGAAATACGCGTTGTACTCTTTTCCTTAACTATGGTTTTGTCCCAAGTTGGGTTTTCCTGGTAAGGTTTTTAATGAGGCAACATTCAAAGCGTATTATGAGATATGTGTACTCTTTTTCCTTCACTAGGCTTTTTCCCACTGGATTTTTCCTAGTAAGGTTTTAACGAGGCACATAATCTATGGACATCCAAGGGGGAGTGTTATAAATCCATTGAATTGTGTGGATTGTCCTTTAGATTTACTCAAGACTTAATTGTATTCATGTATACATGTTCCCAAGGTGATAAGAATCATTTGGATAACTATGTACCTACTAATTGGACATTTATCATGGGGGCTTTTGGGGTGATATCTCAACTCTATAAATAGAGATATCATTCACCTTTTGTAATACATACTTGAATAAGAAAATTATCTCCTCTATCTTATACTTCTTGTCTTTTTCTTCTTATATTCTGAGCTTTCTTTACAACAAAAAGATAATATTACTATTTTATCTATTGACTTTATTAAATTTAATACTTTGAGAAATGTGTTAGATAATAAATAATTTAATAACAACAGTAAATTATTTCTTGATTTTTTAAACCAAACAAATATTATAAAATAACTATTTTTAATTTAATGAATAAATATTATTGAATGGAGAATGAATTACTATTTTTAGTTTAATGAATCAATGTCTTAATTTCAATACCATTCAACAATGATTTAATTGGAGAAATTACTTAATTTTGTACATTAGAATGACAAAGTTATTTTTCATGTAAATAGTAAAGGTTAATAATAAATCTAAATTAAGAGAAAAATAGATAAGTAGTTAATATTGATCTAATTTTTCATGTGATTTGTACATATTAACTACTTTAATTTTATTTCAAAAAACTTCATTTTAATTGTATTTTGTTATCATATTTTATGAAAAAGATGCACAATAACATCAATGATACTAATACGTTGTTTTTTTAATATAAAAAATGAAAAATTTATTAAAATTTTTATCACAAAATAATTGAAAAAATGTTGAAGATAGTAGGCCGGCCAAAAGTGAGAACTCTATATAACCTTTTTTTTAAGGGGTGATATACTTTGTTATGCCACCACTAAATTCATCATGCGAAATGTTTTGTTTATATATATTAGATTGTTATATAAGCATATTAAATATTACATAAATAAATATTTATATTAAAATGAATTATTTAATTTACAATTTAAAAGCGTGAAATGTATGAAATCCTATACAGGTTAGTTACCTTTGTTGGTTGTTGTGTTACTAAGAGCCTTTTGAGCATTCCTATTAAAAATGCTTATTTTTTTAGAAGTATTTTTAATTAAAAAAATATTTTTGAAAAAATAATAATTTCTGTTTAGCTAATTCGTCTGAAAAGTGTTTTTAATAAATAAATTTTGTTTGACTATTTTTTTTTAATAAATGCTTTTGAAAGTCAAATTACGAAAAAAGATAAATATCAATGTACTTTTAATACTAAAATTATTTTATAGGTAGAAACTATTTTATATATTGATTTAACCTTTTTAACGAAGTATATGCATATTCAAAATTTTCAATTGATATTACACATGGAAATAAATTAATTAAATATTAATATAATATTGACAAGATGACTCAAGTATAATTCAGAATATCAAGAAAAATAAACTTAAAACTATTCCACAAATGAAACCACTACTTACAAAAAGTTCACCACAAAAATAAATAAAAACTTTCATATTTTTAATCCAACAAAAATGTTGTTGTTACATTTACTTAAAATAAGACGTTTAATAATATATAAAACGAAAATTAAGAATAGTATATAAACATAAAATAAGAAATTATTATATAAAAAATAAAAATAAAAATAAATTTCTTGTATGAAACTTAACCAGATTTATGATATATGTTAATTAGTAAGAGACATATTCGTAAATATATCTATATTTGAGAGGGATATTATAGTTTTCAAAAAAATAATTTTCTAAGCAGAAATTTCTAGTTTCTTCCCGACAACAGAAAATTGCTTATACTTTCATTTAAAAGCAGTTTTGAGAATTTACCAAACATTATTTTTTTTTAAATAAAAAAAGCTTTTATCGAGAAAAAAAAGAAGCACTTTTGGCATCCAACAGCAGTGCCAAAAATGCTCTAAAAAGATTTTCGGTAGAGTTCAATTTTCAATACACTTGATTAAAAGCCTGTTTGGATGAACTTAAAAGTTGGTCAAACTAACTTTAAAAAGTCAGTTTTTGATTTATTAAAATGTTTGACAAATATAAAAAAAAATAACTTATTTTAAGTCAAAAATTACTTATTTTAACTTGACCGTATATATTACCTTTTTACCCTTAATTCTTTTATTTTTATTTTTATGGTTTATTTATTTTTAATTTTTTTCAATTATTATTTTATCTTATTATTATTATTATTATTTATTTTATTATTCTTTATTATTATTATTATATATTATTATTATTGTTATTATTATTATTATTTATTTTATTATTCTTTATTATTATTATTATTATATATTATTATTATATTGTTATTATATTATTTCCATATTATTTTATTATTATTATCTATGATTATTATATATTATTATTTATTATTAATAATAATACTTTATATATTATTATTATTATTTATTATTATTATTATTACTATTATTATTATTATATATATATCATATAATAATAATAATTATTATTATTATTATTTTCATATTGTTATATTATTATTATTATTTATATTTAATTATTTATTATTATTATTATTATTTATTTTATTTATTATTATTATTATATATTATTATTATTATATATCATTATTAATATTTTTTTATTTTTTTATTATTATTATTATTCTTTATTATTATTATATATTATTTATTATTATTATTATTAAATTAATCATTTTTTATCATGTTAACAACTTTTAAGGGTATATTTCAGACATTTTGATTAAAAAAAAAGTGTTACCAGCACTTATTTGTCAAACACATCAACAATTTTTTTTAACTTTGACAATTTTATCTAAATACATAACTACTTATCTAAATACTATTGCTTTCTCTTTTTTTTTTTTTAAGGAATAATGTGAAAAATTATTTCTTGTAGGTGGAGTTTTAAATCATTATTATGATCGAATAAATTCGAGATTGTCAATTCGTTCTACTTAGTTAAGTTAGTGGACCATCCATAATTATTTACGTATTTCTTCCGTTTCAACTTCCTCTACTTTTCTCACCTCACTCGAAAAAAAGAAAAAAAATGTTAAAAATTTGTATATCTACTATAATTTATTTGAGATTGATGCATTTTTATAGTAAAAACTCTCATATTTAGAAGAAGACATCATTAAGAAATGGTAAGGTAGAGAATGCTCTTTATAAGACATTGCACCTAGTACAACTTGGAGTTTCCTTTTATTATTATAGTAACATTTTCTTACAAACAAATAGCTAGAGACAATTGGTACATACATACTCACCATAATTAGTGCTTAGCTCTTTTGCAGTAAAAAAAAAAAATAGATATTTTTCTTCTATGCACACAATACCGTAAATGCTATTTATACTATTAAATTGAGCAGTAAAAGCTCACAACTGCCGCCCCCTAAACGTTAATAACCACCCAAAAAAGAGTAGGCCAAATCAATTCTTTTTACTTCCACAATTGAATGACCAATTTTACAATGGACAAAAAGTGCCAAACTGCGCTTTTCCCCAAATATTTTGGTGAGTAAAACCCTCAAATTTAAGGCAAAACTCTTAGAATAATATATTAGCAAGTAGTATACTTTGAAAATTCTGATTTTTTTTTCTTAAAGAATATGTTGCGTTTTAACGGAATTGTCCTCCAGAAAATGTCTGACCAAATGACCAAGAACTAGGAGCTGCATTGTATGAAACAACAGTGCGACCATCGCCTGTAGTGACCTTAAAGGACAAGCTTTGGCCGTTAAGGTAAGCGTTATTCTGCCAATTTTGGCCCCAATTTCTTGACATTGGTTGCCATTGAGTTCTTGAACCCTTTATGTATACTGAATGTACATCCCCTGAACCTCCAACATTTGTTACAAGAACCAAGTTGAAGTAAGAGTGGCCATTGATTGTAAATCTAATTCCTCCGCTTCTTCTGCAGGGTACCCTGTAAAACATTAACACAATAATTTAGTTACCATAAACAAATAAACTTTTCGGTCTATGAGAACATACTCTTTCTCAGTTTCAATTTCGATATAAAGAGAAGGGTAAATATAAATTACCTTCTATAGGCAACAGGAACTATGCCAGCTCTATATTGAGCAATGCGCAAGAAGATAGGTTGAGAGAGATCAAAATGAGGGCGTGGAGGATCACACCATCCTCCTGGTGGACAGAAATTGGTGGCTGTTACCGTAATTATGCCTGGCAGGCAGTACTGCCCCGCATTCACACACATTAGCTGAAAACACGCTCCACAGCTCAACCCGTTGTTGAACAGAGCAGTACTCAACGCAGCAGTGTTCGTTCCGTATCCCGTGCTGTATAAATTTCCGTAACCACAAGCACCACCTGTCAAAATCCACACACGATTTCAGTAGTTTTTTTACATGACTACAAGCTTAGGCTCAAGTGAAAAATTGTAGTACCCATAGTTCCAGAAGCATCTCCTCCACCGTAAAAAGTGGCATGTGCATTGATCCAACCACCATAGCCATGGGCTGATTGAAACATGAGGGAAATTCCCATTAAAAGGATAGCTAAAAGAGCCATTTTTGAACCTGCAGGGGATGGAATTAAAGTTTAGTGCTAATGAAGTCAGTTTACTATAAAAAAAAATAAATTGAACAACTAGGGAAAATGACTCACAAAAAAATAAAGTTTCTATGTGTTTGCTTGAGGAACGAGGGTATAGTTAGGAAATGAAGATATCAGCAATCGTGGAGAATAAATAGAGGAACTAAAAGGGTGGTTTGGGCGTTAAAATAAAAGGTCCAATATTAAATTAAGCTGACCAACTGATAAAGTTTCTTTAACTGTTGCTTGGGACCATCCTCTCTCTACTTAGCATATTCACATAAAAATATAATTTTTTTTCATCATAGAATTAAAGGAATTGCCTGAGTAGTTGGAAAAGTTACTACTTTTGCTCTCCTAATTTACATAACATAATTTGAATTTTGAGCCTTAATTTTGAAGTAATTTTACTTGTATAACCTCTAAATACTGTAATTTTATTACTTTTGATACTTTTTATGTAATTTTTAAATATGAAGTTTGACTCTTGATTTTTGAACTGTATCAAATAAATTGAGACAGAGGGAATAATATATATACACGTAGAGGTTTTGTTTTCTCTGGGAAGAAGCCGCGTGGTATTGAAGCAGTCCTATTCTGGAATTCCATTGCAAAATTGAATCCAGTATGTGTAGGGTCGGGTCAATAGCAGAGTGGTACAATTCATGTGATTGGTGAAATTACGTATGGCTAATTTAATTGTACCCTCTATATAGTAGCATTATTATTTTTTTTTAATGAAAATGGAGAACAACTGGGAACCATAAAATGTTATCTACTTAATCAGATTCGTTAATCCTGTCTCAACATTTGTATCCACAATGTTCTTTCAGTACTATCACGTTCTTGTACTCAACGGTGTAGCTTAAAGATCAATAATACAGGTAGATTGAATATTTGATATTAATTATGCCTTATGAAATAGTAGTAAGCAAATCCAAACACTATTGTTATTTGAAAAAAGAAATATGTTACGTACTATATTGTTACGAGATTGATTAGTCGATTTCATTGTAAAAAAAAAAGTTAAATATGATTCCATTATTATTAAGAAGAAAGAGAAAAAAAATAAAAAGAATCAGGTCTTGAATTTGTGAATATCAAGATTATTCTTAAATCTCTTTTGATTGAATTTCACATCGAGTATATATATCTATATTTGTTTTGTATAATTAATATCAAGATACACACATAACTGCAATCCTTCCGCTAATACCAGAATCGGATACTATCAATATCTCCTCAAGGTTGAAGTCCGAAGGCAATTAAAATGTTCACAAAATAGATCCAGAGATATATAACATATCATTTGTATTTATTTTACCTTGTATTATTATTATTTTCCAATAAATTTTCAAATGGCGATAGAGTACAAGATTGTACGTTACAAAAATAGTCGTAATTCAAATTCATGTACACGAATTACTATTATGTCTGTGAGTTGGTTGTGTTAAGTGAATATTGTTGACCAAGAAAATATTACTATATTTTTTGAAAAAATAAAATTAAAAATTCAAACATGAGAAACCAGACATTACTAACTCAGAGATTTAGAGGTCTTATCCATCATTTTCCCAGAAAGAGTTGCACTGATTACGGATTTTTCAGTAAATAAATAAATAAAATAAAAAGATTTTCTCCAGACAATCAAATATCATAAAGTTTCAAGACAAATGAGAAACCTAAGACAATATAGGCTTCATCTGTTTATATTTTTCAATTTTGATGTAATAAAAGTGACTCCACGCATCTTATCAAAGTCTATAACAGCCCAAAAAGCATTTTGACGTTGAGGTTTCCTATTTTAATTTAATTTCCATGTACACATTGGTAACCAGCTCAGACCATGTGTTGACTAAATAACATCACCGCTTTAAATATTGTTTAGTGAAATTAAACTACTCCATGCATGTGTCATTTTGTCTTTGCAAATTTAGTGTGATTATACAAAATTATGCCACATTATCCGCACCAAGACCTAGTCCACAATACACCTTATAATATACACTTCTGGAGCAGACAGCCGGAGACAGATTGAAAATTTGAAATTTATGTGTTTGATATTTTAAATTTTTCATGTTGGTAAGTCAAAAATATTTTTAAAAACATTTTCTTTAAGAATAAGAAAAAGTGAAAAAAAATTGAATAAGTGACATCCCAAATTCATTGTCTCTTCCCTATCCATCCAACACCTCTGACCCGACCCCTGACCATCCCACCATGCCACCCTCGAACCCCAACTCCCCACACACTATAACAAAAACAACTTTTAGCGATAAATATTGACAGTAATAAAGAGTGTTAAAGATTTTATCGATATTAGTTAAGTGTCATTAGAACCCAATGTTACTAAAGGCTTTACGGACATACGACAATTAAGAAATAAATGCCGCTAATGATCATTTTTGTTTTAGTGACACCATCTCATCCTCATACTCATGTTTTGCTAGATTACATATAAATTATTTTAAAATAATATTTTTTTTGTTTACATTTCAAACACTAAAAATAAATAAGAACATCACTTGTTTTCCAAGAGAATATTTTTCGAAAAACATTTTTCATCTTAAATATTTTAGGTAGATTTCTTAATACATATACAACATATCATGGATTCATGTAAACCTCCAACTTACACTCTACCTCTACCTCTAACTACGGAGTAGAGACATATTTGAAGTGAATTTTGTAGGTTCCACTGAACAAGTTATTATATACATATCCAAAAGGTTCAAAAATTATATAAGAAACATAATTCGATCACATGAATGAATTTACCGACACTAAATCTTGAATTAGCTTAGAAAGCAAAGTGATGCAATTTTCACCATATCGAACTAGACAAACGTACCCTGTCACACGTTTTGTTGTTTTGTTAGGTATTATCTTTTTATTTCTTCTGTTGTGGAACTCTTCGATGTTAACAGTTCTATGAAGCTGTTACTACTTACTACTACTAGGAAACACTAATTTGGAATTTTAAGAGTCTACAAAGTCCAAAATCTTGCATTTCGTAAAAGATTAGTATAACTTTCTCTATTTTGGCACACGAGAGCCCAATTAGTTATTTGTTGATGAACCAATTTTACTTTAAACATGCATGTTAATCAAAATAAGTAGTAGATAAACAAAAGATAATGCTTAAATCCTAATCATAATTAAGAGTATTAGTGGATAAGTTCAAACAAAAATTAATGGCACATGATTGTGCCCTTTTGATGTGCACACTGGGGTTTCAAAAGAAAATGACATAAAGTCATTCATCACATGATCATTCACCACTAATCCTTAATTTCTATAATAATAATAATGACAATAGAAGTTGCAATAGTCAAGAATTTAGGGATAAATTCATCCGTCATAACCAGAGGGGACTAATGTATAAGGGTGGTTTTATTTGAAACCCAACACTTTTGACGTGGAGTACGTATAAATTTACTTGAAAATTTATTAAAATTACATAAATAGATATGAACATGTAACTTTAAAAATAGACATAATATGTAAATGTGTATTTTAGCTTGATCTTGGTTGGTATTTATGTAATCCAACTGGGGATGTACACAAGTAAATATTTAAATTTGTATAAAGTTGAATAAATATATACACACGGCCTACATGACATAATATGAATTGGTTATACAGTAAGACGAGCATATCTCAGCGGAATAGTCATGTAGGATGCATGTATCGACTTAGTCAATTTCATACAAATATACGTGTCTACTTGTGCACACCATAATTAGAAAAGTATGAGACCAAGTTAAATATATATGATATGATCTGAAAAACATAATCTGATTGTGCTCACAACCGTTTAGTTCACTAAAATTAAAAATAGAAACGTGATTATAGGAAGTTAAGAGTGTCATAGCACACTTTTCTTTACTGCAAGCAGCTCTTAATTCACTACCATACTTGATACTTGAGAACTTCCCTGTATATGTTTGGCGATAGTTTTTAAGGCTCCACAATTTAGAGTTGTAGTCCATTATATGTTACAACTATTTAATGTTGCCATTTAATATCACGCTGAATTCCAACCCCTTTTTACCATTTATGCTCAATTCTCTAACGCTACGCTTGAACCATATTTAAATTATACCAATACCGTATAGTAATTATATCAACTTATCACCGGGTAAGAATATATAGTATTAATTAATCATGATTGAGTGATAATAATCCTCTATCAAACACATATCATGCATTTATTAGTGCAATATAAATACCGAATTTAGGTAAGATTTTGATCCTTTAGTCATGGTTAGATACCTCAACACTAAAAAAGAACAAACAAGAGGTCGTAACTCATAAGTTCAAATTTCAATGCACCCTAAAGAAACATTCAAGTTAAATACTACCAAAAAGAAATATGAATTTTTTTTTTGTCGCTAATCTATTGCTTAATCTGTCATAGCTAACAATATAATTTGATGGCTAAATAGAATTAGGAATGAATTTTGATATTTGGCATGTGTTTTTATATTTGAAGATTTTAAAGAAAGAGAAAATTGTCGGCTGATAAAGCGATAGTGTAAAAATGAAAAAATGGGGAGAGGGGCCATAAATACTGAATGTGGTTAAGGTACCAACCAGCACGTAGATGAAGCAACGACATGTATAAGTAGTTGCAGAGTTATATCAACAAGTTGTACTAACAAGAAATAAAATTAATTTCATTGTTGAAACAAGAGTGTGGTCCATATTCACTGCTATTAAAATTGATAGACAGCTGCCTAAAGAGACACTCCCCCACATAGTTTACATACGCACATGACGAGTTAATGAGCCTTATATGACAACTGATCCAATGGTTGAAAAAATCTAAATATAGATTCACTTGTCCTAACACTAACTAAAGATGTTATCAGATATGACTACGATAGTAACATAAACACATCATTTCTATTATACACCATGGGTCAATTTCATGTATATGTAAGCCATTTGATGACAAAGGTTCCTTTTCTTTTTGTGTGTTTCTAAAATAAAATCTGAACGAGTTGGTTGTGAGTCGTATATTTTTTTGTGTGATTCTGGGTAGATTTTCCAAATGGAGATTATAAAATAGTAAACAAAATGGAGAAGCAACGTAAGACGTGAAAATTTAGAATTTGTTCTTTTTTGGATAGCACAAGATCATATCTCATGTGCCACTAGGGGGAGATGTCCACTTCAGATGTAATATGTCCTGTTTGACACGATGTATCACGGGATATCATTCATTTAGAAATTTTCTTTCACTTATAAATATAGATAATAAATAAAATAAAATATTTGGTATAAATATGATAATGTTTTGGAGTAATATTTATTTACATTTTCGAGTGTTGGCTCGATTACATAAATGATGCGGACAGTGCTGCATGAAGTACGAGCATATGAAGAAAACAAACAACTCACTTTTCCATTTTCTTTCCGTCATCAGCTTTAAGAATTTCATAGATTCTTCTATAATATGAATCGACATGACTACTTGTCCTTATTATATGTTAAGAGTAGACATCAAACGATCAGACAACACATTAAAAGAAATAATGATAATAACGGATCGGAGAGGTAATCTAATTAATAATAGACTGCAAAACATAGCGAATCAAATGAAGCATTACTGTCAACTCTGGAGAGTGTTGTGATGATCTGATTGTAGCAGCTAATATCCGCATATTCATCACTTCTATTTCATGTAACTCGGCATAACTTAGCCATCTTAATACTGAAAACCAAAACCATGCACATATTACAGAACATCATGTATTCCACAAACACCTCCATTTGGCATTTATACACAATAAAAAATAAAAAGTCGCACCATTCTGAACCAATGCTCGTCCACTCTTTCAGACTCTATTGCGCTTATGAACATCACTTCAAATACTACAGGGATCCATCTCTATTCAATTTATAAAGACAGCAAAATACTTGCAGAAGGAAGCATAATAAGAGTAACAATACTAATATGTCAATAAGAAAAACCGTTGTTACTAAGCAGCTCATTATACAGATGATTTTAATCCACACTCAGATTAAACATTAGCTCAGTTCATCAAGAAGGCCAAAAACTAAAATTCAAGAGTGAAGTTCAAGAAAGAAGAGAATCTGAAGGTATACAGATGACATCACAAGCCCACGCCGACACTGAACAAGAACCTAAGCCAGCGTAAATTAATAACAGCTTCAATGTCCCCATGGGAGCCTATTAACCATGATAAGGTGCATGCCCAGGAGGAGGAACACCTCCAGGCGGCATGGTTGATGGATGAAAAGGCTGACTTACAGTAAAAGGTTGACTACCAGTAGCAATGTGATTGGTCTGCTGTGACGATCCAATAGGATGTACTCCAGTTGCATAAGCTGGTGGAGCATATGAATGACCTGGATATCCGGTAGGAGCCGATGGAAAGGTTGATCCTCCACCCTGCAAATTTGGATTCCATGCAGGTGGTGGTGCTTGGCCAGGAACAGCACCAGTAGCGGCATAGCCAGCTGATGACTGCACTGGACCAGACTGAGGATTATGCCAAACAGCTGGTGCGGCATGGACTGCAGATGCTTGTTGCATCGCAAGCAAACTTGATTCTGGAACTGTGTAGTCTCTACTTTTATCACTGTATGCCTGATTAGACACAATTGAATAATTAATTCAAGCTAAGAGGTCAAATGAAAAAGATGCAGGAAGCAACAAGTGTCAAGAAGCATACTTTCAGTAATAGAATCTTAAAATATGGTGTCGACTCTTTATTTATTGGGACATCTTTTTTCCCTTCGAAACCAACTCAAAAGCACATATCTATACCTGTACATTCAGATCAGTATGACGAGAGTATGATAGATGAAGCTTACAATAGCCACCATCATATATGCAGTGTCCCTCTAAAGCGTCCTTTGCAGCAGCTGCAATTGTTACATCTGCAGTAAAACTGATCCATCAACACCTTATGTTCCAATAGGTTCAACTTCATTGAAAAGGATGACATGGAAAAAAAAGGAAAAACGATAGTTGAATGTGCACTTAAAGATATGTTTACAAACGCATCTGTTAATGCCTAATGTAAGATAGCAGAATGTGCACTACTCTTCTTTCTAACTATATAACTGATAACAGTAGTATTTGGGTCAGATTTTGCAGCTCGACTATTTCTAGAGGCGATCCAAGATTTACACTTACTAGGTTCAACCTTGCATTGAACTCATTGTACTATTAATAAAGTCATGGGTTCAGGTTTAATATATGTTAATATTTTAGTAGATTTTTACATATATATATACTGTGTCAAAAATCATGGGTTCTGATTATATAAATATGCACCAATTACCTCCCAAATATACAATTATTGAGTAATATTGTCCACCAAGGCTTAGGCAGAACTCAGAAGAGAATAAATTATCTAGTGAAGCATTTTCTTTTTGTCTATATCATAATTTGAACTTTGGCCCCCATAGTTTTCACCCAGATTGACTGTTGTGCCACACCCTTGGGTGCATGGATAAAATTATCCATTAGAAGACTGAAACGACGACGCACAAATTTCCTTGGAAAATACTTGAACACATTTATAGAGACCATTTACTGGCAGTTCCGGCTGATTTTTAAGGCTTTAGAGTATCCTCACATCCAAAATCATATTCAGTATAAGTTGGCTGTTGTGCATTCTGCAGGAAACCTGATCTACAATAAACATGAGGTGATTGAAAATACGGTTACTCACATAAATGATTCTAATGCAAAATAGATCATGTACATCCATGCAGGACGATGAAGGTTTGCAGTGTATTTGTATATGGGAATGTTAATAGAATCATTCTCTGAAGCTAGCCAGTTGTTCAAGTATAACTCCTTACTGCCCTCACATATATTTCTCAAGACCAAGCCAATGGCCACAACCATCAAAGAGGATTTGATAGCATCCATGGTGGCATACTTCCATTAAAGATTGACGAACCTCAATGAAAATCAAGATGTTTATTGTGGAAGAAGAGCACAAGAATGAGTCCAAGAATTGCGAAGAAGAATGGGCCAAGTGCTACACATATTCCATGATCTAGATCCAAGTCCAAGCCCAAGACGAGGAAGAATAGGGTCCATATGAGCCCAAAAAATTACAACCAAGCCCACATAGGGCTGAAAATTCTGCCCAAAAGTGAGCTTAAATCCTTGTCAAAAATGGATGGAGAAGTCATGTCCATATGTTTAAAAGTTCGGCAACTTTTTCCTTATTTCGTTAGGAAAGAAGTTCGGCATCATTTTGCGTGCTTTCCGAGATCAAAGTTTTCTATAGTTAGGTTTTAGTATTTAGATCTCATATTATTTTGAATAGTTTTCCCCTATATAAAAGAGTGGATTTGATACTTTTGAGAATATTATTTGAGAGATGTTTCTTCTTTTTACACATTTGTGTGTTGTGAGGTAACTATGAATTGATCTTGCAACCTTATGGGAAACATCTTCTTGGATGTAAGATTAATTCTTAACTTGATACCTTCGGATTTTTATTAAAGTAAAGTAGAAAGGTAATTAGTTTTATACTAATTATTTATCTCTAATTCTTCGAAATCGAGATCTACCCTGTTATTTAAGTTCTTGAATTGACTATATTGGTATAAGAATTAACTTTAATCAGCTATTTTTTGAATATTAAGACCAACTAGGGGTGATTCGGAATTTTGTATTAGAGAATTCAACACATGTATAGTGTATTTAATCATGATATTATTTAATCCTATGTTTGGTAGGATTTTTACCATATTCAATATTATAAGGTATATGACTAATACATAGCAAACCATAGTATTAGCAATACATGGCCTATAAACACATTGATAGGCATACCTCATAAAAAAACAAAAAAAGACATCGATAAGCATGGGTTAAGAGAGCCTCGGGGTCCTTACTTCTTAGCACTTCATTTTGAAGTTTAGGAATTTTATTCTCAAATTTTGCAAATCTCTATCCTTCATATTTTTATTTCCACATTATTTTCTTGTTTTCTTTCAAGTAACTCAATTCTTATTGGGGTGAGGAAAGAGTAAAAGAAGAGATGAAGAAATTAAAAAAGCCACAATAAACTTTAAAGGCTAGACCAAGTATACACAGGTAGTTGATTAAACTACCAAAGAACAACATTCATAATCCATACATACCAGGATACTGAACTAATGCCTGGGTTTGACCATTCTTCTCAAATATAGCGATCTTCTGAACAGTACCAAATGCAGAAAAAACCTGTTTCCGGGCAGAATATAACAGAAGAGTAAAATTGAATAACTACACAATTATCATAATGGGCATCAATGAAATAACAAGAGAAAAAATACCGTGTTAAGGACATCAACGGTAACAGCATACTGCATATTTTCTAAAGAGGCAAAAAGCACATTACTCTCGGGTTCCTTTTTCTTTCCATCTGGACCTACAACAGGCTGAATACAGACCTTGTGAGGACTTCTCCTATACAAGGATGACAACAAATAAAATGAGGAAAGGAACATACCTGAAGAACCCCCTCCATTGCAGTAGGATTTACTGGGAGATAAGGGTTTGTGTAGTCCCTATACAATAAAAGAAGGAATTAAATGTGAATCAAACTGATGTAAGCTTCTAGAATATCAGATCGACTAAATTATATAATCCTGAAATTTGGCAAACTCTGAAATACATATTTCCCCAAAAGGTTGAATTAGACACATTATATATCTTGAAGGCAATGATAAGTGCAAAAACACTGCTATTAAACAAAGATCACCATTATGGAATTACCACAGCAACTATACCACAAAATAACTACAAAACAAAATGCTACCCCATAGCACACTCTAAAAGCTCAGTTCATATGACTATTCAGATGAAGAACTCGAAATCAATCGATCAATCAAGTATGCATCAACTCCAAATTAGTAGGTGCATCATCTATATTCAATCAGCTCTATTGGACTGGTTTCGCTCCAGCACTAAATAACTCGTCCATGCCTTGTTATATGATGATGCTTGACTTGTAAAGAAAATTAAGATGTTAATTTGAATTCTATATAATATTGATGATAGTGAACTAAACTAATTTAGTGGTTGAAAAGTTAAGACTTACAGACATAATATCACATCAAAGTTTAAAATTTGAATAGTTTATGATACTAGTTCTTGAAAGATGGGAGAGTTATATAAAAAGGAATATCATCAAACCTTTAAGCCATCAAAGAATGGAATGAATGTCATGTAAAATGGACAAATAGATTACATTTTACAGAAATCAGGAATTCACTAAAAATATATTCTATAAACTCTCACTCTTATCCCTATATCAACCTAATAGTTTTCCACATCAGTTTTCATGCATACCTTCCAATGCACCGGTAAGTAGATGTGACACTGGAAGAGACACCAGGAACACAATAAACATCACAGAGGTTCTTAACCAAAGGCAAATATACTCATCTAACTTATATCCCGTGTTTTTGTCTGCTAACTAGATCCCCACGATAAGTGATGCCAGATACAAATAAAAGTCAACATTCATCGATTCATATTTCTTTACCAAAGGCAATATACTCAACTAACGTATTTGAAATGAATACACAGTAAGTGATTCTTACAAAAATAGACAAGCATTCTCCAAACCATGAACTCAGTATAAAACAAGGATCTTCACATGGTCATCTAAATGGGAAATGAGAAGAACGCTGTTAACCACTATTATGAGATAAAGAAAATTACTACGAGGCCATGACAAACACATCTGTGTTTTAGCTGCCGAGCTTCACTAAACCCTAGATGACAAGAAGCATAAAAAATTAGAGAACACCTCAACTGTAAACCAAAAGCAGATAATGATAAAATTAGCAAAGAAAAATGCAAGCAAGTATAGCAATAACAATAAGAATATAAAGAAACAAAGTCATATATACAAAAAGCTGTCTAGGTAAATCTGTGTTACCTGCTTCGATGAGATTGAAACTTGATATTAAGATCCGTGTGTGCTGAATATGAGATGCGCAAGTGACAATGATTAACATGTTCTGGAAGCAGGTACCTGAGATAAAAATTAAAGTTAGGATTCTATCCCAAAATTCTATCTGTATAAAAAACTAGGTAACAAGGAGGTGATGTGGCACCTCGCCTACTGGTTTTTATCTTTTTTGTCAATTTTTTGACTTCTCTTATTTTACCCTCAAAATATTTGTTGAAAAATAAGATTCACTATTTCAATAAATCTATAATCGTGTACATTCATTGCTGAATTAAAAGAGAAAGGCATTTAACAACATTAACTCTTTCAGTTACTTTCTAGTTAGTTAGAGGTTTTATTTTAAAAATGAAACAATTCTTTACTAGAATCCATTATTGCTTAAAGGCATCTCTCTATATATAGGAAGATAGCAGGTAAGCATGGTACCCACTTTTAATTTACTCAAAATAACCTTAAAGTACTCCTGACAGCTAACAAAAAGGGACTTCTTGGCCTTTTTAACTAAATTCCTAAAGTTGGGTTGTTTCTTTTTATATGATATGTCTTCACTGTTTCTCTTTTAATCATTCCACTTATTATTATTATTTTATGGCTGTGGTGTCCAAGCCAGCTTTCGTGCTCGACAAATTCCACGGGATACCTATCACCTCCTACCAGCAATAGTTACAAGGTAACTCTGTCCACCATGAACTATAGATGTAAAGAATCACCTAGTATTTTTTGTCTCTACTGGTATTCGAATCTGAGACCTTATGGCTCTCAACCACTACATTGACCACTAGGTCACATCCTTGGTAGCACTTTCTTTTCTTTTTTTTTTTTTTTTTGAGAAAACCATTGGCAGCACATTCTTATCACACAGGAGACCGAATGTAAGCCTTTATTTCATCTACGATACTCTAATACGATGAGTAACCTCATCATAAATCACCCATTTCCTTGGATTATAGACACAAGGCATGCGAGCAAAACAAAAATAATATCAACTTTATGAAAATATAAGTGTCCATAATTCATATTGAAAGAAAAATACAAGCAATGCCTTAGAAGAAGGAAAGGCAAAAACATTCTAGGGTTACATCCTCCAGATTCTTAACTTGATATTTGTTCTCTTTTCTGTTATTCTTCTATTTATTATGTTTTGTTAAGTCACGTTCACCTATACTGTTTAACTGAATTATTTCATATATTTAATCTGAAATGCTCTCCACATATGCTTTCTGTCATAAGATTCTATGACCGCGCTTTGCGCGGGCAAGTACACTAATTAATCAAACGTAAAGTGGAAAGCAAGTTGAATAAATCCAAGGTATGTTCAAACAAAGGACTAGCCATACTTTGGTATACTTCTCCCATCCAATGCCTCTCTAGCAGCAGATGCTGTCCCAACATCACTAAATTGAATCAATGCCTGTCAAGATGTAAGAGAAACTCATTAGCAATCTGCCATTTCATCCACCCAAAATTAAGAAAAAGCCAAAACTCATTGGTCCACAGACATACGGACCTGAAAACCTGCAGCCTTTTCAAAAGTAGCAATCTTTTGAACAAAACCAAAGGCTGAAAATACCTGAAATGGGTTTTGGCCCGTTAAAAGTAAATCAGACAGAGGAAGGTAATAAAGGACTATCAACGTGTACTATGTTTCCGAAAACACATTGAAGAAGAAACACAAAGGAACTAAATTGTGAGTGCAGAGTAACACCTGTATATGCAAGCCATAGAAAGGTTTATGACCGACATGATTACATATCCAGAATGTCTCCAACAAAAGATCTTAAATAATGACCATCTGTGATTCAATCAACTTTAGTTAACACTACCATCATCTAATGTTGTTATATGCGATGAAAGTGAAACAATAAGTAAGATTTAGCTCTTCTAAAATCTGAACCATAGCTTAGGGTTTCAGGCTACTGAAAGCAGTAAAGGCTCCAAGAGACTAGAAGAATGTCCCAAGAACAAACTGCTATGCTAGAGAAAATATATTTTAAAACAAGAAAAGATAAGAGAATATATTTTAACACAAAGCAACATAACAATATTCTTCATTGAAGTCCACTAGTTGTGTTTTTTCCTTTTTTCAGGGGGACTTGTATCAAACTACAAAATTCTTCGGGAGTCATGCTGTGTTCAAAATGTTATTAAGGATTATTGGATGAATACTTAACTCTTGATAAGGCACGACTTCTGAACAGTCCATAAGTCCTGAATTAGCTTACTTGGAAATATTTTCTCCATAAAGAGGAGAGAAAGCAACAAGACACTCACCAAATGAATGACATCGATACTGACATCACCAGCTTCAACACCCTCGATAGTCACCAGCAAAACATTTCCTGGAACATCTCCCGGACTCTTATTATTGACAATTTCATTCCTATTAGAATATTGAATGTACACCGTCTTGCCACGAACTTGAGCAGGCTCTGAAGATGAAGCATAATATGAAACCATATTGATTGCCTGATTAAGGTCAGCCTGCAGTTGACAAATATGCAGATTAGAGGGTAATAATGCATGTTAACGCACTCATAAGGCAAAGGCGTATATACAAAAGAATTGCTTTAGAATGAAACCCACGAGTGTAACTGAACTATTTCAAGCAGTTAATTATTCTACAATTACAATTACAGTTCACAAATTCATTATGGAAGCTCCTAATACTCTAATTTACAAATTTATTATGACAGATCCAAACCATTCCAGAACCAGTTTGAACACACCTCAACTAATTTGCTGGCTGGGGCAGGGCATTCCTACAAGTACAAACTCCGAGGAATTTGTCTGGCTATAGGATTGTCTACTTACACACAGTGTTTTGGGGTTTGAACTGATATATCCTAACTTCAAGAACCCAGTCATCTCCTAATCATTCAAAATGAGTTACCCATGGAGCATATCTGCCATGAAACGAACAATAAGAACTGAAAGAGCTTGAACAGTAGACACATTTAGTAACTGAACTCTAGCTACACACATTTAGCCGCAACCAAGAAATCTAAAAACGGAAGTCCATCGTTCCCACTCTTAAGACAATCAATTGTGATAATCAAATAAAAAACAACTTACAAATTCGACAAACGCTTGGTTGCGATTGGCCCCGACGTTACACTTTGTATTGACAATTTTACCAAAGGGCTTGCAAAGCTCTACTAGCTCTTCATCGCTGCAATCCCATGGAAGATTCCGGAGGTGAAGAACTTTCGACGGTGTCTGCGTGTACCGGAACTGCTGTTGCCCGGATGTTGACATCGGCCGATTAGGGTTACGATTCCCACCGTCGGGCTATTTTTTTTAACGGACTTTGAGAACTTGTTCTTTTCTTTGGGACTCGACAAAAATTACCTGTTGTCGCGTATGTATATTGATTTTTGCAATACCTTCAACTTAAAAGGGTAATTATAACCATAAATCTTTTTCCTAAAAGAATTCCGTCAATTTCCTTCTTTTTTTCTTTTTTTTTTTTAATTTATCGATCTTTATTAAATTAATTTTATAAGAACATGTTTTTTACTCCTATCGTACACTTTATTATTCAAACAAAAATAATCTCCTCCCTATATATTTAGACAAATTTGTGATTCATATTTTTCTCAATTACATTAGTCATTGTATTAGTAATGACTAATGACACAATGTAAAACCAAAAAAAATGAGCTTTCTTAAATTTTATGTTATCATAGTAATTTTTCAAAAATAATTAATGCTTAATAATTAAAAAACATATATTTATAACCAATTTATCAAATAATCTAAGCGAATATACTTTTAAAGAAATATAATTTTTAATTTTTAAATAATAGAACTTCGTAAATTATTAAATTTCTTATTGAAAAGCATTCTTAATATGTTTCAAATATATGCAATGACCAAACATTTTTTTAAAGTCGATGAATAATTTAGAAAGTGTATTGTCATGTTGAAATAATAAAAAAGATAATTATCATAATCAATTATTTTTATTAATAATATTTAAACTTTGCTTGTTTTAAAATATATTAATCAAAAAAAATTTTAATTTAATTCAATTGTGATTTTATATCATCACTTCACATCATCGTAGTAGTTTTGCTATATATGTATTGTATTATATAGTAGAAGTACAAGCACAAAACTCTTTATTAACACGTTATGATTGAGTTTTGTACAACTAAGAGTGATTTTCTAAAAATGTATAATCAAAAACATGCAACTTTATTATTCCTTTTTTATTTTGTTATAGACGTATATTTTATTTGTTATATTTTTTATTATGTTGTATATTTAAAAGTTGTGTTAAAAATAGTACAAATAATTAATAACATAAAATATTTTTTATATATTTAAAAATAATATTAAAAATATTATTTCTATAAATTTCTTCTTTTAACAACTCTTTAATTTTAATTTTCTATATGACATATTTATAAAATTAAAGAATATCATTAAATTTTGTGTTATGAATTAAAAATAAAACAAAACGAGGGAATGTTTATTAATATTAAAAGAAGTGTGATTATGAAAGAGATTTATTTATTTTTTTTAGAAAAAAATAATAAATGGGTTATTTTTATTGTTTTTAGAAAAAAATAATAAATGGGTTTAACCAATTATATTTTAGTGGACAATTAAAAGGTATGATTAAAAATTATGAATTACCTTGACTTGAATATTTTAAAAACAATATAAAAATTAAATTAATTTAAAAAATAAAAAATATCAAACAATTCAATTAATATAAAATAGAGGACAGCAGGATATAAACAATATTTTTTGGAACGTTAAAAATGAAAACTAGTGAGAATAATAGTTTGGTTTCTACTGAAGCGGAAAAAACGTTTCTAAAAAGAAACGAGTACTAATTTGGTTTCAAGAAGTGAAAGCGGAAAATAACGGCGATTTCCAGCAGGAGCGATGGAGCTCACTTTTGCACGACTTGATCGGTCAAAACTCAAAACCCTTCCCTATTAATCAACAACTGCAGCAAAATATGTGCTGTGTTTGACGGATTGGAATCGACAGCTTGTGTAGATACATTACCATTTATCCGCAGGTAATTGAATCCACAGTATTCATGTTTTGAATTTACAATTATACAGATAGCGCATTGAGAATTGACATTCATAGTATTGAATTTCAGATCTGTTGGAACCAGTATGTTGAATTTTGCAATTCTTATGCTATGAATTTATAGTGCATTTAATTGCAATAGACGATAATTTCATATAGATTCAATTTGTGTCCTTGTGGACCTGAATTCCCATTTCAGGTCTGCCACGATTTGTTATCCGTGCATGCATGTTTCTTTGTTCATGGAAATGTAGTGATTCATGTATAGTCAGGTTTATAGCAGGAAATCCTGTTAATCTGGAATTGATAACTCGAGGTGGCTATTGCTAGCTACATGTTTAGCATGTGACTGATATCAATGTAATTCAAGTTTGTTGAGTAAATATATCTTCAGATTCCGTCTCTGGCAATAAATTGTTGAAGATCAAATATTGTATAATTCTTTAGGGGCAACTTTGTAAACATAATCTTATGATTTTGTTGCAATCTTCGTATGATAAGCAGAGTATTTTGTAATGGCTGGTCGAAGAAATAGCTATGGGAAGCGCTCCCATTCTCAGTCTGATTATGTTGACTATGGGAGAAATAAAAGGAGAAATACTGGCTCTGATAAGGACTCTTTCTCTATCGGTCCTGACGACACAGTTTACCGGTACTTATGCGATGAAAAGAAGATTGGAAGTATTATCGGCAGGGGAAGTGAGATTGTTAAGCGATTAAGGGTGGACACTAAATCTAAAATCAGGATTGGTGAGACTGTCCTGACTGTGAGGAACGTGTTGTCACTATCTACAGCGCAAGTGAGGAAACAAACAACTTTGATGGCTCTGAAAATTGTATTTGTCCTGCCCAGGATGCACTTTTTAAAGTCCATGAAAAAATTGTTAGCGAGACAGTTGATGAGGATTCTAAGGATGCACCTCAGGTTATCGTTAGGCTTCTAGTACCTTCAGATCAGATTGGATGTGTTATTGGGAAAGGGGGTCAGGTAGTACAGAACATTCTTAGTGAAAATGGTGCTCAGATTCGTATATTGAAAGATAACCATTTGCCTGCATGTGCATTGAGCTCGGATGAACTTTTGCAGGTAATTGGAGGATCATCTCCTTTTTTATTTTCCCTTTCTCTGTCTGTATCACAGTGTTGTTCTTCCAGTTTGGTACTTCTTTACCATTAAAGTCCATTAGGCTATTTCATTTAATTGTCTTGATAAGTAAATTTGATCAATTGCTGCTCTGCTGGTTGTTCATTTATGAAGTTGTCGCTCCTCGTTTTTTTCCCTTAATGGTAATTAGTAAAATGAAGTTGTACAATTTCTTAATCAGCTATTCATTTACTGTTCTTTTTGGTTGTCCCTTGTCTGATTTTTTATGTGAAGAGTTATGCAAATTGTACTCTACTTCTTAAAAAGAAATTCTTATGGCTCAAGCATCATTATCTATAAACATTTGGACCGCGTTACCGATAATTGTTGTGTGTTCACACTTCACGCTACGGTTTCAATTGCAATCTTACTTGCATTTGTATTGGGCAGCTGAAACTTGAATTTTTTCTCACGTCTGACTTCAGTACTCGGTGATTTAATTGGGTTTCAGATATCTGGTGAAGCCACTGTAGTGAAGAAGGCTCTTTATGAAATAGCAAAGCATCTTCATAAGAACCCATCCCGTTCTCAACACTTGCTTGCTTCTGCTGCACCAAATATCTACTCTTCAAGTTCACTTGTAGGTCATACTGCTGGTGCTCCAATTGTAGGCATAGCTCCATTGATGGGGTTCTATAGGGGATACAAAGGAGAGAGTGGGGACTTATCAAGGTCTTTTTACTCTGCTCCAAGGATTGAGTCATCTTCAAAGGAATTTTCTATCTGTTTGCTGTGTCCTACTGCAAATATTGGAGGTGTTATTGGTAAAGGTGGTGTCATAATCAATCAAATTAGACAAGAATCTGGTGCAGCAATTAAAGTTGATAGTTTTGCTGCTGAAGGTGATGATTGCATGATTTCAATTTCTGCGCGAAGAGGTATTTTCTGTTTCATCTGATGTTTTGCACTGGAGTGTACAAGTTGAGGATTCTTTTCCAAGATAGAGACTTATTTTCATGCTGTTTTTCAGTTTTTTGAGGATACAAATTTCTCCTACTGTTGAAGCAGCATTGCGCTTGCAACCTAGGTGCAGTGAGAAAGTTGATGGAGATTCTGGTCTTACATCATTAACCACTAGATTGCTGGTCCCAACATCTCGAATAGGATGTCTTATTGGAAAACGAGGCACCATAATCAATGAGATGAGGAAAATACGAAAGCTAACATTCATATATTCTAGAAAGAAGGCCTCCCAAAGGTTGCAGCTGAAGATGATGAGATGGTGCAGGTAAGCCTGCTATAGGAGTTGTAAAGCTTAAATGCACCAAAAGTTACTCCTATTCTCTCTTTGAAAGAAAAAAAAAATTGCTGGTTTCTTCCGTACTCAGCTTTTGGATTATGAGTATGAGATAGGATTGTGGGTTCTTAAATTTTGGATATAGACATATTGAGGAGCCATATATATCTGTTCTCTTTAGATCGATATGAATTGAGTTAAGATGTCTTCGATTAAGTTTTTAGGAAGGATCTGGGGTGAATGTAACCTGTGTTCCATAGGCTGCATCATTCAATTATATTTTTTTATGTTCTTCTGCCATACTCCTCTATTTGTGAAAGCAACCTCCCAGGAAGGAGAAAAGAAACAGGGAAACATCAATAAAATAATATGAAAAAAGATGGGGTTTGCCTATTTAAGACTCTTAAGCATATTTTTTTCATCTTAGGTCTTATTAGCATTTCCTTATGCTTCTTATTTATGCAGGAGTATCCTGTTAAATCCTCTGGTTGCTTATGATATGCTTGTTATTTGCTCAACTGACCATATCTATATGCTTCCAAACATATCAGATCTCAGGAGAACTTGCTGTTGTAAAGGATGCACTCATACAAGTAACTTCACGTTTGAGGGCAAACCTTTTTGAAAGAGAGGGTGCTGAATCTGCCTTTGTGCCTGTTCCTCCCTACCTCCCCATGACTACATATTCAGATACCTTGAAACACGAAAGTAGGGACTCTAGAAGACATGGACATTCTTACTCAGCTTGGTATGGTGGTACGACTGATCTTCCACGTGCTGATGGTTATGGAAGTTACAGTGGTATCCAGGTAACATTGGGTTTCATTGCTTGAGGAGCAGAATTTATGAAAATTTTGTGTGAATTCATTAACTTCTTTTGCTAAGTATAATTTCTCGAATATACGTACATCATTTCTTGTTAATTTCTAATTCCATCAGCAGAGTAGCAACATAGGATATGGAGCTTATGAAGGATATTCCCTTGGGCGTTCTGGTGGTTCTTGGTAAGTTGTTCTGTGCTTTCCACCTTTTCCTGAATTTGTTTGTTATGTCTTGGTGTGGGTGTACCACCAGCATGTTGTCTCTTAAATATACAACTAGGCCTCAATACCAAGCAAGTTTGGATTGGCTATAGGAATCCTAGTTGTCCATGTCGCTCCATTTAAGTTCATTGCAGTCCAATATTATATAAAATAAAATGTTTTCTAAATAAAGACCATCATGAGCTGTTCGGTTAAACTTTTATTTCTTTTAATTCTGTTTTTAGCTGCTAACTGTTTTGATCACGTGTTTGTATCTTGAATGTTTATGTCTGACCTTCAGACAGTAATTAGCACTTATCGTTTTGTCATCTCCATCTGCTGCCCATGACTTTTTGTGTAGCTTATCTGATTATAGTTGCTCCAAATTTAGAAAACTAGAGTTACAATTTCTTGTTCTTATTATTCATATGTTAAGCTACTGCTGCCAGGTCATCGAGGCAAGACCCTGCTTCACGGAGAAAAAGTTATGGTTACTAGAGTGTGTAACTGGACCCCTGCAGGTAGCTCGTGGATCCCCACTTTGCATGCATTGCTTCTTTCTCTTGATTCATAGCTAGCTCAGCTTGTACTAAAGTAGTAAAGTTCACGTTTTGGTTGATGACCAGCCTCTCTCCTGATATTGAAACTAATGCTGTTATTTTCCTTTTGCTTTCTTCCCTCCCAACAAAACAGCTGTGATTTATGAAGCCTTAAGCCAGCCTATTGCCTCCCATTCTAAAGAACCATCAAAATAGATAGAACTGTACGAGGACAACAGGTCTAACATCTACTTGATTAAATAAGCAAATCCCACAATAATTCATATAAATTAAAATTAAACTGAAAAAAGGGATATACCAAGACAGTCTGATATTTAAGTATTTATTCATTTGTAATACAACCACACAAAGGGAAGAAGGAGAAAGGCGTGCTGGCTACACATGATAACCCTGGATGTTTGCTCAAGATGTGATCATATTCTGTTATAATTTGCTTACCTGATCAATTCATTGTTCAAAGCATCTTCCGAACTTTTCGATGATTGTTTTGAAGAGGATGTCATGGATACCCAAACAGGCATGCAGCTTTAGTTAAAAGGTCTGTTTGCATTTTTCTATAGAGATATATTTTGAATGTAACTGAATAATGCATAATATTTATACCAGTAAGTGTAAATTATCTCATCTGATGTTCATTGCCAGTCACTGTGGACCTGACAGTCTCTAGGGAGGAATTAGTTACCGTACGTAAGCGTTAAATCTGGCGGTAAGTTTTTAGTATGCTTACAGTCATGTGCTTATCCTTACTATTTACTGGTCTGTGTACAAGGTAAGCTCTAATTTCCTTAATCATCCGGTATAACAGATGTTGCTCATATATACACTCTATAGGTCTCTCGCTTTCTCTACATTTATTTGGCAAGAATGTTTTTTTTCAATTTCAAAAAGCATTTGCTTTTATTTACCCCTTTTGATTTATTTCCTATGTGAATGTTGCAATGTCAATTACCTGTTCTTGTTGATAGTTCAATAGTGTGCCAATTTAGATCTAAATTTCAGCTTGCACTTCTTCCTTTCATCTTATCTACTATTCTAAAGTGAGGTCGGTAGTTTTCTTCTCATGCATTTGCCATTGCAACCTTTTGGGGAAATGTTCAATATAATGAATCATGTGAAGAACAATAATTGTTACAAGGTTAGGGAATAATTTTTGACAAACACAATCAATGACGTAGAAGAATCCGAAGCTGAGCGGAGATGTTGCTCGGCTAAGTATATTGGAGATGGCTCTATCCCATAACTAGGTGAGCGAAGTAAATTTCTTTTTTGTGTGTGGGTACGTATGTATGTATACTGTGAACTGTCGATATTGCGATTGACTTAACCAATTTTTTCTCTCAGATCTGGAGGCAGTGGGATCTGTAAATTAAATAGGCAGCTGGTGGATTCATTGGTGAATAGCTCTTTTTTTTGTAAAAGATATCTACAATTGCTTAGATTACATTCCGTAATTTATTAATGCAATCATCTGGTCGTTCATATGGAACTAAGAGTAGGCTTTTGTCGTCCTTTGTGACCAAACAATTGAATGCCAAGTTGTCTGGTAAATAAACGTAGATATTTAGTGTGGTATATCTATGTCTTTCTGTTAATCTAGTCTGGTGGAAGTGCAACAAAATTGCATCAATTTAATGGGTTACAAATGTAAAAATAACGTCGCCTGTAATTTGAACATGGCCTGGCATAATTAACTCGTGATTTGAACAGATACAATTCTGATGCATTATTTAATTTGTATGATGCGATGAAAATAAAATGAGTTGGGAGTTTAATTTGTGAAAAAATATATATACTCCATATAAATTGACATTAGTAAGACTAGGATATGTAAGGTGGCAATGCAGTTTCATAGCTGGGTCAAATAGACACCAGACTGCAAAATCTGAATCAATGAAATTCATGAAAGAGAGGGTGGGCACTGGGCAGTAGTAAATTTGCGCACCTAACTCCACGCCGAAAGGTACAACTAGGGAGCCTGATCCGCAGACTGCGTTTATTGCCTTGTATTACATCTTTTGGACTCAAGTGTTGGTACAACTTTTTTTGGGAAGGTGCTTTTAGATTCACTGTCTCTTTATATCAAGTTATAGGGGGTGATAGGGACAGTAGCTAGTCACATCTCTAAGTCCTAAGAGTCCCTCCAAACTAACTTTGCCTTTTTCCCCTTTTCTCCACTGGGCATTACATAGAAATTGACTCATCACTAATGTATTGCTAGATTTCCTTTCCCATACAAGAATCCATTATTTATCTACAACTCCTAGAGGCTGTATAAACCTCATTCGTTTCATGCACTGACTTTCAAAGTTACACTTCTTTTTCTTTCTATTCCATCCAATGAGCTTCTCACAAGTTGTGTTTTGTTAGATGAAGTAGGAAACTGCTAATTCTATTTGCCATAGGGAATGTTGGATTTTCTTCTTCAGGAAACTACACTTCCCTATAATTGAATAGACATGTCTTTATTCATGTTAAAGTCTTGCATGAGGGAACAAGGTCATTGAATTGCAGCCAAGGATGACTTGCCGGCAAGCTCGATCAATTCTGCTTCATGTCTGGCAAGTCATTTTTGGCTACATATCTGCCTCATTTTCTCATGCCAGATTTTTTATGAAACAGCTGTTGTTGTTAATTGTCAAATCAGGAATTGTGGACAACACTATATGAGATAGATTATATCCTTTGCTTACATTTTGATTTGTGAAGTTCATGGATGCACGTCTGAAGTTATTACTAATATGTTAGCATTAGTTTACCTAACTTAATATGCAGGAACAAAGTATCTCTCATGGGCTTCAACAGGATTTATCGGTTGATTCATGAAGGTTTCCTAATCGATGTTAGGGACATACGACATGTTTTGGATCATAGACCAAATATTGAATCTACTAATGAATCTGAGGGATTATGTGCTAAGAGTTTGTTCGACAGAAATACATGCTATAGCGGATGCTTCTAGGTTTGCAACAAACCTAATCTGATATCTAATTTGACATGACTCAAAATCCTAACATTCCAACATTACGGATACTGATGTTTCGTTGGATAATGATGGGAAACAGAAATTTGACAAAAGATGTGCAAATTTTTTTCTCAATAGTATTAATTGTGTGCAACATTAAGTATAGCTTAAAAATTAGTGTTTATACACATTAACATTCAAACACTAACTGGAATTCTTGGTTTCTCAACCGGACACAATCACGGTAACATATACATCACAATAACTAGGTCATGGAGCATGAAACGTTGTTGACTAATAAATGCGATGTGAGATAAATAATTGCGGCAGTACGAACTATGAAGTAGTAAGTAACAAAAAAGAAACGAACTTGTATGTTTGTGCCTTTGTAAAATTTAAAAGATGGTGAGTGCAACTGGTTTTACATTAACCAGTAGTGATGATAAAAACAGCTCCATCCCTAATCTGTCTATATGCCAAAAACAGGTTTATTTTTGGTAACAATCATAGTCCAATCTAAAATTTGAAGTTTTAAATTCCTTTTTTCAAAATTTATTTTCCAAGATACAATTCTCCCAAAGTTTCATTTTAGCATTTCCACGGGTGTAGTTTGGTTAAGATTTGATTTGATGTGGAAAAAATTAAAGGTGAAGTTGTGTCTGGTCATGAAAATACAATATTAATTAGAACAAATTAATCTATGCTATCGTAAGTTACCATTTGAACGGGAAAAAAAAGAAGGATAAATCTACCAAAAACCTTTATTCTTAAAGCATGTATAAATACCACAATCGAAGTGCAAATAATAAAATTAGTTATGGATCAGCCACATATAGCTCTGTAAAATGATTTATTACAGACACCCAAAACATAGAAAAAAAAGTAAAGTCTAAAGGGAGATGAAACCTTCACGGACGAGAAGACCAAACATGAGAGTAACAAGACCTGTTGTTATGCTTTGTGTTGGAGTCATCCATGTCTGTGAATATGCTCCAAGCGTAAATGCAGCTCCAACTATTCCGATCAAGAACGACACCATGTTCTGATTCATTTTCTCTTTGTTTTGTATTCTTAGCAAGCAATTAGAGTTGTTTGGTTGAATATAAATAAAGAGACAACTAATAACCATCCAGCTCTCTCAAGGGCCAAAGTCAACTTCACCTTGGGAAAACCAATACGCTTTTCTTTTACATTTAACTCCTTCAACTCTATTTATTCGATGATCAATTTTATTATTTTACCTTTTACTCGTATTAATTAAGTGATTAGGTAATAAGAGACAAATATTTTGAATAAATTAATAAGACGGATGGACTAGTTGATTTTTACCTTTTCAGACTTTAGAAACAATTCTTAATAAAAAAATTTATTTGGGATTTATTCTACTAAACTAATTATTTTATCGGTGGAACTCTAATTGGACTATTACTATTTATATTGGAAAAATTAGTAAACTAGTCAAAATAAATAAGTAAAAATATCCATACTTTATAAATATTAGCAATAATGTCAAAAATGTCATTATTTTAAAAAATTTATGTGTCCCAATTTTCTTCCTATTTTATCTCTCTTTTTCAATTAATTCTATATATCCTTTTTTTTAGAAGAAAAAAAAATCATTCTCTCTCATATTTATCTTTTCAAATTGTTAATTCTCTCTCCCATTTAATTTTTTTTCTCTCTCATGGTTATCTTTTCTGATTTTCCTCCAACATTCAAGTTGCAAATATTTTTTTGCCATATATTTTGGTTCTTTTCTTAATCCAAAATTGAATCAACAAGAATCTCTTTGATTAAGGTATCTCTAATCTTTATCCTATTTTCAGATTTCTTTTCTAATTTTATTTTTGTTTAAATCTTAAAAAAATATTGTTTGTATTTTTCAATTTCCGTTATGATTTACTCTCCAATGGCTGAATCCAAGAGGCTTAGTAGAGGTATTCATCTTAATCAATCAATTTCTGGTGACTTTTCATCCTTTAATTTATTTATTATTTAACAAATAGTGTATAATGTATGATCCGCTGCTAAAATGAGGGAAGAAAGAAGGTAAGAACATTTGCAAGACTCATTGATGTGCAAAACCTTCCTCAAATTCAGAACGCAAATGTAGAATCTTTGTCTACTCGTGAGGATCTTAAAAAAAACGACGAAGATCGGATAGTTGTCGAACAATTTTGTATTAGTTTGTTTTGTATTTATAGTTCTTTTTTAGAATTTGGTATGCTTTCTTTAATTTGTATTCAAATCACTATGTATACTATCAATATTTATATTTATTAAAAATTTCATGTTGCATGGTTTATGGATCTTGTATTTGTCCCTAATTTGTATTCATCCAAATGTATGTCAACTAGTTATGTATTTTATTTATAAGAAGAACAACTTTCTATTAGTTTATTTGTATTCGAATACAAATACAAATAATAGACATATTGGAATGAATACGACTTAGAAAAGGAAACAAGATTTTGAAAAGAAAAATAAATACATACTGAAAATATATACGAATACAAATGTATTTTTTAAATAGCTACATTTTATTTGACATACATATTGGAATGAATACAAACTAACACAGGTATGTCAACTGAATTTGATATTTTTTTCTAATTTGTATTTATTCTAAAGGTATGTCAACTAGTTATGTGTTTTATTTAAGAATGAGTACACCAAATATTCAATTATTTCTTTTCAATTTTATATTTCATTCACTTTTTCATCATACTAATTTTTTGTATTTTATATATTATTATACAAAATTATGAATGCATACAGGATTTTTGAAGAAAAAAATAACTATATAGGGAAAAAATATATGAAAATACAAATATATTTCTTAAATGACTATATAGATAAATTCGGCATACCTATTGAAATGAATACAAACTAATAAAAAACTATAATAAATATAAATAGAATATATTCTGGAATGAATATAATTTTAAAAAGGTAAAATTCTGGAGAAAAAAAAACAAAATTTAAATTTAATTTGAAAATGTAACTGATGATAAAATAAAGGATGCTTGCCTTTTTTTGAAATATTTCCCCCTTAATTTTCTCCTTTTTGTTATTAAATAATTATATTCTTTAAATAAAAATAAATAATAAATAATAAAAATATACATAACAAACTAAAATGACATTTTTACTAAATATTGAAATTGTTGCTAATGAGTCCTCTTAAATGCTAAAATATTGACATTTTAAAAAATTTTATATTTGGGGGTCGAAAGGAAAAAATATCTATAGTGATATTCTCTTGATTTTTTTAAATTAGACGAGTAAAAGAGAATATTTATTTTGATGTAAGAGTCAACTAAAATGAAATGGAGAAAGTATTGATATGGCTATTTATTATAACTGTCTTGTTTTTATTTAAATCAAACCAAAACAATGATGCTATCTATATTTGTCATTTCACTTATTCTTACATTTTCTTTTGATATTTTATATGAGTTAGGTACGCAAATGTACAGAATTTCTAAGCGTTTACTTTTTCTTTTTTTTTTAATATATAAATTCTATCAATTTGTCTAATTACGTTTGTTTAAAAAGTGACCTAACAATCAACATGTATGCACTCGATATGTTACCAAATCATCTAAACATTAATTATAGGAAACATCACATGATAAGTGAAGTTAATAACTCATAACAGAAGGCATAATACCTCTTATAAGTGGTTAAAATAAGCTGACATTTTTTTTTTGAAAAAAACGCAGATTCATATATAAGTTAGGCTATATTGCAAATTGCAATTAACCTAATGCAACAAAAATATTATACAGAATCAATTAAAAAAACTTGATGTTAATTTTTCCTTGTTAATCCTCAAAACTTCCCTGTTGACTTAATTTTCGAATATTTTGATATTACCTAAATAAGAACAGGCTCAACCTATAGATATTTCTGATTAAAGTAGACGATTACGAAATTAAGGCCCAATAGACTAGCCCCAGTGCTCAAAATGGGCTCTATTATAAACTCGCAACCCATTAAAGATTGGGTTTGTGGATGCTGTGGAGAGGCCCATTAAAGAGTTTGTAAGAAAAGCCCATAAATGAAAAAAAGAGGGTTGAATTGATTGATACCATATCTACAATAGATATGGTATCAAAGAATTCGACTACGTAACAGACACTTTTTGGACACCAAATACCAGAAGATCCTCTCTTAAAACACAGATTGAAGCAGACACTTTGCTCATAAATATGTTAGGTTTTATTTGTCATGATTGCATTATAAATATATTTCCCTTTTCGAATATAGCTTTGGATTGACTAATCTTTTTTCTTATAGAAAAATGTTTAGAATTTTATAAATAGAAATTAATAAGTATTCACAACGTAGTCTTTAAGGGTTTTGCGGTTAGGGAGAGAATTTGTGGGTCACAAGCTTGATAAGTTATTACTTGTGTGAGTCTCTCATGTATTTCGAGTAATTTGATTGAGGTTGTTTCTCTTTGTATTTTGTAATGTCATATTTATAGTGGATTACTCTCCTTTATGAATCACATTAAATCTTTATGTATTTTGATATATTTCTCGTTTGTCTTCTTACTTGGTCTTTTAAAATTTGCTTTGCTAGCTTACGCATTACAGATCCTAACAAAATTCACAAAGCTTTTTCATATTTTTAATAGAAAGAATATTTTTAGGCCAAAAAAGAAATCCTATTTTAAAAATTCAATGCAAATAAATCATTCATCCTATTAATTAATCATTCTGCAAAAATAAAACAAAGTCCTTCCATTTTCTCTTGGGCATGGGAAAACTAGGAGCCAAATATATATAGTTCCACACTTGAAGGGCAGTCCCAAAAAGCCAATTTCCCATGGCAGCAGCACGACACCTACATGTTCACAAATCCACCGTTAGAGGCATAACAACGTGTGCTTCACTTGTAAACTCGACCCATTTAGAAAATTCGCCTATTTCTGAACCACAACACTTTGCAAATGGCTCTTCAACCCCACCATCTGAAGACACATTATTAGTCCAGAAAATCTTGTGGAACCTTAAACAAGGCAAGTCAATAACCAATTCTTTACATGGTTTAAACCCGTCTACTTTTCTTGAAGTTCTGGTTAATTGTCGTGATAATTTGCATTTAGCACAGAAATTCATTAACTTGGTTTCTGTAAATTGTCCTAATTTCAAACATTGCTCGAGGTCATTGACTGCTACTGTACATGTGTTGATTAGGTTAAAGAGGGTAGCTGATGCACAGGGTTTTATCTTAAGGATGATCAGAAGAAGTGGGGTTTCAAGAATTGAGATTGTGGAATCTGTGGTGTCAACTTATGGGGTATTTGGGTCGAATGCATATGCTTTTGATTTGCTGATTAGGACTTATGTACAAGCTAGGAAGATTAGGGAGGCTGTAGAAGTATTTTAGGTTGTTGCAAAGGAGGAATCTTTGTGTTCAGATAAATGCGTGTAATGGTCTTCTAGGAGGGCTTGTGAAGATTGGTTGGGTTGACTTGGCATGGGAAGTGTATAATGAGATGACAGGGAGTAGCATTCAGCCAAATGTGTATACCCTCAACATAATGGTGAATGCTTTATGTAAAGATGGGAAAATTGAAAGTATAATGGTGAATGCTTTACCGGATAAGTGCATATTGTCACGAGGGGCTTCTTGAAGAAGCCTATGAAGTGATAAAAATTATGAAAGCTACGGGGTTAAGACCTTGTCTTTTAACTTATAATTCTATTCTCAATGGTTTGTGTAAGAATGGACAATACGGAAGAGCAAGGGAACTTTTGGTTGAGATGAAAGACACTGGACTGGCCCCTGATACTGCTAGTTATAATGCATTGCTTGCTGAGTGCTGTAAAACTGGTGATGTGCAGGAAGCAGAATCTGTTTTTAAAGAAATGGCGTGTCGAGCTATCATCCCTGATTTAGTTAGTTATAGTTCTCTTATTGGGTTGTTTTCAAGAACTGGTCATATCGACCGCTCATTGGCATACTATGAGCATATGAGACACAAGGGTCTTAAACCAGATAATGTAGTCTACACAATTCTCATTGGTGGGTTTTGTAGAAATGGTTCTATGAAGGAGGCTATGAAGATGCGGGATGAAATGCTGGAGCAGAGTTTAGTTATGGATGTGGTGACTTACAATACTATTTTGAATGGATTATGCAAAGGAAATATGCTTCATGAAGCTGATGAGCTTTTCAATGAGATGTTGAAAGAGATGTAAATCCTGATTTTTACACTTCAACCACACTTATCAATGGATACTGCAAGTGTGGTAACATGGACAAAGTACAGAGCCTGTTTGAAGCCATGCTACTGAGAAACCTCAAGCCTGATGTTGTGACGTATAACAGCTTGATTGATGGATTCTGTAAGGTTGGTGATATGGAAAAAGCTTTCAGGTTAAGGGATGAGATGATCTCTGTAAACATTTCTCCTAATTATATTACATATAGTATTCTCATAAATGGCTTTTGTAATAACGGTCGTGTATCTGATGCATTAAGACTGTGGGATGATATGATTATCCTAGTTATCAAAACCTACTATTGCGACTTGCAACTCTATTATCAAGGGATATTGCAGGTCTGGTGATGCTTCAAGGGCAGCTAAGTTTCGGAACAAGATGCAGTCCCAAGGGTTATTTCCTGATTCAATTACGTACAATACTCTTCTTGATGGGTTTATAAGAGAGGAGAATATATATAAAGCCTTAGATTTGGTTAGTGAAATGGGAAATCAAGGTCTGTTACCTGATGTTATTAGCTATAATACCATACTGGATGGTTTCTGTAAATTTGGTAGAATGCAGGAAGCCAACATGCTGTATAGGAAAATATTTGAGAGGGGTATTAACCCCGACAGATCCACATATACATCATTGATATATGGACATGTCTCTAAGGATAACTAGAAGGAGGCTTTTCATTTCCATGATAAAATGCTGCAGAGGGGTTTCATTCCTGATGACAAATTTTAACCTCCTTGTTGTTTGAGCCAACTGAAGTTTATGACCATCAATTTCTTCCATTTCATGAGTTCTGCTTTTTGCAGTTTCAGTGGGTAAGCCCTCTTCTATATTTGATATTTTGACATTAGCGAATTGTTAGCTAATGTAAAAAAATGCTTTGAGGAGAAGTATGGTGAAATCACTTGTTGGAGCAGATACTAATGGGTGCTCAACTGGACATCTGCTCTCTAACTATGTACTAGTGAGATATTATCCTTGACACAGAGCGGTGCTTCATTTTCAGACGCCCCACTTGTTGCCATCTGTCTTGCTTGATTTGTCAAAGAGAGAACTAGTGAGGGCCAGAATGGAGTATCATATATAGTGTTGAATCCAATCTGAAGCTCTTTTGAACAAGAGAGATACGAGTGACCACTAGCTTCGCTTAAGCGCAGTGCAAGGCGAGGTTTGGAACCCTACCATCTATTCTCTATGCATCTCAATTGCTTCACAACTCTGCTTGGAAACTTTCATACAACGCCCCTTGTTTCGTTCTATCCCTATTCTATTACCATACATAATTGGGAGAAGCTCATCCATAACTAGAGCTAGAAATGGTTGATTTTGTTTCGTTTCGTTCCCGCTCTCTAAGGAACTGTCTGTTAGTGAGACATTATCCAGACACAAAGTGGTGCTTCATTTTCAGAAATGTGCTTTTGGCTGTGGTGACAAACTTAAGAGGGCCCTTTTGATAGTGTTGAGATTAAGATTGCCATCGAGACTGAATATGCAGAAGTTCCTCTTTCATCTGTCAGTTTGATAGTTCACCCTGTGGACTCACAATTTGTCAAAGAGCATAATATGTACTATGTTTTGACCTTAGATTCATGGTTTCCCTCTTGTTGCCACCAGATTGTGTATTCTGTGGACAGGGTCTGGAATCTTTCACACATCTATATTTTGGAATGTCATATTACAAGGGGTTTGTGGAGTCTGAGTATGTGCTTGCCGGGATATAAACGACAGATTCAAGACTGGAATGTTGAGGTTACATGGGCATGCAAGCTAGCAAAGAGCAAACGTGGAGTAGATGAGATTACTAGTTGTGCATTTGCCATGGTGGTTTACCTGATATGGCAAGCAAGGAACTCAAGCAGATTTCAACAAAAGTCTATTCATGTTGATGCACTGATCAAAGAAATGGCGTTACACTTGCACATCAGAGGGCGGAATTCAGGTAAATGGCGAGATAACTTGCAAGACATTTCTCGTTTTCCTTAGATGGTTACTGATAGTATTGTTTTTCTTAAGGTGTATATTTCCTAGGCTTAATATATGTATTGTTGTTAGTGAAGCTAGAGAACAGGTGCAGGAGAGACTGTTTGTCCATAACTATCAGAACTATACTGTAAATATTTGTTTGTCAATGAAAATGTCACTTAACCAAAAATAAAATAAAATAAAATAATAAATATATATATATATATATATATATATATATATTGCCCACATAGGTTACAACTTCTGTAAACAATACATAATGTTTCAACTAGCTAATGACTCTCTTATATTGGATTTGTGTATGGTATGGTGGCTAAACCTATGTTGTTTTGAATCTTCAAAAATGTCATCACGTGCATATGGGATCCTCCAAAATTAGTGCATTTTTTGAGGATCGGGTGCAACAATATTTTTGGATAGTCCTAGCAACATAGGTCCAAACCATGTTAGGACAATATTCTTGTGTAGTTTCAATGGTTTCTGTGAGGTTTCCCTATCGTTATGTAATGGTTTTAAAATGCTTTACTCAGTGACGTACTATTTTTCTTCTTTTTATGGTTTACTTGGTGATATACACTTTGTTTCCTTGTGCTTCTGAGTTATATTGTCTTTGTGGAAAGCTGAAAATTTAAACCAAATGCTTTTGCTTCAGGGACAATGATGGTGAGACGAGTGAATCAGAAAAGTTATCCATGCCTGTCTGTTGTCTGCTGTGAACTTTGATATCCAAGGTATGTTGATGACACATGGGCTGGGCTGCCGTTACTTTCTCCTGATTTGCTGGTTGATCGTTCTGTTCATGGTTACATGTTACATCAGTGAACATGAAATGCTAGTAGCCTAGTAGTAGTTTGTATCAGGAGATCTAGTTGCTCTTACGTTATCAAACCAAATGAGCTTCCAAGTCCCACTCAATTGACCATATTTATGTCGGGGGCTTTTCGGAGAAGTGATCATGAAATGGTCAAACTTCAGTTCAAGATCTGTTCATAGATAGATTGAGGACATTAGCTTTGCCTGAGTTAGAAACCCCAGGTTACAGATGTTGGGACAACTTCTCTCCTCGAGTTACAGTGGAGAATCATGCAATATATGGATAGATGAAGACAAAGAGTTAATTATGCAATTAATGTTTGGGTAAAATAGGGTGGCAAAAGGCGGAGACTTAGGTCAGGTTGCAGTTTCAAGCCCCAAATCATGCAAAGGGAAGTTCGGAATTTAAGTGGAGAAGGGTAGATTATCCATCGAGTTTAGAAGGCTGTAATTGATCCAAAGAGCAGGTCACACACGGATTTCTCTTTCTCGATAACTATTTTATAGGTTACTGCATATATCCATTTTATTTATATTTTGTTCAGTGCTAAGACCTAATATGCTATTACAATGAATCTCTCTCTTAAAATGGTCCTTTTTTTTTTATTGATTCCTTTTTAAATTCCGTGTCATTTCTTTTTTACTATTATTTGTATTTCAGTTTGTTCCTCGATCTTTTTTTTTAAAAAAATTAGTTATTTTACAAGAAAATAGGATGCAAATCATAAAAGGAAAGTAAAAAATGTGTAAATCACAAAAGAGGACAAGGACTTTGATGGTGTTTAACCTTTTGTAGCTTTGAAACCTAAAAATAATGTATATACTTTCCAAATTAGATGTAGGTACAATCTCACTTCAAGTCCTTTGCAAGTTTAGCACCTAACGTATTTTGACTATTGATCACATAGTCAAAAGCTCTTATGACTATTTCTGCTGATCTTTCTTTAAAAATTTAAATACGACGCTACATTATATTGTCACACCGAAATTGACTCTTTTCTTTGTGCTTATTCATCTGCTAATATACCCAATGCCTTTTCTCCTAATTATTCAATTTGCTCTCCTATACTAATGAATTAAAATGTAAAAATATTAGCACCTAAAAGTGTGGCTTAGTAGTCAATACTGTAGATTGAGTACCATAACATCTCAAGTTCAATTTTTTGGGTGTGGCTAAGTAGTCAATCCTGTAGATTAAGCACCATAACATCTCAAGTTCAATTTTCGAAAAAAAAACACTTGGTGATTTCTTCCGATCTGTTCTCGCTTACTTAATTTTTCCAATATCTAGGAAAACATAAATGCAAGTAAGAGAAGTCGATAAAGTTAATATAGTACTCCCCTGTCCACAATAATTGTCCAGTATTGATTTTGCACACTTGTTAAGAAACTATAAATAGAAGGATAGTTTACTATATTACCGTTTGAATATAGTAATAAATACAATATTTTGAAAAATATAATAGAGAAATAAGTATAATTAATTATAGAGTAAATTATGAACTAAGTGTAAAATTATTCATTTATTTCATAAAGTGGACAAATATTGTTGAACGGAGGGAGATATAGTTCACACCTTAATAGTCGCAACTCTACTCTTTATTAATACTTATTTCTAAGAGCCAAAACCATGGACAAATTAAATCCATATTAATTGAAATGATTAAAAAAACCTAGCATATTGGCTTTAACTTAATTAATAACAGTAATGTATAGTTACCTACCAATGGGACGAATTAGGATTTTCAAAACCAACCATTTTACTTATTGGCTTACGTTGGTCTTTATAGTGGATTCCTGATTGTACAGTTCGAAATTAACAGAATTTTTTCCTAGTATAAATACCATGTTAGTATTGCGCTAAGTGTACCACAACAAAAGTTCATAAAAACATTGAAATCGTTGAAGAGTATATAGCAAAGTAATAAATAAATCAAGGAGAAAATGGGTGGTAGTGAAGCTGGAGATGATTCAAAAGATTCAAAGCCAAAGGGGAACAGAGGAATTTCTTTTCTTGATTTTATTATGAGAATTGTTGCCATTTTAGGTACCTTAGGAAGTGCAATTGCCATGGGAACAACTAATGAAACCCTTCCCTCTTTCGAGCAGTTCATTAGGTTTAAGGCTGAGTACAAGGACCTTCCTACTTTTACGTAAGATAAAACACTATTACTATTATATTTTTGTTTGTGACATAACTCATATACACCAACAGTATAAATATATTACTTATTACTGTACGCAGGTTGTCTGTCTTACTTATTACTGTACTTTAGCATAGATGGGTGTAGTTTAACATATGATAACAAGTATATTACAGTTTTAATTTTTGACCAGGTTACTCATTATTGTTTATGAAAATTCACAGGTTCTTTGTGGTAGCTAATGGCATAGTTAGCGCGTACCTCGCTGTATCTCTTGTCCTATCCATTTTGCACATTGTGATGAGTGGTGCAAGAATAACAAGGGTTGTGTTGATCTTCTTTGATACGGTGATGATGGCATTTTTAACATCTGGAGCATCAGCTGCGGCAGCCATAGTGTATTTGGCACACAAGGGAAATGCTCGTGCTAATTGGATTGCTATTTGCCAGCACTACAACTCTTTCTGCGATCGTGCATCTGGCTCTTTGGTTGGATCCTTCATTGGAGTTCTTGTGTTTTTGCTGCTCATCATATTGTCAGCTCTGGCCCTTTCAAGAAACTGATCATTGATCACTTCCTGCGTGAAGAAAGAACGCGTTTTATCATTTGATATTCCAAGAATTTTTGAATGATTCTTGCCATTTATTCCTTCAAGCTGTTATTAAATCTGTTTGTTTTAGTGATTCTTCCTCTCAATCAATAAAATTGATGTTGCATTTGTTCTGTTATTACTTTGACAACTGTCTTCCTGCTGAAACTCAACAAGTACACCAAGTTTCTGTATAAAGCTTAGGACCATATATCAAGCTATAAATTTTATTTGGTGCTGCAAATATAAATTAATGTTGTGTGCACCAACGAAGACTACAACAAAATGTCTAAATGAGGCATACAATGACCACAAATCCGAATTGCAATTTACACGTCTAATGAACTACAGTGGCTCATGATGTGAATATACGGAAGAGTTGGATGAAAGACATCGTCTTTGTACCCTCCCAAGAGGATGGACCTTCACGCTTACCAAGTTTGGCATTAAGCTTGGTTGCTCACTTCTCTGCTTGTGCCTGCTAGCTTTATTCTCAAGAGTGTTTACACTTGGAATCGAAATAAAAATTCTTGAGATCATAATCATCAGCCTCAATTAAAGTACAACCAGGTTCTTTCCAAACCCCATTGTCATCCATCAACTTCCTCACCCTTTCAACACCATCCCATTCATCCCTCGATGCATAGATATTAGACAGCAAGACATAGTCCCCACTGTCTTCCCTTCCCAATTTAAGCAACTGCTTATTCGCATACCTTCCCAGCTTGACATTGGAATGAACTTTACAAGCTCCTAGCAGTGTTCTCCATATAATAGCATTAGGTTTAATGTCCATCGTGTTTATGAACTCAAACGCTTCATTCAATAGTCCTGCACGCGCTAGCATATCCACCATACAACCATAGTGCCTTATGTTTGTCTCAATATTGTAGTCAGTTCTCATCATGCTGAAATATTCTCGGCCATCATCAACTTTACCAGCGTGACTACAAGCAACTAATACACCAACAAAAGTAATTTCATTAGGGATATACTTCATTCTCCTCATATCTTCAAAAAGAGAGATACATTCTTCAGAATGACCATGGAAAGCTAATCCTAATATAATTATGTTCCAAGACGACACGTCCTTCTCTTTCATGCCTTGAAACACTTCAAGTGCCTTCCTAATGCTGCCACACCTAGCATACATGTCTACAAGTGCATTACCAAGAAATACGCTTAACTCGCCTGCACCCATCTCAATAATTGATCGATGTATCAGCTCGCCAACATCCAAGAATGCTGAATCCGTGCAAGCGGATAAAAGGTGCAACATGGTGACTTCATCAGGGTATTCCCCTGCACCTCTCATCTCTTCATACATTTTCAAAGCCTTCTCATTTTCTCCACAAAGCACATATCCGGAAATCATGGCATTCCAAGTCACAACATCCCTCTTTGGCACAATATCAAACAACTCCCTCGCATTATCCATCTTCCCTTGCTTCACATACCCAGTGATCATCACATTCCAAGAAACCAAGTCTTTAACCGGCATATCATCAAAAAGCCTCCTTGCCGCATCCAATTTCCCTCTTCTCGCATATCCAGCCGTCAAAGCAGACCAAGCAACAACGTCCCTCTTAGCAGAACCATCAAAAAGTTGGCCTGCTATTCTTATATCTCCAACATTAGCGTGAAAATATATAAGGGTATTCCTCGCAAACTTATTAGATTCAAACCCGTGTTTCACAATTTTCCCATGTACAACAAGGCCAGAAACAAGCCAAGAAAGCTTGGTACATGCCTTGAGTAGAAACGGAAAAGTATAACTATCCGGACGTATGGAACGTTTTTCCATGTGGGTATAAACGGAAACAGCAAGAGAAGGTCTGTGACTCTGAGCTGAGCCTCTAAGCATAGTGTTCCACATGAAGAGATCTGGTTGAGTAATTTGAGCAAACAGCTTGTGGGCATAGTGTATAGATGCAGAAAAAGTAACAGCAGAAGCATATATGAGCTCCCTGAGAGCAATGCGATTGGAGTTGAAGCCATTGATGATCATCAAAGCATGAATTTGCTTTAGGGATTGGAGATCTTTGCATTTGCTCCATAGTGATGATTGTCGGTGAAGATTTGAACTCCTGCTTGCTATTGTCTTTTTGATCATTTATCTCCTACACAGAGATTTGCTCCTACCGATTCATCAACTAATATTGGGCCTGGCCTGTTCTTTCTCATGGGCTTTATCTTTATTTTAGGTTCAGATATTCACTACAAGAAACATTGGCCCACTCACTACTCTTGCCATTTCAATTATTTGTCTTTTTTTTTTAAAAAAAATAATTTAAATACGTTACATAGAAATTGTTTTTCTTGTTTTCTTTCAGATTTTTTAATTCTAATTTATCGATATGTTTATAACTATAAGATTGACATTCCAATGAACATATCTTTATTTTAAAATTATAAAATTTAAATTTTATTTTATTTTCTTAAATTATGAGTTAGATTAAAATCAGACAAATAAATTAAAACGAAAAAGGGATAAATTTTAATATAGAACTTGAGCGGTGTACGTCGACTTTCTATGTAACAGACCGCTATTTGTGCACTTGCCTGGAAATTTCACCATATGCCAATTTTTTCTGCAAAAGTCACATGCTGATGAGAAATTATTGTACTTCCATTAAAGATTTGTAATAACGACTACGCATTAGTTGGATCAAGTAACATGGAATTAGAGTTGAGATATTAAAAGGAAAAAAAACATTTTTTTGCTGTTGATAAAAGATGTATTTTCTGGAAATGTTTTCTAATAACCAAAAAAAAAAAAGGCTTCACCATGAAAAATATACATACTCCTATTTTAAAATATCAAACGCATTTTTGTTTCACTACTCAAGACCCTCCAACACAACTCGTACCCTATAATATATCAATCAATATTGTCTATGATTAATCATTTGAGTAAGTCTTACCTGTTGTGCGAACATGTATGGTTAGACTTACTTTTTCTGATTATTTACCTTTTTCTATCGATGATATTTGTAAATGAAATTATGATTAATTATTTTTTATGAAGAAAAATTAAATACGCAGATATAAATGTTAAGGGTCCAGCCCATTGATGGGTGGCCCATATATTTTGGGCTTTGTTGACTTCTTCTAGAAGTCTTGGGCAGCTGATGTTGGGGCTGGGGTTTTTTGTTTTGGAAGAGAAAAAAAGAAATAGAGAGAGGGTTTGAGAGAGAAAAGGGTTGCTGGTTTTTTCTGGACAGTGAGACAAAATTTCAGATTGCAAGAGATCCGACCGTTGGATCGTTCTGAAATTTTCACAGCTGGTTCACAACACATAGCACTACATCTTGACCGTTCAGATCGTCAATCGGATTTCTTGATCGTCTGTTATCGCAGCTGGCGTAACCTGCATTTTTTTGGTGATATTTCTCAATTTCTCTTCTCTTTTGTGTTGGCTCTTATGTATGTTGTTGTTGGTGGGCTGTGACATCCTTGTAAACTGATTTGGGTGTTTTTACCCTCAATTTGCATAATAAGAGAAGAAGAAGGGTGGACTCCTTCAAGTCCCGTGGTTTTTATCCTTCATACCGAAGGAATTTTCCACGTATAAATCTTGTGTGTCACTTGCGTATTTATAATTCATATTTGCTTGTGATTCAATTGATGTGTTGCTGATTTGAGCTTGGTTAATATAGTGGTGAATTTCTTTTGGTAAATTGGTAAAGTATATTTGGTTGATTGTCTTGAAGTCGATCCTTGTAGGTGTTGTATCCTACTTGTGTTGTTTTGTGACTCCCCTCACAATAAATTTATTTAGACTTTTGAACAAGGAGTTGCACGAGCACCGTGTTTTCCGTAAGGTCAAAGTAAATTGTTTTAAAATGTTTCCTGATTTTAGACTTTTTGGATTTGAAAAGAAAAATACTTTATTTTTTTCAGAACAACTAGTGCCAAGTGCATAGGTAAAACGAATGAGGTTCATTTTATATCAGGTGCAATTAATTTTCTAAACCGCAACGTTTTTTTTTAGGTCTTCGGTGTACCTTAACAATTAAAACTAATGTCAGAAAATAACCCATATTTAACTCTAACTATTTTAATTATTTTCTGCTTAATTTAAACTCTAATGTTATACACCAATCTTTCCCTTTTATACTTGTCATTTTTTTTTGCAAAAAGCAATTTTTGTATAATCTTTGGAGCCTGAAATTTTTTATATTTTAAATATAAAAATTAAATGTTCGATAATTGTATGAAAAATTCTAACAACACCACACCACTCATATATATATATATATATATATATATATATATATATATATAATCCAAAAAATATTATAAGTCGAAATTTCTTCTCATATAATATGATGAAAAGATATATGTTAAAATACGGATAACAAGGCATATATTTTGACTCTCGAACAAATGAAATATAAGAACTTATAAGAACTAAAAGAAAACGAAGAGTATATAACAAATAAAATATCCAAAAAAAATTCATCGTTATTTCGCTCATAGGCTATTAATTTAGGATTATTTCTATTCAAAGATTCCATTGCATGGCCAGGAAATTAACCAAGGTTTGGCATAGTATTGTGTTCACAAATATTATATTTCTAAAGGAGAGAACATTAAATTGGAAGCAGATAATTAATTAAGAATTATTAGAAACGGTCTGATCTATGTTTGGAAAAGTAAACGAACCAAATATAGGAGGCGGTTTGTTCCAAGAAAATATTTTCTGCGATAGCTAATGCATCAGTTTTATGATAAATTGTGATATATTAGAGGATGATTTTTTTTTATTACGAAAAGAATCATAACAAGAAACTCCGCAAGATTCAGCATATTAAAAAAAATCCTTTTGAAATACATACATAATTACAAGCTCTTTGATTGAATCCAAGCTTCTTATATTCAATGTGAATCAATGCAAGATGAACTTTGATTTTGTCAAATTAATTAAGTTTATGTTACCACATTTAGTCAAATATTATTCGTAACTATTATCTTCAAGCCACCAATTTTAAATAGTTGGACTAACTTCCATAGCATTATTTATCAAACGTTGGTATAACTAATTAAATACTTTGGCATGGCTAGTATATATATAGCTTAGCCTAGCTACTAAACAAATTAGACAAACGTAATTATCTTTTCTTTTTTCTCTTCTCCTTTTATTTTTCTTCATTAATTTTGGAAAGTAGCTGTGGTTACTTCATAGTATAGGAAACTGCTAAATAGTAGGCTGTGGTTCATGCATACATTGTTTGGATATTATAAGCCCAGCTTGTCGTGCATATGATGTTCCTTCTTACCTAACTGAACTAATATTAGTCCCAAATATTGGGACTTCTAAAAATCCTCCTTTTTTAATTAACTAATCTTTTACGTCAATAATAACATATTCAGCGTAAAAGTAAAGTCTAAGGAGGATAGATGTACGTAAACCTTATACATATTCAAGAGATAAAGAGTTTATTTCTAGTAGATCTTCAGTTAGTTGAATTTTAAATTAATCTTTAATTTCATTATTTTCTGGTCAATTCTTAATTATATTTGAGATAATTAATCAACTCAGATTAATTAAATAAAAAGATTATATACACATATCAAAAAATAATCCGAAAAATTGCACCAATAAATAAAAAGATTATATACGCATATCAAAAACTTATAAAAAACGAGTTGGGTCGTTTAGAATCATTATAACTAAACTTGGTGTTTATAATATACCGGAAATATTTATATCTTCCGTTTCAATGTTTTGTAATCTTACATATAAGTGATATAGTATTTTATATATTTTATACCAAAGTTTTGGTATATTATTGTATCATATGCATTCAATGTGAGATAACAATCTAAATATAAATGTCCTTGGTAAAAAATAATTCTTTCCAATATTATTTATAAGAAAGGTTCTATGATAATTTTATTCAATTTAAAGTTACACGCATGTATTCGATTGTAAGTCATATATCACAGTTTTAATGTAATTAATCAAAACTAAAATAAATAAAGAGTAAATAATTCAAGAATTAATTATATTATTTAATTATAAAATGAATAATCATCAGATTTACATATTTTGATTTATTTAATTTCAAAGGGGCCTCATAATCTTTACTTTTTTTTTTCAATATGATTCGTTATACTATAGATAATAGTTTATACTATAGATTTAGGATACTAGAGATTTTTCTGAAGAAGTCTTCGATAGCAGGACCTCATCGATCACTAGTATTAACTAAAGTAATATAGAACTAATATTTATAAATAAATAAATTTATGCAATAAATAAAATGAATAATAAGAGAAACACTTTTTTTATTCTGGAATTTTACACGACTCAATAAGAGAGATTGACCTATTTCATACTTCTTCCTATAACTAATATTGGACAATGTACTAGAAAATAATATCAAATAAAAAATAAATTAAAATAAATAGAACTAGTTTAATAGATTAGGATCATAGCATTGCATTTTGGTTGGTGTTAGGATTAACCAACCACAATCTACCATATCTAAATTTGTAGCCTTTTCTTATTCAATTTTCCTTGGGGAATAAAAGTCTTGTCATAGTAGTGATTAACTATATTATCCTTGCGAAATCAGCTCATTGACTTTCAAAATCTTTAACTCTGTACTCTATCAATTAGTTTAATTTTGTTAAATCATATTATTTTCCAATATTTTGGTACAAGTATTTCATATGACTAGTCATAGTTTTGGTCTAAGGGAATAATTCTGTAATAAATTTGTACTAGCTAGGCACCAAAAGGATGGCTCGGTAGTCAATGAAATTAATGAGAATCCTAAGGTTTCAGGTTTTAAATTTAGCGAAAATAAAGAACATACTTAATGATTTTTTTTAATCTATTCTAATCTTGATCAACAGAGTTACGTGAGTCCGATTCTTTTTCTTGCTCTTCCCTAGCCTACTAAAAGATCAATTTTTTGTGAAGTGAAAAAAGGAAGTTCTTTCTAATGGATGAAGGATAGTACTATCTTCTTAGATGCCTACTAGTTTCATCCAACAGGGAGTGTATCTGTACCAGGGCCACTTGATTTTGCTTCAACTTTAAGAGGAATATGACATACCAAAGGCAAAAAAAAGGAAAGTTTCTAAATTTAGATGGACATTTCATTCTTAGCTTTGCCTCTTTTTTGTTTGTTGCTCTTAATTAGTTTAGAGGACCTAATCCATACCGATTCTTTGAATTTACTATCCTTTCATATAATATCATTCATTTCCATACAATGAATCATATTTCAATCTTTATCCATTACCTAATGTTATACGACTGAATTCCCAAGTATTAATTAATTAAGTACATCTTAATCAACCCCTCAAAAAATTGACATTAATTATAAAATTTGTTAACACACCTTTTGCCATAACTAATTACTAATATTTAATCCTAAATTAAGTTGAATTGTTATGATCAGAATACGAGAAACAAAGAATTCACCTTCAACTTTTGCTGCTTAGTCTTATCTAATCTAATTAATTAAGTACTTAATTAGTCATCTAAACCTAATATCATTATTTTTTTGAGAAGATAATGTTGTTACCGTCAATAATTTGGACATTCTTTGGAAGCAAAAGATGACACGTGAGTGTTTCCCCTAGTGGCTACTTGTCGGTATGGATGAAACATGGCCCACATATTTTTCCATCTTAGCAGAAAGAAAATCTATAGTCAAATGTCAAATTTGTGTTATTATTATTAGTTTAACAAATTAAAGTTAGGCTTAGTTTTACGATTTGGAGAAAGGCACTAATAACAAACAATCTCCTAAAATGGAAGGTGTGGTTATGTAGTAGTTTCTCCGTTGCTAATGGCTGCAAAGACTTTTTAGATGATATATAATAACATGTCTTTAAATTATATAAAAATTAGATTTTCATCGCTAGCAAATAAAATTACAAATTAATTGAATAAAAAACGTAACATATAAAGGTAGAAGACACTAAGTAAATAGAAACACAAAGAGCAATGTATATTTTAGGATTAGGATGTAGAAATCTAACGTTTATAGTTTATATATTTGTAATAGATTAATTTTATATATTTATAGGAGTAATAATTAGGATGTAAAACCACTTATGTGCATGAACCAGATGAAAAGAGAAAATATAAATAGTTGTAATTTTTGCTCTCAAAATTGTTTTATACATATTTTTAAATGTGTATTAACTTAAATTTTTAAATGCATGATTATACACTTTAATATTATCATCTTAAATTCTTAAATAAGATGATTATGCACCTTACCAACTTTAATTAAAACAGGGGATTACTATATTCACGAAGCTCTCTAAGTAGTATCTTATAGGTTAATGATTTAACAATTAAAATATACTGTATAGTAGCTAGATGACGAAAGAGGTTGGCTTAAGTGATTAAGCTTTTTTAACTTCAATTTTTACCTTTAAAGTTCGAGTCATGTGACATGATAAGTGAAGGACCAGTGGACCAATACTTTTGATTATCCATATTTATTGAAGAAAGTTAAAAGAAAAAAAAAGTTCGAGTGGAACTCATTATAAAATGTACTTATACACGATAAAGATAAAATAACAATAATTGTTTCTATTGAGGGTGATTTTACTAGACGAAAAAAAAGGATAATTCAGTTCACATGAACAAACACAAGTGCATAAAATTAATTTTTTAACTAATAATAATAAATTCAATGAAGTAAAAATTACTTAATTTTAAAAGGTGAAACGAAAAGTCAGGATAGATTTGATAAGCAAGCAAAACAATTCGTTCTGTGGAGGTGGGGGACGGTGTGACTATGGAAGTAGCTAGGTCATTTATGTATTTTAATTCGCATGCTTATGTGATTACGTGAACAGGATTAGACACTAATTTAGGTATAATTATCTGTTAAGAAGTACTAATTAAGAAACATTAGTAATGGATAATAAGGAATCTTGAATATACTGCGGTATATATTGTATTAATTTATACACCATCAGTACTAATGAAACGTGATTACACGTGAATGAATATAATTGACGGCTCTCTCCAACTATTGCTTCTTTTTATTATATATTTTTTTGGGTTTCAAATACGCTTTTTACAATTCGTAGCATTCGGACAAAAGTTCTTACCAAACCGCACACCAAAAAGATGAGAAAGAGGTGATAAAGGGAAGGAAAAAAATAATAATAAAATTAGGGTGTGTTTGGCATGAAAGGAAAATAATTTTCAAATTTTCACATTAATTAGTCAAAATGTTTTAAAATTATTTTTGTCAAAAAAATAAATTGTTTAAAAATCAGGAAAACGAAACATCCTTAGTAGAGTATACATAAAATAATTCATGGTACGATAAAACATTTATTATCATGTCAAAAATTATAGCTGATAACAGATGGACAACTTTATTCCTTAACTAAGTCCAACAAACAAATATAATGATCGATCATAACTCTGATCCGAACTACGTAGGATATTTACATTACCCAGCACATAATAACTTTTAAAGCTCATCATTTTTCACTATCCCCTACCGCCCACCCCTTTGATCAATAACTCCATACGTACTATTGTTGATAATAATTTACTCACTTGTCAAATATCAGAACATAAGTAAAAAAATTAAAAATTTATTTTTCCAGAAAATGTTAATATTGAAACGAAAACATTTTTCTTCTATACAAAACAAACTCCCAAGGGGATCGAATTTAGAAGGTTTTTATTCAAATACGAAACCGCCCACAAAGACTTTTTAAATTATAATATTATTTTATCAAAGTATAAATAAAGAGAAAAAGAATCAATGGAAACTGGTAAGAGCATACGTGAGTATTATGAACTATAGGTTTATGTTGTCATAATTAAAGTAAATAAAAGAGTACAAGAGTGTGAGACAGATGTAAGCCATGTGCATAGTACAGCATAATATGATTGAATTTAATTTTTTGGTGTTAAAGATAAAATTTTCCATAATATCTAATATATAGCACAACAAGCTAATTACAGAAAATATTTATTTAAACCTGGTAAAGGACCAAACTACGTTTTTTTTTTTTTTTTTACTTATATGATAATTGATTGGTCTTGTAAAATTTATACGCTGTACCTAAACATGTAGTATAATTAATTGCACCTTTTATGCGACTGTGTCAGCAGTAATATCACAGTTGACATTAATGAAATTTCTTGACAATTTCCTAAAGAAGAACTGTTTTGTTTTATTTACCATAAATCATTTTGTATAGTAATATTTTATTTATTCCATCAAGAAGATATACTTCTATATCGTTAAGAGGAAAAATTATAAAGTAGATTTTATTGGTTTAACAAATGACAACTAACTGAACAATTTTCCAATCCGTTTGAATTTGCAAATGTTACCTAATAGCATATACATATGATTACGCGATTTTTATCATTTTAATTAATCATTAAAATTGAAGTTGAAATATGAAAGCAGAGAATAGAGATAAGGAGGTGCTTTTGGTCAACTTCAAAATGAAAGCGACCAATTTTTCAATGTATTTCTCGATTTATTTTTATTCCTTCATAATTCAAAAAATAAATTTACACAAATCATTTAACATTAATTACATATGTAATTATCTTTATTATTAATTACATATTTCTCAAATCATTTTTTAAAATTTAATACTAAATGTGAAATTATGATAAAATATACGTATTAATTATTATTCAGAAATCTACAAAATTCGAAATGAATAAGTAAAAATGAAGAGAAAAAAATATATTTAAACCCAAAAACTGCCCAACTCAAGTTGATTTTAGAAATAATTTGTGTGCTAACAAACTAGTATATAGAGACCTGGTGTTCCTCCTTAGCTACACTTTTATCTGAATACCAATAATCTTTCTACTATAAACTTTTCTTCTTTTTCTTCCCTTTGCCCCACTCTCCTTTTGTGCATATTTTTTTCTTCAATTGTTTTCAATAATCAAATTAATTGTAGAAATCCAAAAAAGGTTCTTTTTTTATTTATTTATTATTAGAATTTGGTGAAAATTAAACAAAGTAATGGAAATTGTGTGTGGATTTGGTGGTCGAGAAGAAGAAATGGAATTACCTCCAGGTTTTCGATTTCATCCGACTGATGAAGAGCTTATAACACACTATTTAGCCCCAAAGGTTCTTGACAGTGGCTTTTGTGCTATAGCTATTGGTGAGGTAGATTTGAACAAAGTTGAACCATGGGATTTGCCATGTAAGTTTTTTTTTTTTTTTTTGCACTATAATTTTTTTCTTAAAACTCAATGAAGTTTAATAATTGTGTTTTTTTTGAATTAAAAATAAAAAATTGTTCAGGGAAGGCAAAAATGGGTGAAAAAGAATGGTACTTCTTTTGTATGAGAGACAAGAAATATCCAACAGGACAGAGGACAAACAGAGCAACAGAAGCAGGGTATTGGAAGGCAACAGGCAAAGATAAGGAAATATTCAAGTCAAAAACACTTGTTGGTATGAAGAAAACTCTTGTTTTCTATAAAGGAAGAGCACCTAGAGGTGAAAAAACTAATTGGGTCATGCATGAATATAGATTAGATGGAAAATATTCTATCCATAATCTCCCAAAAACTGCTAAGGTATAAATAACTATTCTTCTTTTTTCTGGGTGAGTGGCCGATTCAGGATTTAACGTCTATGTACTATTTTTGTTGCAGAACGAATGTGTGATTTGTAGAATTTTCAAAAAGAATTCAGGAGGGAAAAAGATAGCAATCTCAAATCTTACGAGAAGCGATAGTATAACAGATAATTCAAGGTCTTCAAATTTGCCACCATTAATGGACTTGTCACCATACAACAAGATTACAACAACAGCGAGAAGTAGTGGAGAGACATGTAATTCACATGTGACGTGTTTCTCCGATTCAATGGAGGATCAAAAACCTCAAACTTATGATCATCATCATCTTCTATCAAGTTCCCCTGTTTCAGTCGATTTCCCCCAAAACGTACCGAACGATTCGATGACCTACATGGGAAATTTCCAGTATGGAGATTCTGGATTGATGCAAGATAATTCGATTATGAGGCTTTTGATAGATAACAATTATGGGTCAGAATCAAAACAAAGTTTGAGAGGTTACGAAGATCATGACATCAATATCAGTTCAACTGGCCCAGTGGACATCGATTGTCTATGGAATTATTGATATAAACATTTAGTGAGGGACTTGGAAAAAAATGCATTAGAAATAGAAATGGGAAGAATTGAATGTGGGACACAGGAATTATGTTAATTATTCTCAGATATTGTTTTACATCATTTGCACCAGTACTACATATCTGTTGTGTATAAATTCGTCTCCACTCAAAATAATACATAAGTTAATTGGTTTGTTTAATCTAAACCATCTATTATGCTAATTTTGTTTTTCCATTTTACTAATTTCTTTTCAATACTAACTTGTGGTTGATTTTCATAAGAGATAAACAAGTTTTTATCAAAAATTTTCTTCATTTTCATAGCTGAAATTCGAGATATGTTAATTTTGTTTTATACTAGATCAAGAGTGTCTATATTAGAAAAATATTATAATGATGCTTTCGAAATCTGAGTTAGTTAGGAGTATTCATATTTTATTACGTATTAGTTAGATAAAGTTGGTTTGTAATTGCATCATTTGTTGAAGTTTAGGGTTACACCATCTAACAGTCTTTGCTCATCATCGCATCACTTTACAAAGGAGGATTCGTATATGAACTCTTTCTAATTCCAACTGTTAGGCTACCAACCCAATTTTACGACTTATCTACAAATTAATTACAGTCTATTTTTCTAGTAAAAATTCATAAATAGATTTATTTATTTTTTTTACTATTGCTACTTGAAAATAAAATAATATTTGAATAAAGATATTCGAACTTTAAGAAAGGATAAACTCCCCTTCCATCTATTAAACTCCAGTACAATGGTCTAGAGTTCGAAAATAGTCATTTTAGATAATGACCTTTTAATTTTTTGATTTATCGATTATACAAAAGTCATATTTCATATTTGACATTCTTTTGTTTTTATTATATCATTTATGTCTATATTATGCATAGGATGAGAAAATTTACAAAAACATTTTAATATTTGTGCACTAAGAATGTATAATTTTATATAATTTAGCTTATAAACATATCAAAGTATGCAAACCAATTAAAATATTATATTCTAATTAGTTACCTGAAAGTACTTAAATAATAACCTACTATATATAGCGTGAAAAAACACCTGTAAAAATTCAAACTAATTAAATGACTTTTAATTGAAGAAGAAAAACACAAATTACCGTACTTCTCATTAATTAAATCCTCGATATCTATTTTTCAGGAAGTAATTATCCAATAGGGACTAGTCGACACATCATAAGCAAAAAAGTACAAATAAATTAGGAAGATAAGGCCAAAGGACGAACTTGTGATCGTAACATGATAGCTTTCTTCGTTATTTCAAAGTATATTTAAAATTTTGAATTCAATGTAGTTGTAAAAATAAATAAATTATGAGTTCAAGAGGATAATATATTACAGTTTATTATACTTTATGTTCATATATCATCGATCAATTCTTAATAGGGAGCGAGAATATACTCTCCCTTATAGGAGCCTAATAGAAAAAAGTCTATGTCCAACAGAAGAAAATTATAATTAAAAAAATATTTGTTTATTGATAATTAACTTATAGATGCAAATATCAATTTCGAGTTTTATTTAAAATATTAGAATCATTTGTACATGTAGCACTAAGCTATAATTTTTCCGTCACGGACTCCACACGTACAACACGTCACACCTTTTAAGCAGTGTTGATATGATTTTTTCATGATTCAAGTTGTTAAGTACTTAAATCACATTGATTAAACTAGGATAGGTATAAATTAGGAGTCTAGGACCTAAGCTTGAAAATTCAACTATTTTGTGCTTATAGGGCAATAAAAAATTCAAATCCAAATAGTTTTTTTTAAAAAAAAATCAGTTGAAGGAATATATGCAAACGGTCTTCTGCAAATATTTTATTCTTGATCATTGAGTTTTTTTTTTTTTATTTCAAATTTTTCAATAATTGTAAAATATATAATTTTGAGTCGTTTAGATCAATTTGGAAGTAAAATATGTTGGTGAAATTTATGTGTACTAGTTGAAAGTTTCGTATAACTAGATTAACAGAAATATATGTGTTCTACTTCATATCTTTTAGTTACTCAAAAAATTGCCTTAAATATTTTTTGTTTAAATGGTCAGTGTCTTTCATAATATTATACCCCTCTATATGAGAGAGTTGAAAGTCTACCGTCCATTCAAAATTAATATTTCTTAAAGGCCAAATAGAACGATAACATATAAAATATCTTTGAATAATGAATTGTTTTGGAAAAACGAAGAACTTTCGATTTTCAGTATTTATTAATTACATGGAAGAATGCTACTTGGTCTATTTAATTCTTTGATTCGAACTTATATATATTATTTGTAACTTTCAAAAAAATTAAATTATTAACTTAATTGATTAATTAATTAGTAAGTGAGATACGCGTTTTCAGAATAATCATATTTTTCCGGTTATATTTATCATACATCATTAAGTTATGGATTATGTGTCATTAAATAGTAAATTTACCAAAATATACCATATATATTCTTTATTATTATTGTTTAGTTCTCACTCTGTCACTCAATAATTTGTTCAAATTCCTACTTTTATTATTTATATTCCTCAATTCAATATTTTTGTTTCTCAATTATCAACATTTTGAATCTCTGTCCTCTTTGGAAAAGAATATATATGTGTGGGTTGAATATTAAGTACTTGATAAAATATGTGATAATGTTTGAGTTTTTACCCAAAAAAAAAAAGTATGATCAAAAGTTGATAATTTCAATCTTCTTTGATATATTCAATTCTAAAATATTTTGTTAAATTTTTTCCACATGTTAATTATTTGAATTAGTTGATTCTTGTTGCCCCAATATGACTACTTTTTTTAATCTTTTTTGTACATGTCAGAGAAGGGAACATGGAAACAAGAATACAAAGTTTCCATAATATACGATTTTTGCTCCATTTTGAATGGAAGGAAAAGACAACAGAAGATAGACAAAGCAGCACTATATTCTGCGAATTTACGTCATTTGTCTTTGGTATTTTTTTACTTTATTTGTTTTGGGTAAATTTGACTTTTGTTTATAACTAGTAATATCAAAACATTCGATAAAACAAAACAATGTTCGACCAATGTCATGCTTTCTCCGATTAGTGAATCAACGATTTGAAGGTTATGTGTTTTGATTAAGAATAAATTGATTTTTTACTGTGCGAACAAAATTATTAATTTTATGTAAAACCTCAAATATGACTGATATGTATAATTAAAGGAGATGACATGTTTTATATGGTTAACTTAAATACCTAATAGATGTTTAACACAATATAGTTAAAAAAAATTGATTTCTCATATCGTCACTCAAATCTTAAATACAACTAGAATCAAGAAAGAAAGATCACTTTTTTAAATAAATAACTATCAGTTAAATGATCATACGACACAAAGTTAAGAAGAAAAAAACAAAATATATATAAAAAAAAAATAAGGGAAGTGATAATGTTGAGTAACAAACCCTGAGACGACAGCATTGGGCTGTCCTGCAGGCCCACAGAACAATGAGCCCACCTTCCTTCTTTGTTGGATTCCTTAACAGCTCAACGGAAAACGTCACAAGTAAATTGACACGTATATGCGTCACTTGTGGGGCCCACTCTGGTTTCTTTGTGACACGTCATTTCAGTTTTCAACCAATTATTGTGTATTACCTGATTGACCCACGTGTCCATTTCACATTTCTAGTTAAAGAAATAATTTAAAAAATGTCAACTTGTAGTTGAAGTTCAATCCCTACAAACTCCTGTCTGATTAGACTCTGGTTGTACATTTTTATTGGTAAGAATTTGAGTTTTTTAAGCTTATTTTTTGTAACTTAGTCCATAAATTAACTTTTGAAAAAACTAAAAGAGATATATTTTTACTAAATAATTGTCCAAAAAACAACTCTAGTCTTCTTATTTCAGCACATATAAAATTTGAGCAAACAATACAAGAAAAAAGTAGTTATGTTACAAGTTGATAGTTCATGCTGAACTCATCTTGGATTTATTCGGAAAAAAATGAGCGATGGAAAAGAATGGGCCGTTTCTACATGATATTATTAAATGGGCCCACATGCTTACATTTTGTGGCCCATAATATTGGCTGCCTAGGTTTCTATTTTAAAATGTCACTCTATCATTTGCTTGTTTGTTTCTTCAATATTCTTTTTTTGATCCCATTTTTAATATAGTCACGTGTTTAGTTTATTAGCGTTAAATAAGATTGAATATTCACTTTGCAAAATGACAAGTATACGTCTTTCTTAGTTCTTATGTCATTTATTTAACTATTATTCCAAGCTGCTTATATTATACTACAACTACAATTAAATAATTCAATCAAACATAAAATAAACTAATTTAGGATTTAACTCCAAAGTTATTATCTTTATATGTAGCACAAAATAGAGCAAACTTTCAAGCGCTCCATCACAAATATTATATTTGCTATGACTATTCATATGTACTATTTCGTTATGCATATACAAAAAAAATATATAATCGTATAATCTGTTTTTGTATACATATACAAAAATAAATTAATTATACAATTTGTGTTTGAATGAAGCGAGAAAAGAGAGAAAGACAAAAGAAAATTCGTCATGAAAAGATTTGTATTTGTATAATCATAAGTGTATAGATCGCAAATATATGTATTTCTATTTGTATATATATACAAGTTTTTCTCGCTTTATACAAACACTACACAATGTATACGTATGTGTTTGTATAAAGTGAGAGAGGCGAGCGAGTGGAACAAAAATATATGTATATATACAATTTTATTCGCTTTATACAGACACAAACATATTTTATATATTTGTGTTTCTATAAAAACGAGAGAGGCGTAGGAGAGATTGGCGGGATTGTTTAAGGAGAGAGGCGAATGGCAATAGTTTGTTGTGGAGTACAATTAAATCAAACTATGATTATGACATTTAATTTAAATTAATAATTTGCTATTATATACAATTTTCCCTATAAAAGAATCTTTTTAAATTTTCTGAAATTTAGTAATGGATTCTTCATATTCATAGGCAAAGTTAGAAGAGGTGATATCAAATCTGGAGTAATTAGAAGGTTTTCTTTTGTTACTGTATTGGAAACAAAGTGTCTAGCTTATAAAAGTATTAGTAAGATTTGTGTAGACGTAGACCTCTTCCTTCCCTATCCTACTAAATTTTGGAAAAATTACATAAATTAATATATTTTGAAAAATAATTAATGATTTTAGCGATTTTTTTTGTTTATTATCATTTATAATAATGCTTTGTTAAATCTGTAATATGTATTAAAAGTAAATTAAGTATGCAATATATATGAATTATAAATTTTTTTTTAAATATATCATGTTTGTTTGGTAAAAACTGTCACATTATATTATAAGTGTATTAAAATGTGTGATAAATGAATTATTCATCATTAAAATTATATTATATGTGAATAATAAATTGTTTTTTGTAATATGTATTAAACTTATATCATAAATAAATTAAAAATGATCAAGTAAAAAAAATATAATTGCTATAAATAGTAAATATTTTTTTATTAGAGTATGTTTATGTAATTTCCCTAGTAATTTGTTACCTACAAGACGGATTGGGCTCAACTGACATTTAAAGCCCAATATCGAATAGACAACCCACGCTCACGTTTCTTCAATGAAAAACTTTAAAACGTGGGCTGCAATACTGGATTAAGAACTTAATGAAATAAAATTGTGCATTATAACAAACTATTAATTCAAAATAAATGATATAGTTATAATTTTATTTAGTTCCAATTCACAGCAAACTTTCTATCATTTGCCTCTCTCGCTCTTCTCTCTGGAATCTCGTTCGCCACTCTTCTCTTTTTTAGTCATCTCTTCCTCGCCTCTCACATTTTATACAAACACAATAATATATATATATATATATATATATATATATATATATATATATATATATATATATATATATATATATACAATTATCTAACTGGTATACATGTACAATTCAGGTCTCTCCATTATTTGTCCTCTTTTGCTTGTCTATCTCACCTCTCTCCCAGTCTTGATTGACACTCTAATCTAACATAGATAACATATACAAACACAATTTTTATAAATACAGACAAATTAATGCCTGATTTATACAAATTATTGCGATTTATACAAATCAAATGCTCAATAACAAACATAAGTAGGCTATGGAGTGCAATAGAAAAATCGTAACAGTAGAGCCAGTACTGATATAATTTTTACGTTTGCTGCTAAAATTTACTCTTTTTTTCAATTGTTTCCCTAGGGTAAGTTATACATTCTGCTGGTCAACTAAAAATAATTACTTTCTAATAAATATACAAAAATTATACATTATTTTACATCATTAGTATATATTTATACAATCATATATCAATATACGAAAATACATATAATTCTGGTCTATTATATTGTTGGGATGGGTTATATCAATATCATCTAAAAAGAATGATTGAAATATACATTGTAATTATTTATAGGGCAACTTTCACATATAGCAAACAAAAAATTCATATTTGTATGTTATAGCAAACTTTGCATAATTGCGCTCCATAGCAAACATAAAACTGTATAATTTGCTATACATATACAATTGTATAATTCGCTGGCCTAAATTGTATAATTCGTTGGCCTATTTCGTTGCAATTGTATAATTTGTTTTGCATACAGTTGAATCGAATTGAAATGTATGTATATTGTATAATTATAAGTGTATAGCAAGAAAATATATGTTTTTTTCGCTTTATACAAAAACAGAAACACAATATATACACTTCTGTTGTATAAAGCTAGAGAAAATTGTATTTCGCTGCAATTGTATAATTCACAATTGTATAATTCGTTGGCCTTTTTCTCTGCAATATTTGAAGCAAAATGTTTGTAAATTGTATAATTAAGTGTATAACACGAAGATATACATTTTTGCATGCGTATATGACATTTTCTCTCGCTTTATACAAAACAGAAACAGAATTATGCAGTTCTGTGTATAAAGCGAGAGAGGCGAGCGAAAATGGAGTGTGGCGAGCGAGATTTTTGAGAGAGAGACGCTGACAAATTTTAGCTAATGTTTGCTATGGAGCACAATTAAATCAAATCCTAGCTATTCCATTTAATTTAGTTTATTAATTTGCTATTATATACAATTTCCCCTTATTTATATTTATATGCATGTTATCCAATACCTACCGCATAGTTTCAAGTTTCATGTTTATTAGAAGCTCTCTCACTACCTTAATTTTCTTAAACCACGTTGGAGTTAAACGCCATCATAAATAATAAATTAAGTGGACTAAGTACTCTCTCACTTCTTATTTATTTTTCCACGAAATGAACTTTGTACTCTTGTTAATAAATAACAAATTAAGTGGACACTTTAGTATAGTATAATATAATTTGTCGGTATATAATTTTAATGGGATTAGGAAATAATTTGGTGAATAAATAAATAATATTAAGAACAAAATAAGATTTTTCTGTAAACGCTAAAATAGACAAATAAAAATAAATTTATTTTAATATAATGTTCTACTAATAAAAGTTTTAATGAATTGAATATAAATGAAGCTAGGTGCATAGCTACTTATTTACTATCCACTTTTAGTACACCAAAATTAAATTTTACATTTATTGTATATTAACTTCCTGTCTTACACAAATTGGTGTAGACCACCCCCACACTTGTGGTTTACTAGACATATATTTTAATTTGTCGTGCTCTAAAACTAATACTGATCGAACACCTAGGGAAAAATTAAATATAAACGGAGTTTTTTTTTCTTGCAGTTGTTTTTTAAGTAGTGCACGCACTTGAAGCCATTTAATTTGAACTGACACAAAAATAATAGTTATTAAAGATTATTTGTTCATAGAAAATAAAAGTTATCTTAATTTCTCTCTATATATATACTAAACAGTTAGAAAAATATGATTAGAATTTTGCCAAAAACGTGTAAAGAATAATGAATATATTAACCTTTTAGTTTAAATAAAGAGAAAATACACAAAGGAATAATTTGGTAATACAAAAACTCATTGCAATTCCCAGTACAATTTTAGATTTCTGTAACTTTATCCTCCTAAAATAAATAGGGAAAATATTGAATTACTTATAAAGCAACAAAAATTACGTGGATTTTGAATAAAATATACAAAATGTTATAAAATGACAAAAATAGTAATATAAAAATCTAGGTACTATGAAAATTCTTTTTCTTTTTACTTTCATAATCTTATTTCTGATTTTATTATTTGATTTTATAGTATAAATTGAGAACATTTGCGTAAAAAATAAAGGCGTCTAATCACTTTTTATCTCTTATATTATGTCGATTTAATAGATTGTAAATCATTATTCATATTCCTTTATTAAAATGACTTCAAATTAACGGCATCATATAACTCAAACATTTATTTTAATTATAAATAATTTAACGTCAATATTTTCCTCTTGAATATAATTTAACGTCAATATTATTCTTAATTATGTCCTCTTAAAATAAGTATTAGTGTTTTTTATTTTTGAAATAATAGCTTGTTGATAACTAGGGATATCACTTAATTATTTAAAGATGTAGTTTAATTTTTTGAAACATAATAATTAGCAAATATGCAAAACTACAACATTATGTGTAAACTATCTTTGATTATTAAATAGGATCGTCCCTTATGAACCATATAATTTTAAGTATTTCAACAATGTGTATATCTATTAATTCTAAATTGATTTGAGTTTTGATTGTCGTTATTGAAATATTTCAAATTATATTTTTAATTTTATCCATAGCTTAATTTTTTAAAACATAATAATTACTACAATAACCTAATTAGAGCTCATCAAATTAACATAACACAGGAGCACAAGACTACAATATTAATGCTTGGCTCTTTAATTTGTTATATAGGGTTGATACATATGAACTATAGTGTTTTGAGTTTTCACCGTTATTGTTAAACTATTTTACATTATATTTAAAAAATTATGTAAAATGTAATTTAAATTTATTTATACTACAATAAAATTACTTAATTTTAAAAATTCATAATTAGTTTCAAAAAAAGTATTAATTTGAGCAAAAGAAAATATTAATACTATGACTATAATTATGTAAACTCAATATATTTTAACATCTCATTTTATAAAAAATATTTTTTTAATAAAACAACAAATGATACTAATAAAGAAATATATATGTTAATAAAACTTTTACATGCTTAACATATTTGTGTTATCATTATTATCAAAAAACTATATGAAGATGTTTTTCTTTTATTTATTTTTTATAAAAAAAATTCTTTTGAAATTATAAAAAACTTTTTATATCCGTTACGTATTATTATAATTTTTCAATGAAGCGACATCAATATTTATATCCAAAAAATATTCTTTTACGTTTCTTATATTTAAATTAAAAAATATTAATTTAAATGAGTCTTTATTGGTGTATGATATGATTCATATAGATCGAGGATAAGAAGACAACTAAATAATAGAATAAACATTATTGTAGTTTCAGTTTTCTTCATATTTCACTCACATACACTCTAAGTATAACTAAGATAAAATATATCTTTATTATTTAACTTCTTTCTAGAAATTCGATACATAGCAACGAGCCGCTTAAATAAATAGGAGTAATTGTCATGCATACTGGTCAATTTCACATTTTTTAATTTGAATATTATAAATATCATATTTTAATATTTAAATTTTTTCTTTTTATCATTAAAAAATAAGAAATGAAAAAAAAAAACAAAAAAAGAATAAGTAAATATTGAAATGAAAAAAGAGATATAGTGTTTTTACTATTTTTATTAACTTTTTTACTACTATGCTTACATTTTAAATATATTCTTTTCTATTTAGATCTTGAAAATTTCAAAAGAAAAGAGTGGTGAAACTTATATATTTTGTTTGGTGGATTTTATGGTTCCTTTTCTTAACTATGAAATTATAAATAATTAATCTCATCAATCATTTTAATGCATTGAAAATATAGTTGAAGACTACATTTAATATTTGAGTTAAAAGGTAAAAATGTCCAAAAACAAACTAGTTATAGTGTTAATATGTACTTTTACTATTCTGGCCAAATTTTTATGGCCAAAAATATTTTTCATATATATATATATATATATATATATATATATGAAGACACTATATAAATAGCCTAAGAAAAAATATATACAAGGGCTTTGTTGTATCCTTCAAAAGAATTATTTGTATTTTACCCAATAAGTATATGGATACTATCTCTTTAACGAAAATAATTACAGGCTTCAAAGTCATCTTCTTGTTTAATTAAATTTTCTATTAGTATTATTTTTTCTAACACTATGAAGCAGAGCAAAAGTCATTTTCGATATAAAGTTATCTTAATTTCTCTCTATATATATATCACCAAGAAGACAAATTGAAAAAATTTTCTCTTGTTTACCAAAAAAGTGGGAAAATAAATGTTTGACACTGAATTCTTGAAATAAAAAAAACTAGCAGCCATTTAATGATCAAGGTTAGCCATTTAATGATCAAGGTTATGGTTTGTTTCTCTGTCAGGAAAAAACAAATCTTATAAAGTATAAGTTATTTCATATAAAGTTATGAAACTATATATCATATACAATTGAGCTACAATAACAAATAATTTAGTCATAGCAAGCTAAGAAGAATATGAGGATTCAAAAAATTGAATAATATGTATCACTTATTTAAATTATCATGTATTTCAAAAAATTTACTTTTATATTGAGTCACACATTTTAACGATGAAGAAAATATTCATTTATGATAATCTTTGAGGACCACATACGATGGAGTTTAAAGTTTATTGTAAGCTTCCCCTACCCCATGTGGAAGTTAAACGGCCTATATGACGATTAAAGAGAGACACTATTTAGGTCGTAAATATGAAAGAAGGTATATATTTCTATGTACACCAATTAATTTTCAACTCCAAGAATTAAAGTGCCTATTGATGCAGACCAGTGGATAAACCAGTACTCCATGACTTGTCTACCGTCAACCTTTTGGATTTATTTATCGTGATTTTTTATTATAAATAGATTTTCTTTTTAAAAAAATATTTTAATATTTTAACTGGTATTTTTCTTGTAGAAAAGATTTTAAGACTTTATAAGAGTCCATTTGAATAGGCTTAAAAAAATAACTTTTAAAAATTACTTTTGAAAGTGTTGAATTTTATTTTAAAAATAAGTAACTTTGGATAGAAGTGTTTCAGTTAAAGAAAAAGTTGTTAATGTATTTGGCAAATAAGTACTGGAAAACACTTTTTTTTATCAAAATGTTTGAAATACCCTTAAAACTGTTAACATGATAAAAAGTTAATTAATTTATGATTTTTATGCTTAAAAAAATTAAAACAAAACTAATTTATATTTTACATCCATAATTAATAATATTTCTTATCATTCACATATTTCTTTATCATCACAATTTTTTTATAATAATAATAATGATAAAAATAATAATAATAAAAAAATAAAATAATAATAATAGTAATAAATAAATGAATAAATAATAATAATAATAAAAAAATAATAATAAATAATAATAATATTAAGGGCAAAAAGATAATATACTTGGTCAACATAAAATGACTTTTAAGTTGAAAAAAAAACCTCACCTAACGTTTAGTTTTTGGCTTAAAATAATTCATTTTTGACTTAAAATAAGTCACTTTGATAATTGTCAAACACTCTAATAAGTCAAAACTGACTTTTAAGTTAGTTTGACAATCTTTTAAGCCCATTCAAATAGACACTGAATATATGTTTGTTTGTTTTAACTTTATTAACATTCAAAATGTGATTTTAAGGGTTTTGAGAGTTTTGGTTGTGGGTCACAAGCTTGATACGTATCACTTGTGTGAACCTTTCATGTATTCCGAATGAATTGGTTACGGTTGTTTCTCTCTATATTTTGTACTCTCATATTTATATAGTGGATTGTTCATCTTCTTTGTGGACGTGTATCGATTGACCGTATCACGTTAAAGTTTTATGTCTTTTGATATATTTCTCGTTTGTTTTCTTATTTATAGTCTTTAAATTTGCTTTGCTAACTTTCATATTACACGTGCTTATTTTCGATCCTAACATATATATACTGAATGTCAATAAAAGAGATTAGAAACAAATAATGTATTGACAATATGAAAGTAGTTAAATAGATTAAACTTGTCATTCGATGAGATATTGTCCAACTAAGTAAAAAAGCAACTTCAGAGATATGTTGGTTTAGAGAACTTGAGATTGAGAGTATAATAGAGCCAAAAGGCTATTTTCGTACTTATATTTTGGGTCAAAGAGAGCCAAAAGGCTATTTTCGTACTACAGTATTATTTTTTGTCAAATAAAATAATTATAGGCACGTAGAATAAATTAATAATGGATAAAATATTGAAAGGGACATATTTGCAAATCACTTGATAACTTTGCAGGACGACATTCCTAGGACGAGAGTTCCATTTACATTTCTCTGATAAAGTAAAATATCGATTAAAATATTTTCTCTAATAAAATAAGTCACGAAAATAATTAAAATAGAAAAATTAAATTATATAAGTAACAATACAAATTTTCATCATTTCTTCTTGGCAATCCTTCTTGTTGAGATAATATTATTTACTTGTCCAACAAAAATATGAATATCAAATAAAAAATCCATTTGTTTTTCAATAAAGTATTTTTCCTTTTTAAAAAACAGACCCTAAATTAAAAAATAAATAAAAAAATAAAAATTAATTGGACCACGGTGAAGCAGAAGAAGCTGGGCCGGGCAGCAGTAAAGGAGAATTAAAGGCTTTCTGACCCACACCTTTGGGTCTGGGCTAGCTCCTAGTGGCCCCTCTTTTTGTCTTTTTCTTCTATTAATAAGCCCTTTTTTATCCTTCAACAAGTGTCCAGGCCCATCACCACCAATTTTTATTATTGAATATGTACTCAAATTAATTTCAAGTATTTCAATAGTGTAACATCATCAATTTCTTAGAAAAAAAAGATATATGATTTCAAAATTATGATTCAATAAAAGTTAAATTTGAATTATAAATTAATATTTCATATTTTAAATTGTGAATAGAAAAAAAAATCATACTTATTTGACGTCATCCATTTGGAATAACAATTTATCAAAATTAAAGGCATGATACATAAAATACTTTTTAATTTGACTTTAAATTACTTTTATACCTTTTAACTTTGGGTGTATACAACTAGACACTTAAACTTGTATAAAATTAAACAAACAGACACATATGTCATTGTTATTTTTTTGTCCTATGTTGCGTCATACGTTTATTTTGCCATGTAAGACTCATTTGTATAATTTATTTAAAAGTTGAATAATCCGTTTGTACATTATAAAAGTTAAAAATCAAAGTTAAAATTTAAAATCGAATTTACTATCTAATATATGCATTAATGCCTAAATTAAATAACCAATACTTGGAGTTAATAATAATTAAAGGAAACTTTCTAAAATACAATGTAGAAATTACTCTATATTTTCTTCCTTTCGGTTACAATAATGATTACATATTAAATGCGAGGCGTTGCCAAAATATGAAAATAAAAACAAAAACGCAGCGATTGGCGGCACCAAGGCCTGCACTGTCAGTCTATTATATAAGATGCTCTTTCTATTATTTATATATATATATATATTTTTTCAAGCATATAATTACTCCACTTCAATTTTTTTGTAGGTAATAAATACGAGTACTTCACATTATTGAATTTCTTTTATTAAAGCTTCCAAAATAAGTAAACAAAGGTATTCTATTGCCTATAATATTGCCTTTTTAATTTTCCTGTGCAAAAAATAGATTTAACACTACAAATTAGTCGATCGTATAAATGTACCTGTTTTTTAAATTTCACTTGGTAATTATTTTACTAAATGAATATTAACAAATTTAATAGATCGCTTAGTCCCAAATAAAAAATTCAGCATTAAAGTTTTTGATCAATGAGTTATTGGACACTTGTTCAATGATCATTGTTTATAGTTAGGGAAGGTCTATGAAAATATAAATAAATGACTTCTTTAAAAAAATTAATACGCACAAATTCAATAATTATCAAAACATCTAGTATTTTGTTCTAGGGGTTATATGAAATATTTTAATTGTATTTTCATTTTTCCGACCTTAATTCTGGTTACATTAAATAGTATTTTATAATATTACATCAGATCTCTAAGAGTTTTTGAAAGCAAATAATAATTGCTGCTACTACTACTACTATATATATATATGAAAATATTTGTACTTAAAGTATGTGGAAATATTTAATAACGATCACCTAGCTCTAATAAACATGTTTTATTTTATAATTGCACAAGGCTTAAGTACTCAATTTTTTTAATTGATTGAATTTTTATTTTGAAATAATATTTTAACATGTATTTATGATATATTGAATAAAATAATTTCAACATAAAATTGAATAGGGAGGTGGACTAAGATTAGCTAATGTTGTTTGTTAGGCTAACATTCGGTAAGACCCTACTTTATAAATGAATACTATTAATTATTTAGCACGTTGCTGTTGTTAAGGCTCTTAGGTTCTTCTTGTCAATATATTCATGCAAGTGCCAAGCTTATTTATATAAATTCCAAACATATCCCAACAGTTTCTTCAAGTGAGAGACTACATTAAATTTTTTTAAAAAAAGATTTTTTTTAAAAAACACAATAAAATAATAGAAACCATTGGTAATAAGTTCATAATATTGCCAAAAAAATAAAATAATGTAATGAATTAAAATAAAAAAGAGGAAGTTAGCTAAGGGAAAAGGCAAAAGGAAATCCTAAAGGGACCACCAAATATTGTGATAGGATAATAAAGAATCCTCTCATTTTATATTAATCATATACTTTTTTGAGTTTTCTAAACTCTAAAATAGAGTCGAAAAAACGTTTTATCCTGAAGTAGGATTTACTAGCAAAAATAATAATATATTTGATATAATTAAAAAGTTAAATATGTTATTTATTATAAATTTAATTGATTTATATATATAAATTTATGATTCAATTCACATTAAAATATTGGGTTCAGTTTAAATATTTTATATGTCAATAATAAAGGAATGTTGTGGTCACGTAACCTTGTAAAAATAGAGAGTTTCCTTATAAAAAAGCCTTGACTCAAATAAAGCATATTATAACAAATCAAGTATGTAAAAAAATGAAAAGAAAATAGCAAATAGAACAAATAAAGCAATAACAAAAGTAAAGGAAACAACAAATAACAATACAATTGAAGAATAAAAATAACAATAATAATATATTCGACTATGTACTAGCCTTATTCCTTGATTTTTAACTTCATATCCTCTTATTTAGGATCATGATGTTGTTAAGCTGCAGGTGATCAGTGTTCTCTTATTACCTCCAGTTGAAATTTCTTCGTTTGTCTTTACCTCTCCTCATATCCACTATATCTAACTTCTCAAACTTCCTAAGGTTTCTATGACTCAAACTCCTTTTTTTTTATGTTCAAATTATCTCATTCCCGCTTCACGAATTTGAATTACTCGAATCCAAAGCAGTTACCGGAGTGAAAAAATTAAAAAGAAAAAAAAAGGAATCCTATTGGGTACTAGTAGATTTGCACATGATTTCATACTATATGATGTGCTGTTATGAAATTAATATCTTTATCCCGTCCCTGTCGCTGTCGCTGACCTTTCTATCCTCTTGCTGTCTCTCTCCTTATTTACTCCCTCTTTCTCTCATTATTATTATTATTATTTCAGTACTATCAACTATTACTACCCTCCAATCTCTATTACTTGAAGCACCATCAATTTTCTTTACATAATATAAGGTACCACAACTCCTACAAATTAAACTACTTTGTTCATTATTTTCTCTCCAGAATAGTCGCCATTTCGTCGATGGGTCGATCTCCGTGTTGTGATAAAGTTGGCCTGAAAAAAGGACCTTGGACACCTGAAGAAGATCAAAAACTCTTAGCTTATATCGAAGAACATGGTCATGGTAGCTGGCGCGCATTACCTACCAAAGCTGGTATGCGATTCACTTCAATACTGATGGTGTAAAAATTCTTTAGTACGAAAATTTTATCTTATTTGATTTCGGTTAATTTACAGGACTTCAAAGATGTGGTAAGAGTTGCAGGCTCAGGTGGACTAATTACCTTAGGCCTGATATCAAGAGAGGAAAATTCACTTTACAAGAAGAACAAACCATCATTCAACTTCATGCTCTCTTAGGGAATAGGTATTTTCAATTTTCTTCTCTCGTTAGTAGGTTCAACTGAGTGAAATTCATTTCAAACTCACTGAATCTAGATCTTGAATTTATCTTAGCGATACTCAGAATTCTTTTAGTTCAGTAGAGAACTAATGGGAAATTGGACCAAAAAATTATCAATAAAATGTTTATGCTTATTATTGTACCCTCTTTCTTCTAATAATAACTACAAAATATTTGCAGAACCACTTGTTTTAGCATGATTTGTTTTCACTAGCTGACATTCAGTTACGTCCAATTAAATTTGACATTTTTATAATCAGATCTGCACAAATACCATTGCACGTTGATATACCTGGCCTAGTATTTTTCTTCAGTGAAAGTGAGGGGTATTTTTGTAGTATTGTCCTTTTGTTTCAAGTATCTAAAATCAATTGAAATTTTTATTTTAAAAAATAATAAGTCTCTAATAATCCATGGATGAAAACAAAGTTTTCCTTTTTTGTTTGGTTGTTGTAAAGAGGCCTTGTCATTACATACTCTTTTTAAAATTTAACATATTCTTTTGTTGTCTTGTTCTTAGGTGGTCGGCCATAGCCACTCATTTATCCAAACGAACAGATAATGAGATTAAAAATTATTGGAATACTCATCTCAAGAAACGGCTAGTGAAAATGGGGATCGACCCAGTGACCCACAAGCCGAAGAACGATGCCTTGTTGTCCAATGACGGTCAGTCTAAAAACGCAGCTAACCTTAGCCACATGGCTCAGTGGGAAAGTGCCCGGCTTGAAGCCGAAGCTAGACTCGCTAGACAATCTAAACTCCGGTCCAATAGTTTCCAAAATTCACTCGCATCTCAAGAATTTACCGCTCCTTCACCTTCTAGTCCTCTTAGTAAACCCGTTGTGGCCCCAGCACGTTGTCTCAACGTGCTGAAAGCCTGGAACGGTGTTTGGACCAAACCAATGAATGAAGGTTCCGTCGCGAGCGCTAGTGCTGGTATTTCAGTTGCGGGAGCACTCGCGAGGGATTTGGAATCTCCTACTTCTACACTAGGCTATTTCGAAAATGCGCAACATATTACATCATCAGGAATTGGAGGAAGTTCTAATACAGTTTTGTATGAATTTGTTGGAAATTCATCAGGGTCTAGTGAAGGTGGAATTATGAACAATGATGAAAGTGAAGAAGATTGGAAGGAATTTGGGAACTCATCAACTGGACATTTGCCTCAATACAGTAAAGATGTTATTAATGAAAATTCAATTTCATTCACGTCAGGACTACAAGATTTAACTCTACCAATGGACACAACATGGACAACAGAATCCTCAAGGTCAAATACAGAGCAAATTTCCCCTGCCAATTTTGTGGAAACATTTACAGATCTATTGCTTAGCAATTCCGGCGACGGCGATTTATCGGAAGGCGGTGGCACGGAATCCGATAACGGAGGGGAAGGTAGTGGCAGTGGAAATCCAAATGAGAACAGTGAAGATAACAAGAATTACTGGAATAGCATTTTTAACTTAGTGAATAATCCTTCTCCATCTGATTCATCTATGTTCTAATTAGACTAGTTTTTTTTTTTTTTTTAAATTTTTACTAGTGATTTTGAGTTAATAATTTCTTAGTTATTGTGTTCATGTGTGTGTCCGTTACAGCAAATGACTAGTGTGGTGTGAAATTTACAAGTGCGGAGAAAAGAACACCATGTGTAGAGATTTGACTCTTTATTTTCTTTGACCTCATGTTGATTGTCTTCATGTCCATAAGCTATGATCAAGTGTGTTGGTTCAATTAATTCAACACCCATTTGTCTTTCTTATTTCAAATTTATGATTAAATTTACGTATTTCTAATATAAATTATCTTTTTTATTTGAATTAAAAGAAAAAAAATATACACAAAAAGATTATTTTCAAAAAATCAGATAGAATCGATAATAAATAAAAAGTTACTAATAAAAAAGTAATCAAAAACATTCTCCCCGATACTTGTTAAGTCTATCGTTTACCTCACTTTTCTGCTCCTTGTGCCCATTATATCAAACTTTTAAACCTCCTGCCTAGCCCCTAGGGCAACTGCACATCTTATCTTTGAATATACTGTATCAATTTATTCATCACCAAATAATAGAAACGGTCTAAACAAATCAACCAGTATCACCGCACATTTCAGTTCTGATTTTTTTTTATAAAATTTTATTCACACTAAATTTAATCATGACTTTAGTGCTGTTCGTTTCACGTCACATTCTTGCTAACATGCGAGGATATCTACAGTTTGCTCTTCACCACAAATTTATTCAAATTAACCCTCATAGAACTAGCGTTAGATTTTTAAAATTCTGTTATTATATTTTTTTTTCCCATCTAAAAGTTTCCTTATAATAAATACTAATAATATATTGCTATCAGCTTTCTAAAAGTCACATTACAATTTTTGTATTCTTTTTATAGCTACGTACAACCTTTTAGTCCTTGTATATGTGCACCTATAAGGTAGGGAATTCCGATGTAGATAAAGACTTGTGTAATTCCTACGTTCTATTCATCACCTTAAATTCCATTTAATCAAACAATAAGCATCCTAAATGTCACTTTAAAATTTTATACTATCTCAAGACTAATGAATATACTATACAAAAACAATATTGTAAGTGAGCAAGTAACAATTTAATTGCTGTTAAATATATTTTATAGAAATAATTACCATATTCGTAAATGTTTATAAAGCGTATAGCAACGGCAAATCTAATATATACAAACATAGTGCTAACTTTATCTTTAACGGAAATGTAGCTTGGATCAAGTGCTAGCAGTACATTTATATCATGTTTTAAATAGCAAACTCACTATATTAGTCTTTGATAATTAAAGAACACCCAAATAGCCGGCTACATATGTTTATGCCTCTTTAATTTGAGTTGAATATTTCAAAAGATCAATTAATATGCACTTCATTACTATTTAACAAAGCATGCTTATATTATACAGTTAATATAAACAATTAACGCGCCAGTAAAGCAATCCGTACCATATTAATTTCCAAATGAACAAGAGTATGTCATGTCACATTTAAAAATTGTACTACATACTATGATTAAACTATACATATATACAGTTGTTATTTTTTCTTTTATTTTTCTCCACTAATAATAGAAAATTATTACTCTCACTTTCAAAGTTAAATCAACTGTAAAATCAAGGCAAACAAAAATATGAAGATGGAAAAGTTTTTGTTGTTTTTTCTACCCTCAGATCCCATCTTTTATTTTCAATGGAAAATAATGGAATTCCAGGGAATATTTTTCAGTATTAAAAAGGTATGTGATAAATTAGAAAGAGACCCTCGTCATGGGCAGCATCATATAAATTAGATTAATTTTTAGGACCATTATATAAAGGTCACTTTAAATTTTGCCCTAGCAAGTTTGTGACCAATATATATAACACGATGTGAGCCAAGTCGAGACAATAACTTTTAATATTTGTCAATCTTGACATGGTATGGTCCCTTTTTAATTAGTATGTTTGACTTGTTGAAAATGTTTTCTCAATAAATAATAGTTTTTTTCTTGTCTCATATTAGTTTATTATTTTTTATACGCATATTAAGATAATAAATAAAAAAATTATTTTACTAATTTCACTCCTTCAATTTTTTTTTGATTTTAATTATCAATATTTTCTTGATTTAGTGAGGTGATAACTAATTTTGAAATAATTATTTTTAGTTAGATAATCAACTAATAAAGAATACAAAGAGTATTATATTCTATCCGTTCACTTTTAATTGTCAACTTTTTTTTATAGTGAAACAATAAAAATTCTGACTAATATTTTATAATGCATTTTTATCATATTAATATGAGAAATTTATAATTTATAGTATTTTTCATATATTTTTTAATATCTAATAAAATATTAAATTAATATAATTTAATTTAATTAAATTAATTTTTGAAAAAATAAAAACACGAACGGTTAAAAATGGAGAAAGGGAGTACAAATTATAAGATCAAGGATGAAAAATAAAAAGGTGACGTGGAAGAAAGAATATCTTACACTTTGTTTGGTTCTCGATTGGATTTCGGATTAGCGACAGAAATCTTGTAAAAGTCATTTTTTCTCGAAAAATCTGCTGTCACTATTGGGTCTCTTTCGAATTGAATTAATACTACTAATTGAGTTGCTTATCAATCTTGATTAATGTCGAAAATAAAGACACAATAAGACGATATTTAATACAACTTCTCTCTACTAACTTATTACTCCTATTATTTAACCATGAGTAATATTGTTTTTACTCCTATTATTTAATCATGAGTAATATTGTTAAGAGGTAAACATTGAAGGGGCATTTTTTATATCACCTCAACATATACTCTGTTGATTTCTATTTATATGTTAGTTATTTTAAATTTTATAATCTTATTTAATGCTTTTTTAAATCAAAATTTCAATATATAAATATAAGTTAATGTATTTTGATTAATCAAAAAATAAGTAATAAATGTTATCAATCATTTAATTTTTCTACATTGGTAAAATTCTTACGTTCAAGGCTAATGACTTTCATGAGTTAAGTAGGAAGAATAGTGTAATTTATATATTAATTTTATCAAATGACAAATATTAAAATCTATCTATTTTTTTATAATGATGTCATACGAATAGAAATGAAGAAAAAGTAGTAAACAGTAACCGTAATAATCATAAATAGAAATAAGAGTTAAGTTATTACCATTCCTATATTATTATTATTCCAAACTCAATAACAAGTATTTTTTTTTCAGAAACAAGAATTAAAAGGAATTATAGAATTAAATCATGTCTCAAAGATTCTCTTATATTATAAAAATTAAAAAAAAAAATACGAACCAAACCTTTTAAAATATAGAAAGCAATGAGGTATATATGAATAAAATAATTGTGACATGGAGTGGTGTCCCAAGCCCAATGTTATAACCAAAAAAACATGGTTAACGTGCTTTACTTCTACTTCCTAATTTAGGTAGAAACTTAACAATATCTAAAATATGATCTTATATTCAAAGCTAGTAGTGCCCATCTTCAACAATTACATCTCCTCTACTTTAATTATTCCTCTACGTTAAACGAAAAAAATGCAAACTATTATTAGTAATGGCAAATTATTATTTTTGTAATGTAACATCATATCAGTTTTATTTTATTTTCAAAAATACATGTAGAAAAAGAACCCACACCTTAACAATGTATGTGTGTTATACAATTTGCGTCATTTACCAAACAAGGTACATGGGTGGATCTAATGAACGAAATAGACCTAACTCAAATCTCAGAAGCTAGCTCAAAGGGAGGAGGATTGTCCAATTGCTCAAGCCTTATAAGGAGTCCACCCATCTCATTAACCATTGATGTGGGACTTTTGACAATTTTGATTTTGAGGACTCCAACATCGGCTGAGACGGGTTCTACTCTAATGCCATGTGAAATTAAGTCTTAGGTCTAACTCACACCCCAAAAGCTAATTCAAAGGGAGGGAGATTGCCCAAGCCTTATAAAAGGTCTACCCATCTCATTAACCACCGATGTAATTGTATGTATAATTAATTAATTAAACAAGATTCTAAAAAAAAATTCCCAAGAAAATTTATAATGTTCAAATTTTAAATTTATCTATAATAAGGTATACTATTTTCAATAATAAATATCTTAAGGTATATATATAATGGAAAAGCAGAAGGCTTTGAGTACGGTAGAAGGTTGGAAGAGATCAAACAGCAGCGTCAAAATTATTAAATAGATTTTTTGTTTGTTTTTATATTAGTACGATATGTTTGTATTATAATTTAATTAAATTTAAATTCGTACATTATAATTCATTTTTAAAGACAATATTCTTAACAGAAATTTGTTTGTTCCTGAGAATTCGAACTAAACTCAATATCACTAAAAAATAGAGAAACATTTCAACCATCAAATCATAATCCGTATTCTTAAAATTAAATAGGTGCAACAACACAGGCATTGCAGCATTGATCTGTGGTAGAATATAACTACACGAATGTAGGAATTGAAGGACATGATGAGTCCCCATCTTCATCTGTTATTATATTAGCTAGATACATGCATGGCCTTCCAAATCACATGCATTTATTGTACATCATCATTGAAGATTTATATCTTCCTAAATATAGGATAAAATCATCTTTTAACTTGACTTCGATAGATAATTATACTCTCTAATTTTGAATATATACAAATAGACATAATCTTGTATAAAATTGAACAAGTAGACATACTTGTTCTACATGACATAATACACATAGAACACCACATATGATAAAAAAATTTCATATACAAACACATTTATTCAATTTTGTATAACTTTAAATATCTACTTGTACACATCCAAAATTAAAGGCTATAACAATCAGTTGATTAAGGGTCATGTTTATGTATTATGTCTAGTATTATTTTTGATATATATATATATATTATTAGTCTTTTAAACAATTTTTGTAATTAATTCTTAAAATATATTATAATATCTCTTAATCATAATAATACTTTTCAGCATTATTATTTGTCAACCTTTAAATATATCATCATTGTACTATCGTTCCAATTTCCAACAAATTTAATGACGCGTACTCCATACATGAAACAAGAAAATTGTACTCATTATATAAATTCTTCTGATATCCATAACTTCCAACCATAAAAAGATACTAGCAACTAAAATGATTTGATTATTCAGTAAGACTATATAGATATAATATAATAAATAATTTGTATATACTAATGGTATAAACAAGGCATTTCTTCATACGTACGTATTTTTACTACTTGACAATGTAAATGTTTTTTCACTTTAATATTTAACAAGCTAATTTATAGTTTATTCTTTATGATAAAAACATCAAACAAGAATAAATAAATTTTGTTTATTGTTTGGTCGTGAGTTAAAAAATATTTGTTGAGAACACACAGTATCGCTTAAATTCCTCGACAAAAGAAAAGATACATCAACGAGAAAAGGATAGCAATGAGTTAGCCCCAAATATACTTTAAGTAATTTATCGATTTATTTTTATTTGTCACATTTTTATATAAAAGTCAATTTAATTAATTTTTGAAATTAAATTATAAAAAAAATACTATAAATTATACTTTTTTATATTAAAGTGATGTAATTATATATTTTTAAATATTAATCAAAATATATATAAATTAACTTTTAAAAAACATAATACGATAAATAAAAATAAATAAGCCAAATAATTAGAAGAATTAAAAGAGCCAGGCTGTGAGGAAGAAGACTGTGGGGGAAAGGAAGTATTGAGCAAGAGTCCAACATTGAATTTATTAACGATGTTACATTTGATTGTACAAACCGCATTTATTTCTTCTCTAATTAATTACTATCACATGGCTTTCTTCTATTTATCCCTTCTGGTCCGCTGCTTCCTAAATATTTTGGATGTGATAAAGTCTGATTAATTAAAATTTATATTATATTTTTATTTAAAAGTAAGTGTTATTTATTAAATATTTTTTTATTTTGAGATTTTTGATAGAGAAAAAAATATCCTTATATGATATACTAGGTGGTGTAAGCAATACCTTTTATATCTTTTATTATTTTATTTAATCACACATGCATTTCTCCTTTATTTTCACAATATGGTAATACCTAATTAATATCAATGAGTCGATGGAACGAACTTCCCAAACATGCAACCATATTTCGTATAGTTTTACAACACATATTTGTACTCAATTGGAATAAAATTTTGGGAACCTAACCTCTCCAAAAGGCATCTTGAACTTCATAATATTATTTGACATTTAATCATTACTCCTTTCCGGTCAAAAATAATTGATATTTTACGAAAGCAAGATAGGATATTCAGTACTCTTGATAATTTGTCTTCGACTCGTTTTAATCAAATTTAATGATAATTATATCAACCTATAAAGAAAAGATAATGGTATTCCCTTTGTTCACTTTTATTTGTCATTTATTCTAAAAATAGATTATCAATTTTTTACTTATATTTTTTAAAATATCAAGAAAACATAATAATTTATTTTATGTATTACCCTCAACATTAAAATTTTCAATGCATAATTTTTTTAATAGGTATATCATGTCAAAGTGTAACAAGTAAAAAAATATTAAAATATGACAAGTAAAAGTAAAGGTATCCGGTAGAAATAGTTTATCATTTTATGAGTAAGCGAATTCCTAAACTCATGTATCCAAGCCTAAAACTTTTTGGTATGGAGGGATTGATATTAAATATAACATGTTGGACACATAAGTTAATAATTTATGATTATATCGAATACACATAAGTATTTTTAACTCTAGATTGTGTTTCAAAGATAGTAAAAGATGATAAATAAATCTCTTCCCTTACTCATCTCCTAGAAATGAAATGGAAATTGTTAGTCTCATAGGTACTTCACAATCAAAATCATGTCATAAAGGGGACATTAATTATTGATACTAGAAATTTTGAAATGATAGTAAGTCAAAAAGGTATTAATTGAATAGTTTATCTCACCACCCACAGGACTAATTAAATATATTTGGTTTGTTGTAGCAAATTATTTGTTTTAATTTCTACTTACCGATTTTCACGTACGTCCTTTATGAAACACTAAGTAACACACATAATATTCATGTTAATCAATATATAATTTTAAATTTTGATAAACGGTTTGAAGAATAATTAAGTAATAATTATTGGTGGTAAAACAAAAAATAAACAATTTTTATATAGTAAAAGGGAAAAAAACAAAGAAAATAGCTTGTAAGTGATAATGTGATATAAATTGAGGAAAACTCTTTTACAATAGCATTTTATAGAGTTAAAACTCAAAAGAAAAATAAAAGTGATAATTAACTCTGTTGTATTGATAAAGAAATAAAGAAAAGAGTACATTACTATTTTAATATTAGCCGCTTTTACAGATGGAATACTTATTAAGATGGCCTAAGAGGGGAATTTAAAGAGAAGCTACACATATCCTACCACTATTTCTATTTACACAAAAATAAATGAGTATCTAATGTGATAAGACCTTCCTTTCGAATAATATTAATTATTGTACCTTAAATTAAATGTATGCATATAATAATGTACCTAAATCACACCTCAACCTAAATGTGTATACTATATGGATTCTCTCTATTTTAATTTGTTTATTTAGTTTTAATATAAAATTTCAAAAAAAAACACAATTTTTTATAAATAAAAGACACGTAGAACATACCAAAATATAATGTAATCTTGTGATCTTAAACATCATATGAAATATAGAAGCTAAAAAATTGTGAAAAAAATAAAAAAGTTAATGAATTAAAAAGAGAAGTGCATAACATTTTTGAATTTGTTCAATAAAGGGCCATTGGGCTTCTAGTTTTTGGGACAAATGGGCCTAACAAGCCCACAGACCCGTTTCTTGGAGACCTCTTATATTTGCATCTGGTAATATAGTTTGGTAATTGGCATGTATTTTTAAAATTTTTGTATTTGGTGTGACATAAGAAGGATATAGAAATAACTAAAGTAAATAATTACATATATAAACCATAAACACTCCTATAATAATTACAAATATTTAAAATATTATTAGTATAAAAAAACTAATTACTATACACCTTCATACTTTAATTATCCTACCTCAATTGAAATGTTCGTGTATACTTGATTAACTAAGTATGTTAGAACATGTATGAGCATGTGTGCTTAAATATTTTTAGCAGTCTTTTGTTGATGTGTGCAAGTACAGATTAGTATGTTGTTAATTTACAATTATCGAAAAGTAAAGTAGATTAAAAAATAAAAAAAATATACTTGTGGGTATAGCAGCGGGTTATGATTATGAATAAACCTCAAAATTGATTAAAAAGTTATACTCGATTTAAGCTCAACTCGTCCCATCTCATTCCAAGTCAATGAAGTACCAAATATCGGGCTTCTAAGACCTTTCAATTGTTTAATCTTTTCATTAATTTGATTAGCTTGCTGTAAAGGAGTAATTGTATATGTTTATTAAGAATATTAGTATTTTATATCAATTTAAATGTTTATTTATATATATATTTAAAGTTATATATCATGCCAATAACAAACATTACATAGGAGTTTCGTTAATCTTAAGTCAGTCATTATAATCTCCCAAATTTAGCTAATGAATAAACCACCATTTTAAACAAACGTGACTTCAACAGAAACAAAGCAAATCTATACATGACTGACCGAACAACTTAGCTTTATAAAAATATATATATATAAGTAAAAGAAAAATGGAAAAAAAGAGATGCATTTAGTTGAAGACGAAATGAGTCGAAAAATAAAGATTAAAAGTAGATGGAATGTAAGGGCGATACAGGCAGCATATACCTGAGATAATTCATAGCTGCAAAGCGGTACCCTATTAAATCAGTATATGCACTTTTTATATATTAGGAGTCTGGGCATATGCTTTTGAAGCCACAGATCCTATTTCCTAGTGCAATTCAAATTCAAACAAACAATCAAATTTATATATATAAAAAAAATTTCATCAACTGCAAGCTCTCTTCTTAACACAGTGATAGAGGAACCCTAATTCCAGCGTGTTGAGATTTCGCGTTATTTATGGAGTACTAAGTTATCTTAGATGGGCCAATTCCATTTACCCAGAAAGAGAATGGGCCTGAAATGATCAAATAATAACCCATTTAAGGGGTTGGAAGTTGGCCCATTGGGCTGGGTCCAATAGTATTAAGAAGCAAAAAAAAGATAAATTTTAGGAATTAGTTTTAATATGAAATTGCAATTTATGTCTTTTTAGTTTGTAATTACATTAATACCTTAAAAAGTAACACAAATGCATTAATATGTAGTTCGGATACATTATAAATTAACTCAAATACATAATATATAGCTCAAAAAACTAGCTCGGATACATTAAATACTGGTTTGAATACGTTAATATGTAGATCAGATACATTAAAAAAGCAAGAAATTTTAGGAGTTGTTAGAAATAAAATGAGATATTGAAATTAAATGTAACATAAGACGTGTATTTCAGTAATTTTCCCAAAAAAATATACACCATCAAATCAAAATGAACGGTCTTGAATTTTTTAGCCGATTGGCAAACGCCATTAAGGAACCTCTTATCCTCGTACAATTTAAAACAAAAGAAAATAATTTTCTAGATCTTTTATGTATAAAAATAAAAATCGTTTGTAAAAGGGGACGTAAAATGATCTATTCTTTGTAATAAAAAAACTAAGAAAACTGTTCTCTTCAAACCTTCAAAGTCAAAAGTAAAGAAAATTTTGCCCAATAGGACAAACGGATCAAAAGTTCAAATCATGTACCTCCAAATTGATTCTTGTAAATCGCCCGTCAAGAAAATACTGAATCGTACCTAGCTCTTCTTTGTTTCGATAGTCGTTATCAACTGTGTTTATAGCGAATTATTTAGTTTAAAATAATATTTATTTTGTCCATTACTTAAATTCTATTATATTATATATTTTGAATTTATTGTTATGTAATAATGAAAAATTTTATTTTATGTAAGGATTAATTTAGTGTAATCACATCGTTACACTTAATATTTTTGGCTTATTATTTGTCTTTATTTATTATTTAATAATTATATTATATCATTTATCCTATCTTTTCATAGTAGCTCTACTTTGTACCCTTCTTTTCTTTTAGCTTTACCATTCATATTATGAATGTGTTGACATTATACGACAATAAAGAACTATTTTCCAAAACATTGTATTGATTAAAAATACAATACGATATAATACAATATAATATGAAACATTATTAACAACTAAGAGTGATAAATAAGTGAGTTGAGACAAATATGTGTCTGACCGAAAACAAGTTAAATAAAAATGAAGAGTACTCGACTTGACTCGTATTTTAAATGATCAAAAACGAATTACCCAATAGACAATATTAATAAATATAGATATACATATTATAATAGAAATCTTGTTAAAAACATTAAAAATCAAAATCTTTTAAAAGTTCTTTTTTCCCGCTCCACCTACCTATACCTAACGAGCCCCCCACCCCCTATCCCCAAAAAAAAATTAAAAATAAAAATTAGTGCCTAGCCCCCCTTCCCCATACTAACCCCCCTAATCCCATTTATTTTTATTTGTTAGGAATGAAATTTTTTTATCTATTTAATTACCACTTTTAAATGAATACTATAAGTAATATTCATTTTTATTCATTTTTAATTGGGTTGGGTGCCCAACCTCAAAATGAATAAATATGAGTAGATATCCATATAAGTTGCCCTTTTTGTCAGTCCCAGTTACAATCATCCGATAATAGTACACGATACAAATAAAAATAATTATTTAAACGATAAATTAATAATATAAAATAAATATATTAGCTACTGTTTAATTTATTTGTGTTTTATAGCAAACTGCATATTCTCGCTTGCCACTGTCCCTCTCTCGCTCGCTCTCTATTGCTCGCCTCTCTCGTTTTATACAATAGAAATTGTATAAATTGTGTTTCTGTTTGTATAAAGCGAGAGAAAATTGTATATGCACATGAAAATACAATATTTCCGCACTATACCACTTATAATTATACAATATAAATATTTCCCTTCCCAAGTCTCTTTTGTCTTTCTCTCTTTCTCGTTTTATACAAATTCAAATTGTATATAATTTCTCTCTTTCTCGTTTTACACAATTCGATTCAATTGTATATTTCCTGCCGAAGTCTCTTTCCCTTTCTCACTTTCTCGTTTTATACAAATTCAAATTGTATATAATTTCTCTCTTTTTCGTTTTATTTAATTCGATTCAATTATATAAAAATTTAAATTTTATACAGATATACAACACACATATAATTGAATTGAGAGGTTAACAACGATTTATACAAATGAGAGGCTAAAAACAATTTATACAAACTACCTGTCAGCGAAATTATACAAATCTGAAGAGAAATCCACAAATTATACAATTTCTTCTTTGTATATATGTATAGCGAAATAGGCATAACTTTCAATTGTATATGTATAGCGAATTATACATATATATATATTTGCTATAGACTGTAATTATCAAAACTTTATTATAACATACAAATTTGAATTTCGTATTTGCTATGTGAAAGTTGCCTACAATATATTCTTGACTTTTGAATGATAATGCAAGAGTGGTCAACTCAACCCGATAATGATACACGACTCAGAAGTTCCTTACAACTTTTTGGTTGGCTGTTACTTGAGTATTATTTTGCGGATGGAATGCTTGAATTTTATTTGTAGATGCAAAATTTGAATAGATAATATCATTTATTGTAATTCAATAACATTTTTTTTACTGTGTATCATAATTTAGAATTACTAATAAGTTTACTTTAAAAACCTTGGCTGTTGCAAGTATTACTTTATTAGATATAAAAGCAATTACAAAAATAATTGAAGACATCCATTTTCCTATTTATTCACAAATTATGCCTCATAATATTTTTTTAAAAATGTTGCATAAAAAGGAAAAAAGAAGTGCAGAAAGGCAAAAGAAATAGAAACAAAAAGATAGACAAGCTAGAAATCAGAGGGGTTGGTGTCCAATACAGTACAGATCGAGTAAGAGTTCAATAGCAAGACAAGAGTAAAAGAAACAAATAGGACTATCAATAACAAGTAATGACAATGATGGAAAAGAGTAACATATAACCATTTAATCGAACCACTCCATACCTATGGTTGTTGCATCAAATTAGTCTTTAGTCGTTACATATATAATGGATTTAATCATACAATACAATATACTTTAACACTAGATAATATTGTTATTAAGCTAATACTACAACACAATACAGGGGGTAACAAGAAACGATTATCCGAAAAGCTGTAGATAGCGTCCAAGTGTGTACAAACTAAGAAACTGTCATCGACCCATCAAACAATTTTTTATACAAGCATATGTCATATATGAACTACATGTAACACACACCAGAAAATGTGAAATGATCACTTATTTTGCCGTAGAACATATTTTTCAAGAAAACATTTTCTGAAAAAAGTTTTTCATAGTAGGAAACGCACCCTGCTTTTCTTCAGGGAATGGGATGGAAGCACAGCAATGGAAATAACCATTGTCATCGTAGACAAACCTTTGTGAAAGATGAGCTTCACGGATATAACACTCTCCCCACTCTTCTTTGCCATATTGAGCAAAAATTGTTCGTGCATCAAAGGGCTCAGTTTTTCCTGATGTTTTACTGCTACAATTTACGAAATAGTAAGTCAGTGCAACCTTGACAGCAAAGATAGTTATGCAATTGGTAGAATCATAATAGACTTTAAGCCAAGAATAAACTAGACACAATGAAAGAATCAAAAACATTACCTTTTTCTATTTCCCGCATTCATTATTGTGGCATGCAACTGTATTAGAAGATGGCAAAAATAGAAGATAAATTTATTAATTTCCACCAGGAGATTTTCATGGTAAGAGGAAAAAAAAGAAGCCACCAGAGACGATAAAATATATTGACAGAATAAAGTTCAAGTATTTAATGTTTGATTACTGATACAAGAACAAAAACAAATGACACCACAGCAAGCAAAATGCAATTGAAGAAATAAGTCCATGCATATAGTTGGAATGCAGGAGGCGAGAATCAAAAAAGCCATATTCCAAAGGTATAAAAATAAAATGGTTGCAGCCATATTGATTCTTGGAAGTGGGTATCTACTTCCCTTTTCAAAACAGGCTTGAACCATTTCTGGCTGTAGTTTTTTATAGCCAAGAAATCCCCGAGGGAACTCGGTGGATTACAGGCCCTCCTGTCTACCTCTCTCCACTTAAATACCAGGCTTTTGTACCATAGATCAAAGCCCGAAGTACATTCTAGACCCTTGATTGTGATAAATAAATTGCTTTTTACAGGGTAAAGGAATAGCAAGGACGCAACAGCACTAGATTAAATGGTCAAGGAGAGAGCCTTAATGGACAAACAATAAAGAAATTGCCAACAAAATTTACCTGAAAAAAGAATTAACACATTGAGAGCTATACCAGTAACCCACGGTTTGCATCCTTTTCAAGAACAAGACCAGCTTCAACGAACGCATCAATTATCACCCCTAGAAAAGCTAAGGTATACAAGTACCAAATTCCTTTAAAATAGCAGATAAATTAAAATAGTGGCTAGAGTGAGGGAAGAAGATGCCAGAAATTATGGATACGACAGGCACGTATAAGTCTGGGTATACCACCAATTACTTCCAGAGGAGCATGTACAACATAAGCTTTTTCTCGAGTACCTCTATCTTTCATGCATTCCTGCAGAATAAGAACAAATCCGAGTTCCAGCCAAGGAAAGTTATGCCTTTGTCAAATCTCATAATAAGCAACAGCATCGAAACATCTACATGATAGCAGTCTCTCTCCATAATACAAACAGGGACCGATCAATTGAATAAGCATTCATAAAAAGAGATAGGAGTAACATGAAAAGGAAAATGAAATCACTATTTAGATTCTTTTTGCAGTACTCAATCATTATGTTCAATTGCTTTGCGTAATTCCAAGTTTGTCAACATTGCTACCAACGGCATGGTTGGAGGCTCTAATACACATTTACCCTTTGTCTGTTTCAGAGTTACAAATTTACAGAAGCCAATAATTGCATAACTTGAATAAAGAATTACCAAACCCTTCAGTCTTATATACACAGGACGTTGCTCCAAAGCATCCATTACTTTTGGTGAGACCCTCTGGAAAGACAATGAAAAGCAATTTATATATTATGAAAAGTTAGACAATGAAAAAATACATTACAAAAAAGGAATAAAATGGCCATCTAAGTATAAAATTTCACCCGCAAAACGTCAGCAGCAACTTTAATTCGACTAGTATTCGAAAGCTTCAGCATTTGCACAGTCAAGTGTAATGTATTTGGCTTAATAAAAATGGATTTGTCAATTCCCAAACCTGTTGAGTCTTAAAACATTTGTCAGAAATTATGACATTATGAAGGAAAACAATTGAACATCAGAAAAAAAAAAGCAGAAATCAGAATTTTCATGTGGATTAACTTTATTAGTTTGAAGAAGCGAATTCTTAAAGTTGTTGAGCTTGGTGACCATTTCATCCGGCAAGGTCAATGGAAGTGATACAAAATGAGTGTACCCAACGTTTTTGCTCTTAATTGCCTACAGGGGCACATAAAACCTTTAGGAATAAGTCAAACAAGTGGAAGAATAAATTTGTATTCATGATTTTATGAATCAATCACAGAGAAGGTAACATCCATGGTAAAGAATCTAGTGATTGTGATAAAATCATGCTGAGTTCAAGCAGTTATATATCTCCCAACCATAACATCAAATTTTACACTAAAATAGTAAGAAACAATCAGATAACCAAATTCAGCTGAAGAAAACTTACTTGAGAAGTCGACATAGTATGAAAGCTGCGTTGGTATGGAGGAGAGAAATTGTATTTTTGCTTCTCTGTTTCTTCTCTTTGTTGGGAAACTTGGGATGAACGGGTCAATTCACGTGATGTTTACCAATTTCTTTTAGACGGATTCACCCACCAAAACAAGCTCATATTTTGGTTACCTACTCAATTCATTCATATTTGGGTTAGATCAGTAACCAATAAAATAGTACAACTTTCACATATTGCAAACATATAATTTATATTTATATATTATAACAAAGTTTACATAATCACGTTTAATAATAAATATATTTAAGTATAATTCGCTATATATATACAATTGAAGCTAATTGTATAAAGCAAAGTGTATAAAATGAAAAAGAGAAAGAGACTTGGGCAGATAATTGTATAAAAATGAATTGCATAATAATAAGTGTATATAACGATTATATACAATTTGAATTTGTATAAAATGAGAAAAATAGAAAGACAAAAAAGACTTGGACAGGGAATATACAATTGAATGAATTGTATAAAACGAGAAAGAGATAAATTATATACAATTTGAATTTGTATAAAATAAGAAAGACAAAAGAAACTGGGCAGGAGAATATTTTTATTGTATAATTATAAGTGTATAAGACGAAAATATATGTATTTACATGTGTATATACAATTTTCTCTCGCTTTATATAAACAGAAACACAATTTATATATTTTGCTTCTGTTTGTATAAGCGAGAGAGACGAGGGTGACGAGCGAAATTAGGAAAAGTGGCGAGCGAGATCTGAAAGAGGAGAACAAAAATATATGTATTTATATAATATTCTCGCATTTTATACAAATAAAAACAGATTTTATACACTTATATTTATATAAAAACGAGAGAAACTTCCAAATTTAGCTTAACCTCCTTTAACCCACCCAAGTTTCGACTAAATAGTAAACGCTTGAAGCCAAATATGAAGGGATAATTGACCCGAAAACGCTTCCAGTAGTATACATTTGCTCCGTACATGAGCATATGGAGGACAATATATCCATCTCACATCAATTGATATTTAATTGACTTAAATTTTTTTAATCAATCTTACTTTCATATCCGATATATAGTTATACAAATTTGAATTATTTACATTGAAGGTATTACCAAATTTTGTGAGAATTTTGAGAATTTTTTTTTTCTTTGAATGTAATAATTATCCGAAAGAATATTTTGTGTATTTATTTTAGTGTTTGGGCTCATCACGTAAAAATTCCAACAAATTAAGCTCTAACCTTATGAGTTTGATGCAGTACATGTTAGATAGTAAAGAAATACGTATTATATATTCATTGATTTAGTATAAAATATAAACGATTTTTTTAGCATTTTAATACAAGATAACCAGTAAACTGATTGTTGGAAACTTGCTTTTAATTAATTTCTCAAACAAATGAGGAAAAGTCCCACTTGTGATGTGACAAGCAAATGGTAACGACATAGCTGATGCAAATTTTAATCAAGGGTTTTAATTAGGAATACTGCACATCAATTCAATCAAAAAATTGGGTCGGTCAGTATTTTAAAATTTTCCATTTCAATTATTATGGAGCAACAAAATGTTAGTATACTTATTATTTAATATTAAAAGATAAAAGAAATTGGGAAACAATATTTTAAGGTAGAGGAGTTGACTGTGTGTCACCGTTCAAACTATTTTGATCTGAAAAAAAAATATATAGTAATTAAATAACTTATTTATTAATTCAATTCATTCAACTTTATGAAATGATAATAATATATCATAGATTTTACATTCAACAAACTAAATATAGAGTAATCTTGATTCTTTGTTTGTAATCTTAATAATTCAGTTGATTGATTATCTAAATTAGATTGTTATTTTCAAATATAAATTCTAATAATTTAATTGATTAAATATTTAAATTTGATTCTTGCCTTAATCTACTGTCCCATTAAGATTTTAATAAGTAATAAACTGATTGAGGGTCTAAATTCACTTCTACTCATAATAATTTCTCCTTTATGGGGATAGATTTTCGTTATTTTGATTTCAATGAAAAATTAAGAATTAAAAGAAAAAGTGCAGGAAAGTAGAAACGTGGGTTGCGTCATTTATTGCTTTGATGCACATAAAAAGCCATTATGAAATTGCCAAGTTGACTACAAAAAATTTGCAGTTCTGCTTTTTGTTACCTTTACAAACTTACTAATATGAGAAACACAATATTATTATTATTATTATTTATTTCTGTAAACAAAAGATTCCCAACTCCATCGCAACTTTCCTACTATTTCTCGCATATGCGTAGCATTCATATTTATCTTCATTGGACTCTATTGTTACAAATTAAAAATACAAAAAAATTATATTATAATCTCTGCGTTTACCATTACTGATGATATCCCCTGACTTTATAATAAAAAAAAGAGAATATTTTCTTTTGTTCAGAGACCCAAACAAAAGGGCTGTTTCATTGTGAAATTGATTTGATTGCTGTGTGTTTTCTTGATTAATTCTTATGAAATTCGGTAAAGAGTTCACAACGCATTTAGAAGAAACCCTACCCGAATGGAGGGACAAGTATTTGTGCTACAAACCCCTCAAGAAGCTTCTCAAGAACCTTCCATCCACCGCCGATAATCTTCCCGACGGCGCTGACAATCCTCCGCAGGACTGGTTCGTCAGAATTCTCAATGAGGAACTTGACAAATTCAACGATTTCTATGTCGATAAAGAGGAGGAATTTATTATTCGATTACAGGTTTCTTCGCTACTCTGTACATACAAATATATCTTAGTAGGTCAATTGGGGCCGGCTAGATGAATCCATTATACTCTGCTACGCCCAATTTCTTGAAATTTTATCTGAATGTGCATATTTTTTGACCACATTAATCTTGTATATTGCACAAGGATTATCTGTACTGCTGATTATTCCAACTTCTAATTTAATTTCCATAAATTGTTTATTAATTTAAACTTTTGACGGATCATGAAAGTTGTGAAACAGGGGTTTACCTGTACTGCTTGTTACAATGTTGTTCTAGAGTATGGTGAATAGAATGTAGACACTTTATATTCTTGACAAATGTGGTGGGCCAACTTGTGCCATCACGACTAATTTCACTGTATCCGCCATACATGTAAGAAATCACTCGATGAAGAGATTTTTAAGGTTTTATCTGGTGCTACACATAAAAGTTTGGAAGTAGCATTTGACTGGAATTTTGTGAAAGTATAAATGCAGGGCAATTGCAATTATGGAAATTGATGACTGTAGTTGAAGTACAAAGGGAGGGAAGTAAATGTAAATAAGATTATGAGGAATTTGAGAGGGGCGACAACAACTTAATAGGCTGCAGCAAGCTGAGAGGAGACAGATATATGCAATAACAAATAAATAAGTGGTTAGGGAGAAGGCATCACAGGAGCTACTTGGAGAATATTCTTAGTTAAGCTGAAACATACGAGTATATTGATGGTATATTCCACCTTAGTGCCTTCCCAAACTATTGAACTATTTTAAGAAATGACCCTACATATCTTAAATTATGATACTTCTGTCATAATCAATACGACCTTCGTTATTTTTAATCTTATGACGGTGGTCCCGAGCCGATTTATGGCCACTTTGATTCTACCAAGTTCCTGCTACCTCCCATCAATATAGGTATAGGTAACTCTAACTGCCAATGCTTTTGCAGATCACAAATGGGAAAATTCACCTAGTTTTTTTTTTTTTAAATATACTTGGATTTAACTCTAGTCTCCAAGGTATTCACCCACTTCTTTAATTACTTGGCAAACTCTTGGGTGCTTAATCAACAAAACATCCTACCTTGATTTATGCAGTTAAATAGCATACAAACAGCCAATCTATCCATCGATCAAACAACTACTTCTTTATCTCAGATCAGGTGTATGAATCCTCTTATACCATTCTACTCTATTCAGGTCCTTTTTATTGTAATACTTAATATAACATGTTTGAACAAACTGTTATATTGTTTTTGGCCAAAGAGTGCTTAAAATATTCGCCTGCCATTTATATGATAATATGGAAGGATTAGCAGTAAGATGCACATTGAATTTGCCTTCAGCATCTACAGATGCAATTTTAATGAAATTCCACCGTACCTAATTAAAAAAAGGAGAGATGTACATTAAGTTTGAAGTAATATAATATACTAATAATTTATATTAATTTGATTTCCAGAGATAATAAACCTTCACTTAAAAAAACATAAACCATTATTTTGGTCAAAGGAGAAAAAACAATCAGGTCACTTCATTTACACAGGTTTAGTATCAATTACCGCTAGAAGTCTGGAACTGTAGACTTGCTTTGATCAGATTGTTCAGAAAGTGACTGTTGTCCCGAATGTTAAGTATTTTTCAACACCAAAGACAGATAATTGTTAGAGTTAACCGGTGCTCCACTGACTCTTGACGGTTTATTTCTCTTGTCCCACAACTGCCAGTTCATTGTTTCAACTGCAAGATTTGTTTGTTAATAAGAATACATCTCATGTGGGCACTAGCAGTGGATGAAGTAAGATGGGCACCTAAATATTGAATATAGAGCTGAACTTGCATATGCATTCAGTCACAATGGGTTGTGCAGTATATATTGTACAGTTCTCTTCTTTGGTTGTAGCTAATGCACACATAAAAGATATGAAATTCAGACCCGTGCTTTCATTATAGTGAAGTTCAATGGTCTTGAAATAATCGACATATGAACATTAGCAACCCTAAAAATAACCATGTTTAATTAATAGCTGAGTAAATCAATGGTCTGATGGCTTAACTTTATGCTCTATTTGTTTAAACTACACATAGTAGGAGTTAGCAACGAGTCATGCTAGTAGCAGTCCAGAGGATTTTTTTTGAATTCACTACTACTAACTAGTTGATCCTTGGATACTTTGTACTGGCAAATTTAATGCTCAAGATTGCTGCATACATTAAAGTTGAGCAGAAATGGTTGAGTTAAAAGCTTGCATCTATCAACCTTTTTAATAAGGTAAATACTTTTACTAATAATGGGAAATGGCTGCATCTATCAACTTTTATGCGTTGTATAAAACTATTGTAGGGTGACAGATTAACTTTTATAATTTAAGTTGAAGCATTAACTTTTAAAATTTAAGTTGAAGCATTCTTTGTGGAGATAAAAAGCACTCAAGATTAAAAGTATGTGCTATTTGAGAGACATTTTTTACTTGTAGTGTCTTTTATCATTTGCATGAGCATCAATTAACTGGAATGCATTTTTTACTAGTTGAAAGTATAGAGAACATTTAATACTCTTTATTTTATAGTTTATTCTGCTAAGGCTGACCTGATATGAATTTAAACGGAGAATCATAGTTAGAGGATTTATTTAGCTGACCTCAACTTGTTTGGGGCTGAGTTATGGTTATTTTATTACTTTTCTCATTTGCAGTATCCTATAGCTAATGACAGTCAGTCCCTTACTTTTCCCCTTAATTTGATTAAGTTGGGTCTCTTTTAGTCTCCATAATACTAGTTTTGTAAAGTTGCCAAATTTTCATGAATGACGAACATTTTATCTGAATCAGCATAGGCTGAGGTTAGGTCTTGACAACGACATTTGGTGGGATATCATAATGATGTTTCCCCCCCTTTCATCTTTGTTTTTATCAGAACAGGATGAAATTCGGAAGGGAGGGAGTTGGACTTCCATTGTTACTCTTATCTGTTTCATGCCTTAGGTGGAAAATTGGTATCTATCTTAGTCTTGTATTAGGATTGTTTTGTGGTGAAATGAACTATGCCATGTGAAGTTCATTCTCTTTTGGATTTGTTGTTGTTTTGCTGTGGAGGATGACATTTGCTTGTGGTGTCAACTTGAAAAGCAAGTGCGCTGGTAGATGGAATAAGGGAAAATATTTTGGTTTGAATTATCAAGGGAACTTCTTCCATTTGGATTTGGATTTGGATTGATCTCTCTGATGGAGTTCCAGAGGGGGACAGAAAATAGGATTTTTTTAGTTCTCTTTTTCGTTGTCTTGGAGATGTAGGATAGGGAAGGATGGGTTCAATGAAATATGCCCCAGAGTAAGCAAGTAAGAATTTAGCAGTGAACAAATAAATATATATTCAAATATGTGGGTATCAATTGTAATTGTCTTTGGTATGGGAATTGATCCTATGTCATCTACTTCTATACCAGGAATTAAAGGAACGAATTGAAAGAGTGAAAGAGAAGAGTGGCAAAGATGGAGCTCTCACAAAAGACAGTGAATTTAGTGATGACGTGATGGGTATACGTAAAGACTTTGTTGCCATACATGGGGAGATGGTTCTTCTTAAAAATTACAGCTCTTTAAATTTTGCAGGTACCACAGCATTTATACTCTATTTTAAGCATATATTGTGATTTCAGTTAGCTAGTTACCACTTACAATTGCTCAAGCATTTGTGTTTCAAGTGTCGTATTGTTCCTGTTTTAAAGAAATAACTCAAGTACAAGTCTTGCTTTAATTTTGTGCAACATCAGCTTTCTATGAGAAATTGTTTTGTTCCTTTAGGTCTTGTTAAGATTTTGAAGAAGTTCGATAAACGAACTGGGAGATTGTTGCGTCTCCCTTTCACACAACTTGCTCTTGATCAGCCCTTCTTTACAACTGAGCCTCTGAATAGATTAGTTCGTGAGTGTGAGGAAAATCTCGAGCTCCTATTTCCTTTGGAAGCAGAAGTTGTAGAATCAGATGCTACTGCAGAAGAGCCGACGGGAGCAACTACTTCTTATGCTTCAAATGTTTCTCCGGCATTGCCACTTGGGGAAGAAAATGTGGATATATATAGAAGTACACTTGCGGCGATTAAAGCTATTCAGGGACTTAAGAAGGCAAGCTCCACATATAATCCACTATCATTTTCGTATATCTTTGGTAACCAAGATAATGATAGCACAGGCGCTATAACTGCAGAAAATTCTGATTCAGACCAGTCAGTTGCCTCTCAGAGTGATAAAGAGACAGATCAAGAGGATTTCCATCCACCGGAATAGAGTTCACCTTTCTAGTTTGCTTCGTTGGTCTTTGCTCAGTGCTTTGTTGTTGACATAAAATGGTTAGCTTCTTCATTGTATACTACTGTTCTGGAATAAATTGCTCTCTGTCGGCAAGTTTGAGCCCCAAGTGGACTTTAGTAATTCTTGGATTACTTCTCATTTGTTTGAAACTTTTAAGATGTACATTCTCTTTTCAAGACTTGAACACTCTACTTATAGATGTTACCATTTCTATTAATGGTGTGTTTATTACGTGTCCGATTCGTCAATCTGACTATGTCATCAGCTTTGATCAACAGATTTTTCATATAGAAAAGGGGTATTATGTTGTTCGTCTTAGTTGTCAAATAAACTCTTCGACTTTGAGAGTGCACATCTAGACACCTCAAATTAGAGACTACTTTGAGAGTGCACATCTAGACACCTCAAATTAAAGTGTTTGGTTGCCAATTGAGGTGTTTAGACACTTGCTTTCAGCTGAGGTCAAAGTTGCGTGTCTGTTTACATATTATGCCTGATATTCATTCGTTCTTCTATTATGTCCACTTAAGTTGATTGGACGTTTATTCTTGGTAAGAATTAGAGAATGACCTTCAACATGTTACCAGTCATTCTCATGTGAAACTTTAGAAAGCTATTCTCATGTGATTGGACGTTTATTCTTGGTAAGAATTAGAGAATGACCTTCAACATGTTACCAGTCATTTTCATGTGAAACTTTAGAAAGCTGTAAGACCTCAAGCATTGATTGCTTTGTTAAATATTTTGATGAAGAAAGCTGGATATTTTAGCTTTATTTCATACATCAATCACTTTCCTAAGCACTATTTCGTGAAAATAATTCCATCCATCAATCAGCTTTCTTTTCATCCTATACATTCATGAACAGAACTTCATTACAAGCACCGTTGACACATGAATCAAAGAATTATACAAGACAACAGGAAAAAAGAAGATCATTTTTGCGTCTCGACTACTCTGGTGATTTTCCTTTTACATGCTCTTGTCTTCGTCGTAGTTGAAAGGCAGGGGTACAGACTTGGAGGCACGATATTTCCCAACATTATTTAAGTGCTCATTTTCCAACCTGAACAACAAAAAACAGCAGAAAAACTACTACTGTTAGAGAAAACCAGTATCGGTGTATCTGACCATGTTATATTTATTATATATATCAATGTATGTAAAAGTTCTTTAAACAGTCGGAGTATAGAATTTAAACTGACCTGAAAAAGTTCCACAAGCCTCGGCGAAGGATTTCCAAACAGGCAACAATTGCAAGAAAAGCTTTCTTGTGCAGATGAGGTAGTTCTTGAAAATCTAGAACCAACTGCATCCATACTAGTCTCAGAATAATGTCAAGAACCTGCATTTAGACTCAAAATCATCAAAAACTTAATCGTATTTTTAATAGTTAAGTTTTGAGTTCTGTGTCTGCACTTACAATGGCAACAAAGTAGACAATCTTGTGTGGAACAAGTAGCTTGTCTCTCAACCAGGGGTTTTTGGAATTCCTTTGCAACAGACCCCAATCTATGACAAGGTCCCAGTAAGTGTTTGCAATTGTAGTAATTCCTGAAGTTGACGCTGCCATTACTTTCCAAAAGGTCCCTCTCTTCTGATCATATAGTGTTCTCATTACAAGAGCAACAATAGTTGAGAAATATTTGAGGCTATTAAGCCCTTGCATTGAATCTTTCTCTTCAAATAAGCGACGAAGACACTGCATATATCATGAAATCATACGAAGCACCATATTACATAATTGTCAAGATATCTATAGTGGGAAATGGGAATGATGATTTGCGGTGTAAAAATTCTCAAACCTGAATAAACCGAGACCAAAAGGGAATAATTGCAACAACTATGTACAAGATCTTATAAACATTGCTATCTTGACATGTATTTGATCTTGTTTTGAAGTTTCCCCATATGTAGTAGCAGACATAGAATTGCAAACTCCTAATTGCTTGAACCTGAAATATAAGAGCACAGTTGGTTTTTCGCAATAAGCACAGGAAAATTTGCACATTATGACTGAGTCATCAACATTTTGGTAAAATGTATAAGTTTCCAATATGAAAAAGGCTGAGTGTCAAACCTGGCTGGTAAGTTGATCTGCCAAGATAAAATCTGGTAGAGTAACCTGTAAATTGATGTGTAACTAGTTAGTATGTACGTATTTCCTGTGATATTGAAGTGTGTGAATCTGCTGGTACCTTATAGAGGGGAGCGCATAGGCAGTGCCAGGCAGTTCTTAGAAAGAAGAAACGACTTGAACGATATAAAATATTCAGAGGACAAAAAGTTATTAGAAGAAGAACCTGAAAAAAGAAGACTTAAATCATTAGTGGTTTTTCTATAGATCAGTTGTAGAATGAATGTAGAAGGAAACTAATGAATCTAAACTTACAAACACCAAGACAAGTGGGATCAGCTCTATCACTGTCTCATAGCTTCCTGTTTTCGGGTCCATATCCATATCCAGGTGGAAGAGTGAAGCAGCCAATGCAAGTACTGAAACACCAGAAGCAAGGAGGAAAACTTGTCTGTAACCTAACTCTGTTCCCTGCTTGAAGCCAAATATGAAGGGATAATTGACCCGAAAACGCTTCCAGTAGTATACATTTACCCCGTACATGAGCATATGGAGGACAATGTATCCAAATAGGCTGCAATGTTAGAGCTTCATTACTCGTATGTATAGCTTAAACATGGTTTCTCTTGTAGACAGACATCAGGAAAGAATCAATATGAATTTGTAGAAGTCATATGTTTAGTTCACCTATAGAGTGGAAATATGTTATTCATATACTTATCACGATCCTTATGCTCTAGAAGGTGCTGTGCACGTACCGCTACAACAATAGCTGCCACTAATGCTATTGAGCAGCCAAAGAACAGACCTGTAGGTGAAAAGTACACCAGTTACGAAAATGAACATATGGTTATGAGATGCAGTGTACGAACTTTTGCTAAGCACATATCCTGGATGAAGATAATTCATCAACATTTTATTTTGATTAGATAGGAAGAGAGTGCTTATGCTAATAAGGATGTATGCTTACCCACGAAAAATGTTACTCGGTGCGTTTCTCTTTTAGCTTGTGGTCTTAAATGTTTCATTCCTTTCCTTCGATTGCCATTGGCAAAATGTTTTACGAACGTGACCTCCACTCTTTCTATGAGCTTGTTAACCTAAGGAAAAGCATAGATTGATGAGAAGTTCAAACTTCAAACTATAGTTGCAACTCGAATAAACGAAGGAAGATTTACCTCATCTGAGTTACCAAGATCAGATTTATCAATCATGTCTGAGTATGATTTAGAAGCTTTCCTTGAAGTAGTCTGCATCAGTAAATTGCAGTTTTAAAAGGCAAAACTAACAATTTCTACTTTATATTGGCAAATAGTTATCGATAACTTCAGTGTAGTACCTTATCATACTTCTTCATGATCTTGGAGAACGCCAACACATTTAGTAAACTAATACATTAAGTAGCAAAACGTTAGTTGAATTGAACACTAAAACAACAACAAGTGGGAGAAAAGAATTGCACCATTACCGGTAGCTTTTCAGAAGTCGAAGCTTTTTATAGAACTCAACAAAAGCTTTTTTCATTTGTTCTTCGGCTTTTTTGAGCTCATCTTTGCTGAATTTTACGTTTGCTTTTGAAGTTCTGATCACATTTTTCAAAGTCGAGATAGGTGTTGCGGGATCAATATTGATTTTTACATTGTCCAAAATCTCTATTGGAGCAGGCCTAAAACGCATGAGATTCTTCTTTTCTTTAGATGTTGATTCCTCTTCCAGAATTTCTTCACCAGTCATCTCAACTTCTTGAATTGCCTCCATATGTGCCCCACCTTTAAACACAAATCCAAACTAATTACATATAGGTCACGGGTTTGAGACATGGAATCAGCCATAGTATTCGAAAAATTGGACTAACCTGGACTTCTGATATTATGAGTAGGAACTACTGATCCTGGAGACGAAGTAGTATCATCATCCATCATTACTTGGTCACTACGCATACCAATTGAAGGTTTATCAACCATAATTCTTAGAGCAATAAGTGCATCCATTTGTTTACTCAATTCATCAGCTTCATCCTTCACTTCCCCTACTTTTTTCTTGTAAAAAGTTATCACCTTGTTGAATTCATCATCAAGTCTTCTAAAGAAAACCATCTCATATTCTCCACCTTGTTCAGATGACATAAGAAACATAGTTTGACTGTGTCCTTGTGACCCTTCTTGCTGCAGTGAACTTACTAAAATAACTTCTTCATCTTCATTGTCAGCTCTACCAGGCGAACCTTTGAAACTGAATCTACTTTGTAAACCACTAAAAGCTCTGTACATAGATATCCTTCTCTTTAATGAGCCTTTTGGTGTAGCTGCAACTTCAGGTAATGGTGCATTCTTCTTCTTGAAACATGATATGTCTTTCAACACACCCTTTAGATAATTATAATCCATATAGGCTTCTTGCCATTCAGGGACCATTTGGGATGTAAATTCTTTCCCAAATTTCATCTTTATCAAAACTATTTGGTTTTTCTTTATGCAAAAAAAAAAAAAAAAGTGGGGTGGGTTTTTTCTCTGTTTTACTAAGAATGAACAAGATTGGAGTTTATATAACAATGTTGGCTTGGGGTTTTTGGGGTTGTAGCCGTCAGTGAAGAAAAGGTCAGAATCAAAACTAACAAGGTTGTCGTTGAAAAATAGAAAGGCAAGATTTTGGTAAGACTAGTCTTGGTAAAATCAACAGTTTTTCTTTTTCATTTCTTGATCTTCACATACTGTTTAACAATGGCGGCACCAGCAGCAACCCAGAAATTCACTGTGCAATAAATTATACTAGTACCAAGTGGGGGTTCTGTCAGAGAGGTAGCCTCTTCCTCTCAACAATGGACAGAGCCACAGTTTAGTGTGGTTGCCAATTTTGAACTATTCACTAATTGACTAAATCTTCTTATGATCGTTTGATAATGATCACATTTATGATTTCTAACTATAAACTTTCTATCCTACCTCATTTATTAGTCTCTCCGTATGATTAAATTAAAAATAAATAGAATTTACTAAAATATTATTATTTGATATTTTTTAGTTTACTATAATAATTATAAGTAGACGGAGATAATATTATACTGTTAAAGATAGATACAAAAAATTTAAATAAGAGATTATTTAAAAAGGAAAGAGATATCAAGTAATTTTTTAATTATACATACAAAATCTTAATTAAAGGTGGTTGGCTAGTTTGTTTACACCCATACGTCTTAGTTGTTCTACTTAGATAGATAAGGAAAATGTATTATAGAGTACTAGTTAATATTTTTTTTGCTTTTAATGAAATTTAAACCTAAATTTTTATTTATTTTATTGAACACAAGATCATTTTATGTTTACCGGAGGACCACACTTATTTCAACAACCTTTACTTTACTTCCTCCCCTACATATTAAACAGTGCGTCTAGCTTCAATTTAAAAGAGTTTCTTTTAATTTTTTCTTAGTTAGGACTCTCTTCGTTTTAAAAAAATTGATCCTACTTTTTTAATCTGTTTAAAAAAAATGACCCTTTACCTTTTTTGGCAATAATTTAACTTTAACTTTCTACGTGGCATGTTTAAGACCACAATATTAAAAGACATCTTGATACATTACTTTAATAACCACAAGATTAAAAAGTTTTATTTCTTTTCTTAAACTCCGTTACAAATTAAACTAGGTCATTCTTTTTTAAACGAAGGAAATAATACTTATAGTTTTTAGTCACATAAACAAAAGCTCAAATATGAGAGAAAACAAATAATGCCTTGTTGTTGATGATAAGAAATGTCATTTAGTAGATGTTTGATCATGTGATATTATATCACGATATGATATCGTGAAATGGAATCAATATTTGGGCATGCGATTTTACGTTGATTCTATCTCATGATTTCATATAATGGGATGTGATATCATATTCTCCAAAAGTTATGATATGAAATCATATGAGAATATCATATCACGATTTGACTTATTTTAATACAAAAATTGATTCACAATGTTTATATTTTATTAAAACAATCTCACATTTATATCTATTAACCATTTATTTCACATGTAAATAAAATTTATAACTACATCATTACTTTTTAAAATTTGTCATTCTTACCAACATAAGATTTATTATTTTCACCTACATATAATCACTTTAACTCACACTTCACGATTGTTGAATAATAAAATTTTGAAGAGGCCGTGAAATGTGTTTCATTTTTACTCAAATATATTGATGAAACAATTACTTAAGTAGAGAACAAATAACTTTTTAATAATTTATCATACGATTTTACGATTTTTTATTTATTTGATAATATCTAATCAATAGTTGGGGTTATTTTAATAGTTTTAAAACTTATGAAATTTTAATATTTACGAAAAAATATTCAATATCAAAATTTCATATCACATATCCTAACAAAACTTCATTTATCTCATGATATCATATCATGATATCATATCACATGATCGAAACGGGCCTTTGAATTAAAATAAAAAATTAGTTTGAAGGTGAAGGAGTAGTTTTGAAATAATTTAATGATGACTACAACCGTCCAAATAGAAAAGAAAAACAGGGAGAAGACAAAGTTTGTATAATATTAAAGCAAAATGTGTCATCAAATCTCTGTCAAAAGATATTATCTCAGCCAATTGGATAAGAAAGTACCATTTACCAAACTTTCTTCTTTCTTTCACCATTACCCAAAGTTGTTGACATTTTTTTTTTAATTCCACAATAATTATTTGCAATCGTTATAACCTTTACTTTTAACTTTTTTGGATGCATAACCTTTACTTTTAACTTTTGGATGCTGGGTAGGTAATAGCTTCACTTTGAAATAGTCCATAAATTATATAGAGATGTATTTGTTATTCTTAATTTTTTTTGGTAACAGCTTCACTTTGAAATAGCCTACAAATTATAAAAGGAGATATATTTGTTATTCTAATTTTAATAATCTCAATCGATTTTTGATCATCAAATTAAAAGAGTTAATTTTCTACTAGAAAAAGATTTTAATATGTCATCAAATTTTCAAAAAATGCTTATCTATATCATTTAGTTTAACTCATTTGTGTCATTGTTGTTAAAGAAAAAGCTCATCCACACCCTTTTATTAACTCCGATTTACAGCCATTTTTTACACAAAAAAAAACATAATTTAACTTTTTTCTCTTGTTTTTAGATCAACTACACTCTTTAAATTTTCATGTTCCTAAACTCACATTGTATTTTGAATAAAATTAAACAAAGATATTTGCATAACTTATTATTATGAGGAAACATTATTAAACCAGATATTCTGGTAATGTAAATTCAGACAAAATATTACGATATAAAATAATCTTTAATTGTATGATTATTTTATGTTTCACTTCCAACCAGAACCAGATGTCACCTAGAAATAGACGATATTTATGCTGCAAGTGTTAACAGTGAAAGAAGAAGGTTGATGAACAAACACGACCCTTTTCCTATATTCTAATAATTTTTTTTAGACGTATTCTGAAAGTCCTCACAAAAATGCATTTAAAATATTTACTGTACTAAATAGGAATATAATAGGCACGTAAAATGAAATCCATGATGTAACACAATCCACATCATTATTTGAGTTTTTAATTATTCTTTTTTTTTTTTTGGTTATATGCATATATACTATTCAAGTAAAAAATAAATAAACGTAACAAAACCAAAAGATAAACTTTATATCCATATCGACTCAAACAGTGACAGCATAGACAAATGTGGATTGATACATTTACCATAAGGTCAAAGGAAATAATGCAGTGTTCAATTAATATTTTCTTAATTAGACTTTTATTCTCCAAAGTAATGGATGTGTCATGTGTGCATGTAAAATAAGTTCTACGTAGTATAACTCGTATATAAATAAATTTAGCTATAGGCTATAAAATAGAATTAATTGCATGAAATAGAAAGGTTCCCCACTCACCAATTATGCTCTTAAATTATATATTGTACTCATTTGTTGTATCATTATCACTACTTTACTTAGGTTAGACTTGTCCTTCTTGCAAATTTCATTGCATCTTTTCGCAAAGGCATAATACATAAATATGCATTTTAACTTAATTTTGAATAATATTTATGTTCTTTAATTTTGAGCGAGTACAAGTAGACACTTAAATTTATATAAAATTGAACAAATAGACATACATATCATGCATGTCATTTTTTGTCCTATGTAACATCTTACGTGTATTGTATCATGCAATACTCATGTGTTTATTTATTTAAAAGTTGGATAATTAAAATATCTATTTTGTGCATTATAAAAATTAAATATTAATTAAAATTTGAAGCTAAATTTAAGGTTCAAAATATATATCGCATACCTTTTGCAAATTGTTGCACCATGGACCTGTTTTGTGTACGTGTCTTTCTTCTTCCTTTTTTTCTCTGATCGTAAATTTAAAAATTTATTTTCTAGTTAATGTTAAAATGATTTTATGTGACATCAAATAGAAAAAAATTACTTTTATATGATAAACTTATATATCATGACTTTTATATATGGTATTTACGAATTATAAAAAAAATATTTCTTTTTGATAATTCTGACTTTTATGTAACAAAATAATTAAATAACAATAATATTTGCACGATAAATAAAGCTGAATAACCATCGAAAAGATATAATCAATTTTACAAGATGTAAACTTTTTTTTTTTTGGACATGTGTACATTTACTTTTGTTCTTCTTCTTGATCAAACTTGGTTAATAATTCTTTATCTTAAACTTTATCAACATTATTATGTGTTTCTTATGTTATTCCATTCGAATAATTAAAGTGATATTTTATTTGTGGACCAAGTTGTTGGAATATACATACCATAAGAGAACTGAGCTTCAAACAAGTTGTTGGACAGTCAAATTCACGTCCAGAAAATCAAAACGCGTTATAAACTCATAATCCATATAACCTACTTCATAATTTTCCATCGTTATATAGGAGTGTGCAAAAACCGAACCGACCAATAAACCGAACCGATAAAATGTTATTAGGTTATTGTTTTTGGGTTATTGGGTTTTTAATGGGCTTAGAAAAAATAATTATTGGGTTATTGGGTCGGTTTCAGTTTTTCCTATTGGGTTATTGGGTAAACCGATCACCCAATAAGACGATAGTTATTTACTACTTTACCCATCCTCAATATTAAATATACATAATTTAATACATAAATAGATTCAATATTAGCTTTTCAGGCTATGTGATTTTTTGATTAGGAAATTGGTGAGAACTTTGTTGATTATCTGGTGGAGCAAGCAACTGTTCAACTGTTCAAGATTGTCTCATTGAAATATTTTATTTTAGTTTTAATTCTAGTTCGTAATTGTAGGCGATAGCTTTTGCAAGTTTGTGAATGTTAGTAATTTGATCAACATTCAAAGTTTTCTATTATGTTTTGGCGGTAAGTTGGTAACATGTAATTATAACATACGTACTATTATATATTATTTGATCGACATTTTCTTATTGGGTTAACCGAAACCGAACCGATAACATCAAAAATCGATAAACCGAACCGATTATATGTAAAATCGAACCGAACCGACCCTAGTTATATATAGGACTAATTCCTTCTGATTTTTCGTCCATCTAAAAGCTAATAAATGAATTTCAACAATATCAAATTAATCAAAAGATACTTACAATCAACACGTAGTGGAATTTGTAATTTAAAAATAATATAGATTACATACTATAACAAATAAAAACGATCTGATTATATTATAATATTCTTTTACAATATCCATGTATAAAATTCATATGGCTTGGTTAGACAAATAGTTTCCTTTGCCTCGGTCTATGTTTTTGGTGGGCTGCTCTATGTACTTAAGAAAAGAACAAAGCAATAAAATAAGCGTGTATTTTGTCGTTTGATTTGGCTAATACACAAAAAATTTAGTCAGAAATTTAAAAAATTATATAAAGATTTCTTTTTACTTTTTTAGTTAAAATATATTTAAATTAAAAGGGTAAACATATTTAGAAAAATAAAATTAACATAAATATAATAACAAATTCTGACCAAAAGAATTTTTCTATTATCTAAACTGTATTGTATTAGAAGACTAATTCCATTCAAATATTCATGTATTCTGACAAAGAAAAGTGATTAATATCAGGTCAACGCTGGAGCTAAAGGTTCAGATATCGATTTGGTCAAATCCAATAACACTTATCCAAATAAAATGTGTTTATGTTAATAAAAACTTATTAAACTTTCAATAATAAATGATTGAAGACGTCGAGTATGTTTGGTACGAAGGAAAACATATTTTCTCATGTTTGGTTGAGACAAAAGTTTTAAAAAATGTTTTCCAAATCAATTCATTTTCTTCGAAATTAAGGAAAATGACTTTTCTTAAAAAATGAAGAAAAATATTTTCCAAAACTTTCCTCTAATTTCAAATTACATTTTTTTTTTGGAAAAACATCAATTTTAAAAAAATATTTTCAATTTCAAAATTTTATATTTTCATCCGATCCCAAACCTTCCCCCCCTCCCCCTCCCCCCCCCCCCCCCCCCCCGCAATCCCCCCTTCCCGAAAAGATTAATTTTGCTTTTCAAAAATATTTTCAACTTTAAATTTTTATTTTTAAACTCCTATCCTCTCCTGCCAGACCCTACCCCTCCCCCCCCCCCCCACAATTTTTTTTAAAAAAAATATTATCAAGTTCAAATTTTTGTTTTTTCACTCCTTTCCCTCCCCCCTCCACCCCACCCCACCCCCTAAAAAATTTATTTTTAAAAAGTATTTTAAATTTCTACTCTAATAAAAATAAAAGATGTTTCTTAAAAACATTTTTTATTCATAAATTAAACACTAAAAAATATTTTCTACTCACCAATTAAATATGAAAAAATAAATTCAAAATCTACTTATTTTTCAAAAAAAACATTTTCTAAGAAAATATTTTTGTTAGTACCAAACTCACGTTCTAAAATCTTGTACTTTTATTGGACCGTTGTGGTTCAACATTTCAAAAAGCAACAAACGGCGGAAGTTGAAAAGAAACAAAAAATTAGGTGTACTGATGATCCTCTTTGGTATACTCAAAAAATTTTCCCACCATCTTCTAATCTTTAATTTTAAATTTAGAAGATACTATTAACAAAATTCTAGTATTTTATTTATTAAAATATTGTATGTATATTCTCCAAACTTAAATGAGCAAGTTGAAATAAATATGAGAGAGTCAAAAGTGATAAATGGACCGGCTATTACATAGTTCATAATATATAATTAAATAATAAAAATATTTTCTTTCTAATAATAAGATAGTCATATATAGTTCAACATGATACTAGAGCAGACACAGATTTTAAGGTTGATTCTCTCTGTCATTCATTTTAAAACAGATTCACATATTTAATCCATAAAAAAAATCAGAATCACATGTAAGGGAACATATTGAGATTTGAGAATGTAATTACAAAAAATGACCTATTATAATATTAAAAGAATTTTCAGGCAAGGGAGCATGTTAAGATTCAAGAATATAATTTGAAAAAAATTGAACTATTATAATATTAAAAGAATTTCCACAAAAAGAATTCCGTGGCGTTGAGATTGGGGAATACAATTAGGAAAATTGACCTATTATAACTTCACCTGCCTAAATCTTAATTTTTTATTTTAACTATCTAGAAAACAATGATTTGTCTTTATTATCGCTTTATTCAATTTATTTCCTGTTAACAAGGATTAGCAATTTCCATTACTTGCAACTTGTTAAACCACATTAACTTATTAGATACACATAACTGAGAAAAGTTTGTACAATTATTTGATTTGGTATGAAAATGTGCTGGAAAATTTGATCACGTAGCCAGCTGTAAGTAACCCTGTCAATTGAATAGATGTTAAGTGTAGATTTTCTGGTCTGTTTTCTTATTCAATTTTCATATAGAAAAAGAGTGTATATTATGTTGGACTATTTATTTCCTTTACTATTCTATTGTCACAAATATACGTATTCACTTACAGTTGATCACACTTTGTTTTGATCATTGTTATTCATTATTTCATAATATATTGTATTGTACTGTAGGATAGATACAATGTTTGGCTAGACGGTATTGTTTGCTACTGTTTAATAATATTTTTGTTGTTTGGTTTGACTGTATTGTAATTTATAAATTTACTAAAATGTTCTTAATTATTCTAGGTTGGAAGGTTTGATTGAGATTAAATAATATAGCGTAAAGCGTAAAATAGTATTATGAAATATTAATTAAGGAAATAATATGGAAAAAAAATTAAGTAACAATGAGAATACAATAAATGGGTTGTTTCATAGCATGAGTTTTTCATGGTTACATAACAAGAAAATTTAACAATACAATATAATACATTTTAAGTAACAATACATGATATGATACGTAAGATAACAGTACAATACAATATAATGACTAAAGTGTTACTCTACATAATAGTAACAAATAGAATTTTGAAACTCTTTTGTGTTTGGTGTTGAATGACCTAAAATTTTCAGCCTTCTGATTAATAATTACTGTTGTCATGTCAATATGGATTCAATTTGTCTTTTCACTCTATAATTTCATTAACAAAACTATATTACAAAGAAGCTGATTCCTTTGATTTCCATTCTACATACTCTTGTCTTCGTCGTAGTTGAAAGGCAGGGGTACAGACTCGGAGGCACGATATTTCCCAACATTATTTAAGTGTTCATTTTCCAACCTGAAAAACTACAAACTGTTACAACTATTAATTTTTCTGTGTATTCCAGAAAAATTGAAACTGAACTGACCTGAAAAAGTTCCACATGCCTCTGCGGAGGATTTCCAAACAGGCAACAAGTGCAATAAATGCTCTCCTATGCAAAAAAGGTAGTTGTTGAAAATCTAGAACCAACTGCATCCAGACTAGTCTCAGAATAATGTTAAGAACCTGCATTTTACAGTAACCAAATAATTAGTTAATCCCAATGCAAGTTAAAAGTTGATTTTTGAAACCTAGCTACTTACAATAGCAACAAAGTAGACAGACTTGTATGGCACAAGTAGCTTGTCTCTCAACCACGGATTTTTCGAATTCCTTTGCAATAAACCCCAATCTACCACAAGGTCCCAATAAGTGTTTCCAACTGTAGTAATTCCTGAAGTTGATGCTGCCATGACTCTCCAAAACGTACCTCTCTTCTGATCATATAGGGTCCTCATTACAAGAGCAACAACTGTTGATAAATATTTAAGGCTATTAAACCCCTGCATCAAATCTCTCTCTTCAAATACGCGACGAAGACACTGCATATATCATAAAGCAGCATCATGTATTAAGATAACTCTTGTTTGAATTAATGATCATTACTCTTGTGTAAAACTTCTTTCAAACCTGAATAAACCGAGACCAAAAGGGAATTATTGCAAGGAATATGTATAAGATTGGGTAAATTTTGCTCTCTTGACATGTATTTGATCTTTCTCTGAAGTTGCCCCACCCATAGTAGCACACGTAGAATTGTAAACTCCTAATTGCCTGAACCTGAAATGCAACAATTCTATCTGATAAGTTACTCAAAATTTGCACATTACACTGACTCAATTGTCAACTTCTTTTTGTACAACATAGAAGCTCAAGTGTCAAACCTGGCTGGTAAGTTGATCTGCCAAGAAAAAATCTGGTAGAGTAACCTGCAAAATGATGCGAGACATTTTACTATCTATGTAAGTTCTGTTATAGTAATGTATGTGAATCTGTATTATCTCTTAAACAAACTGCTGGTACCTTATAAAGTGGAGCCAACAGACAGCGCCACACACATTTTATAAAGAAGAAACGACTTGAACGATATATGATGTTCAGAGGAAGAAAAGTTACTGTAAGCAGAATCTGAAAAAAGATATAAGATTATTAGGAGGTTTTAAATTTGAAACCTATTATATAGTCTATAGATTAATCATTGAATGCAAGTAAAAGAAGAAGTAATGTTTTTCTAGACTTACAATCACCAGGGCAAGTGGGGTCAGCTCAGTCAGTGTCTGAAAACTCTGTGTTTCCGGATCAATATCCATATCCAGATGATAGAGTGCTGCAGCCAATGCAAGTAACGAAAGACCAGAAGCAAGGAGGAGAACTTGTCTGTAACCTAACTCCGTTCCCTGCTTGAACCCAAATATGAAGGGATAATTGACTCGAAAACGCCTCCAATAGTATATATTTGCTCCGTACATGACTATATGCAGGACAACGAATCCGAATAGGCTGCAAAGACACACCGTCATTACTCGTATTAAGTGCTGAAAACATAGGTTTTTCTTGTGTATTGACAAAAGGAAAGAATCGATATGACTTCAAAAGAATGATGATTAGTTCACCTGTACAGTGGAAATATGTTTTCCATATACTGTCCTCGATCCTCATTCTCCAGAAGAGTTCCTGCACGTATTGATACAGCAATTGCTGCTACTAATGCTAATGAGCAGCCAGAGAACAAACCTGTAGGCGAAGAGTATATCAGTTACTGAAATGAACATATGGTTGATGCTAATAGAATTGCAATGCTTACCAAGAAGAAATGTTACTCTATGTGTTTCTCGCTGTGCTTGTGGTCTTAAATATTTCATTCCTTTCTTTCGATTTCCATCAACAAAATGCTTTATGAAAGTAACTTCCACTCCTTCCATGAGCTTCAAAACCTAAAAAAAAAAAAAAAAAAACAAAGATGGATGAGCAGTCCAAAAACTATAGTCACAAGTGGAATAATGCTGAGAGGAAAACAATTTTTGAAATTGAAAGAAAATGTACCTCATCCGAACTACGAAGATAAGATTTTTCAATCACCTCTAAGTATGATTTAGAAGCTTTCCTTGAACTGATCTGTATCAACAACTTGCAAGGTTACTTGGCAAAACTTGGTAACTTTCTATGTCAAATAGTTATCGATAACTTCAGTGTTGTACCTTATCATACTTCTTCATGATCTTGGAAAATGCCAATACATTTAAGGAACTGGTAAAATCAAGTAGCAAAGTATGAGCTGATTTGAGCACAAAAACAGCAGTAACTCCTATTTTGAGGGTAAAAGTACAACATTTACCTGTATCTTTTTAGAAGTCTCAGCTTTTGATAGAACTCAACAAAAGCCTTTTTCATTTGTTCTTCGACTTTTCTGAGCTCTTCTTTGCTGAATGATAGGTTTGGTTTTGAAGTCATGATACATCTTAAAGTCGAGATAGGTGTTTCTGGTTCAATATTGATTTTTACATAGTCAAGAACCTCTACTGGAGCAGGCCTAAAATCGCGGGGAATCATCTCTGTAGTATCTCTTTTCCCTATTTTTGCTTTCTCTTCCAGAATTTCTTCACTTGTCATCTCAACTTCTTGAACTGTCTCCTGTTCCAGTATTTCTTCGTTGTTCATCTCAACTTCTTGAATTGCCTCCATATGTGGTCTACCTATCTTGGATTTAAACAAGAATTCGAAAAAATTAAAGAACAAGTTTTAACAGCTAAAACATCTCTTGTGATTTGTTTCAAGTCACTCTGCATTACTAAGGGCACAAATGACCCCAAATATAACGAATTATAACTTATTTTCCCACCAAAAGACGGAACAGTAACATAATAGCAATAGTATCAGCAGAGATTGGACATACCTGGACTACTAAAATGCATAGTATCCACTGATGCTGGAGAGAAAACACTATCCTCATTGCTAAAAGTATCGATGACTTGGTCCACGATTGAAATCTTATCAACTTTGATTCTTAGAGCAATAAGTGCATCCATTTGTTTACTCAATGCTTCAGCCTCCACCTTAACTTCCCCTACTTTTTTCTTGTAAAAAGTTAACACCTTGTTAAATTCATCATCTAATGACCTAAAGAAATTCAGCTCACATTCTCCGCCTTCTTCACAGGACACAAGGAAGGTGGTTTCATAGTGAGATTCAGATCCCTCTTGCTGCACTGAATTCACTACTATCACTTCATCTTCATGATTGTTTTTCCCTTTGAAACTGTTGTATCTAATTTGTAATCCACTAAATGCTCTGTACATAGATACCCTTCTCTTTAAGGACCCTCTTGGAGTGGCTGCAACTTCAGGTAATGGTGCATTTTTCTTCTTGAAATTCAAGATTTCCATCAAAAGACTTTTAAGATGATTATAATCCATATACGCTTCTTGCCATTCATGCACCATTTGGGATACATATTCTTTCCCAAATTTCATCTTTTATCAGTGTTATAAGAAAAAATACTGAACTTCCTCTGCTTTATATTGTAGCCATGAATGGATGAATGGTCAACAATCGAGCTGTTACATGAATGAGTTGCCCAAAATAGGAAGTTTCAAAGAATGTCTTATAACAAACACATGAATTAATATTAATCTTTTCTCTTGATAGCTGAGGAGTTTACAAGTTTTTACTGTCTCAATCAATATTTTAGATAAATCTCTTTAATAATTCATTAGTGGAGCTGTATGTTACATATTAAAGGCACCCATGGCCCATGAATATTAGTGATTGTTTCATAATGGTGGTGTTTGGTCCCATCTTTTATGCGCTTAACAGTTCTGTTCTAATTACTCCGTTACTTTTAAATTGATATATCTATTAAAAGTTTTAATATAATGTATTTATTATTTTATTTTTATTAATTATAAAATAGATGAATTAGAAAAATTTAAGAGTTTTAAAAAAATTACATTTTTAAAAATAATTTATTAAAAAATATAATAAGTAAAAAGAAATTCTTTTCTTAATTTATCAAAATAAATAAATAATTAAGAAAAACTAAAAAAAAAAAAAAGGGTGAATGAATAATTGAGGACAGAAAAAAGTACCTATCCAAGTATATCATGTAAAAAAATCACTTTGTCAAAAGAAAAATCATACAACTTTGTCGGTCATGCTGACAAAAAGAAAAGTAAATATCACCTGAATTTTCATATTTTCTACTCCTAATTAGCTTAATAAAACATATTAAATGTAATAGAGTAATTTGAAAGACTTTTCCTCGGATTTCTCTTTGTAATATATTAAAGATAATTTGACTTATGTGAAGTTTAAAAATATCAAACAAAATAAGAGAATGACTAATTCATAATGTCAAGTGAAATTTAAAATCGTTACTTTATAAAAGGAAACTTTATTTAAATAAATCATTTAATTTATATTTATATGTTAATACAATAGTTTAATATTTTTATGTTTAATAAAACTATCATACGAAACTATATTAGCTATATACTTTAACCAATATATATTAATTATTAATAATATATTCATCGTCTTAAAATTCTGAATTTAGAACAAGGTCAATTTTATCTCCTAATTTTATGAGAGTTCTAAATACAATAGTTTGATATTTTTATATGTAATAAAACTATCATACGAAACTATATTAGTTATATACTTTAACCAACATACATTAATCATTAAAAATACATTCATCGTCTTAAAATCTTAAATTTAAAACGAACTTGTTTTATGAGAGTTCCAAAAGGGAATTTTGTTGGCCGTCTTTACTGATTAATCAATAGTATACATTGTTTTCCTTGGGTGTTGTAATTGAATGGTGTTTGCTTATGACCTTTAACTTGTTAAATCATTTTGAAGTGCGGCCAGAAAAATTGATCAAATTTAATTAGAAAGTTTATAAAATTATGATTTTTTCTTTTATTTTAAAAGAAAATAGCTTTTTCTAATTTTTAATTAAAAAATATTAAATCTAAAAAAGTAAATATATTTAAAAATAAAATAAATTTTATGACCAAAAGAATTTTCTCGAGTCATTTCACTTTCACGTAAAATGTCGAAAATATATGGGACCTCAACATTCATTATTTTGTTAAATAGTAAGTCTTTTGATATAGAAAGGTGGCCCATGTATATTAATTACGATTAGTTGTTTTCTTCGCCAATCATTTTCCCGTGGTTATGCTAATTCCATCCATGCATAATAGATACTACTTCCTCCGCCCACATTAGGATTAGAATTAATAATTTGGTGTTCTAAATTTTAAAATAAAAAGAAAAAAATATTGTAAACCTACGACACTAGATGTGAAAAGCATTTTAAGAATCCTTACCTACCATTAAGCTACAAATGAATTTTATTAGGTGGTTACATATGAATATATATGTAAGTTTTTAATATAAATACATGATTGATAGAAAAGTTAGTAGGTTCGTTTGAACGCTTGAGCTATCACTTAACTTCGTTTTAGCCTCAACCTCATTTTGTATGAATCACTGGATTTGACGTAATAATAATAGCTTTTAAATTTAAAAATAAAAAAATTAAACTTAAATTACTTTTAAGTCAAAAAATAAAAAATGATATTTTGATTTTTTATTTTATTTTAAAGTTATTTATAACTTTATCAAACACTATCCAATTTATTTTAAGTCATTTATGACTTATTTCAATAAAAATTGACTTAAAAGTAAATTTGATCAACTTTTAAATCAATTAAACATGAAATACCTGACTCGACAGTAAAATTTTTAATAGATAAAAGGTTTTTAAATGCCTTAACGTATTGAAAAAAAAAGAAGAAATACCCTCCTTCTACTTATTGAATCAAAATGTTGTTAAAGGTTATTTTTAAATTTAAAAATGCCATCTTTAGTAAAATTTTGACATAGGATAAATAAAATTTTAAATTAAACACATGACATTAAAATATTGATCACATAAATCTTTTAAATTTAAAAATATCCTTTTTTAATAAAAATTTAACATGAGATAAATAAAATTTTAAATTAGACACATGACAATAAAATATTGATCCACATCAATTTTTGACCCAACTTAATTAATCTAGTGGGTCATTCTTTGAATTTAATAAAGTTCCAAAAATTAGGAAGAAAGTGAAAATATAATAAAATTGACATGAGCCAATAAAATTATACTAAATAATATAAATAAAGTTAATCAGGGGTCCATTTATTCTTTAAGCTCATCATAAAAGAATACAGAATTCAAACATCATTTTTCTTCAACTTTGAATGTTTTTTTTCTTCTTTTTCATCTAAATTTAAAAAATTATAAGAATTTATCTCTCAATATTAGGAATTGGCAAAAAGAAAATTTGCTTAAAATATTTTTTAAAGAAAATTTGGATCTCTAAATACAAATATAATTAAGTTTACATATATATTCAAAATGATTTTTGTAAAAATTATTCGAAATGATGTTACTTTAATACAATTTCAAAAAAAAAGTGAGTTAAAAACAAATTATTTTTAAAAGTAATAATTGTTATGTTTAAATGGATCCTAAAAATAGAAGTTAAAAAGAAATGAATTCAAAAGATGAAAAATTTAAAATACGATAAAGTGAGAAATAATTTAATCCTATGATACGAATACGAATTATATTCATATTTAAATTTGACTAGATAATTATTTAACCATAAAAAATAAAATATATTTTTATTTATAGTATAAAATTGAAAAAGTAATTGAATAGGTCTTCAAATATTTTATTTTATTTAAAAGAAAAGGAAAAACAGACTAGAAAAATGGAAGAAGAGAAAACCATGAAAGAGAAATAAAAGGCAAAGAAATAAAAATCAAGACTGAATCTCATTAATCAGAATATAATTGCAATAAAAAATAGGGCCCCCACACAACTAATATAAATTGTACCGTAAATTTTTTCAAAAAGCTTCAGTGTTAAAAAATAACAAAATTTTATATTAGTTACTAACAAGATGAACGAATTAAAATCTCACCTAATTTTACATATCTAAAATAATTATAAAGATCGCATAATTACAAATTATTTTATTAAAAATAAAATTTATATTTTAAAGATAAATTATTATTTATATAAAATAAAAATAAAAGTGAAATCATATCAAGTAAACAAATAGGTAACAATTTTTGCGGAAAGGGGCATTCGTAGTAGCACATTGATGTTCGAAAAAAACCCATATATTTAGATATTATTTATCTCACACTATAGCATTTTTTTTTAATTTTAAAAGTATAATTGTATTAATTTCTGTTTAATATTATGGTTTTACCGTGTAGAAATAAATTGATATAAAAAAAATATAGAAACAAAAAATTCATATTTATATGCTATAGCAAATTTTGCATAATTGCGCTCCATAGCAAACATAAAACTGTATAATTCACTATACATATACAATTGTATAATTCGCTCGCCTAAATTGTATAATTTGCTGGCCTATTTCGCTGCAATTGTATAATTCGCTATCCCATTTCACTGCAATTGTATAATGCACAATTGTATGTATATTACATAATTATAAGTGTATAGCAAGAAGATATATGTTTTTCTTTCGCTTTATACAAAAACAGAAACACAATATATACACTTTCTGTTGTATAAAGCTAGAGAAAATTATATTTCACTGCAATTGTATAATTCGTTGGCCTTTTTCTCTGCAATATTTGTATAAAATTTGCATTTGTCTACAATTGAATTGAAGTAAAATGTTTGTAAATTGTATAATTAAGTGTATAACACGAAGATATATGTTTTTGCATGTGTATATACAATTTTCTCTCGCTTTATACAAAACAGAAACAAAATTATACACTTCTGTGTATAAAGCGAGAAAGGCGAGCAGAGAGTGGCGAGCGAGAATGGGAGAGAGGCGAGCGAGATTTTTGGGAGAGAGACGCCTGACAAATTTTGACTAATGTTTACTATGGAGTACAATTAAATCAAACCCTAGCTACTTCAATTATTTTAGATTATTAGTTTGCTATTATATATAATTTTTCAAAAAAAAAGAAAAGAAGAAGAAAAAAAAGGGAAGGGGAACTAGTGGAGGACATTATGATGTGGAAAGTAATACGAAATTAAAGTTGTCGCAGAATAGCAGCATCTCAAGCGACCAAATCGTCGAATGGAATCAGTGATTGAACATTCGATTTTACGCTAATTTTATCTTATAATTTTATATTATAAGGTGTGATTTCATATTCTTCAAAAATCATGATATAGAATCATATAGAATTTCGTATCATGATTTGAGATATTTTTGTACAAAAATTGATCTCCAAAATTATATTTTGTTAAAAAAATTATATTTGTATCTACTAACCATTTATTTCACAACATGTAAATAAATTTTATAATCACATCATTATTTTTTAAAATTTATTGTTTTCACCAACATAAATTTATTATTCTCTCCAATATTTAGTCATTTTAACTTATACTTCACGATTGTTGAGTAATAAAATCTTGAAGAGCCCATGAAAGGTGTTTCCTTTTTAGTCAAATATATTGATGAAACAATTACTTAAGTGGAGAACAAATACTTTTTTATAATAATTTATTATGCGATTTTATAATTTTTTATTTATTTGATAAGATTGAATAAACAATTGAAGCTATTTTAATAGTTTTATAACTAATGAAATTTTTATATCTATGAAAAAAATATACAACACCAAAATCCAATATCTTATGTCCAAACAAAACTTTAATTTCATCTCATGATTCCATATCATAATACCATATCGCATGATCAAATGGGTCATAAGTATTCTCTTTTGAAGTCAAACTTTCATTAAACAAACATAAATTAATTCATTTTAATTAATTAAATTGACCGATTAAAAATAAATCAATCATATTATTTTTCATTGATTAAATTTATACTTTCAAAATTAATAATTTTTCTTAAAGATAAAATAGAAATAATATTTTTATTTTATGAATTGATTTTGTGAGGGTAAAATTATCAAAAAAAAAGTTCTTTTTTATTTCCTTCTTATAAATATTAGTCTTTTATCATTATGCACGATTTACACTAGGTTGAATATTGACTCTCAAATAGTGAGTAAATAGGGTGAATTATTGGGATTGCTAGTTAACTTCTTGAGTTTGATTATCAAAATGTTACCCCTTTGTGATTCTTGGTTTCATTTGATTATTTTTTCTTGGGTTGAATTTGAAATAAATTGGAAGGTGAAGATTTTAGTTCCTTATTATTCATAATTTTAATAATTTGAGTATTAAACCACGTATTTTAGGAATATCTAGAAATATTTATTTTTTAATAAAGAACTGAAAGACTAAATTCCTTAAATTATTAGCGTGCTCCGTTGTTTATGGTCGTGTTGTTTCATATCCTTTATCAGATTTTTGAGTAATTTATAAAACATGACTATTTTTTTTACTGAACAGATCATTGGGTTTCTGGTTTGACCAATTTTTTAAGTATTTTTCTGCAGCTGGCGAACGTGTAGTCCAAGTGATTACACAAAATAAATTCAAGCCCAACAATGGAAAATATCTTCTTCTCTTTATTTTCCCCACAAAGAAAAGTATATTATAAACAATCAAAGAATTGTACAATAAACCAGAAAATCATTTTGAGTCTTTTGATTTGCTGGTATCAGTTAATGACTCTTGTCCTCATCGTAGTTAAAAGGCAGAGGTACAGACTTAAAGGCACGGTATTTCCCAACGTTATTCAAGTGCTCATTTTCCAACCTGAACAATGATCAAAACAGCATAACTATTGTTACTATGTCAACAAGTTACATAAAATTTTAACTTAATTATAATATACGGTGTGTAAACAACGTTATTTCAACTGTTGATGTATATAATTAAACTCTGATAGATATAATGTTTCATACCTGAAAAAGTTCCATATGCCTCGACGAAGGATTTCCAAACAGGCAACCACTGCAAGGAATGCTTTCTCGTGCAGAAACGAGAGTTGTTTAATATCAAGAACCAATTGCATCCATACTAGTCTCAGAATAATGTCAAGAACCTGCATTTAGACTCAAAATCATCAAAAACTTTATCGTATTTTTAATAGTTAAGTTTTGAATTCTGTGTCTGCACTTACAATGGCAACAAAGTAGACAATCTTGTGTGGCACAAGCAGTTTGTCTCTCAACCAGGGGTTTTTGGAATTCCTTTGCAACAGACCCCAATCTATGACTAGATCCCAATAAGTGTTTGCAACTGTAGTAACTCCTGAAGTTGATGCTGCCATTACTCTCCAAAACGTTCCTCCCTTCTGAGAATAAAGTGTCCTCATCACAAGTGCAACAATTGTTGAGAAATATTTGAGGCTATTAAGCCCCTGCATCGAATCTCTCTCTTCAAATAGGCGGCGAAGGCACTGAATCATACAAAGCACCATAGTAAATATTTGTCAACAGATCTCTTGTTCATTTTTTGTGTGCAAAAATTCTCACACCTGAATAAACCGAGACCAAAAGGGAATAATTGCAACGACTATGTATAAGATCTGGTAAACATTGCTTTTTAGACATTCATTTGATCTTGTTCTGAAGTTGCCCCACACATAGTAGCAGACATAGAATTGCAAACTCCTAATTGCTTGAACCTGAAATACAAGACCACATTATACTATAGACTTTTCCTATCCTATAATTCCCGTTGAGAAAACGGCTGAGTGTCAAACCTGGCTGGTAAGTTGATCTGCCAAGATGAAATCTGGTAGAGTAACCTGCAAAATGATGTGAGACATTTTACTATCCATGTACTTTTTGTGATATTAATGCGTGTGAATCTGTATCTCTTAGAGAACCATGGGTACCTTATAGAGGGGAGCGCATAGACAGTGCCAGGCAGTTCTTAAAAGGAAGAAACGACTTGAACGATATATGATGTTCAAAGGACAAAAAATTATAAGAAGCAGAACCTGAAATAAGACTTAAGATCATTAGGGGATTTGAAATTCGAACCATTTTGTATCGATCAATTGTAGAAAGATTAGTAAAAAAAAGAGCTAATGTTTTTCTAGACTTACAATCACCAGGGCAAGTGGGATCAGCTCAGTTAATGTCTCAAATTTTTGTGTTTTCGGATCCATATCCATATCCAGGTGGGAGAGTGCAGCAGACAGTGCAAGTAGTGAAAGACCAGAAGCAAGGAGGAGAACTTGTCTGTAACCTAACGCTGTTCCCTGTTTGAAGCCAAATATGAAGGGATAGTTGACCCGAAAACGCTTCCAGTAGTATACATTCCCTGCATACATGAGCATATGGAGGACAATGTATCCGAATAGGCTGCAAAGATAGAGCTTATTACTCGTAAGTACTGCTTAGGATATGGTCTGGCTTGCAGACAGACAAAGGGAAGGAATCAATATGACTTTGTAAAAGACAATGGTTTAGTTCACCTGTAGAGTGGAAATATGTTATCCATATACTGTCCACGATCCTTATGCTCTAGAAGGTTTCCTGCATGTATTGCTACAGCAATAGCTGCCACTAATGCTATTGAGCAGCCAGAGAACATACCTGTAGGTTAAAAGTATATCAGTTAGTAAAATGAATATATGGTCCTTATGCAAGTGAGATGACAGGTCAATCCAGACGTTTCAAAAAAAATTGTTATGCAATACATTTAGGAAGAGGAAGTTGATACTAATAAGGATGCACGCTTACCCATGAAAAATGTTACTCTATGTGTGTCCCTTTTAGCTTGTGGTCTTAAAGACTTCATTCCTTTTCTTCGATTTCCATTGACAAAGTGCTTTATGAATGTGACCTCCACTCTTTCAATGAGCTTAGCAACCTAAGAAAAAAGCAACAATCCATGAGAATTTCAAGCTATAGCTGCAACAGCAATGATGCTGAGAGGAAAATAGTTTTTGAAAGTGAAAGAAAATGTACCTCATCTGAGCTACCAAGATAAGACTTATCAATCATCTCTAAGTATGATTTAGAAGCTTTCCTTGAGGCGATCTGTATCAATAAATTGCAAGGTTCAGAAAGGCAAACTATATAGGAAGTCCTTTCTATTGCCGAATATTGATCACTTTAGTATAGTACCTTATCATACTTCTTCATGATCTTAGAAAATGCCAACACATTTAAGAAACTGCAGAATTAAGTAGCAAAGAGTTAGTTGAATTAAACACAACAAACAACTAAAATTCATCATTTGGGAGGAATAAAATTGCAACACTACCTGTAGTTTTTTAAAAGTCGAAGCTTTTGGTAAAACTCAACAAAAGCCATTCTTATTTGTTCTTCAGCTTTTCTAAGCTCTTGTCTGCTGAATGATAGGTCAGATTTCGCAGACTTGATCACATTTTTCAAAGTCGACATAGGTGTTGCAGGTTCAATATTGATTTTTACATTGTCCAGAATCTCTACTGGAGCAGGTCTAAAACCCATAGGATTCATCTTTGTTGTATCTCTTTTCCCTGATGTTGATTCATCTTCCACAATTTCTTCACTACTCATCTCAACTTCTTGAATTACTTCCATATGTGACCTTACTGTAAAAACAAGAATATTAAGCAAGTGCCAGCATCTAATATATCAAATCATTTGTTTCTCCCTCTCTACTTCACTGTCACCCATAAAAAAGACAAATAACTTAAGTCGTGACGCCTATGATGGAGGGTGCATGGATTAAGGAGAAGGATATACAAACTTCGGAGCATATAATATCTTAGGCAAATCCCACATAAAGGCGAACTAAATTGCTATATAAGACCGAACACAAGTTCACATGACACAAATTGAAAGAGGTAAAGTAGTAAGAACACTAATTAATATCAATACTTACATTGACTTGTCAAATGAAGAGGAACCACTGATGCTGGATCCATCCCTGGTGCACTATGCATATCAATTGAAGGTTTATCAACCATGATCCTTAGAGCAATAAGTGCATCCATTTGTTTACTCAACTCATCAGCTTCATCCTTCACTTGCCCTACTTTTTTCTTGTAAAAAGTTACCACCTTGTTGAACTCATCATCAAGTCTTTTAAAGAAAACCATCTCATACTCTCCACCTTGTTCAGATGACATAAGAAACATAGTTTGATGGGGTCCTTCTTGCTGCACTGTGTTCACTAAAATAACTTCATCTTCATGGTTATTACTATTATTATTCCCTTTGAAACTTGTGTATCTACTTTGTAATCCACTAAATGCTCTGTACATAGATATTCTTCTCTTTAATGAACCTTCTGGGGTGGCTGCTATTTCTGATAATGATGCATTTTTCTTCTTGAAATTCAAGATATCTTTCAAAAGATTCTTGAGATAATTATAATCCATATAAGCTTCTTGCCATTCATGGACCATTTGGGAAGTAAATTCTTTCCCAAATTTCATCTTTATCACAACTGATTAACCCAAAGCTCTCCTTTTTTTTTTTTTCTTGAAATAAAAAAAGTGAACTTTCTCTGTTTTACCAAATAGAAAGATTGAGCTTTAAATAAGAATGTTGTTGGTTTTGGCTTCTAGTGCGTGATTAGAGAAATGGTCAGCAATCAAGGTGTTAAAGGGTCGCTAAATCTAGTACAACTTCCAAGAATGTCACACAAAAGTCCAAACATTTTTTTAAGACTTCGAAAGTATTGTTGTTGTAATATGAACAAAAATGGCTGGAGGACCAAACCCAGAATATCACTATGTCTCAATCAATATTTCAACGACTGTCTCTTCATATAAGATTCGGGGCTGTGTATGAGCTGGTTTGTGCAGCAATGACCCATTAACAACTTTTTTTATTATTTGTTTTATTTAATACACTGGTGTTTTGTCATTTTGGGCACTATTCTGCTTGTTATGAGACAACAATAATGAAAGCAATAGTAACGAATAATAACACAATTTACGCGTGAATCTCCTCGGAGTGTATCATAAAATATACTAGTAATGTTTGTAATATTAATGCTTATATTAGTAATGTTAAACTTTGCATTAGTAATTATATCTTATGCATTATTGATTTGGTGTATTAAAAATAGTATGCATTGTATAAAAATGTTTTTTTACAAAATATTATGGTGGAAAAGATGTAAAAGTGTTTTTGAGGATGGTTGAATCTTTAACCATGCTAATGCATGAATTAAATCTTTTTTTGCTACTAATACATAGAAATAACACTTCTTAATATATAATAGAGTGTATAACTAATACATTGTATGAAAAAGTATATACAAAGAATGATTTTATTTTTTTCGGAGCTTATCTACCAAAAAATAATGCTACTCATGAACTATCTATTGAAAATTAAATAAATTTTAAATAGACGGAGGATAATTACTTAGCACAAACCTGATCTTTCGTGATTTTCACCTATTTTATTGTTGAGATTTTGTGAGCTTTTTAGGAGATTTATCTTATGTTAAAAATATATTTCTTGTAATTTAATTTTAAAATTTTACCTTATATATGAGATATAGAATTTCTTGCCTATGAACAATTTTTTCTTACCCAGAATAGAAGATTGTAGTCTTGTCCTACTGACAATGAGAAACAATATTTTTCTTCTCTAATTTCTTTCATTTATTAAGCGTGTGGTCATTTCTCTAAATACTAAACTAAATTAGATCAGATTTATATGTTAATTATGTATTCAAATAAATTTAATAATTTTTACTTGGATCTTATACATATTAATAAATTCATTTAATAATATTAACTTGAGATCAAATTATGAATTTCGAAATCGTATATTTGTTCATAAAAAAAAGGCCCTATTGAAGGCAAAAGTCTACCAAAGTATTTAAATTAGTATTAATGATCGTGGAGTTTATTGGTAACACAAATGCTGACCATACCCGTCCAGATCGTAGAAAACAAAAGCATAACAACTGGAATATTGTATAGTAAAATTAAGGACTAGTCATCTCCGGCCACTCAAAGTTGTCCGCATAATTTATTTAGACACCTTAACTAATTCTTATTTGTTCAAAAGTCATTCCTATTAGACACAAAATGCTGACATGGCAAAAAACGTGTAATTCACTTTCCTTGAGCGCGTTAATTTATTAAAAATAATATTTTTCCTTTTTTTTCTTAATTTATACCCCTAAGTTAATTTTTAAAAAAATAATTAACAAAAAAGAAGATCTGTTCTTCTTCTTCCCTATTTCTATCAACCCCAACCCAACCCAACCCCCATACCCATGCACCAAAATTCTTAACCATTCTAATAATTTCAAAATTCTTAGCATCAGTGCTTATCTTCTTCCCCCACCATTCTAATGGTTTCAAAATTCTTAGCATTTAGTTTCATTCTTCTTTCTTTTTTTTTCATTTTTTATAAAAAAAATCTGCTAATTTAATATGTGAGAAGAAGAAAAATTCAAACATTGGAGTTAAAAATTGACCGATATTCGTCTATCTCTATTTCGATCACTCCAATTGAACAAACATCGCCACTCTTAATTTATTAAAGATGATATTAAAAAATTCAACATACTTTCAATTTTTTTGGGTCATGAATCTTAAAAACAATTTATTAACGTTTATTTATTTTCACAAAAATCTCAAAACAAATGAAGAATAACAGATGATAGGAGATTAAGTTTGAACGGGAGGTTTTTATTTTTGTTATGGTGACTGCCGGGGTTACTGAGTAGAGGAATGGATAGAGGAAGAAGAAAGGTCAAAGGGTTAGGTGGGGGTGGAGAGATTTTTATAAATACTTTTGTGATTAATAAATAAAGGGAAACTATTTTTCATTTTTTTAAATTAAAAAAAATTATATTTTATTGCTAGATTGGATCCATGTGCCAAGTGTCATAATTTTATTTGTCATTTTTTTAAGTCAATATGCGTGAATTACACGCAAAATATTTTTTTAAAAGAATTTCGTTTTATGTTCAATAGATACATATTCTTTAATATTTAAGTGTCTAATAGATAATAGTCTTAATTGAGGTGTCTAAGAGAATTATGCGAACAACTTTAAGGGGCCGCATATGACTTAAGCCTAAAATTAAATATTATAAGCAAAATAATGCATCACCAAATCTCTGTCAAGATATTAAAATAGTTCAGCCCCAACAGAAATTGTATATAAAATAACTGCGTATGAATACTTTATTTTGTCACCTCACTTCCTTTGACTTTCTAACTATGCAAATAAATACTACACAAATTTATCACCTAGCTTTCCAACTAAGCAAATAAATAGGCATATTTACCATAAGTTCAAATTCAAAGTACCTATTATATTGCTATATTGAATATTTTAGACTTCTAATCCTTCAAAAGTCTTTGAGAAATATATTTTAAAGTCCATGATGCAGCATGCTTCGTAAGTTGGTATAATCAATCCTCATTATTATTTTTCTCCTCTAAATTTTAGTTGTGATGTTGTACATAAACTTTTTTTTTAGATATAATCTAGGACAAGTTGAATTGCATGAAAAAGAAAGCCCCCCTGCTTTTTTGTTTTGTAGTCCGTCGTAAAAAAATTATTCATATATTAATTTTATATTATATTTAGTAGTTGATTAAAAAATAAATTACTTATATATTAAAAATATGCATATGACGTTTGATTTGTAATTGAAAATCCTATCATAACTTATGCATATAATTTATGAGGGAAATATACACATAACTAATACTTATTTTACTAATATTTACGGACTACAATCCTACATAATTTTAATGAGCTAACAAATGACTTGTACTTAATTATGAACCAAAAAATTATTAATTTTGACAAGGCTACTGGTCAAGTTTGTTCTTTAATGATGTATTTGCTGAACAGTCATATCATCAATTCATCACTTTACTTACTGCCGACTTGATTCCTTCTAGTCTAGCTAATAAATGGCATCTTTTTGCAAATTGCCATACTATATTTTGTTACTGGATATCTTTACTTTTATTTTGTTTTTTTGCCCTTTGGGTTTTGATAAAGAAAAGTTTTAAAAAAAAATTCAAGGAATTGGTTTATTCATGTTTGAAAGTGCAATATGATAACAACGAAGAAATGAGGACAATTGTTTGCAGGAGGGAGTTACCATATTAAAATTCGACTAAATTCAATTGCACATGGTAAATTTTTAATAAAATTTTCTTCATACCCAAAACTTATTATTAGTATATGTTGAGGAAAAAGTTTTTCTTTTTTGTGTGTATGTCGGGGCGGAGCTAGGTAGGAGTTCATGGGTTCGGACAAATCCACTAGTTTTTTTCTCAGACTCTATATTTGTATTAGTATATTTTTTGATTTTTATGTATATTAACTTGTGAGCTTCCGAGCAAATTGATTTAGAACTCCTAAACTTCTAATCTTGACTCTGCCTCTGCGAGAAAGTTGAATTAAAATTGATCTCAAAATTGGAGAAGTCATATATTAGCATTAATTTCTTTATAGGTTTGCACTTCTTTTTCATTATCCAATTGGTTACTCCAACTATTTTGAAAAAATTGTACGCTTATCTTCACCCTTTTATTTCTTTCGTGCGTAATCGTTTTGATATTTGATATTTATAGATTTACATTATGTAATACTTATTGAAATATAAAATATTCTATATTAAACTATTTTTAATAAATTAATTTTATTCATTTCGTCATAAGTTATGAGACATGTATATTTACTTTTCTTGCGCACTTACTTTCCATTACGTACACCCTTTAATTTCTTCTGAAATCCAGTTATTTTCTTTAATTTCCTTGCATTAACATCCATTTAATTTAGACTAGAATATTTCTGTATATGGTGCCCCTTGACCTCTTACCCAACATTTTGTTGTTTAAAGTATACTAGTATTTCATGCTTGTGTTTTGTATATTTGTCATATATTAAGATCAATTCGTATTTTTCCTCCTTTTTTTTTTTTGATAATTTCAACTTCAGCAAATTAAATAATCAGCTGTATTAAATGAAACAATAGCCAGCCCTCGAGGACTTGTTCCTTCTAATTAATTTTTAGTCCAACTTATCATATATTATTATAAGCATGAAGCTCTAAAGTATAAAGTTGAATTACTACTTTGCCCCTATACTAAATTAAAAAGTAATAAAATACTTTACCCAAATATAAATTAAATATCTAATTAAATAGTAATATTGAATTACATAATAAAGGAGCAAAATAAGAAGTTCAGCAGTCTATTCAATTACTATGTGTGAAACAACCAAATAGGATGAACACTAATAAAGTTTTAATCAATATAGAGGTTGAAACGTATTTTGCTAATTATAAGAAGTTGAAACGTATTTTGCTAATTATGAGAAGTTGAAAGGGATCAAATTAAGTAATTGAGGAATATCAAAGAGTTTTTATCAACAAATCTTCAAGACTACACTATATAAATATACTCAATATTAGTCATTCAACATAAGCTTCCATTGTTAAGTGGGTACAAAAATGTCTTCTAATTTTCAGGTACAATCTTATTAAGTCTAGATTTTTCCGTTTGATTTGCTAACTTCATTTGAATGATAACTTTCTAATTTTTTTAATAGGTAAAATAAATAGCTTGAAAGGTATAATCACACATATAAAAAATTGAATGTTGTTGTACACATATGGTTTGATGCTGAATGATGATCAACTCTCTTTGAAACTCTCTACGCATAGCTTCCCACAGAAAAGAAACCATGTTTAAACTTTTAAACTATTAATAATAAATTGAAATTGCAGCTGTTTGCTAGCAAAAAAAATCACATTTTCTTCAACAAATGTAACAACTTTAAGTCTTCTCTAACAGTGATGGATAGTAGTTGTAAGCCTGTAAATGTAAGTCTGGGTATATCTGAAAGTTTTTAAGGAAGTAGTTACATTTGTAACGACACACATTAAGGATACAAGATGACTTTAAGTAACGTCGCATTTTCCCTTTTTAATTCTTTAACTTGATGTGTCTTTCTTGGAAATTTTACTTGTTGATGACTGTCTGTATATTTAATTGCTTATAAATGGGTAAGCTTTGGAGACTTATCTAATATGCAGTAGATCGAAAATATCGAGAGAACACTCGAAAAAAATATCATAATTCTCCTAATAGTTTATTATATACTTTTTCATTTATTTTTTTATTAATTTTTATTTGAGATACACGTGCAACGCACGTGCCCGGAGACTAGTATATATTTATATAAACGGATAAATATGATGTGAATGAATTTTTATAGATATCACAGAAACGAAATATGTATTTTAAATATTAAATATGTTACCTATTAAAACAAATAAAGATGACTTATATCTTAACTATAAATAAATAATTCCCTGCGTCTAGGTCCATGCTATTGGTGGCCCACGCTACAGTAGAATGATGTACTACTGGAGATGAAGTACAAAGCAACAAACTAATCGGGAGGTGTTTAATTAAGCTTTGAGAAGAAAATAACTATTTTTAACCCCAATTATTTTCAGAATATAAAAAATATAATTTTCTCTAAGGGTATATTTTTTTTTTAAAAAAAACACTTTCTAAAATAATACACTTACAAATATATTTTGAAAGTTTGAGCAAACACTAATGATTATTCAAAAGATCTTTAAAAAAAAATTGACTAGTCAAACATAATAATAAGAATACACTTCATCAAAAAGTATTTTTTTAATTATTTTTTCTAATAAAAAATATGTTACTATAAGATAATTAATTTTAGAAGCTTAACCATAAGCGCAAATTTCGCGTTTAATTTGGCTCGACTTCAATATATTAGATAGCACACGAGGATTAATTCCATTCAAAATCTTGTGTTCATGAAGAGAAGTGATCATCAATATTTATATAATTGTAAAGAGCTTATATTGTTCATACTTTTTTTAAATGTGCTTAGTAGAATAAATAACGTCATATAAATAAATAGTTACATCATACAACTAAATAAATATATTTTAATTAATAAATCAGAAGTCCTAAATTTATTTGCGGTAACTATTTCTAAATTGTATGTCGTACCTAACAAAGATGAAAGTAAACGATAGGTGTCCTGATCCTCTATTGGTATATAATAAAAGATATTCCCACCCTCTTGTAGTCTTTTTAAAATTTAGAAGAAACCATCTATTTTATAAATGTAATTCCAATTATTTATATGAAAAACCAATACGAAAACACGCATCAATTATCCATTATTAGACTATCAAAGTTTTATTTAAAATACAGATTTCATGCAATTATTAGTTTCGTTCAAACACAAAATACAACTTTTATTAAATAGAGACTAGCACATTTTCATGATCTTAATGAGGAAGAAAACACGGTTAACTCTATGATGTAAACATTTTTCTAAAGCATCTCGTCTAAGGGATTCAACTTTGGAACTGCTTGGCAATTTCACGGGGTGAATTTTTCAGCACCGTGAAGGACAGTCAAGAAGGCTTGCACGGCTCTTCTAACTTCAGTCCAACCAAACGTCCAAAGAATCTAAAGCAAGAGTCCACAAGCAAAGCCACAAAACAGAAAATAAAGGCAAGAATGAAAGCAAGAAAGGCAACCAAGTTTGGGAGGAGGCAGCAAGGCCAATTTTCCAAGAGGGAGCTTCCAAGAGCTTTTACAAAGCAAGAGGGAAAGTGTTTAGCTAAAATTGACAAGAAAGGACCAACATAAGTAACCGTTTGAAGAGTAATTTTTGTTGTTGAACAATGAGATGGCTGGGATTTACCAATACCCAAATCAATTACCAATGTTTAGTAAATTGAAGAACCATGTCACAAATGACTTCGCAAAGTTCTCATACTCACTTCCAGAATTAAAAGAGCACGATAAAAACTAGAAATCAAAGACATATAATAAAACGACCAATCACAGAGTTCATTTATTCATGACATATTTACCCTGAAAAATGTCTGGGATATTGTTTTCCAGTATAGAGGAGGCAAAATATACCTCACACAAATAACAAAATAAGCAACACATCCATAGCAAACACGCAAAGAACAACATTTGCAGAAACATGCCAACTTTTATTTAGTATTGATAGTATGACATGGATCATAAAGCACTCACTCTCTCTGCTCAATCATCGTAGTGTTTGCGGTGGTGGTGGTAGCGATGTTTCTTCTCCTCGTCATCGTCGTCGGAGTTGTCCTCACCCTGCCAATTATCACATGGATTAAACAAAAACAAGTGGATAATGCATTTGCCTCACACTTGACATGTCTGAAAATTCATGGTGTACGGATCAAATATTCATTTGATAAAAAATTTTATTCTGGGCGAGGCACACAGGCCTCATTTGGCTGCCACTGTGGGACAAATAATACTTATTTTTGAATGAACTCAAAAAAGTTAAGCATAGAGAAATTTAACCTTTTTTTGAATTTCTTCAATAAAAGTAAAAATTCATATAATCAACCAATTAAACTAGTAAAATTTAATCGGCATTATTTATTACACTTAAATGTATAATTTAATTTTAATTATTTAAATTTTAGTCATTAATTTCTATTATTTTCTTGAGATTTCATTTTTAATCACTCAAATGTTAGTCATCAAATATGTATTTTTTTTAAATTTCTGTTTATGATTAGTATTAATGTTCATGATAAAAATACTAAGAATTGTTTTTACATAACTCAATTCTTAGTCATCAAATGTGTTTTTAATCACTCGATTCTTGGTTATTTATTTATTTTTGTTTCAAAGTTTTCTTTATTAAAACAAAAAAAATAAAATTTACACTTGAGAATTAATAAGAAAAAAAGAAAATGCAAGTAAAAAAGAAAAAGAAAAAGCAGGAAAATAAGTACATTATGGGTCCCGCCGTATACACGTGGCAGCCAAGAAAGACCTCACACACTGACAGTATGTGTGCCTCGCCCAGAATAAAATTTATCTTCATCTGATGGATTTGTTCACAAAAATAGTGTTTTGGGGTTATTTTCGTAATTAGAGGGGTTGACAAGAGTGGATCAGTAAATTCACATTTTCCTCCCATTCTTTATCCACTCCAATACTCTCTTGTTTCAATCTTTATTTTTATCTTCCATTGTTGTTTCTCCTTTTTCAACGTCCAGCTATTTTCTCTCCCTCTTTCGTTTATAAATTTCATCTCATGGGTTAGTATGTTTATGTTGTTTCTAAGGGGGAAAAATTAAGGTATATGCTCAACTTAGCAAGAATGTGCAAAAATAAACATTGGAGTGTTAGTGGAAGCTTTCACCAATTTCAATAGTTATTTTGCACATTTTTGCCAAAGTCAAGTACATATCTTATTATTTTCCCATTAAAAACACCATGACATACTTGCTCATGAGATGAAATTTATAAATAAAAAAGAGATTGAAAAAAAAAATCAAATGTTGAAAATGAAGAAACAACACTAGTAGAACAAAAAGATTGGTACAAGAGAATAATGGAAAACAACGGTTTGAATTTGATAGGGTTATTTTTTTGGGCAAGATTATTTCTTGGGGTTATATTGCTTGCAGTGTTTTGGAAAATTGGATAGTGGTTTAGTAGTTGGTTTAGTTATTTAAAATTCAGAGGGTATTTTAAATGCAAAAAATGTGAATTTATCGATTCGGCCCCTCTAATTATGAAAATAACCCAAAATGTATTATGACAATTTGAGTTGTGACAAATATATTTATCCTCACAGCATAAATTGTCACCAACAATTTCAGCATATGTAATGGATTCAATTGTAATAACTTCAAAAACTTAACTCTAATCCTAACGGACTTTAACAATCAGAGACATGTCTTTAACACACTAAGCTTTTTGTAGTTAACATTATGGCAAATATGTGCCTGCCCCTAACCCCATTGTTATCCTTTACTTTGTTCTGCGAGAAGTGTGGATTAAAACTAAGCGCTTGTTTGGTACAAGGCATTACTAAAGGATTAATTTAGGATGAGTTTGTTTCATGTCTAGTTGGGATTAAAATGTGGGATAACTTATCACGGGATTATAGTGTTATTTTGATCCCCACCACATTGGAGTAACAATCTCGAATAATTAATTTCGAAACAACTTGTTCCAACGCAAATTAATGAGCTAAGTGAAGAACTATTCATCTTACCAGCAGCATTTTCTATCAAAATCAGAATCAAAAGGATCTCCTTATATGTTTCTTGCCACACTATCAAAGGTTTCCTTTGTTCATCTAATGTAAGAGTTAAGATGAGGCGTCATCTATCTAGCTATAATGATCATTCGGTTTAATCACTAGTAAATTGAAGGCAAAAGATTTTACCAAATATACTTCAACTAAACCTAAAAGGATCAAGATCAAGAGCGAAAAATTCAATTAATACAAAGAAGAGAAATTGAGTGCTCACATATTTCTTGCGACCATAGCCTTCATCATCATCACCACGCCTCTCGTAGCTGGGTTTCCTGTAGTCCTCCTCCTCGGATCTTCCATAGTGAGGCCTCTCGTACCCTTCGCCTTCCTCAGCCTGGTAGCTTGGACGCCCATAACTCGGCCTCTCACCTTCCTCTTGTCCATAGCTAGGCTTCCTGCCATAGCCACCAGATCCGTATTCTTCGGATTCGTTCCTACGCCCATAACCCGACCCGTATTCAGAGCTTGGCTCCTCGTATTCACTCTTCTTCCGATACCCTGATCCGTATTCGGAAGCGGGTTCTTCATACTCGCTTCTCCTTCCATACTGGGGAGTGGGTTCTTCATATTCACTCTTTCTCCCATACCCAGATCCGTATTCAGAACTTGGCTCTTGATACTCACTCTTCCTCCCATACCCAGATCCATATTGGGGAGTGGGTTCTTCATACTCACTCTTCCTCCCATACCCAGATCCATACTCAGAACTAGGCTCTTCATACTCACTCTTCCTTCCATACCCAGATCCATACTGGGGTTTAGGCTCTTCGTACTCACTCTTTCTCCCATACCCAGATCCATATTCTGATGTGGGCTCTTCTTCATACTCACTCTTCCGTCCATACCCAGATCCATATTCACTTTCTCCGCCAGGGCGATTCACCCCAGGCTGAAACCCATAATCAGCTTGAGGCTGCTCATAAGTATGAGTTTCCTCAGATGGACGATAAGAAGGGGTGGGGCGAGGCTTAGGCCTCGAATAGCTCTGGTACTCATTATCAAGAGCCTCATCACCATAAGCAGAAGGCTCAGCATACGAAGTGTACTGAGGACGATCATAGTCGAACTCATCAGAAGCTGAGGAAGGCTGATAACAGGTTTCCTCAGATGGCGGAAGTGGGCGACCATAAGTCAAAGCAATGTCGTATCCACCACCATAAGGAGTTGGATCGTACTCATCAAATTCAGTGCCGTCGTCATCGTGGTGGCCTTTAGGGTAGTAAGACATTTTTGCAGGGATTCTAAACTCTTCAATTCCGATTATACAGATCTTGAACTGAGCAAATCCTCCTATATCTTAGAAGAAACAAAACGGCGTCGTGCCACCTTCTCCGTGTTTCTCTTTCTTCCGCAAACCACGGCAAAATCGCGTCCAATTTGTAAATATTACGTAACTTCCTCTCTAGTTCAAATATTTAGCCAACAAGTCCAAACTTTTCAACTATTTCAAAATTTAGGCTCCAAATGATCATATTTCGTGCATATCATTCCTTGACAAAGTTGTGTAAGAGGTTGATTGATACAATCGATAAGGCTAATTGGTTTGGAAGATTTATTTATTTTATATTTGATTTGAGATATTATTAATTAATTTTAAAATTAATTATCTCACGTGAAATATTTTATCCACATGATTATCATAATAAGAAACCACTCATATGCTTATTGTATTGGAACTCACATTCTTTCACGTCTCAATTCTTTTAAGTTTTCGATCAATTCAAATATTAAAAAATTGAATAAAAGACATTAAAAATTCTCTTCCCTTTTTAATCTAAGTTGGCATATGTATACATGTGTAGGGGTATTAACAAGGACTAAGCCACGTAGAGACGTTTTCCTTCGTTAAAAATTACACTTATAAATGATAAAGATAATTTATATATATGATAAATATTGGATTATGTTTAACTTTTTAGTGTTTACAATTTTTCATATTTTGAATCGTAAAATACTATCTCAAACACTTAGTAGTAGCTTATGTAAGATTCTGAAATTTTAAGATAATAGAGTAAACAAAAGAAACCTACCACAGATATAAGTTATAACATTATAAGAAATATATTTTTGTAATTCATTCAGTTTAGAAGTTGTGATTTGTCAATGATATTTTTCAAAGGAAAATACAGAAATTGGCGTTTAATATTTTTTTCCGAAAAATCAGAGTATCTGTCAATTACTATATAGGTTGAATAAGATGGAAATGTTTAGATGTAAAAAGAAGACGGGTAGGTCAATTACACAATCAACTAGTAAAGTAAATGGCGTCTAAACAACAAATACATGATGGCATAACGCTTGCCCTTTCTCAAAATAGATGCAACTTCCACGCAAACAACTCCATTAGAGTATATATACATATTTTAAAACTCAAATTATCAACTAATCGATCATGAAAGTAGGTTTTGTGGCAGTGGCAGTTCCCTCTGTTTGTGCAACGTTGCAGCAGGGGAAAATCAGAAGCAGAGGGTTTCAATTATTCAAGAGAAATATACGAGTGTTGACTCCATTCCATGAATATGAAACAAAATACTATAATCCCATTAAGGCTCATCAACAGAGTTACGATTCACAAATCACCATTTTAGCTGACATGCCCCTCTTTGAATCCCCCCATGTAAGTTCACAATCTCTTCTGAGTTTGTGTTGTTATTTGATAAATGATTAGTTTTATCTGCTCAGGCATCTTTCGATAGGTACATGGAGGACAAACCAAGAGTTTTGAAAGCTATTTCCCCTGATAACAGAGGAACCCAACGTATAAACGAGGTAATTAATTAGTATGTGTAATTGAAATGACACAATAATCAATTAGTTAATTAAAGTATACATGATGGTGCAGGAAGAATGGAGAATTCGAATGGAACCAATAGGTTTCTTGTTCCTCACAGCGTGGCCAGTTGTTAACATGAGACTTAGATGCAAAACTAACGGAAAAGAATACCCTCCTGGCGTTCCAAACCATACTTCTATGGTTCTTGAGTTCAAAATTGTATGTACATATATATATAGTTAAAAAGTATTGGATCGGATCGAATTAGTACAGCATAAATGTATTATTTATATGCAGACAAAATGGGATCTAGAAGGAGTAACAGAGGGAAAAAACAAGCCATCAGAATTCCGTCTTAGCATGGAAGGTGTACTTTACCCAGATAGAAGAATTAGCAGGATCAAAGGTCGTTTACACATGAGCATTAGCTTCGCTCCACCTCCCATGCTTGCGTTGGTCCCTCCACATGTTCACAAAGATGTCACGCAAGCGGTTAGTTTCTCACACACTTTCTTTATATATATATATATTATTGTTCGACTTTTATATATGTGTGATGATAATTAACAGGTCATGAAGAATATGGCGGAGAGTATGCAACATAAAGTAAGAAATAATTTGCTCGCTGATTATGCTAAATTCAAGAAGGAAAATCCCCAGCCATAACTGTAAGAGTAACTTCCCAATTAAGCAAAAATCAGAACAACTCTTCTTTTTCTTTTTCCATACTAGAAAACAAAGTGTGAATTTTGTTTGTGTGTAATTGCGTGGGCTTTAGTATTTGTTCAACTAATGAAAATCAGGGCAGATACTCCTTCGTTAATAATAGTAATCTCGTGTACGCAACAGGCAAATAAGAGCCAAGGACAAAAGGGCAATACAATTAAATTTGGAACCAAAAGAGCAAAATTTACACAGTAAATTTTATGGTACTAAAATTAGATAAATAATGCGCAATGTAAATAGTGTAAAAACTGAAGATTTTTTTGTCAGAAGGGGACGCAAGGTCCTTGCGCATTACAAGGTTAATGGGTGACCTGCGCCTCTCCCATTTTTAGAATTTTGGTATCTTCTTTGTATTAAAAAAGTTATCGATGGTTAAAATATCATAAATCAAAAGCTATTTTATATCTAGGGATGTACGAATGGAATTATTAAGTCAAATCGAATCGACTAATTAAATCAAATCGGAAAAAAATTGACTTATGATTTGGTTTGATTGGTTTGGCGATTAAATAAAAAATCGATCACTCTTAATTTGGTTTGGTATTAGAAAAAAAAAAAGAATCAGATCCAAACTCAAACCAAACTGACACATAATTTATTTTATTTATAGATAAAAAAATATTATTTACATATAATCTACCTTGGTGATATATATATATATATATATATATATATATAATTTTATTTTATTTATAACTAAAAAATATTATTTATAATCTACTTTGTTAATATATTTAAAGTTAGTTTATAGGTTTCAATGTTTATCTATTTTGTTTCAAATTTTGAATTGTAAAAATTGTAAATATTTTATTTTGTGTTAAGATCCGAAGTTATAATTATATTGTTATAGTTTTTCGAAATACTTTATTTAAAATATTATCAAATGATTAGTGACGATCTAAATCTGTTTTTTTTTCTAAAAATAAATAATCCCACCCCGCCAAAAAAATAATAATTGGTTTTTTTAGAATGTTTTTAATAATGACTGAAGTCATGTTATGAATTAATGGAATACTATTGAGTAAATATATGTCATAGTTAGAAGGATTTTTATATTTTGTTTTGTTATTTCCATCACCAAATTCATCAGCTTTACATTGATAGTGACCCTACTTCAATTGTATTATGTATATAGGTGAAATTTTTTATTGATATATATATATATATATTACATATTGAGTCTCTTTATATACTTAATCATATATTTTCATATTATGTTCTCTTATCTCCGTCACTAAATTCATTGTTTTCCTCTGGGGATTAGGCCTTAATGTTTACGCAAACTTAAATTTCAAGTAGCATCAATACGTACCTTATGATACAATATAAACCTTACAACATGACATATTTTGTTTTGTTATTCCCATCACCAAATTCACCAGTCTTTAATTGACTGTTAGCCTACTGCAATTATTTTTCTTTATCGAGCTTTAGGACTAAAAGCTCATGCACATAAAATTTAAGTAATACACATCATCATTAGTGGCAAAGCCCAATATGTTAAAAAAGAGTCAACTATCACCAGTTCACTGAAAAAAATATAGATACTATATGTGTTCTGTTGAATCCCTAAATGTTATATCAAATGATTAAGACGATTCACATTCATATTTTTTCTATAAAAGTTACCCCCTCACAAAAAAAAGATTTTGTAAAATATTCTAAGTAAGTCTTGAAATCACGTTGTGTTATTAAATACTATTGATTAAGTCTTGAAATCACGGTGTGAATTAATAAAATACTATTGAGTGAATATATGTTGTAACTAGAAGGATTCTCAGTACTTTGTTTTGTTATTTCCATCACAAATTTAGTTGTTTTACATTAATAGTCAACATACTGCAACCATCTTCCTCTATCGTGGCTTAGCACTAAAATCTCATGCACATAAAATTTAGAAAATATTCATCATCATCAATGACAAAACAATATGTATTTAAAAGGTGTCAATTGGTACCACTAAACTGAAAAAATATATTATGTAGATTATGTGAAAAAATGTATCACAATAATAAAATCAGCTTTTAGCGACAAAAATTATACACATACAAATATGCTAAGATATTTACTAGTATTAGTTATTTTTCATTATATCCAATGTCATTAAAAACTTAAAATTTATTTTTGAAAAATATTTCAAATTTTAAGATTTTTTTTTACCTCATCCAATCCTACCACCCTTACTCCCTACATTGCTTTTGAAAAATATTTTAATTTTTTTAATTATAACCAAGCTCCCCCCGCCACCCCGTCAATACTTTTTTTTTAAAAAAAATTAAAAATATTTCAAATTAAAAAGATACACTTTTTACGCCACCCCTACTTCCCCACTCTCCACCCAACCCAAGCCATTCGCATTTTTTTTTTGTGTGTGTAAGAAAAAAATTGCTTTTGAAAAATATTTTAAATTAAAATTTTTATTATTTTTATGCCATATTTACCCCTACCCGCCACCCCACCTAAGTCATTCTCATCAAAAAAGATATTTTGATAAATATTTTTAAAAAACAATTACTTTTTACGCCACCTCGCTCCTCCCCCCAAACCCCCTAACGCTACCTCCCACCCAGGCTATACCTGTCAATTTTATTTATTTATTTTTTAAAAAATTGTTTTTAGAAATATTTCAAATTTATAATTTTTCATTTTAACGCTACCCCCTAGCCCTACTCCCTTCCCCATGCCATTTTTCGTCAAAAGAAAATTAAAGAAAAAATTATTTTTGAAAAAAAAAAATCAAATTAAATTTTTTAAACTTTTTTATGCCAACCCCACCCATATCCTCCTTCTCCCCCGCGCCACTTCCATCGAATTTTTTTTTAAAAAGAAAATATTTCAAATTTATAAAAAAAAATCATTTTTTTTGTCACCTATACCCTCCCAGCTGCCCCCCCCCCCTCACCTCCTTCCGTGGGACTGTCATTTTCTTTTGTAACAGTTATCGTAATCTTGTCTTAGTTTAGATGTAGGAGTCGAGTCCTGTATCAATTATTGAGGTTGATTTTTGGATAAGAAATTAATTTTCTAAAGAGTAATTTTTTAATCTAAAATTAAAAATAAAAAATACTTTTCATTCACGAATCAAATATTAAAAAATATTTTTTCAAAAATATTTTCTACTTGCCAATCAAAATTTTTTTAAAAAATGTTATAATCCATTTGCTTTCCCAAGAAGCAATTTCTAGGAAAACATAACATTTTCCTTGGGTACCAAACACACTTGGTGTGGAGTTGCCATACAAATTACAATGCTGATGATATACGATCCAGACATTTTTCAAATTTTAAAATTACATGCATAAATATGATTTTAAAGCAAAAGAAAATGTAAGTCTATGATCTTATTCAATAAAATAATCGATAATACAAAAATTACATGAAATCACATCTACTAAAGATTGAAAATGAAATATAAATAACATAAAATAAATATAAACTTTTAGAATAATAAAAATAAGAAATAAAAAAAAATTAAAACAAAAAATAGAAATAAAAATAAACAGAAGAAATTAACAGCAATTGAGAGCACCTCTTTGTGAATTGAAGTGTATAATTCCACTATATCAATTACACTTAAATTATCTGCTGATCAAATAATTACATGATCAACTAAACATGTCAAACAATATAATTATGTTCAATTACACCAAATTCAATTAGAGGTGGAGAAACAAACCCATAATAAATATAAAGTGTAATGTCCCAACTTACAAGCAGAGAATTAATTCTATTTCAAAAAAAAAAAAAAAAAGTAGTGAATTACTCCCTCTGTCCGGTATTGTTTGTTATGATTTCTATTTTTAGAGTGAAACCATAAAAAGTTTGACTAACATTTTAAAATGCATTTTTTCATCATATTAATACAAAAAAGTTGTAATTTATAGTACTTTTTATATCGTTTTAGAATATCTAATTTTTTTGTTTAAAGTATCGAATTAATGTAATTTAATTTACCTTTAAAAAATAGTCAAATTAAATTTCGATAAGCGCAACATGACAAACATTTCTGGACGGAGGGAGCATATTAGGTTTAGAAACTTGAAAACCAAACTATTCATCTATTTTGAAAAGCATTACTCAATATGATCATATTGTTGGGTTTCAAGCAAGGCGTCAATAAGAAATAAGAATAATCTAGTCACCATTCAATTTGTAGAAAAAACAAATGGAGATGCGGGGGATCGAACTCCGTGCCTCTCGCATGCAAAGCGAGCGCTCTACCATTTGAGCTACATCCCCTCTTGTTCATGTAGACCAAACAAATATCACTGGTAATTAATATAACTAGACACAAATGCTCCTGACAGTATGGGCCCAATAGATTTTTTTTTTGTCTCATTTCATGTTATGGTGATTGTAATTCATAGTATTTTTTACGTAGAGAAAAGACATAAAGAGACTATCAAAGTTGTCTCATATTTGCATAAAGACATAGAGGAGGAGGGTGGTGATGGAGAGGTCGAAGATCAAGAAATAAAGTGGGAGTGGAGGATTTCAAAGAAAGAAGGAACTGGTGTAGGGATTGCAATGTGGTAGGGCGAGGCGGTTGTGGGCAAGCTCACATAAAGCCGCTAAAATTATAACCCGCCCTGCCCCGCATAGCATTATTTATTATTTTTAATTGGGAAAATTATATATAATAGCAAACTAATAACTTAAATTAAATGGAATAGCTAGAGTTTGATTTAATTGTGTTCCATAGCAAACATTAGCTGAAATTTGCCAGCGTCTCTCTCCCAAAAATCTCGCTCGCCACTCTCCATTCTCGCTCGCCTCTCTCGCTTTATACACAGAAGTGTATAATTCTATTTCTGTTTTGTATAAAGCGAGAGAAAATTGAATATAAACATGTAAAAATGTATATCTTCATATTATACACTTAATTATACAATTTATAAACATTTTACTTCAAATATTGCAGAGAAAAAGACCAACGAATTATACAATTGTGAATTATACAATTGCAGTGAAATACAATTTTCTCTAGTTTTATGCAACAAAAGTGTATATATTGTGTTTGTTTCTGTATAAAGCGAGAAAAACATATATCTTCTTGCTATACAGTTATAATTATGCAATATACATACATTTTAATTCGATTCAAGTGTATGCAAAACAAATTATACAATTGCAGCGAAATAGGCCAGCGAATTATACAATTTAGGCCAGCAAATTATCCAATTGTATATGTATAGCAAATTATACAGTATTATGTTTGCTATGGAGCGCAATTATGCAAAGTTTGCTATAGCATACAAATATGAATTTTTTGTTTGTTATACGTGGAAGTTGCCCTTTTTAATTACCCTGCTCCGCACTCCCTAATTTTTTAAAAAATTACAAATATTAGATGTGATAAGTTTTTAACCAAAAAATTTAAATTATTTTCATTGCTTAATATTTTTTTAACCTCCAAACTGTCAGTAAATTTGAATTGATTATATATAACGGAATAACAAATTATTGAATGTATTAAGAAAGAAACAAAATATGTCAAACATTTTTTTTTCCTAATTTATTGGCCATTCAAAAACATTTTTTCATTTGAATGAAAAAAAAAACACCAAACAGTGACCAAAACAGATAAAAAACAGATGCAAAAGTTAGTATGGATCAACGAATTTAAAAGACTTTTATCTCAAACACGTGCCCTGCCCCGCGAGAATTTTCAAAATATATATTATTTTTATTTTTTGATTTCTTACTTTTCACTCTCTTTTAATTGTTTCGTTGCTGCATCAGCTGTTTGAGTGAATTTTAATTTACTTTAAATAAAATCACGAAAATAAATAATTATTTATAAAGTTAAAAGTGATAAAATAAAATTAGTAGACAAATTCTAATATTTATTTTATGTATTTATTCTATAATAAACATGCTGGTAAATGATCAAGTTAAATTATTTCATTACTAAAAATAATTATTTATTGCATCTTGACTTCTATTTTACTGCATTAAAGTTACTGAATAAGTATTGTTTTTTGATGAAAAATTATTAAATTTAATCAAAATATCACAAAAAATATTAATCTGTTTTTATATCCAAAAAGTCACATAACATTGTTCAAGTATCACAAAAAGATCATTAGAAGAAAAATAATTTTTTTAGGCATTATGCAAAAATCAGTGGGATCGTAATTAGAGGTTATAATCATCACAATTACGTAGTTATTACAAGCTTAAGAATGCAAAATATTCTATTCATCTTTACTATTTTCATAGGAATAAGAAGTAGATAAAAGTTTTTGAGTCAAATAAAATTCATTGATGCTTGTTGCTACGCCAAACTGAGTCAAGCATAAATGAGTTGAGTTCTAATTGTTTCTTTAACAATATGTTTGTGTCGTAAAAACAAAAATTGTATAATAAACTAATTTATTTATAAAAAAATATATTTTAAACAGTAATTTAAATTGAGGATTGAATTCAACCAATATTTTTATCGAGAAATTCTAAAAAATAATATGGTTAAGAGTTTAGGTATATCAATAAAGAAGTACAAAATTATTAATTTATTATAATTATTATTGTGACGAGTACGATGATTAAACTAAGCTATTAATAATTACGTTAATTACTATTTTACTCCTAACAAGAATTTTAACATTTTTAAAACTCAGTAATTCCACAACTCAACGAAAATAAAAATTTAAGCAAGATTTAAATTGAGTCTGATGATCAAATTTTACCTTATTAATTCCAATTCACTTTTAATTGGCTACTTTTATTGTTTTTTTACTTCACTTTTATCATATTAAGAAAAACAATTACTCATCAAATATTTGGGGCTTCCATTATCTCCTAAGAAGTGGAACAAACTTGATTGCAAGATTTTGATTGATAAGATTACCAGTAAAATCAGGGGCATTCGAAGCAGTTATCCTATGGCGGAACATTACAAATAGTGTCATCAAATAGATTAATGAGGAGATGTTACTAGGGCATACAGTACCTTACCTATATAAAAAATTAGTAGAGATTTAATGCATAAATAACACATGTATCAAATTAAAGGCCAGTCCTCTAAAGCTGGCACGATATTTTACTTAGACATTTTAACTAGATAATATTTATTTTAGACACTTGATATAACGTCCCGTTGTGATATTTTGACACTTTTTGCTTACCTGGTATAATGAGTGTGATAGACTCATTTATCAACGCGTGAAATAGCTTTTAGTTAATTTTTCATTATTTCTTCTTCTTCTCCCTCCTATTTTTAGCCACCATTTTATCTAAGTTAAATTTCATCCATTATAAATGAAGATTTGACAAAAATAACAAAAAACATGCTTAAAATCTAAAAATAAATTCACTCACAATTTTTTTTTGAAAAACTTTAATATTAATTTCTTTAAACTAAGCTAAAATTTTATCTAAGAGAATAATGACGTACAAATGGTGGGTGGGGCAGTTTCTGCAAATGGTGCGCATAGTAGGATACTTCCGATGCAGGGGTTTGGGCTTTAGAGAAGATGATTTTGTGGGTGGAGGGCGCGGGGGTGTGTGTGTTTGGTCTGGAGAAGACAACTAGGATCCTTTTATTTATTTATTTTTAAAATTATTTTTTTAATTATTTGGATAAAAATATTATATGTTATTAATTCATTGGTCAGTTTTTATTTTTATTTAAAAAATAATTATTTAATAACTTCTTTTTATATAAGTGACACATGACATTATTTAATTCGTCACTTCACACGTTATACATATTTTATGTACTTTTATTAATATTAAAAAAGTGTTAAAATGACATAGAAAAACGCTACATTAGATTAGAGATCTAAAATGAATATTATTTAGTTAAGATGTCTAAGTTAATATCGTGCTAACTTTAAAAGGCTATGGATAGATTAACCTTAGATTAAAAGGTTCTTTCGAGGCTTGCAATCATCCAATCATAAGAATGTCGAGTTCTTCTTAGATTGTATTTTTATTGCTTCTATTTATATCGGTGATATTAACAATGTTAGCCAAAAAAAAATAATTATTTTCTTATTTTATCCTCGTAATTATACATTTCTAAATCTAGCTCCTAAAACCTAACCGTATACATTAATTAATATATTATTATAATATTAATCATCAGTACAGTAAAGAGGATAAGTGAAGTGTATGGGGAAGTATTTATATGTTTAAATTTTTATTTATAAAGCAAAAAAAAAAATTAATTATTTAGATCTGTTTTAAACTTATACTCCATTTTGAAAGAAAAACCTATTTATTGTCTCATTTTAGAAGTAGACCAGAAAGTGAAAAGGCTCAGAGAGCAGTGTCATAGTTTGACACCGTCGTCATCGTATCATCTCCGCCATCTTCTCCGCCATCCACCGCCGTTTGTCTCCGCCATTCACCGTTGACATAGGCATCCAGGTTCTTTACCTTTCATCCTCCTCTATTGGTATCGCAAATTCTTGACTGAGATTCTTTATCCATTACGATTTTGCAACGTTAAGCGGTTTGAATAAATTACTTCTGCGTTTTCTTGGCATCTTTTATCTTCTTGTCTATGCTTAGCACTCCAGTTTGGTTGATTTCTCAAGTGGGTTTTTTGTATTAATGGATTAGGGCAATAGAGGCCTTAAAAAGATGATTTCCTTTACTTGGTATGAACTGGGTATATCGTATAGTTCAAGATTAGTTTTTTGGTTGCGTTATTTTATCTTTCTTGACTAAAGTTTTCTTCTTTTTGTTTATATTTATATATAAATCGGGTTTCAGTTTTGGGTTTCTTGCCCCTCCCCTTCGTCCTGGTGGGCTGGGTGGGGCTTTTCTGTTGATTTTTAAGTTCCACTAACATGGAGTGTGGATTATGCATTGCTACCGAACAGTTACACCTCCTAAACTAGTTCAAAAGTTGCCTATTTGGATCTTTTATATCAATTATACTCTATTTGGATGTTGTCTCCAATTTCACAGCCGTTTGTCTCCGCCATACACCGACATAGGTATCTGGGTTCTTTACGTTTTCATCTTCCTCTATTACTATCGCAAATTCTTGACTGATATTCTTTATCCATTTCGATTTTGTTATGATACATGGTTTGAATCTGTCACATTTGTTGCACTGTGTTTTCTAGGCATCTTTATCTTCTTCTCTATGCTCAGTACTCCAATTTGGTTGATTTTTCAATTTGTTTTTCTTTGTATTAATCGATTTCGCTGTGGGTTATATGGGTGTCAAAAAGACGATTTTCTTTAATGGCATAAAGTATAAATTGGGTGTGTAATATTGGTGTTAAAAAGACCATTTTCTTTCATGGCATAAAGTATAAATTGGGTATATCCTATAGTTCAAGATTAGGTTTCTTGTTGCATTATGTTATCTTTCTTGACTAGCCTGGAAGTTTTCTTTAGTTATATAAATTGGGGTTTTTTTTTTTGGTTCTTTACCCCTCCCTTTCATTCCGTAGGGGTTGGGTGGGGCCCTTTCTGTTCATTTTTAAGTTTCTCTAACATGGAATGTGGACTATGCATTGCTTTGCGAACAATTACGCCTGGATATTTGAATCTTTTATAAATTCTTCTTTATTTGGATTTGGACTATGTTGTCAGTGTCACATTTTTCATAGTTCCGAAATTAGGCCAAAGATTGTGAAACATCAGTTGTGTAACTTACAATATGGTCTTGAAAACTAATATGTCAGCATCAGCAAACGGAGTGTAATCCCACAATTAACCCATAGGAAGGGTAACGTAATCGCATACTTTATCTCTACCTTGAAAAGGTGGAGATACTGTTTTTGATGGATCCTCAACTCAAAACAGATGACAATAGCAATAAGCAGGAACAATCTCAACCTCACTTCATAAAATTGTCCTTCTCCTTCATAATTTTTTTCGTCTTTCTTCATTTAGATTCTACATTCTTGTAAGCCAGCTAATGCTAGTGTTGACTGATCTTGTTCAGATTATCCCTTTTAACAAGTTCCTTTTTCAATATTCATTTATTCCCAAGGTTGTTAAGCTATTCATTAGTGAGCTTTAAAATCTTTATTTTCAGATGATACCTGGATACTGTTTGTGGTGTGAAGTGATGCTTACATAAGTGAAGAAGCTTTGCAGTTTTCTAAAACATGGCTCACTTATCTTATTTTATTCTACATTTTCTTGCAATTCACATTATGGGCTTGTAGATTTAAACTGAGCTTTTTGGTTTCCTTCTACTGTTGTCTTCCAATAAAATGAATCAAAAGAGGTCAAGCAATGAACCCTCATTGACTCTCTTGAATTTATTTCAGCAATTATGAAGCGGAAGAGGCAATCTAAAATAACAGATTTGAACTTCGATGTGTTAAAGCACGTTATGTATCATGTTGCTGTGTCACCTGATGGAGCTGGAAATCTTGCCCGAACTTTATCAGTGTAAGTATCGTTTCCGATATCTCTTTCTTGTTTATGTTTCTTAATTCTAGATAACTTTTGACCTTATTTACCGTGACTTCTATGTCCTTTCCTATTCTTTTGATGTGATTAACTACTCTTTCTGTTATTAACTTTGAAATTGAGTTCCTGTCAAAGCTGACGTATCATCTATGTGTATCAACTTCTGCCTTGTATATGACCCAACATATGTCCTATGGCTGTCTACAATTTCGTGTTTTACAACATCAAAAGGGGTCCAGTAAAAGGTGTCTGCATATCTCTTGTGGTTATCTTGCAGATTATGCTGCTTCTGATCCTGATTTCCTCATCACAGCTGCAGACTGTTCAAGGAACTTGCTGATGATTCTGACATCTTAAAAGCCGCGGCGTTTGATCAAGTTAACCTTTCTGGTATTCATGAATCATTCTGGCGACCTGCTGGGATGTTATGTAGGTGCTTACCAACAGGAAATCCAACTGCTTTCAACACAATAAGAAAGGTACAGAACTCCTGTTTTGGGCATATCAGAAAGTTCTATCAGTGTTGTGCAATGCCCTTAGTAGCTTCAGGTCACTTCTCTTTTACATGGTTGCATTTCTGCTAGGATTATTGCTAAAAAGCCTGTATTGCAGAATGCAGAGATATTGAATGTTTCTTATGAGATTCTCAAGAGGGACATGTTCCGTGGAAAAATGGTATTAATATTTAATTCTTCTTGTTGACGACATTTAGGGATGGCAATGGGGCAGGGTGGGTGCAGGGTGGAGCGGGTTTAAGCCTATGCTGGGTACATGATTGCGGGTGTGGGGAGGGTTGAAATATATATATTTAATTCTTAGTGGGGCGGTGCGGGTGCAGGTTGAAATGATTTTTTAAGTCATGTTAAATAGATTTTTCAACACATGCTAAATACGAAACTGAATTGCCTTTTCTTTCTATTTACAATAACTGTTAATATTTGAAAAGACTAAGTTTTATCTAAACCATGTTATAATCCTAGTTTAGATGTTGAATTTCTTTTTGTTATAAAGACAACAAAAGCGCCTCCTTTGGTCACTTATACACCTAGAATTTCTGAGACTTACAATACTACGGTAATTATACATAATAATATTATAGTATATAAAAATCCAATCTATATTAGTATATGTATACTTGTGTAATTATGCATCATAACATGAGTTCAAAACATGCTTAGTAGAATTTTTGAGACTTGCAGACACAAAAAAAACAGCTAATGCGGAGCGGGATTATATGGGGCGGGTTGAAAATAGTAGATCAGTGTATGTGGGGAGGGGTAGGGCGGGTTAAGGTCTTTGCGGGGCTTATGCGGGTTTGCCCCGCAACTGTTCCACCCATTGCCATCCCTATCGACATTTATACCAGTCACCCATTTAATTTCTTTGATTTAGGCTGACAATAATGTTGACCTGCAGATTCTTTTGGTAAGAAGCACAGCTCTTGAAATTGCAAATACCAGGGCAAGGAAGAAGGCTTTTGCAGCTGCCATAGATGTTAGTATTTTGACTTTAATATTGTTAAATTGAATTTATAAAATGACATCAACTTCTAATTTCTCTGCATGAAACTTGTGGTATAATGCATGTACAACCAGGACTGCTCAAGTACTTGTGATGCCGTTGATGCTCAAATCGAAACTATTGAGCAGTTTTTAGAAATGTTGAAGGCTGTATTGAAAGTAATGAGAAGTCAGATTGCTCAATGAGGTTGAGCTGATGCCTAGCTTTTTGATGCCGCATGAGCGTTTTGTGTTAAAACATCTTCAAAGACGAGGACTCAGACAAAATTGAAGTTCAGCATTTGGGGCTTTAAATATGGGTTACTAAGCTTGCTGAGTGGTTAAAATCCTCTTGTCGTTATTGTCAGTGAGATGGTGGCAGTTATATCAAACATAAGTGTCACTTGTAACTTGCCAATTTTTGTGCGCTCTGTGTATCTTTGTTTCTACCGTTTTTCTTTTAACATATTATGGTGTCAGACTGAAATATCTCAGTTCAGAGTGTATGTAAATCTATTTGCAAACACTTCCATCTTTGCGTAGATGTGATCGATGGATGATAAAGCCTTATAATGTGGAATTGGCCTATAGAAAACGGACATCCGTCTCCTTCTTTTGGTCCTTTCTGTTGCCCATCATCGAATCAGTCTTTAGGTGCTTAATGGTGTCCCTAACACCCTGTTTAAGGTCTGCTTTTGTTCCTACTTAACTTTTCGTGCAGATTTCAATGAAGTTACATTGTGCCGAGAAAGTTTTCAGAAGCAAGACAGCGTATGTGAATCAGGTTCTAAACAACAAAATTAAGAAAGCAATTTGCCAAAATTCACATGCTTAGCGTGTAAATCCTTGCTAGTTCAGTAAATTATACAGTGAAGTAAGTAGCACCAAACAATTTTGTACTATATTCTGAAGATCCACTCTTCGACTTGTCTTGATATTGCTGTGTTTTATTTATATCCATGTTTTTCAGTATGGTCTTGCATCAAACAGTACAAGAGCAATCTATATCTTATATGTAACTGGAACACATGATTTTTAAGAAACCAAATGTATCAACTAACAGTAACCTTTCATACCATCATATATCAATCGCTAATCTGTAGTCAAGTCAATATTGTACAGCAAAAATGGTAACAACTAAGTTATCAAACTTAAAAGTGCAGTAACCGCTATAGAAGCTCAAAATTGCACGAGGCAACCCTCCCTATTCTTCCCCCGAAAGCCAACAAGGCTCTGTTAACAGTAAAGCACCATATAGCATTCAGAATGGAGATCACAACTTGTAAATCAGAAACCATCTTTGCTCCAGCAGGTTGAAGCTTGTGCTTCAATGAACGTATTTCGCCTAACGCCTGACACGTTCTCAGCTGCACAATGTATCCTCCCACCATGCTAATGATGGTCAAGGATAAAGAATGTCAGTTTCACCAAATGAAGCGTTGTCAACCACATGAATCTTCAGTATGTGTTTTAACTAGGTGAGACTAGAACACTTCCCTCTGAGAGAGGGCTACATCCAGCTTGAATTTGCTGCTTTTGCAACTGCTCCAATTCACTAGAAGGGAAAACTTCTGATTGAAGGGATGGACATATTTTGTGCACATGCAACCACGTTAGTTGCCAGAAACTGTCCCCTCCTACAGGATCACTTGGCATGAGAATTCCACTAGTTTTCATGATAAGTAGAGTGTTCTTTAGGAGTTCAGGGACAAGTTCTGGAATCTTCTCACTCCGTCTACCTTTAAATTTCATCTTCATGCATCTTTCAGTATGATCCAATAACCCTAACCATAGTTTGCAGAAGGATGGCAACTGTGACAGATGCTCCAATGATTGTAGAAACACTTTGAACATGAGCTTCAGAGACAGAAAAATTGCTCCTTCTATGCTCCTGTAATCCTTCAACGAACCTTGTGGTGCAAGTTCCAGCAATTCATCCAGCATTGTAAAGATGAGCTGATCAAAACACTGCAACCACAGATCAGTTGAAATGTGAATCCCCTCAACTACTGTCAAGCACCTCTGCAACATCAAGATGGCATGACCTCGCACCTCTTCTCTCCAATCCAAACAAAACTTTCTGAGTCCCTGTACCAGCCTCAACCACATCTCAGTTATATCCTGAGACATTTTTATAGCAGCCTCTTCCCCCAGAGCATCCTTTGTTTTGTGAGACCATCTAACAAGACAAACAAGTGACCCAGCCATCAGGTCTAAGGATCTCACAGCTTGATCAACACTTCCAATGCGGGAGTCAGCAAAGTGGCTTGCCGCATTTAAACAAAGGATGTAATTAGCAGGCAGTAGGTGGGCCCCATCAGCCATGATGAATGATAGTGTTTCAAATCCTGCTTCAGAAGCTTCTGGATGCCGAGCTGTAATAGAAAGCAGAGATATAATTGTCCGCCAGCCCATATTAGATCGTATCTGCATAGCGTTTGCTTTGACAAGGTGCATCACCTCCTGGGTTATCTGTTCAAGAAAAGCATCGGCGACCCTTGCATCAAGCTTTAAGATGAGTTGCAGTGACTTGAGGAGCTCATCTGTGAGGTTTTCCTTGTAAGGAAGCAACCTTTGGCATATCCGAAGCACACCAAAAACAGCCTTCTCTACTAAAGAACAAGGCATTGTTGTTGATTGGACAATACTTGCTATGTGCTCATAAACAACTTGCCAAAGGAGCATTATCCTATCCCGGTTGTTTATCGTGATTGCAATCAGCAACTCTAGACAGAATACTGCAGTCTCTTCATCTTCCAGAGAGATATTTCCCTTATGAGGCCGGCCCGCAGCCATCACGAGGGCCCGGACAAGCTGTGAAAGGGACTCTGCTTGCAAAAACTTACTCTCAGCAAAGATGGTGTCAATGTGACAATTCTGAATAGTCTGAAGAGTCTGCTGACGGGCAGCAAGCTGCTTTTCATTTGGCTGAGGCGCAGGTTCTTCTGCATCAAGATATAACAGTTGGCTGAATCGGCCCATTAAGCCAGATGACTTCCTTGATGGAGCCAATGAAGGCACATGAGGTGTTGATGGTGAAGCTGCAACAGGTTTGCTTTTGTAGGCATCAGAAGTAGACTCCACATCATCAGCAGCATCATTAAAAAGACGAGTAGGAAGAAGGCCAAAGTTATGCAAGCTCAAAATGCATTCCAGGATGTTTTTCCAACCAGAACGAATATGGTCCCCATACTTGTTTGCTATTGTAAAGACAGCTAAAGTGGCCAATCTAGCTTTATTATCTTGGGCAAATGTAACAATAAATTCATCGGTATATGATGGAAGCAAAAGAGTTGTGAACTTGCAAAGAGATACTACTAAATCATCCAATACATCATCAAAGTTGTAGGAGGCTGAAATTTTGGCAATGGCAAGAAATCCATCAATGCATGTTTGCCAGACATCTTCCTGCTCCACATGATCTAAAACCACTGAGATGGAAGCAATTGTCTGACCAGACAGCATAGCGAACATATCATAATCAAGATAAGGTCCATGATCACAGACAATAAACGGGGAAGTTTGCCTCGATTTGTGGACTAGACCAATCCAATGACTTGGTGGCAGCACTGGGGTATCAGCACCTCGATCTGAGGAAATCCGGATCTCATTCTCACAGATGGAGTGGTAAAGCTCAGATAAAAATTCTCGAGGGAGGTCATTTCCTCCGTTTATTCTCCGGTTGTTGCGGATGAAATCTTCCTCTGTCATCTTCTTCTTGACCTGTGTATTGTGTTGATCCGTGTTCAGCATGATTAGTGAATATGATAACACAAGTGCAGCATCTTTGTTAGCCAGAACATCTGGTGATTGCTCATAATATCGTTCAGAGAACGCTTCAAGCACCCTGTGTATTTTCTGTGATTCTCCAGGCAATCTGAACGTCTCCAAGAATATACGCAAGGCAGTGTCTAGGTTCATATCCTGAAAATCAAATGTCCTTGAAAATTCATGAAGCACTTGAATATAAAATTCTTCATGACTTCCCAAGAAGTCCCCAACAAGATTCTTATCCAAGCCATTTGAAAATCTAAAGAAACATGCTACACTTTTTGGATCAAGTTTATCAGGTAACAGATGCACTGCTTGGAGATATTCCATACCCTTCTTTGGATCACGGTTAAAGTGATCAACACCAACCAACAACTTTTTCTTTATTTGCTTCATCTTATGGACAAAAGGAACCCAATGATCAGGATCATTATAGTCCTTGCATATTTCTACCCAAAATGGTCTAAATCCATCAAGATTAAATGAACCTTGATCTGAAACTAATGAATCCTGGCCTATTCTCTCAGCCATACCCTGAATCATGGCAATTAGACCCTCCAGGGCAAGAGTATTTAGAGCTGAAAGTGGACTATTAACTGGAAATGTGCTTTTTGATAACAGGTTGGCAAGTTCTTCAAAAATATTGCTGCAGGATATGTCACAATCATAATTTGCATACATTTCTGCCACGAACATATGCTGTCTGCAGAAGTCAACAAGTGTTTCCATGGCAACCTCTTGAAGTTGATAAGATGCTCCATGCTTGCTCTGGGCAATCTTCAGTAAAACACCAGAGAAAAAGGCTTCAAGTTGTAGCTTTAACTTAAAACGCAGATGATGATACAAATTTAAAACAATGCTACAAACTGTCGAAAGAATTAAAGGACTCATGGACAACCCAAAACGCATCAGATTGTGGAACAATTCCTCCCGTATCAGAGCCAACAACTTGGGATGATTTGCAAAAGCAGCACCACCTAGTTCTATGGCTGAATTAATTAAACCCAGCGCAAATAATGGGACATCTTCTTCATATGCTATAGGGTTGGATCTTGAACCAATTTCAATGGACTCCATCACATTCAGAAGAGAACATAGGAAATGAAATATCTCCACCATGCAGGGGACCCCATGAGGATCCATCATTGGGTTTTCTCCATTACAAGCGATATCCCTTTTTCTAGTTTTCTCATCTGTTTGATCATTCCCTACGGCCACATCAACACATCCATTGTCTTCTTGTTGTTTCTTGCCAGTCTGAAATAAAATGGCATTATGAATCACAATATACAAGAGGGTGATACTAGTATTCAAGTTTCAAGAACTTAAGAAATGAAATATCTAAATCTCAATCAACCTTAGCTGATATAATTTAGAGCTCAGGAAAACTATCAATAGACAGACAACACCCGAGTCCCCAATATGTTAGTAAACTGCTCTGTGTCTAAAATGCATCATACTAGATCCAGTTCAAAGCAGTTAAATTTATCAGTTTGGGTTTAGGCCTAAATTAGTGTACAGGCTGAATTGAAAGCCATAAGTGTGCAAGCTCCATACCTAGGAAAATGAGCTAATATACAGGAAATTGACAAGACTCAAAAGTGTAAGCCATTCTAGGGTCAAGTTAGTGAGCGTAATTTACATCAATTGCATTGGATTTCAAAGAGTAAACTTTATTCCTTAGCATCTCCGTGTATGGATTCTTGCAACTGCTTATTTAGATAAGGCTTGTATGATTTTTTATCAACATTAATTCTGTTTACATAATAGTTGGTCTTTTTCTAGGAAGTGTTTACCCTGTATGGTAATCTCTGATTAAGAAAACGATGTAGCATAAAGTTGTAAGTTCACAATAAAATATATACAAACAAGCTCTCATACGTGAAACAGTGCTTTGAGTAATTGTCTGTTGAAAGTTACATTAACATAAAAGTGAATGCCCTACCTCCAAGCAACAATACAGGGGCCGAAAAGAAAGAGAATCTCAATTACCTCTGGATCAGCGCACACTCTGCTTTCAATGTCAGGCAGGTGAACGAAGATACATCTAACCAATTCATGCATCGTGTGGCGTGCTATTCTCTGTAGAAGTTCACTTTTAACACTTGCTTGATGAACCAATCGGAAGCAAGTGTTTACTATGTTGCATACGTGATGGTTGGTCAAATTCTTTGATGCTTTACTTTTCATACAAGCCAAAAGAACTTGAAGTATCTTCATTAGCACCACTTCCTCAGAGGCAGGATCAGTCACTTCAAAACGGCAGCTTGTCACAGCGTCAACTATCTGATGCAAAGCTTTGTCCACATTCATGTCAGCTGATTCAATTATTCCTAGAGTCAAGAACTTGTAAACAGATGACAATGCAACACCAGTTATCGGTGCACCAGTCTCATCAGATTGGATCACATCCAAGAAGGGCCTAAGGTATAGAAGTGGATCAACATTGTTCCACTCATGTCTCCATGAGAATATCTTTTTTCTTAATTCCTTGAAAGATTGGATGAGAGAATACTCCAGTTGATCATCTTCAGCAGCATAACGAAATCCCCACCTAACATTTCTCCTCATCACGGCTAAAACAGCACCAATTTCTGAATTCACCATACATTCTAAGGCACCTCTGGAAGGCTTTATAGTATGATCCTTGGGTTCTGAAATTGGAGTATTGCCTCCACTCGGCTGATTAGGGAACCCCATCACAATTTTAACTTATGATTCAGTTCACTTCAATTGGAAATGTATGAAAAGACAATGAATCAGGCTGCTGCTTGGCCGAACCGTTACCCTGAGCAGCAATAAGTTGTTTGATATGAGATAAGTAAAGCAATGAAGTGAGAAATCAAAGAATGAAGACACTTCCTGTATCTCGTCCATGCTAATAAATGTGGATATGAAACTAAGGCTTAAGAAGTCAACAATCCTGACAGGCTCATAGCAGAACTATATGAACACCAACATCAAGAAAGAAACTTAAGAAAAAATGGTTTACTTGTTCATAACAAAAATAGTCACTTTGTCATAGAATATGGAGAATGTAACAGGACCATATACACATATATCCAGTTAAGATCTATGCATTTCTTACTGTTTAATAACACCATGTATTTAGATGCTCAAACAGTAATTTTATCCAAGTCAGTTGAGATAAACATGGATTTCTATGCAAACAAACAAAAAAAAAAATCTGCATCCCATGCAACAAGAAATTCCTTATCTATCTAAAGCGCGGCACTATGCAGAGCAGCCCTGTAAGCCATGGGTTGAATAAAATTTTGAATCCAACAAATATTTACCTCTATTACCATGCTAACACATACTATTCCAAGTATCATAGCTAGTGCACTAGTACATACTCGTCACGTAATTCATATTTCTCCACTTGCGCAAGGGTTCAAAATCAAGCCTTTTTTCTTTGTCTCTTTCAACATTTTAATAAACCAATCTAAAGCTTTAGGTCACATTTACTTGATCACTCTGCCAGGCAATCACATTAGAATTTTTCGAGCAAGATTCACAAACCAATTCCTAACTCTACAAACCTGGTGTCCAGATAAATAGAAACACTAAGCTTTGCCTTACATGTTTTGGGATCCATAGAACAACAACAACTATAAATTTCACCCCTATCTCCCTTGAAACAAAAAAGGAAGGGGATAACAGAAAACATATTCAACACCATCATGTTTAAATTTGTCAATTACGCCATCAGCACAACCATCCAAAAAGAAAATATGACGGCAGGGGAGGGGCATAGAAAGGATCTCAAAAATGATCCAAGATCATCCCTTTAGCGAATTCCAAAGCACGGGCAATGCGCCATAGTGTTGTTCAAAATGAAAATTCGGCAGATATAATAAGTAATTGATCAAATCTTAAAATTGGAATTGTCAGATCTAAATCAATTTCCAATCAGATCAGCAAAATTGAGTGATTACAAAAGGGAATTTGGAAGAGTAACACAGTGGATCGAACGGAAAAATGAGATACCTTTATAGACGATTCCCAGCCCCGAATAGAGAGCTGTTCGTCTGAGGGTCGTCGGAGTCCGGCAGACGGCCACACTTTTGGTAATACTTATTTTGATTTTGAAAAGTCTTCTTTGTCAAATCTCTATGGAACGGGTCGGAACTCGGATCTTTCCCCCCTTTTTGTTTCGCAAGTGTTAGAGAAGACGAATAACACGTGCTGCTCTCTTCTTTTTCCAATTTGGAAATAAAATCGTAGTATTATTATTACCTACTTCTTTCTACTCATTTTCTTTTCCCTTAATTAGTTTGCCAAATTATAAATTTAATTTTTTACTTTTATAATCATCGATTAAATTTGGCTTTTTGAGCAAAACTCATTATATTTAGTTGCTACAAAATTTCAACTAGTATTTCACTTTTTTTTTTTTTATCATCAAACACTATTTAGTGGTTGTATAAAAAAACATTATATTACTTTTTCAATATCAAATTACAATTTTTACAGAATTAAATTTATAATTTTACAAATAATATTATCATAAAATATGATTTAAGTTATTAATACGTCTTATATTATCTCACAAATTCACAAATGCAAACAAAGCGAGAGAAATTTGGAGTTGGGGAAAAGCATAGCATAGTGGAAAAAATAGTTTACTTAAAACTCCACTGCAACTCTTTTCGTCCCTTTTCTTCGTAGTAAAGTAAAGGTTTGACCTTTGGATCTCTCGTCTCTATCTATCTTCTTCATTAGGATTAGGGCTACAAAGGTCGTATCTTCTGTTGAAGGTAATTAATCATCATTCATCACTTACTTGTACTTGTTTTGTTTTCAATATGTTTACATATCCACTCTAATTAACAAAAATAACTTTATTAAGGAAGTGGAAGATTTCTTCATGGAAAATCGTAACTCCTCTCTAAGTAATGATGCAAAATTTGCAATAATTCGATTATCTTCAATTTACGGAAGAAACAAGAATTGACAGAGGAGAAATGATTTCCAGACTAATGTGTGTGTCTGTATGTGCAAGGAAGGAGAAACCTTTTTATGTCTGTTTACTTACTTTACCTTCCTCTCTTGTGTTCTGGAGCTTCGTAGCCATCATCCGATGACTGAGAAACTACCACTATATCCCAGCCAAATCCATATTACCCTCTTATAGCTAATTTTACAGCTAATGACAACTTAAACTACAAATTAGTTAGCTTTTTTATTTAGCTGTTGGACTTATAACCAGCTTTATTCATGTCATTTCATCTACAAGTTGTATTCCAGTTGCTTCCTTGTCATACTGATCTGTTAAGACAATTTTGAGTTACCAATCTTGATTGTTCATAGTTTTGCAGCTGCGATAATCTGCATTCACGAGTGTTTATTATCTGTGCTATTCGTATTCTGGTGCTGTTGATTTGAAGAGCTCATGTTGTAAGCAAACAGTTCAGTGAAAGGATTTAAGGAATGATCCTCTCAGCACTTTTGACTTCTGTTGGAATAAATCTTGGACTTTGTTTTCTGTTCTTCACATTGTATTCTATATTGAGAAAGCAGCCAGGAAATGCAGAAGTTTATGCACCACGCTTGGTTGCTGAGGGGAGATCTCAGCAAATCAGTAATTTCAATTTGGAGAGACTTTTGCCATCAGCTGGTTGGGTGACAAGAGCATGGCGACCCTCAGAAGCAGAGCTCTTAGCCAACTCAGGCTTGGATGCTGTTGTTTTCATGCGCATTTTTATATTCAGGTTACTTAAGCACTGTTATGCGATGAAGGCTTGACGAGAATTTTATGTTTATTATAGCTTCTGTGCCGAACTTCACACCTTATGTTTATTCCCAGTGAGTGACATTTGCATTTTATTTCCAGGATTTGCCTTAACTAGATTAATTGTTCAATAATAAACCTGCCAGTTGTAAGAATGAGAACATATGAATGGTGCAATACACCTCTGATTTTGCTCGATGGAAATGTTTGGTGTATTACCCTAAAGTTGACATTTGGGTCTATGATGACTGTCCGTGTTATTCTTCCACCTTCACCAAAAACGTTGAGGATGTCAAAGTGATCTTTTATCCTTACCATTGTAGTTCTATGGTGCAGCATATGTTATAGCAACAATTCTGCTGAGTTGTTGGCAACTTATACTCGTTACTAAAGAGACTAGGTGTTGACTAATATTGCTTGTGTCGCAGAGACAAGGTATTGGCTAGTGTGAGAAATAACTGAAGAGATTAGGAAAATGCTTTACTTGATTACTTTATGATTAATATGGAGTTGAAGATACACCTATTTATCAGTATGAAATATACAATATATCTTCACCATGAGATAAAATATAAATCACCAACTTAGCACTTCTAACACTACCACTGGAAATTTTAACACGCCCTTCAAACTTGAGTTTGCTTACTATGGAAACATGGGAGCAAGTAGTCAACAGAAAGTGCTGATTACTTTTGTCAAAAAAATTGCCAGAAAAGTAGCTGAAAAAGTTGTTTGTTGGAATCTGGCCAAAAGGAAAGCAGTAACCCTGAAGAGATTTTTTTTTGCTGGCTGACGACAACCTGTCCAGTTTTGGGAGCATAGCTGCTGGGGAGGTTAACTAAAATGAAAGCAGTAAACTTTGAAAAGAAAAAATATATATTGCTGGTAGGAAGTCCCGGTCTAAAGCCTCCCTCTGGTAAGCCAAAACACTATTTAAATTTCCACCAAGTTCATAAATGCTTTTATTGCCCTGTGAGAAATAAGAGGTAATCAGAAGAATGTGTAGCCTGACTAGTTTGGTAAGAAGATGCATCTATCTAAAGGCGATATTTTAGGTCAATATCAGACACTATCGAACTTGATAACTTAACACTTCTAACTCCTTATTTTGAAGATAAGAAGAAAACAACAAGTCTACACCTCTAACATTGTAAAACTAACATTAAACTACAAGTTCAAAAGGGAGTTAGCGTTGAAGAAGTTTTCAGTATTCATTCAAAATCAGAACGCTGAATTTTGTACCTTAATCTGGATCCTTACTATTTTTTACTGTTCATGTTCATTGTCTTGAGCTAATCTGGTTTCCCTTATCTCAACAGTGCTAAAGTTTTTACCTTTGCTGTCATTGTGGGGATTTTCATTCTTCTGCCTATCAATTACATGGGGAATCAACTAAGTCTTGATTTGTTTGACTTGCCCAATAAGTCTCTGGAATCATTCACTATCTCAAATGTTGACGACGGATCAAACAGGTAAACTGAAGACCTCCTACTCAAAATTTATTCAACTATGATGTCAATAGTTTTTCTCACTACAAGAATCTATACATGGTCAAAAGTAAAATTGACCTTTGGCTATATGAAATTGGATCACATTCTTGTCTCTCCATGAAACTGAAATCGGCTACCAGTCTTAGTCTTTCTCAATTTGTACTGGTCTTCTCTTTTTTGGTGAAGCCATAGATTTGGTAATGAAGTGTCTATATCGGGATCTCAGATTAAAAAAAATCTTTGATATTATGCTGCTCAAATAGTGGTGTGACAGCATCTGGTCTGTCGGATCCTTGATGCATATTTCAACAAGAAGCACATTGTTATCATTCCAACAATCGAAATTATATGGAGAACAACTATGCAAAAGCCTCTTATACCTTTTCATTGACATGTGCGTATAATTCAGTTTATCTTTGACTAGAATTTATGGTAGCCTTGATACTTGTTCATATATTTTTATTTCTCAATTTGGATATCTTCTACGACTTATGTATTGTCTTGTTAAATCGTATTTTATCTTTCTCTTTCAGCTCTGCTAATGATAGCAGATTGCATGTAATAAATTACATACATCCTAAAGTTTCTCAGCCAGTCACTAGTTATCCCAGACACTAGAAACTATTTGATATTTATCTGCAGAATGTTCAAAGTGGGTCCCTAAAAGAAGAACATTGTTATCATAGTTTTCAGTAACAGCTCCACACCTAAGATTCTGCATCTTATACATCAACGCATTATGGAGTGAATGTCTTGAAGTAGTTGTATCTATAAATCATTACCAATGATACTTGAGAACGGATCATGTAATGCATTGGCAAGATACATTGATATTGGTAGTTGGCACTAAAATCTGAGAGAGTTATTTGTTTTGTCTTTCAAGGTTATGGATCCATTTCTCAGCTGTGTATATTTTCACAGCAGTTGTTTGCTATCTTCTTTACATTGTAAGTGATTGGACGCATCTTTTGTTTTGTTTCTTCTTCATCCTTGCTAAACTTCAACTTACAGTGAGATACCACCTTATTTCCAGGAGTATGACTATATTTCATCAAAGAGAGTTTCATATTTTTGTTCATCAAAACCTCATCCACATCAATTCACCATTTTAGTTCGAAGTATTCCAGCTTCATCAGGAAGAAGTTACAGTGAAACAGTTGAAAGTTTTTTCTCAGAGTATTATCCTGCTACATATCTTTCACACTGGGTTGTCCGGCGAGCAAGCAAACTCCAAGGTCTCATTGTAAGAATGATAGCCACATTAACTTCAGTTATGATAGAATGTTTCTTTTTACCATTTCTCATCACTTGTTAGTTATGTTTTTCTGTTTTTGAGTAGACATAATTCTTTTACTATTCTACTTTGTTAAGTAGAAGTTGGTGTGTGCTTATACCCCCTTATTCTTTTTACCTGTTAATATTTTTCAATAAAGATATCCCAGCCAATGCTCTCTTTTTTCATTTGGTGAAGTTGCTTCGAAATTTCCTTTTTTCAGATAAGGAGCTTTCACTGTACATTTTATCTAATAAAACATGGTAGAATGTGGTTCGTTATACAGTGGAAACCCATTGGTGAATGACATGTTTCCATCTATTATCAAGTCCTATATTCCTCAAAATAAAGTTCGTCCCAGTTCCTGGATTTAATATCTTCATGTCGACCACCAGATTCTATTGTATTTCACAGCTCCATATTGTTATGCTTAGGGATTATCTGATATTACCTTACACGAAAATCTTTTAACATGCAAGAAAATGAAGTAATGTAAATGTAGCTTACATATTGAAAGTGAAAGTATCACAAGAACAATAATTTAAATTCTCTGACATTTTGATTTGTCGTTGTTGTATAATAAGTTTGCTGTGAAGGCGAGTTTTTCACTATAGTGGTGCAAGCAGAGTTATAAACTTATAATTTGGATGCCAGAACGTATTGAACAGTTTATTATTTTGCTGTGGTGGTCTGTGCCATTTGTTTGTGCAGAAAAATTCTAAAAGGTTGTACAGGAGGCTTGTGAACTTGAAATCAGCAAACCATGATCGAGAAAGGTTTGGGCGTGCTGGTTTCATGGGACTTTTTGGACAGAGAGTTGATCTACTTGATCACTATGAAAAGAAGCTGGAAGTTATCGAAGACAATGTAAGGGCCGAACAATCTTCATCTCTGGGAAAGGTAATCATCAGGGTTTACATGTTCTGATTGTGTATGCATGATGCTGTTTCATAATACAGAATTGTATCTGGACATGGCTTAGCACTTGTCTTTTTAGTAGTTACTTTCTGTCAACATGGACAAGCATACTCTACTTGATGTGTAAAGTTATCAATACATTACGGTTTTAAGTGCAGCTGGTCATAGATGCATTTGAGAAGCAAGCTTAACCAAGTCATGCAGTTAAACTACGTGATTTATCTAACAAACGAATTTGCTAAATCCTGAAATTATTCAGAACAAACAATAACTGCGAAAAATTTTAATTTAAAATGTGGCAGACTGACAAAAGAATGCATATGAAGTCATATGTATATGTTGCAATAAAGATCCCTAGGTAAATTGTAGAAGAAAATTAGTTTCTGAGATGCTATTTTCCATTTTATTGGCCACTAAAATGTTACATGTTCATCTATTGCCCATCTTTCTTAAGGTAGGCTTCATGAATATCTGATTATCTTCAATTAATTATGCATATCCTATATAACAGGAGGTAGGAGCTGCCTTTGTATCTTTCCGGACACGTTTTGCCGCAGCTTCAGCTACACACATGCAGCAAGGTGTAAATCCTACACAATGGGTCACTGAGCCAGCTCCTGATCCAGAGGATGTGTATTGGCCTTTCTTTTCAGCATCATTTCTAAAGAGATGGATTAGCAACCTGGTGGTTGTTGTGGCATGCGTCCTCCTTACAGTGCTATTTCTTATACCCGTTTTAATAGTCCAAGGGCTTACACATCTTGAGCAGTTGGAAATCTGGTTTCCCTTTTTGAAAGGATTGCTTAGAATGTAAGTGGTAACTGAAAACTTTGGGAAGTTTCAGCTTAATGAGCATGTTACTATACTTTCTGATGTCTTTGCATGGTGGTAAAATAAGTTAATGTGCCTTGCAGAGCATTTGTTAGCCAAGTGATTACCGGATATCTTCCTAGTCTTGTACTTCAACTGTTTCTCTATGTTGTGCCATCCATAATGATTATGTTCTCATCCATACAAGGATACATTGCTATGAGCCAGATAGAGAAAAGTGCATGCATCAAAGTTCTTTGGTTTACTATATGGAACATTTTTTTTGCAAATGTGCTCTCTGGATCGGCTCTCTATCGAGTTGAAATTTTTCTTGAGCCCAAAAATATTCCTGCCATATTAGCTGTAGCAGTTCCAGGACAGGTGAGCGTGGTTCAGTTATCATTATGGCAATCATCTTCTTGAAATAGAAGAAGTTTGATCCTTAAATGTGTTTTAGAAGGTTTATACAATATCAACTGTAGCTTAATCTATTGTTTTTGGATAAATTGTTATCAATGTTTGACGGATAAATAAAAAGGAGAATTTTGGGACACAACAAGCTACATTTGCAAGAAAACATGATGAAGAAGTGATTTCATTGCTTATTTTCTCAATTAAGACAACCACGTAATTGCTTTTTGCAAATATCTTTGCAGCACAGACTAGGGTACATTGGCCACCATATCTATTTTCTTGCAATATATAATGTTAAGTCTAATTTTGATTAGGATGCTAAGTAAGAGGGTAGAGTTAACCATTTGATTTTTGGACTATAACTGAAATAATCTTGACCACAGTTTACAGAACACTTGGGGTTAGTGGTGATCTCTGCAGCTGATGTTACAGAAGGATAATTTAGCTAAGACGAGAAATGGTAAAATGATATTTGAAGACTAAAGTGAATAGGTGCTCCACTCTTGTGGAATATTCTTGCAAAAATCTCTCTTAAGTGAACTTTTATTTTAAGCATTTTCCTACCGAACTCACGAGAAAGTTCCTTTTTTATTGTGATAAATGGTTACTATTAAGAACTAAACATGTTGGTAGGATAGCTAATGTTACCTCTTTTAGCATTTTGCATGGATATGTCTATGGCTTTGACTTCGTAAAAAAAAAAAGATCGACGGCTTTATGTGATTAGTTGAGTCACTAGAATCATTTGATGTTTTCAAATGAAATATTGTAGAATGCAACCGGAAGGCAGAGATCTATGACATCTAATTTTATGTGGAATATGGATCTGATATGCCTGTTTAAGTACTGTTTGTTATACTAAATAACACTAATGAGAAAAGTTCAAATGTTTGATTGATACGTACTTATTGAATAATCAACAGTTACTACTAGAGAACTGAGTTCCTATTCGTCTTGCAGGCAACTTTCTTTATCGCCTATGTGGTTACATCTGGATGGACCAGCACTTCCTCAGAACTTTTTCAGCTGTCGACGCTCGTTTTCAATTTTATAAAGAGAAATATTTGTAGGAAATATGATGATGAGTTTGAGGTCCCTTCAGTTCCTTACCACAGTGAAATTCCCAGGATTCTTTTGTTTGGCCTCCTTGGTATAACATACTTCTTCCTTGCTCCCCTAATTCTGCCATTCCTCTTGGTTTACTACTGTCTGGGGTATCTCATCTACCGGAACCAGGTTGGTTGCACATTTTTTACATTTTTCTTCTGCTTCCTTGGGATACATAAAAATGACGAATTCTACTTTGTGGTACCCTGCTAACGCAGGATTCTTTGTGCACGGGCTTCCCTTTTTATTTTTTCTTTTCTATTTTCTGGGAACTGGGAAGTATACAGCTGTTGAATTGATCAGTGAGGTTAAAGTAGGATCCTCACTTTTTTAAAAAAAATTGATATGATGATGACATGAATGAGGTTAAAGTGGAGACATATGATAAGTGAGGATTCATATTGCTGAATGTATTTGCTTGGGACTGAAGCATATTTGTTGACTTCTTGTTGATGTTGTCTTCTGACTCTTTTTCAAATTTGATAAATATTGGTTGTTATTTTTGGCTGTTGGAGAGATCCTAGTGAAATATCAAAATTCTGTTGGCTTGCTCTAGTTGGTCATGTTTTATTAATTTTTTGAGCAGCTGCTGAATGTATATGCACCCAAGTATGAGACTGGTGGAAAGTTGTGGCCTATAGTACATGATTCTATGATTTTCTCCTTGATACTGATGCATGTTATAGCCATTGGAATATTTGGGCTAAAGAAACTTCCTCTCGCTTCAAGCTTAACAGTTCCTCTTCCAATCCTTACTCTTGTGTTCAACAGCTATTGTAGGAGACGCTTCCTACCTATGTTCAAGTCTTATTCAGTCGAGGTACATCTGCCTTGTTCTTTACTTGTTTTGTAGCTCGTGGTTTATATAGCTGAACTCATAGAGTTCTCCTCTGCAGATCTTATTAGTCATTAATAAGCACCTAGTGCGGAAGTTGTTTCTTTTCTTTTAGCCATTGTTGATATGATAGTCCTTTTGGGGTTCTTGGAGAATTCAATTGACTTGGCAAACTTTTTGATTTGACAATTGCCCTATTTGGTAACTTTGTGAATCTGAACATAGCTCCCATGCAATTCTTGCAGAATATTGAGAAGCATTTAAACATACTATAAATAGAACTGCTAACCATCTGTTGTCTGGTCTCAGTAACATATATGCAGCAATTTAGAACACAGTTGCTGATAGCTGCACTTAATAAAGGGCGTTATATCTTGCATCCCGTGACTACATTGATGATGCATATTAGTGAACAGTCAAATGTACATTATTTAATGAATGTCTAAGTGACTTGATTGCTTATTTTAATGTAAGTCAAGGAGGATTACTGTGCTTGGCTAGCAAGTCATTGCAACTGTAACACTCGGATAGGTGACATTGAGCAAAATGTTTGCATTGAGCGCATTGCATAATCTAAATATGAATATTATCACATATTTTAGATTCCATATACGTTGCTATAGAACCTGAGATATTTATGAAAATGATTACATGCTCTAGTGATTGAGCAGTCTTGTCAATTCTAAAAGTTGTATAGGCTCCTTATTTGAGTTGTCATTTCCTAACATGTAATGAATGTTTTTCTGCCTTTCTATGAGCGCTTCAGAGTTTGCTAAAAAAGGATAAAGAGGAGCAAAATGATCCTACAATTGCAAGTTTTCATGAGAGACTAGCCACAGCTTATCAAGATCCAGCACTGCTGCATGTCGGATATTCTGGAAATAATGCAAGTATCATTGCCCCCCTTCTTGGTACTGCTGAAGTTGATGCTTAGGGTGTAATCGAGTTATTGCTTACTGTAATCATGTAACACTTTTAGTTGGCAAACATGTGGGTATGTAGTTTGAGTTCAATCTGCTAGTCTGTATAACTCCAACTTTTTGGTTCAGTACTTTGGATAACTCCACTTTCTAGTTGACACTGTATTAGATAGTCAAAGGTATAACTTTTTACTGTCAAGAGACTTGATCAAGAATCTGCATACCAGAAAGTCCACAACTAACTATAAAGGCCTGATCCTTCAGGAACTTTAATGCCTATTTTTATTCTTATATGGAGGAACTAGAAAAGGTCAAATGTGCATCACCCCAAAGCTACTTGAATTGGTCAATTATTTGCAGTGATCATGAAGTGCAAACAATTGCATTAAAGAGATTCATATTTGTGCCTGACGTCTCCATTTGTGCGTGAGAACTTTTTGGCTTTCAGTTTTTAATGCCTTCTCGTTGGAATCTTATCAGTCCCTTTCTGAACGAATGATAATTAATGAACTATTATACATCAAGTTACATCACAAGCACTAGAAGAATTGTTAATCGTTTTGGAACTTCCATGTGGAGGATTCGGAGTGGCTGTTGACATTTCTTTTCTTGATTATGTTGAAAAAATCAGCTTTAAGCCTGACCAATTCATGGATCATTTGCACAGTTAATTAACTGGACTAATTTTTACATTTAAAAATAACTGTATCACGACAACAGTGTACTTTTTATTAGGAAACTAGCATTGACACACAAATATATTGAGCGAGAATCCTTACGTATTAATTACAAATATATAAATATTCGTGACTTGTAAAAATCTTGAGTTCATCTCAGATATATATTGTTTAGGATATAAACATATCTTATCTAAAGATTTTTTTTATGCATTCGAGCTTAAATTTAAAATCTCTAATTAAATGTGATAGAGCATAACAATCCGAGAATATTTTTTAGTGTTAAGTAAATCAAATTCCACTTGGCATGCAACTACTAGTGGGTGTTCTACGGCTAATTTAGCAAGGAATGAAATAAATAAAACCAGCACAACGGACGTAATTAACATTTTTGTGCCTCTTATTACTGTTTTTTTTTTGTTTTATCTTCTGTTGTTTGTTTATAAGGCGTTCGACGCCAAAAGAAAAGAAGTTCCATTTGCAAGTGACAAGCTAATCTCTCTAGTTAATTTTTTTTAAAAAAAATGTTTGGTTAATCATACAAAGTTATGTTATCAACCTTTTTCTATTTGTATGGTTCCACATTTAAATTGACATAAAAACATAGTAATATTGTAACTAACACCAGCTACCCAAATGTGCATATCAGCTGCATACTTTGATGTTTGAAAAAAAAAACTCTACTTTATCTAGTGATATTTAGGAGTAATTTACAAAATAGTTTTTAAATGTGCAAAATTTTAATTTTGAAAAAAAATAATAGAAATAAACATCGAAATCGAAAGTATGAAAATTTAGCTAAGCTGATTCTTGTTAGGAGCCTTACCATATAGTATATATATTTTTCTTAAAATATTTAACAGAGAGGTTAATAAAGTACGTGCTGTGGAGATCGTAAAATTCTTGCAACATGGGTGATAAGTGTTAAGTATATATGAACACAATCCCACATTGATATTAAAAACTCTTAAGGTTGCAGGGGAGTTTGGCCCGAAACAAGACAATATGATTAATTATGTTAGGTCAACAATAAGTTTAAACGTTTATCACTTGTGGAAATATCGTGGGTATGTTGTTGTTATAATAAGATATAAAGTTAGCCAGATGCTTTGAGTAGCTTTTTTTTTTTTATAATGAAGGATCATTCTGCAATCTGCAATCTGCATCATGGTTTCCTGTGTGTTTCATGCACGGAACAATGATGCACGATGTCTCTTTCGTAATTGATAATTTCAATGTCCATCGCCTTGAAGATCAGAAAAGGAATTTATTATTAATTAATAAATTCATTGATAAGTGACTTATAAACTGAATTAATTATCTTCATCATGTTGTACTTATATAATAACAAGACAAGTGAGATTTATTGTAGTGACCAAACTTATCCCATATACTTTATCCCAGAAAACAAGTTGAATCTCTTAAAATATGAAATCAAGAAACTTCACTCTTTGGCTGGGTCAAACTATACTTAATTGCTTCCCATTTCAATTTACGTGATACACTTTTTTTTAATTAAAGAATGATATATTTTTATATTTAGTACTAATATAATTTTAAAATACTATATTTTATAATTACACTAACATCTATAACTTGTTTTAGAGTATAAATTTCAAAAAAATCTTTTTTTTATTACTTAAATTCCGTATCAATTCGAACAACATCAGGACTAAGGGAGCATTAAAAATCTCATTATTTACAACTCCCTCTTCTCTGTATTATTAATAATAATAAAACTAAATCCTTTTGTTTCTTGTTTTCTATAGTTTATCAATCAGAAGCCTTCCATTTGTTGTCACAAGAAGGACAAACAATTTAAAAATCTTAACAAGGTGAAATAAACTTCATATAAATACCACTTCATACCAACCTAAGTTCTGCATAAGAGCATTCACAAACCCACGACTTAAATTCACAATTCATCGTTTTTTGTGATTGTATTTATATATATATACTAACGCTAACACTCGTGCGATGGCTAGGAAAAGAAGGGCGAGTGAGGCAGTTGGTGAAAAAATCCGTGATGGTGATCAAGGGAATGTGGCCTGGGACGAAATGGTAAAGGAAACTGCTGTTGCAGCTGCGCTTGGTGGAGCGCGGCGAGCACGGAAGAGATTCGTGGGTGTTAGACAGAGGCCATCAGGTAGATGGGTAGCTGAAATTAAAGACACTATACAAAAAATAAGGGTGTGGTTAGGTACCTTTGACACAGCTGAAGAAGCAGCAAGGGCATATGATGAAGCTGCTTGTTTACTTCGTGGAGCCAATACTCGCACGAATTTCTGGCCCTGTTCTTCATCTTCTTCTTCTACTCCGGCTCTTCCTTCGAAAATCAGTAATCTTCTTATTAATAGGCTCAAAGCTAGAAATAATTCCTTAGCCGCCGCCGCTGCTGCAGCAGCTTCTTCTTCTGATTCTTCTGAGCCTGTGGAAATTCATGATCAGGACAAACATGGAGAAGAATTCAAAGAAGAAGAAGCTTATTTTTCGGATTTGCAGTATATGGAGTATCTCAGAGATCCTGAAGATGTGATTACTGAAAACAACATGATCAGTAATATGAGTGCAATTAACGTAAGCAATTTCACAAACACGTTGGAGGCATGCTTGAGTGACAACAATTATAGTGTAATTCAGCCTGTGAAAAACTCGATTAATAATATTATAAAAGTAGACTCAGAAGAAGAGATTGAAGAGATAGGAGATGTCGAGGTAGAGCCAATTGACTTTCAATTTGTTGACGAAATTGGATCATCATGTTACTATTCAGCATTTGAAGAGATGAATTCATCAGAGACAATGGAAGAGGGGATTATTTATGGAGACGAGCCATCGATGCTAAGTGAAGCAATGAGGAGGATGAATTACGAGAGGAAGTTCTCAGCATCGCTTTATGCTTTCAACGGAATAACAGAATGCTTAAAATTGAAGCTGAAATCCGGAGGAGGAGTTATGCAGAGAGAAGGATGTGAACAAATAAGCAGATTGAGAAATGCGTGCAAAAGGACCCGCAACAACGAGGAGGAAGAGGAAAAGAAAATTCATGAGAAGAAGGATAATAGTGAGTACAGTTCAGAAAGTTCATCAGAGACCGGACCATCTTCTACTTCACCAGAAACTGGATCATCTTCTTCCACAATTTCCGACGAAACTACTTATGACACTGAATTGTCCCTCTGGAGCTCAATTGATCTACCACCAATCTGCGCATTTTTTGCTTAGGAAAAAAAAACCGTTTTCTTTGTTTCTGTTATTTTCAGTATGTTATTGTTGCATCACGCAACTTTTGTTTTCACAGGGTGAAGATGAAGATTACTCTGTGTTCTCCTTCATTTTTTTTTTATCAAGATCAGTAGGTCTTGGTCTAAAACTAGCGACTTTAACTTAGAAATATGAGTTTGTACTGTGGAATGACTACTTTTGATCTCTTCAAAATTGAATTATGCTGTTGAATCTACGGAAATAAAAGAAGGAAGGATACTATAACAACCAGCTTCTTTTAGTACCAATTTTTCGTTATATTATAATTTTGTAATAATAATAATTTGCTACAACAAGTAAAAAACTATATCGTATTGACGTAAATGGGAAACTATCCGAGTCTGAGCAGAAGCTGGTGGTGAAGTTCCAAGTGTTGAGAAATTGGGCCTATGTTCCATTTTTATTAGATCCATATCGGGAGGTCAAGCGGTGGGCTTATTCTCTACGACAACTTCCTCTGCATCACTTACTTCTTTAGAAATAATTTTGTTGATCACATAATTTAATATAAAATTATAATCAATTTGTTTTTAATTTGTAATTATATTAATTTCTTAAAAATAAGACAAATTGGATATATTAATATGTAGCTTGGGTACATTATAGAGTATCTCGAGTACATTAATATGTAGCTCGGATACATTATAGAGTATCTCGTATACATTATAACATAAATTGAATATATAATATGTAGCTCGAATCCATTAAATAATAGCTCGGATACATTAATACTGACTCGAAATAATATGTAGCTCAAATACATTAAAAAAAATAAGAGATTTTTGAAATAGAAAAAGATATTGAAAAAAAAACATAAAAAGTATATTTTAATAATTTCTTCAATAATTTTTAATTTGGAGCTCCTTTAATTAAGTGCATTATTCAATCTTTTCTTGGAGTACGATTGCCAATAAATAAATAAATAAATAAATACTAGCTCAATTCTAACACATATGTGTATAAAATATCTAATTTAATGAAATGTTTAGAAAAATTCATATGCACCAACCATATCCTTGAATCCAACTATTATATTTTCGTACTCTCAAATTATCTATCATCATTTTTGAAAACAATTGTGTCAAATTTTAGAAGGTTAAGACAAAACTAATTATTACTACTATATTGTATTTTTAGTTCATAATAATTAATTTTTGAAGTCTAGAGAAATATGACAAATAATTTGAGACAAAACGTAATATAAATACGGAATTCATTTATTATCGAAGGCCTCAAATTTAATGACGGTGGGAACTCATTGGATTACGAGTTTGCTAATGCATTTTTATTTAACTATGTTCAAGATCTTGCAACAGAGACACTAAATAGTACATGCCCTGTTTTAGCATAATTAATCACTGCCTTATTTTTAATTATAATTATTTTTCTCTTCTGATCAAAAAGTTTTGAATAATAAAGTAATAATAAAGTGAGAGAATATATTGATGATGATTTTAAAAAAGTTTGAAGGGCGCCAACTGGTATAGCTAATACATGTAGCGTTATGTATGAAATTAGTTAGACATAAGGGCCATAAACCAAGTTAATTTAATCGTTTAAAGGAAAATCCAAAAATACAAGTGATTTTTTTTTTGTTAATCAATGTACAAGTGATTATTTATTATTTAATAAGGGAAATCATAGTAAACAGGCAATGCAACATGACACGAAATCGTAGTAAAAATACAACTTTATTAATTATTATCCAGTGATATAATTATGAGCCTTGAGAACATTGCATTATTTATCCAATCACATGCATCTGTTTTCCCTACGATAATTCCCAAATATTCTCTTCCTTTTTTATAATATGCTACGATGGACCTCTTCACTCTATTAATTATATACTAAAATATAAACGTATAACGTGTATATATATAGTTCCAAGTGGGGATGCAGTCCGTTTCATATCAAGTATTTATCTTTGTTATTAGAAAAAACTTGAACGTAACGTGAAATAAATGAATTATATTTGATTTTATTTTTATCATAAATATTTTATTTTAATAATCAATTATAAAAATATCGTTGAAAAATTCTATTATGGTGTATGGTTTCATCCTAATTATCTACAATTAGGCTCCTAGATCTACTTAATTGTTGGAATTGAAGTCATTAATAATTTATCAAACGAGAGGAAAAACTTGTTAAAAACATGTATGATTTGAAGCACATGCATGTATTTTATTTTTCTCCTCTTTGGTCAGTGACCAAATTAATTCAGTTATAATTACCAAATATCTAACTAATTTTTTGGTGGAAACTTAATAAAGTAAGCTAAAGATTACCAACTAATGATAGTGAAATTTAATAAAATGGACGGGTAATATACAATGAAGACATTTACTCAATATGTTAGATTACGACATTATAACAATAACAATAACGTGAAATTTCATTAAGCGAGATTAGAAGAGGATAATATGTCATAGTTATACCCTACATATGAATATATGGTAAAAATAAATTAATTTTATAAACCTTCGATTCAAAGCAAAATATCTAACGAAAAAATTAGAGATTACGACAATGCACGGTTAGTGTATTTGATATTAGATAAATTAATTAGGTAAATTATTTAACTCAGTGTCTAAATTATATTTTGAATCGCTAATTTTGGCACAATTTAATATATTATTTTACATAATATAATATAAAATAAAATGAAATAATAATACATGAATTAATGGGAATAGTGGTGCCAGTAACTAAAAAAACAAACAGAAATGTGAAAGGACGTTTGTGTCCCTCCTCCTCTTCGTCTTCCTTGTCTTCCTCCTGGTTTTTCTCATTCCTCTGTAAAAGTTTCTCTATCTATATATTTATAATCACTCTATAAAATCATAATATATATGGATATATATATCCAGAAAAAAAACAAAAAAAAAATTAGTTGTGTGTATATATATATATATATAAATAATAAGATCAGTTGGTAAACAGAGCAGGTGCGGAAGTGTGCTTGGATCCGGCGTCGGAGCCCACACTTCCTCTTCCTATTCTCTGTATTCCTCCATTTTTTTTTCTTTTATACTTTCAACAGAAAGAGCCGAAGACGCTGCCTTCGTTCTTCCTTCACTATCAAGGTACGTCCCTTTTTTCTTCTGCTTATTTATTGGCACTGTTGTTGAATCGCATTTCATGGTTTCAAATGGAAGAATATTGTTTCGAATTTTTGCTTAATTATTGTTTTTAAGGATTCATAAATTGTTGTCATTATGGTTCTTCGTTTTCATATTTGGTTCTTATTTTGGGGTTTTCTGTTTTCACTTTCATTCATCTGAATTTCTACGGAAATACTTTTTTCTTTTTCTGTTGTTAAGATCATTATTGTTTTTGTTTATTTGTCTGTTGGGGTGCGTTTTATCCATTACCTTTTATGGATTTTGTCCTCTGCTTATTATGATGTGACCCATTTTGTTTTTTTTTTCAATTATAGCTGATCTGACATTTTTTAATTTGATTCAGTCTCCTAAAGTGAAAACAAACTCATCATGTTCATTCCATATCCTTTTGAAAAAGGCAAGGCAACTAATATAATTGTTTTTTCTTTAAAATAAAATAAAAAAAGTGGATGATAAACAGCTTATCTTGCCAATGGAGTATTTGGGGTTCGTTTCGTAGCTACTAAAGAGATAAATTGTTCATGTATTAGATTCTGCATAAGTTATGATGTTATATGATGTTCAATAACTAATTAGGATGTCATTAATGGAATAACTAATACATGGATTATTAATATCTGCATAATTCTAGTCAGCTGGCAAACGTCTTCACCTTTTCAGTTAATGTCTTCCTTCTCTTTTTCTTTTTCTTCTTTTCCATCTGCAAATCACATGAAACAACTGAAGTGCAGCTTGTAGAATTTATTTATTTAGATGTCTTTTGGGATTCATTGCAAGAAGTTGTCTATTTCAGGTCTTCAATAAATTTGTGAACTGCCAAATAAAGACTAATCTAATGTTGAGTAATTAAATGCTTCTTTGCAGATTGATGATGCTTAATTTTGGAACTTTTACTTAATTCTGAGAGTAAGACTTAAACTTCTTAAGCTCACTCTTCTTAAATTAGTCATTTTACATATCTTGTTGTTAGTTCATGCACATACCTATGACCGATAATTATTTTCACTTACCGAAATTTGGGGTATGAGTACTATTAGCGACATGGTCATTGAGGCTTCATATGTAACTGTCGCAAGTTGTCTGAGGTCGTTGTTGTACAGTACTATAACCAATCATTTAAAAAAATTCTCTTATTCATGTGCCAGGTATCCGTATTTCTTGTGTTCCACCTGGAAGTGGTGTCTCGTATGGGATAGTATTGATTGGCAGAAAAATTTGTCACCTGAGTCAGAGGAATGGGTGCTTGTGTATCAACTCCAGCAATTCCAATCAAAATGAGGAGGAAACTTCCTGGTCGCCCTAGAAAGTACCATGGAAAGAACTCAAAATCTGCTTCGAAAATAAATGGTGATGCAGGATCAATGGTTACAGATATTGAGTTTGTTCACAAAACTACGACCTGCAGAAGATCTGAGTGCTCCAATTCTAAAGTTCATGTTACTCAGATGCAGTGGCACCATAGTCAAATAGATGCAAATGGTATGTGATCTTTCTGTTTCTTATTTTGAACCTTATCCATTGCTTAGACTTTTGATTGATGACAAATCTATCAAATTTAACCATATTAACTGCGAATTTTATTTTGTTGATGGCCTTAAATATAGTTCATTGATCGATGGGTGTATTGTCTATATTGTGTGGTGATTTTCTGTTGCTAAGAAGGACCATGTGATTGTTCATTTTCCTTCAAAGCATTTTAAAAGGAGTTTAGTTGTTTGAGCAACTGACAAATCAGAATTATTTGACTACAACTTGCAATAATGAGCGGTTTACCTGCTTTGCAGTTCTTTGCCAGGAGGATGCATGGTTTGACACAGTCAGCATTTTTGAGTCTGACTCAGATGATGAATTCAGTAGTGTTAATGGAGGTAACTACTTTCGTATCTTCATTTTTATACTTATAGAGAATGACTTGCTCAGTGTTTGGACTAAGAACACATCTTCTTCTTTATACAGTGCTTGATTATTAATAGATAACGTGATCATTGGCTAGTTTTTATCCCTTTCATTTAGCTATTGTTATTTATGGGACGGGGTTTTTCATCTTATCTTTAGTGGAAATTTCTGAATGATTAATATTCTCGGAATACTTTTTGCTTTGTGAATCTTAGCAGTCCAAGGTTCTTATAGTCCTTCAGATCAATGTATTTAATTTAATCTATACCCCTTGCAACCTTACGTAGTTATGTACATGTGTTCACTCTCTCTATTACATATCATAGTCTTCTCTACCACAGCTAGTTACTTCCATGAGTTTCAGTGACAAGATCATTAATGCATCAAATTCAGGTCGAGTTTCTCAAGTAAGGAAATCAACAATTATAAGGCTCTCTCTGAGAACATCTGTTGAAGAAGAAAAAAGTGGATTTCGTAAGTACCTTGTGACTTTCCATTTAGTCATTACTCTTCAGTATAAATTGAGTCCCATTTGAGAGGAATTTGTGTCATAACCTCCTGGTCATTTTGTAAACTAAGAACAATATAATCTTATTGAATCATGATGTGACAGTCCTGTTTTATTTCCTTCTTCTGTAATGTAAAGAAATGTGCAAAAACTAATGCAAAGGCAGAATTGCAATACATTAACCATAATGGTACTCCTGTAGGTGCACCAAGAAAGTATCTTTTGCGTCCCAGGGCTGGGCTCATTGTTCCTCATTGTACAGAAGAAAAGCCAACAGTAGGAAGTTGGTCTGAGATTGAGCCCTCGATCTTTAAGCTACGTAGCAGTAGTTTCTTCATGTATGCTCTTAACTTACCCTTTTTTGTCAATTAATCAGTCCTGTGGATCTTTCATAATTTAATTTATCCATTTGTTTCTTTGCATTGCAGAGATAAGAAAAAATCACCTGCTCCAAATGTGTCTCCTTATACTCCTATCGGAGTCGATTTATTTTTGTGCCCAAGAAAGATCCATCACATTGCTCAACACGTTGAACTTCCTTCTGTAAAAGGAGATGGAAAATTACCTCCTCTACTAATTGTCAACATTCAGGCATGACTGACCCCCCTCATCTCCCCAACAAAGGAAATAAAAGATATTTTAGTTTTCTAGACTAATGAAATAAAGATGCTCTTCTCCACAGTTACCTACTTATCCTGCTCAAATGTTTATTGGCGATGCTGATGGGGAAAGCTTGAGCCTTGTTGTATATTTTAAGATTTCTGAAACTACAGAGAAAGACGTCTCTCCTCAGTTCCTGGAAAGCATCAAGGTAGGTTATGTCTGATTTGTTCAAAAATAGTTTATCTATGTCAAACTTAATTATAACTGACATCGATATTCTCATTTATAATATATCTTTATCAAACTTGATTATAAGAACTTATACATATTCTCTTATTCACCTTATCCCTGAAAGTCAACTAAGTTTTTCTATTTGGGGTGTTCTTTATCTGGCATTTGATTTGTTAGACAAGAGAGCTAAACGTATTTTCACAATGTAAGTGTTTCCATCTAATCTGGCATTGATAGGATAAGCGCCTCATAATGTGTTTTCCCCTTTCTCGGCATAGCTGGAAATCTAAGTCTAGTTGATCGAGATGACAACACTTAACGTTGGGATGATTTTTCAGTTCACGTCCATGTGTCCGTAATTTTTCCCCTGCTCCTGGGGCAGGGGTTACTTCCACATGCAAAACATTAATCTTGGGATTTCCTTGTATCAAACTTTTGCTGACATGTTCTTTTTTTCCTTGTGAAAATGTGGTGATCCTCTAAGACGTTTACTTCATAGTAGAAATGGCGGATAGGGAGAAATTACTGGACTGATTTTCTTTCTATTGGCTTATGTGACAGAAACTTATCGATGATGATATGGAGAAGGTTAAAGGATTTGCAAAAGATTCAATAGTTCCTTTCAGAGAGAGGTTGAAAATAATGGTTGGGGCGGTTAATCCAGAAGATCTTGTTTCCAGTTCAACTGAAAGGAAGCTTTTGAATAGTTACAACGAGAAACCTGTGCTTTCCCGTCCTCAACACAGCTTTTATGAGGTGGATATATATATATATATATCTTTTCAATGATGATCTTTTACTTACTTCTCTATGTCAGTTAGCCATGTCTTGGCTGTTCTTGACATCAAAACGAATTCTGTTGCAGGGCTCAAATTACTTTGAGATTGATCTTGACATTCATCGCTTCAGCTACATAGCAAGAAGGGGACTTGATGCATTCAGAGATCGTTTACAACATGGCATATTGGATCTTGGTCTAACAATTCAGGTTTCTTGTTATTATACTTTTCCCTTCTTGAGAATTAGAAAATGAGCTCATGCTTTGGCTTTTTTAAATGATGTGCACAGATTTAACTTATATATACTGATAACGTAAAAATAACTCTAAATCCTGTAGGCACAAAAGCCGGAGGAGCTGCCCGAGCAAGTTCTTGCTTGTGTGAGATTGAACAAGATTGATTTTGTTGACAATGGACAAATTCCAACTCTTCTGAGCATTGAGGAAGATAATTGTTCATACTAATTTATACAAAATCAGTGATACATTTGCATATTGCATGGGGGAGTTTTCAAATGGTCCCTTGATGATCAAGCAATTCCAACTTTCTATACAAGCAAAAAAAAAAAAAACATTGTATAATAAGAAATTGTATTCTGAAAGATGAAATTTTTAAAAAAAGGTGATCATGTTGATACTAAGGTCCACCATTTTTCAACTGATCACACCCCTAACATAATTTAGTACTAATAAGAAAAAACCAATATCACTTAGCATTTACTTTATTTAAGATATTGTATATATTTTGAGAAGGCAATTGAGTGTTTTTAAATTCAAGTCTATTTGCTTGGGTGCACATCAAGAGACTTGACTATTCGTTATACTATCTTTTAAATTCAAGTCTATTTGCAAGAAAAATAACTCATGTTTGACGTAAAGAGATTGTTTGTACCATGTGAAAAGATTATATTAAAGCACAATTAGATTACAACTATTGTTCACTAATTGATCTTTATAAAATTATGTATATTTGAAAGTTTCAAAACACAAGCATTTAATTATAAAATGAACATGGAGTATGTGATAAATCAATATGGTGCCTATGAGCAGATCATTTAATTATATATGATCTGCATCATTATGTAAAAGATCGTATAAGAATTGAGTCATAATTCAAAGAGTTCTTATGCCTTATACCAAAAAATAAAATAAAATAATTACATGTTAATTCAGTTTGGCTTTTAGGACACTAATTTTGTTGAGTTGGACCTGAGGTGAGTATGAAGGTTTAAGAACTACACAGTTCATGATTCTTTATGTTTGAATTTCATCATTGTAATTTGAAAAGATAGTTTTGAGTTCTGAAATTGTTTGCAGGTCTATAAAACACTGAAAATATTTGAATTTCCAGTCTGTCGCATAAATAATAATGAGACTCAAGACAATTTTTTAACTTTTATTTATTCAAATATAAAAAGGTATCAAAAAATAGTCGAATAATCAAGAAAGACATATAAGCAATACAAAAAATGCCTCAAAAAATCTCGTCTTGCATCAATGACCTTAGAATATCTTGATGAATAACGGAACAAAACTATAAATTTCTTTGTAACTGCTCAAAAATGGTCGAATCTCCGGTTGGACGAGTTGGGAGAAGATGGATAGTGGGAGTAATATCTTAGTTTGAGGATGGTCATTTTTACTTAGAAGACCTTACCACAGCTATCGAAGTAAATTTATAGAGTGAAATATCCTTTTCAGATGTTTAATCTTTTCTCGTTCCTCATGATAGATGATACAACAACATGCCCAAGTCATAGGTGGTACTTTTGCTTGTCGACACTCAACATAAGATTGCCAACACATTTCGGTATTCCCCTGTAACTTGTAGGTCACAAACTCAACACTGAATCGTTCCACTATGTTTATCTATCATATTCCATAGATTGATTTCACCAAGTGTTGTAACATAGTACGAAGATAACTGAATGAAATACCAGACATGATTTTCTTTCTTATTAGATCAGTTTTTTAGTCTCTATGGAGCTCACTCAAAATTAATTTGAAATTGAGGCGTAATTGCTTAACATGAAGTGACGCGTTTTAATCATGCTTTTATTTTCTAATTGACCGCTGTCTATCCTTTCGTTCATTTTTTTTTTTAAAAAAAGTATATGTACACAGGGTAAATAGCAAAAATAGTAAAGAAAACTCTGTAATAAATCATACCCTCTTTGCCCATGATATATATATACAAAAATAATGTGAAAGCTGTATAAGAAATGAGCTAAACATGTAAAATACAAACTATGAAAAGCAAATAAAAAGAAAAAAGAGATTGTAAAATCAAGTTTGGATAGCAAAAGGTGAGCATTTCAATGTTCTCCAATCTGTTAATGAAATTTGCAAACCACTTTGAGCATCAATATTCTGGCTTATCCCTTTTGATTTCTATGATGTGAACTTGCATCTTATGCATGATTTCTTCACCAGCTTCCTGAAGATATGTAAGAACATTCACTGCAAGGATCGATACCAAAACCTTCGATGAACTTTGAGGTACCAACAAGAGAGACACAAAGTCCTCTTAGCCATTCCAATTATATATCTGCATGGCAAAAGAAAAAGAAAAACTTGGTAAAAGTTTGTAAAATAGCAATATTTGGCTGAAGTAGGTGACTCAAATATGTCTAGTTGATGTAAAGGAAAATATGACAAGATTTATTTCACCTCCATAGAATCGGGACCTACGACCAGCTTTTCGAGTTTGACTATCCTTCTTCGAGTCAAACGTCTGGGACTGAGATAACAAGGGCCCGGAGAACCCAACCCTTCCTTGTTGGCCATCAAATTCCTGGTCATGTTTCAGAGAGATCACATACCATAACACCATGATGTAAATGATTACCAGATGTTTTACCCCCAAGTCATATTTTTACGCTTCAATCTCTAGCTAATTAGGTTCGGCTATATGAATCCTCACCGTGCATTATTGCTCCATTTTTGACAATACTTTGGGGCTCTCTAACACTAGATGTTCTCTATATATTTTCTACTGACAAGCAAAAAAATATTTCTAGCACACACGAAACTACATGAAAGTATAGTGTATACCAATATGTGATCGAACTTAAATCTCAACAAGATGGTATCATCTATATTGATATTTTGCTTCCATTGTGTTATTTTTCATTAAGTCTACATGAATTTGATAGATTACAAGTCCTCTAAAAAAATCTCATTCCAGGTGACTTTAGGTCTATCTCGTTTACTTTGAACACTTCCAATTATCATGGTATTTTACTTCAGGATCAATACAGCTAGATGTCCATTAAAGACATGACCAAACCATCTCAGATGACCTTCTCATTTATTCTTCAGATGTGATCATTTCTGCACATCTATCGTAACATTCACATTTTTACAACACTCATCTAGTGATTTCGTCTATGTAAAGCACAATTACCACTAGGCTTCATTGTATCCGACGTGAAATTTGCTAGAACTTTTTCTCCCCCAAATTGTAATGTAATTAACCTTAATGAGGGAGCAAAGAATCAAATACAAAATGTTTTAGTCAGGAACAGCAATTGGAAGAAGCTAAGTTAGTGGAAGAATACTAACCGCTGATTGTTCTTGATCCGACAAATCAAACGAATCTGGGCGTTCATGATGACCATGTTTCCTATGCTGGGTCCTTCTTAAAAACTCATCATTATCTTGCATCTTTGATTCCAAGGTATCCCCAGAGTGCAGTACAGCAGAAGGATCGAAGGCACTCAATTTTTGACTTCTTGAATTGGGAGGTGGATATAATCTTGTGACTGCAGAATCCTGCTTTCCTTTTTTGGCCCATGCAAAACCACTCGATTCTGGCATTTGCACAGGAACAGAAAGAACAGTGCTGTCTCCTTGAGACTCATCAGTCATCTGAGAAGCAGCGTCTGATACTGTGTCATACAATGGCTTCATTGATATCCGTGAGACAGTAGCTCGTCTTCCTTTAGATATCTGTGCATTACTACCGTAATTTCTATGAGAACCATGAACATTTGCCTCAACTTCCTTCAAAAATACAAGACAAGCCTTCTCAATATACTATCAAGAGGAAATGTGAATGAATGTATGTTTCTGTGAGAAAAGACAGAAACCTCTGTTGGAACAACTTTGCAGAAATTGTTTGGTTCTTGAAGACCTTTCCTGGATTTTCTTGAATTTTTAGAAGTTTCCGATGTTTGCACTGTGGAACTGGCTCTCTTTCTGAAAAAGCAAGGCTCAAATTAAGCTTAAAGAGGAATAAGAGGGATGCAAAGTCAAGAAAGGTGCGCGATTATCAGAAACAGAGATGTATAAATTTAATTTGTTGGAGCCAAATCACTTGAAGCCCGATAGTGATGTGTTTGGGTAAGTTAACTAGATAACTATGAGGTGCAGCATTGACAGTGAAATGCATATATTGTTCTTTGGGCTTTATTGTTTTACTGGCCCATATATGGGGGCTAGGCAATGATTTAATAGAACCATGTGCAGTAAAATCCTTTCATGAAGAAAAAAGAAGAAGAAGGGAATTCACCTTCTCGCTTCTTCCCTGAACTTTGCATCAATTTCCTTGTTCGGTGGGTACTTTGGCAGGCTTGACGAGTCACAAGCATAAGGCTTGGTATTGAAATACTAAAGAAAGGTACAACATAAATTTGAACCAAAAAGTTAGCTATAAAAACCAGGTTAAAGAACAATAATGCTTAAGAACAAATGAAAAAAACATAAACATCATCAATACCAATGAGGAACAAAAAACTAAAAGCAAAATAAAAAGAATGAGGTGACTCTGTCAAAACGGAATTTTCCGGTGAGATAAAAACTCATGCACTCTGTGTCTTTGTTAAGCTTACCTCAGAATTGAGAGCAGATGAAGCAGTTCCACGTTTATGAGGATCTATTGAAATAAGTGTTTCAATAAGGTTTACAGCACTTTTTGGTAATTCTTTACATCTATCTCGAAGTGTACTGTCATATGGTTGCTTTGGTTTGAACATGGTTGCAAGTGGAAGTTTAGACCTTTTCCAGTAATCTTCGGGTGGGGAACCACAGAGTTTGAAAATTTTGTGCAGTTGTTCAACCTGCAGAAATAGACAACCAGGATCTTTTCACAATTGACAAGGAACAGTGATATTATTGCGTATTCGATATAGGAGAATGATTTAACCACTTCATATTATTTGGGGAGGCTTCAGTCGTGTTAATTTAGCACTATTTAGCAATCATGTCCCTTTTTGCAACATGCTCTCAGAGATGTTTGATAAATTTTATCAAATTCAACAGAAGTTATCTGGGAAATACTGACCTCAGTCCTCCCTTTCAGGAGTGGCCTTCCGAAAAAGAGTTCAGCAAAAACGCAACCAACACTCCACAAATCCACAGTGACTCCATAACTTGTTGATCCCAATAGTAGTTCAGGAGGTCGATACCATAATGTAACCACACGACTGGTCAGTGGTTGCTTGTGCCTTGCACTAAGGAAATTTGCAAGACCAAAATCTGCTATTTTCAGAGTTCCTTCATTGTTAACCAAAATGTTGGAAACTTTAATATCCCGATGCATTATCCCTCGTGAATGGCAGTGCTCTAGTCCGCTCAGAAGCTGCTGCATGTAGCATTTGATCTACTTCCACGCAAAAAGAAAATTCAATAAACAAAGAGAATCTTCTTCCATTTACATTTTGCAAGACAAGATAGATTCAAATAGTGATCTTAATACCAAATTCAATGAAAGAAAGACATTGTCAAAGATGAACCAACCTGCGAATCACTAAATTTGATGTCAGGACATGATAACAATCCAGATAGGTCATGTTCCATATACTCGAAAACAAGGTAAATGCTACATGATAACCGAGAAGTGATTATCCCTTCCAGCTTCATAATGTTTGGATGGTCAAGTTTGCGGAGAATTGCAATTTCTCGTGCCATAAATCTGACACTATCTGGTTGGAAATTGTCAAATCGCACCTTCTTCAGGGCGACCATTTTACCATTTCCAATATCACGTGCTCGGTAAACACTGCTATATGTACCTTGTCCAATCTACAGATGTTGAAAAAGAAAGAATCTTCGTAAGAAGAAAATAATTTACATCAGTAGGGAGATAATGTACCACTAAAATTACCAGACAAAGCTAAGTATTGAACTAAGTGTTAGGACCGGAAATAAGCAGGTTTAAATGCGGAAGCTAGCAAAGCAAACCTCGAAAGACCACGAGTAAGAAAACAACTATAAATATACCAAAAGACACAGAGATTTAACGTGGTTTGGTCAATCGACCTACGTCCAGAAAGGAGATGAACAATCCACTATAAATATGAGAGTATAAATACAGAGGGAAACGACCTCAACCAATTCACTCGGAATACATGGGAGGTTCACACAAGTGATAACATATCAAGCTTGTGACCCACAAATTCTTCCCCTAACCAAAACTCTCAAAGCTCTTAAGACTACATTGTGAATGCTGATTAAGTTAGAAGGAACATGCCTCTATTTATAGAGTACCCAAATCCTTTTCCTACAAGGAAAACCTATTTATGGTAGGAAATTTAAGGCAAATAAAACCCAACAAATCTCCCCCTTGGCCTGAATTTCTGACAAAATAAATTTGTCCACCTTCTTGACTTAATCTTCAACAACTTGCTTCTCCTCTCCATAATCTCCTTTGCAAAATTTATGTCTCAACATAAAGAATCTCTCTGAAACAATTTCTCCAACAAAATCTTCATTACTGTCAAAAAGGTTACTGCTAGAACTACACCGCCTAGATGAACACATCTTTCTAACCTGGTTTAATCATCGATTATCGAACCACTGAACCTGACTTCGTTATTGAATTTGGCTCTGATACCACTTGTTAGGACCGGAAATAAGCAGGTGTAAATGCGGAAGCTAGCGAAGCAAACCTCGAAAGACCACGAGTAAGAAGACAACGAGAAATATACCAAAAGACACAGAGATTTAACGTGGTTCGGTCAATCGACCTACGTCCACAAAGGAGATGAGCAATCCACTATAAATATGAGAGTACAAAATATAGAGAGAAACAACCTCAACCAATTCACTCGGAATACATGGGAGGTTCACACAAGTGATAACATATCAAGCTTGTGACCCACAAATTCTCCCCCTAACCAAAACTCTTAAAGCTCTTAAGACTACATTGTGAATGCTGATTAAGTTAGAAGGAACATGCCTCTATTTATAGAGTCCTAAACCTTTTCCTACAAGAAAAAGATTAGTCAATCCAAAACCTTTTCCTACAAGGAAAACCTATTTATGGTAAGAAATTTAGGGCAAATAAAACCCAACACTAAGCAGCCAAAGTCTAGATATGTTGCTAAATTCCTCAATATTAAGTTATAAACCATATCACCTATATCCCAGCTCAGATTCGAATCTATCTCGCACTTATAATATCTCTACGTTTTTCTTCAGATTAATAACTCTCGACTATAAGCTTCTCTTTCTCCAGAGGTAACATAAGGGAACAAAGATACAAGTAAAGAAAAATTAAAAGGTATTTTCAGTTTATTATAGACCTTGTAGTTCCTCATAATTGGAAGTAGCAAGTGGATCACATGCAAGTTCAGATTGAAAGATAAGGATGGCAAGTAAAAGCAGAAAAAATAAAGGTTTCCTCCTTTGGGGAGTATCAAGTTCATTAAAATGGTACCATGAGAGGGGTTAAAGAAATGGTAATTTATAGTCTCAGCTAACAAAACTTGCTAAAACATGCACAGAATTTTTAGCCAATTACTCAAATTGAAAGGCTGATGATTGAGTAGGAACTGATGAGAAAGCATGATGTGGTGCAGATTTCTCTCAGACACTTATTCATCAAAAATAACCTTGATAGAAAAGCTGAAGATTTTCAATTTATAAACTATGCGTCATTCCCAAATTAGTTTTGCATCAACCATAAAAATCTTCTGTATCTAGCTGCTCCGTATTAAATGCATCAACCAATATTGGATAACCTCGCCTACATGTGTTTCAAGACATAGACAAATCCTAAAGAGGAAGGTAATGGAAGGTTGATGCCAGTGTAAAAATTGTCAAACTATGATTAAAGCCGAGATTTTAATGATTTAACTAGATTCCCTTAGATTCTGTCAGTAAGCTTTCCTTACATGATTGATTACAGTAAAATGGAGACCATGACTTGAAGTAATACCTAATCTATAAATGGCGAATGCAGGAGTTAATGATGGCATGAAGCACCACAATATTCATCTTTTTGGGGTAAATGTTTGCAATGGTGTCTTTTCCTTCTGCAACGGAATGGGAGAAAAGTAATGGAACTGCTATTGAAAGGATAACCTTTTTATGTTGCATACACACATGAATACAAATTTGTAAAATCAAGAATCTGTCCAGATAATACGAGGAATCATATCTTTTTTAGGGAAACATTGGTTACCTTTTCTAATTTCTGGAACATGTTTGATTTCAGAGGCATCCATCCATCAATAGCTTCACCGGCAACGGCAGTCAGCCAAACAGGCCATCCGGCGGCCAAATGTTCACCTTCAGTTAACCTTCCAAATTTGATGCTAAAACTAGCCGCCTTCTTATCAGAATTTCCCTTCTTGGATGCTCTCAATTTCCCCGAAAATCGTCTAACGGAATCCTCTCCCTCTTTCTCAGGCTCCTCTTTGATCTTCTCCAAAGGGGCAAATCCAATATGCAATAATGGATCGACATTGTCGACACCGGCAACATTCACCGACGAATCGTGGGGCGGGGAATGGGACGTGGCCTGCTTGGAGCTGACGCAACCCATGACCCCCCAAAACCCATAAATGAATTCGATCCAGTTGGGAGAGACCCAGATCGACCCGTATGATTCAACGGGTCAAGGGAGGTGAAAATAATGGGTGCGGGAAAAAGGGTCTCTCCCCAAATTAGCTCATTGTATCTGCAAAAAAAAAATTGTTTTCATAAAATTGATCTGAGAAAAGAGGTAATAGTTTGAGGTGGAGAAGAACAGAGAGATGGGATTCCTTCTCTTTTCTTTGCGTGTTATGCGGAGATGAAAAAAAAAAAGAAGGATTTGAAAAGGAGACCAAGAAATTAGAGTTGTTGTCGAGAGATGCGAAAGCAGAGGAACAACAGAGAAACAAGAAAGAGAAAAATATTGTGTGGTTGTATTTGTGGGTCCAAGATTCAAGAATCATCATCATCATCACCAACATCATCTTTTTTCTTTTGTTTTTCACTTTGTCTGTTGAGACCAATTCATACGCCATTTTTACAAAAACTTTCATTCTTTATAACTCAGAAAAAGAGAGGCAAATAGGTAAAAGTAGCCGTTAGGAGTTCGTTTTCTTTCCTTCTCTCCTTTATTTTATTGTTGTGTTGCTTTTTCTTTTACTCGTTGGGGTCCTGTGCTGGTGAGCTGCTGCTGCTTATTCAATAAACAAGCCAACTGCTCAACAACTCATCACTATCTTCAGATTATTGAGTAATCATAGTGGCAAAATAATTGTTCAGACTTTGACTGAAGGACAGAAACTCATGTGTTTTTGGACAGATAGTATAGTGTAAGTAATATTTTTATACTAAAAAGAGTTACAACTTGTTCTTGTACATATTATAGAACTCGTGGACTTTCTTTGAGTGCATTAAACTAAATAGAGTCTAGGGGGCAGAGATAGAGGATAAGCAAGGGGTTTATCTAAATCTGATTGGCGAAAAATTATACTATATATATATAAGTATTTTAATTCTATTTTTTTTTTTATGTATTATGTTTTTTTTTTGGACCGTAGGATTAGTAGTTGGTTTAGTGGCTGAAGTCTTAAAGATTCACCGTGAGGTTCCAAGTTCAAATAGCAAGCAAATTAGGTGAGGAGGAACAATCAAGAAATGCAAACGAAATATGGTATCAAAAGTTGACAACTTTGCTTGAATAAGCTCCTTTATTCTTCCTGACTAGAGTTTAAAGCCTGGCCCATGAAGCTACAATGACAAACTATACACCTTTTTTTTTTTATTAGACATCTTACAAATTAGCAATAAAATTTACAAATATTTCTTGAGACCAACCAACAAATTCAAGGGACCAAGCATGTGGTTTTCAACATGGAATAGATAATATAATAAGCTTTTTGTACAGAAGTAAGAAGCTCAAACCACATCTTTTCACCCTTCTACTTTTCCTGATGCTACTAATGCTGCAATCTTTCAGTTTTCACACGAGGGAATTTTGTTGTTGTTTTCAGAAACCAAGATATTTTTGTGAACTGAAGGCCTTCACACTGTTTCTTACGTTCTCAACGCTATCTTTAGCTGTATTTATTCCTTGTTCCTCTATTCCTAACACTAACAGTAGGAATATCATGATTATGCTTGCCTTCATATGTTGTTATGACAGCTTTTGGATCAGTTGAAGCCCTCTCGACTTGTTTGCGGACATTGCATCCAGGATATGTGCACCGATAGTAACTCCTGTATATCAAGTGTGGATGCACAAGCGGATTATTGATGCCATATAGCAAAAGAACAGGACACATGTGATAAACATATTCTGGAAGGACAAAGAACTAGTATTGCTCAAACAAGACGCTGCAGCTGATTATAGCACTTGATTTTAATCTCCAGAGTATCTTACTGCACTTGTTTGTTCTAATGACTAATCATATGCACATATAAAGATCTTTAAATTCTGGCACATGCTTTCGCATAAAAATTCATACATCCAGTTCTTCCTATTTCGTAAGAAATGTTATCACTGTTGAATAAACCTCTAGTGACATTCTTAACTACATTGTGCAAGTTTCCTCTTGTATGGGACTTCACACTGTATCCATTTCAGACTATTGTAAAATCAAGATGCACAAGAAATTTGAGCTATTGTTTTGGTATATTTAAGAAGTTCAAGGAGATAAGTAGCATCATTTCCTGAAGAGTTCACGATAATAAACTCTACATAAAACAAGACTCTTACAGAACAGCAACTAACATTAAATTGAAAAAAATTGTGCAGTCAGAACTCAGAAGATACCTTGGATGCTGAGTCCCCTTTACCACCTTCTGCCCATATTTTCGCCATTTATATCCATCATCTAAGAAATCAACTTCACTTCTCGTCTGCAGAACAATCTTGGATTCAGCTACTGTGACATGTGATGAAGCTACAGTCTCAATTGCCGTCTTCCTGTGACATAGTAATTGAATTAGATACATACTTTTGTTGCTCTACAATATTTTCTTCTTGTTTTACTAAAGAAGGATGGCGCATTCTTTTAGTCATGAAAGGAGGACTCACGTTCTCTTTGCATCTGGTTCATCATGCCCTTCATCATCTACGTCTATCAAATAGCTTTCGGTTTCATCACATTCTCTTTTCACAAGAAGTTCAGATACCATTTGGGTTGGAACCTGGTCAGATCGAGAAGGAGAAGACCCATCCGAGCTATTCATTACTGTCCAATCATGTGTACTAATATCTGGTCGAACTCCAAAGCAGTCTGTATTATCCAAAGCAGAACCATTTTTTCTTCGTTTGGTTGGTTGATCATGGTTGTGACGGCCATTATATGTGATCTCAGTTATGTGACCATCAACAGACCGCTCAACCTTCTTCTTCACTAGACATTTGAGATATGTGCACTTATAGTAGCTCCTAGGGCATTCACTAGCTTTAACCTTTTTCTGACCATATTTTCTCCAGTTATAACCATCACAAGCTGGCTTATCGAGAGCACCAGAGGATGTCTTGTTCTCAGATTGAGAAACCTCCGGCTGTTCAAATTGCTTACCCTGATTGTCTGATGGCTTGTTATCCAAACTAGATTGCAGACATTCCTTTATCTGCAAGGAAGACTCCTTTGGATCAATCGACAACTCATGTCCTAATGCTTCTACTGGAGCCACCTGAGAGGAACACTGGTCTTGGGCTTGCATTTGCATTTGCATTTGCATATATGAACTAGAAAATTCAGCCTGTGCTGTAACATGTGCTAGAGCCTGCTGATGTGACATTCCAAAGGGACTCTACAATCAAATTGAAATACCATAAGTAACCACATGATGCCAAAAGTAATTTTGATGACTTTCAGATTAACTATTTCTATAACCAACTTAGAAACAGTCTCTCTACCTCTAACGCACAAAGGTAGGGATAAGGTCTGCATTCACCCAACTTGATGAAATTTAAAACATATAAAGTTTGAGCGAACTCATTACTAGAATACTGGATCCTTATCAAAAACATGTTTATAGAATAAACTTACCAAAGTAGATAAATTACTAAATCAAAACATAAAATAAAAAAAAACAAGTTTTTGGCTATTATTGATATATTATTACAAGATAGATGAAGAATTTGAGCAGATTATATTTTTACCTGAAGTGGGGAAAGAAAGCCAGGAGAATTAAGGAATCCAGAAGGACTCAAACCAGAGGGAATAACGAACAATTGAGGATTCACAGACCCATTTTGGTTATACCCAGAGTTCTTTTGACACCCAGGAGGATCTCCAGAATATTCATATCCGGCGAGAAGCTGGGAGAAAGAAGGAGGACAATCTGCAGAATCAGGGCTCTGATCAGACAAGAAACTGGAAACAAGAGACATTGGACCTGGGCTGAAAGAAGACATGTTAAAAAAGGATTCAAATGAAGGGCGAGGTGGAATTGTCAAAGATGGAAACGATATTGCTGAAGCTTCCCCTGTTTCCCCCATTTTCAGTTTTCTTCTTCTTCTTCTCAAGAGATAAAGAAGAAAGTGGAGTTGCTTTTTCTGCTATCCCTTTCGTTCTGATGTGTATATATATTGGTAGAGTATATGATGGGTGCTCCACTCGTCACTCCTCATTCGTCAATACAATGGAGATATTTTATTAGACGTGAAATCATGATTTGAAGCTTATCACTAACTAGTTTTCGAACACGTATGTTATACGTGTATCTCATGTTATTTAATATCAAATATTTCAAATGATATAATTATTTTTGAATAATTGATGCATTATACAATATTTAAAGGATAAAAAATGATTTTTTTGGTAAAACATTCCACTAAGGTTATAGAATTTGAAGAATTTCTAATTGTATTGATAAAAAAAAATTATTTTAATCATATGGAATACACAATATTTATTGGTAAAAAAAAAAGATTACTACTTCAATTATATAATTATCAAGATTGTCAAATATCTAACACTATATTTCCATACAAATGAAAGAAGTTAATTTAACAAAGCAATATATCAATTAAAAAAAATGACCAATGAATAAAAGATTACATAAGAATTAATATTTAGCAATTAAAGTCATTAAAAAGTGAAAAATAATAAATTGTGACATCTAACCATGTATTCTCTTCAATTAAATATTGATATTGTATGAATCTCTCCATATGCTCTAACCTCTCTCTTCATATGCTCTAATGTTTAAATTTTTTTAATCTAAAATGGTAGTTGTTTTAAGCGCTCAAAATTCAACAATTAAGAAGAAAAATTGTTAATGCAACTCAATGACAATGGCAAAAGAAATACTCATAAATGCACTTGAAATTATTACGGTAACATTTTAGTGGTATGTAAAAAGTTTTCTGTTATGAAACTTAAATTACTATTTAATAATAATAATCAATAATAATATAATGGTATTATTGTAGTAACTCAACTATATAGAATTATTTTGATATTTCAACATGTTCTCACTTATAATAATAATATATGATTATTACTATTCGTTTTGTTACTTATGTACAAAATTTGGATAAAAAGTTATCCAAATGTACATACTTAGAGTCCGTTTGAATTGTCTTATTTTGCTAAGTTATAATCAAAATAAGTTCAATTGGATTGGAAGAAGGGAATGTAATTTACTTCTTTTCTACGCATGTTTTAAACTGTTTTTCAAAAGCTTGTTATTTTTTGTGAGAATTTTTTTTCCAAATTGTTAGTAGAAGTAGTGTTCGGCAGACTGGCTTGGTGGGAGTTGGCAGAACTATAAAATAGCTCAAGATTTACTATTTCACCTATGGTTAACTGAAATTCAAGATTTATTAGAAAACTAAAATAGTAATAATAAATTAGAAAACTGAAAGTTGAGGTAAATATCTGGAGTTGTGTATTTTCAAGTTGCCAAACAAAAGGATAAGATGTCAGGCTAGTGGTCTAAATGAAGAGTACTACTACACATTGTTGGATATACAATGAATTCTTTACCTACCAAATGCCACTTGAGAGAAGTCGATACCTACACTTTCTTTATACTTCCTCCTGTTTTCATAAAGTGGTTTTTTATAACATGGAACGACAAATCTCCATCACTTGTTAATCTTACATTTTAGTGAATTTGAATTATTAAAAGAAGTAAAAATATGAGAAGGAGGGGTAAAAAATTGGACACCATCCATCCATTCAAAAGTTACTTACTTACAGAAAATAAGAAGTATTTTTATTTATAAAATTGATATCTTCTTGATTATGAAATATCTGGTAGTTTAATTAGTTAGTTGAACTTCACCTTATCTGGTAAAGATTTGATTTCTCAAAATGCATACAATAATAAAAGCACATGATATCTAATTGGGGAGTAAAAAATGGAAATTAATCAAGAAGAGAGACAGCTGAAGAGAAAGAAAATATGTGTCGTAAATATGAAATAACGTACCTATTATTCTCTGTGTTTTAAAAAGGATGACCTAGTTTAACTTGAAACAGAAATTAAGAAAATAAAAAGGACTTTTTAATTTTGTAATTCTAAATTAAAACTATGTCAAATGTATCAAAATGCCCTTTAATCTTGTGGTCTTAAACATGTCATGTGAAATGTTAAAGTTAAAGTGTTGCAAAAAAAAATAGAGATCATTTTTTTTGAAATAGACTAAAAAAATAGAGTCATTATTTTTTAAACAGAGTGAGTATAATTTTTCTGAAAGATTTAGAAGAAAGGAAAATATGTCGACTACACGTCATTCTTAGCTTCGAATGAAGACATAACGTAACATACGGTCCAGGGCAACTGCATAAGCATCTCATAAGGTGCAACCTAGTGGCATTTTCCTCACAAAATAAAGTCATTTTTTGTCTTCTTGCTATTTACAATAACTCAATAAAGCCTGTCTTTTCTGAGAGGAGGCAAGTGGCAACTTGACAAGTCAAATCTAGTAAAGCTGCAAGATAATCCAATGATAAAATATAGGGTACAATCTTTAAATCTCAGTAAACAGTGTCATGACTCCCAAGGAGGAGCCTACATAATCTTAAGGGAGTAAAATAATTTTGTAGGTAACAATTTTCTTGACACAAGGGAAGCAAGCATCTAGTTTAGGTGAGAAAATAACTTTTAGAAAATAATCAGGGTGCAAGTTAGACCCTTTGGCATTCTATATACATTTTAGTTGAAAATCTATTAGCACCGATCAGATAATAACACGACACAATTATTCTATATATAAAAACAGATATATAGATAGATAGATACAATTGATACTACAGTGTTGGTGATTGTACCCAGGAAAAATGGTTCATGCGGGAGCAAATATGATGTCTGAAGCACATCTTTTTGAATCAGGGGAAATAACTCAGACCTTGGACTCGATGAAATAAGTAGATGAAACAGCAAAGCCCTCTACATCGTAAGTACGGATAAGTCTTTGTCTCTTGCCAGGCGATTCTAGCCAACAAAACTCAACGTGAAATGCTGTGGATTCTTGCACATTCTTGGCCACATCAGATGGGTATCCCATGTAAATGCCCCCAGGCAACAGAGTAAGCTGGAAACCACCGTCGAATGTCACTAGGTTATTGGATATGGTACCGGTCCAATGTACATTTGTTGTAATATTAGTCGCACCAGAAGTAGACGTGATATCCTTGATTTAAGAAGGAAATATATTAGCAACCAAAAGCTGAAACCAAATATATTCATTTCAGTGCCTGAAATAAATAAAGAAAGAAAGAAAAATGAGAAGATCACAACTTTCCCCACCCTCCCATATTTGAGCTAATTTTGTGGTGACAACTCCATTCTACCAATGCATTTGTGTTTCCTATATAGCTGAGGATCCATCCAGACGGCTAATTCATCATAACATTGAACTATTTCAAATTCATTTCTCAAAGAAGTTGCATGAAAGAGAGATTCCATTTACTATCCAAGTGTCACTGGGCAGATGACCCCTTTCGTGGATACTAGTAGTTCACCATTACTAAACTATCTGATACAAGGAACTGATTGCAAGGAGCTAACAAACCTGAATTAGCTGGCCGTCCTTGTTGATTTCAAGAACAGCAGTTGTACTTGCTTCAGTAATTGTTGCTCCATAAACACCAGTACGTGTTGTTCGCGAATGACCTTTCCAAGTTCCAAGATGAGGCAGAATTCTTTCAGTATCCTCCTACAAGATGACCATGGAATGCATAAGAACAATCATTTGGTTCTGGTAACTAACATGTTGAATCAAACTATGTTTAGGTAGTCCAAACGAAGAATAGAAGGGCAACCCTTCCCCTTTCAAGTCAAAATTACCTTGAAATCGTCAAAGGAGGGAGGAATGGCCTCTCCGTTCCCTCTTTCTTCAAGGAAAACAAGAAGCATTTCCAGTACTCCTTTTGGGTCCATTATATGAAATGCTCTCACTCGCCTATCTTTCTCCAGTGAATAAAGACAATTTTCACATACAATAGAAGGACGTTTAGAGGGAAGCTTCAGATTTCTGTGAAAGAAAAGAAGAATTATAGAATGATACTAAGAAATTCAAAGCCAGGAACCAAAAGATAAAGCTAATCAAAAAATATGAACAGTCATTCATGAGAAAAGATCCCGTGCAATTTACATAACCTTTGCAATTGGATATTAAAAGACTGTCTATAATTTCTAACATGAAAGTCAGAAGCAATAATATGCAAGTTAATTGATCTGATGAAGCTTATGAGATGTCCAAGATCACCAATATTTATTTGTTAGTAGGAAAGATCTACTAATGAATGCTTAATTGTGTGAGATTCTTTTACAGAGTTGATATCTTTTAAGTTGGGAACTAATTACTGCTATGATGAGAGGATTCTTTACATATTGATTGTCTTATTTGCCTTTTGGAATTTGTTTACTCAAATTCTTAGGCATTAGCCTTTTTGGTTTGTTTCAGTACAGGGTGAAAACTGAATATGTTTGAAAACATAACCGATAAGCACACAGACCAGAACAGCACACAGACCAGAACACAGCAGAGCCAAGGGGAAAAGTGACAAACAGCAACATTAAGGTCATACTGGGTAGCATTTCCAAAATAAAGCTAGCAGCAAAACATATGCATAATTTCAACCTTTGATCTCATCAGATCTAATATTTTAACTTATTTTGACTGATTCATCTCCACGTAAGAAACATTTACCTTGGTGATTCTTCTCCGATATCATCTTCACCTAGCACTCCCTGTCTTAACACAGTCTCCAACATGCCAGCAGTCTGATATCTTAGTGCGTATGCCTTTTCCTTGGGGAAGAAGCCAATCTGCAAACTACTTTTAGTGGTACCTCAAATGCAATAAAATCTGAAAAGAAACAGAAACTGCAGATAACAGTCTTTATTAAGTATGACCAGCGAAGGGATATAAGTTAGTTCTCTGTCTTAGTGAAGCTCACCTGTTGATATTTGTCGACGGTAAACATGTTGGTCTCTTTGATTTTGTACTCAAACCACTCTGACTCACAATCATCGCCAGAACATGAAGTGGTAGATGGAGGTTGTTTGATGTATAACCTACAATTTTGAAGCCGGTTAGTCGACTTGTTTCCCAGACCATAAAGTGAACACATATAACAGTACCCAAATTTAATGAAAATACCCTATACATTGGTGTCCACTGCTAACTAATTCTATGCAGATAAAAAAGCAAACTAAAGGGGCTTATGAATCAGAAATGCATGTGTGACATTGGCCTCCTTAATAAATTCTCCAAACTCAACTTTATTTAAAACAGTGGAAGAATTTGAGCTTTGGGCTGACAAAATCTACTTGCACTTAAATATAGCATGCCACTAAATGGAAAATTTCTCAAAATTCACAAACAAGAAAAAGAGATCACCTGGATTTCCAAGTATTCCCTAAAGTTCACCTACATACCATTAAACTATAACCATGTAAAATGAAGTGTAAACATTGAAATTTCCATGGTTTTCTCCTCAATTCTAATTTAACTTTTCCTAAATCTCAAAAGAGTTTTTTAACTTCGGATAACTAACAACTACCTTTAATTTTATTAAATTACTAATTACATAAGTACTAGCAATTTCACAATTACAAAAAGAATTAGATTGGATCATTCTCAAAGTTAGAATGTATAAACTAACATATATACTTTACACATATTAGTCACCGAAGAAGCTACAAAATTGTTAAGGACAGTTAATCTATTTAACTTACTTTTCATCGGAAACATAGCAAGGTTAAGACACATTATTAATACAGGGAAGAATCTAACTATAGGAGCTCACGTTTGTAATAAACTCATCAGTTCACCTTCACCATAAGAGCCCACAGCAAGTTTCGTTGTAATTCTATGCATCAAATTTCCATGACCATCAAATTGCTGCAAAATAAATCAAGCAGATGAAGGAATCAAATCCATGCACGTTTCCACCTCAAACTAAAAATTATAGGATATGAATATTTATCAAAAATTCATAAATATACGTGTATTTATCAATAATAAAGTTATAGACAAAAATAAGACAATGCATCCACAGAAAGAGAGAAAGAGGAACGGAGTTGATCCTGACATGGAAAGAGCCGGTCCAGTTTCCCAAATTAAGGCGAATGAAACTGTCAAGAGCGTCAATACTCATTGGTAGTTCGGTTGTATTCCGATCACCTTGGACCACCGTGACATTGGTACCGGAGCATGACGGTGGTTTCCTAGACTGGTACTTGGGAGTCCAGAATGGAAAATTTTGGGGTATAACCAGTTTCTCGTTCCATGAACTTAGATTAATCTTGCGTGCATTGGAGGAAGCGAGAGAAGTGGAAGGCACAAAAATGGCTGGCGCCGTTGCCATGGCGGATGGAATTGGGACGCTTCTTCCTGTTAGTACCCACCATAGATGAATAATCTTATCCGATTATCTAGAAAATTAGCTCCTCAGCTTAGTACCCGACCCGACCCGATCCGTAGAATCCCAAACCCAAAAGACAAAAAAAACTTGTATTTTGAAACTAATATAGAGAATGGGCTCTCCAATTACACTTTAATTCACTTACTTTGGGAAACATTAACATATATCCAATTAAAAATAATTAATTACTCTTTATAGTTATAGTTTGATAATTATAATTTATAGCTACATGTTATATGGAGTAGAAAGGCGAGTTATACTGGGAGAGAGGAGAGAGAGAGGGGGGAAAGAGTGAGAGAAAGGTAAATTGTATATGTATATAAGTGTATATTATACATATGTATTTGCATTTATGGCAAGAGAGATTGGGAGAGGGAAGAGAGAGAGAAGCGAGAGAGGACAAAGAGTGGGAGAGAGATGAATTGTTATGTATATAATTGTATATAATACATATGTATTTGAATATATGGCAAGTGAGATTGAGAGAGGAATGAGAGAGGTGATCGAGATTGAGAGAGGGAGGAGAGAGGTGAGCAAGAGAGGGCATAAAATGAGAGAAAGGTGAATTTTGTGTGTATATATATATATATAGGTTAAATAATTGTATATTATACATATGTATTTGTATATTCTGATGAATTACACATACAAACATGACTAATTATATAAATACGAAGTCATCACACGTATGTTAGTCGTGAGTGATAATTATAGCATACTATAGCGATGATAAATAATTAAATAGTATAAGTTTGTTTTGTTGCGTAATTTTCCCTTCTTTATTTATTTATGGGATAATGATTTTAAAAAATGTCCTTACACTATGCAAAATGAATGAAAATGTCTCTCATTTGTAGTTTGGTTCAAAAATATATTTATTGTCAATACTTTGGTTCAAAAATATCTTTAATATTATTTAATGGGTAAAGAATGCTCATTTTTCAAATAAATATATTATTTATTTTCTTTTTAACACACTTTTTTCTAATAATATATTTTTAAATTAGGAAATGTTTATCTTACTTCAATTCAAAAAAAAATAAAAATATTTCTTATTTTTTAATAATTATTGTATCATTGTATAAATATAAATTAATGATAGATATATTATGATATTTTATATTTGACATATATCATATGTCGAAAAGGGTTCATGAAACTATTCTAGTTTAATTAATTAAGAAGAAAAAATATTTCCTACATTTTTATTTGTTAAAGTAATTTTAAAAGAAAGAAAATAAGAACATAGTTGTTTAATAATATTTTAATTAGGAAGAATACGCGTTTAAAAATGAATAAAATAATATATTTCTTCAGAAAAAGGCATTTTGACTCATTTAGTAACTATTAGGGCATTTTTGGACAAAAATTTTGTTGTGATGACATTTTAAAACTAAAGTATTGACGGTTAGGATATTTTTGGACCAAACTACAAATGAAGGACATTTTTATTTATTTCACATAGTTTAAGAGCATTTTTTATACCACCTTCCTTTACTTATTAATGGAGAAGGGAATAGCAGTTCTCCAAACTTATATTATTTCTATTATTTTGTAATTAACATATTATTTTTCATATAAAGTCATTAATCAAATCTCTAATATTAGTAATTCTTTTTTAATGTAATATAACATTTTTAAAAATATATTATTTAATTTATATTAGCTTCATCCCGAACTAATAGTATTTTAATGCTTTAAATTTGTCATCATTTTAGTATAATTTGATATGATTATTAATTTTTAGCTTGAAGAATGCACAAAATTAAAAAGATAAAATTAATTTAATCATACAAGGTAACAAAACAATATGTAATATAATAATTTTATCATAATAAGAGCTTTCGGTGGATCAAGTTCTTATAAGAATAACATATTTTTTAAATTTACGTCTCGTTGAAGATATTATGTTTTCGCTTGCAATTTGTGTTCATTGATTTGTATACTATATAATATTTAGTTGTAATTTATGTTATTTAGAGTTTTAAAATAAAATCTAATTATTAAATAAATATTTTGAAAACCCAAAAAAAAAAATTACACGAAAACAATAGAAAGTGATTATTTGAAAAAAAGAAAAAAATAATTTATATTATGAAATAAGAAAACAAGAATGAAATATAAATAATAAAATTAATAGCGAGGAGAGAGAGAGAATTATTTTGAGAGTATAATAGAGAATTGGGTTGACGTTATTTGTTTTAAAAAATAGAAAATTATATATTTGGAGAGTAAAATAGACGGTAGTATTGAACATGCCCTAACTCACAAAAATAAAATAAAATATATATATATATATATATATATATATATATACGAAATTTATACTCTCTCCATCTCAATTTATATGACATTTTTCGAATTTTGAGATTCAAATAAATTTATCTCAAACTGTAATTTTTTTGCATACCTTTTAATTATTTTGAATTATCAATTTTTGTAATTTATATAAATTTCACTTTAAAAAATCAGAAATACCATATGTAAATTCTTTGTCAAACTTAAATTATTTGAGTATCATAAATTATTTGAATAAATATATTATATAATTTTTTTGCATACCTTCTCAGGCTTTTCTCTTTCTTTCTTTCTTCTTCTTTTTTTTTTTTTTAAACAATTTCTTTTTGGTTCATAGATGAGGTATGTTTAATCAACTTCTCAGATGAGAAATATTCGTGAATTTTTTTTACTTTTTTTTTTGTTAAAGTGAAAATAGTAACTCTATGATTTTGTGACTCCATTCCTCTAAAATATCGTTCACTGATTAATAATTCATATTAAATTTTTTCTATTTTATAAAATATTTCTTGGAGAAAAATAAAGAGTTATATTCTCGTAGAGGAAAGGATTATAATAGTTTTTTTTTTGTTAAGGCTCAAAGTGATTATTGTGTTTTCACATGGAGCGCTAATAATTCTTCATATTTGTAATATTGGTATACTTTTGGTTCTCTTCCAAAATTTTACCTATTTTTTAATATTGATTTTCTCGATAACCTATGTATAGAATGTTCAATCGCCATTTTATATATTTATTAGAAACAACAACTCAATATGAAAGAATGTGAGAAGAAAAATATTTTGTTTTGTTTAGTAAAAATTGTATTGCAGGTAAAGTCGAGAGTTTCATCACGATAATTTCACTTGCAATAGTACAATTTTTTATTTTCCTGCAAAGTCATATGATAAGATGTTATTAGTTTAGCTGTAGCAATATCTCTAATGAATAGAATAAAATGTTTTTCTAATCACCTTCTCTTAGATAAAATTATTATTTCTATTAAATATATAAAAATACAATTGAACATTCCTTATATAAAATTTTGGATAAAATTAATATTGAAAAATAGACAAAATTTTAGGAGAAAATAAAAAATGCACCAATATTATAAACATGAAAGATTAGTAGTGTTTCATGTGAATGACTCAAAGATCACTTTGAGCCTTAATAAGGATTTATTTTGATTCTTTCTTCTATTCCCGTACAAGAAACTAAATATTTAACTTGTTCATCAAACAACAAGAACTTCACTCCAACACAACCATAGAGAAAACTCCAGAAGAGTTAGAACTGTTCACAAGAAACTCATCAAAAATGATGAGTTTCTACAAAGGAAGTTCTCTCAACGCCATTAAAATCATTAGAAAATCAATGCAGTTTGGCAGATACCTCTCAACTTCTTCACAACAATTCCGCAAACATATAATCCCTTCACATATCCCCTCCTCCTCGGTCCGAAACTTCAGCACCAATTAGAAAATCAAACCACCCAAAAATTTTGGCATTCACTTTGTCCCTCAACAACAAGTCTATGTAGTTGAACGATAAGATACAATATGCACACTCCTTAAAGGAACAAGCAATTCTAATTTCAAGACAAACTGGAATTACCAGAGACAATGTGCCAATTGAAATGGATGGTGTACTTTATATAAGAATTACTAATCCTGTTTTAGCCTCATATGGAGCAGAGGACCCTATTTACGCTGTAGTCCAGTTAGCACAAACTACTACGCGTAGTGAGCTTGGGAAAATTACGCTTGACAAGACTTTTGAAGAGCGAATTGAATTGAATAGAAGCATACTTAATGCGATTAACTATTGGCCTTTACGTACTGATTGGGGATTAGAGTGTCTAAGGTATGAGATCAAGGATATAACACCACCGGAAGGTGCAAGAGTGGCTATGGAATTACAAGCTGAAGCAGAGCGTAAGAAAAGGGCGAAAGTACTGATTTCTGAAGGACAAAGACAAGCTGATGTAAATGTAGCAGATGGGAAGAAAATGGCTGTGATTTTGGAGACTGGAGGCTGCTAAAAAAGACCAAGTGAATAGAGCTAAGGGGGGAGAAGATGCTATTATATTTAATGCTCAACTCGACTGCGCATGCAATTACTGAGGTATCAAGAGCAATTCTTGAAGATGGAGGTTCTGATGCTACTAGTTTTAAGGGTTGCTGAGCAGTATGTTGAAGTGCTCGAGAAGATAAACAAGATCGGGACTGTTACGTTGCTTCCTCAAGATTCTAGTGATGCTCCTAGCCTAATTTCTCAAGCAATTGCTATACACAGCAAACTTTCTACCAGTAAGTAATAGCAGCTTCATCAACAGATAGAAGTAGTATTGATTTTCTTTTGAGAGTTGTCAGTATGAAAGTTAACTATTTCAACATAATTTAGTAGTAGTTCTAGTTTGCAGAGAGAATTTTTAATCTTATTAGCATTGCTATTTGCTAATGGTTGGTGCATTAGTGAAGATCATATTAATATTCGTAGGTAAACCATTCCGGTTACTCTATGCCTCTTTCTGAATGAAACTACAGAGTACTTTTTTCTATCTTCTGTATGATTTGAAAGATGTTAGCAACCAATTGGTCAAAGTTGGGGTTACCTGCTAATAATGGCGGAACTAGGAATTCTAACAAATAAATTCAAAAAGTACAATAGAATGCAAAAATGAATCAAAAACGAAAAACACTCCTAGCTGCTTGCTTAATAAACTTTGAAACAGAAACAATTTCCCAAATTCAAAATTAAGATAAACCTAGATATGTATTTGTGTCTGTGTGAAAGAAATGTAAATCCATAAAGATTAAATCCTAGTTCATCCTCAGGCTGTAGAAAAACACACTGAAGTCATGACTACGTAGCTTGAGCAAACAAAAACATCCACACAAGAGTGCTACTCGCGAAAGCTGATATAATCAAATGTTTGTCAATTTGGGGTGGAGAAGCATTAGTTTTGTTTGATGAAGAAGGTGCTGGAGAAGCTGGCAAAGGTTGTTCAACATTTATAGCTAATTTCATTCCATGGAAGCAGTAACCTCCACTACTGATAAAGTAATAAGGCCTTGCTTGAGTTAGATGAAAAACATCTCTCCCACCCCTTGTAATGTTTGATATAAAATCGCTATCAATACACTGCTCATAGTTCGTCTGGTTCACCTCCAGCACACTGTAATAGTGCTTGTCAAACACAAAATCTGAAACGAAACCACAGTTAAAGGTTCAACAATCCATTTAATTAGTTCTCAGAAGATCATGCAAGTTAAATCATGTTAGTATGAGATGGAAAGGATCAGGAGTCTCACAAAGCCAATCGCCAACGTAAAAATGTTGATGAGAAGCCCAATCAGTATAGTTAACATTCTGGTCCCAGCCATGCTTACCGCCCACCTTGTCAAGTCCACTGGCTGCACATTTCATCAATCCTAACAACATCATCGACCTTATCATCATTAGATCAAACCTCATTTTGCACAAATCAAGTTGGAATTTGTTTAAGAAAATGTATTAGCAATACAATTACTACAAATTCAAAAGAAATTTTATTGTTTTTGATATTTAATAGTGATTGATAAGCATATATATATATATATATATATATATATATGGTGCATTTTGACAGTGAGGATACAGCCATATATATACAGGGAGAAATAATAGGGGTAAGTCTGCGTGAATCCTCACGCATACCAAATGAGTAACGAAATAAATGGCAAAAAAATGACTAATTATGTCCTTTTTTTTTTACTATTCGTCGATTTAGGACCTTTGATGCATTTTTCTCCGTTGGTGTGTGGCCCCACACTACTGATTTGTTTCAAAATATCGTGTCAAATAAGCGGGTTAAGTTTGAACTTGAATTAGATAAAATGAACTAGGCTAATAAATCGGTAGATCATTATTGATTGGGCTAAAATTGGTTGATAAACTGTCACAGTTTAACTAGTCTAATGTTTAGTATGTTTTAATTTATTTAGTTTGTTTTTCAAGTATCTAATATATTGTTTTTTTTTAGTCAGGGTTATATGCCACATTTTAAATAGAAAAATAATTGTTTAAATATTTTAATAAGATTTTTATGAATTAGTTTTGGATTACATATCAATTCAAATTTTTAAGGGATTGAATTAGGAAGATCATAATGAGCTAACGTAATATATAAACAGGTCATAAATAAAAACACGTTAGCAAAAACCACATTTTTATTAGCTAATTTAAGCTTTCCCAATTTCTTGTTACTGCAAAATAGAATGCTTAGAGACGTCAAATGGATGATTTGAGAATTGAGATGGTTTTAAGACGATAAAATGCAAGTTAGTAAATATGTAATTTATTTTCTCATTCAAAAGTTATTTGGGTTGAGATGAATTTGGCTAACATAAGCAAAATCGTGGGTAAATAATTCTTACTTCAAGGGAGTGTTGATACGAGGAATAAAATATAATATTGTGAAATTAAAATTGAGTCAATTTCATGCCTGGTTTGAAATATTAGCTAATCTCAAAGTTATATTATTCCACAATTTGTACGTGGAATAAAATAATCTCTTTGATATGTTTTTATTTATTTCATCCTGCGTAACAAACTATCCTTGTAATTATTGTCTATGTAATTTCATTTTTTTAACACGGTGAATAAAGTGTAAAAACAAGATTTAACTAAAATAATTTATTTTAATTTGTCTTAATTTATGTGACACAATTTTCCTTTGTTTAAAATATTTAAATTTATTTTTAAAACCAAAAACATGATGTTTAATTTTTATCCTGCAGGTAAGTTGTTTTTTGTTGTTTGTCTTTAGTCATCACATTTACATCTGATGAAAAATAAGTTTTTTAAAATTAAAATAACATAAATTGTTAAATGTTATAATATAAAATATAAACATATACTGTGCGAAATTTTTTAATTTCATTACTAGAGACAAAATTCAAAGACAAAGCATAAGAAAAGACAAAAGTGCAAATGGCCAGTCCATTAATGCATTCAATTCATTGGAATTACAGAACTAGGCCCAGAAGAAACAAGAATCCGATTGACAGAGCCTCTTACGTTAGTTTAAAAAAACGGGTGCAAAAAATTCTTCAAAAATTCAAATTAATCCTTACTTTGAGCATTTGATCATATTTTATTATAATTTTTTTAAATAATGTATTTTTTATTTATAGAAAAATGATATTTAAAAATCAAAGTTCTTTGAGGTTACACACACAAATTAGAGTGTATTTTTTTTCAACATTTTTCGTTTGGAGACCAAAAAATTCAGATTACTGCAAATGTGTGTTGGCAAAATTATAGGCGTTGGATAGGAAACCAAAAGAAGTTGGAATAAAAAAAAATCAAACAAACGCACTGAACAAGAAAATGGCACTAAACAATATTTTATTCGTTATCTTTAACCCCAAATTAATCCCAACGATGTATATGTATATTACATTATTGGAAACCAGCTGTTAATTAACTTGTGAGAAGAGAATCATCAAGTCACATGGCAAGGGGCCACCATTTCCTTTGCCAGGTAGTATTTGAACCCATTGAAATAACACACGCAACTTATTTTCCTCTTTTAGGTAATACATAACCTAAAATGATCACAATCTATCATGTGAGCTCTTTAATATGAAGACAAACTTTGCATAAACTTGGAATATACTGCAACTCTCCAAAGTCAAATCGAGACAGCTAACATACAACAATAAGTAATTAAGAGAGGTATAACAAATGAAAAGAGTAACATGAAAGGTCTCCGTGATCCACGCAATCAATTTCTCCAATGAAACAATTGTAAACTTGTTTAGGTAACAACATAAATAAACAAATTTTTCAGATCAACCCCCACACACCAATTTGATCTGAAATAAAAAATTGATTTTCAGGTCAAATGATAATGGCACTTGGTGGTAAAAAAAAAAAAAGATGGTAACTTTCAAGAAAAAAGAAAATACAAGCACACAAAAAATAAATCTAAACACTTTCTTGACACTTGGTTTAACTAATTATCTGAAGCATCCAGCATGTATGGTTCACTTAACCATCCTACCAGAGCAGAAGAAATGCATCCCACACAGCAGCGGTTGCGAAAAGAGCTGGTATCATTATCTGTGCTTTAAATGAGTTGAGCAAATTTGTTGAACTGCTGCGTACTGGAGCAGCTTTTGGAGGTGGAGGTGCCTTTTCAACATGAATAGCCACTTTCATGCCTCCATAACAGTATCCTTTTCCACTAGCGAAATAGTAGGTTTTAGTCACATTAAGCGGAACAACGTCCCTTCCTGCTCCAGTAGTCCAATTGTGGAGAGGATGATCAGTATTGCAGCTCTCGTAGTCTGTCTTGTTTAGCTCAAGCACATTCATCTGGTTCCTGTCATACACAAAAACTGGGATGGGAGAAGGAAGAGTTACTAAACAACGACAAATAACTGAAGATATCTCAATATTTTACAAATCTAAGAGTTCTATACTATACAGACTGAATAACTTGTAATGTGTCTTTAAGTTATTGCGAGGCAAGATAAGCATAGCAATCGGCAAACACTACACATGTACATGCACAAGTACACACTTAAACATCATCGAGCCGTTTGAAAATGATAAAATATTTCTTCAATAGATTACACATTATGCACTAAACTAGATTAGAGAAATTAGCAACGCTTGTCCAGAGCATTAGCTGGAACCAGTACTGTGACAAAAATATTTGTCCCTACTAAACAACTGGATGATTCTGGACAGGATCAGCCATGAGGCTGACATCTAAGCATGTGGCTGGAATAGTTGCCTTATCCAATGTTTTTTCTCTTTTGTTTAGCTATAATGTCCTACCAAATCCATTTTTATAAGCATTTAATTGTTGCAAATTGGCTTAAAGATTAGAATGTCAGACAGAAGTGGTTACTTGAACTTCAGATCCAAACAAAAACAGTTGAGAGTAAAGACAGAATTATACAGTCACCGGAAGAAAATTGGATTTACCTTCTAATGACAAGAAGCACAAAACAATTTCTTTAATCAATGGCTAACATAACAGCTAATCTGTGCTAATGCATTAAGAAATGGAAAAAACAAGTTTGGAGAAGTTGCTTAGCCATCTCTACAGTCACACAAAACTACGGACAGTGAAGATCATGAATACAGCATGAATTTGGGGATAACACAACTTCTTTTCTTCTTATGAGAAATAAAGGAATATTCTTGATGTAAAAACAACCAGCATAAAGGAAATACTGGGGGCAAACGTACATCCAAAAGAGAACGTTACGATGTGTAAAAGGTGATATCACAACTGTAGCTTCTTTATGTAAAAACAACCCGCATAAAGGAAATACGGGGGGTAAATGTACATCCAAAAGAGAAGTTTACTATGTGTGAGAATGGTGGTATCACGACTGTAGCTTCTTGATATAATAATAAAAACAAACAGCATATAAGGAAATGCGGGGGACAAATGTATATCCAAAAGAGAAAATTACAACGTGTGGAGACTGTTTATGACATCGCAACTATAGCACTAAAATGACAAGTAATTCAAGATTATGCTTTCATTCATTGTAAAACAGTATCATATGTGTGCGATTTAGATCTAAATAAACCCCCCCAAAAAAGGAAAGGGCAACATTTAATTTCAAACGGAACACCATTGCCTTTATGAAGAAGCTGCCAGCTAAAAGCAGTCATAAAAAGGAAAAACTTCAAACTTTCATCACCGAAAATGCCCAGCTGGAAACTCTATAATTCAAATTAGGTATAAACAGAGTAAATGCCATTCTAAATGCAAGCTAAAAACATAGATCTGAACGACACAGAAGAATTCTACTTAGAAACTAATTCACTCCTTCACAGAAAAAAAAAAAGGCAATTTACACCAGACCTTCACCATCTAGCACCATCTAGTCAATCAAAGTTTCCGAAAGTTCACTCCTACTAATGAGCACCGGAAAAGGCAGAGCTCCAATTATAGAAAGCAGCAAGCAAATAAATGAAACCCAGCGTAAACCACAGAGCTTAAACAGAAAACTAAGGCTCCAAGCTCCAACTATAGAAACAAAATTATACTCATATTTATACTAAACCCCGGGTATATCTAAGATCCAGACAAATTTCTTATTAGTAGAAACAAGCTAAGAACAGAAGAAAATCTTAAGAATGAGCTGAAAGAAGAGTAGATCTAGAGCTTACAGAGCCAGTCTCCGTTGTAGAAATGTTTGTCCTTAGCCCAATTGGTGTAATTGACACTGTTAGTCCACCCGAATCTCGATCCCACAATGTACCGAATCGAGTACACTTGAGGCAGCATCACGAGCAAAGCGCATGTTAGCACCACCGCCATTGTCGGCCAACCAAAGCTCCTCCTTCTCACCGCCTCCATTGCTACAATAATATCTTCTCGCAACCTCTAGAGTTCTTAGCTAAGCTCTTCCTTCTTCTTTTTGAGAGATGCATGTGGACTACCTTATTTATAGTTGAAACTTCGAACTTTTACTCAAACTGTAATTTTCTTTTCTTTTGCTTTTTACAAATACCAATGCGGCTGGCATTTAGCAAAAGTCAAATTTTCTCATATTCAATTTAGAACTCGAAAATTTTATTTAAAAATAAATAACTTATTCATTATACCACGATCGTTAATAAATAATTTAGCTTTTTAATTATTTTAGAAATGTACACGAGTTTTTTTAAATTTAACGCAATGTCAAAACTTAACAGCTCATTTAGCACATAGCATGCGCCTACTTTCTGCCCTCCAACTGCTTGTTATCCATTATTACCACCTTTTAATCAAATTTTGAACTCAATACATCGGTTAGTGAATTATATGCCTACCTTATTTAGTTATTAATTTATAATATCACCGTTCCACAATAAAATTGTAAAAAATAATATATAAATAACTAAATTTTGAAATAATCTCCCTGAATAACTTTAACTAATAACAAAACGTCTTTCGAGTGCGAGCAATCAGTAAATTTAGATCAGTTTCTCAAATTATTCATAGATGAAATTAAATTAAATTTAATAAAAATATTATTATTATTATTATTATACAATATTAACATAGTTTAACGTGTTAGAATCATATTTGATGAATAACCGACACAATTTTAATGTTGAGATTATGAATTGCTGACTTTTTATGTTTTAGAAACGTATAATAGTATAAGAAAGTTTATGAGTTGAAAAATGGAACACAGCAGACAAAGTTGTCAAATTTTGCATTTTTTTCCTTTAGTTTTTTCTTTAAAATGAAAAAAAAAATCAAAGAATTTCACAATAAAACTTAGGTCCAGTTAGGCATTTCTGATCCTAGATTTACGGCTTGTATTTACTACTAAAAAATTATTTTATAGAGTAACACGACATATAACGTAATTAAATTTGAAAAAAATATTCAAAGCTCGATACTTGTAAAAGTCATCAACATGAAAATAGCAATTCCTTGGTCAAAAGAGATCATTTTCTCTGGTAACAGTCAAAGAATAGGAATATCCTTAAACAAATCTGGTAAAGTACACTGGAAAAAAAAAAAGGATGCACTGACAGAAACCACATGGGAATTCATTGGACAAGACCAGCTTATTTATGTTCATTACTCAAAATTTATCACTTACACATCCTCAAGGACATAAAAAACATAAATTACAACTGTTTATCTTCAGTGCTTGCCATGCTTTGTGACAGATGTTGGCTACCTGTGAATCACATTAAAGGTAACTGCTTTAACCAAAACATACAACTTCATGCACAGACTTAGTTCAACTTCAACGAATCTTGCAAAACTTAGTGCAACTGGTTGAGTGATGAAAATTTAAACAAAGATATTAATTTACCTAGTACATGATTTTGAAGCTTGAGAATGAATGTTGCAGATCTAATCCCATATATATAAGTAAAACTGATATACGAAATGATTAAATAACATATTTTGAACACCCTTAATATAATAAGTTGCTATTTCTGGACACCCTTTGTTAAATTCCTGGCTCCACCACTGATTGGTAACCAATTTCAAGCATGACCTACAAAAGCATGGTTGAAGACTCGGAACCAATGTCGTTATCAGATAAAATAGGTGCCAATTCTTACTTAGAATCAAGATAGGCTGTCATCCTCATTTTTCCAGAACCAAATGCTGCATCAGTTATGTCAAGCTTATTCTTCTTATGGGGATAACTGAGTGATAACATAGTTATGCAGATTACTTTTTCTTATGCAGCAAACAAATGTTAATACTGTTTATGTGGAAGTTTATGCTGAGATTTATTTTTGCTAATGTCCAACCAAAGGATCCCTAAGAGAAACAATCATTTAAAGTAAATGCATTACAAGGAAATTCATGAGAAACAAAGAATGGCCATAACGGACAATAGAAAGGACAGAATGGATCTGATGAATTATAGCAATTGTTGTGTTCGCCACAATCGGAATAAACTTATTATCAACCTGTTCGAGAACTTTGGCACCCTCTAGGCAGTTTTTATCAATGGTATCAGGAAGTGATTAATCACCGATAAAATGCAAGACATCAGAAGTGACATTGAGTATAGAATCCTGATTCTTAAGATTCGTTGTTCCAGCACCACTCTGCATCTCATATTGGAAAAAGTAAAAATTTATCATCTTAACAAAATAAATAGAGAAGAAGTCCCAAGAACATCTGAGATATAGCTTAGGTAAACAACTGTAATATCTGGAGGGAAGTCCCTCCATTTTCTCCCAGAAACTTCACTTTTTGTTGGTGCAAATTGTGAAAACTTAAAGAGTAAAAAAAGCCAGGCATGACAATTCTGTTACAAAATCAGAACATATGCAAGATGGAATATGAAAGAGACTGTAGTGCAGGAGACTAAGAAATAGACATTGTAATTTCTAATGCTTTCATGATTAATAAGAACGCAGTCTAAGATAATCTTGAGAAGTGGGAGAAAGAAATGCAGCTACTTAACTGAAACATGCACTAGAAACATTCAGCTGTTAATTCTTATTCAGGTCATGAACAAATGACAGGAATGGTTCATCTTCTTTTGACTTCCCATCACGTGTACTTGTGCACTCCCCTTGAGCTTGTAATTTGCTATTCCAAATGTTAACAAGTTTCATTTCATACTTGGCCTGATAAGAGAAACATCAGGTTGTGAGAGTTACTAACATATTTGATTGAGATAATATCAGCAAGACACCTAACCCTCCGAAGAAATTTAATAACATTACCTTTCGACTGAAAATAAACCGTCAGTCCGTCACCACACTGTAATGTTCAATGAAGTTAAATGCTAGAATCAAAGAAAGTGTAGAAAAGATAACTTATCACATCCTTTTATCCATACTTGTATACTTCCACTGGGTAAACATCAGGACCTGAGATGTATCCTGAAAGCTTGAATGAACAATTGTTTGCACTCAATTTGTTAAGGGAACTCAGATGAACCCCACCAGAGATGTATTCTGAAAGTATGAATGAACAATTGCTTGCACTCAATTAGTTAAGGGAACTCAGATGAATCCTAAACCCACTGGACAATAGTGCAACGGAGAAGGAGAAGCACCTGGGCAAAGCAGGTCATCCTCACTGCATGCAAATATACAACATCATAAAAACCAGAGTTAACTGGTGTATCAAATATGGACCTTTCAATATCAACAATTTTGAAGGGGACACTGGGATGCACAAGGGTCAAAGAATGCAAGACCTTGTTTGGGCTTCAGGATTATATATACAAACCAAAAGATCAATAAGATCAGAGTATAGCTTTAGAAGTGAAGTATGTAAATCAAATTTTTTACTTGTTTGTGTTTGAGGAAAACTAGAAAGTACTTGAAGTGCATTTGCTTCCTTCGAAATGGTGGATGTAAAATACATCACAAACCCACCTGAAATGTCGTGCCAAGCAACAGTTCTTTAGCTTCACAGGCAACATGTTTGATAAAATATCGAAGGATGAAAACCTCAAAATCTTCATTGTGTATAAAACGGAGCAGAGTGAGTAATAAGAATACGAAGAGAGGAAGTGCATGTGTAATATCACGAAAAGGGTGGTTAGGTGAGGAGTGGGAAAGAAACTAAACTTTGTCAAGTCAAAACACGAATCAGCTCAATAGCTTAGGAACCTGTCATGGCTGCAGCCTGCAAGCATTAGTTAGATTCATGAGACAGAAGGAACAACATGAAATGGAACTTTCTCCAAAATGTAGGATGCATTTGAGATGCCATGCCAATTGCCAAGCAACAGTTTTTCAGCTCAAAAAAAAAACATTTGATTGTCATTTTGAGTTTGCAAGAGAGGGTGATAAAATAAGAAAAGTGGAAGGTCATGTGTCATTTCAACACAAGGGTGGTTTGGTGAGAAAAACAAACTGACCTCTGCGAAGCCAAAACACGATTAGCTCACAAAAATATTGAAATCCGTCGTAGCTGCAGGTATTATTTAGCCTTATGAGATGGAGAAGAAACACCATGAAATGGAAATACAAGTCCAAAATCTCATAAATCCACCTGAGACGTTGTGCCAAGCAACAGTATTTCAGCTCGAAAGAGAACAGATTTTATCAAACTTGCACGGAAGACAAAACCTCCACATCATAGTTTATAAAACGGAAGAGAGAAAGAGTAATAAGAATAAGAAAAGAGGAAGGTCATATGTAATTTCACAAAAAGGGTGGCTTGGTCAAGGGAAAGAAGGAAACTGAACTTTGCCATGCTAAAATACGAATCCACTTAAAAGCTTTGAAATTTGTCATGACTGCAAGCATCAATAGCCTTATGAGACACAGAAGATGCACCATGAAATGGAACTTCCTACTATATCTCATATACCCACCCGAGGAGCCATGCTAAGCAACAACTTTCCAGCTCAAGAGAGAACATGTTAAATTGCTTTTCTGAGTTATACCAAAGAGAGTAATAAGAACAAGAAAAGTAGAAGGTCATGTAGTTTCACCAAAAGAGTAATTTAGTGACAAAAAGAAATTAAACTTTGCGACGCCAAAACATCACTAGCTCAAAAGCTTTGAAACCCAGCATGGCTTCAAGAATCACATTGCCTAAAGAGAAGAAAGACCTAAATATGAAACTTTTCCCAAAATCTCACAGACCCACCAGAAGTGTCGTGACAAGAAACAATTCTTTTGCTTGACAGCAACATATTTGATAGAACATCGACAGATGAAAACCTCCAAAACTGAAATGTGTATAAAACATAGCAGAGTGAGTAATAAGAATAACAAAAGAGAGAGTGCATGTGTAATATCACGAAAAGGGTGGTTTGGTGAGGGGTGGGAAATAAACTGAACTTTGCCAAGTCAAAACACTAATCAGCTAAAAATCACAGAACCTGTCATAGATGCAAACATCAGTTAGCCTTATGAGAAAGAGAAGAAACACCATGAAATGGAACTTTCTCCGAAATCTCACTGACCCTCTTGAGATGTCATGCCAAGCAACAGTTTTTGAGCTCAACAGAAAACATCTTTGATTGCTGTTTTGAGTTACTGGAGAGAGTAATAAAAATAAGAGAAGTGGAAAGTCATGTATACTTTAACCAAAAGAGTGGTGTAGTCAGAAAAAAAAAACTGAAATTTGCGAAACCAAACTTGAACTACGTCGTGGCTGCAAGCATAGTTAGCCTTATGAGATGGAGAAGAAACACCCTGAAATGGAAATTTAAATGCAAAATCTCATAAACCCACCTGAGTTGCTGTGACAAACCACAGTTTTTCAGCTCAAGAGAAAACATATCTTATTGAACTCCATGGAAGACAGAGTAAGGACATTTGTAATTTCACGAAAAGGGCGATTTGGTTGGGGGGAAGGAAACTGAACTTTGCCAAGCCAACACACGAATCAACTAAAAGCTTTGAAATCTATCAGGGCGGCAAACATAAATTAGCCTTATGAGACAGAGAAGATGCATCACGAAATGAAACTTTCTCCTAAATCTCATATATCCACCTGATGTGCAATTCCAAACAACAGTTTTTCAGCTCAAGAGACAACATATTAAATTGCCTTTTTGAGTTATACCAGAGAGAGTAATAAGAACAAGAAAAGTAGAAGTTTGTGTAGTTTCACCAAAAAGGTGATTTAGTGACAAAAAAAAATTAAACTTTATGACGACAAATCACGATTAGTTCAAAAGCTTTGAAACACAGAAGCGTATGAAGTTTCATTTTTCAGTTGAGCGATAGTTCAATAAGCTATCGTTACCTTCTCACAGTTCTTCCAAATGAAATCACTCATCTGCCGTGTGCTGTAGAACATGACAATGACTGTATTGTCAATGAAGATAACTGCTAGAATTAAACAGAGTGTAGAAAAGAAAACTTATGGCATCTCTTTATCCATGCTTGTATACTTCCATTGTGTAAACATCAGGACCTGAAAAGTATCCTGAAAGCTTGAATGAACAATTGATTGCACTCAATTTGTTAAGAGAAATCAAATGAATCCTGAATCCACAGGACAATAGCGGCAACAGAGAAGCACGAAGCACCTGTGCAAAGCAGGTCATCCTCACTGCATGCAAATAAACAAAAACTAAGAAACTAGACGTGAAATATCCTTGAGTTAGCTGGTGTATCAAAGATAGACCTTTCAACATCAACAATTTTGAAGAAGACACTAGGATGTACAAGGGCGATTCACAGCAGAGACTCTTTCAACTCTTTCAGAGAATGCAATAACCCTCTTTGGGCTTTTAGATTATATATGCAAACAAAAAGCTTATTCAGATCAGAGTACAGCTTTAGTATTGAAGTATGTAATCAACTTTTTTTTACTTGTTTGAGTTTGAGGAAAACTAGAAGTACATGGCGAGTATATCACCAAAAATGACTGCAAAAGAATGTATCAGGAACGTTTGTACAACATCTTAACAACAATCATCAATACCAACATAAAAACACTTGTCTTCCTCTAAACAATGGCAAGAACAAAAACCGGGATAGTTGTTTTATACCAACAAAACTCAAAAGAACTTTATCTTCAAAAACCTTGCTATATACATTTGGCCTTCCCATGAGTTTTAGTAACAATTTCCAACAAAGAATTATCGATGTATTGTAGGCAAGAATTCCAAGAATAGCTAACCATGGAGGAAGAATACCAAGAAAGGTTTTGATCCAAAAGCCAACAATTTCCAACAGATTTTTTTTTTAAGAACTCCAAAAAAATCTGACAATACATTCTTCTGGATTATTCCTAGTTCGTTTAAATGGAAACAATGTCAAAATATTAGGAAGACCAGTAGAATTCCAAGATAATGATTTAGGTTTTGATCGGACATCGTCACTGCAATGGTACTGCGGTAGTCAAGATTAGAAATCCAGTGGAGTACTCGCCGGTGGCGTAATTTGAGAAGATCAGTAATCCGGTGGAGTACTCGCCGGATACGTAATTTGAGAAGATTAGTAATCCGGTGGAGTACTTGCCGGTGGCGTAATTTGCGTAATTTGAAAAGATCAGTAATCCGGTGGAGTACTCGCCGGTAGCGTAATTTGAAAAGATAAGTAATCCGGTTGAATACTCACCGGTGGCTTAATTTGAAAAGATCAGTAATTCGATGGAGTACTCGCCGGTAGCGTAATTTGAAAAGACCAGCAATCCGGTGGAGTACTTCGCCAGTAGCGTAATTTGAGAAGGTCAGTAATCCAGGAGTACTCGCCGGTAACTAATTTGAAAAGATCAGTAATCCGGTGGAGTACTCGCCGGTGGCGTAATTTGAAAAGATCAGTAATCCGGTGAAGTACTCGCCGGTAGCGTAATTTGAAAAGATAAGTAATCTGATGGAGTACTCGCCGGTGGCATAATTTGAAAAGATCAGTAATCCGGTGGAGTACTCGCCGGTAGCTTAATTTGAAAAGATCAGTAATCCAGTGGAGTAGTCGACGATAGCGTAATCAAAAAGCAGGGTAATATAGTTGTGGTTTTACAAAGCGCCTCAATATAGGGTCTATTTATAGTTTTAGAATTAATTAATTATTCATTCATAATTAATACACGCCGAAGAAACAAAAAGAAAGTTACTTAATGTACAAAAAATATTATTTCTTGTAAATTTTTTATTCTAGTGCTTAATATTTTTTTATTTTATTTTAACTTACAATTAATGTTTCCTATATTAATAACTAGAGTTTTTTTATTTTATTAATATAAAATTTATCGTTATTAAAAAAGATGAGTGATTGAGTTATTTATTTAAGGAAAAATAACTTAAATATACAACTATAAGTTTAGTATTCTCTAATTTTCCCTTCATTTTTTAAATATTACATAATTTCCTTTGTTTTAATTTTAGTAGAAGTTTAGATATACATAACCTTCTCTCTCCTATAACACACATTTTCTCAATATCATGCCTATTTTTTCTCCATTAAAATACTTTTTGAATTTTGAATTATTAATTTTAATTAAAAACGTTTCACAACATTTATTATGAAACTTTGAATTTCAAAATTCAAAAAATTTGAAATTTCTGAAATTTGGACCATTGTTCTCTTGTTCTTCTTCTTCTTACTCCATCATCCGTCTATAGTTCTTCTTCTTCTTAATCCATCATCTGTTCTTATTTTCTTCTTTTTTTCTTCTTATTCATTGCTATATTACATCAGCCGTCTCTAGGTCTTTTTTTTCTTCTTACTCTATCATCCGTTCTTCTTTTCTTTTCTTTTTTTTTTCTTTGTTTTTGTTCATTGTTCTATTACATCATATTAATGGATCCTTTTACTAATAGAAGACTTTATGATTCGGACGATGAAAATTGGAAAGAAAATATAAAAAAGTCTTTGCATGATCCTATGAATGTTCGGAAGGATTCAAACAAAGATTTTGGCGAATCATCTAAATCAAAGGTTGACAAAATACACCAAAAAAAGAGAAAAGAAGCAACAACCATTGTTGTTGAAATTAGTAAAAATTTTAGTAAAGGAATCTCATATGTATCATGAATTTTTGAAAATTGTTATCATGTATCAGACAATAAGTTTAATACACAAGTACTCAGTGTGTTATAGTGTGTTAGTCGATGCATTGGTACATGAATTAGATGTGTATCATATGATTTCCTATGTATCAAGAGTTTTTGAAAATTGTTATCATGTATCAATCAATAAGTTTAATAACTGTGCCATCAAGTGTGCTTGCTGATACATATCGACTCAGTGTGTTATAGTGTTTAGACAATGCATTGATACATGAATTTGATGTGTATCATATGATTTTCTATGTATCACGAGTTTTTGACAATTGTTATCATGTATCAGTCAATAAGTTTAATAACTGGATGTTCATAAAAATGTCTTCAAACTAGATGATATAATCTTGGATTTTCAAAATTTGAAATTGTTATCCAATTACGTGCTGAATTAATGCTTATTAATGAACTATTACCGTAATTTAAGCTGATTTAGATAACAAATTTAAATGTTCCATTTTTTCTCCCTTTTAATCTTAATAGTTTTAAGTTACTGTGTATCATTTACCATGTATCACAACATACTAATGTATCATGCCACAACAATTTTAATGGATTATTAGTAAATACTAAATTTGTCGGAACAGAATGTAATTATTGTATTACACTATGGGATTCCTTAAATTTATACATTGTTTAATATATATGACCTATATTATCAAGAATAAAAAAAGATACTCCTCCCGTCCGGATTTTTTGTCATTTTATTTTTAGAGTCAAACTATAAAAATTTTGATTAATATTTTAAGAAGTAATATTTCATCATATTAATATGCAAAAAAATTCCAATTTAAAGTACTTTTCATGTAGTTTTAGAATATTTAATTTTTTGTTTAAAATATCGAATTAATGCAATCTAATTTAACTTTGAAAGTTAGACAAATTGACTTTTGAAAAGCGCAACAGACAAACAATTCCGAACGAAGTACTCAGAACTATTCTATTTTAACTAAAGTTGTCAATATTGGCTAGCTTTTTCGTCCGGGCTAATTCATACAGGTTTTTGACATTTTACGGGTCAAGTCAGGCTAACCTATTTTTTTGTGGTTAGAAAATGGTCGGCCTAACCCACAAGTATATGGGCTACATGCTTACGGGGCCAGCCCACTTTCTTAAAAATTATATTTTTTATAATTATTAAATTAAATTATAAATTACTCCCTCTGTTTCACAAAGAATGGTCTAGTTTGACTTGCCACGGAGTTTAAGAAAATAAAAAAGACTTTTGATCATGTGGTCCTAAATTAAAGTTATGTCAAATATACTAAACTGCTCTTTAATCTTGTGGTATTAAACATGTCACGTAGAAAGTGGTTACCAAAAAAAGAAAAAAGTCATTCTCTTTAAACAGGCTGAAAATTAAAATATGACATTCTTTTTTAAACGGAGGTAGTATAATTTAAAAAATATTATCACAAATATCGACAAAATAATATTACATAATGTTAATCTTACTACTTATTAATCAATCCACAAATAAAATTATGAGATAAGTGTCAAAAACACCTAAACTATCTTTTTTTTTTCAAGTTTCATATACTTAAACTATTGAGAGATATGTGTTTCTCAAACTAAAAAACGATGATTTAGGTATGAAACTCACACTCTCAATAGTTTAGGTATGAAACTCAAAAGGATGATATACTTTAGGTGTGTTTTTGAAATTTTATCTCTAAAATTATCTTTATAATATTTATTAAGTTTTTCTCAAGTAAAGGTAGAAAATATAAATATAAATATTAACCTAATTATTTTGAGTTTTGATTCTCTTTAATTTTAAAATTTAATATTATAATATATTTGTTGATTAATTTTTATTGGTCCACGAGCCGGCCTACCGATATTAAGTCCCACAAATCAGCATGTTTATTCAGGTCAGGCTATTAAATTTCGAATTAGGCCAGACTGGCTCAACTGACCTAACCTATATCAGTGACTCTAATTTAAACTCTTAAAATGAGACATACAAATTGAAATCGAAATCTTAAAATAAAGATGCTACTATAATAAAATAGGAAAAGAGAACGGATAATACAAATTCCGGATAATACAAATTCCAAGTAAAGTCAAAGTAGTTCACTGTGTATATTAAGGGCTCGTTTGGACATAGATTTTTCAAATAATATTTAGAAAAAGCCTTGGCAAATAGTATTTGTCCATACACTTTGTCATTATTTGACAAATATCTCAAATTTCCAAATACTAGAAAAAACTAGTAGTTGGGCCAAATATCATTATTTGAGATCTTTTAGAAATTGAAAGTTTATCCTAAACTTTTATCTTTTACAAAAACACCCCCTATAGTTGTTGATTACTTGTATTACATAATTTTTTACATTAATTCTAAAGTAGTGATGGAATATTCGGTAAATGTGAAATGATAATATAATTACTGATGAAAATGATGAATGATCGGCTCAAGATAACAAAGTCATGTATTTTATCTACTTCACAATGTATAAAATGTTGCTTGTTGCACTTACTCAAAATTACCATATTGCTCCATTGTCATGGACACTATTTGTTATTGTTCTAACAAAGATCCAATTGACTTGTAATACAAACTTATGGTTAATTTTGATATTTTTTAAAACTTATGAGTATAAATCATATTTTTCTAAAAAATAAAATATATATTTTAGTAATACTATGACCAAACAAATGGTAAAATTTCACTCAAATAATATTTGCTAAGAATGTTTGGAAATATATGGCCAGACGCTAGCTAAGATAGGTAAATATATTAAAAAACAACAAGATATTATTTTATAGTGTCAAAATTATCTTTTAAGTTAAATTTTATATTTAATTTTTAAAAAAATATTTATAAAATAAATATTAATTTAATATATTTTACATTAACGTATTTGTTTTGCCGCGTGTTTAACTAATTCCAAAACTATAAAAAGTCCCACCGCCTATTACAGAAGCCTGCTAACTTCATACGCTACCGGCGTTACGCCGTCGGATTTCCGATCAAAACCCTAATTCATCATTGCATTTATGGTTACTCCACCGGATTTCTTCAATTCATTATCGAAAGGTTTGTAATTCCTGGAACTATACATCAAGAACCTGTTTACTTTATCAAGTTCTTGTCAAATTATGTTGGAATTCTTGCGTGCATTGAAACTTGTTGGCTTTCTAAAGAAGTTTTCAAGAATATGTTGGCATTGTACGTATTAAGGAATTTCAAGAAATCTTTTCTTAAAAAATCATGTTGTTATTCTTGCCGCCTGGGTTAAAAAATTATCTTGTATGAACTATTGGATTTTTTTAGGGGTGGTTATCTCCCTTCTCTGTAAACCTTGATCTTTTTTACTAGCTCAGAATGAGTCAGCACAGAGAATAACGGGATTTCTATTCAAGGGGGTTGCCCTTCTCTATGCTTTGCCTATGATTCTGTTTTTTTTTCCAGAATCATAGATATAGTACACTGCAGTTCAGTTTTTTTTTTCCAGTACTGGTTGTGGAATGTGATTTTCTTGAGTTGTGGCCTATTGGTAACAACTTCTCTAGTCACCCACAAAGGATCGGGGTAAGGTTATGTCCCAATGCTAGCTTTTAATTATAGGATACGGCTGTGATGATGATAAATGAAGTTGTATATAAGTTCGGTCAGGAGATGGAGCAACGCTTATCTTGGCGAGGCAACTCGATATGGCATCTTTGTTTTGCAACCGAGGTCTGCAGCCATGGTGTTGCTTTGTCTCCTTTTGCCTGGTTTTATGACAAATCTGAGCCTCAGGAGAAAAGAATTGGCCGAAAGACGCTTTGTCTCCTTTTGCCTAGTTTTGAGGATTGCTGCTCTTAACTTGTTGGCTTTCTAAAGAAGTTTTCAAGAATATATAGGCATGTACATATTAAGGAAATACAAGAAATCTTTTTTTAAAAAATTATGTTGTTATTCTTGGCGCCTGTGTAAAGATGTTCAATTTGTAATCATCTTGTATTAACTATTGGATTTTTCTAGGGGTGGTTATCCCTCTTCTCTGTAAGCCCTGATCTTTTTTGTTAGATTAGCTCAGAATGAGGCAGCAGATAGAATAATGGGATTTATCCAAGGTTGGTTGCCCTTCTTTCTCGCTACCCTGCTTTAGCCTCCCCCCTTATAACGAACAAGTAAGTATCTACCTGGGCTTGCCACCTTCCTAGTTACTACTTAGTAGCCTTTATGTTTTCCCTGTGATTCTCTATTCTTTTAAAAAAAAACCAACAGTCATCAAGGCTGTGATGATGACAAATGAGTTGTAAAGAGTTGGGTCAGGAATTGGAGCTCTACCCTTATCTTGGCGACGCAACCCGGTAAGGCATCTCTTTTTGCAACCGAGGTCTGCAGCCATGGTGGTTGCTTTGTCTCCTTTTGCCTGGTTTTGTGACAAATCTGAGCCTCAGGGGAAAGAATTAGGCAGCTGAGAGTATGGGATTTCTATCAAGGGTGGTTGCACTTCTCTCACACTACCCTGCTTTAGCCTCCCCCCTTATAACGAGCAAGTAAGTATATTAGCTGAGCTAGCCTCATTCCTAGTTACTACTCAGTACCCTTTATGCTTTCCCTGTGATTTTACATTTTTCAAAGCAAACCAATAGCCGTTTAGGCTGTGTGATGGTGACAAATGAAGGTGTATAGAGTTGGGTCAGGAACTGAAGCTACCCTTATCTTGGCTAGGCAACCCGGTAAGGCATCTCTGTTTTGAAACCAGGGTCTGCATCCATGGCGGTTGCCTTGTCTACTTTTGCCTTGTTTTTTTTTTTTTAAAATCTGAGCCTCAGGAGAAAGACTTGGCCGAAAGACGCTTGAAGTCTTGTGAATTCCCTTTTGTTATGTTAAGCCTAACAAAGGCAAGAATGAGGCAGCAGAGATTATGGGATTTCTATCAAGGGTGGTTTACCCTGCTTTACTCTCCCCCTTATAACGAGCAAGTATACTAGCTGATCTAGCCACTTTCCTAGTTATTACTTAGTAGCCTTATGCTTTCCCTGTGATTCCCTATTTTTCAAACAAACCAACAGCCCTTTAGCTGTGATGATGACAAATGAAGTTGTGTAGAGTTGGGTCAGGAATTGGAGCTAACCTTATCTTTGTGAGGCGACCCGGTAAGGCATCTTTGTTTTGCATCCGAGGTCTGCGGCCATGGCAGTTTCTTTGTCTCCTTTTGCCTTGTTTTTAAAAGAATCTGAGCCTCCGGAGAAAGAATTGGCCGAAAGACGCATGAAGTCTTGTGAATTCCCTTTTGTTAGATTAGCCTAACAAAGGATAGAATGAGGCAGCGGAGAGTATGGGATTTCTATCAAGGGTGGTTGCCATTCTCTCTTGCTACCCTGCTTTAGCCTCCCCTTATAATGAACAAGTAAGTATACTAGCTAGCCAGCTAGCTAGCTGAGCTAGCCAGCTAGCTAGCTGAGCTAGCCAGCTAGCTAGCTGAGCTAGCCACATTCCTAGTTACTAATTGATAGCCTTTATGCTTTCTTTGTGATTCTAAATTTTTAAATCAAATCAACAACCCTAAAGGCTGTGATGATGACTAATGAAGTTGTATAGAGTTGTGCCAGGAATTGGAGCTTCCCTTATCTTGGTGAGGCAACCCGGTAAGGCATCTCTGTTTTGTAACCAGGGTCTGCAGCCATGGCGGTTGCTTTGTCTCTCCTTTTGCCTGGTTTTATGACAAATCATAGCCTTAGGAGAAAGACTTGGCCTAAAGACACTTGAAGTCTTGTGAATTTCCTTTTGCCGGATTGCTGCTCTTAACGATTTTCGATCAAACCCTAAATCAACATTGGATTTAGAGTTACTCCACCGGATTTCTTCTATCCTAATAAAAAGGTTTGTAATTCACGGAACTAAACATCAAGAACCTGTTGTCTTTATCCAATTGATGATTTCCGATCAAAACCCTAAGAAAAAATCAAGAACCTGTTTTCTTTATCAAGTTCTTGTCAAATTATGTTGGAATTCTTGCATGCATTGAAACTTGTTGGCTTTCTAAAGAAGTTTTTAAGAATATATTGGCATTGTACGTATAAGGAAATTCAAGAAATCTTTTCTTAAAGAATTATTTTGTTATTCTTACCGCCTGTGTTAAGATGTTCAATTTGTAACTATATTGTATGAACTATTGGATTTTATGAGCTCAGAATGAGTCAGCGAGAGAATAACAGGATTTCTATTCAAGGGTGGTTGCCATGCTTTGCCTATGATTCTGTTTTTTTTTTCAAAATCATAGATTTAGTACACTACAGTTTTTTTCCCAGTACTGGTTGTAGACTGTGATTTTCTTGAGTTGAGGCCTATTAGAAACGACTTCTCTAGTAACCCACAAAGGATCGGGGAAGGTCTATCTACCAATGGTAGCTTTTAATGATAGGATAAGGCTGTAATGATGATAAGTGAAGTTGTATAGAGTTGGGTCAGGAAATGGATGGAGCAACACTTATCTTGGCAAGGCAACTTGGTAAGGCATCTTTGTTTTGCAACCGAGGTCTGCAGCCATGGCGTTGCTTTGTTTCCTTTTGCCTGGTTTTATGACAGATCTGAGCCTCAGGAGAAGAGAATTGGCTGAAAGACGCTTTGTCTCCTTTTGCCTAGTTTTGGGAATTGCTGCTCTTAACTTGTTGGCTTTCTAAAGAAGTTTTCAAGAATATATTGGCATGTACATATTAAGGAAATGCAAGAAATCTTTTTTAAGAAAATTATGTTATTATTCTTGGTGCTTGTGTTAAGATGTTCAATTTGTAATTATCTTGTATTAACTATTGAATTTTTTTATGGGTGGTTATCTCCTTCTCTGTAAGCCCTGATCTTTTTTGTTAGTTTAGCTCAGAATGAGGCAGCAGATAGAATAATGGGATTTTTATTCAAGGGTGGTTGCCCTTCTCTCTAGCTACCCTTCTTTAGCTTCCCCCCTTTAACGAGCAAGTAAGTATACTACCTGAGCTTGCCACCTTCCTAGTTACACTAAGTAGCCTTTATGCTTTCCCTGTGATTCTCTATTCTTTTAAAAAAAAAACCCAACAGCCCTCAAGCCTGTGATGATGACAAATGAAGTTGTAAAGAGTTGGGTCAGGAATTGAAGCTACCCTTATCTTGGCGAGGCAACCCGGTAAGGCACCTCTGTTTTGCAACCGAGTTCTGCAGCCATATTGGTTGCTTTGTCTCCTTTTGCCTGGTTTTGTGACAGATCTAAGCCTCAGGAGAAAGAGTTGGGCAGCGGAGAGTATGGGATTTCTATCAAGGGTGGTTGCCCTTCTCTCTCGCTACCCTGCTTTAGCCTCCCCCGTTATAACGAGCAAGTAAGTATACTAGCTGAGCTAGCCACATTCCTAGTTACTACTCAGTGGCCTTTATGCTTTCCCGGTGATTCTCCATTTTTTAAAACAAACCAACAGCCCTTAAGGCTGTGATGATGACAAATGAAGTTGTATAGAGTTGGGTCAGGAATTGGAGCTACCAGCTACCCTTATCTTGGCGAGGCAACCCGGTAAGGCATCTCTGTTTTGCAACTGGGGTCTGCAGCCATGGCGGTTGCTTTATCTCTCCTTTGCCTGGTTTTATGACAAGACCAAGTCTGAGCCTCAGGAGAAAGACTTCGCCGAAAGACGCTTGAAGTATTGTGAATTCCCTTTTGTTAGGTTAACCTAACAAAGGCAAGAATGAGGCAGCAGAGAGTATGGGATTTCTATCAAGGGTGGTTGCCCTTCTCTCTCGCTACCTTGTTTTAGCCTCCCCCCTTATGAAGAGCAAGTAAGTATATTAGCTGAGCTAGCCGCATTCCTAGTTACTACTTAGTTGCCTTATGCTTTCCCTGTGATTCCCTATTTTTTAAATCAAACCAACAGCCCTTAAGCTGTGATGATGACAAAAGAAGTTGTATAGAGTTGGGTCAGGAATTGGAGCTACCCTTATCTTTGCGAGGCAATCCAGTAAGGCATCTCTGTTTTGCTACCGAGGTCTGCAGCCATGGTGGTTGCTTTGTCTCCTTTTGGCTGGTTTTATAACAAATCTGAGCCTTAGGAGAAAGAATTGGCTGAAAGACGCTTGAATTATTGTGATTTCCCTTTTGTTAGGTTAGCCAAAAAAAGGCAAGAATGAGACAGTAAAGAGTATTGGGATTTCTGCATAGGTGTTTTATCTTTTGTTTCATCACTCTGTGACTGTTTGGCGGAGGAGTATATTCTTATGTCAAAATAAATGTGCGTCCCTCTTTACATAGTCAAAATTATGATCTTTTGTTTGATTCTACATAGTCAAGATTATGATCTTTTGTTTGATTCTTGCATTTATCTTCGTTGAACGTTACACTCATTGTCATGTTCATGCTGTAGATGACCGAAATTGTAATGGAAGATCTGCCTGAGAAGGTAATGATTTTCTAAAAAACATTGATGTGCTATTTCAACTTGGGGTCTGTAACTTAGTGAATTATGAGGTCCTATCTGGATAAAAGAGGAGAACTACCTTTCTTGATTCCGAGCAAGAATTGGTACATTTATGGTCATCTAATATGAATTATATAGTTTATCTTTGCCATGTGCCGCTTGGCTTGTGGGAAGTCTTGAAACTCTTTATAATAGGTAACGTTGATTTTGAGTCTTCGACCATGCTTTTGCAGGTCATCCCTGAAATTGGTTACCAATTATTACACAATTATGCTGACCAAATTCAGAACAGGTATTGGACCTGCAACGTTCATTCGCAAGCATCAAGATCATGTACCAGGTAAGTTACGGATCTTTGTTTAGATTTTTATCAGAATTAGTCTATGGAACTTGATAAAATTGCTATTTACCAGAAGCAGTTGCACTAATTTTTGCGTCATTCACTAAAGTTAAACTTATCTCTGAGCATGAAGTTGGTTTGGTTATAGCTGTAGCAGGGACCTAAATCTGTTTCACAAGCAGCCAACGTCTGTCACACCTCTTGCAGTAATATTCTCTAATACTTGTCTCTGTCATATTATACATTGAAAAGTTAAGTACATGGAAACCTTTTGCAAATTAGTCTTAGAAGGGAAAGGTATTATAGTGTTGATTGTAGTTGTTAATACAGGATAGGGAAGTGACATCAACTATTATGAAAGATGAATTGAGATTCAGAATTCTTGGAAATAAAGATACGCCTGTAGAGTATAAATACACAAGGGCTGAGAGAGATAGCTCACTTACATTCTTGAACCTTTTACCATATTTTATAGCTTATTCACTTTAGCATGCCTATTCCTCCCTCTGAAGTATATATGCATGTCCTAGTGTGGTAAAAAGCATGACACTTCTGCTCAGTCTAGTTATTCCATTAGGAGGTATCAATACAACAGTTTATATCAGTTCTGTGCTCTTGTTTAAAGCTATAATGGTTTTTGGGTTTAAGATTTTCAAGTGTCGTTTGTGCGCATTGTCTCTTATGGTCTAGTTTATGTTTTAATTGTGCTGATTATAGTGAGTGAATTATGAATTGTAACTTCTAAGGGGAGAACCTTTTTTATTCTAATACCATCAGTAACAAGATGATGCTAGAGGTTCTCTCTTTTCGAATTATAAGGTCGTGAAGCTCGAATTGCTTCCAACTTACTTTGGAAAATCATTCATGACATCATTCATTTTTAGGAGATACTCCACTAGCTAAACTTGTATGTGTTTCATAAGAAAATGGTTGTGTTCGTGATAGTACAGGTTCCATGTATTTTTCCAGATGTGTCCATTGATCAACTATTTGGTGTTCCTATGTGTGCCTTCTTGGAAACGATCAAACGAAGATTATGAATTAATTAAGTTTGGGTACGTTATGAAGTGTTACTATATGGGCAGGTTGGAACCTTTCAACTACACCTAGGTGGTTGTTTCGGCGTTAACTTAACTGATGTGGATCTGTTAGAGTTTCTTCAACAGGTAAGTCCATCGACTCTAATTAGCTCTCATATTCACTCCTCCTAGGTACTTGTTTACCCTTTTTAAGTTTCAATACTCATTTATGATTTTGCTAGGTATCGAATGAAAGTTGTGGAGTTGTTCTTGAAGGCCCCTGTCACGACCGGAATCTAGACCCCAGACGAGACCGGCGTCGTTGACCTCTCAGAGGTCGCAGACAAGCCTGCTTACGTCATTCTTACTTTACATAGATTAATTTTAGCGGAAAATTTGAAATTTTTGATTCTTTAATCATACTTGCTGAACATTCTTAACATTTCGTAATCGTTCATCATCAACCATCTAACATTTAAGAGATAAGCAACTGAAAGAAATAATTCATTAAGTATTAATTGTATATCGGCCAAAATAGCACCAATACAAAGTTTGAACCAAAACAGGAAAGAAACGCTAGTGGAACATGTTCCGCTAGCTCAACTCTAAAACTACGCTAGAATGTAAAACAGTAGCATCCTCGAAAGCATGAGGACCTACCAAACTCCGGATGAATACTGATGTCCGGATAGCTGCAACAACGAACCTGTAGCTCTAGCGTCCACCTGTGCCTGCACCTAAAAATAGATGTTCGTATGGAATTAGTACACACTTGTACTAAGTATGAGTATATGCAAGTACACACCAGGGACATGCATGAGGAAGAATAGCTCTTTCCTAACAACATGATTTTTGGAAGTCAAGTCAGTGGACTTGCCAAATTGAGATTGGGAAAGTTATGCCATGAGAGTGACATGCATCATTATAATTATCGTATAGCACACAAAACATAACATATTCATATAACACATAACATATAACACATACTTTCTTTCATATTATTCATTCGTATACTATGAGACCTTATTATCATAGACTTAACTTTAAGACTTTCCAAAATGAGGGCTCAACATATGGGACCTCAACTAGGGAGCCTTCTTTAGCAAACACAGAGTCTGCTTCACTCATTCATTCGTATTTCATTTCAATTCATTCATAGGCCAGTGCGAACACCAGCTATACCTAGGATGTAGTTTAAGACTTTCATCGGGTTTGCTGTGCAATGATCAGGAATGACCTAATGTCATTACCTGAATCTAGCTCACCTCTTGATTATCCTATCCTAACACCTTCGGTATCATTCATTTCTTTATATGATTCATTTGAGGCTGGCCTCATTCATTCATTGGGAACTTTAACTTTAACCGACATAGATCATGTGAGCATCATGAAATCCAGTGTCTTCCCCACACCGAAAAGAGGTGGAATCACCGGCCAAAGCGATTCAAATAACATGCTAGCGTATATGGGAATTTAACCCCGCCAGATCCCTATAGTGGCAATATAGGTTCAAAGACTAGGAGATGTGTGGAGACCCATACCCGGCAAGCCGGACAGTCTCATCTCATGAGAATTACGTGAACCTCCGCCCTTCCCGAAAGAAGGCATCACCGCTCATAGCTAGCCTATCGGTGCTCAGTATAAAGTTCCATTACATCCAACTCATACATCATGGAAGTTGTCTTCTAGTATGAGGGCATCATAGCTCAATAGATGATTTCTCATCTCATTATTAGTATTAAGTGTTTTAAACTCAATATTTTTCATTAAAGTACTTATAGAGACTGGTCTCTTCATTATCTTACACCCTCATTGATGAATACGTATTGGTAACATTTACTTAGGCTCGTTTGAGATTGCTCTCTCCATATACATTAGCCTCACATCATGATTGTCACCACATTCTTCATTTCATTACGTACATCTTAGGTTCACTTATTTTTTTGAACGTATGTTAAACTTATGTGTCTATACATACAAGCCATGGGGCTTCGTTTATAGTTCGTTAAGTGATTCTTATTTTCCTAAGATTATGTATTACAAGACTTATGTATCTTGTATATATACCAAGATCTTGATTTTTGATCAAAGTAGATTACATTATTCTTGAATATTTTACTCACGTATGACTTATGTATCAATACGGAGGTTTGGGCACGAGAACCCAAATCTTGAATTATTTGGACATCATTTATATTTTTCATTGATTTTAGTTCTAATATTCATAAATTTAGAACTCTAAATTAAATCTCAACATTTTCGTGACATAATACATTTTCTATTTTAATTAGAATTCTAAATTAAATTTCAATCATTTACATGAAAGAATAATTTCCTAATTTAATTAGAATTCTAATTTAAATCTCAATATTTACATAAAAGAATTAGTATTCTATTTTTAATCAAAATTCTAAATTTAATCTCAATGTTTACATAAGAGAATTAATTTTTTTCAACTTTAATTAGAATTTTAATTTATTATTATTATTATTTTTAATTACATTCGCTTGAATAGGGAGGTTGTGGGTTCGAACCCCCACAGCCCCCTTTATTTTTCTCTTATTTTCGCTGGAAATGGAGGCTGTGAGGTGGTGGGTTCGAACCCCCACAGCCTCACCTTTATTTCCTTAATATTTGTACCCCTCCCTTCAACTCTGAGGTCGTGGGTTCGATCCCCACGCCTCGCATCCCTTTTTATTCTTTTTTTTTTTCGCGAACTGGGGGTCGTGGGTTCGATCCCCGCCCCCAGCATTCCCTTTTAAATCTTTTTTTTTTTTTTGCGCGTGGCTGGGGTCGCGAGTTCGATCCCTGCCAGCCCCATTTTTTTTTTTTAATTAAGGCATGCTGCAGGGAGGTCCTGGGTTCGATCCCTGCAGGCCTCAAAACTTTTTTTTTTAAATTTTTTGATGTTCAAAAATTTCCAGATTCTTTTAAAGTCTGTTTTCAAGTTCTGGAAATTTATTCTACGATTTTTCTTCACTTTTTCATCAAGTTTAACATTAATTCTTAGGGAAATTTCATGGTTCATTCATAATGTTTTAATTACACATTATATTTTTTTTTATAGATTCGTCTAACCAAGAATTACTCCCTCAATCAAGCCACCTAACATTTCATATGAACTTCACGTCTTACCCCATTTTATTCACGAAAAATATACAATCATATTACATTAAACTTTTGGAGCATTACATAAAGAACCTCATTCACTGTAACATACTTACACATAATTTCAAGAAAAACATGGTTGCCTTTCATACGATTCCAAGTACACAAACATAATCATATTCATCGCGAAAACATAATATACACCTAAATCTACCAGCAATCATACCCAACCTAAAATTCATTGGGAGCTAGTGACAGGGGCATGCAACGGGAAACAGCCTTAGTTTCGAGATGAATAACTTGAATCGTAAGGGGCCTCTTGGGAAAGGAGCCAAGAGAGAAGAAACCCATACCTTAATCGATGTTCAAACTTTAATGTTGCTGCCCGGAAAACTCCTCCAAACCACTCCCAATTCACTTCAACGCACACCTCTCTCGACGAACCTCTCTTAGCCTTGACGTTTTGATTACTTATTTTCTTTTACTTGAAAATTTTTTTGTGAGTTTTTCAAGCATGAAAACTGTTGATGTTTTTGGCAGAAATAATGTGATGAAGATGGAGAACGTGAGAGAGAGAGTTAAGGAGCGTGAGAGAGAGAGGACTATTTGGATTAGGAGACTAATTCAAAAATCAGTCAAATAATAAATAAATACAAATCTGTTTTTGATTTATTTATTTATTTATTCATTTAAAACGTGAAAGGACAATTACGCCCTTTAAATACTTATTTATTCTTATTTATATAAAATTTTTTTTTTGAATCGTTACATTATCCCCCCTTAGGAACATTCGTCCCCGAATGACACTACCATTACACCTCATAATGCCAATCAGATCATAACTTAATTGCTATGTACAATCAGCCAATAGCAACAAATACGAAGAGATAAGGAACTATAGTCTTATGAGTAGGAAGCCTAACCCCAAGAGTTGAAAAGATGTGGATATCGGGATCTCATGTCGGCCTCGGCCTCCCACGTAGCACCCTCAACAAGATGGTTTCTCCATAATACCTTCACTGTGGCAATCTCCTTGTTCCTTAGCCGCTTGACCTGTCTGTCTAAGATCTCAACAGGTATTTCCTCATAGGACAAGTCTTCACCAACCCCCAAACCTTCTACAGGTAGGATTGATGCTGGATCACCTAGGCACTTCTTCAACATAGAGACATGAAAGACTGGATGAACAGAAGCTAGCTCCGCAGGCAATGCTAACTCATAGGCCACCTCACCCACGCGTTGTAGGATCTCATATGGCCCCACATATCTCGGACTAAGCTTCCCTTTTCTACCAAATCTCATCACCCCTTTCATAGGAAATATCTTCAAGTAGACCTGGTCACCAACGTTAAATTCTAAGGGTCGTTTTCTGTTGTCTGCATATGATTTTTGTCGGCTGTAAGCAGTAGACAACCTGTCCCTAATCAGTCTAACTTTCTCCAAGGCCTCATGAATGATCTCTGGACCCAAAATAGATGACTCTCCAACCTCGAACCACCCAACTGGAGATCTACACCTCCTACCATACAATGCCTCAAACGGTGCCATCCCAATGCCGGAGTGATAGCTATTATTATACGAGAACTCTATCAAAGGTAGATGGTCATCCCAATTACCTCTAAAGTCGATCACACACGCCCTTAACATGTCCTCCAATGTCTGAATAGTGCGCTCTGCCTGCCCATCTGTCTGAGGATGAAAGGCAGTGCTAAGTTTCACCTGCGTGCCTAAGCTTTTCTGGAAAGATCTCCAAAAATGTGAAGTAAACTGAGCTCCTCTATCTGAAATAATAGACAAAGGGATCCCATGCCATCTCACAATCTCATCAATGTAAAGTCTCGCGTAATCCTCGGCCCTGTAAGTAGACTTCACTGGGATAAAGTGGGCAGACTTAGTCAATCTGTCCACAACAACCCATATAGAGTCATGCTGCCTCCTAGTCCTCGGAAGACCAACTACGAAGTCCATATTAATGGCCTCCCATTTCCAAGTCGGAACCTCAATGATCTGAGTCAGACCACCAGGCTTAAGATGCTCTGCCTTAACCTGCTGACAATTAGGACACTTAGCCACATAGTCTGCAATATCCCTCTTCATGCCATCCCACCAATAAATCTGCTTAAGATCATGATACATTTTTGTGGAACCTGGATGTATGGAATATCTGGACCCATGGGCCTCTGTAACAATCTTGGTCCGTAAATCATCTACATCTGGTACGCACAACCGGTTCTGGTATCTAAGTATGCCATCATCTCCCAAAGCAAAAGACTCATTCATTTTTAACAACACTGAGTCCTTCATCTCCATCAACACCGGATCAAGATGCTGACCCTTCTTGACTTCCACTATCAGGGATGATTCAGAACTAGGGTGAACTGAAACACCTCCACTAGTAGAGTCAACCAACCGTACACCCAGCCTGGCCAGTCTGTGTACCTCTTTCACTAGCTCCTTCTTCTCATCCTCAACGTGGGCTGTACTCCCCATGCTCATCCTGCTCAAAGCATCAGCCACAACATTAGCCTTACCTGGATGATAGTGCACATTCATGTCATAATCCTTCAACAGCTCCAACCATCTGCGTTGCCGTAGATTCAGCTCCCTCTGCGTGAACACGTACTGGAGACTCTTATGATCCGTGAACACATCCACGTGTACTCCATATAGATAATGCCTCCATAACTTCAACGCAAACACCACAGCTGCCAACTCCAAGTCATGAGTGGGATAATTCTTTTCATGAACCTTGAGCTGTCTGGAAGCATAAGCTATCACCTTACCAGCCTGCATAAGAACACATCCCAAACCGACCCTAGATGCATCGCAATAGACAGTGTAATTCTCGCCACTCTTAGGCAGAGTAAGCACCGGGGCTGAAGTGAGTCTGTCCTTGAGCTCCTGGAAACTCTTCTCACAAGTGTCCGTCCATTCAAACTTGGATTTCTTCTTTGTCAAGGTTGTAAGTGGGGCAGCAATGGAAGAAAATCCCTCCACGAACCTGCGGTAGTAACCAGCCAATCCCAGAAAGCTACGGATATCGGTGGGTGTAAGAGGCTTTGGCCATTTCTTAACTGCTTCAGTCTTTCTGGGGTCCACTTCTACACCTTGATCGGACACAACATGGCCCAGGAAGGTCACTGATCTCAGCCAGAATTCACACTTGCTGAATTTGGCATACAGCTGATGCTGTCTAAGTACCTGCAAGGTTAGTCTCAAATGCTGTTCATGCTCTTCCTTGGTCTTAGAGTAGATGAGAATGTCATCAATGAATACTATGACGAAAGAGTCAAGGTATTCACGGAAAACTCTGTTCATGAGGTCCATAAATGCAGCAGGTGCATTCGTGAGACCGAATGACATAACCAAGAACTCATAATGACCATAACGGGTACGAAAAGCTGTTTTTGGGACATCCCTATCCCTAACTCTAAGCTGATGATACCCTGAACGAAGATCAATCTTAGAGAAGAAACTAGACCCTTGGAGCTGATCGAACAAATCATCAATTCTGGGAAGTGGGTACTTATTCTTTATAGTGACTTTGTTGAGCTGCCGATAATCGATACACATTCTAAGGGTCCCATCCTTTTTCTTTACAAACAACACTGGAGCGCCCCAAGGGGATATGCTCGGCTGAATGAAACCCTTATCCGTGAGATCTTTTAACTGCAGCTTCAACTCCTTGAGTTCTGCTGGAGCCATTCTATAAGGAGGAATTGAGATTGGTTTAGTATCAGGTTCTAAGTCGATACCAAAGTCAATCTCTCGAAGGGGAGGGACTCCAGGCAAATCTTCAGGAAACACATCTAGGAATTCATTTACTACAGGCACCGAGTCTATGGAAGGAACATCATGATCTAAATCATTAACACTCACTAGATGACATAATAACCCTTTGGCCATCATTTTATTGGCCTTAAGATTTGAAATCAAGGGGTTAGGACGAATCGGATTGTACCCCTCCCAGACTAACTCTTCTTCATTAGGGAAACGAAACCTCACCACTCTACTACGACAGTCCAAGCAAGCATAATGGCTGTGAAGCCAGTCCATGCCAAGAATAATATCAAAATCATGCATGGGTAACTCAATCAAGTTTGCACACATAGCCTTGCCACTCACAACTATTGGGCAATTCTTGTATACCCTTTCGGTTCTCACATTTTCTCCTAAAGGCGTACTAACCACTATAGGATCATGCAGAACTTCAGGTAGTATTTCAAAGGTAAGGGCAAGCAGAGGAGTTACAAAGGAAAGCGTAGACCCTGGATCAAGTAAAGCATAAACAGAAGTTGAGAATACTTGCAGCATACCTGTGACCACATCAGCGGACTTCTCCTGCTCCTCCCTACCTTTCAAGGCATAAAATCTGTTCCTCTTCGGAGGTTCGGCTGCTGCTGCATTATGTGGGGTAGGCCTAGGCTGAGCATTACCCCCAGCCTGACCTCTGTTCTGGGGACAGTCTATGACCATGTGTCCACTCTTACCACAACCGAAACAGGCATTAGTGCCCTGTCTACATTCTCCAAGGTGCATTCGGCCACACTTAGTACAAGTCTTCCTTGGACGCTGCATCTCACCTCCATTGCCCCTCTTGGGTTCGGGTCTGCCTCCTCTAGGCGTTGTATTTCTCTGAGGGTCAGAATTTCCAGCACTCTGTTGCCCCTTCTTGAATTTGGGCTGCTCGCGGACGCTAAAATTGTTTCTATGGCCTCCATGACTGGGACCTGCCTGATCTTGAGGCCTAGGCCTCCTAACATCACGTACACCTCTCCTCTTTCGACTGTCCTCTACCTGCTGGACATGCATCATTAATCTAGAAAGGTCCATATTATCATGGAGCATCGCAGCCCGACAATCTTCCTCCAGGTCTCCATTGATTCCTGTGAGGAATCTGCTCATCTCCTCCCTGCTGGTAGAAACCAAGGGAGTAGCATACCTGGATGATTTCAACAAAGTTAAGTACTCTCATCATTCTTGTTATCAAATACTAAGGGAAGTACATACCTTGATAACTTCACAAACTTCAGGGAATACTCCCTGACAGTCATGGATCCTTGCTTGAGGTTGATGAACTCCTCAACCTTGGCCTCTTTCATCTCTCTAGGGAAGAACCTTTCCAAAAATGCTGTCTTGAACAGCTCCCAGGTGACTGGCACCCCTCCTAGGACACGGCTATCTCGCCACATTTTGCACCAAGTCTGTGCAACATCTTTGAGCTGGTAGGAAGCCAACTCAGCCTTCTCAATATCAGTGGCCCCCATGGCCACCAGTATCTTATGCAACTCGTCTATAAATTCCTGGGGATCTTCTGAAGTCTTAGCCCCTGTGAAAATTGGAGGATTCATCCTTGTGAAGTCTCGCAGTCTGTCAGCTATGCTGCGAGCCGGTGGGTTTTCCCTCAGAACATCCTGCCGGTTGACTTGGGCAGTCATAGCTTGGGCCTGCATCGTGATGGCCTGTGCCATCTGGGCTAGAGATGCCCTCACCTCCGCATTAGTCAACCCAGCTGGGTTCACTGGCATGGCCACTCCTTCAGCTGGAGCCTGGGGTGGATTCTGATTACCCCAAGCTGCTGCTGCTCCCGTCCTCAGACCCTTAGTTCCCCAGGTATTCATTCTCTGAAAACAGCAAGGTTGATGTTAGACACGTTCGTAACACCAAGAATTTAAACATTAGGAAGAGCACAATAAGATAAGAAGAAGGGAAGTCTTTCCTACGCATCATGCAGTCTCTAATCCAGGATAGTGGTGCACTTCACTACCATGACTTAGAAACTACTCAATGTGGTTGATGTGAACTCATTATTCTAGGAATTTAACCTAGCGCTCTGATACCAACTTTGTCACGACCGGAATCTAGACCCCAGACGAGACCGGCGTCGTTGACCTCTCAGAGGTCGCAGACAAGCCTGCTTACGTCATTCTTACTTTACATAGATTAATTTTAGCGGAAAATTTGAAATTTTTGATTCTTTAATCATACTTGCTGAACATTCTTAACATTTCGTAATCGTTCATCATCAACCATCTAACATTTAAGAGATAAGCAACTGAAAGAAATAATTCATTAAGTATTAATTGTATATCGGCCAAAATAGCACCAATACAAAGTTTGAACCAAAACAGGAAAGAAACGCTAGTGGAACATGTTCCGCTAGCTCAACTCTAAAACTACGCTAGAATGTAAAACAGTAGCATCCTCGAAAGCATGAGGACCTACCAAACTCCGGATGAATACTGATGTCCGGATAGCTGCAACAACGAACCTGTAGCTCTAGCGTCCACCTGTGCCTGCACCTAAAAATAGATGTTCGTATGGAATTAGTACACACTTGTACTAAGTATGAGTATATGCAAGTACACACCAGGGACATGCATGAGGAAGAATAGCTCTTTCCTAACAACATGATTTTTGGAAGTCAAGTCAGTGGACTTGCCAAATTGAGATTGGGAAAGTTATGCCATGAGAGTGACATGCATCATTATAATTATCGTATAGCACACAAAACATAACATATTCATATAACACATAACATATAACACATACTTTCTTTCATATTATTCATTCGTATACTATGAGACCTTATTATCATAGACTTAACTTTAAGACTTTCCAAAATGAGGGCTCAACATATGGGACCTCAACTAGGGAGCCTTCTTTAGCAAACACAGAGTCTGCTTCACTCATTCATTCGTATTTCATTTCAATTCATTCATAGGCCAGTGCGAACACCAGCTATACCTAGGATGTAGTTTAAGACTTTCATCGGGTTTGCTGTGCAATGATCAGGAATGACCTAATGTCATTACCTGAATCTAGCTCACCTCTTGATTATCCTATCCTAACACCTTCGGTATCATTCATTTCTTTATATGATTCATTTGAGGCTGGCCTCATTCATTCATTGGGAACTTTAACTTTAACCGACATAGATCATGTGAGCATCATGAAATCCAGTGTCTTCCCCACACCGAAAAGAGGTGGAATCACCGGCCAAAGCGATTCAAATAACATGCTAGCGTATATGGGAATTTAACCCCGCCAGATCCCTATAGTGGCAATATAGGTTCAAAGACTAGGAGATGTGTGGAGACCCATACCCGGCAAGCCGGACAGTCTCATCTCATGAGAATTACGTGAACCTCCGCCCTTCCCGAAAGAAGGCATCACCGCTCATAGCTAGCCTATCGGTGCTCAGTATAAAGTTCCATTACATCCAACTCATACATCATGGAAGTTGTCTTCTAGTATGAGGGCATCATAGCTCAATAGATGATTTCTCATCTCATTATTAGTATTAAGTGTTTTAAACTCAATATTTTTCATTAAAGTACTTATAGAGACTGGTCTCTTCATTATCTTACACCCTCATTGATGAATACGTATTGGTAACATTTACTTAGGCTCGTTTGAGATTGCTCTCTCCATATACATTAGCCTCACATCATGATTGTCACCACATTCTTCATTTCATTACGTACATCTTAGGTTCACTTATTTTTTTGAACGTATGTTAAACTTATGTGTCTATACATACAAGCCATGGGGCTTCGTTTATAGTTCGTTAAGTGATTCTTATTTTCCTAAGATTATGTATTACAAGACTTATGTATCTTGTATATATACCAAGATCTTGATTTTTGATCAAAGTAGATTACATTATTCTTGAATATTTTACTCACGTATGACTTATGTATCAATACGGAGGTTTGGGCACGAGAACCCAAATCTTGAATTATTTGGACATCATTTATATTTTTCATTGATTTTAGTTCTAATATTCATAAATTTAGAACTCTAAATTAAATCTCAACATTTTCGTGACATAATACATTTTCTATTTTAATTAGAATTCTAAATTAAATTTCAATCATTTACATGAAAGAATAATTTCCTAATTTAATTAGAATTCTAATTTAAATCTCAATATTTACATAAAAGAATTAGTATTCTATTTTTAATCAAAATTCTAAATTTAATCTCAATGTTTACATAAGAGAATTAATTTTTTTCAACTTTAATTAGAATTTTAATTTATTATTATTATTATTTTTAATTACATTCGCTTGAATAGGGAGGTTGTGGGTTCGAACCCCCACAGCCCCCTTTATTTTTCTCTTATTTTCGCTGGAAATGGAGGCTGTGAGGTGGTGGGTTCGAACCCCCACAGCCTCACCTTTATTTCCTTAATATTTGTACCCCTCCCTTCAACTCTGAGGTCGTGGGTTCGATCCCCACGCCTCGCATCCCTTTTTATTCTTTTTTTTTTTCGCGAACTGGGGGTCGTGGGTTCGATCCCCGCCCCCAGCATTCCCTTTTAAATCTTTTTTTTTTTTTTTGCGCGTGGCTGGGGTCGCGAGTTCGATCCCTGCCAGCCCCATTTTTTTTTTTTAATTAAGGCATGCTGCAGGGAGGTCCTGGGTTCGATCCCTGCAGGCCTCAAAACTTTTTTTTTTAAATTTTTTGATGTTCAAAAATTTCCAGATTCTTTTAAAGTCTGTTTTCAAGTTCTGGAAATTTATTCTACGATTTTTCTTCACTTTTTCATCAAGTTTAACATTAATTCTTAGGGAAATTTCATGGTTCATTCATAATGTTTTAATTACACATTATATTTTTTTTTATAGATTCGTCTAACCAAGAATTACTCCCTCAATCAAGCCACCTAACATTTCATATGAACTTCACGTCTTACCCCATTTTATTCACGAAAAATATACAATCATATTACATTAAACTTTTGGAGCATTACATAAAGAACCTCATTCACTGTAACATACTTACACATAATTTCAAGAAAAACATGGTTGCCTTTCATACGATTCCAAGTACACAAACATAATCATATTCATCGCGAAAACATAATATACACCTAAATCTACCAGCAATCATACCCAACCTAAAATTCATTGGGAGCTAGTGACAGGGGCATGCAACGGGAAACAGCCTTAGTTTCGAGATGAATAACTTGAATCGTAAGGGGCCTCTTGGGAAAGGAGCCAAGAGAGAAGAAACCCATACCTTAATCGATGTTCAAACTTTAATGTTGCTGCCCGGAAAACTCCTCCAAACCACTCCCAATTCACTTCAACGCACACCTCTCTCGACGAACCTCTCTTAGCCTTGACGTTTTGATTACTTATTTTCTTTTACTTGAAAATTTTTTTGTGAGTTTTTCAAGCATGAAAACTGTTGATGTTTTTGGCAGAAATAATGTGATGAAGATGGAGAACGTGAGAGAGAGAGTTAAGGAGCGTGAGAGAGAGAGGACTATTTGGATTAGGAGACTAATTCAAAAATCAGTCAAATAATAAATAAATACAAATCTGTTTTTGATTTATTTATTTATTTATTCATTTAAAACGTGAAAGGACAATTACGCCCTTTAAATACTTATTTATTCTTATTTATATAAAAAAAAATTTTTGAATCGTTACATTATCCCCCCTTAGGAACATTCGTCCCCGAATGACACTACCATTACACCTCATAATGCCAATCAGATCATAACTTAATTGCTATGTACAATCAGCCAATAGCAACAAATACGAAGAGATAAGGAACTATAGTCTTATGAGTAGGAAGCCTAACCCCAAGAGTTGAAAAGATGTGGATATCGGGATCTCATGTCGGCCTCGGCCTCCCACGTAGCACCCTCAACAAGATGGTTTCTCCATAATACCTTCACTGTGGCAATCTCCTTGTTCCTTAGCCGCTTGACCTGTCTGTCTAAGATCTCAACAGGTATTTCCTCATAGGACAAGTCTTCACCAACCCCCAAACCTTCTACAGGTAGGATTGATGCTGGATCACCTAGGCACTTCTTCAACATAGAGACATGAAAGACTGGATGAACAGAAGCTAGCTCCGCAGGCAATGCTAACTCATAGGCCACCTCACCCACGCGTTGTAGGATCTCATATGGCCCCACATATCTCGGACTAAGCTTCCCTTTTCTACCAAATCTCATCACCCCTTTCATAGGAAATATCTTCAAGTAGACCTGGTCACCAACGTTAAATTCTAAGGGTCGTTTTCTGTTGTCTGCATATGATTTTTGTCGGCTGTAAGCAGTAGACAACCTGTCCCTAATCAGTCTAACTTTCTCCAAGGCCTCATGAATGATCTCTGGACCCAAAATAGATGACTCTCCAACCTCGAACCACCCAACTGGAGATCTACACCTCCTACCATACAATGCCTCAAACGGTGCCATCCCAATGCCGGAGTGATAGCTATTATTATACGAGAACTCTATCAAAGGTAGATGGTCATCCCAATTACCTCTAAAGTCGATCACACACGCCCTTAACATGTCCTCCAATGTCTGAATAGTGCGCTCTGCCTGCCCATCTGTCTGAGGATGAAAGGCAGTGCTAAGTTTCACCTGCGTGCCTAAGCTTTTCTGGAAAGATCTCCAAAAATGTGAAGTAAACTGAGCTCCTCTATCTGAAATAATAGACAAAGGGATCCCATGCCATCTCACAATCTCATCAATGTAAAGTCTCGCGTAATCCTCGGCCCTGTAAGTAGACTTCACTGGGATAAAGTGGGCAGACTTAGTCAATCTGTCCACAACAACCCATATAGAGTCATGCTGCCTCCTAGTCCTCGGAAGACCAACTACGAAGTCCATATTAATGGCCTCCCATTTCCAAGTCGGAACCTCAATGATCTGAGTCAGACCACCAGGCTTAAGATGCTCTGCCTTAACCTGCTGACAATTAGGACACTTAGCCACATAGTCTGCAATATCCCTCTTCATGCCATCCCACCAATAAATCTGCTTAAGATCATGATACATTTTTGTGGAACCTGGATGTATGGAATATCTGGACCCATGGGCCTCTGTAACAATCTTGGTCCGTAAATCATCTACATCTGGTACGCACAACCGGTTCTGGTATCTAAGTATGCCATCATCTCCCAAAGCAAAAGACTCATTCATTTTTAACAACACTGAGTCCTTCATCTCCATCAACACCGGATCAAGATGCTGACCCTTCTTGACTTCCACTATCAGGGATGATTCAGAACTAGGGTGAACTGAAACACCTCCACTAGTAGAGTCAACCAACCGTACACCCAGCCTGGCCAGTCTGTGTACCTCTTTCACTAGCTCCTTCTTCTCATCCTCAACGTGGGCTGTACTCCCCATGCTCATCCTGCTCAAAGCATCAGCCACAACATTAGCCTTACCTGGATGATAGTGCACATTCATGTCATAATCCTTCAACAGCTCCAACCATCTGCGTTGCCGTAGATTCAGCTCCCTCTGCGTGAACACGTACTGGAGACTCTTATGATCCGTGAACACATCCACGTGTACTCCATATAGATAATGCCTCCATAACTTCAACGCAAACACCACAGCTGCCAACTCCAAGTCATGAGTGGGATAATTCTTTTCATGAACCTTGAGCTGTCTGGAAGCATAAGCTATCACCTTACCAGCCTGCATAAGAACACATCCCAAACCGACCCTAGATGCATCGCAATAGACAGTGTAATTCTCGCCACTCTTAGGCAGAGTAAGCACCGGGGCTGAAGTGAGTCTGTCCTTGAGCTCCTGGAAACTCTTCTCACAAGTGTCCGTCCATTCAAACTTGGATTTCTTCTTTGTCAAGGTTGTAAGTGGGGCAGCAATGGAAGAAAATCCCTCCACGAACCTGCGGTAGTAACCAGCCAATCCCAGAAAGCTACGGATATCGGTGGGTGTAAGAGGCTTTGGCCATTTCTTAACTGCTTCAGTCTTTCTGGGGTCCACTTCTACACCTTGATCGGACACAACATGGCCCAGGAAGGTCACTGATCTCAGCCAGAATTCACACTTGCTGAATTTGGCATACAGCTGATGCTGTCTAAGTACCTGCAAGGTTAGTCTCAAATGCTGTTCATGCTCTTCCTTGGTCTTAGAGTAGATGAGAATGTCATCAATGAATACTATGACGAAAGAGTCAAGGTATTCACGGAAAACTCTGTTCATGAGGTCCATAAATGCAGCAGGTGCATTCGTGAGACCGAATGACATAACCAAGAACTCATAATGACCATAACGGGTACGAAAAGCTGTTTTTGGGACATCCCTATCCCTAACTCTAAGCTGATGATACCCTGAACGAAGATCAATCTTAGAGAAGAAACTAGACCCTTGGAGCTGATCGAACAAATCATCAATTCTGGGAAGTGGGTACTTATTCTTTATAGTGACTTTGTTGAGCTGCCGATAATCGATACACATTCTAAGGGTCCCATCCTTTTTCTTTACAAACAACACTGGAGCGCCCCAAGGGGATATGCTCGGCTGAATGAAACCCTTATCCGTGAGATCTTTTAACTGCAGCTTCAACTCCTTGAGTTCTGCTGGAGCCATTCTATAAGGAGGAATTGAGATTGGTTTAGTATCAGGTTCTAAGTCGATACCAAAGTCAATCTCTCGAAGGGGAGGGACTCCAGGCAAATCTTCAGGAAACACATCTAGGAATTCATTTACTACAGGCACCGAGTCTATGGAAGGAACATCATGATCTAAATCATTAACACTCACTAGATGACATAATAACCCTTTGGCCATCATTTTATTGGCCTTAAGATTTGAAATCAAGGGGTTAGGACGAATCGGATTGTACCCCTCCCAGACTAACTCTTCTTCATTAGGGAAACGAAACCTCACCACTCTACTACGACAGTCCAAGCAAGCATAATGGCTGTGAAGCCAGTCCATGCCAAGAATAATATCAAAATCATGCATGGGTAACTCAATCAAGTTTGCACACATAGCCTTGCCACTCACAACTATTGGGCAATTCTTGTATACCCTTTCGGTTCTCACATTTTCTCCTAAAGGCGTACTAACCACTATAGGATCATGCAGAACTTCAGGTAGTATTTCAAAGGTAAGGGCAAGCAGAGGAGTTACAAAGGAAAGCGTAGACCCTGGATCAAGTAAAGCATAAACAGAAGTTGAGAATACTTGCAGCATACCTGTGACCACATCAGCGGACTTCTCCTGCTCCTCCCTACCTTTCAAGGCATAAAATCTGTTCCTCTTCGGAGGTTCGGCTGCTGCTGCATTATGTGGGGTAGGCCTAGGCTGAGCATTACCCCCAGCCTGACCTCTGTTCTGGGGACAGTCTATGACCATGTGTCCACTCTTACCACAACCGAAACAGGCATTAGTGCCCTGTCTACATTCTCCAAGGTGCATTCGGCCACACTTAGTACAAGTCTTCCTTGGACGCTGCATCTCACCTCCATTGCCCCTCTTGGGTTCGGGTCTGCCTCCTCTAGGCGTTGTATTTCTCTGAGGGTCAGAATTTCCAGCACTCTGTTGCCCCTTCTTGAATTTGGGCTGCTCGCGGACGCTAAAATTGTTTCTATGGCCTCCATGACTGGGACCTGCCTGATCTTGAGGCCTAGGCCTCCTAACATCACGTACACCTCTCCTCTTTCGACTGTCCTCTACCTGCTGGACATGCATCATTAATCTAGAAAGGTCCATATTATCATGGAGCATCGCAGCCCGACAATCTTCCTCCAGGTCTCCATTGATTCCTGTGAGGAATCTGCTCATCTCCTCCCTGCTGGTAGAAACCAAGGGAGTAGCATACCTGGATGATTTCAACAAAGTTAAGTACTCTCATCATTCTTGTTATCAAATACTAAGGGAAGTACATACCTTGATAACTTCACAAACTTCAGGGAATACTCCCTGACAGTCATGGATCCTTGCTTGAGGTTGATGAACTCCTCAACCTTGGCCTCTTTCATCTCTCTAGGGAAGAACCTTTCCAAAAATGCTGTCTTGAACAGCTCCCAGGTGACTGGCACCCCTCCTAGGACACGGCTATCTCGCCACATTTTGCACCAAGTCTGTGCAACATCTTTGAGCTGGTAGGAAGCCAACTCAGCCTTCTCAATATCAGTGGCCCCCATGGCCACCAGTATCTTATGCAACTCGTCTATAAATTCCTGGGGATCTTCTGAAGTCTTAGCCCCTGTGAAAATTGGAGGATTCATCCTTGTGAAGTCTCGCAGTCTGTCAGCTATGCTGCGAGCCGGTGGGTTTTCCCTCAGAACATCCTGCCGGTTGACTTGGGCAGTCATAGCTTGGGCCTGCATCGTGATGGCCTGTGCCATCTGGGCTAGAGATGCCCTCACCTCCGCATTAGTCAACCCAGCTGGGTTCACTGGCATGGCCACTCCTTCAGCTGGAGCCTGGGGTGGATTCTGATTACCCCAAGCTGCTGCTGCTCCCGTCCTCAGACCCTTAGTTCCCCAGGTATTCATTCTCTGAAAACAGCAAGGTTGATGTTAGACACGTTCGTAACACCAAGAATTTAAACATTAGGAAGAGCACAATAAGATAAGAAGAAGGGAAGTCTTTCCTACGCATCATGCAGTCTCTAATCCAGGATAGTGGTGCACTTCACTACCATGACTTAGAAACTACTCAATGTGGTTGATGTGAACTCATTATTCTAGGAATTTAACCTAGCGCTCTGATACCAACTTTGTCACGACCGGAATCTAGACCCCAGACGAGACCGGCGTCGTTGACCTCTCAGAGGTCGCAGACAAGCCTGCTTACGTCATTCTTACTTTACATAGATTAATTTTAGCGGAAAATTTGAAATTTTTGATTCTTTAATCATACTTGCTGAACATTCTTAACATTTCGTAATCGTTCATCATCAACCATCTAACATTTAAGAGATAAGCAACTGAAAGAAATAATTCATTAAGTATTAATTGTATATCGGCCAAAATAGCACCAATACAAAGTTTGAACCAAAACAGGAAAGAAACGCTAGTGGAACATGTTCCGCTAGCTCAACTCTAAAACTACGCTAGAATGTAAAACAGTAGCATCCTCGAAAGCATGAGGACCTACCAAACTCCGGATGAATACTGATGTCCGGATAGCTGCAACAACGAACCTGTAGCTCTAGCGTCCACCTGTGCCTGCACCTAAAAATAGATGTTCGTATGGAATTAGTACACACTTGTACTAAGTATGAGTATATGCAAGTACACACCAGGGACATGCATGAGGAAGAATAGCTCTTTCCTAACAACATGATTTTTGGAAGTCAAGTCAGTGGACTTGCCAAATTGAGATTGGGAAAGTTATGCCATGAGAGTGACATGCATCATTATAATTATCGTATAGCACACAAAACATAACATATTCATATAACACATAACATATAACACATACTTTCTTTCATATTATTCATTCGTATACTATGAGACCTTATTATCATAGACTTAACTTTAAGACTTTCCAAAATGAGGGCTCAACATATGGGACCTCAACTAGGGAGCCTTCTTTAGCAAACACAGAGTCTGCTTCACTCATTCATTCGTATTTCATTTCAATTCATTCATAGGCCAGTGCGAACACCAGCTATACCTAGGATGTAGTTTAAGACTTTCATCGGGTTTGCTGTGCAATGATCAGGAATGACCTAATGTCATTACCTGAATCTAGCTCACCTCTTGATTATCCTATCCTAACACCTTCGGTATCATTCATTTCTTTATATGATTCATTTGAGGCTGGCCTCATTCATTCATTGGGAACTTTAACTTTAACCGACATAGATCATGTGAGCATCATGAAATCCAGTGTCTTCCCCACACCGAAAAGAGGTGGAATCACCGGCCAAAGCGATTCAAATAACATGCTAGCGTATATGGGAATTTAACCCCGCCAGATCCCTATAGTGGCAATATAGGTTCAAAGACTAGGAGATGTGTGGAGACCCATACCCGGCAAGCCGGACAGTCTCATCTCATGAGAATTACGTGAACCTCCGCCCTTCCCGAAAGAAGGCATCACCGCTCATAGCTAGCCTATCGGTGCTCAGTATAAAGTTCCATTACATCCAACTCATACATCATGGAAGTTGTCTTCTAGTATGAGGGCATCATAGCTCAATAGATGATTTCTCATCTCATTATTAGTATTAAGTGTTTTAAACTCAATATTTTTCATTAAAGTACTTATAGAGACTGGTCTCTTCATTATCTTACACCCTCATTGATGAATACGTATTGGTAACATTTACTTAGGCTCGTTTGAGATTGCTCTCTCCATATACATTAGCCTCACATCATGATTGTCACCACATTCTTCATTTCATTACGTACATCTTAGGTTCACTTATTTTTTTGAACGTATGTTAAACTTATGTGTCTATACATACAAGCCATGGGGCTTCGTTTATAGTTCGTTAAGTGATTCTTATTTTCCTAAGATTATGTATTACAAGACTTATGTATCTTGTATATATACCAAGATCTTGATTTTTGATCAAAGTAGATTACATTATTCTTGAATATTTTACTCACGTATGACTTATGTATCAATACGGAGGTTTGGGCACGAGAACCCAAATCTTGAATTATTTGGACATCATTTATATTTTTCATTGATTTTAGTTCTAATATTCATAAATTTAGAACTCTAAATTAAATCTCAACATTTTCGTGACATAATACATTTTCTATTTTAATTAGAATTCTAAATTAAATTTCAATCATTTACATGAAAGAATAATTTCCTAATTTAATTAGAATTCTAATTTAAATCTCAATATTTACATAAAAGAATTAGTATTCTATTTTTAATCAAAATTCTAAATTTAATCTCAATGTTTACATAAGAGAATTAATTTTTTTCAACTTTAATTAGAATTTTAATTTATTATTATTATTATTTTTAATTACATTCGCTTGAATAGGGAGGTTGTGGGTTCGAACCCCCACAGCCCCCTTTATTTTTCTCTTATTTTCGCTGGAAATGGAGGCTGTGAGGTGGTGGGTTCGAACCCCCACAGCCTCACCTTTATTTCCTTAATATTTGTACCCCTCCCTTCAACTCTGAGGTCGTGGGTTCGATCCCCACGCCTCGCATCCCTTTTTATTCTTTTTTTTTTTTCGCGAACTGGGGGTCGTGGGTTCGATCCCCGCCCCCAGCATTCCCTTTTAAATCTTTTTTTTTTTTTGCGCGTGGCTGGGGTCGCGAGTTCGATCCCTGCCAGCCCCATTTTTTTTTTAATTAAGGCATGCTGCAGGGAGGTCCTGGGTTCGATCCCTGCAGGCCTCAAAACTTTTTTTTTTAAATTTTTTGATGTTCAAAAATTTCCAGATTCTTTTAAAGTCTGTTTTCAAGTTCTGGAAATTTATTCTACGATTTTTCTTCACTTTTTCATCAAGTTTAACATTAATTCTTAGGGAAATTTCATGGTTCATTCATAATGTTTTAATTACACATTATATTTTTTTTTATAGATTCGTCTAACCAAGAATTACTCCCTCAATCAAGCCACCTAACATTTCATATGAACTTCACGTCTTACCCCATTTTATTCACGAAAAATATACAATCATATTACATTAAACTTTTGGAGCATTACATAAAGAACCTCATTCACTGTAACATACTTACACATAATTTCAAGAAAAACATGGTTGCCTTTCATACGATTCCAAGTACACAAACATAATCATATTCATCGCGAAAACATAATATACACCTAAATCTACCAGCAATCATACCCAACCTAAAATTCATTGGGAGCTAGTGACAGGGGCATGCAACGGGAAACAGCCTTAGTTTCGAGATGAATAACTTGAATCGTAAGGGGCCTCTTGGGAAAGGAGCCAAGAGAGAAGAAACCCATACCTTAATCGATGTTCAAACTTTAATGTTGCTGCCCGGAAAACTCCTCCAAACCACTCCCAATTCACTTCAACGCACACCTCTCTCGACGAACCTCTCTTAGCCTTGACGTTTTGATTACTTATTTTCTTTTACTTGAAAATTTTTTTGTGAGTTTTTCAAGCATGAAAACTGTTGATGTTTTTGGCAGAAATAATGTGATGAAGATGGAGAACGTGAGAGAGAGAGTTAAGGAGCGTGAGAGAGAGAGGACTATTTGGATTAGGAGACTAATTCAAAAATCAGTCAAATAATAAATAAATACAAATCTGTTTTTGATTTATTTATTTATTTATTCATTTAAAACGTGAAAGGACAATTACGCCCTTTAAATACTTATTTATTCTTATTTATATAAAAAAAAATTTTTGAATCGTTACAGCCCCACTCTGACAGCTTGAATTTTTTAGTAGTTTAACTATAAGAGGTTTTGATTTGTAGTATTTAGAATTAAGACACTGGATTGAACAAACTTCCACAATCTCCCTCAGTAGCCATTTTCCTTTACATGGTGTAGTCTTTTTGATTTTGATTGTTTCGTAAAAGTTGAAATTGTGTCGTGTAAGAGAATGGGGGTCTGTTAATGTATTGAGGATCAAGAGGTGAGCTGCTAAGAATATATGGCAAGTTGTGCTATTATGCAATTTTAATTGCTTAGACTAGTTGCACAAAAGGCAGTGACCGGTGAGGCTCTTCAACGAATTCTTATGTTCCTTCGTTTGCTACTTCTGATGTTGAGGGCATCTGCTTAACATGAAAGTTTGAAACTATTTTTTCTCCTCTTAGTATGATGCTCCATTTCTAGTATCATAATTTTTTCCAAGTGAATATTCTTATATTAGAACTTTTATTTCCTTTTTCCATGAGATGTACTTCCTTATAAGACTATTCTTTTATGTTTGTTATTTTTCTAAGTTGTCTACTCTTAGTTTGAACTTTAACCTAGTCTCCACTTCCCATACAGTATCAGTTATTATAGGCATTTGGGGACCTGCTATGTTAAGGTGGATGACAATGTTAAGTATTAGTTTCTTGACATTGACAAATGCCATTTTGATGTGCAGAAAGTTCTGCTCAATTTATTATTTTACTTCATCACCTGAAGTTCTGCCTTCTTTTGAAGGATTTGGTGTCTCCATGAGATGGACTGGTGCTGATGGGAGGAAGATATGACAATGTTTTTGCGAAATGTTGGACTGACATCTTCTTTTCTATTGTATTGGTGCTGCTGTACATATGACAACTATGATGTTCTTAACTTGGAATTGTTGTAGTCTATAGGATATTGATCAAGTAGGTTGTTTGACAGTTTCTGTTCATTTTTAACAGATGTCCTGTTATTTATTATTTTGTGGTTTTACATCAACACGAATAGCCAAGAATTTGTTGCAGAAACACTTTGGACTTTCATTGTTGAAGGATTTTCAGGAGGAAGCTCTAGAAGCTTGATTGTCTCATCAAGGTTGTCTTGTTCTTTCAGCAACAGGATCAGGTACTAGCCCCTCACACTTTTCTTTCTTCACTATTCTCTCCCTTGTAAAATATGATTTTTGATCCCTCGGAGTTATGTTTCTGTAGGGAAATCTGTGTTTTCAGAGTCCGGCACTGCTGACTGGGAACGTTGTCATTGTTATATCACTGTTGATTAGCTTGATGCATGATCAGTGTTTGAAGTTAACAAAACATGGTGTTTCTGCTTGCTTCCTTGGGTCTTGTCAAACTGATCAAAGTGTTGAGCAGAAAGCAATGGCAGGCATATATAGCATCATTTATGTATGCCCTGAGACAATTCTAAGGTATTGAGCATGTTAATCTTTTGAATTGTACTTCAAGGATAGTATTGGTTGTTGTTTGACAAATGAGTTTCCTGGTTTTTTTTTCCCTTTTCTTTCAGACTCATAAAACTCCTCCAAAGCCTTGCATAAAGTCATGGCATTGCTCTAGTTGCAGTCCATGAAGTTCATTGTGTTTCTAAGTGGGGACATGATTTTCCACCAAATTACAGGTTTATATTCTTCTGTTTTTTGATAAATTTATTGAAATTGGTCAAAGATTCAGCACTGGTAAGTCCTTTGATATAAGATGAATCTATAGTCTCTTTTTTTTTTTTGAAAATGGTAACTTAAATCCTAAAGTCTTTTCCTTAGAGTGAAAATAATAAGAAGGAACTTCTTATGACCAAGCCAACTACAGTCTTTGCAGGTGGTAGTTCACATTGGGTGTGGGCTAGGGTGGGCTCACCTTCCGAATTCTGGTTCTGTGTTTGTTTAGGCACTTGATCAGTTGAAGCTCAAGGAGCCTCTGCTGTTTCTGTTACTACTGACAAGCAATTATCGAATTTTTTCTCCTCGTTAATCTAGTAACACACCACAACAACTTTCTTAAGTTCCTTGAGTTTTGTTATCATTCTGTTGTGAAGACAGTGCTTGCACTGTGGTCTTTTGCTACACCTGACTCTAGTATGTCCCATTTATTTCCTAGTTATTTCTCTTATTCAATTACAGGGACTAATTCACCAGTTGAGCGTAGATATGACTCTTAATATATCATGCTTATTAACTGATTAAAAAATACCATGCATATGACTAGACAAACTCCTCGGATATATCTCGTTTCAACTCTGTTCTAGCCAAGCAAAAGCTGCAGGAGAATATTGACAAATTTTCCGGGTATCATAGGCATATCTGTTTTGAGAGAGAACTTTAGAATGGATACCATGAAGTTTCTGAAGTTTGACATTCCGATCATGGCACTGACTGCTACTGCCACTACTCATGTTCGAGAATACATTCTTCGGTCATTGCACATGTCAAAGGTGACACAAATTTTCGCTTTGTTTTTCCTGCCAAATCTCCGATTTTGTAGTTAATTAATCTACACCGTGGTACGGTAATTTTTTGGTTTGGTATTCCTTGTATGTCATGCATTTGCAGTTGCTGCACCGTTTCACTCTTCTCTTTGTTTCTCTTATTTTTTCCTTATTTTGTTTGTTGTGTGTGTGTGTGTATGGGGGGGGGGGGGGGGGGAACTGGGAAAGGGCACACTTATTTATTGTTAATCATCCATACACCATTTAAACTTCCATGAAGTTAAATTATTCAGAGTACTCAATACTTAAAATGTGTCATTATGTTCGCCTATCAATTGACATCCTGTATTTATACTCAAGGACTAAATTACTACTTTCTTTGACTAGTTATGGTATTTAAGCTAGATCCATAATCTTTGTGTCACTTTATAACTGCTGCATAATACCATGACAGGGTTATATTGCATATTAATAAAGTTTTAGTTTTATTTTTGCTCAAGTGTTAGTGTTTGAACCTTCTAAAGGTACAGTTTTCATTCTCTGTACATATGCTGATAGAAATAATAGTAAATCACTTCAGTTCTGCTCCTTGCAGGTGAAGTGCACTCTAATACATCATCTTTAGCATCCTACAAAATGGATTTTTATGATGGATAAAATACTTATTCCAGAAAAGGTAAGTCTTCCTCGAAAAATAAGTTAATGTGAACAAATCCGGAGGAGAACTCTGAAAGCTCTGATAATGCTTCCAATGGTTTCATGGATGAATGTAATGCTTCATTGTTTCTGACAGTGACAATGAAGTATCTTCTCCTGGGAGATATGATTAAGATTCATGGAAGGACTGACAATTGTCTGTTGAGCATCCGGAAGATGAGTGTGATATTGTGCATAATATTATATGAATACCTATGGTGATAAGAAAACTCATGCCTTCTCCTGGGTTTAGCAGAGTTTATCCTGCAGTGCTAAAGTTTGATTGTGATACACATACACCAAATGCTCTGTTATTCAACTTAAATTATCCAGAAGAGTCATGTTTATCTATTGATCTGAGACATCGGCTCCCAAGAGGGAGGGAGGCACTACATGTATTTTGAGCTGTTTAATTTCTTTTGTGAAACAGTTCTGTATGCAAACTTGTCAAAGGACACCTACGCTTCTACCAAGTCAAAGAAGTGAGGAGCAAACAAAACAAGCATATAAGCTGTTACTCTGATTGCTTTGGTTGTAAGCTAATTATTAATTGAACGACTTCAATTAGTACTTTGGTTTCCATTTATGTGTTGGTTATGTTTAACAGATATGGAATGTACACTTCTTGCTATAGAGCCAAGCTACTTGTGGAGTACTTTGACGAGCACTTACTTTTGAAGATATATCTCGTGGATGTCAAGACACACTGGCTATTGTGCTTTTTCCTTTGTTCCTTACATGTCAAGGATGTGTGCTTGTGCTTCTCTGTTGATTTTCTTCCACGTTTCTTTTCGGGGTGGGCTATTAATTCATTTCTAATATTTGATTCCTCTAAGTTAGTCTCTAAATTGAGGTTTCTGGTACTCATTTTATCACAGGACATGCCACATAAAAGAGAGATTCATTTGTAGCAGTTCGAAGTAAAAAATGACTTTCTATGCATGTAAAGATGTGCCAAATGTATCCCATTGCTAATATCTTTTTCAATTCATGCTTACTGCTGTTTGCTTTTTATCTCTGAGTAAAGTTATTTTTTGCTCAAGAAAATACTTGTTTATCGTAGGTTCTCTTACTTGCAATGAGAGTTCAGTTTCTTAGTTTATGTCATTTACCTGGCACATAATGCGCAGGTGTGATATATGCATCAAAGGTCCACCTGAAAGACAGAATTTAGAGGCTGAGGCAATGATCATCTTGCAAGTTGTTGCTACTCATTGTGTGAGTATGTCTGCCATCTCGCATTTGCTTGCCCTCATTCGTACTTTGTCATCTCATTTTGGCATTGCTGGTCATTGTTAATCCTTTCTGGCGCAGAGGAATTTTGCAGACATCTCCTATGGTGGTTATGAAGGGAGACTTGGTGAGAGTCCAAACATCAAGGCTTTAGTCGGCAAAATAAGAGAACAGGTACTTATTCTGCACAAGGCCCTTTCTCTACCTCTTATCCCTTGCTATCTGCTAGTTTGATGTGCATGCCCCATTGAAAATTCTCCCTTGCTGTCTTCTAGTTTAATGTGCATGCCCCATTGAAAATTCTCCGTGAGGGCCCTTTTAGAAAGCATGTCTGCCAAGGGATATGACAAAGAACCTACAAATCTTCCTTCAATTTGAATGAGCTTCTTGTTACCACTTTCTCAGATCTTTCATGCCCTGCCAATAGAGTTCCCTGGAGATATATCATGTTTGTAATTTGGATTGCTCTCGAAGAGACTTGTTCAAAATCTTTTTCGACATCAATTACACGTTGGGTTGCTTATAACAATCTGCAATTCCCGCCTTATGGTGTAAAGCTACTATGTCATACTGAAAATAGGTTCAATTTGTCGAGCAGCTGTCCTGCTGCTACATGTTACTCTACTCTTAACAAGGTCGTGTTTTATTTTGCTCATCTCATAAGTGCCAATTTTCTTTTACAGAACTTTGACAATCCGCTTTGCATGTATTCTGGTATACTATACCACTTTAAATTTATTCATTTTTTAGAGAGTACCTTTAAGTTGCTCATGCATTCCTCTATTCTTGTAAATTCTGATACTTATCGAGAATTATATTTATATCTACTTTTGTTTTCAATCTTTCTGCTAGCATATAACATCAACTCCACTCTGTTTGTGTTCAACCAATGCATGAGAATTGCCAGATATTTGTTTTATTTAAATTGATCCGTGTTTGTTGTTTTCCACCATATTTACAACATTGTTGTTAAGGCTCTTTTGTATTTTACCGTTTCCTATTGCAACTCTAATCTTGTCATTTGTCTTCTGTGTATTTTGTTGTAGTGTCAACAATTTAGTGCAAGTGACCTCTTGTGGTGGAGAGGTCTTGCTTGACTGTGGGAAGTAGAAGGATTTATTAGGGAGGGCGACGACATGTTATGCTTTCTGCACTGTAACCTTAATTATTTTATATAAGGTTGTACCAACTAAGTTTTGGCACTATGTTTCTCAAATCCATCCATTCTTCGTTACTTTTATGACCTATCTGATATATCCTTCTCATTTTATACCTTACTCACTGCTGAAAACTCTGATTTTAGAATCATGTACGATGTGACAGCCAACCAGGGAGTGTAAACAATTACTTGAAATCCTTTCTAATTTTCTATTATTGGTCTTATGAAGGTTCAAGTTGGTCTATTCTATATGTTTAAGTCAAGAAGTTTCACTAACAAATATCAGGTTGGTGCCAAAAAGTAGTACCCATACGTAAGGATTATACTGCCCCCAATTTTTATGAAATACAAGGTGCTCATTGAATGCAAGATGCACGCATGACTTTGCTGGAGTCATACATTATCTTCCACCAAATTTGACCAACTATCCATACAATGTGTTATTTCTCTGTCATACCAAAAATACAAGTGAAATAGAAAAGATCTTCTAATACTTTCTCTGTCATTTGCACTATCAACATTCGCCTGTTTGTGAAAATTCCGTTTGTTCTGTATACTTCAAAAGACACAAGGTGGTTTTGTATTCCAACCTGCCTTCCTTCCATTGCCTATCCTCTCTGATCTCCAACTTGTAATTGTTTACTCCACTGTCGGTGATCACACCGAACAGATGTTAAGCAATGAGAATGCGAGACTCCACAGTTGTATAGCCAACCACCAATGCAACGAGAGATGATTAGTATCTTCTCCAGATTCTTCGCACATAAATACCAACTCACAAATATCCTCCTCCTTATTCTTGTGTTGTCCACTGTTAGGATTTCATCTTGCACTGCACACCAAACAAGAAAAGTTGCTTCAGAAGTTTGATGTTTCAAACCTTTTTCCACATATTGCTATTATATCCCATTTCTGACAACTCTGGAATAGTCTAGATCATAGGTTTCGATGGTCTTTAGCACCCACGCCTATATTTCAGTTTATCCCCTCACTCATCCTCGGTTGGATAATTATATTATTTCTGAAAGTAAAGCAGTACTGTTGTTATAATTTGAAATGTCCTGGATATGAGTTTCTTTTAATTTATGAAAGAGGTCAAGGGTTTTTGGGACAAAGCTAAAAGACAATAGATGATTATATTGGGACAGGACTGCCTTATGATAAGATTGTTTACCAGGAAAACTGCAGTAGTTTAAAAATGTCACTAAGAATAAGACGTTTAATTACCCTTTTGCTTGGTTGCTATATTTGTGATTTGCTTGTTTTACTTTATCTGTCTGGTTCCTCCTTCTTGATGAAGAACGTGGAAAGATAGAACTAGTCAAACGTGTGGAAGTTTGATTGTTAAAACTGCTGTTGTTTTCTTGGAACTATGGTTTCACGACAATACTAGAATGATGCATCTTTAGCAGGTATATTTCTTCTGGGAGGGGAGGGTGGTGGAGGTAAAGGTTTTCAGTTGGTGCCTTATTTTCCACTTCCTTTATGTCATGTTACCTTTGAAATCGATCTTGAACTTGGAGTATGTTTGTATGTGGTTATTTTCAATGATACAGATGATCATTTATAGCGAATGTTGTAGACTGTGTGCAGATAATATATCCAGAAGTAACAGAATGTGGAAGGCAGTTCCTGAGTTCTGAAACACAGCAGCCATTCCATGTTTATCCTGAAGTAGATATGTTGCTGTCCATGACAAGTCCCAAGTCCTTTTCCAGTTTTGCTGAATGGGAAAAGGGTGGGCTGATCCCGAGATTCGTCGCCAACACTGGCAAAGAAAGCGAACTTGAAATCTCCAAGAAAACGAAAATGTAAATGTAGCCTGATTCTAATACAGTTCGAGGAAGATTGACTGCCATGCTAACAAAAAAGTGGCACAAAGTGATGTCTATGTAGACTTAGCTTGCCTTGAGAAGGAAACTCTTAAGGTTTGTGGCACCATTAACAACAAGAAGCGCATCTGGTGTAGTGGTATCATAGTACCCTCCCACGGCATATGTACCCCTTATTCAGAAGCTTCCAATCCTCGTTAACTAAAAACTTCCACTCTTCCTCATTAACTCGCCCTCCGTCGTTAGTGTCACGTGAGGGTGCCTCCTTACAACTTAGTGTTCTTGGTAAGATTTTCCCCATCATCGTACTTTGGGAACTTGACACTGATGTCATAGTTGGTATAATATAAGCTGTGGCACATATTGTGTGCTTTGGCTTAACAAACTCACAGATTTGTCTCTTGGACAACTCTATCATCAATGCCCAAAAGCACTCATACTGTGTGAACTTTGCTATGTTCATATATATCACTTCACTCATTTTTCAAGCTTTTTGACGTGAGATTTTCCTAGGTGTCATATGTATATGAGCAGCTTGGCAACATACAAGCCTGCCAACTCTTTCTCTTTGACCCGCCCGCATCAACCACCCTCCATCCTGGGCATTACAAAAAATGATGCTGTTTAGGAATGAAGTTGTTTGATACTCTTCCTTGTCAGTTGAGCAGTAAGGTTTGCTCTCTCTCTTTTCAGTTGCCAAAATCACATCTAAGGCAGGTGCATAAGGAATTTCACGAGAACACTCTGCAGGTGATGTGTTAGATGGAGTAATATTTAGAAACGTTTTGTATCTTATTTAACAAGTTAATCCATGTCTGTAGGTCTTTTATCCTTTGCATTCAATATTTTAGAATGTTATGTGCATATTCCCCCAATGTTCATGAAGAGGAAATTCATCGTTGAACTTATTGTCCTCATTTTTGTGTGAATCAAGTTGGGTCAATCTCTATGTCTTGATCTCATATGCTTTATAGGTTATTTATCTGAACTTGGTCCAATTGAGGGTTCATATGCTGAACCCTTTTACTTTGACATTGAGGCATAGTACTAGTAGTATTTGTTTTTATTGGTTGAATTAGTTTCGGTGTGGTCCAATCTCTGTACTGTCTGATACTATTTACTAATAGATGATTCTAATATAAGAGGTTTTGTACATTTAGAATATATTGTGGTATGCAAATCTAGGTTTTGACTCTAATTACTTAATTGCTGCCTCAATTCTTATGAAAGAAACTTCTAAAAATAATTTTATAGTAAACTTCACTTCTAAAAAAAAGTTACATTGTTTTCTGAATTGCCCACTTACATTGTCATTAAATGTTGTTGATAAGATGCCACAAATAAGTCTGCAACATGGAATGGTGGTCCTTTGGTTCTGTTTCACGAATCACGAGTGGTTCAGCAATATGGAATGAACACTTCTTGTGTAGAGCCAAGACAGTTGTGGAGTACTTTGGCGAGCAGTTCCTTTTGGAGAAATTTCTCGTGTATGTCAAGACACGCTGGCTATTGTGCTCTCTCTTTTACTCCTTACAAGCTGCTTCATGTCATGGAAGTGTGCTTGTGCTTTTCTGTTAATTTTCTTCCACTTTCCCTTTTGGGGTGGGTGTGGAGGCAAAGAATATCTTTTTCAATTTATGCTTACTGATGTTTGCCTTTATCTTTTGAGTATAGTTAATTTTTGCTCAATAAAATACATGTTTGTCACAGGTTTTTCTTGCAATGAGTTCACTTTCTTAGTTTATGGCATTTACCTGGTACATAATGCACAGGTGTAGTATATGCATCAAAGGTCCACCTGGAAGACAGAGCTTAAAGGCTGAGGCAATGATCTTCTTGCAAAGTTGTTGCTGCTCATTGTGTGTGAGTTTGTCTGCCATCTCACATTTACTTGCGCTCCTTCGTACTTTGTCATCTCATGTTGGCATTGCTGGCCATTGTTAATCCTTTGTGGTGCAGAGAAACTTTGCAGACACCTCCTATGGTGGTTATGAAGGGAGACTTGACGAGTGGCCAAACATCAAGGCTTTAGTCAGCAGAATAATGGAACAGATACCCTCTCTTTGGTATGGGGCGAGTGAAGTGTATGTAGTACCTTGCCTTGAGAGGGAAGCTCTTAAGGTCTATTTAGGATTGGAAATCTATGACTTAAAAGAGTAAGAGACTTTTTTCACTTCATATGAAAATCCTTATGTTACATCATCTCCAGATATTTGTTTGCCTTTCCCCCTAAATTCTAAGGAATTAGTTAACTTTAGTTGTACGTCAACGACAAGAAGCGCATCTGGTGTAGTGGTATCATAGTACCCTCCCACGGTACTGACCGGGGTTCGATTCCCCGGATGCGCACTCTGTTCATTTTTGACATTGATTTGTAAGGCATTATAATTCACTTCCCCCATTGATGCAAAGCAAAGAATCAATATTCCCTTTCTGTTTCCTCTTCCTGATATTTTACTTCAAGAGAGAGCCTCAATGAATTTTACATCATTCTTGCTATACTTGCCAATCTAGAGGAGAAGGCAAGAGAAACAAATAGCAGCTGCGAAATTGAGGATAATAACATAAGCCATAGATACTTGACCAAATATGCAATTAGATGTTATCAGATTGTACCCTGATGATTATGAGAGTGCTTCAAGACCTGTTTGGTTAATTGGAAAATCAAGAAGACAAAGGAACAATAATCATTAGCATAGATCAAGATACATGTTCTTCATCATTTCTTGATTATACCATTTCCTTTCATCTCTAACCAAAAGATAAGCAATATTCCTTTTGGGTGTTTACCATATCAACATCAACAATAATAATTACTTTACTACATTCCAGTTTTCAAACAAGTTGAATTGGCTATATGAATATACATTTCTTCATTTAAGCTCGGATTATATCATTATCAAGAGGTATTCACAAATCCCAACAAAATATGTTAGAAATTTCAGGAGGATTAAGGTAGTAATGACAAATGGTACAAAATTATCCTTCATCCACCTATTGACTCCAAAATGCCCTTTTCATCCACCTATTGGCTCCAAAATACCCTTGTCATACACCTTTGTGTTCAAAATTGACCACTTTTTTAATTGTTTTAAAATTAAACTCTTTAAATATTTTTTAAAATACTTGACGTTCAATTATTGATTATAATTACAATTTATTAATATAATTTATAAACTAATCCACTACACAATCATTACCAACTATACCTCACCCAATTAATAATCCAATTATAATATCAAAATCGTCATAAACACTACTAAAACACGATGAAATTATAGATTTCTGAAAATGATATTCAAAATTATTCGAGTCCAAATCGGAGTCCTAATTAAATTTAGGTTGAGCCGCTTATTTAGGAGGACACTTTCTTTCAAAATAGAATTAGAAATTTATGATTAAAGGTAAAGAAGTAATACATCCCGGTTCATGCACTTTTTTAAAATATAATTTTATAAATATTTATGATTTGTTTTAAAACTTTAATATATTATTTTGAAAAAAAGTTACCTATGAAGTAACATCACATAATTGAGACGTAAGAATAATTAAGATAAACATAGTTAGACTTTTACGTTTATTGGTGATTTTCATTTAGCCACTTGAATGTATGATAATTTACTTCTATAATTTTTTAAAAACACTAAATTGGCAGAAGCTTGCATTAATAAATTGACTGGTTCATTAATTTAGAGGGATTTAATTATTAATGGGGTTGGTAGTGGATTAATTTATAAATTATACTAATAAGTTAAATTATAACATATAGTTGAGCACCATGTATTTTAAAAAATATTTAAATATAAAACCGTAAAATAAGTGGTCAATTTTGAATCAAAAGGTGGATGACAAGGGTATTTTGGACCCAATAAGTGGATGGAGAGTAATTTTGTACCATTTCCAATACTTTAAGGGTATTTTAGGCCCTTTTTCCGAATAAAGAAAGACACACAGAAATATGCACCAATAAACTTTTTTCCTAAGTTCGTGAAATTATCTTTTAATTGAGAACGAAAATAAAAGTTATATTTTTTTTAAAGAAATACAAGTATTTAAGGTTACTGTATTTATTTGTGATTTTTTGGCATTAATTTTATAGTTTTTTCATATTTTTTTATTTTTATTAATCGATTACTCATTTTCAAAATTTACTGAAAAGAATAAAAATTAAAAAAAATTATTAAATTTTAAAAATAATTATCAAAATTCAATCTTAAATTATTATAATAACAATTATTATAAGAATTTTCTTATTAATTATCTAGATAACATTCCATGAAAGTTGGAATATTTAGCAATGTTTTAGCGAAGATGTGTTGACTTTATACTAATAAATGATGGTGTATCGACCACCTAATAAAATTGTTAGGTTAAGTTTATTTTTTTATTCTTTTTCGAAAATTGATCCAAGAAAATAAATGGAAAATTGTCTGAATTTTTGGCATGTTATATACATAGAATAATTCTCGTTTGTTCGTTCATGATTTGTATGCATCTATTGAAATATATAAAGATTATAATCTATAAATAATAGAAAACTCTATATATAATTTAAATATAGAATTTCCAAAATATATACACTTTAAAGGTTTCTGAATTAAAAATTAATTTTTCACTCTTAAATTATATTTTTCAAAACAATCAATGTACGTAATTTTTTTATTTATGTCCACAAGTTTTCAATTTGATCGATTATATTTACATGATCAAATAGATGATATAAAAAACAATCGTTGTTGGACTGATGTTAACAATTGCTGCAGTTTCTTGTGGTGATTTTAGTGAAAATTACCACGAAAAGGTGGTAGTGTCAAAATTATCTTTAAGCTAAATTCTATATTTTAATTAAAAAATTATTTTATATATAAAAAATATTAATTTATAATTACATAATTTAGGATTAAGATTTTTGCATCTTTTTGTGAAAATTGCATGAGTTAAATAATTTAAGTTATTATATATAATAATAAGTTAAGTGCTAGAAAGTTACTAAAAATAATATATTTTATAGTATTAAGTAACTTATTTGTTTTTGCCAAAACTATAAAAACATCCCACCGCCTATTACAGAAGTATGCTCAACTTCATACGCTACCGTCGTTACTCCACCGGATTTCTTCTATCCTAATCCTAATAAAAAAGGTTTGTAATTCTCGGAACTAAACCTGCTGTGTTTGTCCTATTGATGATTTCCGATCGAAACCCTAAATTATGAAAAAATCAAGAACCTGTTTTCTTTATCAAGTTCTTGTCAAATTATGTTGGAATTCTTGCGTGCATTGTAACTTGTTGGCTTTCTATATATATTGGCATTGTACGTATTAAGGAAATCCAAGAAATATTTTCTTAAAACATTATGTTGTTATTCTTGCCGCCTGTGTTAAGATGTTCAATTTGTAATTGGATTTTATTAGCTCAGAATGAGTCAGCAGAGAGATTAACGGGATTTTTATTCAAGGCTGGTTTCCCTTCTCTATGCTTTGCCTATGATTCTGGTTTTTTTCCCCAGATAGTATACTACAGTTCTTTTTTTTTCCAGTACTGGTTGTGGACTGTGATTTTCTTGAGTTGAGGCCTATTGGAAACAACTTCTCTAGTCACCCACAAAGGATCGGGGTAAGGTCTATATACCAATGCTAGCTTTTAATTATAGTACAATACTTTGATGATGATAAATGAATTTATATAGAGTTGGGTCAGGAATTGGACTACCCTTATCTTGGCGAGGCGAGGCGACCCGGTAAGGCATCTCTGTTTTACGACCGAGGTCTGCAGCCATGGCGGTTGCCTTGTCTACTTTTGCCTGGTTTTATGAAAATCTGAGCCTCAGGAGTAAGGCCTTTCTCCTTGGCCGAAAGACGCTTGAAGTCTTGTGAATTCCCTTTTGTTAGGTTAAGCCGAACAAAGGCAAGAATGACGCAGCAGAGAGTATGGGATTTCTATAAAGGGTTGTTGCCCTTCTCTCTTGCTACCCTGCTTTAGTCTCCCCTCTTATAACGAGCAAGAATACAAGCTGAACTAGACCCATTCCTAGTTATTACTTAGTAGCCTTTATGCTTTCCCTATTATTCCCTATTTTTTAAACAAACCAACAGCCCTTTAGCTGTGATGATGACAAATGAAGTTGTATAGAGTTGGGTCAGGAATTGGAGCTACCCTTATCTTGGTGAGGCAACCTGGTAAGGCTTCTCTGTTTTGCAACCGAGGTATGCAGCCATGGCGGTTGCTTTGTCTCCTTTTGCCTTGTTTTTTGAAAAATCTGAGCCTCAAAGAAGCTTGAAGTCTTGTGAATTCCCTTTTGTTAGGCTAAAGGCAAGAATGAGGTAGCGGAGAGTATGGAATTTCTATCAAGGGTTGTTGCCCTTCTCTCTCGCTACCCTGCTTTAGCCTCCCCCCTTATAACGAGCAAGTAAGTATACTAGCTGAGCTAGCCACATTCCTAGTTACTACTCAGTAGCCTTTATGCTTTCCCTGTGATTCTCCATTTTTATAAAACAAACCAACAGCCCTTAAGGTTGTGATGATGACTAATGAAGATGTATAGAATTGTTTCTGATATTGGAGCTATCCTCATCTTGGCAAGGCAACCCGGTAAAGCATCTCTGTTTTCCAACCAGGGTCTGCAGCCATGGCGGTTGCTTTGTCTCTCCTTTTGCCTGGTTTTATGACAAATCTGAGCCTCAGGAGAAATACTTGGCCTAAAGACACTTGACATCTTGTGAATTCCCTTTTGCTAGGTAACCTAACAAAGGCAAGAATGAGGCAGCAGAGAGTATGGGATTTCTATCAAGGGTGGTTTCCCTTCTCTCTCGCTACCCTGCTTTAGCCTCCCCCTTTATAAAGTACAAGTAAGTATATTAACTGCGCCTAGACGCATTCCTAGTTATTACTTAGTAGCCTTTATTCTTTCCCTGTGATTCTCCATTTTTTAAAACAAATTAACAGCCCTTAAGCTGTGATGATGACATATGAATTTGTATAGAGTTGGGTCAGGAATTGGAGCAACCGAGATCTGCTAGCCATGGTGGTTGCTTTGTCTCTTTTTGCCTGGTTTTATAACTAATCTATGCCTCAGGAGAAAGAATTGGCTGAAAGACGCTTGATACGACTTATCTTAGAGTACTCCACCAGGTTGATGCTCTTAATTGTCCCATTGACGATGTCCGATCAAGATCCTAAATCAATTTTCCCTCCAATCTACCATTCTTCCCATTATGTTGATATTCTTGCATCCATTAAAAAGAAAGAAGCGAAATTCAAGAACTTGATCTTGGCAAATTTTCTTGGAATTCTTGCACGATCTTTAACAAAAATTCAAGAACTTGTTGGCTTTTTAAAGTTGCATTGGTATTCTTAGATGCATAATTTTAGGAAATCAAAGAAAATGTTGTTTTCAAGAATATATCGACATTTTACATCTTATATATTCAGGAAATTCAAGAGATCTTTTTTTTAAAAAAAAAACTATGTTGTTATTCTTGCCACGTGTGTAAAGAATGTTCAAGATTTGTATTTATCTTGTATGAAATATTGGGTTTTAGGGGTGGTTGCCTCGCTTCTCTAGTAAGCCCCGATCTTTTTTGAAGTTCTGCACTTATGTTAGTTTGCATTTTCGGTTTTGCAAGTAATAACCTGTGAACCCCTTATTGTTAGATTAGCTCAGAATGAGGCAGCAGAGAGAATAATGAGATTTCTATTCAAGGGTGGTTCCCCTTCTCTGTGCTTTGCCTGTGATTTCTTCCATTTTCTAAACAAACCAACAACCCTTAGAAAAGATAAAGAGACATAGACAGAGTACACTGCAGTTTCTGGGTTTTTTTCCCAGTACTGGTTGTGGGCTGTGACTTTCTTGAGCTGAGGTCGATTGGAAACAACCTCTCTTGTCCCCCACAAAAGACCGGGGTAAGGTCTATCTACCAATGCTAGCTTTTAATTATAGGATAAGGTTGTGATGATGACAGATGAAGTTGTATAGAGTTGGGTCAGGAAATAAAGCTACCCTTTCTTGGGGAGGCAACCTGGTAAGGCATCTCCGTATTGCAACCGAGGTCTGCAGCCATGGCGGTTTCTTTGTCTCCTTTTGCCTGGTTTTATAACAAATCTGAGCCTCTGGAGAATGAATTGGCCGAAAGACGCTTGAAGTCTTGTGAATTCCCTTTTGTTAGGTTAGCCAAAAAAAGGCAAGAATGAGACAGTAAAGAGTATTGGGATTTATACATAGGTGTTTTATCTTTTGTTTCATCACTCTGTGACTGTTTGGCGGAGGAGTATATTCTTATGTCAGAATAAATGTGCGTCCCTTTTTACATAGTCAAGATTATGATCTTTTATTTGATTCTATATAGTCAAGATTATGATCTTCTGTTTGATTCTTGCATTTATCTTTGTTGAACGTTACACTCATTGTCATGTTCATGCTGTAGATGACCGGATTCGTAATGGAAGAACTGCCTGAGAAGGTAATGATTTTTTAAAAACTCATTGATGTGTTATTTCAATTTGGAGTCTGTAACTTAGTGAAGAGGTCCTATCTGGATAAAGAGGACAATAACCTATCTTGGTTCCGAGCAAGAATTGGTACATTAATGGTCATCTAATGTGAATTAAAGAGTTTATCTTTGCCATGTGCCGCTTGGCTTGTGGGGAAGTCTTGAAACTCTTTATAATAGGTAACATTATTTTGAGTCTTCGTCATGCCTTTGCAGGTCATCCCTGAAATGGGTTACCAATCATTACACAACTATTGCTGACCAAATTCAGAACTGTTTTGGACCTGCAACATTCATTCGCTAGCATCAAGATCATGTACCAGGTAAGTTACGGATCTTTGTTTAGATTTTTATCACAATTAGTCCATGAAACTTGATAAAATTGCCATTTACCAGAAATCCGTTGCACTAATTTTTGCGGCATTCAGTACAGTTAAACTTATCTCTGAGCATGAAGTTGGTTTGGACTGACATCTTTTCAATTGTATTGATGCTGCTGTACATAATTTATTTTGCTTTACAACTATGTTCTTAACTTGGAATTGTTGTAGTCAATAGGATAAAGATCAAGTAGGCTGTTGGACAGTTTCTGTTTATTTTTTTACAGATGTTCTGTTATTTATTGTTTTGTGGTTTCACTTGTAATTGGGAAAACTGGTATGGCTGTACATACCCCAAAATATTGATGCTTACGTTTTTGTGGTTTTACTTGTACTGCGTCCTAAGAGAGAGAGAGAGAGAGAGAGAGAGATTAAACATATTTTTATTGATCAAAACTGTATGTATGAATAGATGTTTTGATTATTTTTTCTAGTTGAGTTGAGTTAGGACATACATATTGGTGCTTAGGTACTTATAACCAGCTTATGCAGACAGTTTGTGTGCCTATTCCTTCATCTTCTATTATGCCTCTTTTGTGTCTGGCCATTTTAACTATGGTTTCATATGCTTGCGTTACATGAGCGACATCAAAATGCTTCAATTCAGAAATTATATATGCTTTCCCAGCAAACTTTGGCCTTAAAGGAGGAGAGGCTTTGAGCTCGATTTCTAACATGTCTTTGTAGGAATTTTTCACTAAACCTCACAGGAGGCTAATGGGATATCTTAAGGTTTTGAAGGTAAAGTTCTTTTGAGTTTTAGTTGGTACTTGGTAGTATCCATTAGGATAGATATAAAACAACTAACTTGGTCTTGGTTCTTGCCATTGTTTACATGACTGCAGGTATTTGTACCTTGGAATTGATGATTGTAGCAAGATAATTTGTACAACTGGTAATTCTGTATAAGCCTACCTAATTGAGAACTGTTGCACTTCTTAGGATTACTGAATTTTATTTCAAATGATTTCATTGTCGGATTTGTAGACAATTTGCTATGAGTAAAATAATAAGCTATTGACTTCAATGCCATCTTATTTGTTAGAAATGCTGGTAATCACCAGTTTAGAGTTCCTCCTTTGTGTACCATATGTAGGTTAAGAGTGGACTGGTTTGACTTATCACCACAAAAAAGGCAAAATAAAGAAGAGGTGTGTGTGTGTGGTTCTTGTTCGTCCATTAAAACACGTGACTTCGACATTTTTGTTCCGTTTTAGCTATGGGATCAACTTGCCAGAAATGATGTGCAGCATTTAATTTCCTTTGTTATGGCACCATTGATACTGATTGTTTTAATCTGAAAAAGCTATTTTTGATGTGTTTTTCAAGAATCTCTTATGGTGACTAGTTGGTTCTTAATGGTACTTGTAGGGTTGGTGCCCCATCCTTCTCTTTATTGTGGATGCTATGGTGAATCTCTGGACCGGAAGTAACTTTGTCGGCCTTCTATCGTTTAGTCCAAAACTATTCCTCCGCCAGATCCCTTGCTTGGGACCAGGTTTCAAGATGATAATCCTTACATCGCAGAGAATGGGATTGAAGCTTCTTTTAAACATGAAGTTGTTGTCACTTATAATTTTGGAAACATGGAACATCATCTCCCTGCCATAACTTATTTGGGGAAAGTTGGATACTTGTTTTCAGATCCTGATATTATGATGGAGATGATCTGATGATGTGTCATGACCCGATTTCTCGAGTCATGATGGCACCTACTATAACCCACCAGTAGGTATGCCTACCCATAACCAGAAACAGCATATAATGGGTCTAAGGGTAGAAACTAAACAAGAGTAGGCAAAATTTACTATAACAATATAAATAGGTGGAAGGAAACCAAAACGTATATACAAATAAAGATCTTCCCAGAACTTGGAAGTCACTAGTACAAAGCTCTACCAACAAAACGAGTACAAGTCCCAAAAGTGGACTACCAAAATTGGACTGCCTCGAAAGGTAAAAGACAAGTCTATATATGTACAGATGGAGCTGAAATAGTACAGGACACTGTATGCTCACCCTTGTCTCCAGAACTCGACCAACGGTGGCTACTGGTGCTTGGATCTGCATCACGAAAATAGATGCAGAACGTAGCATGAGTACCAAACAATAGGTACCCAGTAGGCATCATAGGCCAATTGAACTTGAAAGGTAAAAGCAATTTGAAAATAAGGAATAACACAACCGGAGGTCAGGAACGGAAGTCTAAGTAACAATAGAATGCACACGAGTGTAGAAAGAACTAACTAAGTAATATGTAAGTTAACTACACCTAACTGGACCCCCATAAGTCCTGAAGATAAACGCATGCGCAAGTTTTAAAAAAAATCCGAACGGACCCTCATAAGCCCGACGAGTACACAGATAACTAAAGAGAATAGATCCCAAGGCCAAAGAACATCGAACCAGAACGTCAAACCCAATTAGTATAATCTGATGGTACGGAGGCCGGACCTCGAACCGGACACTCGCCAAAAGTACCCAAGTAGCCAATCACAAGTATAAGTAACTGAGGTCAGACCTCTAATCGGATGCTTTACTAAGTATGCGGGTGATCGAGACCGGACCTTGAACCGGATTCTCTACATAAGTTTGCGGATAATCGAGGTCGGACCTTGAACCGGATGCTTTTCGAAAATCATTGGGCCTTGAACCCGAATGCCTGATAAAGGTGCCAATATAGCTGTTGAAAGAGTGTCTATCTAATCATATATACCCGTGGAACGCCATCCACACTTAGCCAATCAAGTCCTTGGAATCGAATTGAAAACCAACTTCGAATTGTGGAGCGGAACTCAGTGTCACCAACGTAAATTGTGAAGCCGTAACATCGAAGAAATAAGGATAACTATTGCCGGAGCAAGATCATCACCTAGCTAAGGCCCAAACTATTAGACTCAAGTCTGCTGCACCAGTCTACAAGGATTTAAGCCGGCCGAGCGACGTTGGGGCAGAACTAAGTTCTACCGATTCCGAATCATGCATTTCTAAGGCAAGCCCTAGCCATACATGAATTAAGGCTCAACATACTTCAAATAAACAGTAATCAAGCATACAAGTACTCCACATAGCAAAGAGGGTCGACTAAAAACACAAAGCATGCTCACAATTACCCGCTAATTTCCGAAAATAGGCCGAAAACATGATTTCTAATATCTATGCATGATTCAATAACTATCCAACCCAAATCCCTACTAATCAACATGCATTCACATGTTCGAGTTCAATCTAAAAGGAGGAAATCGTAGCCTACCTGTAGGCAATTCACACGCGCTCCAAAAATCACTTCTCTGGAGCTTTCCTTTTTTCGAAGGTCCTCGAAACGCTGACACACTATACAAAATAGAGTCACAACTTTATTACGGTAGTTTAGACACTAAAATCACAAGAAACGGAAACGGACCAATTTTGGAGTTAAAATGGAAAAAGTGGGACCCACACTGAAAATTTCAGAATTAACCTCAAATATAAGTCCTAAACAGCTCTCCAAACTTCTGTTACAAATTGGAACACAATTTGGAGCTCGAAACAGTCCCAACACGAGCATGCAACCAAAACCCCAATGTTACGCTAAAAACAACAACAATGGCAGCAGCTATTTACAAGAATTCACCAGAAACGGAGGTCCAATTGCTGTAACCAATCACACCACGATGATTCTCACGAAAAACCTACAATTTAGGCTCTTGAATCACCAAATTCGGACCTAACTTGGCCAGAAAATCAACTTCTAAAATTTTCCAAAAGTTGAGCTCGGAAATGAGCTATGACAGCAGTTAAAACACCATTTTTACCTTCAGTGAAACTTCAAATACGAATTCCAACCACGCCAACATGTTCTTCTCAAAAAACAACTCAAGATATCCTCAAAAATCACTAGAATCGAACCTAAAATGGCTGAGAAAACAAGTCTCAAAACTTCCAAAATCAAGCTCACAAAAAGGGGGTCGTGACAGCAGGTATTTTACAAAATTTACCTCAAACGGGGACCTCAAATCAGATTCCAAGCTTAACAACACATTGTCCTCGAAAAATCCCACAACTTAGCATTTTGAATCGCCCAAATTGGAGCTCTATAGCTCAAAATATCGCATCTTTAAAATGAGGCATAAAGGCTTAATTTTGGGATTTTAAAAGGGCGAACCTAGTCGTTAAAAAGCCCAAAAAAACTGCTCATTAAAGCCAAAACCTGGTCGCTAAAGAGCTGCACCAGATTTCAGCTTTGGCTAATTTCTTCAAAGTCTCCAATGGGATGCTCGGAATTCGTTTGATTAAAATAAAACAGATATGCTACCCTACTAAAATCGATATTCCGGACTCAACGGCGCAGTCAAAATTTTCCATCAAAGTCATCTTGATAAAAAGTGGGTCCCACACCCAAATGTCATTTTAAGTGAAAACCCACAAAAGGGCTCGAAAAAAATATCGGAAACCTCATGACACAAAAGAAGGGTCAAACTAGAGCAAACTCGACATTCGAGACCTAGCCGCGCTGACGGAATTCTCATTCGAGCACGTTTACTCAGAATGTTGACTAAAGTCAAACTTAGACTTAAACTTAATAGTTAAAACGCTTAATCGCACCAACTCACACTGAAAACCTCGGAAGTTGTGCCGACCATGTTACTAGCCTAAAATGACCCTCCCGGAGCTGATGAAATCGTTAGAATTGGAAACTGATGTAATCTTCTTGAACTTTTGATCAAAAATGGTCGTTCAAGGTTCATAAGCCCAAAAACACTAAAACTCGCAAATAACCAAACGAACGACCAGGTGACCGAACTGTCAGTCCCAACAAGTCATAAATGACTTGGGTCGCTATAGGAACGCTCTATACGACGCACAAAAGACAAAACACAGAAATGACCAAGAGGGGGTCATTACATGTTTTCTCTGATGAAAGATAATGTTATCAATTTTCTTGGAGGATTTAGTCTCTTTCTGATATTATCTCAATCAAGTATGTTAGTAACTCGCACGACCTAATGTTTCTCTCTTCAGGTCAAGTGTGAAAATGAAACTTATGAACATCTGGAATAGCAAATTACAAGATCTAGGGGAGTCGAAAGAAGGTAAACTAGTCCTGCCATTTGTTCCTGACCTGAACAAGAGCTGATTTTTTCTACTGCATGTTTCAGTTATAATTAGCTTCATTTCTTTCACCAACATTTCAAAATTATCTTAAGACTGCATTCTTATTAATCCTGAATGCACTAGAGATTACAACGTCTCTTTCTAAGTCTCCTAGGACACATAATCTCTTTCAAATTTTATCTTGCTCATGTTCTAATCTTGTAATAGAATTTTCATGCCTAGCATTTTTATTCCAAGTTTCAGATTTGCACCAACAAATACTCCCAAGGCTGTGATGATGAAAAACGAAGTTGCATAGAGTTGGGTCAGGAAATGGAGTTACCCTTACTTGACGAGGAAACCCAGCAAGGCATCTTCGTTTTGCAATCGAGCTCTGCAGTCATGGCGGTTGCTTTGTCTACTTTTGCCTGGTTTTATAACAAATCTGAGCCTCAGGAGAAAGAATTGGCTGAAAGACACTTGAAGTCTTGTAAATTCCCTTTTGTTAGGTTAGCCTACAAAAGGCAAGAATGAGGCAGCAAACAGTTTCGGATTTCTATCCAGGGTAGTTGACCTTCTCTCGATGTTTTCCCTATGATTCTCCATTTCTTTTTAACAAACCAACTGCCCTTAAAAAAGAAAGAGACAGAGAGAGTATACTTGACTTTCTGAGTTTCATTTCATTTTTTATGCTCATAAGGCAATATCCACAACTATACAACAATAACATGACTATGAAAATTAATAAAGAGGCAGTGATGATTTCTGGGCTTACTAAATTTGGGCATTGAGATTACTCAACTTGTATCTTGCCAGTGCAACCCAGTATGGCCTGTAATTGAGAAGCATAACTCACATATGCAATCGTGTGTTGCAGCCATGGTGTGGTTGTCTTTGGCCTTGTCATAATACAAATCTGAGCCTCAGTTTGCTAAAGAAAAAAGGGAAAAGAGTCAAATTTACCCCTTTACTATGCATAAGGGGCAATATATTTTCCATGATAATGTGTAGATATTGAACCCATTCCCTTCTGACTTGCAGTTCGAATGCTTTTCATCTGTAATGGACCTTAGTTTTTTGCTCTTTTCGCCTTTGATAACAGCTGTAGTTGAGCTGGAAAAGATATTGGTGCTTTGGCACTTCTACCCAGCTTCTGGTGACAATAGGTGCTTGTTTCTTTCATCTTTTGTTATTCTTTCTTTTTGTCTTTGCCGTTTTAACTATGGTTTTGTATGCTTCTTTACACCAGTGGCATCAAAATACAAATCATTCAATGATATGCATGCTTTCCCAGCGAACTTTGGCTTAGAAGGAGAGGCTCTGAGCTACGTTTCTTTGTTGATTTTGTTTCTAAAACTCATGTGAGGCGACATGGATATCGTAAGGTATGGCGGTAAAGCTCTTTTGAGATTTAGTTGGTGGTATCTATTAGGATAGTTATAAACCAACTAACTTGGTCTTTGCTCTTAGCACACTGTAAACAGAACGACAAGTGTTTGTACCTTGGAATTGATGATTGTAAACTAATGCATGTACAATGGGAAATTCTGTATAAGCCTACCTGATACATGATACATGAGTTGACTGATGTTTGCTAATAAGTAAATTTCTTGGGATTTTTCTTTTGCAGTCATTGTTCGGTGATGTATTTTACCACCAACCATTTCGAATGAACCAAATGCACTCCAAGTACTTCTAGTTTTCTCACAATTCAAACAAATAAAAAAAATTGGTTTACATACTTTACTTCTAAAGTTGTAAGTCTGTCGATTGATCTTTTGGTTTGCATATATAATCTGTGGAAGCCCAAGGAGGGTCTTGCATTTTCTGAAAGGGTCTGCTAAGAATCGCCCTTGTGCATGCCAGTGTCTCCTTCAAAATTGTTGATATTGAAAAGTCCGTCTTTGTTATACCAGCTAACTTAATGATATTTCCTATCTGGTTTATTAGATTATGTTCATTATCATGCAATGAGGATGATCTGCTTTGCACACGTGCTTCTCCTTCTCCCTTGCCGCTATTGTCCAGTGGATTTGGGGCATATCTGAGTTCCCTTAACAAATTGAATGCAAACGATGGTTCATTCAAGCTCTTAGGATATATCTCAGGTCCGGATGTTTACATTGTGAAGGTATATAGGTCAAATTGATGGATAAGAGATGTTATAAGTTATCATTTCTACACTTTGTTTCCCTAACAATCACTTTGTTCCAAAATTTACGTCAATTTTTCATAGATCTAGATATTTGTTACATCAATCTTCTTGGAGCCTTCCTATCTTTAGGAGATGGTGACATCCAGATGTATATTAAATTCTTTATTTCAGAATTCAGACCAAGTACTTTTTGAAATGATATGATTCTTTGTTGTTTCTCTCTGATTTCTTGAAATTCCCAATAGAAATCTATCGCATACATCTGTAATGCTTGTTAATAAGTTTGTGATGGAGAATGAGTCAAACAATTGTAGCTGGCAGATCAATAGTAGATGCCTCATTTAGGTAGTCTCTTGATCTGATGACAGTTCGCATGTGATGCATGAGAGAAGGAAACCACTTACCTGGAGCTGTTCTTTGCGCAGAAGCCTGATATATGATGGATCATTTTGATAGTGATTACGTAGCTGATAATCTCAACCAGGTCTTAAATCAAAGGTATCGTAGAGGCAAGAAATATATTTTGAGAACTTCTCTAGGTGCAAAACTCAGAGCAAGGCATTGCAAAGGTCAATTTTTTTGTCGGGAGATTCAGAAAAATCTTCATTAACCAAGGACATTCTGGATGAAGACTGCATCTTGTTGGATAACGTCAAACAGACTGAAAAGTTTTGTTCTGGCCTGCTACCTTTTAGTCCAAAACCGACTCCTCTGCCACCAGATACTTTGCTCGGGCCCTGGTTTCAAGATGCTAATCTTTGCATCGCTGAAAATGGTATCAAAACTTCTGTTAAGCATGAAGTTGTTACTACAGTTTTGGAAAAAGAGGACTGCTTGTTCCCAAATCCTGCAAAGTTTGGCCTCAATTTTTATGCTCTTTCTAGAGAGAATATGGCCAGTATAGGGGGACCTGATCCATGGGATGTTTGTAATTCAGGTCCTTCTGAATACCACAAGCTATGCTGCCTGCTAGGGTCGATGGGAACTCGCATAAATAGATTAATGCTGGGAGTCAGAGGTAAAACGGATGAGTTTATAAGGAATAGTAGAGGAAGTCATTCAGCTCCTCCATTATACCAAAGCAAGAAGTTCTTTGCCACGAGCGAGTCTTCAAGAACGGCAGCAGGAAAAGGAAATAACAATATTAAGACTATCCGCTCTACCCTCAACTCTCTGCCCAATCATATTATGCAAGTTGTTAAGCTCCCGTCTTCAGTTGTTCAGGCCATGGAGTGCTATGAACGCAACTTTCTTTGGGGAACAACTCCCATAAAGAAAAGGCTTCATCTGGTTTGTTGGTCCACTGTCACAAACCCTAAGGACCAAGGGGGTTTAGGCATCCAGGACCTTAGAACAAAAAATAATGCTCTTCTTGCATCTACTGCCTGGCGACTCCACAACTCACAAAAAAAATTGTGGGCCATGATCTTGCGGAATAAATACTCTCGCTACTTACCTAATTCAACTGCTGCCTTACGAACTTGGAAAACTTTGCAGCGAGGTTGGAAATATTGCGAATCTGGGATTCTTTGGAGACCTAGTACAGTCACCACATCCACTTCTGGAACCAGCCCTGTATTAAGCCTGGCTTGGCTCTCCGTACACTCATCCGAGGTCCGCTTCTTCGCCATGAACTGGCCAATACAATTAGCCAATATCGATCGGGCAATAGTTGGAATTTCTCAACTCTATCCTTTGACCTGCCTCACCATGTCCTTAGGCTACTTTAGTCGGTCTACTTTCCTCAATATACTACTGCCTCTGATCGATTCTCTTGGGGCCTAACATCTTCTGGCAAGTTTACTGTGCGTTCTTGCTATAACCCTCTCGCTCAGACCTCAGTCAACTCATACCACTCAGCCCTCAACTCTTGCTTATGCTTGGATTTTGAAGTTGTCATTACCTCCTAAAATCAGGCATTTTCTCTGGTTATTACACCATGGGCGACTGCCAACCTCTTGCTGCCTTCACCACATCTCTTGCATCCCCTTGCCAGTCTGTCAGCTTTGTAATTCAGTTGATGTGGAATATATAACCCACCTTTTTCTTACATGCTCTAAGATTGCTTCTTTCTGGGAAGAACTGGGCATTCTGCCTCAAATTTTGTCCTAAGCTGACCCTCAGTGATCCTTACTCTTGGCTGGAATCTTTCCTTTCCTCACATAGCAAGAGTTACATTGGGATGACCCCTAGATCGATTTTTCTAGCCTTCTGCCTATGGTATATTTGGACCCAACGAAACAAATATATCTTTGAGGGCAAGCATTTCATGCCTCCCCCCCCCCCCCCCCCCCCGTCTCTCACCTTGCCATTGAGTATTGGTTTTTGGCAGGAAAAACGCAGCACTCGACTGTAAAATCTCCTTTATACGTTAAATGGAATCCTCCAGCCAGTAACCATTTTATGTTAAATATTGATGGTGCTTTTATACCTGCTTCTTTTGCTTTAGGTGGTATAGGAGGGGTGTTTAGAAATCATTATGGTGATTGGATCTTGGGTTTTTCAGGCCTTTTGGTCACTGCGGATGCCTTAGACACCGAATTACATGCTTTACACAAGGGCTTACAATTAGCATTGGATCATTATCTTTTGCCTCTGGAAATAAATGTGGATGCTCAGCTGCTAGTCGATCTGTTATACACTGATTTTACTAACATTTCACCTCTTTTGCTCGACTGCAGGTGCCTCCGAATGATCCTACTGTCCGCCATGTGTACAGAGAGCAGAACAAACTAGCGGATAGCCTAGCAGTTTTAGCAGCACAGGAAGCACCCCTGCTGTTTTGACTACCACGTTTTCGAGCCCTCGTCCATCAACTTTGGTTGATTTGTGTGCAGACAAGTAAGGAGAAGAGTTCCTTAGAAGACTGAACACAAATTCAGCTCTTTCAGCCCACTCTTCATCTATGTATATACATGGAAGTACCACTACACCTTCTAGTGCTCCAGTGATGTATGTAAATATTGTTGTTCCTGCTAGTTCAGTGGCAGTGCCACAAGTCTCTGTAGATAATTTTTGACATAATAATATATTTCCTTGTTCAGCCAAAAAAAAATATATGAAGAATCTCATGATGTGCCACTCACGCCAGGTAATTCGTCCTTGAGTGCTCGTCTGTTTTAATAATCAATGATGATAGAAAATCTGTTCAACTAATTAAATGTTCTTGTCCATCGTGCAGAAACTAGAGCTGTACATATATGAAAGCTTCAAACAGATCTAGAAAAGCACATTGAAAAAAAAGTGGCACCAACAGAAACAGGGTGGAAATTCATTAGAAAAGACCAGCTTATAATGTTGATTATTCAAAGACATATCCCTCTTTTACATTCTCAAGGACTAAAAATCATAAATTACAACAGTTTTTTATCGGTACATTCTCAGGAGAAGAATCGCTGTTTAGTTCTTCAACACCTCCATGTTCATTTACAATGCCAGAAATCACTATAAGAAACTCTGTCCATCATATATTTATAGGCATCTGGTGGAACAGTATGATACAACTCAATGCTCCTGTATTCCATCAGATGTTTTTCTGCCCCTAATCCAGTCTTCTCAGAAGATACTCAACTTGAACATCCTTTGTCAATGGCATGATCCAGTCCCCATACAATTCAGCAACTAGGGATGGTTTGATTTTGTACACGGGATCTCCTACATGTTCGGGTCCATTGTTCAGTTCCTGTCCATAAGTTTTCGTTTTCATTTCTACTCTATTTTTTATAGCCTCTTCAACTGTAGGGTAGGTTAGTAAATCCATCAAACCGTCTCGGTCCTGCGGAATGATAGCCATCACAAAATATCAATTATAAGTGCTCTTGCCTATCTTTAACACGAATTCACAAAGCACAGAAATTAAGCAATAAAATTGGACTTATCAGGAAATGGATTACCTGTGCTTTTATAGCAGCCTTATAGACATCTGGTGAAGCTCGAAATTTTGCTTCGGCAACAAATTTTCCGTAATGAATTCTCTTTGACAAGGCCTGCGTATAATTTGAATGTCAATTTCAGCATATTAGATATGTCGCTACATGACAGCTCCTAAATTCACTAGCGTTGATGTAATTTGAATGTCAGTTTCAGACTAATGAAGGCAAAAGCAGTCTAGAGGGCACAAATCAGAGAAACAAAAATTTCCAAAATCATTTAATTAGCTGTTATCCTTCCCAACAATAGATCGTACGAAATCCTATACATATCTAATTACCTCAGTTATCATATAATACCAGCTGATACTCCTGCACAGTAGGCACGCTGTTCGTCAATGATTCTTCTTGTTCAAATTAATTTTCTCCCCAGCTCAAACATTTTGCAGTGTTCGGTCTGGACCAGCTTTCGTGCACCTCAACTAATTTCATGGAATACCTACCATCTCCCACCACTAGTATCTGCCTGAGCTTTGATGCATAGAGTCACCCATATAGATACTAGTGGGATGCAAGAAGCAAATGAAATAGTCAAGGTACGCACATACTGGCCATGAGGACAGGGCAAACGTATATCTAGGCTTCTAAGTTCAAACTATGTAAATGCACAGATTTCTCAGAGAAAATAGCTGTGGCAGTTCACTAGTAACAAGAATTGTCGAATAAAATAGGAACTCAAGTGAAACACAGTGTCAAGGGGAGGAAAGATAAGCTGGTCCTCAGGAAAACTATAATCAAATGTGACATGATTTTGAGAAGTTGTTACAAAGGGATGGATTAGATTCTTCTTAAGGTATCACCACAGACACACATTTTCAAAGCCTTGAGTTCATTTTCTTCACAAAATGGTTCCCAGTGTCGTAATGATGTTGGCAGTCCAGAGAGAAGATTCGACAGAGCCTTAAAAGGCAACTTCAAGGAGCCAACTAACAAATAACAAGAGTTGTGTTAATGTTTTTGTTCTAAAGAAAGGACTTGAAAAGGCAAAATTTTTGACACTGCGTAAGGGACAGCATGGAATTGCAAATCTATAATATGCCAATAAGAAGAGCTACGAAAAAGCAATATAAGTTCTAGTGCCTAATCTCAAGCTAATTCTGGACAGATAGAACTTAAAGAAACAAATACCTGCAAGCAAATGGTATCACATACTGCTGTAGATCCAGAATTACCATCATTGCCTTCCTTCACTAATCTTGGGAGAAGTTTCTTGAAGTACATTTCCCATATTGTGACATTGATATTTATTGAATCAGCAGCTGAGTGCAGAACCTTTACAGATAAATTAAAAGGTTTACTCATGAGTGGATGACCTAAATAAGACTGGATATTTTGATAAATTATAGGGAAATACTACACAACTCATCATCCTATGACTGAAGCAGAAAATCCAAGCTCAATGTATACATCCTTTCAATGGACAGGACCCAACACCAAACTTACATAGAGGACAGATAAATCATTCATTTCTTGGTCTGTACACTTTGGACACAGTTAGGGAAGAAATTTCCCTAGCTTATCGCAGCATATATTTAGCATCCAGCGCATCATTCTAGAAAATCAATGTCTGATGATTATGATTACAATATCGAAAATAGAGACGTGTATATGAGTTATTAAATTTCTTAGGTTATTCAGGGTCTAAATGGATTATCAAGGTATTGACCAATGCATGTTAATATTCAAAACGAGAGCAAATCACAATGCAATCGATATTTCACCTTTGGATACTGCATGGGTGGCAACATTGGCTCAGGTAATGTTTTTGGGAAGAACGGGTGCTCATCAGGGCTTGTATATCTTCCAACCTGTAAAGCTATCCATCAGAAAAATATGCAAAGAAAAGATATATTTTATCCACACAAGCTTAGGATGAAAGTACCTTCGCATGAAGCTTTTCAGTTTCTTTGACAATATACTCAACCAAAGAGCCATGGAACCCGTCCATCACAAAAACATTAGGATCATATGTCTCCGCATTGAAACAGTACTGAGCTCTCTCCACAAGGCTGAATATTATGCTATCTTCTTGTCGAATTAAAGAGTTCCTTATACCATCGAGAGTGTAACTTTCTGTCTCATCTATTCTCTTCATTTCCCTAGGAAAAGAGCAAGACACATCAGAATACATGTTTTCCGAGTTGTAATTACGGCACTAAAGTATTTTAATATGAAGTTAGGTAATGCCCATCTTGTCCATCTCTTTAATATGAAGGTAAGTAATGCCTCCACACTGCAAATAGACACCTTTTAAAGATGTGCAAGACACAGTATGGTAGTCTCACTACACCTACTATTTAGTCTCTTTGTCCCAATTTATGAGACACCCCTTCTTTTCCTTTTCAATTTGTCTTAAAAAGAATGACATATGTCCGTACTTTTAAAACAATTTACTTTTAAACTTCTCAGCTTAGTAGATGATTTTTAGTAACATAAATATCTATGGAAATGTTACATATGCCAAAAGTTTCAACAATCTTTCTTTCTTAAATTTCATACAGAGTCCAACACCATCATATAATTGAGAATGAGGGAATAATACACTTTTTGTCACATTAGATTCCAACTCTATTTCTTGGACATTCCATAATTCAAAAGAACTTAGGGATCAGAAAGTTGAACTCCATTTAGATGTCCAATAAATTTAAGTTCCCCAACATGTGCACAAAGGACCCCAAAACTTAGACATACAAGTTTAGACTATGTCTACAGAGTACCATGTACCTTCCAAATTAACACACACAATAAAAAAGGAAGATTAGGTGAAGGGTAAACTGGATTCAAAAGTTTGACCTTTTTTTCTTGCATTGCTAATTGTTAATGCCATTCAATTTAATAGGAACTGACACACAGACACAAGAATAACAGTGCAACTCTAACTTAAATTGGGGAAAAGGAAGTCAAAGTCCCAATTCAGTAGCATTAAAGTATTATCCTGATCCAACATAGCCATACAACATAGTTTTTTTTAGAGCAAAGATAGTCTCACAGTAACTTCGTAAAAAAAAAAAAAACAGAACTCAAAACTGGAAAATCCAGCAAAAAATCAAAAGCCATTAACTAAAAATAAAAAATTCATTGTGCCATTAACCCAAACGCATGCAGAGCCTTATAAAGATTGAATTTTTCAAGAAACATAGTCCTTCATAAAAAAAATTTAAATTTGAAGAGTAAAGATTGTATCTTTTTTACCCAAGAGAAGCTGAAAAGGCTTGAATGGGTCGAATGCCATGCTTAATGGTACCTGAATTTGATAAGTGAAACTTAAGAAACTTTTGATGGGGTAAAAGGGTATTGTTTCTTTTATAGTTCGTAATAAGAGGGGTTGTTATGGGAGTAGATGAAAGTCTTAACAATTGAGCTTCCATTAGAAACAGAGAAAGAGAAGAAGAAGAAGAAGAAGAAATGGAGAATCTTTGGGTGCGTAACAAAAATGCATTTGAATAGATGGGTTTTGGAGTTAGGTGAGTTTTCTCCGCCCCGTGTAGTCCACTTGGTGGGTGGGGTGTTAGGTATCTGATGCGATATCCTCCTACTACCTAGTCTTTCTCTATATATATATATTTGAATTTTAATTTTACAAATAAAATATATTTTTTTAAAAGAATATTTGATAAAATATTATATTTGTCTTTAATTTATGTGATTAATTTCATTTGTCAGTTGTCATCTACGATAAATAATTGATCTCTAAATTATTAAAGCATTTTATTAAAGGCCAAATAAGTATTCTAAAATTATATTATTTACTATTAAATATAAAAGTATGTCCTTTTTTTTTTCTGGAGAACTTACTAATTAAAAGTGAATCATATAAATAAAAATAGAAAGAAATAGAAAGAGTAATGAGGATTCTGTGTATTAAGAAATTAACTAATTTTATATCTATTCATTTTTATTTAATGTTTTCTTGAGTTAATTTCTCAATAAATAATGAATATGTTAGATTTCAAAAATTAAAATATATTTAGATGACTATTTAAATTTTTGAGTTTATTTTCGGAGCTATTTTTTTTCACCAATTAATCTGAAATTTTAAAAATAAATTATTAAAGCTCTAACTTTCGAGATTAATTTTTTTTTCTCCATATATTATTTTTAATTTGTTTGTTAAAATTTCTTTTTGAAAATAAGCTTTTATAGAATAAGGAATGGAGAGTTAAAATATATATATTATTAAAACTAATTAATTAGTCTATTAAAAATATATTAGGAAGAATATAATAATTTATTCATTAATTTTATTAAATGATAAAGTATTGTGAATCAACTATTTGTAGAAGAGAATGTCATATAAATAGGAATGGATGGACTACTATATTATTCTTTGATTTTATAAATTTAATGTTTTGACTTTATAAAATTTAAAGTTTTTGAAAAATGTGTGAGATGATAAATAATACTTTCTTCGATTCATTTTATATGTTATCTCTTTCTATAAATAGTTAGTCCATAATATTTATCATTTCATAAAATCAATGTATAAATTTTACGATATTGTTTCTTTTTTATTCTTGTGAGTTATTATTCTTGAAAATATATATTTGACCAACTTAGAAAAGTTAAGTAAATCATTGATGTTTATTGGTTAAATGAATTTATATTCATTAATTGAAAGCTTGAGTTCCAGAAAAAGTAAATAAGGGTAGAAAGATAAAATTACATTATTTTTTAGTGCAAGTGTAAAGTAAAAAGATGACATATAAAATGGGACAAAAAGAGTATTTAATAACAAAGATAAAATAGATAGAAATAATAAATTATCTCTTAATTTTATAAATTAAACAACTATTTTTCATATAATTAACAACTATTAATGAGCAAAAAATAATAATTAATAGGTATTTGTGTGACTATTTGAACCATTAAATTTGTCACTTATACTATGTAATAAACTGGAACAGAGGAGTAATATTTCACTACGTTGAGTCATTAAGTTTGTCACTTATACTATATTTCTAATTTGCTTAACAAGTTGAAATTTTAAAAAATTATTTCCGATCTTAGATGGAAGAATTAGAAAACATAAATTGAAAAATCTTTTGATTTCTGAGATCAAAATTTTAATTATATAGATATTTTTATGAAAAATTTCTGATTATTGAGATCAGAATCTTAATGATATATATTGCTTTTATGAAGAATTTTTTATTATTGAGATCAGAATTTCAATTATATAGATTATTTTTATAAAAAAAAAACTTCTGATTACTGAGATCAAAATTTTAATTAGATAGATTTCTTTCATAAAGAACTTTTAATTATTGAGATCAGAATTTTAACTATAAAGATATTGCTTTTATGAAAAAATTTTATTATTAAGATAATTTTTTTAATTATATAGATTCCTTTTATGAAGATCAACTTGCAACCTTTGGGAGTGGTGCTTTTGGTTCTCAGTGCGCGTATTCTTTTTTTTTTTTTTTTTTGTAATCTAATCAAAATTAGTAATAAATAACCTCACCTTTTTTTATTTTTCAGAAAAAGAAGTGAAGACTTATTTAAATAAATAAAAAGGATTCTTTTTATGTTTTCCCCCTCTGAAAATAATGTGACGCTTTTTATATATAAATAAAATAAAAAGATGTTAATGCAAACTTTTCAGTTGGCAATTCGTAATTGGCCAATCCAATCTTTAAATAGGTCAATGGTGGGTTTCTCAGTGGAAAAGACTTTAAAAATAAAAAATAAAAAAATTGAACATTTTGAATTCAAATATTTCCAAAGGAAATTTCAATGGCTCAATTAATAGACCACTTAATAAAATTCTTAACAAAAATTAAAAAAAATAAAGGGACTACATATATTTTTACTTTATCGGTGAGGCAGTCGATTTCTCATTTGGCATCTGCCCCAAATTTGATAGTGTATAAAAATAATGTAAAATGTAGTGTATTAATAATGTTTATATTAGTTATAATGATTTTTTTATGTAACATTTGATTTGATGTACTAAAAATATTATGCATTACATAATTTTTTTAGTTTACAGAAAATGATGTAAAACAAGTTTTTGAGGGCAATAGTACTTTTAATAATATTAATACATGTATTAGTGATCATTGCATTAATAATGCATAAAAATAAATGATATTAATAATATACTTTTTAATACACGATAGAGTTGTATTATTAATACAGACATCAATTATGAATATATTAAAAAGATATACCAAACAAAATATTAAAAATATATTAAATTAGTACAATATTGTTTTTTTAGTATACTTTATCACAAGAACCCTTAATTTTTTCCAATTTGATATAGATATTCAAAAGCTGGCATAGTCAAATTTAACTTTTGTCCAGTTTGTACGTTGTAGCCTAATATTCAAATGCTGACATTAAATTGAGATATTTAAATCTTTTTAGTCAAAGTTAGTAGCCTATAAATATATTTCATTTTCCTCCTAAAATGTATACATATCTTATTCTAATATATGTTACACGTGAAGTTGATGATAAATGTTAATTTAATTAAATGAGTTCTTTTTTTTTAATTATTTTTTTCTAGGAAATTTTCTTTTATAAACTAGTAGATGATAAATATTTTATATTTTAAAATTTTTACTACGATTTATTTATTTATATATTCTTTTGGCTTTGAAATGTATGGTTCTTTTTATATGATAGGATTATTATATCAACAATTTTTTTAAATGTTAGAATATATACTTTTAAAAATTAGAGAAGTTTGTAATTGACAATTAGATTTAAAAAAAATGTAAGCTCAGACCTTAATTGATTATGAATTAGGTGATATGCAAAGTTTTGAACTAATTTGAAAAATTATTTAAATTTGTAAGCATTAATACATAAAGTTTTCGTCTATTAATCCAGTATATCTTGGCTAAACTTGTAACGAGGTTATATCATATTTCTATTATTATTTAATTTCTCACTTTTTTCTTAGATATTTTTGTCTCTTTCTAATATCGTCTCTTTTTAAGAGTCAAGTGATATGAATTTCGATCAAAATAAAATTAATTATATTTTCTGCTCATATATTGATAAATGATACATGAGTAAAATTGTAATTTATAATTATTTTCATATAACTTTTGAATATTTAAATTTTAATTTTAAAATATCAAATTAATTAATCTTATTTAATTTTGAAAAATAGACAAATTGACTTTCGAGAGGTATCACTACTTCATACTCTCTCTGTCCCTAATTACTTGTCCACTTTTCCTTTAATAGTTATCTCTAATTACTTGTTCATTTTGATAAATTAAAAAATATATAATTTTTTTAACCTATTATATCTTCAATTAGATAACTAATTACTTTGAAAAAAATGTAGAACTTTTCATCCATTTCATAATTAGTAAGGTCAAAATGATAAATTTTGTGTCATTAACTATTTTTTAATAGATGTGTTAATTTAAAAATGAACAAGTAATTAAAAACATAAGGATAAGGAGTAATAAATTGCTAATAATTGAATAAAGAAAAAAAAAAGCTATCCCAAAAATTTGATCTTGTAATAAATTTTTTTGTAGTAGATAACCTTTTAAGTTTTACTTGTCCATTTCCACTTATATTTCTTGGTTCTTTTATATATTTAGTTTCTTTTCTTTTCATTATTTTATTCTTAATAACGGAAAGTTTAGGAAAACAAATATTTCATACTATCCTAATGAAAGAAACAAACCTACTAGGCTACTACTATTGGAATCACATACAAAAATATTGTGTTTTAAAATGATTTTTTTTATATTTTTATCTTTAAAGAAGATATAATAATAAAAAAAATATGTTTATGTAACTCTAATTTTATCATCAAAATTATATAATAAAGTTTCATGAATATTTTTAATTATCTTTTATGCATAAACATGAAAATTTTTATCATCTTTGTTTGAAAAAAATATGTATTTTTTTTAAACAAAATAACTAATTCACATTGCGTAGCTCAAATATATTTTTTAGTTGTGTATAACTAAACAAACTTTTTTGGATATACAAATGACTGTATACATTATATTTACATGACAGAGATAATTTACATATTATGAGAATGTTGGTTAAATAAGATTGCTACTCGGATAGTTTAGTAATAATCCTTGTAGACACGTTAAGATAATTGTACTCAAGCTTCTAATTGTACGTGCTAAATATGCTTTTAACATTCAATGATCACTAGAAAAATCATGTTATTTTTTTTTCCGAGGAATTTTCATAAATAAACATTGTAATAAATTTAATTATGATTCATAATTATAGTTTGCATATTTATGAATTATAATCATAATTTAAATTATTTTATTTATATAATTTACAAATAAATTTGTTAATTTAATTATTTTTTGTATAAATTTAAAATAACAAATTTATACAAACACAATAATCAGAACTTTAAACTGTTATACAAATCATATTATATAAATTTTGAATTATATAAAGTAACTTTAATAAGAGTCATAGTATTATTACATGATTACGGAATAACTTGTTCGTGATAAGTTTCTCCTTAGATATTTATCGCAAATAAAACCTTATCCCCGACAGTTTCTGATGAACATTCGTTTAGAGTTGAGCTAAAATCTTTACTCATTCGACTATTTTTCTTCAAAAATTGCCATTTGTAAGATGCAGATGCCAACACCAATCCGAGCTCCTACATGGGTTTCAAGGCGAAGATACTTCGAGCAGAAACTATGGGACTTAGATAAATGCAGAGACATTAACCAGCTGAAGCAAATGCAGGCATTGGTATACAAATCCAATCTTGAACAAGACCCTTTCATTGCTCCAAAGTTAATTGCTGCTTTCTCTAATTGTAGACAAATGGGTTCTGTTTTGAAGATTTTTGATCAAGTGCGTGACCCTAATGTGCATTTGTATAATGCGTTGATAAGAGCTCATATCTACAACTTTCAACCATCTCAAGCTTTTGATACTTTCTTTGATATGCAGTCTTCTGGTATTTTTCCTGATAATTTTACCTTTTCGTTTCTTCTAAAGGGTTGTTCGGGGAAGTGTTGGTTGAGTGTTGTGAGTATGATTCATACCCATGTTGTGAAATGGGGTTTCGAGGATGATATATATGTGCCCAATTCGTTGATTGATGCTTATTCCAAGTGTGGGTTAGTTGGTGTACGAATTGCAGGTCAGTTGTTTTGGGGAATGAAGGAGAGAGATGTTGTTTCTTGGAATTCCATGATTAGTGCGTTGCTCAAAGTGGGGGATTTGAGTGAAGCGCGGAAGCTGTTCGATGAAATGCCTCAAAGAGATAGGGTTAGTTGGAATACTATGTTAGATGGATATACCAAGGCTGAGCAAATGAGTGTGGCATTTGAGTTGTTTAAAACTATGCCACAGAGGGATGTCGTCTCTTGGTCCACCATGGTCTCGGGTTATTGCAAAGCTGGGGATTTGGAGATGGCTCGGATGTTATTTGATAAGATGCCTTCCAAGAATTTGGTTTCTTGGACAATAATGATATCAGGGTATGCTGAAAAGGGTCTTATAAATGAGGCAATTCTGTTGTTCATGCAAATGGAGGAGACAGGTTTGAGACTTGATGTTGCGGCTTTTGTTAGCATTCTAGCTGCCTGTGCAGAGTCGGGAATGCTTAGTTTGGGTAAAAAAGTGCATGATTCCGTTGAAAGGAGTATGTACAAGTGTAATACTTTGGTTTGTAATGCGTTGATTGATATGTATGCCAAGTGTGGATGTTTGCATAAGGCTTATAAAGTCTTTAACGGGCTGAAAAAAAGAGACTTGGTATCTTGGAATGCTATGATACATGGGTTGGCTATGCATGGACGTGGAAAGAAGGCACTTGAGCTCTTCATTAGGATGAAGCAAGAAGGATTTGTGCCTGATAAAGTGACATTAGTTGGTATATTGTGTGCGTGCAATCATACTGGTTTGGTGGACGAGGGAATACTTTTTTTCTATTCCATGGAGAAAGATTATGGGGTAAAACCTGAAGTAGAACATTATGGCTGTCTTATTGATCTTTTAGGCCGTGGTGGCTATGTTAGAGAAGCTTTTGAACTTGCACGAAAGATGCCGCTTGAACCTAACATTAAAATTTGGGGCTCCCTTTTAGGGGCTTGCAGGATGCATAAAGATGTTGAACTTGCAGATGACGTGCGTAGCCTCCTAGTTAAATTAGAGCCTAAAAATGCTGGAAAACTTTCTGCATTGTCGAACATTTATGCTTCAGCAGGAGACTGGGATAATGTTGCCAACATAAGGTTGATGATGAAGAACATTGGCAGGCCAAATCAATCTGGTGGTAGCTTGTTACTATTGAATGATGAATACCGTGAATTCACCGTGATGGATAAATCTCACGTCAAATCAGACAAGATTTATCAGATGATTGACAGATTAGGTCAGCATCTTAAATTGCTTTCTCCTGTTCCAGCAGGTCTTTGCGATGAATGATAAGTTTCATGAACTGAGATATGTCTCTTACATCAGACCAGATATAATAGATTTATGCAGTTAATCAACACTTTCTTGTAAATAGTATTCCCAGATAAGTTAACTATTATGTAATGATACAAAGCTGCAATGATAAGTATGATTCCTGGGATCAATTTCTCTCGAAGCAGCAATGACACTTGAAATAAAGGCGAAATTTGTTGTACGTCCTTCTCTCCTACTACACATTCCTGCTCAAATCAAGACACTAGTGAAGAACACTTCTCATGGTCCATGTTTGTACATATCCATAACTCAGAGGAACATGCATTTTACATAATGATAAGTTGGAAACAAGCAACTGTTATATCTCTAAGTTATTTAGGCCTCAACTTCTTAAAGTGCCTCTCTATCATCTCAAAGTAGTGGTAAAGTACACTCTACCTTCTCCAGAACCAATGTAGAGCGATTTTACTGGGTACGTCGTTGTTGTTGTTTTACCTTCTTGATAGTTAAATCTGTTGGATGTCTTCTCTACGTTCTAGATGTGCAATACCAGGGAAAATTTACAGTGGTGAAAAGGATTAAATTTCCTATTGAAGCAGTGACAATTATGGTTGACATATATGGTTCAGAAATGGAACACGATACACTTCCCCAGCATTAATCCTCTCATTTAACTATTTTCTCATAGAAACTATGCTATTAGCTCCTGGCTAAAATAGACTTTAGAACTGAGCGCCTACCAAATGGAGATTGGAGCTTTTTCTTTGAGCAGACTTTCCAGTACCAGGTGTATATGGTCGGGTTGGTTCGGCTTTTTCAAATATCAAATCAAGTCATTTGTATCGGATTTTTAAATCTATAAGCCAAAACAAATCAATAAAAATCAGGTTTTTCAACCTCGGGTTGTTTCAGATTTTTTCGAAGTTTTCGAGTTTTTCTGCTTAAGTATTCATACAAATATATAATTTACTTGTACTTGAAACAAATATTTTTTCAGTACTATCAAAATACAATTATCTAAGATGTTCTTAAGAATATAACACAAACAATGATGTGACCAATGACACTAAAATATCCAAATATAGTCGGGTTTGTTTTTCCAACACGGAATCAAGTTAAATCAACCACTACTCGAATTTTTTTCTCGATTTGACTCAATTTACGGTTTGATTTGATTTTCGGTTTGATTTTGTCAGTACGAGGAGTGTTGGGCTCTGGGAATAAATTTTTGGGCTCAAGGGCCCTAAAATTCAATGCTGATTTTGCAAATATTCCCTCTTAGGTCACCATTTAGATTTAGTACATAATCTTAAACATGTGCAAGTGTAGCCGTTGAGTAATTATCCTTTCGAACAACGTTACATTAGATCTACTTTTTGCTTATGTATTACTTAACCTTTCAGATAAAATATTAGACTTTTATCGTCTAATGCTTACACAATTTTATAATGAATCTGCTCATCGATCATGATTTTAATTTTTGAAACCTATATTATATCAAAGAAAAAACATAATATCTTGTCTTTTAAGTTTTCCTTTTAGAATGAAAATGTTAAAAGAGAAAACAAGAGTATGTAAAAGGAAACTATCAAAACAAGATTAAGCATAGCCTCATAGGTGGGGTGGTGGGTGTGTGAGCATGTTACTCATTGATTACTCAAAAGTGAAAATATAAATTAATTGAAAGAGTTTGATCAATTAGTAGTTGGTTCATTATTCATTCTTCTTAGGTTTCTACAGTTTGTTGGCCCATCACTATCTGAAAATGACTTCCCTCATCTTCCCCCATTTATCCTAACAAAACAAAAATTCAAGATCAATAAATATTTCTTTTTTCGTGGTCTAAAAACGTATCGTTGATATTTTTGTGACATGAAATCATATCTAGCAAAAAGAAAAGAGTATAACATAAACTGAAATACACGGAGTATTAGACACCAACAACTTTTCATTTAATGACAGTTGGCCATGTATATAATTATAGAGTAAATTCCCCCCAACAACTGTTTAATGAGGGGACCTTTGTCATTAGCAAATATTTTAGTTTAACATTTTTTGCTTCTTTTTTTTTTTTTTTTTTTTAATATAGGGATAAAGTTGGAAGTGGCTTGTGATCTTTAAGAATTAATTATTGATTTCATGTGCAAATTATTACCAAAAAGAGACTTGATTTAGCATAAAAGTTGGAATTTTGTGTTTGGCAAAGTAGAATCATATGTCAAACAAGCAGACATGGATCATGTTAACATACAGACAAATATATGAAGTTTCACTTGTTTTATATGTTGGAGTGAATATACATTACATTACATCACAATAATTGATAGGAGATCTGTATGAGAACTTAGTTAAATTATGGAGTAAAAGACAATGCATTTCAACAAACTCCGTTAAGGCCCTTTGGCTCAAAGACATTTGAATTATGTGATTGACGTTGGTTCAGAATTTAAAATTTATGAATTTTCAACACGTAGTAGAGTTTATCAAGTTTCTAGTTTATCACTAGATCAAAACAACACACTTTGTTTATGAATTTCTAACTCGTGTATATTTACTAGATTTCTCATTTATTATATACTCCATTACACATACATATTTTTAACAAAAAGAAGTTATATTCTAAACCTTCACCTTAGGTGTGGGTTCAGATTCATATCATCATTAAATAATACTTTTTTGATAAAAATGACGAGAAGATTTGATATATATATTTTTAAATAGATGGTCATAAAATTTAATAAATATCTAAATTACGTGAAAATTTAAATGACTTAGCGTTTCTATTCATCTACTTGTTTTTCACTTACCAAGTGGCTTACTATTATTTTCTGGATGAACTAATTTAAATGGACAAAATAGACTTAAAGTTTCAACACAAGAAAAACTTTTGAAATCTTTAAAATGTTTGAATAATCAGCAAAAATGTAATTTTAATGGAGAAAAACGAAACAAACTACGTGTAGGGACCGTATTATACCATAAATAAATCAACTTTACCAATTTTCTAAAAATATAAAATCCTAATTAACAGCGTGGACTTTTTCTTTGCTTACTTTTAAGTTCCAACTAAAATTTATTTTTTATTACAACTTTTTTCTCTATGCTATTTTAACAAACTAAAATAATACCATGCTGAAAATGATATATATTCTCCACTAATGGACCATCTATAATATTTAATTCATCGTTGGTAGGTTAATTTATCCATTAGATCGCCTTTATATATATATATATATATATATATATATATATATATATATATATATATATATATGAATGTACGGTGGCGTAGTTAAAATTTTTATTAGGGATGTCCAGAAATTATACACAGATATATTTTTTTTGGCTGAATGAGTGCATAGAAATTTTAAAAATTAAACTACGTAATATAAAAGAATTTTTTTTGAAAAAAATATATGTTATATACATGAAAAATTTGAACAAAAAGAGGAAAAAGATGAAAGGCGCTTAATTTGAAAAATTTAACTACATAATATCCATGAATTTTTGAATGCTTACGTAATATACATGAAAAAATTTGAAAAAAAAAAAGAGAAAATAATTTGAACTAAAATTTTTAAAAATTAAACTATCCAATATACAAGCTCTTTTTTTTTTTTTGAAAAAAAAAAGTATGTTAATACATGAAAAGTTTGAAAAAAAAGGAAAAAGATGAAGCTAGCGTTTGACCATAGATTTCCAAATATTCTTGGCAAATATTATTTGAGTGAAAATTTGGGTGGAATTTCACCATGTGTTTGGCCATAAAATTTGGGAAATATATTTCACCTTTTTAGAAAAATATGATTTATACACACAAGTTTTAAAAACTATCAAAACTAACTAAAAGTTTGTATTACAAGTCAATTGAATGTTAGTTACAACAATAACAAATAATGTCCATGACACTGAAGTAATGTGGTAATTTGGAGTGAGTGCAACAAGAATTATTCCATACGTCGTGAAGTAGATAAAGTACATGACTTTGTCACCTAAAGCCAATTTTTAATAATTTTCATCAACAATCATATCATTATTTAATATTCACTAAATATTTCATCACTATTTTGGTGTTCATGTAAAAAATGATGTAATACAACGCAAGCAAATACTAGAGAGAGTGTTTTTGTAAAAGATAAAAGATTGGGGTAAAATTTTAATTTTTAAAATATCCCAAATAATGATATTTGGCCCAAATACTAGAAAAAACTAGTATTTGGAAATTTGGGATATTTGCCAAAAATATTTGCCAAATAATGACAAATTGTATGGACAAACATTATTTGCCAAATTTTTCCCAAATATTATTTGGAAAATTTATGGCCAAACGGGCCCGAAAGGTGTCCTAGAAATTTTAAAAATCTAACTACTTAATATACATGAAAGTTTTTGAAAAAAAAAACGTTACATACATGAAAAATTTTGGAAAAAAAAAAAGAGGCTTAAAGTTGTTGTTAGCAGATTTGAAATCACAAACTCGTAAAAGTTTGGCTCTTTTAAGACACCTTAAACCATTAAGCTACAACACCTTATTATGTTAAGCGTGTCCAAAATACATTATTTAACCATTTTATATAATATTTTACTTGTATATACGATATAATTTTCCAACGAAGAGTGTCCAACGTAACTACCCCATGAACGTATTATTTTAACTTTTTCAAAGAAGCAGAGAGAAATTATAATTTTACTTAAATTTTGATTTAAATTTTTTATATTTATAATTAACTTAATATAACTAATTAAAATATCTGTTATTTTCAAAAGTTAATAAACTCAGAATTTCGTATTTTTTTCCCAGATAACCTTACGTGAGAAATTACTCATATGTTTTGGTGAAAAAGACGTATATTATCATAATGAATTTTAAATCATTTTATTCACTTGGTATTTGACTAAGTTTATTAAAATTCACAACTACTTCGTCCATTCAATTTATATCTCTGTCAAGTTTAATAAATAGATAAATTAATTTACGCAACAATAATTAAAGTAAGCAAATACTCCTCAACACTAGAATGGTAAAGAAAGCAGCATACCAACATATAAATATGACACAAGCACAAACAAAAATAGAATTGAGTCAAATATATTAAAAACTAAATTAGTATTATTTTATTAAATATAAAATAGTTTTTGCAGTATGTAGCACTTGTGCTCAACAGAATGAGTTTGAGAAATATGAGGTCTTATATTTAAAATTCTAACAGAATTTTTTTTTTCTCTATTCTAATTATGATGAATAATAAATATCAAATTTAATCTGAATATGTATAAATGGACTAGAATATCAAGATTATTCTTTTAAAAAATGAGACAAGGAGTGCATTTTTAAAATTTGAATTGGTCAAGATTTTGTTCAATTTTTAGTAAATTTTTGGAAAAAATATTATTAATTGAGATGAGACTCACGCTTAGGAATTGAGAATGCAGATTGCGCAAAAATTATGTATTTATTGTAATTTGAAAAATTTTGTGAGATAATAAGATATTCTTAAAGTTAAGATGTTTTTTTTGAAAATTGAGATAAATAATTTAAATTATAATAACGTAATTATCGTTATTTAGAGATAAAAATAAATATAAATATTTTCAATCCACTCTCTAGGTAAGTATTAGTTAAAATTTTAACAATTGCGGTCATAAAAGTTATATCTAGTATTAGCTAGCGTTTGGTCATAAATTTTCAAATATTCTTGGTAAATATTATTTGGGTGAAATTTCACCATCTGTTTGACCATAGTATTTGAGAAATATATTTCACTTTTCTAAAAAAATATGATTTATATCCATAATAGTGTCCATGACATTAAAGCAATGTGATAATTTTGAGTGAGTGCAACAAGCATCATTTCGTAGATCGTGAAGTAGACAAAACACATGACTTTATTATCTTGAGCCGATTATTCATCATTTTCATCAATAATCATATTATCATTTCACATTCACTGAATATTTCATCACAACTTTGAAATTAATGCAAAAAATTATGTAATATTATGTAACAATGTTTTTTAAAATTTGGGGTGAACTTTCAATTTTTAAAAGATCTCAAATACTGAGATTTGACCCAAATACTAAAAAAAATTAGCATTTAAAAATTTGAGATATTTACCAAAAATATTTGTTAAATAATGATAAAGTATATGGACAAACATTATTTGCCAAATTTTTTCCTAAATATTATTGGGGAAATCTACGACCAGACCGAACGGGCCCTAAGATAGGAGATTAGAGTTGAGATATTCTCTCACGCGCCAGAATAGGAGAGGTCAGCTAAACATTATCTTTCTAGTGAATGTTGACGTACATTTTGTACTTTCCCGTCAGAGAAAACACCATTCCTGCGCGTGATTATTAATTTTAGATACGATTTTTGTATTGTTTTCTTTTCGTTATCTAATTATTTATTTATTTTTGAATTAACATAATTATTGAAAAAAATAATAATTGACACAATAAATTTATTATTTATTTCTATTTATTATATAGTAGATAAATTAAATTTTTTTTAATTTTTTTATATTTTTCAAAATAATAAATTAAAAATATGATTATTAAAAAATTCTTTTTTCTTAATTTATTAAAATAAATAAATAATTAAAAACAACTAAAAATGAACAAAGTAATTTTAAGACAAAGGAAGAATAGAAAATGAGGTCACCAATTAGGAAGCTGTTGAGCATTTTAATACCCTCTCCCATTCTTCTAAACTTACAAACACCATCCTACTATTTTTTTTAAAGTTAGATTATCTAGCCATGTGACATATAAATCTATTTTTATTCCAGAAAAATAAATAAAATTACGTGAATCGAATCATGAAGGTATGCTTGACATCTGGTTAAAATCACTCGAGAAAAGTAAATCATAACAATAATAACATATTCAATATAATTTGATTGACAGAATTTAGGAAAACTAGAATACACATAAATAAAAGATAGATATGTTATTTTAAATAAATCCTCACATAAAATGTGATTTATATAACTATCGTCTCTCTACAATAATAGTTGTTAATTATCATCTCTGCTAACTTTTAAAATTGTCATTGTTTCGTTCTTAGAATCAAATTATAAAAACTTTGACTAACATTTTATATTATATTTGTTTATTACATCGATATGCAAAAAATTACAATTTATACAATATCAGTCAATTTGATAGAGATAATTTTACCATACCACCTTATTAAATATACATCATTTAAATATTAAAAATGAATATTACAATATAGTACTTATTAATTGTATAAATTGAACAAATATTATTATATTTTACAAAATAATAAATGGTAGACAAGTAAATAGGAAGGAAGGGTGTAGTTAATTTACTTTTATGTTGCATCAAATCATTTTAAATGATAATTATAGTTATGAGTACTGGTTTATTAATTAGTTGAAAAATAAAAGCAAATTACTTGAGATAAAAATAAATAAATAAAAAGTAGTTGTCAATAATAATAAAATTAAATTATGTGGTACCCAATAAGCAGGAGAGAAGGAAGAGAGAATCTAGAAAATGTGCTACAAATACCTATGTCTTTCAGTTCCTCAAAAGCCCAGAAAAATAAAATCTGTCAAATATTTTTATTTTATTCAATTAGATACTACTTTGTTGTTATATAACTATCAAAAGATAGCCAATTGGGTAAAAGAAATGATTGAAAGTATAAGAGAATAACAAAGAGACCACATGTTGACATTTTTGAAGTCATTGCTTTTTCCAAAGACTTCATTTTTTTTCTCTCTCTACACTAAGAGAGAGAAATAGAGAGATCTTAATCTTATCTGGGATCTCTCTAGCTTCTTTTGATTGATCACACCACAAGGTACTTTTTTTTTAAATTTTTTTTTAAAATTATATGGTTGAATTCTTGATTGTGGATATGATGTTTTTGTTTTTAAGGTTTTGTTAAGTGACAAAACAAAGGTTGTTGCTTTTCTTGTTTTGGGTTTGTGTGGTTTTATTATAAGGGAATTCTTATGCTTGTTTGTTCTTCTCAGACTCAAGATTGAATTTCAAGTTGTTAAGAGGAGGAGAGATATAAGAGATTTTTTTTTTTTTTTGAGGTAATTTATTAATTTCACTTTACTAATTTATTTTATGCTGTTTACTTGTTTTTCAAGTTTGTGTCTCTGTTTTGTTTTTGATCTTTATGTTTTGATTACTTGAAGGAAGATAATTGGAAATTGGACCAGAGGTTTTTTTACGGATATTTCATAGTACCTTTGTTGGGTAAAGTTGAAAGAAGGGATTTTTATTTTATTTTTCATGAAAAAATAAGGAATTAATTCATAGATTGCATTACATTAAATTCCAAAATTTGACTTGAAAATTGAGTAATTTTATTGTTATTTACTGTATTTTTTAGGTTGCTAAAGTAGAATAACTATAGACATTTGTTTAGAAGGTAATCATCTTGTTGCATTAGGTAGAAACAAGAGCAATATAATGCCAACAAAATCGACGAATTTGCTCACTTCTCTGTTTAGCCTTCCCATTTTTTTTTTGAACATGAGACGTTTGAAAACTATGATATACTTGTTAAGCCATCAAATGAAAGCAGGATTTGATATGTAGATGTTTGTTATAACTTCTGTGAATATTGAACCTCACTGGCAATTTGACAGGGCGTATCGTGCCTGGCCTCCATTACGATTGTATATTTGTATGTCCAAAAATGTTGTATTTGGTGTGCAAAGAGAATAAGAGATAGCAGTTACGCATGAATGCATTGGATTGGTATGCTTGAACTTGTTTTGTAAGACGAAAAAAGTTATGCCTGTGGCTCAAAAGTAGAAGTACAATGCAAGGTCAACGGAAGCACTTCCAGTGATCTGAAGACATATGTTTTAATATTGGAATTTCCTTTTCATTGGCATAGCCAGAAGATTTCTTAGCATCGTGGATCTTACTAGAATTTTCAAGCGATTACTCTGGCTTGTTGAGCTGAAGTAGAGTGGATTGACTGTCTTTTTTACTGAGCTTGCAACTGTTATAGTCCCTCTAAAAAATTTGCAAGATTGTAATAGTCTGATTTAGAGTCTGTTAAGTCTTATTCGTGGTGTTTGATCTTTTTGCTGTCTGGTTTGCAGTTTCTTAGTCTTTTTTTCTCTCTGTTTTATTGTTTTACTGGCTTAATCATTTCTACCCCTTGTATGATTGCAGGAATGGGTACTAAAGTACAATGTAAGACGTACTTGCCAGGATTTTGCTCCATGAGTGATCTAAATAACAACGGAACTAATACCCCATGGCTCTTAGATCATGAAAATAAATCAAGGAAAAGAAGTCAGTGCACTGATTCAATTTTGTCGTCCCAACCAATTGATGGATATTCGGGATGTGACAAGGAAAAAGTGAGGCAGACAATTTTGGGGCAGGAAACAATTTTTAGGCATCAGGTATAGTGACTTTTAACTATTTCCCACTCAAATAGTTGCATTTCTATGGAGGGCTAATATAAAGAGATCGTAGTTTTAACATTTATGTGCTTTTGCTGTGGTTTACACGTACAGATCCAAGAACTCCACCGGCTTTATAGAAGACAAAGAGATCTCATGAATGAACATCAAAGGAAAGAAATGCTGAACAGTCAAATGAAGATATTCCAGTCTAGTCCCTCATTGTCTCATTTTCCTTCATTGGATTCTATAGCTGGCCAGCTATCAACGAAAGATGCTTCCAAGTACAAATCATCCTTTGATTTTATGGAGAACGATAGTAGGTCCATTCATTTCTCCCCTCAAATCACAAACAATTCAAGGGAATGTGAACCTCACCAGCCTGGTAGCAGTTTGTTCCAGAGAAAAATGTTCAACTCTAGATATGTAGTTGAAGAGTGCACGAATAACGAAGAAGAACAAACTACTATGAAACAATTGGGATTAGCCGGCATTCAAGGGAACCCTGTTGAGGGAATTTATCCGATCCCCCGAAGAAGAGACGTGAAGACACCTAGAGCTTTAGAATTTCATTCTGATGCTGATCTCGACAGAACCAATTCCTCAAAAAGGACTGATGAATTGGCTGACTTGAATAAACCTTTACCACTTGAAGAAGATCCTCCTTTGGTTCCGGATATCAATATAAGCAACATTCCTTGCCTCGAGGATGGCAGCTCTGATGGGGTGAAGTTCTCTCCTAAGTCACTCAAGGAAAGGATTGGTGGAATTTGCCTCAACCACCCGCCTTGCAGGAATGAAGAAGAGCAGTTAACTTTTAAATTTAATGCTGGTAAGAATGTTTTCATGATGTAAACCTGTCTTGTTACTTTTAAACTGTATCGGTAGGCAGTTACTTTTCATATGTTTCATTAGAATGGAGGATAAGCCGATAAGGAAGAACTTTTAGCTAGTATCCGATGCCACTTCCAAATCGACTTTCTTGACTTAGAGTGGATTCCCATATGTCGTGTCCTTTCTATATAGGGATATTAAGGGAAGACTAAATATATGTCAGCAACCTTTCTGGTGCACCACTTTAGTTCTAGTTGTAACTTTTTATTGCTGAGTATTTGTTAAATGAGTTGCAGTACAAATGTTTAGATGGACTAACAGAAGTAGGAGCGGAAAAGGCCACCGTTATAGTCACAGAAAGATCTCTTGTTGTGTACCACCTCTTCATTTGATATACTGCATCCCGGTTTTCTTTCATGTGTAGACAGCCATTGAGGATAATGCATATTATTCTAGTAAGCAGGTCTCTATTATTGAAAAACTCTCAATTTTGCACAATACTCTCTACTGTTGTTTGGACCTACCTCCTTATTTATTCTTTCCAATTTTCATATTTTCCACTTTTATAAAGTAGAGGTCATGATGCAACAATTACACATGCCTTGCATGCTGTATTTTATATTAATGTTTTGCTACTAACTCTCGTTTTGATCTCATCTTCTGTTACAGAGCAAAAGCAACTAGATAACAGATCTTCTGGAAGACTTGAAACTGCTGAAAATTTACCTAAAGCCTTTCAGTCATCACAAGGTCATGAAATTTTCAAGCACTCTCTCATTAAGGAAACCAAGAATGAGCACCAGAAGAAAAGGACAATTTTTGGCGTTGAAATTCATGCAGAAAATCAAATACAATCTGCCGGCTTTTCCCATGTGCAAACGTCTACTCATAAATCTCAACCACCTCCTCAGAGTTATACTGAACTTCTACGAAACGTTGAGGTCTATCAAGGCAATATGCATATGGGAAGTGATGTCAGATCACATTCAAGTTCAAAGAATGTACTTCCAGACCAAAATGTACTTTGTAAAAGATCTCAGCCAAGTGCTAAAGATTGGACAAAAACTTTCAATTGTGTGAATGACATGGATTGTAAATCTGCTGGATTAAAGAATGCGAGAGATACTTCCGGTGTATCTCAAACTGAAGTGGCTGGAAAAACACATGTATCTGGAGATTCTCAAAGGAAGCAGGAAAACCCCAGGGAAACGTTGCCTTGGTTAGTCGGGAAATCACGGGAAAGTGTAGAGCAGACCAAAGGGAAGGGAAGTTGTTATCACTTAAATCTGGACTCCTTGCAGAATTACTCCCAGCAGTTTTTCAGAAGAGAAGACACAGCAGTCAACTCCTCTCAATTTATAGATCAGAGACGGGGAACCTTGTCATCGATATCCACCAAAGATTCTGAGTGCCAGAAAGTTGAAGTTAGTGACAGCACTAAAATAAGGACAATTTTTGGTGTTCCAATTTTCAGTGCCTCCAAGGACTTGCATGCAGCCCGTTCTCTCGCAAAGGCCACTTTTCCTGATATTGACGGTGTTACTGCTACAATCATTTCACGGGATGAGACTGTTTGTACAAAGAAGGTGAAAGCTAAGGATTTTGTTCAAGACAAAGGACTCAATTTTTGCACTTCTGGTTTAAGGTATCAGATTGATTTGAACTTGTCTTTAGATGAAGAAGAGGCACCCTCCGCTTCCCCTCTTCCTCAGGCTGTGGTGAGGATTGCAACCACTGAGATAGACTTAGAGGCTCCAGCAGTTCTTGAATCTGAAGAAGAATGTGGGAATTCTAAAATTACATTAGAAGAATCTGATAAGTTGAGTGAAGAAGCCATGAGGGTTGCTGCAGAGTCTATAATTTCCATCTCAGCATCTAGTCTTGTTAATGGAGATACGAATGATGTGTTGCAAACTGAACCTAGTGACTGCCTCAAATGGTTTGCTGATTTGGTCTCCTCCCACTCTAGTGGCCAAGAATGCATTACTAGAAAGATCAGCTCAGGTACAGTGTCCGAGTTTGATGAGGAATCCATTCCCGATGGCTTTGATCATTTCGAGTTTATGACACTCAAGCTGGAAGATTTGAAGGAAGAAGAGTATTCCTATAAAATGCCGACAATGGAGAGCCATGATGACGAAGAAACGGGGGCCACTACCTTACCCAAACGGCCTCGAAGAGGGCAAGCAAGAAGGGGCAGGCAACGGAGAGATTTCCAGAGGGACGTTCTTCCTGGTCTTATTTCCCTGTCGAGGTATGAGGTGAACAAGGATATTCTGGCATTTGAAGAGCTGTTTAAAGCTAGTGGATCCTCTTGGCAGTCTAGCTTATCACATAGGAAAACCGGTAAGAGTGGCAGGGGAAGGCGTCGTTTAACAAATGCTGATCCTTCCCCAACAATTCCTGCTGATTGCACACCTCCGGTAAACCAGCCTTGTTCTAGTGAGCTGGGGCTCGAGGAAAAAAGTCTAACCGGGTGGGGAAAGAGAACGAGACGCTTGCCAAGGCAGAGATATCTAAACCATAATCTTACTCTTCCTCTGAAGCAATGTTGATATGTAGGTTGTACTCACATCACGAGTTTGAACCTTGCTGCAGACGGAAAAAAAGACTTGGTAGAGGGGCGAGTCTATTATCCATCGGGGGTATAAGAGCACCAAGGTTTCTTGCAGCTTCTCTCTTAAGGGATCTCATGACCATTAGAGCTTATTTTGTACATTTCTGTGTAAAACTTAAAATGTCACACACACTCATTCGATACACTATTGTAAGAGTTTATTAATAATGCTATATTATTTTTCTACCTTAATAGAAATCAATCTAATTGGAAATGAAATGGCTGGTGTATTCATCCATGGAGTAAATTTACGACAAAAAGTATAACGAAATGAATATATTTGAATTGAAAATATAACATGAGATGGTATTCTCAAGTTATTCCTTTTCCGTTGTGAAAACGACTCAAATGGTCCCTATTTGTATTAATAATTTCTTAAACCTTCTCATCTGTCACCTCCTAAATAATTTAATCAGATATTTCTTTGAGACTATTATAAGTAACACACATGTGCTAATTGATTATATTACTGTTTTCTTTTGTCTTAAATGTTCTCTGCATGTTGAATACTATTACGTTTAAATTAATGATTTATTTAATATAGAAGATACTGTCTATATTTCGAGCATGAACGAAACTATCAACCTTGTCTACATCTTATAATTGCGTTTAAATCAATAACTTATTTAATATAGAAATAATTTATTTAAAGTTGAGTAAACTATATTTTCTTGCAAACTTGAAATTCTAATTTCATTTTTCTTTTTCTAAAAATAGGTCAACCTTCAAAATAAAATTTGCAAAACAAAAAAGAGGTCCTACCGGGAGTCGAACCCAGGTCGCTGGATTCAAAGTCCAGAGTGCTAACCACTACACCATAGAACCCTATTTGCTTACTTATTTCATTTTAACATTTTTTAAATGATTCTCAAAACCACGTGTTGGGGTTTGGGGAGACCGAATCACGAGGATCTCGCAGTTAATAATAAGGCACACATTTCTAGTGACCCTCACCTCTTCTCTTCGTCTCCAAAGTCCACTCTCTGATCACTCATCAGCTCCCGGAGATTAACGAAATCGGAAAACCAATCCAACTATTTTTTTTGATTTCCGATAGAAAAAAATGTCTCAGAGCCTTAATCCGAATCCAACTTACGACGTGATAATCTTAGGGGCTTCTGGTTTTACTGGGAAGTACGTCATTAGAGAAGCTCTCAAATTCCTCAATGTTCCCTCTTCCCCCTTGAAGAACTTAGCCATTGCTGGCCGTAACAATTCTAAGCTTTCCCAGGCTCTTCAATGGGCTTCCCGTCGAAACCCACCACCCGAAATTCCCATTCTCACTGCCGATACCACTGACCCATCTTCCCTCCGTGAACTTGCTTCACAGACTAAGATCATTCTTAACTGTGTCGGACCGTTTCGGATTTATGGTGAGCCTGTTGTTGAGGCCTGTGCTGATTCTGGATGCGATTACTTGGATATTTCTGGGGAGCCTGAGTTTATGGAGAGGATGGAGGTGAAGTATCATGATAAGGCTGTAGAAAATGGATCTTTGCTTGTTTCGGCATGTGGGTTTGATTCTATTCCTGCTGAATTGGGGTTGATGTTCAATTCGAGACAGTGGCTGCCGCCGGCTGTTCCTAACAGTGTTGAGGCCTACCTTAGTCTAGAATCGGATAAGAGAATTGTTGGAAACTTGGGGACGTATGAGTCAGCGGTGCTTGGTGTGGCTAATGTGGACAAATTACAGGAGCTGCGACGGAGCAGACCAAAGAGCCCTCGTCCTGTGGTAAGGCTTCATTTCATGTTGATACTGATGATCTTGGTCTCAATTCCATTACCCAACCATCCAATGTGAAGAGGTTTATAGTTCTGGTAATCCAGTTACACCTCGCAGGCACTCTCTGTTTTGCCACCCTTAAATTGCCGTCGTGGTAACATCTTAGTTTACTTAATGATAAGGAACTCCCAACAGAAGAATTGTTGTTCTACGACGTAGCATAACTCATATACTCATTTCAATCCATTGTGCATTAAAACATCATATTTCTTAATGAATTTGGATTGAATTGGATATAGCCAAAGACTATCAGAAACTTCTTTGAAAGCCATTAGACAGCTCATTTAGGATAAATTGACAAATATAACTCGACCCTCTCCTTCGTGTGCAGCCAAATGTTGAGGTTATGTAAACTTTAGGGGGGACTACGAGACACGCAAGCTGACCCATACAACATGGTTATCAACATAATATTAAAGCCTTACACAAATCATGGGAAAAAAAATATAACTTAATATTTCTGTTACTTGTAAATTTGTATCTGGCTTCTCTAGTTGAGGAGAAAATTTTGCATAAATTCAAATGGTCTACTACATAGCGATATCAGAAGAAATTGAAGTTGATAAAGTGGGAGTGTGCTTCTCAAGCAATATATTCTCCTCTGATTGAATAAGTTCTTGTGTCATGGGATATGGATAAATATATTCTGAACCAATTTGTGAGTGATATTAAAATGTGATTATATTAAAATGTGATTACTGCTGTGAGAACCTCCAGTTTTATGGTTCACCCTTTTCTTCCTCTATGAAGGCATTCACATATAAATATGTACACTCAGTTTCATGAATCCACCAGTCTACTTGCTACGGCCAACAACTATTTGATGCAGTCTGGTCCTGTGGTGTGTTAATTATGTGGCAGGGAATGATGCTAAATGAGAAGTGATTTTGTCTTTGAAAAGATTGCATCAGTATTGAGAAAGAGTAATTGATTTTTTTTGTTCTCTTGTTTCACTGGAAGAATACTGTAGGTTAAGAAGCAATTAATCGTTACAACTTAGAAATCAATTAATCAGTATGTCTTTGAAGGTGTAAACTGCAATCAAAGTTCATCATTTTAAGGTTGTTTTCCAGAATGTCGCCATCATTATAAAAAAGTATTTTACATGTGGAACTTTGAGAACCAGTTAACTCTTTCCCTAAAATGTGTGTCCTAGTCAATATGTGATGATGCTGATGAGTATATTGTAGAAATTCATAACCTTATGATGGATAAATCGAATCGGTGGATGACAGGGATCAACGCTTTTATTACATGCATACTTTTAATAGAGATTCGTTGTTAGAGATGTGCTAATTTGATACCTGCGACATTTGCTAGATTACTCATTGCACAAAGCCATACTATGTACCATGCTGCTGTGGTACAGTAATTTTCAGTGTTTCCTCTGTAAAATTACACATTATATCTGTGTAACATATTCACTCACTCTCTAATATTTTCCTGTTTGTTTTAGATTCCTGGTCCTCGTCCTCCTAAAGGTCCTTTGATGGACCACCTAAAGGAAGTTGGTGTTTGGGCCGTAAAGTTACCATCAGCAGATGCAATTGTGGTCCGAAGAACACTTTCATGTTTGGCTGAAAATCCTCATGGTTTACCTGGTGTTAATGAAAGCAGTGAACAAGTTGAGAGGAGGGAGGCATTTTGGTCAAGCATAAAGCCAGCTCACTTTGGTGTGAAGATAGCATCAAAATCTCCATTAGGAGTTGTTCGTTTCATTATAGTCGGGCTGTTCATTGGTCTCTTTGGTAAAATTGGTTTAGGGAGGTGGCTGCTATTGAAATTCCCTTCATTGTTCAGTCTTGGATGGTTCAGGAAAAAAGGTCCAACTGAAGATGAAGTGGCAAGTGCTACTTTTAAGATGTGGTTTGTTGGACACGGGTATAGCGATGGCAGTCTTGCATCACAAGGAAACAGGAAGCCTGATACAGAGATAATTACAAGAGTAATGGGACCTGAGATTGGTTATTTAACAACTCCAATCATTCTTGTCCAGTGTGCTCTCATTTTGCTCAAGGAACGAAACAATCTTCCAAAGGGAGGTGTTTTCCCACCTGGGATTGTGTTTGGCCCAACCGACCTCCAAGACAGGCTTCAACACAATGGGATATCTTTTGACGTTATTTCAAAGAAAACAATCTAACTAAATGGAAGTGTTCCCTTCTATTCACAGAGGAAATTTTGATTTTCTTCTGAAGGGAGAAAGATACTAGTTACTTATGCTTTCATTGTACGTTTTTCTGAATGTTTATATGCTTGTTTAATAACTTAAGGTGCTTCCTCAACATTTTTCTTTCCGTATTTAGATTACTGGATAAGCTCTACTTTGTTTAACAATTTGTTAGGTCTGTTAACTCCTGTGGATCTCTGATATCAGGAGCTTCCACTTTACACCTATAACCTTGCTATAATTTAGTGCATTTGATTCTTATTGTGCTTGAACTTCTTCGTGTGTTGTTGGCCTGCAATGTTTTGACTTTAACAGCATACTGCATACATACAGATTGCAGTTACAATTATTTTTACAAGCAAAGGATCAAGAGAAATGGTGTAGATACATCATTTTTGTTCTGCTGTTAATGTTTCGATGAATTTCCTCAGCCTCTTCTCTGAGCTCCCTCCGATTGCCTTAGCCTTCCAAGCTTGTTCCCTCACTTTCATAGCATTTACCTTCATATTAACATCTCCCATTAAGTTTTTCACCATCTCTGCAATCTCCCCACCATTCACTAGATTTTCCTCACCCCAACCCCATTCTTCTACCCACCTCCCCAATCCTGCCTTCTCTACAACTTCTGCATTCAACTTTTGATCACCATGCTGTGGCCATGCCATCATTGGCACTCCTGACCAAGCTGCATTCATCACTGAATCCCATTCGCACTGGTTCACGAAAAGTCCAATGGCTGGATGGTCCATAATAGCTGCCTCATAGTCCCCTGGTTTCATTATTTTCCCTTTCTTTTCCATCTCTACCAGGACTGTGTTCCCAAACAACTCTAGAAGCTCTTCTTTTAGCACCCATAGAAACTTATGTCCGCATATCTCTAGTCCTTTTCCTATTTCTCTTAGTTGTTGTGCAGAAATCGGCTCTCTAGTTCCAAAGTTAACATATACAACTGATTCAGCAGGTTGTTCATCTAACCATGAACACTGATTGTCTTCTCCTAGATTGTAATTTCCCACAGGACCAACAGGAAAAACAAGTGGAAGAGAACTGATTACTCTTCCATCATCGAGGGAAGCAATTGTTTCTGGTTCAAGCCAGTCAAAGGTGTTCAGAAAGACGCCGGTCACTTGAGGAAGAGCTCGAGCATTTGGCAGCAAGTAGTCTTTCAATACATAGTTTGATGGTGAATCGTCCAACCATGCACGAGGGATGCTTGATTTTGGAACTGATCCTATGCCTGGAATCTCAAGATTGCCCGAACAGTACTTAAATGCATCAGGATCTTCAGATAACAGTAGAGGAAGGTAGGCTACAGTAGAGTAAAATTTAGCTGATGTAGTGGAGATATTGTAAAGAGGAATGTTGAGATTATTAGCTATTTGTGAAAGACTAGATGCAAGAATAAAGTCTGAGACAATAGCAGAAACTGGTTCATCTAAAGAAGACACCAGAGGGTCGAGCTGGTGAAGCGAGTTACTAATAGCATCAATTTGCATGATGAATGGATCATTGATTGAAGAAGTAGAGGTATTCAAAGGAAGGATTTGAAAATCTATTCGATTGATCTGTGGGTGATTGGCGAAAAAGTTGTTGATCAAGATGGACTTTGTGGTAGATATATCAAGTAGCATAGTGATGAAGGTGATTCTACATCTGTGTGAAGCTAACATGGAAGCTAATCGAAAAAATGGAACCATTTGTCCCACTCCCAGACCACTTGGGAGAAATAATATGTGAACTGGCTTTGCATAGTTGACAATAGAATCAGACATCTCCATGGCTGAATTGAAGAATGATTTCTGCTGATTACTTAGATGCTTTTTTTAAAAGATTGAGAGTAGGTATTTGATCGCTTTCATATGCTTGTTTGCTAGTTTTGAGGAACAGTAAAGGAATCAACTTTGGCATCTGAAACTTGTAGTATATAATATTATACATGGTGATTGGCATTATGCGCAGCCAAAATTTACAACTGTTTAGCTTCAAATTAACTGGAAAAAAAATTGTATAACCCAAACACCTTGTTTGATATTACAAAATCATTTCATAATTTCTTTGAGCTTTTCTTAAAGTTGATTTTACGAACTTCAAATCAATTTGTAGCTACTTAGTTAATCATCTATTAATTATTTTTTTCACAACAAAATTTCAAATTTGAATATCAACAATAAAGTTTAACTTTCTTCTTGAACTCCTCATAATTTGAGAATAAATAATTTCTAACCATAATGATGGAGTCCGAAATTTCACTCTATTTTTCCATTTTTTATTTTTTATTAAAACTTTGAAAAATTTTATTTTGTGAAAGATATAAATATTATATGACAGACAGTACTTATATTACATCCTTTCAACTTTTGCCACGTGGAATTTGGATCCCACTGCTTAAAGCTACGTTTCTTTCTCTTTCTCCTTCTTCTCTCTTTTCTTTTTTCATTTCTTCATAAAATTTTACTTATTTTCCTTCAACGAACTTGGATACTTAATATTTTTTAATGATTTGATTTTTCAAATGTTAAAATTAAGTCAAATTAATTAAGTCGGTTTTTTATTACTTTATTTTTTTATATTTCTTTTTTGCTATTTATTTTTTGTGGACTTCTCGAAAATATATAATAATATAAAAATATGATAAGGTATATATAGGATTCTCCGGAAAAAAATTATGTATAATCGAAGAATTTTTAATCATTATTAGGAAATATGATAAATTATTTTCAACGATTTTACTATTTTCTTACAAAAATTAAAGATTTAATGTTGATATATTAAAAATGTCTTGTCAATATTTAATAATATACGAGTTATTTTGAAACATGAAAAGACACTTTCAGCATTATCAAAATAAAATACAAATTAATTACGACGTAAATGTGAAAAAAATAATTACTATAAGAGAAACACGTGAATACTAACAAAAGAGAAAAAAAATTATAATAAGTTTTTTAATTTAAAGAAAGTTATACATATAAACAAAATAATTACAAACCATTTATTAATAAAATAATAAAATGAAAAAGGTATCCTAATAAATCAACGTATGAACTAAATAATCAAACACATAAACTATTTCTTATTCAAAAATTACTTAATTACACTATATTCAATTTCTTTAATCTTACTAAAAAAAAAAACTATTTTCCTTAAATCAATAATATAAAAATAAAATAGTTAAACATTATTTTTTTAAAATATGTAAACCTACAAAGAGTTGGGAATCAAAATAAGCCACAAAAATATAAAAGTAACTAAAATAAGCCACTATTTTAGTGAGTAACTAAAATAAGCTTAGTGGAAGAAAAAGTTCCACTATATCTAATTTTCTAAACGTTTTCCGTTACTGTCATAACATTTATTTTTAATATATAACGGAACTTTTTCTTCCACTTTATAAAGTGAAACTTTTTATTCCACTTTATAAAGTGAAAGAAAATCTTCCACTTTATAAAAAGTTACCTTTTCATCTTCAGCTTCACCTTCTTTCCTTTTTCTTTTCGTGGCTTCCAAAAAAAAAATTCACTTTGAAGATGGTCATCTGCATAAAAAACTCACTTAAATAAATAAGTGTTAGACATAACGATAATCATTTGCATCAAAAGTAGGCGAGACATGAAAATTTGAGGATGTCCCAACATTTTCCGTCATTTCAAAGTGTAAGGACTAATCAAAATAATTATTTAGTCCATAACTTGGAGCAATATCCCTATTTTGCTGAGGTAAACCGCTACAAAATATATAATAATAAGAATAATAAATAATATAAATTAATAAATAATTGACTAAATCAACAAACAATAATTGAAATATAATAATTGAGCATTAACGATTGATAGTTTTGTTTAAATCAAATCATATCGGCCGGTAAGAGTATTTTGATAATGAGTCATTTTAGGAAAATCAGTAAATTGAGTTATCGGGAATCCATCAATGCTATTATGATTTTCTAATTAGGGATGAACATCGACTGATAAAGGAGAACGTTGTTGACTAATCTTAGGCTCCTTCCTAACATAGATTCCAAGTATTGTTGACTTGATTTGATCTATATAGTAATTTGGAACCCTTGAAAAATCGGTCAACGATTCGTCATTATATATAATTCACTCTCCAAAATTTACTTGTCCTTGTGATAAAAATGAAGTAGGGTATTTTCCGGCTATAATCAAATTATAATCGTACTGTTTATACCCATTCATTTATAAATTGATGAAATAAATTTATGATATCGGACATTTATTGGATATTTTGCATTGTGTTTGTGAGGACAATTATAATAAATGGTATTTCCGTCATGTATAATTTCGTCATCCCAATAAATTGAAACTTTAACTTTAGGTGTAGAAGATATTTTTTTTAGATTGAAATGAACAAATATAGAAGATTTATGTTGTAGGTGCTATCGACTATGTATAAACGTCCTTAAATAGATTTTTCAGAATAAAATAATAAAAATATATAATGAAATATTATTTTCCGCTTTAATGACATATCAAATCAATATAATTTATATGACAACACTGAAAAAACTTCTTCAAGACGTGAAAAATATTCTTCTTATAAAGTGTAATAAAAAGTTACACTTTATAAAGTGGAATAAAAAGTTTCACTTTATAAAATGGAATAAAAAGTTCCATTTTATAAAGTGAAAGTTCCATTTTATAAAGTGGAAGAAAAAACTCCACTTTATAACGTGTAATAAAAAGTTCCGTTATATATTAAAAATAAACGTTATGAAACTAACGGAAAACGTTTAAATTATTGGATATAGTAAAACTTTTTCTTTCACTAAGCTTATTTTAGTTACTTACTAAAATAGTGACTTATTTTGATTACTTTTATATTTTTGTGGTTTATTTTGATTTCCAACTCACCTACAAATGAGGAAAAGAATATAGAGAAATTAAAGATCCTACATTGTACACTTGTCAGCCAAAAAATCCTCATATAACTAATAAAAGGTGAGCCTCTCACAAAATAAAATTTTACGTAAAACTGTACTCATTCAACTGTAAAGTCAAAATCATATATTAATAGATGGCCAGCGGACGCCTGGTTTCTAAAGTTAGAATTTAGAATTTATGTGCAATAAATTTTAAGATAAGATAGTTATTGATTGTGATAAAGAATTTATACTCTCTTTATTTAATAATGAGGATATACTAATAATATTTATTTATTTTGTGAAATTAATGAGTAATTTTATATTTAATTTTTAATTTATTTTTATCATTAATTATAATTAATTTTTTTATTATGTTTTTCAAAATATCATATTTATTATATTTAGAAGATGATATATTAAAATTATCCTAGTTTTTCATTTAAGGAAATAACTAAACAGGAAATACATAATTTTTTGGCATAATACATAAATGTACCATTTAACTTGAAGTTAAATTACATTTATGTCCTTTAACTTTGGATATGCATAAATGTACACTTGAATTTGTATAAAATTGAACAAATAGACACACATGTCACATATGTCATCCTATATGTCCTTTTTTTTCCTACGTGTATTGTTTCATGTAGGATTCATATGTTTATTTATTTAAAAGTTGGATAGTTAAAGTATCTGTTTGTACATTATGAAAGTTAAAGGTCAAAGTTAAAATTTAAAACCAAATTTAAAATTTAATATATGTTTTAGGGATAATGTCCAAGTACCCTCTCAGCCTATACCCGAAATCTCACAGACACACTTATACTATACTAAGGTCCTATTACTCCCTGAACTTATTTTATTAATAGTTTTTTTACCCTTTTTCGACTTACGTGACACTATCTTGTGGGCTCAATGATTGTTGATTTTTTTTTAAACTAGTGTCACGTAGGCTAAAAAGGGGTAGATAATTACTTATAAAATAAGTTCAAAGGGTGATACGACTTTAGTATAGTATAAGTGTGTTTCTGGGATTTCGGGCATAGGTCGAGAGGTACTTGTGCATTATCCCTATGTTTTATGCCAAATTTCTTTTATACATTTGGCAGTCCCGATGACAAAGCTGGTCTATGCAAGCTGTAATAGGTGAAAATAGGGGAGCCTGCTGCTTCCAATTTTGGTTTTTTAAAATAGTAAAGAATTAAAGATAATATTTTATTGATATAATAACTCTGTAGTTATAATATAATTCTGTTTGATATGAAAATTGTAGAGTGTATTTCGCTTGTGGATATATAAATATGATAATTATATACAAATATTTATTTATTTATTTTTTATAAATCGTGAATAAATAGATAGGCTAAATATACATAAATTTTAGATATATATAACAAGAATTAAATTATATAAATTGTAAATTTAAACTATCAGAAATCGAATTATGTAAACTTTGAATTTTATACAATCAGTGGAAAAATTTCACGAAATTGTAGTCAAGGATCAAAAGTAATCGAAACTATAGTGATATTATGAAATATACTCTATATGTTTGTCATTTCACTAATTTTCTCATTTATGGTAGATAGTTAAGAAATAAATTATTTATATATGAATTAATATAATGTTTGATTGATAATTTAGAAACCACAAAATTAATACATGTACATGTTATAAGAAAATTAATTTATTATTTTATGCGGTATAAAAAATATAATAACTAATATCTGCATAAAATGACATATGAACTCATCCACAACTAATCTCAATATTATTAATACTCGCATAATTTCAATCAGCTACTAAACAACTCTGTGTAAATCCTCCCGCCTAGTTTTTTTTAAAAAAATTAGACTCACATAATCTTTTCATACATTTATTTATTCACTAATTAAACATCTCATTATTAGTATTATTTTTAAAGAAAGGGTACGTGAAGAGGCTGTATTGTGTGCTAAAGAGATGTTCGTACATGCAGAGAAATTGTTCTTATAGAGTACAATATCAAATTAAAAAAATATCATAAGATATGAATAAATCTAAATAAATAGTAAGAAAACATTCTAAATAATATTTTCCTATAAGAAAAGAAAAAGAAAAATATATATAATTTTGTAATTTTTTTAAAGTGTTCATATTGCTTAAAAAAATTTCAAAAGGTTTTTTTTAAGAAGTGAATTTAGTAAAATCATCTTTTTATTTATAATTTTTAAGCATTAAGTAAAATAAGTGATCAACAAATACAGAGAGAATATTTAATTGGTAAGAGCTCACAATTATCTAATCTCCAAAATCCCAACTAGGAAATATTTGAGTTTTTCTTATCCAAATTTGGCTATATTTATATCACACCCACTTCTCTTTTTTCCAAATACATCTGTCCTATTTTTTTTAGTAACAAATGTAAATATTATCATTATTATAATCAAATCACCTAACCCTATTGTTGCCTCTAGTTAAATGAATATGGGATGGGGTCATTTTCTTTCAGTACTAAGGGAGAATTGGCTCAAAAATGGAATGGGTCAAGACGATATTGAGCGTTAATTGACTGATTCTATATTCAATGCTAGATTTTTGTTGGATCAGAACTTTTAAGAACTTTTTGAACCTAGCGAAAAGAACTCTAAGCCTTCACGTAAATTGGGAAGTGGGAGGATTTTAATATTTAGATATTTGTAAAATTAGTGATATTAATTGACATTAAAATATTTAAGCGAGATACCTTTTTTATTAACAAAATTTTGAACGTTTTCTCAATATTTAATAATTATTTTGATTATGATTAAGATATTTATTAAATTATTTCAATATATACCTATAAAAAAATATATAGGACAAATTCGCGCGCATGACCCCTCCAGTCAAGAATAAGGGCCTTACAATCACTAGCCAATATGCTTTTCGCTTACCTTGACCCTTTAGATTTTTCAAGAAGTAGACACGGGCAGAGAAATTCCTAGCTAGATTCTTCGTCTCAGTGCTCTCTCGGCGGCCAGCTCGTCAAAGTACCAAACTACTCTACCTATTATGCACTTAAAAATATATATAAAAAAAGTGTAATGGAGATGAACGAAACCTTTTTATCCCTATTTAAAGCCCCAAGCTGAGCTTCCCAAAAAACAATCACTAAAAGAAGTGCTAAACTTTTGAAAAGGCTTGCTCTTCCTCAATTTCTCATTTACTAAGGTGCTTCTTCTTCCCTTCTCTATCTCTTATGTGTTTCGATTTATATAATATATGTTAAATTTTGAGAGTTAAACTTTTTTATTTTTATCTTGCACTTAGACTGCGCATACCAACTTTAACAATTTCGAAAAGTAATTTAAGAACATACAAATAAATCATGAATATAAATTTTCTTGTTTTACTCTTGAATCTGAACTATGTTAAATAAATTAAAATGAACTCGATTCATTTTATAGATCAAATTCATTTAGACAGTGAAATGAAATATGGTCATACTCCAATATGGCAGATAAAAATTAAGAAATATTCCATAAATTCTATGAATTGTTTGATAATGTTATTGTTTTTATGTGAAATATAAGAAAAGAATAGACAGTTAATCAACAAGATATACAACAAGTCTAGTGAATCTGTGCTCAACTTTTATACAGAACTTCTTATGTATTTCTCTCTGTCTCCAACCTGAAAGAGAGAATGAAGCATTGTCAAACATTTTTCCTTCTGGATTATAGCCAGAAAAACGACCTTCAGACTAAAAATAATGTCACATAAATTATGAAAAAAAATAATAATATATATTTGGATTTTAGGATCTATGTTTTAAAATTTAGCTAGGTGGGAAGAAGCTAATTAAGTAAATGGTATAGATCAATTATCGCCTATAATTATTATTATCATTTTGGATTAGGAGCATTATAATGTGGTGCCATAATTTAAGCATTTGCTTTAAAGTATTTTGTATAGGGAAAATTGTTAGTTGGTGCGTGTTCACATTTACAGCTAAATACAATGCCTAAGTTGGGATTAGGGTCATTATTCCCACTATAATAACTGAAGAAATTATAATAATGTATCAAGAATATCATAGATGTTTCTCTATCTCTTAATTGGAACTAGTTTATGTCTTTTCCTCTTCTTTTTATTACACTCCCAAGTGGAGTTTTGTGCCCTAATCTTGTCTAAGAACATTTTAAAACTTGCCTTCTTATGTTTAAGTATAGTATGTGACCATTTTTCCTCCCAACAAAATGACTATATGTAAAATAGATATTTTATAAATAGTTATGTAATATATAAATATCAAGTAACTATTATATAATTGTGTGTATTTGATGTATTATATAAAATTTATACCATCGCAATAGTACATCTTTCTCAACAAATACTTTGGATTGACTTTTGACTTATGACTTATAAGCGAAAAGTCACAAGTGAGGATTTCTAACTTGTGACTTTTCGATTATTTTAACTTTATCCAAACACTTCAAAATTGCTTAAAAGACTATTTTGACTTAAAAACACCTAAATAAGTTAATCTAAATAGACAGTAATAGTCAGAGTCAGGTAGTTTTCCTATGAAATCATCGAGTAGTATGCAGTTTATACGTCCTTTAATATCTTAATTTTTTGAAATTTGTTTTTTATAATTTACTTTCTTAAATCATTTCTAGACGGAAGAATAAAATAGAAAAAATATAACAAGATGTTAATTATTTGTCTTGTAAATTTGAAACGTATAAATACGTATTCCAATGGTATTCTACGTGGAAGAATTTCAGAATAATGTAACTGACAAACGGTAATCCAAATTAAATGATTTCTAAACCAAAATGGTCTATCAGAAGAAGCAGTACTGTTGTTGCAATAAAACAATTAGAGCTACAAAATAAGATCTTTCTATTAGGAGAGTCGATTGCTTTGGGAATTAAGATCTCTCGACCATTCGCGAAATAAATTTAGAAAATACTTTTTTCCAGATATCTTAATTATATGAATAAAATAACTTTTTTCTTTATTATAAAAAAGAAAAGTAAGATAAGCAGCCTATAAAATAAAATAAAATAAAGAGAACCTCTTTAGGTCTAACCGTAAGAGGTAGATGGGTAACAGATTAAAATTATGTATGTATTAGTAAAATGTGGCTTAATTATAAATAAATTTATATATTATTATTTTATATAAATTTTAGTTATTCTATCTGTTATTTTGTATATAATAATATATAGATTCCATCGTAACTTATAAATATATTTATATGAGTTTTTTTAGTCATTATATTAATTTTATACTTAAATATAATTATTTTATAGTTACCCATCAACATCACTTAAGTTATATAAAAAAAGGATATATTATGAAAAATTATTTTCTGTCAAACGATGTAACAATTATGTGATTTGGTCATTTACCTTAAATGCACTGCAAATCTGCAATACAGGAGGAGGAGCATTGATATTGAAGTTTGGCGGGAAAGAAAAGAATCACGTGAGGTGTACGTGGAATTTTTCTCTCCGTTAAAAGTAACTGACGGAATCTGGGTCATAAGTGCATCATTTTGCCAAAAGATGTGGACCATTGTTACTGCATACAAAAGAAATAGGACCATTCTGCCAAAAATATTAGACTATCCAACATATTTTACAATTTCCAATCGGGCCATCTCACAAAAGCCCAGCCCGAACCCAAGCCCAACTTACGATATGATAATTTTAGGTGCTTCAGGTTTTACAGGCAAACACGTAATTGGAGAGGCTCTCAAATTCCTTAACCTTCCTTCTTCACCATTGAAGAACTTCGCCATTGCAGGCCGTAATACTTCGAAACTTTCACAGGCTTTGCAATGGGCCTCCGGTCCAAACCCGCCACCCGAAATTCCGATCCTCACCGCCGACACCACCGACTCGGCTTCACTTCGTCACCTCGCTTCCCGGACTAAGATCATCCTCAACTGTGTCGGACCATTTCGTCTTTATGGAGAACCGGTTGTTGAGGCATGTGTTGATTCCGGGTGCGATTACTTGGATATATGTGGAGAACCGGAGTTTATGGAGAGGATGGAGGTGAAGCACCATGATAAGGCTGTGGAGAATGGATCGTTAGTTGTTTCGGCTTGTGGATTTGATTCTATTCCTGCTGAATTAGGCTGGATGTTCAATTCGAGACAGTGGATGCCGCCGGCAATATTTAGTACGGTTGAGGCCTACATTAGTCTAGAATCAGACAAGAGAATTGTTGGAAATTTGGGGACGTACGAGTCAGCGGTGCTTAGTGTGGCAAACGCAGACATATTGCAGGAATTGAGACGCTCCAGACCCAAGAAGCCTCGTCCTGAGGTAAGTTCCTATCACCTTCTCTCTATTGCTCATTACTTTCTATTTTATGGCTCTACGGTAAAATGGAAATATTTATTTTGATACTAGTATATGATTTATATACTCGTGAGTCGTGTCTATCAATGCTGTATGAAAATATAGTCAAACTTTTAACTTAGTTAGATTGGAAAGAATTCGAATATCCGACAACTACATACGAAGTGAAATCTCACTCCCACAAGTGAGAGGTTAGAGTGTATGCAGATCTAACCACTACCTTAGAGAGTTTGTTTCCGGATGACCCAGCTCAATTGCAACAATTTCAGGTTCAAAGAAGTAGAAAACAATGACAAAACATAACAACTAATAAGAGAGATAATATAAAGCCTGAAGAAAAATTACAAACAACAAGAAGATAGTGCAGTAGCCAAAACCTAGTAAACAAATGATGATAGATATTGGAAGGCTCAGTTCAATCACATATGTTAAATGCTTGCGTAACTATTTTAGCTTCACTACTTTTTTCTTTTACTGGTGAAATGTTGTATGTTAACAAGCAATTGGTCTTTAAAGCTTAGAGGTCGATTAGTCATTATGTTTTTGAAGGTGCAACTTTTAGTCAATGTCCACAGTGAATTATGTTAAAGCCATTTTCTCATTTTGTAGAATGTTTACACTTTTACAATCTTACATTTGGACTTTGAGAACTCACTGTTGACATCGATGAGTATATGGTAGGGATTCATGAATAAACCTTGTGATGGATATCATGAATGCATGTATCATAGGGACGCATAAACCGTATGGTTGATTTCTGGTGGAATGAATGAGTAAATGATGGGGATTTATCATACCAAATGATAGAGATTCATTTTTAGATAGACTCTTTACACTTGATTACCTGCAATATGTGCTAGCTTTTACATTCCTCAAAGCCATACATATGTAGCATGCAGGTGTGGGGACAAGCGGACGGACAGCATTCATGTTTTCTTGAATAACACATCGATCTGTGAAACATAGTATTTTCTTGTTTGTTTCAGATTCCTGGTACTTTTCCTAAAGGTCCATTGGTAAATCACCTAAAGAGAGTTGGGCTTTGGGCGGTAAAGTTGCCATCAGCAGATGCAACTGTGGTACGGAGAACACTTTCATGTTTGGCTGAAGATTCTCATGGTTTACCTGGTGTTAATGAAAGCACCGAACAGATTGAGAGGAGAGAGGCATATTGGTCTGCAATAAAGCCAGCTCACTTTGGTATGAAGATAGCTTCGAAATCTCTGTTAGGTGTTGTTCGTTTCATTACAGTTGGCAAGTTCATTGCTCTATTTGGTAAAAGCGATATAGGGAGGTGGCTGCTCTTGAACTTCCCTTCAGTGTTCAGTCTTGGATTTTTCAGGAAAAAAGGTCCAACTGAGGATGAAGTGGCAAGTGCTTCCTTTAAGATGTGGTTTGTCGGACAGGGTTTTAGTGATGGCAGCCTTGCTTCACAAAGAAACAGGAAACCTGATATGGAGATAATTACAAGAGTAATGGGACCTGAGATTGGTTATTCGACAACTCCAATCATTCTAGTCCAGTGTGCCCTAATGTTGCTCAAGGAACGAGGCAATCTTCCAAAAGGCGGTGTTTTCCCTCCTGGGATTGTGTTTGGCCCGACTGACCTCCAAGATAGGCTTCAAGAGAATGGAATATCTTTTGATGTTATTTCAAAGAAAATTGTCTAACGAAATCATAGTTCCCTGCTGTTAGTCGTATGAAATGGTTGTTTGACATTATATAATTAGGTCTGTCAAGTCCTGTGTATCTTGATTTCTTGCTAAAGTAGCGAAGGCAAGCCTCAATGCCTCAATCCTCCAAAATTTCAACCCTCTCCAATAGACAGATTTTGAATTTTAAGTTTGTGTTTTGGATTCTAAGAGGGGTGACATTGGCCGATTCAGATTGGAATAGATAAGAAATTAACGGGAGCTTTAACATCACATGCAAGAAATGTGACAAAATATAATATGGAAGTTAAAGAGATGTAGTTTAGATGTGCTCCTCCAAACTTCCATACCCATAGATGAAGAGGCTATCACATAACCTGAAGTAAATCGTAAAAGCTTCATGCAATATAAAAGTGGAATTGGAGACATTGAAACTGAAGATAAATTTGATTTGATTTTTCGATTCGAAAAAAACAAAAATCGAATAACAAAGTTCACTGCTGTTTTGATTTATTTTTATTTTTTTATCTTTAATTTGGTTCGGTTTTACGTCGATTAGATTTTTAGGTTTGAAATTTTTATGTTGGGTATTTGGATGTGAAAATTACTTCTTTTTGTTTTAAAGAAAAGGACCTGTGATAATTACATTGAAAAGTTACTAAACTAAACAACTTTACTTTACCTATTCCAATATTTCCCATACTCTTTTATTAAAATTCAAAAATTCCTTTTTTATACCCAATGATACTTAACTGACTTTTTACGTTGGAACTCAAAACTAGACCTTTCTCATTCCTCAAATTTTAGCCCAAATTCCCCCCCCCCCCCTAAAATTTTAGGTTAACAATTAAAAATAAATTTGAATTTCTAAAAAGTTTTATCCCTATTCATTCAGATTAGAGTCCGAAACAGGTTTATCATCTTCTGCATTATGATTTCTTTCTTTTTTTTCCCTTCCTATCTAATAAATCTGTAGTTTTTTTCCAGAATATAAAGCTTCGAAGAATTGGATTCTAAATCGTCACATGACCCTATAGTCATGAAAAATTCAAGTTCTAGCAAGAGAACTTCTGCAAAGAACAAACATGCATCAATTTCGAAAGACCCAAAAACCCCAAAGAAAAGAAGTGGAAAGGAGGCACACGATTATTCGATCAACACTGCCAACGGTATGTACATTTATACCCCTATCCATCCGAATTTTCGTATTTTTTTCTTTAGTTTGGTTATTTCTTTTTCTCATTTAAGTATCGTTTATTTTAATTTTTCATTGCACTCATGGAACACTGATTTTTGTGATACTTTTATGACTAGCACATAAATATTAACGTATCGTAGATATTTTTCACTATTACCAAAATTTTCCTTTTTTATATTAATCCGGATACTTAATATTGAAGAACGATACTTAAATATTTTGTGATAAAAAATGTTTATTTCAACTTTTCATTTAAATAATTTTTGTGTTGCACATGAATTTAATGTATCTTATATACCTTTTTAAGTATCAGTTTGATCTGTTTATATAACGACTAATCAAATTTGTGTATTTCTGTACCTGTTATGTGTTGCACATGAAAATTAATGTATCTAAAATAGATGATTAAGTTTAATATTTTGTTGTTATTTAGTATCAAAGTGCATGAACATTAATGTTTTTAATATTATTGTTCAAGTATCATATTGACATGTAGGTTTTATTTAGTATCACTATTCATGAACATTAATGTATCTAAAAGTGAACAGAACTCATTAATGTGATGTTGTGTACCATTCTTCTTGTTATTTAGTATCAACTAAAGCAAAACATTATTATATGTCGGTAATAGTATATAAATTGTTTATATCTGTTAGAGATTGATAAAAATTATTTATTTAATCGCAGAATATGATTTATGTAATTAAACATATTCCTAGGAACGCTCTAAAGTTTGATCCAACCTACAACACCAATTATACTGAACATTTAGTATCATCAATGAAGGATCAAGTATTAAATTATTCAAAGAGACCATATTTGCCCTATACCTAAATATCCCCAGGCGCAACTATCAAGGTCAGATTACAAAGTGTTAATATTTGTTAAAGATTGAGCAGGGAAATTTAGATAACGAAATTCACATTCGTCATGCTAAAGGGAATGTGTTGAAATTTAATAATCGTGAGCTTGCTATTATTACTGGTTTGAAATGTAAAGGTAATGTCAAGGATTTTACTTATCCGGTTTCAAAAACCAGTAGGTTAGTGCAAAGTCATTCTCCTAATATCCTCAATTATATCGTTCGGAGTATGTTTCCTTTTATGATTCCCCAATTTTGGAGTTGTCACACCACTAACAAACCCAACAATAGCTTGTACCTTACTTAATACCCTATTCCTCAATGGACATGTATGTCCATTGAGATACTTTAATAGTGAACATGTATGTCGTTGACATACTTTAATAGTGAACATACATGTCCATTGAGGAATAGGGTATTATGTAAGGTACAAGTTACTGTTGGGTTTGGTAAATCACCTAAAGAAAGTTGGGCTTTGAGCTGTAAAGTTGCCATCAGCAGATGCAACTGTGGTACGGAGAACACAATCATGTTTGGCTGAAGATTCTCGTGGTTTACCTGGTGTTAGTGAAAGCACCGAACGGATTGAGAGGAGGGAGGCATTTTGGTCTACAATAAAGCCAGCTCGCTTTGGTATGAATATAACTTCGAATTCTCTGTTAGGTGTTGTTCGTTTCATTACATTTGGCAAGTTCATTGCTCTTTTTGGTAAAACTCGTATAGGGAGGTGGCTGCTCTTGAACTTCCCTTCAGTGTTCAATCTTGGATTTTTCAGGAAAAAGGGTCCTACTGAGGATGAAGTGGCAAGTGCTACCTTTAAGAAGTGGTTTGTTGGACAGGGGTTTAGTGATGGCAGCCTTGTGTCACAAGGAAACAGGAAACTTGATATGGAGATAATTACAAGAGTAATAGGACCTGAAATTGCTTATTTGACAACTCCAATCATTCTAGTCCAGAGTGCCCTTATTTTTGCTCAAGGAACGAGACAATCTTCCAAAAGGAGGTGTTTTCCCTCGTGGGATTGTGTTTGGCCCGACAGACCTCCAAGACAGGCTTCAAGAGAATGCAATATCTTTTGATGTTATTCCAAAGAAAACTGTCTACCGAAATGGTAGTTCCCTGCAGTTCCAGTCATATTGAAAATCTTTTGATGTTATTTAGCTTTCCAGGCTAACTCTAGAATCCTTGGCCAGCCGTTATTCTTCTTCTTCTTTAATGTTCTTAGCTGACTGGATCAGCTTTATTTTGTTTGAAATTTGTTAGGTTTGTCGAGTCCTGTGTATCTTGATTTCTGGCTGACCGGAGCAAAAGTTGGAGATAAAGCTCTACTTTGTAGTATAGATCTCAAGTAGCATGCCAATAAAGTTGATTCTAGATCTCTATGAAGCTAACATGGAATCTAGTTGAATAAATGGAACATTTCTCCCACTCCTACACCACTTGGGAGAAATAATATGTGAACTGGCTTTGCAGAGTTGATAATTGAATCAGACATCCTGATGAGTGATGACTGGTGCAAATCGATGAGCTGATGCTTTGTAAAGATTAAAGGCATGGTTCCAATTACGTTGCTGACATCTGCTGTGTCAAATTCAGAAGAAAAGATAAAAGGAATAGTTTTGTACAATTAGGTATTTAGACACTTGCATATGCTTGTTTGGTTGAGGAACAGTCGAGGAATTAATTTTAGTATCTGTATCATATCACAAAACTGATGTATTGAGTAATATAAGTTTTGATTATCTTGATTGGACTTGGCAGCCAATCTTATTAACTGTTAAGTTACTTCTTGTAAGAAGAGGAAAAACCCATTAGGTGAGATTAAACATTCCAAACTTTGAGCTTGAGCATTTCAATTAATTGTCCAACAACTTTTTCTGATGTACCACCAATTTCCCAAGCCCGTTTGGCCTCTTCGCCCACCTTCTGAGCCATGGACCTCAACTTGTGATCTTGCATTAGCTCTTCAATCTTCTCCTCAATCTCTTCCGACTTCACCAATCTCTCGCCCAGCCAACCCCAATGTTTTGGCCACAACCCCAACCCTGCCTTCTCCACCACCTCTGCGTTAAACCTTTGGTCCCCGTTAAGTGTCCATGCAAGCATTGGTACTCCTCTCTGAGCTGCTTCCATCGTTGAATTCCAACCACAGTGGCTAAAGAATCCTCCTATTGCATGATGTGTTAAAATTTCTTCCTGTTTCACCCACTCTTTAACAACTATCCCCTGTTTCTTCTCTTCAATTTTTTCAAGGAGTGAATGTCCTACCAATTCTTTCAGCTCTGTTTCCTCTGCTTTATCAACTTTGACGGACTTCAATACCCAAAGGAACTTTTGCTTGCTCTTTAACAATCCCTCTCCTATTTCTTTTATTTGGTCCTTTGACATAGCTGTTCTACTTCCAAAGCTAACATATACAACTGATTTGGCAGGTTGTTCATCTAACCAAGAAAGGGAAGAGCATTTTCCAGGGTCTTCGTAATGCTTGAAAGGTCCAATTGGCAGAAACTGAGGAAGAGTAATAGAGGTCTTGCCACTGTTGAGGGGTTCAATTGTCTCAGCCTCAAACCAATGGAACGTATTGGAAACAACACCTTTAACTCTGGAGATAGCTCGAGCGTTTGAGATCATTTGAGTTGTGAAGAGATTCTGTGGGTTGAAAATAGGAGGAGGGATGTTCGATATTGAAAATGAGGGTAGACCATGAAGCTTCAAGTTCACGCAACTGCTTTCAAGAGTCAAATGAGGTAGGTGGGTAATAAGAGAAAAAAATCTAGCAGAAGTTGTACTTAAGATGTAGTATGATATAGACAATGATGGATGATCAGCAAGCTGATCAACGCACGTTGCAGCAGCAATGTCAAGAAAAAGAGCGGAGATGGGTGGAGATAATGAAGATAGAAGAGGAGGAAGAAGATGAACAGAGCGAATGATAGCTTCAAACTGGAGAAAGAAGGGATCACCATGAGGATTGGACGATTGGAGGGGAACGACTTGAAAATCAAGGCGTTGAATGTGTGGATGCGCAGAAAAGAAGCTATTCAAATGTTTAGATTCAGCGGCAGAGACAGTAGGCTGGGCAGTGAGTAAAGTGACCTTACAATTACGAGAAGCTAACATGGCAGCAAGGCGAAGGAATGGCATCAAATGCCCCATTCCAGCACTTGGAAGTAGAGCGATATGAGGTTCCATCTTTCAAAATCTATCTACTGAACTTTGTTTAGTCTCGTTTAAGAACGGCGTTGATATAGTTTCTAAATTCCTGAAAATCTATCTGTTTGTTTGGAGAAAACTGGTCTCTTTACTTATTTGTTCTACATTCTACCTAACACAATTAACAACTACTGGTCATCTGGTCCAAGATTTGTGCGAGTTAGGTTTCATTTAAGTTGTCAACTATCAGTAGTAGTTGTTAGGTTTCATTTAAGTTACGTCAATTATCAGTAGTAGTTGTTTGGTTTCATTTAAGTTGTCAACTACCAGTGGTATTTATTTGAAAACTGCTGCTACATATGGTAACGTTGGATGATGAATGCACATATTTTTTCATACGCTTACTAAAAATGATATGTTGATTACATATCTTTTTTACAAATTTATGTAAATGCTAACTCAAATATTTACGTATAACATGCAATTAAATTAGGAAAACAGGAGTTATGATCAATATGGAATAGAGTGTCCACTATAAACGCGGCAATACTCATAATTTAAAGGTAACAAAATAATCGAATGAATACAAACACATTTCTATTTGTCATGTTTACTTTATTATATTGGACTTGGCACTCCTTTAAAAATAATCAATAAAATGGAGTAAGTTTTATCATATTCATATCACTCCGAATTATTACTCGTGTTAGGAAATGAATTGAGAATAAATACAAAGGTTAAATTGGTGTAAAATAATAAGTTATTAGTTGATTTTCAAACTGAACAAACAAATAGTTATCTATTTTCTTATTGGGAAAAATTACGCGGTTAAGTAAACATCATAGACTATTAACATTATACAATAATTATATGAGCTGATTTTGAGTTTGTATAATTCGTCATATTTGTATATGTATAATTCGGGAAAATATACAAACATATGTATAATATACAATTATCTAATCGATATATACATACAATTCACCTCTCTCACACCCTCTCGCTCTCCTCTCTCCTCCCTCTCTCCTCATTCTCTCAATCTCGCTTGCCATATATACAAATACATATGTATATAATTTAACCATATACATATACAATTATCTCTCTCCCACTTTTTGCCTTCTCTCAGCCCCTGCCGAAAACATGTAGCTACAAATTGTAATTATCATACTATAGTTGCTATAGAAAATAATTCGGCTGTATGCGAAAGTTTTCCCTTAGTCTAGTGGACGAAAGGGTTTAGTAATATACTAACAAGTTTCTCATGTTTTATCGCATCTAAATAAAGAAGAAGGATGTCCGAAATGTAGTTGGGCTTAAGATGGGATTGACCCAAATTGAACGCGGTCTTGACGGCGTCGTTCCGTTTTTCCTTGTCCAGTCCATTTCAATCCTCGGCTGAATTTCCATTTCCGCCTCCGAGTAGCAGTGAGGTAAGTGATAGAAGAATCACATGCAATGAGCGCCTGCAAAACCCTAGTTCGCTCTTCAATTTCCTTTTTTCAGTTTCAAACGCGAAACAGCTACCAGAGAAGTTTCTCTTCTCACATTTCATCGAATTTTTCTTTTTTCCGGCCGCTGCCTCTACTCTCTCGTAATCCAGGTACCTATTTTGTAATGTTTGCTTAATGATACAAGCAGGTAATTCAAAGTTTATACGCTTCTGTATTAACCTTGTTCTCTATCTCTATCGTGTCTCGTTTTGAAATTTGTGAGTAGCATTCAGAATCGAACCGTGTAGAGATCCTTCAAGACGATATGGCAGCACTCAAGGAGCAATTTCACTGGAAACGTCAGAGGAAATGGCAGTTCCCCGTGTTGCCGTTGAAAGTTCGGAGGAAAAATCCAAAGACACAGTAGAGGAGTTACTGTACAACAAAGATGATGTCTCAAAGCTGATGAAAATGGAACGCAGGCTTGATACCGAAGGCCTGGGTCATCAGGAGCGTTGGTTTCCATATTTGGATAAAGTTAAGGCGGGAAGTATGTATTTGAGTAGTTCGGAGATATTGGAAGCAGTGACCCCGTATATAATGGATTCGAGGAAAGAGAGGTTTCGCCATGCGGTAAAGAATCGGACATATTCAGTATGTTTGGTAGTTGAAGGTTTGAGTGATTTTGGCAATGTGTCAGCTACATTTCGCTCAGCTGATGCACTGGGCATTCAATCAGTCCATGTTGTAGCTTGTGATAGCTCAAAAAGGTGCTCAGCACTTTTAGGTGAAAATATCTTTTTGTTTCTCACCATGCTCATTGCTTGATATTGATTGATAATTGTCAGATTTAGTAGTATCTGTTTGTGTTACAAATCTACTTTTAACAAATACATGATGTACAATAATATGTTTGAGGCAACACGCTTGACTTAATCCAATAATTTCCCTTCATTTGGCAAGTTGAAAAAGGAGAATGTTTGATCCGGCTCACGGATATAATCAACGGGAGAAAAAAAGCATTTTGTGGTTTACTTAATCGTCATGTTGATTAAAGGTTTAGTGCAAAGATTTCCAGTTTTGGTTTACTGGCTTAACTACAAAAGAGAACCTGTCAGAGCTCCAACATTTTTGGTTGATTTTTTAGTTTTGCAGGAAGAGAATAGTATTTCTAGGCTAATTAGCTTTGTTGAGCATTGTTTGTGCAAGTGCCTTCATAGTTACTATCTGCCTACAGGTACAGGGAGAATCGACATGTCAGCATGGGAGCTGAGAAATGGTTGGATATCGAACTATGGGATTCTGTTCATGAGTGCTTCACAGTTTTGAAATCACGTGGTTATCGCATTGCGACAACACATCTTGGAATGGACACGGTATAGTGATGCTCTTTTTTTTCTGATACTGCATTGCCGGTGTGAAAATTGGTATGCTCATTTTTGTGTTTCTTTTTTAATTGCTTTCTCTAGATGTTTATTTAATGTTGTCTTTCTGTTGTAGGTTTCTGTGTATGATATGGACTGGTCATGCCCAACTGCAATTGTTGTGGGAAATGAACTTAGGTAGGTAATATATTCTCTACTGACCTGGTTCAAGAATAGTTATTCAGCTTTGACCCGATTCCTACCTACTGGCAGGGAACACTATATTTTGTCACATGTACGCTGTAATCATTAGAATATTCGGCCAGTCTTATGTTTAGATTTTTAAATCAGTTTCTTTCTTGTTTTCTTGGTTCTTTATTTTTATGATTTTCTCTGTGCCGAAGATCTTATTCTATTTCCTTGTTAAAGCAGAGATAATAGGAATTTTGCTTCTTTGCAAGTTTTTTTTGCATGGATGGACTATGATTTATTTTTCTGAGATGGACCACAACCAGATAAGATATTGTTGTTTGTAGGGGAATAAGTGACGAGGCTCTTGAATCATCAGACTTGCACTGCAGTATTCCAATGAAAGGCATGGTAGACTCGTTCAATGTTTCTGTTGCTGCTGGCCTTCTTATGCACCATGCCGTCTGTGACAGAACTTCTCGCTTGGTGCGTTCTCTGTTGTACTGCTGCACATTCACTTAGTTCTTATTTCATACTATTTCTGTCCCTTTCTAATTTTCTTCTCCTCTGATGGAGGGGAACATGGATCATAAGATTGCAGTACATCCAATGTAAAGGAGAAACTATAGGATATATGCGCTAGGATTACTTCTTATTTTGTGTGATGATACACGCATTGCTCTGTTTTCTCTATTGTCATAACAATTGAGTTCCCACACTTTTCCTATGGTGTTAAATCTTTTGAACCTGTTCCAAATTTGGTTGTTGACATCAACCTATTGTACTTAGGAAAATTCTGAACTTTGGTGGTGTGCCTTCTGTGGTCAATGAAGGGCACTGCGTAGTTGATCTTAGTTGCTTAAAATCTCTTTCCTGTACAAGCATCTAGCCATCTTCAATTCATGATCTCAAAGATTCAACTCACACGGTTGGTTTTCTCTGTTCTATTAAAAGGGATGCCATGGGGATCTAACTCGTGAGGAAAGCCGAATCTTGCTAGCAGAGTTTTCTTTGCGCCACAATGATAATGCAATTAGAATTGCTCAAGAATATGCAGAAAGAAAGATAGCTGAGCTTAAATCAAAGCTTTGAGTAAGCAATCAAACTAGTTTACAAGGAAGATGTGCCTATTTGCAAAGCACCAGGTACTTTCCAGCAAAAATAAATACTTGCAATCTTTTTCTTCTTTATTTTCAAATATGACTATTTTTGGTTTGTTGTGTTTAGATTTTGAATGACTTGATTTTCCCTTTTTATTATTCGTCAGGTCCTCCATGTATATGCCCAGACATTTCAACAACTGAAAAGCTGAGTGTTTGGGTTTCGTTCTGGTGCAGCTTATGTATAGTAAAATTTCACTCCTGTTCTTTGTTTTTCTTACATTGAACAGCCATATTTAGTTATCAATGGCTTCACGGTTTATTGTATTTGTTAATTTCATAGAGAATCGCTCATGTTTAGGGGTTAATGTGTGTGAACTATATCACCATTTTTGAAAGACTTAATAACATATTTGTTGCCTATTTTCTTTTTTTCGAAAATACTTTAGCTAACCTCTCGAATAAAATAAGCTAAACGATTGGTGAAGGAAAAAAAAAAAAAGCAAATCTTGGCTAAGGCAATTAAGAAAAGATAACTAACTCATTTTTGTTAGGAAACGGAATGCCTCTCTGAACAACATTCAAACCAGCCGTGTCTCCAGGGCTCCGTGGAACTAACGGTGATAGCATCCGCCTTGAAACAGCGGAACCCAGTGGGTACAGCTATCTCGGTTTGCAGAGCGATACCCACGGCAAGAAAAGAATGAAAATACGAGAACATAAATATAACATTTTTCAGAAGATTCCCTTTGTTTATAAAACATAAAATTCCTATAGTTATTGGGGACCCTGACAAGTAAAAAAGAAGAATTATCCATACAAAAAGGGAAAAAAAGAAAACAGGTTTTCTATGTTTTACCAACACAGGTTTTACCGTTGATCACATGGAACTCAAATATAATACAATGATCAGGGTTAAAAGCAGAAAAAAGAGAAATCCTACTCAATCAAATTTGAAGTATCAGTTGTTTGTATGGTTGTTTTTGTGTGTTGCAAATTCAAATCCTCCCCGGGCTTCTTCAGTTCATGGGACCGGATGAACTCTTCAATTTTAGCCTTCAACTCGGTGTCGGGAATCAACATGTCCGCAGTCAGATGAGACCGGTTAAATGGATCCGTCTGTAAACCAGTACAAACACGTGAAAAATTGCAATGTTTCTCATAAGTGGAAAGAAAGACACCAAGAAACAGAGGCTTACACTATCACTAAGAAGGTGCCGTTGAATGACAGGCCGGTCAACTGTTATCCTCGAAGAAGGAAGAATGACAGGATCCTTCATTAAAGTATACTGCAAATCGAACAAAGATAGGTCAAAATACAGATGCTATCTATCTCTTGTGAATTTAGGAGCTACTTGATTCGACTTTTGAGTTAAAAAGGCAATACTTACTTGGATTGGATCAAGGAATTCATCGGGAATGTCTCCAAGAGCAGCCTCAGCATCCATTGCTTCTGAAGCTGCAATCTTGGCCTTTGCACCAAGGTCGATGAACTCTTGTATGATCCTCATATCTTCACCGATTCTTCTAAGGACATCAGCTGCAGCACTAAATATCTGGTGCAAATCCAACTTGTTACACCAAGCTCAATCAGAGAAATGAATTTAAGGAAGCAATTAACTTGGAGAGTAAGAACCTGATCACTGTACGATCGGCCATCTCTTATAATTGCAGCTGGAAAGATTTTCTCCTTATCTCCTCTCGCTAAATGCACATATATTTTCACAATCTTCACATGCATTACAAAAGAAAATGTAAGACTTCTGCATAAGTATCTTCCTCTTGATTCTAGGAAGGATAATATGGAGAACACACTAACTAAAAAGAAAATGCTTGCGACTTCATGGAACAGAGAATTACCAAGACAAAGTGAAAACTTGAGACAAAAGAGCTAAATAATAAGGAAATGCATTTTTGTTTTTGTCAGAAAGAAAAGAACCACCGGACAGAGCTTTGACAATATTCAGAGCAGAGACCCCATCAACAATCATACTAGATTTTGTTAAAAACAATAATACTACAGGAAATACAACGGCTCAAACAACACTGTGAGCAAATGATATTTGGTGCTAAAATATGCAACAAATTACTTGCTTTAGATTCTTGAACAGATAACTGATGAGCCGTGAAATTACAGCTCATTTGGCATCAGATGCATAGACTATAGGTGTCCTCACTCCTCAATGCACATGATTAGCTACCATTTTTATGTTTGTTTTGTTTGATATCAGGGAAATGAGCCTAAGATGCCAAAAAGGAGCAAAAGATTGCAAAAAGGAGCAGAACACGGAAAAACCCTAATATGCAGCCTGTGGAACCAGACTGCAGGTACACATACAAATGAAATACTCCCCCCGTTTCAAAAAGATTGACCTCCTTTCTTTTCCTTTTTAGTCTATTTCAAAAAGAATGACCTCTTTCTTTTTTTGTAACATTTTAATTTCACCTTTCCACATGGCATGAAGAATAAAGTGCAATTTTATACAATTGACATAACTTTAATCTAGGACCACAAGATTCAAAAGTTTCTTTTATATTCTTAAACTCCCTGCCAAGTCAAACCGAGTCTTTCTTTGTGAAATGAAGGGAGTATAATAAATGCTTGACAAATGCAGCAACCCAAATCCGACTCGAAAATAAGTTGAGATTAGGAAAATAAATTGATGTCTTGAGCTTTAGAAAGGAAAGTCAACCTGTCTCTTATGGTGCAGTTAATTTCGCTAATTGGGTCGAAAGGATTTAGTGAAAATATTCAAATCACCATTTTGCATATTTAAGCATTAAAATGAGTTCAAATGAAGACCAGTGTCATCAACGCGCTTAAGCCCGAAGCGAGGCTCAAGACGTGTTGAGCGTTTCGCCTTGCTTTATGTGCGCTTCAGTGTTGTCATCAAGGTTCTAAGACAAACTTTTCCTTGATAATGAGTCTCTTATGAAGAATTGACACAAAGCAATTGATACTTCACTTCATAACGAAAGAAATTCAACTTCATTGGTCACATATTTGTCATAATGTTTATAATTACTCCATTCGTTTGAAAAAGAATAACATCCTTTCCTTTTTAATCTGTTTCAAAAACCTCTTTCCTTTTTTGGCAACATTTTAATTTCAACTTTCCATGTGGCATTTTAAATCCACAAGATTGAAGAGCAATTTAATACATTTTACATAACTTTAATTTAGGAGAACAAGATTCAAAAATCTTATTTTATTTTCTAAAACTCCGTGCCAAATCAGACCATGTCACTCTTTCTGTTTCTGAAATAGAGGGAGTTTAGTTTTGGACTATATGTTTGTATTTTTTTCTCCCTTCGCGTCTTCTCTAATTAAAGCCCACGCTATATTTGCGCTTTGCACTTAAAATCCACACGGACCTTAGAGTTTTTTTGCGCTTTCGCCCTTGATAACACTGATAAAGACAAAATTGCACTACTCCCTTTTTGGAAACACAAGCGTAGCCCCCTTTAACTATTGAATCAAATCCATATGTCAAACTTTTAATGTTCAAGTTATTTCCCCGTTTCCCTCGAGGAATTTAGACTTTGATTCGAGCATTACAATGAACAAGTATTTTGTCTTATTCTCTGTGAAAATTATGCAATGCATGTTATGGGTAGTGGCAAGGTCAGCATACACTATACCATCCCCGACCCCACTTAGTGAGATTCCACTAGGTATGTTGTTGTATGCAATACATGTCATTTTTAATACACCAAACCAAAGACAACATCAGAAATAATTACAACAATGCAAGCAATACTAATGCATCATATTTAGCATTTTTTTATAATGCTACCAAACGACACGTTAATGGTATGATTGGGTGTATCAACAACAACACCTATATTTTTGTTAGGCATAATACATAAATGTGCCCTTTAACTTTGCTTCATTTTACATTTATGTCCTCCAACTTTGGGTATGCACAAATACACATAGTTTAAAATTGAACAAGTAGACACATGAGTCCTATGTGGCATGATACATGTAGGAAATCACATAGGACTCAAATTGATATGTAGGATGCCGCGTGGTACGTGTGTTTTTTAAGTGCCCATTTTTGCACTTCCAAAGTTGGAGGGTATAAATGTGAAATGAATCCAAATTAAAGGGCATATTTATGTATTATGCCATTTTATTAATTGGATAATGACCCCGCCTCTCTACCCTTTCCACTAAAATACCAAACTTTTGTCTAGAGCAGGGTTCAAACTCTTCCAAACAGCTGACAATTGAAATTTAATATATGCTGGGAAGACCCAAAAGGAAATATGTCTGATTAAAATCAGAACAAAATAATTCAATTAATCTCAAACTCATTTTGACATCCCACAAATCAAGTGATCCTCTTTCCGTATCCAGTCTGATAAATTTTTTGTTGAAGTTAATATATCATGTTTCAAGCAAACTCAACATAATCTATTCACACTTTCTACGCTTAGTAATTGTGCAATTAAAAGTAGGTTCCCTCTATTGGGATGTGGGGATATTAAAAACAAGGACTGTTGGAGATGAGGCAATGAGGCCAATTTAGGTTAAAAGAAGAAGCAATCTAGCGAAGGACAGAGAAGTAGAACTAAGGGACATTTAATGTCATCTGGTCTTAGTTATCTGCCACAGGCAATATCAACATACATAAATAACTTCATTCACCTGTTTCAGCAACTCTTTCGGGCGGAATTCATACTTTTCAGGATCTTTCAAGCTAAGAGATTTTCTTTGTGGGCCCACCAGCTGTAGTAAGAAGTAATTTAACATGCTAGCAACTCTTTCCACCTGGAAAACCAATTTGAGAAAAATTAAGGGAAACGATTAAAACTCACAAGTTCAGACCATAATATTATAGAACAACAGTTGATATTGAATAGTGAACATACCATCTCAGGAAGAAGAAAAGGGACAGTAATTTGTTCTGAAGTAAATGCTAACAGGCTCACATCTTCATTTGCCAGCTTCATATCAATTCGAATTATCTAAAACAACCAGCATATTTCAAAAAAACTCTGAACATATTACATAACTTCAGTAAATATAAACACTTTATGATATAAAACTGACATTCTCTTGTGAATGGAACAGACGGGTTCTCTCCTGCCTTTCTTGAGCTGGTCTTTGCTCCCATTCCGCTGTGTTAGACATTTCAGCTTCCAGCTCTTTTAGTTCAAGAATTTTATTAAGACTTTCATCGAGAAGATAAATGCTATCATTAATTAAGAAGTTCAAGAAATTCAAATAAACACCCTTCTCCTCCTCCTTGGCAATCTGCAATATTGAAGTTACAGATGGAGTGTTATTGGAGAGTAGTTCAAGCATTGTGTTATAAAATGTTCAGAGCAAAATATCACCCAAAATGATAAAAACTCCAACCTGTCTCCATGCATTCCGGTGACTTGGAACTTGCCAAAGATATTCAAGTAGTTCAGCAATGTTGTGGCGGATATTAAATTTATCATAGAACTGCAGACACAGAGATGTTTCATTTAAAAAGCACACAGTGGAAATCTCTACCATCAAGTAGGATTCATTAGAAAAAATAATGCATGATTAGGCTTGTGTACTACTAATACTTTGTTAGGTACACTCTTCTTAAGAAAATTTTAAAGACACGGACCAGCATTGAACCTCTTAATGGTGAAACAAGTATCACCATATAACCAAGAAAACCCGAAACCTCAGACTTTCCCACCAAAAAATAGGAAAAAGAAAATCTGATGACATAACCCGGCATTCAGACCTCTTCATGCTGAAATAACACCAGAGAACCAATAAAAGTATTTGAGACCTCTGGAAAAAGAGTACTGTTCAACAGCCATACTTCAAAAGATATACCTTCTTTAACTTCGAAGTTCAAAATTCCTTCAAAAAAGCCCTTTTGAGGAATCATTGATAAGACTATCTACTAAGAACTGCGTTTGGTAAGCCCTTCTTTTACTAAAATTATAGGCTGATAAGTTGGTAAGCATATGTGAAGACTCATGGAGAAGCACACCTACAACATAGTTTCTTGGAGGATATCTACTTTGCAATAGACTCTTCCTAAAATGTCACACTAGTTGTTCTATGAAAAATATCTTATAAATTTTTATGAGAGGAAAATATTGATTACTTTTCAGAGACAACAGGGGGGAATTGGATTATTGGTTACACTAAAAATTGCGCTCATACTACCGCCAACTTGGCAGAACTTCTAGCAATCTTCTATGGGCTACAAATAGCAGGGGAGAAAAATCTCCAAGCTTTGGAGATCAACACTGACTCAGAAGAAGCTATTACCATGATAACTAATGGCCATTTAACATATAATAAAATGATATTTGGATGCAGGTTACATATGCAGCAGTGGGGGGCACCAGTTCTCAGAAATGTATGCAGGGAGCAGAAAAGGGTAGCCTATGTGCTGGCAAGAAATGCATTTTTTGAACCAAGGTTTTTGGCAGTTCCTCCAGTGTATGACACTTCAGGAACTACTTCAGCTAGAATATTTCTGTTTGTAATATTTACAATTATGGCAAGCTGTTGGCTCCACTATCATCAAATTATGCATCCCCGAACTAATCATGTTGCCAGTTATAACTTAATTCACATATCATGCATCCTTCTACATAAAGTTTAGGCTCTGACACATTACTGACAACCCTTGAGAACAAGTACATATATTTTGACACTCCAGCAGATCTGAAGAATCTCCACTTTGAGAAGGTAATGATGAGCAGGGGGACGATCAGAAAGCAAAAAACTAGCATCAGATATCACTTCTTCCTGAGCAGGGGGACTTTATAGGAAAAGTTTCACTTCTCAAAACACATATCATCTGATAAAGCACAAAAGCATTACCTGTGTGTGAGAACCTGTAAATTCAATGTCAACATAAAGCTTCAAAAGATTTTTCACAAGGTACTCCAGAGAGAGTCGATGCCCCTCAAACAAAGTAGACGTTGCAGTAGAGCCGCTGTATAAAAAGTTCACTTAGAGAGGCAACAGCAACTAGATCCCCAGCACACACAGACACAAATAATAGTAGACATAATTTTGAAAAATGCAATATCGCAAATGATCATATTTGAATCACCTTCTGCGGGGCATCCAACAGTTCAGGACTTCAACCATCTTCGCTCTAAGGTAAGGGTTTCTGATATATTCTGGACTTGCCATGAACATGATAATGAAATTCATGAAGTCATCCTGTCAAGCAACGCAAAAAGATGATTGCATATGAAAAAGGAACACATAAAGAACAAGAATATGAATGGACATAAAAAGATCACGACTAAACCTACCAGCAAGACACCATCCAAAGCTCTGGGAATTCGAGAAGCAAAAATTAGCAGCTCCATGGCATCTTCAACGAAGTGCTCAGGCATAGATGCAAACTCCATAGGGCAAGGGCAAGGTAAAGGCATCTTAAAACCACCAACAAGCCCGACCAACCAAACAACCATCAACCTGTAGAAGGATAATGCACGCTGTAGAAGCCCTCCATCCTGAAAACAAGGCAATTTAGCTTTGTACACTAACAACTAAAAGTAGGGGAATGCAAAATATAACTTACATCTACTCAAACCTAGGATGCTGTTGGTTTGCAAATTTTATATTTTACACCGAAAAAATCATGTATGCACAGAAAAAATAAAGACAACCCCTATGAGTTGACACCCACATTAAGGATCTAGTTTGCTTGAAAACAGCAAAGTGTAGCATTAAGAACAATCTAATAAAAGCAGCTATAAAAAGAGAATCCCTTCACATACTCAAGATTGCATAATCCTAAGAACTAGAAAAGGAGAAGTTTATATACCCTCAATATTTGGGCTTCATAGCATAATTTCTCCTGTGAATACGATTCAAGATCTTTTTCCAAGCGAGATATTTCCTGCTGCAACTGTGGCGAGGGTGTTTGTTCTAGCATGGTTTTCATGGTAGACAAATTATCTTCGGATCTTGAAATGTCCTAAAGTTGATAATTAAATAGTTAGTTTGATACAAACACCTTGACCATAACACATTAACCTTTCATCCACTGTTACATATGGTTCAAGACATCCTTCTTTCACCAAGTAAAATTTAGTATTTCCTTTCTTCATATCCCAATTCCTCACCTGAACAAGATGCTTAAAATCTGAAAATGCTTTTAGGAGGCCCAGGTTGAGCACCCGTGCAGTCATGAAGAAGCATTCACATATGAAGGGGTATTTAGCTTTCTCACTACTACTTGATATTGGGTTGTTATATTGGAGAATTGAAGGTCCACCAGAATCATTCCCAGAGCTTGTGGCTTCCTGAGATGCCAACAACCGATTTTCTCCATCGCTGCCTTCTTTAGCGACGTCAACTTTCCCAGGATTATTTTGATTTATCCAATCAGAGACTTCTTCTGATGATGCATGCATAGCAGTCAACCCCCTGGTATGAATAATAGGAAATGTTAAGCAACAAACACACATGCATCGATAATAGGAGGGATAAGGGGAAGAAGAAAAATTCACCTCAGTTCCAGACGGGTGCTAGAGAACACATATTGGGGATCAATCTTGTCCCGTTTTGTCAAATTGGCATCTAAGAAAGGTTCACAGAGCCGAAGCATAACGGCACTGAGATTGACAAACATTCCTGAACTAGCACAAGATAATGGATCAACCTGCAAAGCATAATATATTGAAGTTATGGTAGAGTACTAAACAAAATTACAATCCGCACATATCAGGGTGAGAAGGTACAAGTGCAAATGAAGTATCTAACGCAGAGCCAACAGATGCACACTTTACAGGTCTGTTTCACCTGCTACAGCTCCATAGCTTGATCTGGAGAAATCTTACCTGCAACTGTGCCCTTGAGGAATTTTTGTTTATAACTGCTGCAAGATATCCAAGGACATTTTCACGAATGGTTGAATTTTTCAGAAGAGACATAAGGACTTCTGCCAAGCCATCATACAAGTTATTCATAACAGTTTTGATTGTTGTGAAAGAAGACAAGAGATCAGCAGGACGACGTGTAGCCGATTCCGAGAAACACTGCTGGCTGTTGTCCAAAGACAAGTGAAACAATCTATCAGTCCTTTGTTAAAATAGAACTCCTCAGCAGAGAATACGTCAATCAAAAGAACTTAGACTATCTTCGTTCACCAAGGGCATAAATGGTCAACCCCCCACCTATCTGTTGGGTTAGAGAATGAGAGATATGCATATGCTAAGTCATCCGATACCAAAGAGAACCATAAGTTATTAGCTTGATGTCTGTTGATGATGTCTGAAGAATCAATATTTTCAAGGTAAGAAGCTAGGAAATATTTCTTCTATGCTCTTTGTACTTGAGAGAATGAACTTCAAACGTAAAATAGTAACGACTTGCTCTTTCACAAAGTAGAATGAAGAAAAAGCATGATAACAAAGATTGAACAAGTATGAAAGGCTGTCTTGTCTATTCTCTAATTGATATTAGAATGGCATATAACTTCTCTTCAATGTAATACACTTAAGGAAACAACATATAGTTCATAATTAAAGAGACGAGAGATAAATTTTAACCCACCCAACATCCGGCTGACTCTTGAAGATTGCATGATCAGGTAAAGCACTGACATGAAAGAAAGGACCCAAAATGCTTGTCATCTCGATAACTCTTCCATTCATATAAACACTATTTGGAATCCACCAAGGATGATTCACCAGACACTTGGCACCTACTGGATACTTAACCAAAAATAATAAAGCTCTAAGAGGCTGCTGAAAATTACCCAAAGCTGAAACCTTTAGCACGGTCCCTCTCAAATCCTCATACAACTGCTTCAGTATTGGGTCCATACTATCAAAATCCGCATCCTTTAATAACTCATCCAAAAACCCAGGTGGACTCGACACTCCTCCACTACCACTACTCCCACCAAACACATCTACAGAACTTGAAACCTCAGAAAACAACAAAGGAAGCAACGGAGATACATTTGCTGGTGCCGTATCCCAATTGGGAAACATATCAGGATTTCCTAAATGTATCCTACAGTATGATACAGCAAGTCTCTTTACTTGCTTAACCACCAATTCCATCTCAGACCTAACATTCTTATCCTTCATCGACGCAATTTTTTTCCCTTCTTCATGAGCCCGACGGTAACAGTTGACCAAATACTGAAAAGGTGGTTCCGCGGACACAAAATTACCAGAAAGCCGATCGATTAAAACCCTCTCCATCAAATCCCTAGACAACCTTAATCCTTTGCCCTCGCTCAAAATCTCGGCCGCCGTCATCTCTAAATACACAACGCGTGTATCATTTTCCATTGAATCAACTAGAGATACAAGTAAAATTTTCCGAAGAATTATATCCTCGATCTCCGCCGGCGTCCTCTGTGGTTTAGAAGTCGCCATGATTTCAACAACAATACAATAAATTAAACAAGAAAAATTGATGATATAGGAGAAGAAAGAGAGAAATTAACCAACTAAAATCATTGTTAAAATAAGTGTAACCGACTGCATAAGTGTATATACAAATAAACAAAAAAATTAACAGATGAAATTGGAAAAAGATTGAAGGGAGGGGTATCAGAGGTTTCCGACTCTACAGGTAAACCCTAATTACGGTGTCGTTTCTGGTGCCATTGTTTCGGTAGAATTATATATCCACGAGTAAACCAGTACATCTCGGATAGAGATAAGAGCGTAAGATTCTATTTGTATTGGATTAAAAAAAATATCTTTTAAAAAGTATTTTTGAAAATATTTAAATTTATTTTTAAAAAAATTGATTTGAATAAAAGTGTTGAAGTTAAAAAAAAATTATTAATATGTTTGTCAAATAAGTAATGGCAAACACCTTTTTCAATTAAAATGTCTGAAATACCCTTAAAAGTTGTTAACATAATAAAGTTAATTAATTTAATAATAATAATAATATATAATAATAAATACTAATAAAAAACATAAAATAAATAATAATAAAAATAATTAAATAGAAATAATAATAATAAATGATAATAATAATAATAATAATAAAGATAATGTATAATATAATAATAAATAAATAATAAAAAATAATAATATATAAAATATTAATAATAATAATATAATAATAATAATCTATAATATAATAATTATAATAATAATAGTATAAAATAATATATAATTTATAATAATAAAAAAAAAGGAAGAAAATAATAAAGTATTAAAAATATTAATAATACTTATAATAATAATAATAATAAAAATAAAAAAAATTAAGGGTAAAAAGAATGATATACACGGTCAACATAAAATGACTATACACCGGCTAGTGTTGTAACGACAACGTTAAAAAAATTATAATCATCGTTGGAGTTGGATTTGTTGGTGCTACTCTTGCTCATACTCTTGGCAAATTTTATTTTCAATTTCACTGTTTGTTGTTAACTTAACATTTTTCCATATTTTTATTAGCAAGTGTTTAAAAGTTAAATCTTAACAACCATGCTTGCTCTAATGACAACCAACAACTGCTTCAATGCCAATTACCGAAATTATTGTTGTTATATTAGGCTCAAAATCAACACATTTGATGACGAGTCGCCTGGAAAGCAAAAAAAAATGATAGCAAATAAAAAGGAAAGAGAAGAATGGAAGAAAGCTAGAAAAGGGTATGGCTTTGACCATAGTTTAGTGAGATTTCTAAGCAAGATTTGGTGGTCTCACGGCGGTTGATCTCTCGCAAGAGCTTTTAACGATAATGAATGAGGAACATAAGGGTTAGGGTAAAGTATGGCGATGAAAACTGAAAAACAAAGAGATGGTAAAACATTGTGAGAGGAATGCAGAGATGGTACTTTGCTGAAAGAAACAAAGTGGGATTCACTTATCTTTCCTTTTCATTTTATGCTATTTACACGCTTAGAAATTTTGTATTTGCTACATCAACCTTTAAAGTGATATTTAGTTCACTTGTAAGTTATTTAAGGGGTATTTAAGTACACCTAAAATTACAATATTAAAGTAAATTTTGGGGACAAATTAAAGAAAAATTTTATGTACTTTCCCAAAAAAAAATATTACTTTTAAAAAAGGAATTTCTATTGTTGTTAAAAATGTTAGGTCACATTTTTTGTTCCATTTATTTTTAAAAATATTACTTTTATTTGCTTATTTATATATGAAAAAGGAAGATATAATTATATATACTATCTATTTTATCATATGAAGAAAAAGATAAAAATATATTTTATTTTTTAACATTAAGTATTATCTATGCATTCTATATAATTCTCATTTTTAGTTATTTACTATATCAAAAAAAAGATAAATTATTTTATTATTATTACATTATATATTACTTATTATTCTAAAACATTTATCAAATCATTCATTCTTTTAAGTTCATTATAACCTACAAATTACAATATAGTAGAATATCTTTTGCAACTAGTGAAAGCAAAATGAACAAGAAAGTTCTAATATCCTAATATATATAGGATTCACACATTCAGATACTAATTACCTAGCTAATAAAGTTAAATTTCTTAATTATATAAGTTGCTTATTGATTTATCAAAGAAAAGTTGAAATTCATGTTAATTTTTTTTTGACACAAATATCTTTATTATCATCATAAAGAGTTTGTGAGAGCGTATCAATCAAAAGGATTGACAAATTTTAAGGTTAGCAAGCTGTAAGGATTGAGGTGTACATAAATAAACCTTCACATTGTAATGAAAAATAAAAATAAAAGAAGTTTTAAGTCATAGCTCTAGTTCACGTGATATACGGTTTTAAGGCTCAATATGCATAGTCCAAAACAAGCAAAATTCTTGCCGGCTTCGGCCCAAAATGAATAATACCTTGAACTTGGGATTCTGGGCTAGATGACACGTTACATGAATCTCATATTGAAATAGACAAATCTCATAATAAAATAAGAGAGTAAAATGAAAGAGTTTTGTAAATTGGTACTCGTTCTTTTGGAGCTTGATTTGGTGCAAGTGTAAGTTTGGTGACACCTAGTTGATCCATCATAACTGCGAACTTTACAACAACAAGATTTGATTCTGAGGTGAAAATGGGTGGCAAAATCCAATGAGATTCATTACAAAGACGGGGAAAATCATATAAAATTTATTTGAGCAAATAATTCCCGGGCCCTTCATATCAGATATTAAAGTTCAATGAATCAATGTCATTGTACACAAATCTGGCTTATTGTCGAAAAATATGCCAAACGAGGATATAGTATCAAAGGTATTATCACTATTCAAGATGATCATGTGGTCTGATTGACAAGAACATTGCAGCATACTTGCGAAGACGATGATCATTATCCCCATTTTCGATCACATGTATAGTGGGACGGCTAGTCCTCATCATGTAACGTCGCCAAGCTAACTGTATATTCACAGCAGCCCAGGTTCTCCAATTGGATGAATAATACCTTGCTGTTCTCTTCAGCCTCTCGTTTGCAAATTTGTATCTGAAGTGATCCGTGATAAATCGAAGGTGGTTTGCATCTAAGCCAAATGCTTCTGTAGATTCAATGCAAGTGAAGGTTGCGGAAGAAGCTGGAAGTCTGTCAATAAAGGGACGGCGTAAGCACCAGGAAAGAAGTTCATCTCCAAAGAAGCCTCCAGGCTCAAGTATGCTTGTGGCAATCACTCCTTTACTGAGGTTTTGGCTACTTTTTACACGTCCACGAACAATGAACACAACCCTGTGCACTGGATCTCCTTCTCTTATGATCTGTTTAGACAGAATAAAAAAAGGCAAGAGATTGTCATAGTTGCAGGCAGTTATAGTATCACTCTACAGAGTGTGCGAATTGGTAGTACCTTCTCATCTTTAGAGAACACAAGTGGCTTAACGCGATCACAAATGTTATCTAGAATCAGATCATCCAAACTTTCGAACAGAGGAACCTGAAGTGATGAAATCCAGACATCAATATATTTCCACTAGTTATATTTACCAATTTTGTGTTCTTAAAAGGGAAGTAAGAATTGGCTTTGTATTGTACCTTCTTAATAAGATCAAGGCAAAGAAAGCGTTTGATGTCCCTTCGTAGTCCTTCTGGCAGGTCTTTTACAAGTTCCATCTCATCTTCGCCACCCATCATAGCCCATCTCTGGTGTTCAAAGTGGCGAACTCTTTGTCTTAATTGTGATGGTAATTGTCTCCTCCTCATCCACCATTCCATATCCCTACATCTTAATTGCATTTTTCGCTTCTTTGCCATGACCGCGTGTAAAAACACCTTGAAACAGAAACAAAATCAGCTTCTAGGAATCATGTTACTTTTTAGAAGAAAAAAAACAGTACAACTTAATTGCTTACCTGAATGTTACCAATCAGCAAAGTGAAGAGCATCAATCCACTAAGCACAAGGCATATACTGAAAATAACTTCCAGCCAGTGACTTGTTGGTTCTAAGTCATTGCCAAATGTGCTACAGTCAAACACCAAAAGTTGTAAGTGAAGTAATACTTAACAAGTAGTCTTTAAAGCAAAAGTCATCAAGACAGTTTATTTCCTAATTCATATCCTTTCCTCTGGCCAAACACTTCGAATGGAATTAAAGATTTTCATGTTACACACCACAACAACATACCCAGTGTAGTGTGGGTTCTAGGGAGGGCAGAGTGTACGCAGACCTTACCCCTACCTAAGAGGAAGACAGTTTGTTTCTGATCTCGTTGATGCATTATACAAGTTATTCAAGTCATACTGTTAGTATGTACTATAAAGAAGGAAGTTATTTACCTAAGGGTCATCAATCCCCAAAAGATGGGGTAAAGAATCTTAACAGTGACGGATCTGCTAGAAACAACAGGAAGTGCCCATTGGTATATCCCATATGGAAATGGTCCATTGACATCCAAACACATTGGCTTCCTGGTCACTGTTGTTGAGTTCCCAGCACATGGATTTCCCACAGTTCCTGTTGGCAACAGAAACTGATAACACACCTCCTCTGAGCAAGACAAAGATAGATTACACGAAGGGTTGCGCTCACACTGCTGCCTTAGACATGAAGCCACTCTTTGTATTGCAAGAACATACCAGCATCCCCCAGCAACCTTCAAATAATAACTTTTACTCCATCAGGTTAAGTTAACTTACAACAGAGCGTAATTCTCTATATAGTATGCAGGGCAAAACTTACATGAGAAGCAATAAAATAAGCAATGAGATTAAGTCCAAATCCCCACCAGATGGTACCAAAAATATATCCTGTAACCTTTTGCATCCTTCTCATTAAGCTTATACAGTGATAAACTTTGGGAAGGAACTGGAACAAGAACATTAATAAAAGGATCGTCATTATAAGCTTTATCTGCTCTTCTCTTATTAGTTTTGGAACCACCAGCCAGAATACAGCCTGCAGAGGAAAATAAATAAAAATTGAGCAAATAAATAACAAATATAATTATATCCACTGTAATCTCATAAAGTCGAGTAGAGAAATGAAGACAAAAGACATACATTTATGGGTTAAAAGGTGTAAACTTTCGATTTTTGTTTATTTTTGAAAAATTAGAAAAATGTTGGATGAAACCATAGCATAGTAGTACTAATCCGTGACCTTCAGGTTCTTAAGAAGTTCTTGTCTATGACCACTTTTAACAATCAAACCATATCTCTATACAGTAATAATACCCAACAACTTTTTTACCACCTACATATTTTATATTCCTATATTGCAGGAGTATTATAATATTCTAAAAACCTTCCTACCATGACCTTCTAATATCCACCCTTCTATTTTATTCTCTTCTACGGCGATCAATTACTATTTTATTTCGATAAAAAGTGAATAATTTTTGTGAAAAAAGATCTAATCAAGTGGTTATCTATGTATTTGTAACCTGTGGAACGGGAAGGATGACAAAAGCATCGAACCAAAATCCTTTAAGGGACCTAACATAGTGAGAAGCAATCGCACGCGCATCCCACACGAGTTTCCCACAACCAACCACCAGCGATTCTCTCGACACGTAAGCCAAACGAAACTGCAACCACAAATGGAAGAGGTGCACGGCGTCGACGCTAGTCCGAATCACGGTGACGATAGCCGCCAGGCTGCCGTCCATGTACAAACACGGCGATCCACCGCGGCCGATGGATAAGGCGTAAAAGAATAGAGGATCAACGGCTAAAGCCATGCCACGTGCCAATAAAATCATTCGGTTCCATCTCTGCACGCGCTTGCTTCGAGGGTCTAATACACGCCCGAACGGCCCCGATGTGTGCCGGCTGCGACTGGACCGGGATTTTCCGGTTTTTGAATCCGTCCGGTTTTGAATTGGAACTAGAGAAGAACCGGCTGAAGCTTCCCACTCCGGTTGGTTAGCTCCATCGCAACTGGTGGAGTGGAAAACAGGGACGCCAACTTGAGTACATGCATAACATTCAATGGAATTTGAGATTGGATTGATGTCGTCATCGTTGTCGTCGCTGTTATCAGGTTGAACTGATCTTCGTCGGAATATGCCAAACCACCTGATTATACAATTCATGTAGGAAAAAATCCAAGTTAGCTCAGTTCAAATGGTTACGTGTAGCTAGTGAAAAAAGAATAAGTACATCGCGTTCATCGAAAAATTATATACTAAACTAATATTGAAAAAAATTATAGTACTAGTAGTTATTTAAATTCCTGGCTCCGCTACTGATCTACTCACTTTGAGAGGAAGAAGCGGACGTCTTGGTGAGAAGACATGATGTTGAGAGGAGGGCGGAACCATGGGAAAGAAAGAAGGACTGACTATAGGCAAAAAATTGAGTAATTGATAATATACTCAATTTAAGAGGAAGAAATCAAACAAGAGAATTATGTAGAAGCATGAAGAATGAGGCAAGATATATGCATGTGGGAGAAGAAGTGAAGGTTTTTGGATAGGAGGGAAAGTGGGGGCAAATGTATGTACTACTAATTTCGAAATAAAATTATAAACTAGGACTCATAAAATATTTTTACTAATTTCATTTGCGAGTAAATAAATATAGGTGCAATAATTTTGAAATGGTACGTCTGTGGAATGAGCACATGTAGAGATTGGCATGTTGCTGTAAGGACGAACAACCTCTTACGGAAACGTCATGGTTGTGGGGTCTTGTTCCAGTGCGGCCTAGGGTCCCGTTAATTTTGTTTCTATGACTCTATTTTCTTGTTTTGTAACTTTCCATGTGTACACTGAGCAAATCAACAAAGAATCAGCCAACTCTTTTATTTTTGTACATATTGTCATAAATTGTTCACAGGGGCTAGCTGGTTTGATTAGCTTGTATACTACAATTCAGAGTGAAAACTAGCTCTAGTTTTACATGTTAAGAGTATGATAAAATTATTTCTGTGTAATATTTTTACTGTAGTGAATAAGTAAGAATAAACAGAAAGTGTAAATCGCCAAAGGAAGCGACAAAGGAAAGCCGTGTAAGGAATGGAGCAAAGAAGAGTTTACTATAAAAAGAAAGAAAAAAGTGAGTGAAGGAAAAATCATGACGTTGAAGTTTGGCACTCAGATTTTGGGCATTTGGCCAATCGAACAAATTGGCGCACACAAAGCTAAAGCGGTGTACCAGCAAGATTTTTTCATCGCGCATACCACACACTTGTCCCTGGCCACAAAAATCCTTTTCTCTTTGGTCTCATTTTATACGTGAAAATTCTGATCAAACATAAAATTTATGAATGAAAGAAATGTATTGAAATTTATGGTAAAAATAAGATATATATTTCATTTATTTTATCATTTTACATCATAATTTATATAACTTACTTTTCTTTTTTGTTAATATTAAAATAAAGATACATTTTTTATATTAAATATAATTTAACTTTAAAATATCTATTTTATACTTATTAAAACGATTTATAGTCACACAAACATCTATTACTTATTTTAGATCACAACTTTTAGAAAAAAATCTTAAATTTTGTGTCAAGTCAAACTAAATCATATAAAATGAGTAAAGTAAGACCGAGGGAGTATCATTTAGCAAATATTTTTAGGGATGTATAAACATAATTAACTATATTTAAGAACTACTATTATTTTATGTAGTTATTTAAATATTAAGGATAGAAATAAAAAGTATAATAAAATTCTCTTAATTTTCTAAATCGACAAATAAAATTGAATATTTATTTTGACATACAATCCAGTAATATGTAATGGAGGAAATTTACATGACTGTAAATTATCTTATTAAGAATAAAATATGAAATTCAAAGTCAAAATTTATAACAAAATATCTTAAATAGGAAAATTAAAGTCAAACGAGCAATTTTTTTAATGAACTAAAAAAGTGTCAGCAAATCAGCATAAAGAGAGTATATATTTTGGAAAAACATAGAAATATTTCCATTTTAGACAATTAAAAAGTAACTTAATAATATAGTATTTGTCCCAAATCTACCCTTGTTGCCTCAATTATTAGTGCGTTATGAAACGTTTAAGAGTGAAATAATTTAGATTTTTAGACTAATATTTTCATGATTAATGATATTAAATGTTCTTTTTAAGGTCCAGAACCTATTTGTTTATGATATATATATCGTATATAGCTTCAAACTGAATATCATATTTATCTTTAAAAAATTTATTTAATAAGTACAAATTATAAATTTCTTTGTAATTCTAACGTTATAAAATCTATAAATCTTCCTATTTAAAAAAAAAACTACAGATATATGGAGTGCGAGAGTACTAACCGTACATTTTGCATTTCATCAAACGAAGAAATATCAATAATCATTATTAAGTTAAAATTCATAATATTTTATAGCTTTTGATTTATAATATCTCCACTTTTCGTACTCATATACACTTTTTGGCATTTTAAAAGCGCAATTATGCACTTAATTGCCCAATGAATAAAAACAGTATCAAACATATAAAACTGCAAACATGCTTTATATACTCCATCCGTTCAATAATAATTGTCTAATATACTAAAAATAATTATTCAATATTATTTGTTCAATTTGTAAAAATAAAGAGATAATTTGTCTTTTGTGTCTATTTTATCTTTGCTATTGAATATTACTTATTTAATATTTAGGGATAATGCCCAAGTACCCCCTCAATCTATGCCCGAAATCTCAGAGACACACTTATACTATACTAAAGTCCTATTACCCCCTTAACTTATTTTATTAATAATTTTTTACTCCTTTTTAGCTTACGTGACACTATCTTGTGGGCCCAACGATGGTTGACTTTTTTTTCGAACTAGTGCCACGTAGGCTAAAAAGGGGTAGAAAATTACATATAAAATAAGTTCAGGGGGTAATAGGACCTTAGTATAGTATAAGTGTATCTCTGAGAATTCGGGCATAGGTTGAGGGAGTACTTAGATATTTTCCCTAATATCTAACACATTTTTCAAAGCATTTAATTTAAAAAAGACAAAGGACAATATAATGATATTACCTCTGTTGTTTATTGTTTCTTAAGAGGTGTCTCAAGTCAATAGTGAACAACTATTATCTGATAAAAGACATATCTTTTTGTTTCACGCTTCCTCCTTTTAGTTGATCATCTTATTAAAAATAATTGTCTCATATTAACTGTCCACCTTATTAAATCAAGAAAACATTAATAAAATTTTTCCTATATTACCCTTGCAATTAATTCTCTTTGAAAATATTCACATTTATTTATAAGATTCTCAATAAATTTTTAAAGGTCAATTAGTATAAAATTATCTTCTCATTTATAATTTTTTAATACTTATATATATAAAAAGGAAAAGTGATCTACTAATATCAAGAGAATAAAATCGCAGTCTGTAACACTTTATTTTAAAATGTAAAATGTAGATCGTAAACGAGTAATGTTATGATTTCCTAGAAAAAGTTCAAAAATCAATTAATTATATATAGAGTACAGAAATAAGTGCAAGACGTACGGATAACCAATGATCTTACGCATGCAACTATATATATAATACCTACCTCAATCAACCTGACACCGATTTTTTTTTATTATGACTATAAATCATTTTATTAAAAATAAATAAATTTATTTTATAAATATGTTATATTATTATTTAAAAGAATTCAAAACTGCGATGACCCAATGAAGTAATTGAGTAACTAGGGTCTCGAGTAGCTAATATTGTAAAGAATATACGTTGTCTTTCAAAAAAAAAAAATATTAGAATAACCAAAGATCCAATTACATTTTTATTTTTATTTTTAAGTGAGAAATTCCAGTTGAAATGTTTATATAAATGAACATAACAAAACCAGTTTATGAAGCTTTTAAGTCGTCTCATAAAAAAAAATTCATAACAGAATATGACTAGCAAAAATAGGAATATGCTTATGAATATTCACTACAGAACTTACTGTTTAAAATAATTTTAGAAGTCTTATTTTGTATCATTATATGTAATTACGACTTATAATAATCATACTCAATCCGGTGTTGATCACAGTAATAAGTAATTACTTGGGAAGCAAATTAGTTAAGCCAAATCATATAATTAAAGATTTAAGGGACCAAAACACACTTACACTATCTGGCTTTATTGAGTTTATCTCAAAGAGCAAAGAGCATAAGTTTCCTACTTAAACTATTTATCATTGATGTAGCCGTTAATAAGTTACGCGAATTTTTATTATTATTATTATTTGTAAATCGATTCACAAGTTTAACTGATTAAATTAGATCCAATAAGTTATTGGAGTGCCATTTGATTATAAGCTCAATTGAGTTAAATATTTACAGTATGACACTAATTCATCCACAAACATAATTCAGATTTCAGAGAATATTTTTTATTTTTTGTATGATTATTTGAATGATCATCTGATAAATCAAATCAGCATATATACACATGCCACAATCTTTACAATTACACACTAATAAGGTATCAATGATCTTTGCTCATTCTAATCTTAAAAAATAAAACCCTAGGGATCTGTGACAAGGTTTCTTTGTAGGGTTTAATATATATTCATGGATAATTGCAGGTCTTATATACTTCCTATAATAAAAACTAAGCTTCATTTAGCTATTTTCTGGGTTGAAATATGGCAGAATATATATATATATATATATATATATATATATAAATATATGTATTATGGTTGCGAATAAATTCAAACAAATAGAAGAAAGGAAGAGAATGTTTTGAATTAAACCTGGAGTTTAAGAGAAAATGAGCCATGCATATAGCTCTACTTCATGCAGACCAATTGATCGAAGGTGCTCCAAGTCCGAAAAAGGACTAATTAACGTGCTTGGACTAGCAGAAAAAGATAATGGACGGAATATTGGAATTGCATAAGTTCCGGTCTTGATGGAATATATATTGAGAGAGGAAGTAGTAGTATCGTGTGGGAGAGAACTAATTAATTAAGGGAAGGACCAGAGTACAAGGGTATAAATACGTATATTTGGTAATATATATATATATATATATAACACATGATTGAGTTGAAAATCAATGAAGTGTGTGGTTATCATGAGTAGATTGAACATCAAGAACAATAATTATTCATGAAAGTATATAATAATATAGCTATTCATGAAACAACAATAAGGAACATTAATTTCCATATATGTATATAGTTTGGTGTTTGTGAGGTGTGTGGAAGCTTCCTCCCCTTAGCATTAGTCACCCTCATACACTCCAAACAAAAACTAATTTACACACAATCCATGCATTGAACAAACAACACCCTAGCTATATTCCATGTACTATATACTACTATTTTATGTATTGCTAAATAGTCAATGAGTAATCATAAATCTACTTATACACATTCGATTATATATATTTTCAAGTTCAAGGTTAACTATATATAGATCATTTTGAAGTTATATAGATCAATTGAGTAGCATTTTAAGTGACCTGATAATATATAAATTCGTTTTATGGATATGTAAAATTTTATACATGTCTCTAATTACTTGTCCACTGTTATTTTATAGCTGTTCCTATTTACTTGTCCATTTTGACAAATTAAGGAACGAACTTTTTGAAAATTTTAAATTTTAATTCATCTACTTCATAATTAATTGGGGTAAAATGATAAACTCACTATATCAATAATTATTGAGAAAAGGATTAAAAATATCCCTGTACTATTTGAAATGATTTAAAAATATCCCTTATCCATTTATTGGGTTAAAAATACCCCTCAGTTGGTAACCTTTTTGGTTCAATATTACTCTTCAAACTATCAACCTTATATTTTTTTTAATTATTATATTTAACAATTATTACATGGCGTCTTTCTATTGAATAAAGTTAAATTCCAACTCATCAAATTTTTTCCTACCCACCCCACCCATATTGACGTTTCCTTGACCCAAACCCGATTAAAAGATCCATCACAAATAAAAAAAGATATCATAAGAAAACGTTCTGCCCCAGCTGGCATAGTGATGGATTTTTAAAAACCAAAACCTTAAGCTCCTAACTGTGATGGAGAAGGGAAGATACTTTTTTATTTGTGTTGGATCTTTTAATCTGGTTTGGGTCAAGAAATGTCAATATGGGTCGGGTGGGTAATGGGTAGGAGTAAATTTGATGGGTCAAATTTAATTTGATTTAATAGAAAGATGTCACGTTATAATTATTAAATATAATAATTAAAAAATATAAGGTTGTTAGTTTTTAGGGTAATTTTGGACCAAAAATATTGACCGAGGAGTATTTTTAAACTTTTTTGAATAGTATACCTATATTTTTGACCCTTTTCTGATAATTATTTTCTTAATAAGTATATCAATTCAAAAGTATACAAGCAATTAAGCAATTAAGAACGAGTAAAACTTAGGTGGTCCAACAGGACGTAACGAGGGATTCATGGAAGGTGATTTATAGGGCCACCGGGACGGAATAAGTGGGGACGTAACACCGGTCTGTATCATCCCACTAAGCTTATGTGACGGGACGGGGTGGCTTAATACGATATTCTTTTAATTTGTATATATATTTATTTTCAAATTAAACTCATTATTTTATGGATTTATATATATATATATATATATATATATATATATATATATATATATATATATATATATTCATGATTATTTTGTTAAAAAAGGAAATATATATATCTTCGAACATATAATTAATAATAAAGAGTGTATAACTTTTTGTTCACTCCTCCCAATTCTTAAAATAATTTTAATATGTAAAGTGAAAGGAAGTAAACAATTAGCAACATTTACACAATGTACTTTGAATAAATGAATTTTTTATGTTTACATTAATTAATAATCACGAGTATCATGATGCTCACAAGGTAAACATTAATTTTTGAGAATCATAATTGTGTTGTTTATAAAGCAATGTTTAGTAATCAAATCACATATTTAATCAGAAAATATTTGTCCGTTTCACTTAGTAGTTAATAATATTATTGTTCCCTTCACGTGATGATTCCTTTTATATAGTTTTTTCTTACTTATTCTTTTGCTTGTATTATATTAGTTCTCTCTTGATTTGATTTTATAGGAGTGCTTAGATCAGAAACTATCAAAAAATATATACTATATATACTCCATATCCTTAATTTGGATCACACTAAAAGTAGCTAAATCACTAGGTCCTCTTGGTGTAACACTTAATTGAAGTGATATATGTATATATATTCTTTAATTTGAGCAACAAAACAAATACTCTCTCCGTTCTATTTTATGCATAAAATTAATACTCCCTCCGTTCGGTATTGTTTGTCATGGTTTCTATTTTTAGAGTCAAACTATAAAAACTTTGACTAACATTTTAAGATGTATTCTTTAATCATATTAATATGCATAAAATTGTAATTTATAGTACTTTTTATATAGTTTTAGAATATCTATTTTTTTTTGTTTAAAATATCGAATTAACGTGATCTAATTTACTTTTGAAAGTTAGTCAAATTGACTTTCGATAAGCGCAACATGACATATAATTCTGGACGGAGAGAGTACTTGTTATTTCATAAAATTAATGCATAAATTATCTTATCTTTTTCCCCTTTTTTTACCCTTGTGAGTTATTAGTAGGGGCAGAGCCACCTTATACTAAGGGGGTTCATCTGAACCTCCATTCGATGAAAAATTATATTATTCAAACATGATTTTAAAATAAATTTTTTATGTATATATGGTAGATGTCGAACCTACTTCAGCTACTTCATGTTTATTTCTATAAATTTTGAACCCCTTATTGAAAATTATAGCTCCATCATCGGTTATTAGCCTTAAAAATATACATATCAACTTTAAAAAATTAAAGAAATGATTCATGTTCATTGGTTAAATTAATTTATATTAATTGATTAAATACTTAGTTTCAAAAAAACTAAACAAGGATAAAAGGGTAAAAAAATGACATATAAAATGGATCAAAGAAAGTACTAAACTAATAATTGACAAACTATATATATCCTAAATCTTATTGGAAATGAGACGTTTTACCAACAAATGGCCTACTAAATCCTACAACATTTCAATTTTCAAATATGCACAGTAAATTCATCTCACCTCAATATGTTTAGGCCCATCTTTACCCCTTAGCATGTCCACAAGAGTCAACACCTCAAATCCTAACTAAGCCAAATATCTACACATTTTCTAGATCTTCATGTACCTGAACATTCTCAACTTGATCAATTTTGTCCTTCATCTAACGTTGTCGCGAATAACTTCATTACTAATCTTATATGTCCTCACGTTCATCTCAACATTCTCATTTAACTGATCAATTTTCATTCCATAAATTATATATAATTCGTCTAATCACCGCGCTATATTCACCCATTATTTAATTACTGAGAGTTCTTATTCTCTTTTTTTCTTCGCCCCGCTCCGAGTATACAATTTTTGGTAAATTAACCTCTTCATAAAATATTAAAACTTCATAGGTTCATAGTGTAAGCAAATACTAAAGATCAAGAATTTAAGAAGCAAAAACTAAAGGCCCTTCAAAATAAAAGTATTTGTGTGAATGATTTAAAATAATACAAATATAACACACATCCTAACTAATTTAACAATTAATAATTCAGTCGAATCTGTAAAAAAATCACACAAATAAGGATATATATAAAAGATAATGTATTTCAATAATTACAATCTAAATGATTGCTTTTGATCAATAATTGATTTAAGAGGGGCCTATATAGCTCTCTGATTAAGTCACTGAACCAGCAAGACCATTGATTCGATAAAGCATGTTTTTTTTCATAATTTGTCGTTGAGCTCTGTCATTATTTTTTTGATATAATCCCATTACAATCTATCTAGCCTAACTCCTATGATATTTTTAACGCGAAACATAATTATATAAAAAATAACATAATAAATTCATCGAATTTGAGTTCTTCTTTCCTTTCTATGTAATTATATAATAGTATAGTCAGTGTTTAAATCTCAAACATGATGTTGTTAAATCTTGTTACATATATATAAAATTCTGACTCCGTCATTATCGAGAATAGAGTACATATCTAAATACTTTTTCAGAGACAACCATTCAATTAATCCTAATTGTCCCATTGATAAATGATATAACATGTGTTCCTGTTTCACCAAAATAATGAACTTATTCAACTTTCCAGACTGGGGAAAAAAGCTCTCTTTTTTTTGTTTTTTGTTTTAAAAAAAGCCCAAGAACATGCAATTTGTTAAGAAAAAAACGATAAAGGAAGTAGACAGAATAATTTTGGAGGAGAATAATTGTGAGAGCTATATTTACTTGATCCTCAAAGATATTGCATGTGAGCTGTTCACTAGTAGTACTAGTTGGGTCAATTTTAGTTATAAAAAAACAAAGATGGACGTATCTACACGTAGTTCAAAGAAATCAGACCACAAAAATTATTTTGTACTACTCCATATTATAAATCCATATACATTTATTCTATTACACGAGTTATGACATTTGACATACCATATACGAAGAGACATATATTACTCCGATGAAGAAAATAATGTAAATGAAGAAGTCATTGGAGAAAATTCCGATGAAAAAAAGAGAAATTGAATAGCGAGTGGGATGAGAACTGTTAAATTTGACAAGATTCAAAAGTGGATTAATGAGAAGATATGGTAGTCAGGAGGATAATTCTTCATTGGTAGAAAAGTCTAGATAGCAACTTTTGTAGGTGAAATTTAGGTGAACCATAAATTGATTTCACAAGGTAAATATTGATATTTTGACATATTGTGATGTCATGGATGACATCAATAGGAAGAATTCACTCCTATAAATAGGTAGCTCCTAATTCATTTGTAACACACCTCTGACTTGCCTTAACATCTCCTAAGGCATTTGTTCTCCTTTCTCTCTTGTAGTATTTCACTTGTACTCTTTTGGAGTGAAATAAATATTGATTGGTTGTGTGCGAGGAGTAGGCAAAAGAAAACAAAAATTTACCGAACCTCGTTAATTCTTGATGTTCCTTTTGTTGTTGTCTCATTTACTGTTTATTAGCTACATTTAGATATAGCAGTTGTGATTTCATCACTCTCTATATATTCGGCTTCCGCAACAAGAACATCGATGGCTAGGGTTTCCACGAAAGAAAAGTGTGAAATTTGTTAAAGTCGTATATATTTTGTAAAGAAATTATTTATTATTATATGATCATGAAAATGAAATAACTCTTCGTTAGTTATTATGGTTTTTATTTCATTTCAAAATATGAAAACTTTTTAGGATTCAGTAAATATTAACTAACATAAGTTATTATGTGTTCAGACTAATATATATATATATATATTTTCATTAACATCTTTATGTCAGATTTATTTTTATTGACAAGCAATATATCTTTAACAAATAGTCCGATAGGCACGAGAATAGTCAAAACACGCATAGCTCGAACACCATCAATCATTTAAGAGAAAACAAAAAACATTGCTTATCTTTTTTATTATAAAGAAAAATCGTTTGATAAATATATTACATAGGAAATGATGGGTGGCTGAATAAGAGAATATGGTAAGTCAATTTCGTATACCGTACAGCTTCATTGGTACAACTAAAGTACTATCATTTTTATTTTATTTTTGTTAACATAATTTTTTTTTTTTATGATATATATTATACTCCAAATGGAACTAACTATTGCTTTCAATAAGTAGACACGTCATCTTACTTTCGTGTCATTCCAAAACTTTGTGATTCTTTGAACTTAACTCAATTCAATATCAATTTTGCTTTTTCAATGTGAGTTTGTTCATATTGTCAATTCTCACCTAAAATATCAACAAGGAAAATTATGGTAAGCTTAATGATAAAGTTCATAAAATTTTCTTTGGTGTCACTTGCGTTATTAGAAATTAGAAGGAATCGAAAAGTTCCCATCAAAATAGAAAAGAAAAAAATTGGAAACAAACTATTAAAGGAGAATATATAACATGTTAAAAACAACCTTATTTGAGAAGAGTCATTTCATTTTTCAAAATTTCCTCTTTCTCTTCTCTTCTGATATTGCTTTAACATATTTGTTTTGATAGCCCATTAAACATATCAGTACATGACAGGCCCTAGGGAAAATTACGCAACAAAGCAAATTTATACTATTTAATTATTCATCATAGCTATAGTTTTCTATAATTATCACTCGCGACTAACATTATACATTAATTATGTGGACTGACTTCGTCACATTTTTATATGTATAATTTGCCAGAATTTAGAGATACATATGTGTAATATACAATTATTTAACCTATATATATAAAAAATCACCACTCTCCCACTCTCTAACCTCTCTCGCTCACCTCTCTCAATATCGCTCGCCTCTCTCCTTCCTCTCCCAATCTCGCTTGCCATTTATACAAATGCATATGTATAATATACAATTCACCTCTCTCCCACTCTGCCCTTTCTCTCTCAATCTCTCCTCCCTCTCTTGAACTCTCTCGCCTATCTCCTCCCTCTCCCAATATTTATTGCCATATATACAAATTCATATGTATAATATACAATTATCTAACTAATTTACATATACAATTTATCTTTTTCCCACTCTTTTCTCCCTCTCTCTCTCCTCTCTCCTCTCTCTCACAGTATCACCTCTTTCCTCCATGTAACATGTAGCTACAAATTATAATTATCAAACTATAGCTATAAAGAGTAATTAATTATTTTTAAGTGGCTATATGTGAAAGTTTCCCTTTCCTTATTTTATTTTGCGAACTTCTGGTTACATAGCCCATTGATCCGGAGAAAAAAAGATCTTGGCCCACAATGTAGTATTGTTGGCCCATTTATGTTACTGAAACTCTGGCCTACTTACATGGGCCCATATGATGCATCATGTTCCATCATACTCGTGCTATTTGTCTGAATTTTTAGTGTTTTTTTCATTGTTTAAAATAATTGAATTATTCAAAGTTCAATATAAATTTTGAGAATTTTTTTACATACTTGTGCTTTCTTTTAATGGATTTTTATATTCTCTAGAAGATAAATTGTACTACTTATAAAATATGATTTTCTTCGTTTAAAAAAGAATTACCTTATTTTCTTTTGAGCCTGTTTCAAGAAGAATGATCTCTTTCCTTTTTTGACAATACTTAAATTTTAACTTTTCACGTGACATGTTTAAAACTACAAGATTAAAAGACATTTTGGTACATTTGACATAACTTTAATTTAGAATCACAAGATTAAAAATTTTTTTTTTTTTCTTAAACTCTGTTTCAAGTCAAACTAGCTTATCCTTTTAGAAACAGAGGAAATGTGTTATTAAAATAATTTGGGCAATTTAAATTTGGAAATTTTCATCTAAATAAAAGATATAAAATATGAGATTAGTAACGACGGGTAAAAATAACTGATAAAATAAAGTTAAGAAATTTTGCCCAAAATTTAATAAACGAGGTGAATCATATTTTTACGTGCTAAGTAATGACTTATGCCTCATGACTCATGAGACTGTTTCGGAACTAAACCGTACGACGTCGTCGGTAGCTCTTTTCCCAGACAGAGAAAGAAAAATAAAATAACAGAAGATAAGTTTGTATATTTGTAAACGTGGGCTGGAGCCATAGGGCTTCAAAAGGGTGAAGGAGATAGATAGAAGAAAGTGATAGGGTGGAACTCGCTGCTATCGAAAATCGGTAAATCTTGTTGCTCAAAGTTGTTAAGTGTTTTGCTTGTTTCAATCGTTTAATTTTCGCTATTCGTTTGTTTTAGATCGATTTCTCGTTTGTGAGCTCTCCTTGCTTTGGATTTTTCTGATGAGATTGCTGTATTACACACCCTACACATACTGCTGCAGCTTAACATGATAACCGATTTATATTGATTGTGAGTCCTATTGTTATTGTTCTTTCATTTCTTGGACTGGATCTGGTACTTTCCGTCTTTGCCCTCTCTGCCACTGAAATTTGTTGTTTTGGTTATCGTTGCGTTTAATTTGGAATCAATTAATTTCGGATATGCTGTTGTGGCATACTCTTCTCTTATATTGCTACTGGGTTAAAAATGAAGTTGCTTCTATGAGTGGAAAACGGGAGTAATTTATGTCACAGTGGTTAATGAAGTAGGAGGAGAACAATGACGTTGCTGGTTCAAATCTCAGTAGTGATATAACACTAAGGGGTTGTTTGGTTGCTGGTTTAAGAGTTATGCACGTATTAATTATGTAGGTATTAGTTATGAGTGAATCTATTTATTATATTATGCAGGTATTAGTTATGCTAAGAATAATTGTTCATGTATTAGTTATGGATCCATGTTCTATCCTACATAAAATAATGCATATTCGCTCATAACTTATACATATATTAGTTTTGCGTGTTTCCTAATTGTCAACCAAACATCGAATTAATTTTGTACATGTATAACTTATTTTTATCTATCTATCAAATTTTGTACGAGTTGTACGAAAATTAATATGTGGATAACTTGTTTAGATAACCTGTAAGTGCTATTAGTCTTGGTAGAAAGAGTTGTCCGGTATAGGTGCTAGACTGCTAGGGGGAGTTAGTAGGTATCCTGTGGGATTAGTTGAGGTATGCACTAGCTGAACCAAACTCCACTGTTATAAAAGAAATGCTAGAACTATTTGAACTCGATAGCCAAGTTGACAAGAAGTCTATTTCTCTCTGGGAGGCACTATGTGTATTGCTTTCCTTTTATAATCATATCAAAAAACTATGCCTCTATCCCAAACTAGTTTAGGATAAGTTAAATGTATCCTTTATATCCATTCTAGTCCCGTCGGGATTCAGTATTTATAGGAATCACTATATTAGGATGGTTATCAACCTACTGCAATTATTCTCCTTTATCCGGAGTTGAGACCAGATATACCATTTGAAGCCAACATAGACAGCTTTTAAAAAAAACTTATTACAGCATGTGACAGAAAATTAGCTTCCATCTTCTGTTAGGATCTTATTGCTACATATTCTGTATTTCTTTAATTAGTGTGTGATACTGGGTACCATAATAGATGAGAAGAAGATGGATGTTTGTGTGGCATAAATATGACTCTTTGTGCTCCCTTTGCTCTCTTCTTTTGGCTCCAATATTTGTGGCTTCTACCCTTAGGGGTGGCCCTGTGGTTTGGGCTTGGGGCTTCCATGTTGAAGGTCTCAAGTTCGAAACCCCTTGCTAGCGAAAGTAAATAAAAAATTGTGGCTTCTCCTTGTAATTTTTGTTTATGGGTTTGACTTGACAGGAAGAGTTTTTGGAAATCTTGGAACATTACACTCCTTAGCGTCAATTTTAGACCACCACATTATGTGGAATTTTGCATCCAATTGTGTAGCTGGGAATATTGGGCTAAAGAATGAGATTCTGAGGCGTACTCAGCATTCAGCAGATGGCTCAGACGATGAAACCTCTTCAAGAACCAGCAGGGAGGAGGGACTTGAGTGTCCAATATGCTGGGAATCTTTCAACATTGTTGAGAACGTACCCTATGTTCTATGGTGTGGCCATACACTTTGTAAAAACTGCATACTAGGACTACAATGGGCTGTTGTGAAGTTCCCTACTTTGCCGCTTCAGCTTCCACTGTTTATAGCTTGTCCCTGGTGCAATGTGTTATCCCTTCGTTTGGTTTATAGAGGGTACCTTAAGTTTCCTCGTAAGAACTTCTTTCTTCTCTGGATGCTTGAGAGTATGAATGGTGACAGAACAAAGTCTCATAACTCATCTTGTGGGGATCATCAACAGACAGCCTGGTCATCGTCTACAAAATTCTTAGGAAGTACAGCAAGCCAGTCTAACCGACAGAGGGGACAGTATGTCCATCACCCCGAATCATCAGGCTCGAACCATGATCACAATCACATTAGTGGTACTCTTGCTATTGAGAGACTTCACTCTTCTCTGCGCAAGTCTCTCATTTTCTTTGTTCATTTGACAGCCAAGTTCCCTCTGGTGGTTATATTTCTCCTGATCATCATGTATGCTATACCTGCCAGCGCAGCTGTCTTGGCCTTGTACATGCTCATCACCGTTGTGTTTGCTCTCCCATCTTTTCTAATTCTGTACTTTGCATATCCCAGTTTGGATTGGCTAGTTCGAGAAATCATCACCTGATCATGTTGTAACAAAAACGTTTGTGTTGCAAAAGCAGCAAATCAGTTGTGTGCATCTTAATTGAATGCATAATTTGATGACATTTCTGGCATCAGTGCTCTTTGTAAATTCTTTCATGGTGTGAGAGGGTGAACATGTTTCATGTCATTTTAGCCAAGAATCATCTCATATCGTGGTATTTGGGTATGCCATTTAGCAATTGTCTGGTTGTAATTTGTTTTCTACAGTAGCAACCATTCTCCAACGTTAGAATCAAATTGGTTCAAGTCATTGTTAATACAATTAGTTTTTTTGATAAGGAGACTAGCTGTTCTGTTTTTCCACAGTATCTGTATCATCATTTGGGAACTACTGTCTTAAAGATTTTGTGCCTGTTCTTTTGTATGTATACTCAAATGGATGCCGAGTTGTTTTTCTCACTTATGTATCTCATCTTTGTTTGTATGACAACACAAATTGCGTGATCCTTTCATTCCCTTGATTTCTACTCCTTATATATAAGATTTAAAATGCTATAACCTTCGTAGCAGTTGAAATTAAATGAGGAAGTGAGAATGCCGTAAATGTGTGTGATAGATTTGTTTTGTTTATTGATTTGATGTGAACATTATATCATTTAGAATCTCAGATGATCTTCATTACGTTGATTCTCAGAATATCAAAGTTTCTTTGGAAATAGCCGATTTGTTGATTTAACCCATAGAAATTTAGTCGATCCATCCATCCATTTGACACCGTGACTATAGGGTGCTATTTGGAGCAGTTCATTATTATTTTAAGTTTGAACTCGAGAACAACAAATGTTTCTATGTATAAGAACCAATGAAAAGAATTATAATTATTTCAACATGGGACTTGATTGCTGTTGAATGGGAGTAGTACAGCACAGAGGCTGGCGATTAATTTCAACAATTTCCTGCTCCTAGTTAAGTAGATAGTAGATATATAATGTTGTCTTTGCCAAAGATTTAGGGGGTATAACTCTAATTGAGATTTGCTCATTGTGGGTCTAAGAGTTGAAAAAACAAAGGCTATATGTGTGCTCTATGAAGGAAATTAATCATCTGTTTTTTTTAGGTAAGCTAGTAAATAAGAAAATATGAATAAGATTCTTTGCTCTATAAGAGGTTTCGAATTTGAACACTTTAAATATCGTGAATATTAAGTTATTAGGAAGAATTAATTGGAGGGTTTCCTTTAGTGTCCTCTAAGTAACATAAATTTAATTTATCAATAAGCAAATTTATGGAGACATAAAAAAAGATGATAATATGATTAATATTTGGCTAAGCTTATAAGTTGATTAGATTTACTTATAAATATTCCTTTAATTTACTTACACGGTTTGATAAACACTCAAAGTGCTTATAAATAAAAAATAATCAGAACTTATAAATTAGTCATTTATAATTATTTTTCGGTATTTAAAACTTATTATCTATTTACGATCAGCTAATCGAATTCATGGGCCTGTGAGTTGAACCATCCTTATGATGTTGAAGTGGCCCTTTGAGGTGTACATTTTCCCCACATTGCTTTTGTCAAGTCAAGAGGTTGAAAAATACATGTGATTAGAGATCTCAACTCTGAAACCAAAGCTTTAATATATAAGAAGAATCCAAGGAGTCTCAACCTCCCCACCCCACCCCACCCTAGCTTTGGTGGAGACGAGACGAACTATAATAATTTTAAATTTGAAATACAATAAATTATATTTTCTATAATCGAGAATTTATAAGTTCAAAATTCTTAACTCCAAAAGATTGAAATAATAATCCAATTGTTAAAAATTTCCAAGAAGATGCCCTGCCATCCCATGGTCCTGTTTTTTCTTTTCATTAGTCATTGTATAACAACTTAGCATAAGATTTTCAAATTTCGGTGTTATGATATTGAACAATAACATTATTATATATAAATTCGTACCCTACAGCAATAAATTATATTTTAATGTTATGATTTATTTGGGGAAAAAAGTCTAAAATATATTCGAATTTTGACAAAAATTATTGTAACGATATCAAATTTTGAAAATGGCTTTTTACAGTATAGTATATTTTAAAGGTATATATGTGTTCACCTGAACATTATAAATATTACATAATTATAAAAAGTAAGTGTCCATATGGGCATATATATATATATATATATATTAAATGGTCCATGAATAAAAGATCTTCCATAAAATTTGATATGATAAAAACAATTTCGATCAAAATTGAAATATTTTTCAAACCTTTTTTCCGTTTATCTATGAAACTATAGTTTCGATCATTCCTTTAAAGTTTTCTTTGCCCACGACTTATATATAACATTTAGATAAAGTTTCATACTTGGATTATAAAATGAGAGATTTTCTTTTTATTTTTCCTGAAAATTGTTATGCTTCGAATCAGAATAATTAGTTAATCACATGTAGTCATTTTTAATAAAACACGGTGTGACTTTGTTTTAGATCTACATTAACAAATCTGACAATTAATTAAACATTGAATCAAAATCTTTGGCATCCATTACGGGACAAAAATCATATATAACTTACATTGTTATAAAATACATTATGATATTATAATTTACTTTTTCGATTTTTTAAAAATTTAGCTAGTGTTTGATCACGGATTTTCAAATATTTTTGGCAAATTGGTGAAAATTTGGGTGAAATTTCATCATATGTTTGGCCATAGTATTTGGAAAATATGTTTCACTTTTTTAGAAAAATATGATTTATATTCATAAGTTTTAAAAATATCAAAACTAACTATAAGTTTGTATTACAAGTTAATTGGATCTTTGTTCATGAAACTAGAGCAATGTGGTAATTTTGAGTGAGTACAACAAGCATCATTTCATACATCGTGAAGTAGACAAAACACATGACTTTGTTATCTTGAGCCGATTATTCATCACTTTCATCAATAATCATATTATCATTTCACACTGAATATTTTATCACTACTTTGAAATTAATGTAAAAAATTATGTAATACAATTAAGCAATAATTATAGAGAGTCTTTTTATAAAATATAAAAGTGTTGGGTAAATTTTTAATTTTTAAAAAATCTCATATAATGAGATTTGACCCAAATAATTAAAAAAATTAATTAAAAGATTGAGATATTTACAAATAATAATAAAATATATAAACAAATATTATTTATCAATTTTTTTAAAATATCATCTAAAATATCTATGACCAAATGAACCTTAATATGAATTATTCCAACGGCAAGAGAATCGTTCACTGGATTGACTTTGGATATATGTGCAGAGAAAGGGGTGGTTGGTTAAATTTGGCACACCAATCAATATGACTTTATTTTATTTTCAAAAAAGGGGACATTGCAATAATAATCTTAGTAATACTTTACTTTGTGAATACAAAGATTTCGTGTTTAACAAATTTCACTAGTCAAATATATACAACGCTTACTATGTACATATTAAATATATCAGTCACATGAGACGCAAAATAAATTATTTTTTTTAACTTAAAGGCAGGCTAAAAATTATTTTTCATATATTAAATCTAAATATTTTTAATGAAAATTTTAATTTCACGTTTAACTTTAATAATATTATTAAAATAAACGTTTACTTTGTTGGTACGTGACTATTTGTTAGAGATATGCTTTGCCAGATACTAATAAATAAGAATCGTCACAAAAACATAGGGTCCTTATCCTAACAGTTCAACTAGTAGAAGTGTAGAACAAACAAAATAAACCAAGCGAATGGGAATCTTAATTGTGAAAAAATTGAAAGAAGGTATATTTTAAGCCAGATATTTTCTTGCTTATTTTTATATATTTATTATATTAAAAATAGATATAATACATAAACATCACTTTTGACTTAGAGTCAGCTGATAACTATGACATTTAATTGTGGTTGTGCACAAGTAGATACTTAAATTTGTATAAAATTGAATAAATGAATACCTTTGTCTTACATGACACCCTATATGGCAATTTTATTTCTTACATGACATCCTACATGTACTATGCCATATAGGATATGTGTGTCTATTTGTTCAATTTTATACAACTTTAAGTGTCTACTTATGCAAACTTAAAGTTGGAGAGCACAGTTGTCCGTTGAAATCAAGCTGAGGGTCATTCATATTTATGTATTATGTCTTAGAAATAATTTTTTCATTTTTACTTGTCAACTTTAATAGGCATAATTCATAAACGTGAACCTTAACTTGACGTTAGTTGACAACAATGGCTCTTAACTTTAAATGTGCATATGTAAATACTTAAACTTGTATAAAGTTGAACAAATTGACACATTCATCCTACATGGTAACCTTTAAGAAAATTTTGTGTCCTACTTGGTATCCTACGTGTATCATGCCATGTAGGACACGTGTCTACTTGTTCACTTTTATGCAAATTTAAGTGCTTACTTGTGCACATCAAAAATTAACGGTCATAGTCGCAAACTGGCGTCAATTTAAAAATTATATTTATGTATTATGCCACTTTAATATATCAAGAGAAAATTATAAGGTGACTAAACACTTAACTTATTTACTATTTTTTAAAGAGTATGCAAAATTTAGACAATTAAAAATGAGCGAAAAACTATAAGATTTTTTTCTAAATAATAATGATATTGTTTGAGTTAATTTGTTTGAATTTCGACTATTTAATCAGCTACCTATTATCTTACACTGTAATGTTATGATGTTAATGAATTATCTTAACGTGAAAAATCATATACCAAAACTAATCACGTTTAATAGATTGAACTTTACTTAATCTTCTATGCCGTGATGGTCTGCCAACTGCCAAGTTCTTAGTAGTCATAAGTCAAACATATGTACTCTTATTACCCTCTTATAGACTATAGGATAAAGAAGAAATTCTTACTCATTTCATTGATCTAATTATAGTAAATAATCAAAATAGGCATAATACATAAATATATTTTTTTAACTTGATTTTAAATTATATTTATATCTTTCAATTTTGAGTGTGTAAAAATACACGCTTAAACTTGTATAAAATTGAATAATAGACATGCATGTCCTACATGGCATTCCACATGTCACTTTTATCCTACATGATGTACTACTTGCATTGTGGCTTGTAGAATTTATGTGTTTGCTTCTTTAATTTTACACAAATTTAAGTATCTACTTATACATGTCTAAAGTTGGAGGACATAAGCGTAAAATAAGTCAAAATTAAAGAAAATATTTATGTATTATGTCATTAAAATAATATGAGTTTAAATCGTGATATTATAAAATTTTGCCATAGTTCAAGATCAGTTTAACTTATAAATTGGACAAAGTTGGATAGTTTTAACTCATGTCATATATTTATATTACAAAATTATTTATATATATAACAAATTATTTATAAATAATTCAGTAATTTTGTAATTTTTTTTATATATAATCCAAACTCAAATTTTAATTCAATTGGACTTCCTTGTATGGATGGCAAGTAGGTTAAACAGAAACAAAACTCAAATTCCATTAATAGAATATTACGTGGAATATTGAGGAGAGGACTTCGCTTTATTTTCCCATTTTCGGGCGGATCATGATTTCAACGTTTTTCGTTTTTGGCCCTTGACACTAAACAAACAGGCCCTAACACGCTTTCTGTAACAAAAACCCACTGCCTCTTTTTGAGAAGAAAATTCCAGAAGAAAAGTTTAGACGTCGCTTGCACGATCGCTGTTGCTGTTGCTGAGTAGATTACACAGGTGATATTTTCTTTCATCTTCGATCCATTTGTTATTTGTTTAATACTATTCTGTTACTTCGCTTCGAGATTAAGCTTCCGTTTTCGCTTTGTTCTTCCATTATTATAGCCAATTTTAGTAAGAGACCTGTTTTTTTTTTTAGTTTTTGTGAATTTTATTTTGGATTCGAGAATTCGGATTGGGATTATGTGTTTTCTGTAGCTCCATTCAATAATTTTTGTTTAGCTGGAGGTTGGTTTTCACAAGAGGTAGCTTATTTTTGAAATTTGGTATTCTTATTTTAAAAAAAAATTGAATTGGATTATATAGCATGTTGAATTGATCAATGTTTGATACTGTAAGTCTGTAACTGCAGGGATTTTTTGATATTTTGGATTGATGGACAAAATTAGGAATACTCTGTTTCTGTTGTAAATATCAATCAATCATTAGTAGTAGAGGTGTTTTCTGTTTTCCTTTTTTTTATGAATTTATATACTAAATCGAATTTTTTCGGGATCTTTGGTTATGATTATAGCCCAGTGTTAGGGACCTTTGGTTGGCAGCGTGTGTTCTGTAATTAGGTAGTACAGTAATTCTTGCTGGACAGACAAGCTTGGTGGAATGTGTTTGTCTTCTCAATGTTTTTCGTTAGATATGGATTACACCTAATACTGCTTGCTGGCTTCTTGGGGCCTCTCCTCCGTTCTCATATTGTTTATGTTTGTGATGAACTATATTTGGAACTTGGAAAGCCCTATATTCAGGTTTTATCTTTTTCATTTATTTCTCTCCTTCCTAGCTGAATAAAGCAAGAAATTGTGACTTATTTTTCAATATGTATTGACTGATGGCTCATAAATTACCTTTTTTAACAATCATGTAGCAGTTGCTGACTCAAGTTTATCACAGTTTTTGGTTGTGTACGTTTTTGGGGACATAATAATGTATTTTAGAAGCATAGGATCTCAAAGGAGCATTAAGTAATGTATACTGTATAGTCATTGTTCTTATTGACCTCCTATTCTGAATTATCCAAGTAATAGTGTGAGTGGACATGATTTTGGAATTCAATGCTTTGCATGTTAGAAACAACTTTTTCTTCTCTTAATTGGGGGTTTAACTTTTGTGTAGTCCATGCTTCATTTTACTGCTGATCTAATAAATATTAATCTTCATATTAACATATATATGTTCATGATGCCAGGGTTTTGGAATTTGAATCTTGATGGCTGAGGATAACACAGATGAACTTGCCAGTCCAGCAGCAAGTGTGAAGAATGACTCTATGGCTGAGGATAACACCGATGAATTAATGAGTCCAGTAGCTAGTGTGAAGAATGACTCCATGGCCGAGGATAACACTGATGAACTAGTGAATCCAGTAACTAGTGTGGAAAGTGACTCTGCTGGAAGTAAACCAGATAGAATCAGCACAAGAAAATCAGGTTCTCTGAGTAATGCTCACAAGGTTCTTCCCTTCTATCGCAACTCCTCCTCTACATCTAATAATGGAGGTAATACAAGAAGGCAATCCACTGGGAAGTTGCATTCTCCTGACAGTGGACAAGATGTTCTTCCTCATTATCTGCGAGCTTCCACTGGTTCTTGCCATGACTTTTGTAAATATGGCAAGAAGCATTCCTCTGAACCAAAGCCATGGCATTCTCTATCAAAAAGAAAGAACAAACTTCCCGCTGATGAGCAGAGTCCTGCACAGGCCTTGGTGGGAGAGGCTAAAAAGGGGACTTCGGTCAAGCAGAAGCCTTCCACTCCTCCAGGGAGTGTGCTGGGAGAGAAAAAGAAGGTAACTGGAGTTGACCAAAAACCTTCCACTTCTCCAGGGAGTATGCTGGGAGAGTCAAAGAAAAGGATTGTGGTCAAGCAAAACACTTTCACTACTTCAGGGAGTAGCCAGGGAGAGGCAAAGAAGGGGATGTTGGTCAAGAAAAAGCCTCCCACTCCTCCAAGGAGTATGCTGGAAGAGGAAAAGAAGGTGGATGTGATAAATCAAAAGCCTTCAGCACCTCAGGAGAGTATACTTGAAGATGACAAGAAGGTGGCTATGGTTGAGCAAAAGCCTTCTTCTCCTCCAGGTAGCATACAGGGAGGGGTGGATGAGGTGACTGTGGTTGATCAAAATTCTTCAGCTTCTCTGGAGAGTATGCTAGGAGAGGGAGAAATAATGACTGCAGTTGAGCAAAAGCTTTCTACTCCTTCAGGGAGTGCGCTGGTAGCGGGAGAGAAAGTGACTCTGGTCAATCAAAAATCATCCGCTCCTCCAGGGAGTATGCTAGGACAGGGAAATAAGTTGAATGTGGTCGATCAAAGACCTCCTTCCAAGGTTCATTCTCTTGAACCTTCAGAAATGATAAAGAAAAAGGCAACGCTGCCACCAAAGAGTGTTCACTCTCTGAAATTGGATTCCTCAAGTTACAAGATGCCAGAGACAGAGAAGAAAATGAAACCTGTTTTGGTAAAGCATTCTCCTCCTGAGCAGACAAAGCTCAAAATGGTAAAATCTTCATCTAAGATCTTGGGAGGTGTAGATGCAGGGTTCAGAAAAGTCGGCGCTGTTAATTCTAGAAAACAAAAAATTGTGTCTAAAGTATCTGGGGAGAAGTCTTTGAAGATCCCAACTCATTCATGTTCTCCAAAATCTTCCTCTGTTAAACCTTTGATCTTGAGGGCAAGAAACAGTATAAGCCTTAAACTGCTGTCTCCGCTGAAGGACCAGAACAAGATGTGGAGAGATGGAACGAACAAACCAAAGTCTGCCTCCCAGTCACAATCACATTTGTTGTCTACTGAAGTGGATAAAAAAGTTGCTAAGTCTGCAGGCAGTGCATCAGGTAAATACACATCTAGCAGCAAAAAGTTGTTACACATAGCAGAGGCAGAAACTGATGGGAAAAATCAGAAAAAGACATTGAGGAAAGGCAAGACAGCTGTTTCTAATGATCAAAATCCTTCAGTGGTGAAACTGAAATTCAGGAGGGGTAAGGTAATTGATCTCCAGCCAGAAACCAGCAGCCCTAGGAGGCTGACATTTAGATTGGGACGACATATGGGTGAAAGCCAGGACAGTAATATAAGAAAGAGAAATTTTAGAAAGAAAGGAGTTGATGATGACGGAAGTAATACTATCCCTAACTCCAGAAAAATTGTTTTGAGGCATCAGGATGTGCAGGAAAAGAAAGATGTGCAGGGTTTGTTGAATAATGTGATTGAAGAGACGGCGAGTAAGCTTGTTGAAACCAGGAAAAGCAAGGTTAAAGCTTTGGTGGGAGCTTTTGAGACAGTTATTTCCCTCCAAGATAAACCTTCTACAGTAACAGTTTCTTGATTAACAACCATAAATTTCTAACACATAGGAGCAATTGCAAATATAGTGGATGATATAACTTTTCTGACCTGGTTTAAGTATGTTTGTCGTGTTTCTCATTCTGACTCATCGTCTTAACGATTTCTTGATGGCTTTCTGGTTCTGTTCTCTTGATTGAATAAATTCAGTTTCATCTGGATGCACCTACTTGGAATTGAGAGATTAAGTCGCGTAAGATTGTGAACTTTTTATCACTTATGGAGGCTGTGATTGTTGTGTTAGATCTTAGATCAGTAGGTGTTTGCGTAATTTCTATGTTGAGCTGGTTGCTCAGTGAACATATATTGCTGTTGGAATCATTTTAGGTGGGATTTGTTCATACTTTCTGTCGAATAAGCGCATTGAAGAAGACGGACCGTGTTAAAACACTATGCAAAAAGTGTTTCGTCCGTCGTACTGGTTTGTCATTGTGCTTGTATACTGTTTGGCGTGTTTCCTATAAGCTGTTGTGGAAAAGGAATCTGTCTCTTGACTGCAAAATTTACTGTTGTTTCTCATCCTGCCATATACAATAAATGTTTATGTGCATCTTTTATTTAGGTAACTTTGAACTGGTTTAGGTCCCTCCTTTGATAATATCCACCAATCAATCATACATCTAGCTAAAGTTGAGTCACTCCTTGAACTTTATTGTAAAGTTATTTTTTGAGTTTTCCAATTTGTCATTTGATGCAAGGATGAAGGTGTGATTCCAAGAATCACTTTTCTGCTGAACGAACAAACATAAACTCAAGTTAAAATAGTCCAATTCATTCATCTTTGTCTATCTTTTTTTTTTCCTAAGAAAAGAAAAATTATTCTTATCCACGTTTCCGTTGTCGATTGGCCATTGGATGAAAGTGTTACTATCATACTACTAATTTTCTCGTCCAATGGAGATAGATTCAATATAGTCCCTAAAAGGACATCCAATAATATTGGAACAATACATAAAAATAGTTTCAATATTCAAATGTAGAAAAATATATATCTCTAATTTAAACGCATATAACAAATTATTCATTGTTTACAAAAAAAAATTTCTTCAATTTATAAAGAGTCGATTTAATTTACAAATAATAATATTGAAATTATCGTTATTTCTGAAAATACTTGGTGGGCGAAATAGTATCTATCGAATTGGGCCGTACACGTGCTGTTGACAAGCCCAAGCCCTCTGGGTAAATAAACCGGGTCCCAAAATATCATTTGATTAGTTTCAACTGGACAATTTGGGAATGACGCCTCACTCGGCGTCAGCTCAAACGGCTCAGTCAATTTCTTTGTCCTAAGTCCATTGAACCCACCACCACCACTGATCACTTTCTCTCCACCGATAACTTGCTCTTTCTCCGGCCAACTTCTCCGATCTCTACTCCGGCGACTACAGCTTGTACGTTCTCCTTTTATATCTTACTTTCATTCTCTCTCACTTACTCACTCATACACAAACCCTAATTCCGATTTTAAATCTTAGGGTAGGATAAGGAATGTGACTTGTATTGCTATGGAGTTGTCTGATTCTGCTGCACGAAGATACCTCAGCTCCAATTTTGATAATCTTATGTGTTTTTGACTAGATTTTTTTTTCTGCATCTTAGGTGATAATGCAATTTTTTTGGTATAAAAGACCAACATTTTCACGAAATAAGGAAAAATATTAGCGTTATCTCCTAATTTCAGTTTTTTAATATTTAGTTAGTTGGAATAGAAGTCATAAATGCAATATCTTTTACTAAATTGTTCCAATAATTCTAAAGATTATACTTTTCTTGAACAGTATTAATCTTTATTCATTCTCTACAAAATCTTGATGTGATAGGTATGATCTTGATTTGTTTTTTTTTTTAACTTGACACTGAATGTAGAACGAGTCAGGTGTCTTTGTTTGGTATGTGATTCTTGACGAACTTATTTTCAACTCTTCGGTCTATTGAACTGTGGATTATATTTTCTCCGAGGGATTTATTCCACCAAAAGGGGATAAGAACTTTCTTCCGCTTATAAATGTCCAAACTCTTTATGTGCGCATGAAGTGCAAAAATAACCTACAGCTGAGCTCTTCTTACTAGTCACAATTCCGTTTTGTTCTTAGAGTTGTCGACCCCTATTCTTTACTGGAAACTGTTATCCAGATGAAACATATCGTTCGACTCTACATGTGATGTTGTTTAATTCTTCGAAACATTTGATGACCCTATTCTTATTTGGAACTAGAACTGGTAAGGCCAGCCATAAGTACGTTCCATCTGCTTCTAGGACCTGTAATATCATCATTCAATGGTTACCAACCAAAAACTTCTGAGTTCCGAGCTTGTACCAAATTTAGATTTCTATCCTTTAGGGCCGAAATCTCTTTGAAGTTGTTTCAGAACTAAATTATTTTAATTGTTCCAAATTCTTTATTTCTCTCATGTCATGGGCCATCTGTTGAGTACCACTAATTTTTTTTTTGATGAAGCAAGGTATTTCATTAAAAAGCATCAAGCAGATGCTGAATTACAGAATAGATAAAAGGGCTCACAGAGAGCATAAGCAAAAGTTGTTTGCTCCTTTTCAATCTTCAAACTAGTACTAGAGAGCTAACAAAGTCAAGAAATTGTTCAGTGCTAAATACAGGGGTTAAATTAACCCAACTGAGTACCTCTAAGTTCTGGGAGCAGTATATACGTTATATTCGCCTCATGTATTTTTCCCTTGTGCTAAAGGTTACTGATTTTACATCTTGGGGAATTTTTGTTTTCTGGTAGTTCTGCATTTTGTTCATTAATTCTGTAACCTATAATACAACATGGCCTGGGAAAGTGCATTCTTATCTTTATATTCTGCAAAAGCATTGATGGGTAAATTATTTTGTTGATAAGTATTAATAGGTTGATGATTTAATTAACAAAATATGATCTGGTCTTTAATTAGCAAATAATGATGTAGTAAAAGTAAACTTATCAAGTGGCTATCAATGTGCTTTTGAAAAATCCTGTTATTCCTATATTCGACATACTAGCATTATTGATTAATGTATAGGGTTATTGACCAGAGTCATATTTCATTGTTTATGCCACCAAATAGCCATTATCTAGATCATTTCCTACATTTCTTACAACCAATTGAAGTATCTTGGTATTTGATGTCATCTTTGTGAACTTTTTAGAAATATATGACCTAACTTTTGTTGTCATTTCAATCATGATGATTGCAGTTGTAAACAATGATCATTACTAAACAATATCGCTGCATACACTCAGCTAGTTGTTTGTGTACAAAAGGGCATCTTAGCGAAGAAGTTATATTTCTGGTTTTTCAGCGACTAAATTGGAATCCTAAGTCGGTGGCAACTCTATCCTGTGTTTGCAAATGGTTTGATGATCTTGCAAAGAGAGTGCTCTGGAAGGAGTTTTGTAAGACGAGAGCTCCAAAAATGATGCTTGATTTACAGTCCAGTGGGAGTCACAGTGTTGATGGGAACTGGAGGGCTCTTGGAAAGCTTCTTATTTACTGTTCTGGATGTACTAAAGGTGGCTTATTCAACAGCATCCATGTTCCAGGACACTTTGTTTACAGGACTAGGTTCTCTAGGACCTCTGGGAAGAGCTTTCTGTTACCACAATGCAGGACGGATGTATTGTATGTTTCTGATCCTTGCGAGCATCTTGACCAAGGAGAAGAGGGGGATATTGGATTTTTTCGGGGAATATTTAAATCCTTTGCTACCTCCAAAGTTCGTAAAATGTTAATTAAGAGGGAGGCTCAGCTCCATCCAACAGAAGTGTGCCCTTACTGTAAGGCAAAACTGTGGAGCATGCTGCAAGCAAAAATGGTACCAGAAAGTGCCAGCTGTAGATTGGGTGCTTATGAAGATGCAATTGAGTATTATGTGTGCCTTAATGGGCATGTGCTTGGGATATGTACCCTCTTGCCCTTGTCTGATTCTGAGGAAGCTTCAGATCACAGTGATGCATGAATGCAGGTATCATTGTCAAAATCACACATTTGTTGCTTGACGTAGAATATATTGGCTATTTGTATTTTAGTGATGGCATGTTGCCTTTTTATGGCGGCAGCTATATTCAAACTTTTATCTATTGATTCATGTTATCCCATTTTCTGGTTTTTTTGTGTATCAGAGGGGAAAAAGATGATAAAAGTCGTTGGATTGTTCTATAACGGACAAGCAAGAAATAGTTCATTAAGTGGAAGATCTCTTTTGGTGGACCGGACCATGGACATGGAACTGTATTTATGCAAGCTTGCCACTTTCCAAGCTTATCTGACCCGATAGTAGTTCACTGCAAACCTTTGACATATCGTTGTTATCTCAGTTGTAACAAACACAAGAATTTGTTTGTATATTTTATGGCCTCAAATGTGCATCTAATCTAAGTGACATGTTAGAATCTGCAACATTTCGAGAGTTGTTTGTTGTGAGAAGCAGTTAAGAGTTACCCCATGTAAAGTTTGAAAAAAAAAATATTGAATGCAATTCTGATGAAGCGAGTCATTTGCCATTTTCTCCCACCTTAATTCATGTGACAGTAAATTGTTTTGCCTTTAAAGTTTTTAATTTGGTTAAAGATGTAAAAATCAGTGGAGGAACAGAAGTGAGATTTGGGAGAATATTCTATGTTAAGAATCCTAATTGTCATTTTTCAGTTGTTACAACCTACAATGAGATAAACATGCAATTTAACTTAATGAATTTACCTAAGATATATTAGATATTCTCTACGACGATAAATTAATGATAATCACATTACGGTCCTGCGATAAAATAATCTCGAAATAAGCTAATATCTCAAATCAAATTGAACCTGAGATAAATTTATTGTTTATCCTTCTTCGTCCACTGTTGCATTAGTGGGTTTGGGCCGGATCTTAAATAAGGCCCATTCTGCTAGCAGATATTTGTACTAAAAGTTGTCGTTATCTTTACTTTTCTTCCTCAATTCGAAATTTTTACTTGACTGTAGCATGAATTCCCATCCGTGTCTCCATTAGTGTGCTGAAGAAGTCAAGTCTCTCTCAATCTACATATTCTACTCTGCCTTCTAAAGTTCAGGTAATTTTTCATTTCTTCGAGCTCTTGACGAAACTCGAAGGAGAAGTACTGTTGAAGGTTGAATGGTTCTTGCGGATAACAAATATTACATGCATATTTGTCCTATTCCCATTATCAATTCTTTAATTTGCTCAAATTGAACGGTAAAGATTGGAACTTTGATTGATGATGGTGTTCAAACTCTATTGAATTTCTTCGGGCGGTGGCTCCAAGTTCTAGTGTTGATTTAGGTGAGAAATTCTTTGTCTTATGAGGTTGTTGTACCTTGTGGAGCGAGTATGGTACACGTGATAAAGAACTTTCCTACTTTAGCAGTTTCTTTAGATAATAATCGATTGTTCTGTTCAAGAGCTCTTTATAGTGGAAAAGGTTTTACTAGTTCTAGATTGGTTAATGCTTTTGAGCGATGCAGTTTGTTTGGAATTGAACAGATTAAGTTGTCAACTGTTTTATTTAACATCAAGGAAGTGAATAACCTGTGTGACATAGCTCTGAATGTCGCTTGTGAGATAGAACCTATGTGTGGTGAAGAGACTGAGGGTTCTGATATTGAAAAAGATAATTCAGCCAAAGATCAATATAGCCTAGAATTGTTTGGTAAGGACTGTTTGATGGATTCGTTTACTGAAAGATATGATACAAACCAACCTTCAAGTTCTCTTGAAGAAACTAAAAGTTCAGTTGACAACGGGATTCTATACCTAGAAGAAATGGATGAGAAGGTATTGTCAGAAAGGATCTTGAAGCTCAGCAGGCTAAATAAACATAAAAGTGCATTGGTGATATACAAGTCGATGATTTTTTCAGGTCTTAAACCTGATTTACATGCATGTAATTCCCTTCTTTCAAGTCTCTTGAGGAATGGAATGCTTGATAATGCATTAAAAGTATTCAACTCCATGAAGGCTAGTGGGCTGACAACCGGCCACACTTATAGCTTAATTCTGAAGGCAGTTGCTGATGCTCGGGGTTATGACAGAGCAATAAACATGTTCCGTGAATTGATAAGCAGTAGAAATCTTAGAGAACAAATTGATATTATTGTATACAACACAATGATATCCATCTTTGCAAAAGCAAACAACTGGGATCAGGCACAGAAGATTTGGAAAATTTTGCAGTATGATGGTCAAGTTGGAACAACAGTCACTTACCGTCTGTTAATTTGCACATTTGTTCGTTGTGGTCAGTATGAACTAGCTATTGATGCATATAGTGAGATGATTCATAATGGGTTGAGCCCAGAGAGTGATACGATGCATGCTATTATTGGAGCATACAGTAGGGAGGGTAAGTATGACTCTGCATTGAATATCTTGCAATGTATGTTGGACAGTGAGCTTAAGCCAAATGCGAGAGCATGCAACATAGTGATCAACTCACTTGGAAAAGCTGGCAAAGTCAAGCTTGCATTTGAGATTTATGATCTGATGAAATCATTAGGTCATGCACCTGATGTATACACATGGAATTCCTTGCTTAATGCCTTAAACAGGGCAAATCGATATTGTGATGCAATTCAGCTCTTTGAGAGAGTAAGAAATATCCGAAGTGTTATTTTGAATGAGCATATATACAATACTGTTTTGACATCATGCCACAGACTTGGGTTGTGGGAGAAAGCTGTACAGGTACTCTGGCACATGGAGGCTTCTGAACTCCCAGTTTCAACTGCATCCTATAATCAAGTCATTGGAGCTTGCGAGGTAGCAAGAAGACCCAAAGTTGCATTACAAGTGTATTACCGCATGGTTCGCCAAAACCGTTCTCCTGACATATTTACTCTATTGTCATTGATGAGGGTATGCATTTGGGGTTCTCTCTATAATGAAGCTGTGGAAATACTAAAAGTAAGTCCTGACATTCGTTCTTCTACCGTAACTATTGCCTTCTTTAAGTTCCCTGCCATATTGCAAATAAATCAGAGGATAAATATGCTACAACTGTGGATTTGATTGTTCATTTTATTGTTGGTAAGTTCTGATTTAAGAGTGAACTCGCTGATTGATCTTATGCTTGTATGGGAATGTTCAATTTGCAATATCAAAAACTCAAACCCGTGGGAAAAAAAAATCTAGACTGGAATGTTGATTATTAACTTGGCTTTGTTTCTATTACCACTATTTATTTGAGCCAAACTCCCCCGGCACCATCCCAACACAGAAAATTCCTGTTTCTCTCTTCTTCTTTTTTTCAAAAAATATGATAAAATTGCTTTGACATTGGAGGTAAGTAATTAGGGAGGAGGGAATCATTCAGACATCAATCATTATCCAGGACTAAAGTCACTTCAACTTTTATACTTAATGTGTTGCAGTTTTCTGAACCAAATGGATCACTTTACAATGCTGCTATACAAGGGATGTGTTTAACAGGAAGGCTTGATTTGGCTAAGAAGCTGTACACAGAAATGCGTGAGAGAAGCCTTCAACCTGATGGCAAGACACGGGCTATGATGTTGCAAAACTTACCAAAAGATTCCAGGAGAAATAGAAAACGTAATTTGCAGAACTAAAATTATTTGGAAGAAAACAGTGTGCTTTACATTGAGATGAATAAGATATAATAATATTACTAATTAAGGTTCCTGTTATGATAAAAATTGTCATGTGAAGGTTAACCTGAAGGACAATTAGAGTCAATGGGTGCACATGTGCTTGTAGCTGAGTTGATGGCAAAATATAAGTACTGTGTTGATAGTCACGTACAAGAGTAAGAAGACTCACTGAGGTGCAGCTACTCTAATGAACAGGTTTACATTTAAGTATTTTATTCCTTACTTCGAATTAACTTGACATTTGAATTACTCCTAGTCTTCTACTTCTTATCGTTTCAGTTTTTTCAGTATATATGAAATTATGCTAATCACAGCCTGGACAGTGATTAACCAGTGGAGGACAGGACCCAGTTGGGTTTGCGGAGTCACATGGCAAAGCATTCAGATTCAACAATTATATAGCATGACCATTGGTCTTTGCCCTCCATGCAAGCACACCGAAAGCCGCCATTAAGCTTTGAGGAAACACACGTCTTCAAGCATAACATACATCCATAGAAAACATTTTTACGTAAAAACTTTGCACTCTGATGTAATAATAAATCATTCTATAGTGCCATTTTGTTTGAATTAATTTCTATCTACTTATTTGCACAGAAAATCTCATGAAAACAGAGATTTTTCATTTCTTAGTGCTGCATTTAAATGCTTGTATTGCAACTTTAGGTCTCCTTTATATCTTACATATCACACTGAACTAAAGAAGTTAATTAGATTCGAAGATGAGATCGAAGTTGTTGTTTATATTCTGAGATGTGCTACCAATACTTGATGGATGAGTATCTAATCCCCATATTCCTTCCCCTAAGTCGACCTTCATTCTTATATATGATTAAAAAAAAACATGGGTGAATAACCGTTAACTTTCTATAGACTAATAAGCTATTTATTATACGAAAACAGAACTCCACACTGTTCAACTGTGTAGGTATTTGCTATTCAAAGCCGTGAAATATGTATATCCATAATCTAGATACAAGAGCTACTACTAGTTCGATGCTCGAAATCATAGTATGTGTCTAAACAAGATGTTGAGGTGTAGTCTCATAGTTTCTGAGAGAAAGCTTCTTGGTTCTCAGCTGGAGAATCTGAACCAGACTCTTGTCTTTTAAACACTAGCTTCTGCTGAGGAAGTTGTCCATTCGAAAATGCGCTGACCTCCGTGTCTACTAAAATAGTATCCTCATCCTTGAATTCTCCTCTTAATATTCCTTTGGCCAATTCGTTCTCAACATTCTGCTGGATCACCCGCTTCACTGGCCGTGCTCCATAGTTGGGGTCATAACCAAGACTTCCAAGCAATTGAATAGCAGCTTCACTCACTTGAATCTTCATTTTACGATCAGCTAATCTCTGCTGCACTCTTTCAAGCTGCAACAACAAAAAATAGCTCAAACTCAGAGACATACATTTATATCCAGACACAGCATCAACTTCCAGCATTGACATTACCAAGAAGTATATGCAAACGCAAACAAACATGTGTATTTGAGATTGGAAAAGGTATGTTACCTGTAATCGCACAATGCTACTGATCTGGTCACGATCAAGAGGCTGGAATACTATATATTCATCAACCCGGTTCATGAACTCAGGGCGGAAAACTGCACGTGCAGCATCCATCACCCTTTGCTTTATTGTTTGATAAGTCGCTTCCTTCGATGAATCATCATCATTATCATCTGTATTTAGGATATATTGTGAACCAACATTTGATGTCATGATGATGACAGTATTGGTGAAACTCACTGTGCGTCCTTGCGAGTCGGTCACCCTACCATCATCTAAGATTTGCAGGAACACATTAAATACATCCGAATGGGCCTTCTCAATTTCATCAAACAATATAACTGCATAAGGTCTTCGGCGAACAATCTCTGTCAACTGCCCCCCTTCTTCATACCCGACATAACCAGGGGGAGCTCCTATCAATCTTGAAACTGCATGCTTCTCCATGTATTCACTCATATCGATGCGCACAAGTGCCTCTTCAGTATTGAACAAATAGTTAGCAAGGGCCTTAGCTAACTCCGTCTTTCCAACTCCAGTGGGACCCATGAACATAAAGCTTGCAATAGGACGATGAGGATCTGAAAGTCCAGCACGCGAGCGCTGGATTGCCTCTGCTACTGCTCTTACTGCTGGATCTTGACCAACAACACGTTTGTGCAACTCTTCCTCTAAATGCAACAGCTTTTCCCTCTCCGACTGTTGTAGCTTAGAAACAGGAATCCCAGTCCACTTACTAACAATCTCTGCAACATCATTCCCAGTTACTTCTTCTCTGAGCATCGATTTTCCAGACTTCATATAATCACTCAGTTCTTTTTCTGAAGCTTCAAGTTGACGCTGCAAGGTGTTTAGACTCCCATACTTAAGTTCAGCAGCACGATTAAGATCATATTCCCGCTCTGCTTGCTGGATCTCAAGATTTACCCGGTCGATCTGTATTTAGGAAGAAAGTTAATCAAGCTCCACTGCAATCTAATTCATTTACATACGAATTTCTCCTTAGCTAATTCAATTAACAGCTCAGAATATAAATGCACTTCCACTCAAGAGTAGTTATTAACAAAAGAAACAACAGTTATGAACAAACTTCAGCTGCGTACCTCTTCCTTAATGGACTGCAAGCGAGTCATCACACTCTTTTCATGCTCCCACTGCTCAGTCAGCTCAGCTTGCCTCTCCTTCAGAAGAGACAATTCAGTCTCAAGACGGTTTAACCGGTCTTTCGATGCTTTATCTGTATCATTAGTTAGAGATAGCCTCTCCATCTCCAACTTCAAAACTGCACGATTGATCTCGTCAAGGGCTGTAGGTTTTGAGGTGATCTCCATTTTCAGTTTTGCAGCAGCTTCATCAACTAGGTCAATAGCTGCAATTTGAAAACCAGCACTTTTAGCATAGACTATAAGTTCAATAAGAACTCGTCTATTATACTCCACATATTGTGCAGGTCAAGTGCATGAGCACTTGGTGTATGCTTACTGGACCAAGGGAAACAACAATGTGGTGATGAAAGACTGAACGGTATGCTTTGATATGATCCAGAAAATGTGGCTACATCACCGCTCAAGTTGTTCCTTTCTATAGTATTTTGAGAAGGTCACGCTCAAATGTCGAAGTGATGATTAGTAGTTTGATAGGATTAAAAATCCACCAGCAGGACTAAGGTTAGGCCAAACAAATGCAAAATTGTTTCCTAAATTTTAAATCAAAATTACACAAGCAGGACCACTATAGTCGCCCAATTGAGTACTAGAACTTTCACCTTGTTGATAAGAGTTCGGTTCCCTTCTGGTAATCCCTCCCCCGCCAGCTCTATTTGTAATAAATTAAAATAAAAACTAGACAATAAAGTTATATCACCATGAACTATACAGTTGCTCTACAGTGAACAGCTTTTCAGTTTCTCACCTTTGTCAGGTAGAAAACGTCCACTAATATAACGGTCCGAAAGAATAGCTGCGTCGACAAGCGCAGTGTCTGAAATGCGAACCCCGTGATGCAGCTCATATCTTTCACGTAATCCGCGAAGTATGGAGACAGTGTCTTCAACTGTAGGCTGGTCAACATAAACTTGCTGGAAACGACGCTCCAGGGCAGGATCTTTCTCAATATATTTACGGTATTCATCCAAGGTGGTCGCACCAATACATCGTAGTTCTCCTCGACCAAGCATCGGCTTCAATAGATTCCCAGCATCCATTGCACCATTAGTAGCACCTGATGAAAACAAATGATTTTGTTTTTTCACAAACCAAACCAGAAAAAAATATATCCAAACTTGGATGAACCCAAATAATGGTACGGAATACAACTTCTGGTGTAGGATGAAATCATAATGATCCCAGTATGTAGCAGACGTATAGGCCAATAACATGGTTAATTATAGGTCCATGCTCAAGTGAAAGGGCAACAAGTATTAATTTTTAATCACCGGCATTCCAACGTATAAAACAGCATTTTAACATCTGGTGATGTTCCCTAAGAACATACCTGCACCAACAACAGTATGTATCTCATCAATAAAAAGGATGATCTGTCCTTCAGATTCTGTCACTTCCTTAAGCACTGCCTTCAATCTGTCTTCAAATTCACCACGATATTTTGCACCAGCTATGAGCGCACCCATATCAAGAGATATCAACTGCACAGAGGACGCAAACATGTTAATTGATAAAATACTTTCTTTCATAAGTCAGGTGAATGCAACAGAAATTCCCTTCATCACTAACCCTTCGATTCATCAAAGCCTGAGGTACATCTCCTTGCACAATTCTCTGAGCAAGCCTATCAAACAGGAAGAGAAGAATATAAGTTATACGCAATGGATAAGTATTTTTTGAAAAAATATAACAAATTGAGACCAATGGAACATGTTCCAAATGAAACATACAAATAAAAATTTAAAATCACATGCTCCAACTCCCGCTCTACTGCTCAATAAGAAGAATTTACTTACCCTTCAGAGATTGCAGTTTTCCCAACTCCAGGCTCACCAATTAACACTGGGTTATTCTTTGTTCTCCTTGAGAGGATTTGTATGCATCTACGTATCTCATCATCTCTTCCTATAACTGGGTCAAGCTTCCCCGCTCTAGCCATAGCAGTCAGGTCTTTTCCATATTTTTCTAGTGATTCATACTTCCCTTCAGGATCTGCAAGAATGATAAACAAGATATTTGAGAAATGGAAAAGGCTAACAGGATATATTGCAGACGAGCATGTGTTGGGAAAGTAAGGTTGTTGTTAACAAATAATCTAATGGTGTATACCAGTCAAACTACGTATAAAACATTAAGGACTACACTAGGAAGAAGCTCCCTGTATCACATGAAAGGGAGGAGATCCAAGTGTAATGAACATAATATAGTCCATAAAGGGGCAACTACGTCTTAATTCTTGCACTTATTGACAAGACCCACATATGCAAGTAGTCCACCAATTATAGAAAGAACTAATTACCTTGATCAATAACATTTTGGCGTCCCCTTATGGATTCAATGGCAGTTTTCAGTGTCTTCAGGGAAATCTGGAAATCATTAAACAGTTGCTTCCCAAATCGTTTATCTTGAATGAAGCCAAGCACCAAATGCTCAACTGACACAAAGGAATCACCATACTCTTTCTTGTACTCCCTGGCTCTCTGCATCAGACCTTCCAACTCTCGGCCTAACATAGAACCTGCTGTCTCACCAATAACCTGGAAAGATGTGTAACCAAGAAGATGATTCAGCAATCTATAGTACATGAGAGGACAATGTATTTAGCAGCTTGTTGTTTGATTGTTATTAGAAGTGATCTAAAGAGAGAGGAAGTAATATCATAAAAGAACTAATTTGAGTGACTCAGCATCACTGGTGGTTGGAAGCTTCCTATAATATGTGTGCTCTCTTAAAGAACAATGTACAAGAATCAGTTGACGAAACTACCATGGAATCGAAACGTAAGTGCATAGCACTGACTAAGTTTCCATACGTTCTGCATACATCAACTATACGAGCTGAGTCAAGCTCCGCTATAGACGAGAAAGAGCCAAATTCTAGCTTGCTTGGAGATATGGTGTTCAGATATAGTTGATATCAAGCTGGATTATAAGCTCATCTATAGCCAGGGGCAAGCTCCTTTTGTTGAATTATTTAGCTGAATCACATCCTAAATAGAAATAATTATTTTTCCATCCAATCAATTATGTTGGTTATATAGAACCCTGAAAGTGGAGTGTAAATACCCTTTTATAGTTCTGGAGAAAAACACATATGATGTTTTGTTAACACTAAATGAGCCAGGATAAGCTCCCTGAGCTCATGTCTTTTCAAAGTTGAGCTACAAAGTGTGCTCGACACAGCTAGGATGTGAACTTCCTATGCAAAAACATGATTGTTTTTAGCTCTAAAAGTGGATATGTACGTTAACCTATTGACTTCTTGAATTTTTAACTACCAACTATTTTCTTGTTGGTTAAACTCCAGTGGAATATGATACACAATACAAAACAACACAAGAGACCTCTTGGTAAATCATGCAGAAGAAATAGTCCATAAACTTAAGTTATATGCAGAACATACAACTCATCATCATAATAATTAAGTAACACTGACAACTCTTTACAACAATAAAGTGCCCTGTACCTGAGAACAAATTGAAGTGCATGCACATATTCAGATAAATTCTTGAGAAATGAACATTTTACAAGAAAAACCTAGCATGCTTGAAAATGGTCATGTGTGGACTAAATGGTTCATTAGATCCTTTTAAGATAAAATGACTGTCACTAACATGAAAACAGCAGAGCTGATCAAAGCAGAATGTTGTGCTAAACTCCAATGGATTGCAAATGAAGAAGAAGCAAAAATAAAATATTGGCCATAATTCGATTTTGATCCTGAAAACACCGATTTGATAATTGAACATCAAATCATATCTAAGCAGGAGTAAGAAAAGAACCAATGATGCACAAATGAACATGGCATATAATTAGCAGAAGACTTTATGTTGATCTGAAGCATACCTTTGGTTGTTGTCTAATAAACTTATCAGTAGCCTCTAAAAGGCGGGTATTATCTACACCCGTCTTGGAGAATATGCGACGAGCCAGCCCATTCTTTTGCTCCAACAGTGCCTTCATCAAGTGCTCAGTCTCTACTATTTGATGCTTGTTCTCTTTAGCTATTTCTGGCGATGCAACAATTGCTTGCCATGCCATTTCTGTAAAATCTTGCTGAGTGATCTGCCATTACAAAACCAATTAATTGGATCGAGTGAAATATATCAGTCAAAACGGTTATATAAATCATCCATAACCACCTCACTCTACTTGGACTGAAATATATCAGTCAGAACGATTATATAAATCATCCATATCCATTCCACTCTACTTAGATATATTTCATTCCAAGTTGTATAATTTTCCCCTTAAGGTAATTAAGGGTTCTCCCTCCATGGGTAAATAGTTGAGTCTCAACTAACTGGTATTGCTATCTCAACACTTTGCTTACAGATCATTGATTCCAAGAGATATTAGGGAACGACTCTATATGCCTAACCATTCGATCACATTTGCCAAACAAGTATCTCACTCTGCAAGCAAATAGACATGCCATAACACCCAAACGGAAAAATGTGCAAGCACAAAGAATTCAATGCATTTTGATTGATTCATTCAATGAGAGTGTGACTTATCAACTGCTTGAGTACCACTTCAAATCTTCCTATTATGGATATCAATCAAGTGACTAATTGGCACCACTTCCCTCAATAAATTGATTAGATAAAGTGGCACTCAATTCAGAACCAATAAATTGATCTGATAAAGCGGTGAGCATCTAAATACCATTTTGCACACTTCCACTATAGAAAGCAATTGCATTTACAATAAAGTAAAATCCATAAGTAAATGAATAAGTAGTATTACCCTTCCATTTGAAGCATCACAACGTACGGTAAGCCTTGAGCCCTGAGAAAGTTTCTCAGTTTTCCTACTGAAGAACACATCCTTCCTCTTCAGTTTCAACGAACTACACTTGCCAAGAACTCGCGATTTGCCTGAGAAGTTCAGGTACGGCGCTGAATGGGATGAAAATAAAGCAACTCTGTTTGAAGAATTGGAAGAAGAAGAAGGAACGCAAAACTGTACGCCGGAAAATGACGTCACGGTAGACATACCGGTGAACCAAATGTACTATTCTGTTATCTCAACGTTATTGAAGAAGGAAGAAAAACGACAAAGTTTCAGCGGATAGGAGAGAGTGTTTTGCCGGAAAAGTTTGGGGTTTGCGTGAGAATATAAGGAACCGGTGGACTCTTCTCGTAACTTCCCGAACGTGAGAGCGCGTGTGAAAATTTTTACTATGATATCTTTCATTTTTTAACGTGTATTTTATATATTTTTTTTATGCAAATTAATATATATTTTTCATCAGAGTCGCCCAAACTTTTGCTTCTATATTTCTTATATATATATATATAAAAAAAATTATATTCACCTAACAAAGCTTACAGATCCCAACACAGTGTTCGTAATTCAAAAAATTATAATCATCATAATAAAAGGAGTAATGAATTTCTTTTCTGATGGCAAAGATATTTAAAAGAGACAAGTGTCATTACTGAAAATTTAAAAATCAAATTGGTTAAATATGTACTATATTTATTCTTGAATTGGTTCAAATAATTAAAAATTAAGTAAATTGAATACAGAAAAAATGAATTGCACAATCAAAATATAGTGCACAAAGAAAAGAATCTACAGCTAATTGGATGGCAGATGAAAAAATGACTCTCGCATCACAAAAATATACCGCGCGTGAGAGTCAGGATCATACACGTGGCACATTTGAATGGGTTACTATGGACCCCACAACTGACATGTAGACTGTTCTAGTCTAGTCTAGTCTAGTCTATCATTTTATTTTAAATTTTATTAATTATGAAAGAAACGTGTGACAATTTTTTGTATCTATATATTATACATTGATCACCATAAGAAGATATTCAAGATTAAATTATGAATTCAGCCAACGAGTTCATTCGTATTTTGTACAGACAACAGAGTCCTACAGAAAAGAAATGGTATACTTGACAGCAACACAAATTTTCAATCAATGCAGAATGGACTTTGAATCCATCAAGCACTAAAAAAGAAAGCAGCAAATACAAAAGAAAATGACGAGACCAGACCATACACGATCTTGAGAATACAAGGAAGGAATGCCAACAACTCATGTTTGTTTGTTACTACTTCATCAACTTCAGTATTGTTAACAACCACCACCAGTCTTTATCTGAAAGTAGAGGGTCCAAAACATCAGTTTACAGACCTTGATATCTGTCGATGACGAAAAGCAACTACCTACCTTGCATATAGCCATCCCCCTGTTGGAACTGAATATCATAGTATAACGCAGAGGCACTTATTCTGCTTCATGTCATCTGACGCTTTTTTCTCTGTTTCACCAGTAGCAAAATTCAAACAACAAACATTTTGTTCAGAGACAGCGACACAACTAAAAAGAACGTAAAACACAGAATGGAAATCAAACATCCTAAAGGCAGTAAATACTGTTTTATATGGCGTTGATATGTTTAGTAAATCTAAGCTGACCTTTCTCCTGAGCTGGTGGTTGAACAACCACATGCATGGTCGTGACTCCTCCGGGAATATCACATAGCGGGCTTCTGCATTCAGCCACTGTTCTGTTGTTTTCCAATATTCTTCCAGCGCTGATTAACTTAACATCTTTTACTGTCCGCGGACCATTATCCTTCTCTATTACATAAGATATATGTCTCAGAAAACATGACTTGAAAACTTGTAACAAGATTGAACCCAATACTTAACAAAAGACTATAGAAAGAAAATTAATAGCAGAAAATATTTGATAACAGAGAGAAAGTGCACAACATTCAGGTAAATTATCTGAAAATATGAAAAAAGAATTTCAAGAAAAGAGCTCATGTTTCTAATTGACATAATACATATATTGGACCCTAAACTTGGCTTTAAATTTTAATTTTGACTTCCAACTTTCATAATGCACAAACAAGCACTTTAACTATTCAACTTTTAAATAAATAAACACATGAGTCGTACATAACACAATACACGTAAGACACCACGTAGGACAAAAAATGACATGTAAGATGACATGTAGGACATATGTGTCTATTTATTCAACTTTATACAAGTTTAAGTGTCTATTTGTGCACATCCAAAGTTGAAGGGCGTAAATGATATTTGAAGCCAAGTTAAAGAGCAGATTTATGTATAATGCCTTTCTAATTCAATATATTTTTGTTTGCATCGCAGCTAATTCTTTCAGAGTCATCTCGAATGCTGAGAAAACATGATTTACTCGATACCTGCTCCGGTGAACTGTGCAAACCTTAAAGTTCAGTCAAGGAATTTGACATACTTAGCAACACGTGAATGAAATAGGACATTCTGAAAGACATGCACGAACTTACTGCCATTGAACTAGGTGCATTGAAAATATCGGTTTTTATTACAGGGACCTAATCAAACGACTTTTCATTAGATGTTGGTTTTATTATATGGACTAACACATCATTCTTTTAGGCTTCTCAATTTTCCTTTCTAAAATACATGCTTAAAATTAGAAGTCCTATCAGAAAAAAGTGAATATCCAATATTTGCATAACAAACAATGCATCAGCACATCTAAAAGTTGAAAGGTTTGATTAGCCAGAGCTTCATGTCATCTAAACACTATCAGAGTCTACTTTGTCGACTTTCTTAACCAATATCCCTTTAGAGGAAGACGCCTAAAACAATCTCAAGCGAAAGTCCACCACTATTTGATTGAAGCAGCAAAGCGCCTCAACTATCTGAATAACAATGTGCCAATTTTTTTTATCATTCAGAATCCCTACAAATTGTATACATATTACTTTTCGGTAGAGAACTTAAGTGAAGGAACTATCCACAGAGCTATATTATCTAACAAAAGTAACAACTACAGATCATAGACTATGATAAGCTCCAAAATATTAGAGCCTTAACAACCATGATTACGGTTCTTAAAGCAATCAAGCCACCAACAGAAATCTAGGGTAATTGAAAATCTCACACACAATTTATCAGCTATTCAAGAACTAAACTAACCTCTGGGCCACTGAGCAAGGATGTTCTCCTTTAAGGTTGCTACGCTTGTAGCCGCAGAAAAACTCTTGGGCCCAATATCTGTTCCATCAATCAATCTAAACTTAATCTCCAGTTGATCTTGAGCTGCAGACATCCTTGTTCTAACTTACAAAACAAACCCAACACAAGGATCTTTTACTAGGATCTTCCTGTAACCTGTTCAGCCTTAATTAACACAATCACTGAAGCTCCCAAGACCAAAGAATTTAGTCTTTGGTTCTTGACACTTTATGGATCTCATCAAATTCCCAAATCCCAGCCTTAAATCTTCATAAAAAACAAAATATGAATTCATAATATTAACACCGACAAAATATACATAAACCCACACAAAATCAGGTAAATAATTACACTTTCTTGAATTAGATTAGATTATCAAGAAAAGATAGTCAAACTACAATTTAAACAACCCAAAAGAAAGAAATTCAAGAATCTTGAGTTAAAATTAACCAAGAAATCACAAATTTTAACAACCCAAAGTCAAGAAAACATTAAAATAAGTACTCAAACTGCAGACAAGAATCATCAAGTTACAATTCTACAAAAGAATGGATCTTTAAAACAAAACAAAAAAATTATCATCAAATGCTTACTGTTAAGAGAAACTGATCTGGAAACTGTCCACTGTTTACCGAACAAAGTAATTACATATGATATTCCTCAAGACAGATAGAGCTACAAAACTAGTATAGGGAAGAAGAAAAGGAAAGGGTAGGTAATACGTGTAATGCATTAACAATAAAATAATATTAATAATTTTTATATTAAAAGAAGAAGAAAAAAAGAAGATGAAGAAAAATCAAATTCGGCAATTTTCGGAGTTTTCAAAGTCTTGTTTTGCTCTCTCTACGTCTTCGCTTTGGTCAATAAAGTTAACTCTCTTCGGCTTCTCCTCCTCACTATATGGAATTATCGATTTTTTTTCTCCTCTCCTCACTTTTTTTTTTTATAAATTTGGATTATTTGCGATAATTTAAAATTTGAACATATATATATATATATAGTATTTACGTAAAAAAAAATTATGTTTTAAGGGCAAATAAAGTATTTGAGAAAAAAGTTATCTACACAGGATAACTAAACACATGACATGTATATGCTGACTTGATATAAACACTCGATGCGAATAAATTTTTTTCTAAAGATTTGAATAAGCCTTCGCCAATATTATTGTTCTATTTTAAGTACTTTATGCATTTTAAAGGAAAGTTATTATGTGTACTTAATTATATATGAAAGGATATGGTCTTAAATAAATTAGTAATAAGAAGTTTGGATGTTACAATTCAAAATCAACTATTCAAAATTTATAAAAGTTCAAATACTACTTGATAGATTAGTCAGGTATGTCAATGTCAATAAAAATACATGTCATAATTACTGAAGATTTTAGGCAATATTAATTTTGGTTATTTGGTTAGAAAGTAACTTATTTTAAAATTATTTATTTTAGAATAAATTACTTCGGTATGTGTATAAGATAAGATAACTTTAATTATCACTAAAAAAAATAATGAGAGAAAATAAATTAAAAATGATCTAATATGTCCAATCATTTACAAGATAAAATTATCTTATATTTTATTTTAAAATTATTATATCTTATATCTCACGCGAAACAATTTTTTTTTTTTCTGTCGCCCTTCTTTCCCTCCTAAATTATTTAAAATATATAAAAAGATTTGTATGATTTGAGCTGGAGACTCATTCTTTTTTAAGACCTTTTTTCTTCTTCTTTTTTGACATAGGAATATTTATTTGTTGCTACTTTTTGTCCCTTTGAGTGCATTTAAAGGGATTCGTTAGTTTTTTTTAATATTGAAAGTTACGAAACAGGCTGGTATGATACACTTGTTTACTCAGCAAGATTTTGTTTTAACAATTTGTACTTTGACTTCACAGTTGTACTTATAAAATAGAAATTTGAATAAAATGACTTGAGAAAGATCAAACATCAAGACAACAAAAATCACGTTAATAAAAAGCAAAAACTGGAGAAATTTTTGGTAAAAATGAATCTGCACATATCATTGAATCATACAAAACAAGTAGCAAATGTAATAATCTACGGGTTTATCCAACTATGTGATGCAAGTTTCATAGCCTACAACAGTCTAATATGATTGAATGAAGTAATGACAACAAAATTAACAAGGAAAAATGATCTCTGCAGCTAACAGGGCGCAGCGCCTAGCTTTTCTTCTCGCAAATTCACCAATTTGTATGACTGATGATGGCAATGATGAGCATTTCCTGGGATGCACTATCATTGCCTCTTAAGCTATAGTATAATAGAGAGTATAAGAGGCCAAAAATATTGTCCTTTGTCCAATCAATAGAATTATGTGACCAACTTCTATTTTACATATTGAAAGAATGAATCTTATGCCCATGCTTCTCTTTTAAAGTATCAAATGTGGAAACCTGAACATATCCGGGCAATTGTCAGAATCTCCTTCTCATCAATGGGAGTTGTTGAACTTCCCTAGAACCAATAAAAAGTTTGCAAAGCCTGTGGGCTTCCAAAATTCTCCTGTGTTTTTTCCTTGATGGAAAATCTGTAGACTACTCCAGTATGTGGCAATTACTGATAAAATCATTGGAGCTGTTAACGAACTTGGTCCAAAAAGGACGGAGATGCTCAAACCCTATCTCGAGCCAAGGTTTGGACTGCCCATTGTAATGAATCACGGCAGCCTTCTTCACATTGTCGATATTGGTCTTACTCTGATATCCCAAGCCAAGCATGTGCCACGAGGCGTCAATGGGGTGAACATGACCCTTGAATGCAATCAAAGCAGGAGGTAATGTCCCAAGCTTCCACATTGTCAAGTTCGACTTCAGATTCTACAATGATAAGCGAGTTTAAAAATGTCAAAGTCAGAATCTAAAAATGCTAAATTTGTCACACAATCCTCCTAGACTAACATGTCAAAAAAAAAAGAAAGCTAAAAATGAATAATAAGGTGGACGGACAGCTAAGAGACAAACACAAACAGGAATGACAGAAAAATCACAACACTGGCAAGATCCAAAATGCAAACACACAGCTGCTAGAATTTAGATAAACCAACTGTTTCCCCAAATAATCACAAAGCATAAGATTGAGTACCTCTTTAAGCCATGCATGATAGGTATTTGTAATATTCGTTTTCCTCCATGCCCGTAAATCGAAGATATTCATCCCATAAGCCCATGCACAGTTTTCCGGATTCAAATTCTTTGCTATTAGTGGATGAGAAAAGTTGAAGTAATTTCTGAATCGCTTAGACATCACCCACTCATCTTCACCTTTACAAGTCTCAACTGCTCCATTGACCTTACCACTAAGGTCGATGTCCCACAATGGAGATAAATCTCTCTGAATTACAATATCATCGTCTAAGAAAACCACTTTGTCAAGGTTTGGGAAGAGCTGCAAATAAAGACAACACAGAAATCTCAGTTTGCTATTTGAAATGTGCATATCTACGTAAATGCACGACCAGAGAGTGAATCACATACAAGTATCAACAACAACAATAACATACCCAGTGTAATCCCACAAGTAGGCTCCAGGATTACATACAAGTATCGAAGAGGGAAATATTACAAAGTGAAATCTATACTAAAACCTAAATCCTAGCAAGTAGAAGAAAGGAAAAGCAAAAATTATTGCTGCGTTGAACTCATCGAAAAGAAAGGAGCGCCTGGAGATGCAAATTTGGAGCTAAATTATCAGAACAAGAAGAAAAGCATAAACCAAAGTCTGATTATAACTGTACTTCACCCTCCATAAAGTTCTTTAAAATATCCGTGGTGTCCGGGCCAACTTGCACGCAACTCGACTATGGGATACCTACTTCATTCTCCATACAGTAATTTGAGAACTAAATTTTTGGATCTGGGGTACCAAGGTCTCATTATACTGTTTCAATGTGGGAAAGATGATATTGAAACTTTGACTAGCCGCTGTGGTGCAAGACAGTATATAGAAGAGTCTGTTATTCCATCTTACGGACATGCATGCATAGTGTTAATGATCTCTGGAGAACAAAAATCTTACAGTTTAGCAAAATGAAGAAATAATGTCTGCATAAACATTACTCCTCCTATAGGGTCTGCTTATGTGTCTTCAGAACACTTTCAACAAGGAGTCGCAAATGTTGGATAAGATTGGCTAAACTTCGTCGCATGAAAGTTTTGATTAACTTAGCTTAGGTTCAGATAAATAATGCAAATAATGTTCATGAACCAGGATGTATGCATCTGAATCTATCCAAAACTCCTCACTCGCATGCTTAAACCTACCGTTGACTCTATTTTATATATTGGAAACTTTTTCTCGCAGAGTATTATTTCAATGTCCAGCTGTCTGTAAAGGAGGACGGGAAATCCAAAAGTCATGGGAATTCAACCCTCCAAAATTTTGCTTCAAAGAAACAGAAGACGGTTTACAAGATACGAGCACGTGGTACCTCTGGCAAATATATGCGAAGATGATTCAGCAAAGAGATATACTTTGGACTTCTAGCCTGCAACTTTGATGCAAAAGATCGCGGAGTTGTATCACTGAGATTGGCACCTGTAACATGATTTCCATGGTAGTATTTACGAATAACATTATGGCTCTCGACTGCTTCAAGCACGGGAACATTTTCTCTAGTCAACCAGTCAAACTGATGAACACCTTTAACCTCCACAAGAGCTGGAGTGACAGGATTCAGAGCAAACCATGAGTGCATGCCTGCATACGTTTTCTTGTCGGTGATGACATGGAAAACAATCTTTTCAGGCTTCAGAGTTGACTGCACAGCAGAATTGACCACAACTGAGGCAGCCAGGATGTTGTCAGTGGCCACTACAAAGTGTTGCAATGAATTGTCAGATAGCAGAGGGAGTAGCTCTGGTGAAGGCAACTGTCTGCGTGCATGAGCATTTGTGGAGTACTCATCAGTCAACCGCAGCGAAAGACAATGAATGCCTTTGGGAATTGCACTTGCAGCAAAGTGTTTATTTGTCAGCTCTGCAAACTTTGATTCCCTAATCTCTCTTTCAGATTTCTCCATCTGCAAAATAGCAAATTCAACATGAAGTTCAGCTGAGGACAATATCTTTCTGTGTCTGTGTGCAAATAAAACCAATGTGGGGGTCAGTAAGTAACTCAAAAACCCTGGGCAAATGGTAGAAAGTCCAAGGGAAAGGCAAGAACAAATAAGGCTAATAGACATGCAATAATAAAAAGGCTAGAAAAGAATGACATGCACATACCATTCCCTTTAAAACCAAAGCAAATTCTTTTGCACTGTACTTGTTGTTTTTCATTTCAGCAACAAGTTGACTAAAGGACTCTGGGAGCTTCAGGCCATCAGGCACTTCTTCAGTGTTCACTTGATTGAGGATCTTAACAAAATCCTTGACCAGCTTCTGCCAAAACAGCAATAGACAAACAACGGCATAGACTTGGGTTAGAAAAGGAATTCCATGTAAAAGTTTACACAAGATTGGAGAGAAATGACAATAAGAGAATGTAGAATGAAGCTTACTTACCCCTGTATCATCAGTTCGTCCTAAAAGTGATGGTCCTAATCGTCTACCTAAACAATCTGAAACCGAGGAGAAGAAAATGAAATTAAAGTTAAGCAAAAAAAAAAAGGATAATAATGATGAAAGGTATCCCTCATATCCAACAACATTCTAAAGTAAAATGGGTGACAAAAGGTAATGCCAACTAGAAGCATCACAACCAGGACCAACACCACCGGACCAAACAAGCTTCTTGGCATATTGATACTTCAAAAGAATTTCCATCCATAAAGCAAAAAAGGGTCCCACCAAGGAAGCTTCCTTTTCATCCCACGGAATTTTAAAAAAAAGCATTTGAAGGCATCCAAAAACAACTAAGAGATGTGATCGGTGCACGTGATTCCCAAAGAACTAAAGATAGCTTAATGCAACACCCATAAGAAATGAACAACATCAACTGGACTCAAGTATGTCAATTGGGAGTTTGTTGCATACTTAAGATAAGTGGTAGAGTAAGCAGCAAACATGAGAAGCAGTTACTAAATACCATTCATGCACATCTCCAGAAACAACACTATGCAACCCCCCACCTCCACAAAAGCAATGCACTCAGACATCTATATTTTGAATTTAATCACATTTGATTCCTAAAGTGGAAGACAAACGCATTAACAATTTCTTAATTTGAATGGTGGAGCAGCATAGAGTAAAAAAATTTTAAAAAGTAAAGTATACCCAAAAAAAACAAATCATAAACCATTTACCACTCTATTGCTTGTTTCCTTTTTTGTGTTTGTCATCAAATTCAAATCCTTGGGACAAGTTATTGAAAGACAAATAAGTTTAAGCCTTAACTTTCCCGTAATTCCACACAATCCTAAGATACAAAAACGCCTCCAATGGCATTTCTAGCTACAGTGGAAAACAATAATTTCCAATTCAACTCAAACAACATTTTAGAAATTCTGAAAACAAACTAGCAACATTGCCACATCAAATATGCATAGATTCACATCAGGATCTAGGAAGATTAATCAAATGAAAAATCCGATAGAAGAAAACTTACCAATGGAAGAGCACTTGTTGACACCTTCAAGGGTAACAACAGCAGTGAGAATGAATACAAAGGGCAAAAAGAAAGCTAGAATAAGTATGGTATGAAAAACATTTCGGTAGGAAAAGTGGCGAGCTGCGACTTTGATCTTCATCAAATCACCATATCCTCCATTGCTACTGCTCGATATCGTTACACTTCTCATACTAGGTGAGAAGTGCAGCTGCATCTTCCTCCACCGAATCCCAATCCCAATTCCAATCCACCACAACTCTATATGACAACACACCGCCGACTACGACGCCACAATGTCCTGCTGGATTAATATTATTACTATTCTCTTCAGAAATTTTTGAACAATCCAAATATATTCTACTTCTCACCATCAGATCCAACAACAATACAATCAAATGATACAGAAACTGGTCCCTTCCGAGACCAATGCATTTGTATATCAAATCAAAATCCCCCAAACCCCAAAACAAACAATAATATAAACAACATCCACAAACACAATGAAGATTTTCGAAAATCAAATTTGAATCCAACAGAAATATATTCAGAGGATTTGCTATTTTCTTCCTAAGATCGGAAGATTGAATGTAGAGAGAGAAAAAAAAGCTTTCACTAGTACGTGTTTTTTTTTTTTTTTTGGTTTTTGTTTTTTTCTACTTTGAAATTTGATTATTGGTATAATTAATATTACTCCAAATTTTCAGCTAAAATTAATGACTCGAATTAATATTGGTAATTGCGTGTATATTTTGAGTCAAAACCGTGTGGGCATTAGAGAATATGTTGAGCTGTCTTAATAGAATAGAAGCTAAATTTATATACTTGTACTAACATTAAGGGATTATAATTACTTGTCTCTTTTTGGTATAAATATGAAAGTATTTTTATGTTGATGATTAAAAAAAAAAAAAAGAGTACTTGAGTATAATAAATATTAATAGATAATTATTTATTTATTTGAAAAAAAAAATTCCACCTGGTGTTATCCAATGCTGGTGCATTTCAATTAAATTCGTATGTAAATTGTTTTGATTTTGTTAAATCACGTATTGATGGGTGGTCTGGTATTATCCAATGCTGGTGCATTTCAATTAAATTCGTATGTAAATTGTTTTGATTTTGTTAAATCACATATTGATGGGTGGTCTGGTATTATCCAATGCTGGTGCATTTCAAGTAAATTCGTATGTAAGTTATTTTGATTTTGTTAAATCACATGATACTTAATTAAATTCATATTTTATTTTTAGGAATAACATTTTTTGTTATTTTTATTTGTCTAATATTATTTTTTTTATTTGTCTCATTTTATTAGTTATTTTTGACAAATAAAGAAAAATAAATTATTTTACCTATTATATTCTTAATTTATTTAAAGAGTTAATGTATTTTTTTAAAAAAAAGAGAACATCTTTAATGATAATATTGATTTCGTGATTCTATCAATTAATATGGATAACATGATAAATTCACTATGTTAATTATCCCCTCGTTAATACTCTCTCCATCCGGAGTTTTTTGTCGTGTTGCGCTTTTTAAAAGTCAATTTAACTATTTTCAAAGTTAAATTAGATCAAATTAATTTAATATTTTAAAGAAAAAATTAGATATTCTAGAATTATTTGAAAATTGCTATAAATTACAATTTTTGCATATCAATATGATGAAAAAATATGTCTTAAAATGTTAGTCAAAATTTTTATAGTTTGACTCTAAAAATAGAAATCATGATAAACAATACCGTACGAAGGGACTATGAGAAAAGGCTCATAAATATCTTTATTCCACCATTTGGTTTAATTTTAACCTGTTTTTTTGGCTCGAGAATATCCTTAATTTATTGAAAATGAATCAAAAATACTCTCTTACACCTTTTGATCTAAATATACTCTCAATCTTTATTTTTGGTTCAAAAACACCCCTTCTTCTATATCTTAATTTAAAAATATCATCAATCTAAATTTAATTTAATTGAATTTTTTTACTAATTAATTAATTTTTATATTTATTCTAAAAGACAAATTTTATTTATTCAAAATCAAATTTTTGTTTCTTCTAACATAATGACTACTAGTAATACTTGGGGACATTACCATAATTAGAAGCGAGCATAATAAGATGTAACAAATTATGAGATGCATTATTATTATTGTATTATTTCTAACTTGTTTTTTGCTAAATATAATTAATATGTTTAAGAGTATTTTTAGATCAAAATATGAAATAAAGTTATTTATGAATCTTTTTTCGTAGATGAGAGATATTTAGGAGCCTTTTTTCTTTTATGAATCGATATGTCAAGTCAAAAGTTTACAAATAAATAAGAATAGAGTAAATATTTTCACCTTTATTTATTTGCGAGATAAGTGTTAAAAATACACCTAAAATATACATTTATTTTTAATTTTAAATTATTAAAAGTGTGAGTTTCCTGCATAGATTATCACTTTTTAGTTTGAAAAATACGTTTTTCTTTTCTAAATCACTTTTATCATGGTGTGTGCTATCATTCTCTCTTTATTTAGAAAAATTATCACATCATATAGACAAAACATTCAACCTTGACAAGAATTAAATAAATCATTAATATTTTAGAAAGTAAAAATAAACATATTTCTATTATAAACTAATATAAAATATTTTTCTTACCATAATCCATCACTTCCTATCACCTCCCCCGATCATTTTTTTTAGTTTTTTTTTTATTTTCTTTACCCAACCAAATATTAATTAAGATATTATTTTATTTCTAAAAAATTAATTCTGCCCACCGTACCTAACCTCACATTTTGTACTTTAATCTGGATCCATACTAATTATTCCATCACCATTTACGTTGATAATTGCAAAGATTTACTAAATATTAGTTATTAAAGTCCGTATAAAGTATTATATAGCAAGTAAATTTTGCTTCCTCTTGTTTTGTTTAGACAGTTGTGCTGGGGCCTACTAACTTTTCCATTAGCAGTACTCTTTTTAGTACTTATAAGAGTACTTAGGACTCGTTTTAGTTGATTAATAAAAAGTGAGATATTCAAATAGATTAAAGTGTTATATTTTAATTAATTTAATTTTGAATATTTCATCAAATTTATGTTATCTTAATCCCCTTCTCAAACAAAATAATAAATTACTCCCTCAATTTCAAAAAGAATACTCAATTTTCTTGTTAGTTTGTTTTTGAATTTTTTTCTTTAACATTTTAATTTTAACTTTTAATGTGACATGTTTTAAGTCACAAGATTATACGGATATTTTAATATTTGACATAACTTTAATTTAAAACTATAAAATTAAAATTTTTATTTATTTCTTAAACTCCAGTATAAATTAAATTAATAGTTACAGTTTGATTTATTTGTCTTCCAAGCAAACTATTTGTCAGTCCTTCTCTCCCTCATATTCTAGCCACTCTCCCTCTTTCGCTCGCTTCCTTCGCTCGCCTCTATCCTTTTATACAATAAAATTGTATAAATTATTTTTTTAATTGTATAAAGCGAGAGAAAATTATATATACACATGCAAATACATATATACTTCCCTGCCCAAGTCTCTTTTGTCTTCCTCTCTTTCTCATTTTATTCAAATTCAAATGATATATAATTTATCTCTTTCTCTTTTTATACAATTCGATCAATTGTATATTCCCTGCTCAAGTGTCTTTTGCCTTTCTCCCTTTCTAGTTTCATACAAATTCAAACTGTATATAATTGTCCTATACTCTTATAATTATACAATTCGTTTTATATACTTCGTTTTATACAATTTTCTGACCAAGTCTCTTTCTCTTTCTCGTTTTATACAATTCGCTTCAATTGCATATGTTTTATGAATTATACATTTCTATATAAGCTATTGAGTGCAATTATGTAAACTTTACTATAATATACAAATATAAATTTTTATTTACTATATGTGAAAGTTATTTTTTTTTAATTGAGATAATAATTAATTTTAACGTAATTTAATTTGCAAACTAAACAAATCCTTAAGATATTGCATGATTACTCTGAGATGGCCACATGCATACTTTTTCGCTTTTTTCATGTGGATCTGAAAATATATACCCAGAGAAAATGATTGGACCATATTCTACATCGAGTATGTGCCAATTTTTATTCCTTTTATTTTAAAAAATATTTACTTTCTAATTGACGTAAAAACTAAAAAGAGATTTTTTTCCTAAGTATATTATTACTCCTCTGTCGTTAATTATTATTATTTGTTTATAGTTAGTAATAACTATTTGTCTATTTTACAAATTAAGAAAAAATACCTTTTTTATTTATTATACTTCTAATTTATTATTTTGACAAAGATAGAAATTATTGAAAATTTTAAAACTAAAATTTGCATGCAGAAACATGACGAAAAATAAAAATAAAAATTCATTAGGTAGTATAAGAGCAAGTTTCTTCTAAAATAGTTAAGTAATTAAACAGTAAAAATTCAATCCAAGAGTTTAAAACGCTAAATTTACATCTAACCTCGAAATAATCTTGTTCCATGGTTGATGAGATTAGTCGAAGTTTCAGCTTCCAATACAGAAGAGCATTACGATTTTTTTTTCAATGGGAATAGTCTTTCCGCATAAGTATAAATGCCTTTGTCAACGCAATTCTTCACGCTAAATAACGAAGTTTTCAAATATTTCCAGGTATTTTTTCTAACATCATGACAATAACAGGATCGAGATCTAGCCAAATCGTCTAATCTGATCAAGAAAATTAAAATTTCACCATCACAACAACCGTAGATTTGATAAGTACCAACATTCTTCATGTTTGAAGGAAAGCGAATGATATGTCTCAGCCATTTCCCTTTTTGCGGGTCTCCTAAAACTCGCAAATTCACAAACTCAGACGAACCGCTCCACCATAGCGCTAATTTATCCTCCACTTCTATCATCTCGTAATAATTACAAGTCCAGTATAATGCACCACTCCACAACGGAATAAATTTGAAATTTTCGATTTTAAGATCGAATGCAATTAGGAATTTACTCCCCGGATTCAATATATAGATAACTTCAGAAACACAGAGTTTCTTTGCTCGTGATTTTATAATCCACTCGATTAATCTCTCTCCAAGATTTATCTATTCCTATAGTGAAAACCCAATTTATCGTGCACTCATGTCATCAAAACCTTAATACTTTTTTTCTTCTGATTCATAACCAAGTGTATATGAACAATCACCACGTAAAAGATAAGATTCACCTCTCAAATTGCGAAGATAATGTAATTTCTTCACTCGGGGAAGAACTATCACTTGTCCTGTACCGGGATTGAAAATTCTAACGGATTCGAATTTTTCAACCCAAAAGCAGAATAAGCCATTATGGTACGATAATTTATCGTACGGAAAATCAAAATTACATCTAGATAATTTTCTTCCCTCTATGCTATAAAATCCATCCAATTCTTGTACAAAAAATCTGACTTGAGCAAGGCCAATATCTTTAGAGCGTTGTTCGTGAATATCCATAAAATACGATTCAGATATCAAAGAATTAAAATTTTTCGAAACACACTTAAAACGCATTAAAGACTTAACTGGAAGTCTTGAAAATAGATCAATTGTGATATCATCAGAAAAGATTGTAGGGTTTGATGGACTAGCTTTCATCTTCTTCTTATTCGCCGTCATGCCGGATAAATCTTAATGTTGGTATTTTTTATTTTCGTAAAAAGAACTATTTATATGATAAAAAAAACAGGAAAATTTGATACCAACAAGGAAAAAATAAAGTAGAAACCTACTCGTACTAAAAAACAAAAAGAAAAATTGAGTTATGTTTTAATAAATAATGGGAAAATTTAATTTTATAAATAACAGACATAATAAGGTTTATAACTATTGTTAGTGTGCTCGATAGTTATACTTCTAATTGATATGGAATATTTCGCTGATAAACATACAAATAAAATATATATATATATATATATATATATATATATATATATAAATTTTATATTTATACATCTATAAATTCTTCAAAACTCTTTTGTATATTTCAATTCCTAATATATAAACAAGAAATTTGATGTAAAGGGAAAGTAAAGGAAACTAGAAGAAACCTATTCGTACTAGGGGAAAAAAATCTTGAATTTCTTTTAAAATAAAACATGAATGCACTCGTTATCAAACAAATGACTACTATACAAATTATATTGTCGTATAAGCTTTTATCATTAAAAATAATATATATTTTCAATTAGGTCTAATTTATTAAAATTGTTAAATTATTTGATTTGGCATAAATAGATATTTTTTTTTACTAGGGGAGTCTAAATTAATTTATTTAGGAATTCATAAGTTAATATAAATAAAATAAATAAAAAATTTAATATAAATAAAGAGACTTAAAAAAAAGGTAGTAAAATTGTCTAAACCTGTGATCCACGTAACTCCGCTATTTTTATCCAACTAGCATAGATACATGCGGGACCTGCTAACGATATCTTCAATCCAAACATTAAATTTTACATAAATTTGGTGTTAATATTAAATTTGATGTAATCAACTCCAATCACTGCATCAAATTTTATATCATTTTTTTTATTTCTTCATTATTATTTCTTATTTTATTTATATTTTTTATGTCATAAAAAAATTCTTTCTAAAATAATCATCATATATAACTCATATTATTTTATTTTGTAATCGTTTAATATAAAATTATTTTGTATCGTATATTTTTAAATAATATAAGTTGCTAGAAATTTTATACATTATACATAAGGATGGATGATACAAATAAAAGTGAAATCATTAATGAAATACAATTAAATAAGCATTGCATAAATGAAAAAAGTATTTTAAATTCCATATAAATATTCAACTTTCAAAATCACTACGGTACTTCCCATAAATGTCCTATTGCAGTTTATATAATTTGGAGTAGAATTAAAATAAATTTAATTTTTTAAAAAGTCATATATAAAAAAATTAATTTATAAAAAAAGCTAAATTTTATATCTAAAATTAATATTACAAAAATATTACATAAAAACAATTAAATATACAAGAGATTTAATTAAAACATGCATGTATAAAATATATAATTAAAAATTTATATAATAAAATAATATTATAATATTCAAAAAGGTTATTTGTGTGATGAATAGTATTACGTCAAATTTCACAACACCAAATTTAGAGTGAAAATTGATATGACTTGAACTTAAAATATTAAATTTTATACTGAATATAAAATTTAGTGTTAAATTGGAGATAATAATCTAATAGAAAACAATTGGACCAAACATACCATATTCTATATCGAGTATGTGCCAATATGTGTTCCTTTTATTTTCACAAACTTTACACTCCTATTTACTTTCTAATTAAGCAAAAAATTAAAAAGAGATTTCTACTGCTATTTTTCTTCTTGTTGTATTAGCATGTATACTATTCTTTTTGTTCATTATTATTTGTGATAATTTTTATTTTTAGAGTTAAGTTATAAAAAATTTGACTAATATTGTAAGATATATTTTTCATCATATCAATATGCAAAAGATTGCATTTATAGTACTTTTTATATAGTTTTTAAATATCGAAATTTTTTGTTTAAAATATTAAATTAATATAATCTATTTAACTTTGAAAATTAGTCAAATTGACTTTCAAAAAAATGCAATATGACAAATAAAAGTGGACGGAGGAAATAGTTCTTTTATTTTAATTTGTTAAACATATTTAGACTTGACATATCATTTAAATTTTTTAAAATTTTGTAATTTTAACTTAAAGATATGTTAAATTTATTAAAATAATTTTTTGATATTGTAGTTTTAAATTATAAACATTTTAAAATTTAAAAATCAATAATTATTTTGAAAGAAACTATTTTAAACAAATTAAAATTATAAATAAATCAAATAAATTAAAACAACGGTTTTATCGTTTGGAGGAGAATGAATCGTGCAAGGCACTATCAGCATTGATATATGATGACTTCTTTTTAGTGATTCAATTTTGGTGTCGGTGCGAATGCTCATGTCAATAATGCAATTTAAGCGTCAGGGGTAAATTGGACCTTTTATGTACTATTTCAATCAGAAAAAATTTTGTAGGAAAAATTAGTAGTTTAGTTGGCTGATTGTTTTTTGATGGAAAATATTATTTTTTACATTTTTTTATATGTTATTTCTTTTTATGTATAGTTAAATTACAATATTTTTCATTTTATAAAATTTATGCATAAATTACCATATTTTGCATATTATATCCTTGGTAGAGTAGTTATTTACTTTGAAAATGTATTCATCATTTATTATAAAGTTAACTTAAGAAAACAATAAATAAGGATAACAGACTAAAGCTACATTATTTCTAAATACAAGTGTAAAGTAAAAAAGTGACATATAAAAACGGACGAAGGGAGTAATAGTTCAGTTGGTTGACCAACTTGAACTTCTACTATATGAGTTATTTGGCTAAAAAATCTTAATTATTCAGTTCATTGACTAATCCGACCTTCTTTTTTGTTGATGAGGTTTCATTTTTCATATTGTCATCCTTACTCTCAACTTCTTCACTTTTAAGAAAAAAGAAACTTTTTAGCAATGTATATATAGTTTTATTTTATTTATAGATAAAATTGTTTTTATAATCTACTTTTGTTAATATATTTTTAGTTACTTTATAGTTTTCAATGTTTAGATATATTATTTTAAATTATTTTCTGTTCAGGAAGTTACAATTTCTTATAACGCTATCGTGTTTCAGATTTACTTTGTAAATATTTTATTTTGTATTCGATTTGACTATATCCTTTAATTTTATAAATATAACATAATGAACATTGTTACTTTAGGGGTATTCATGGTTCAATTTGGATCATTATTAGTCAAAATCAAAATCAAACCAACGTAAATCAATTTTTAAATTTCTAATACCAAACCAAATTAGATAAAAAAAATAATCATCGGTTTGATTTAGTTAGAATTTTTTTTTTGTTTTTTTCAATTCAAAAGTAATAAATTTCTTGAGGACATATGCGTCTCAATAGGCAAAAAACACTCCGTATATGAATAATTCACAAATAAGCTATTACACAAGCAAAGTGATTCATTCAATATACCAAGTTTTAGCAACTAAAAAAATTCATACTCAATAACATAAAATTGGTTCAATATTCGTGAGATCTCAACATCTTATCAATAGATTTTTCAATAAAATTACACTTTAAAATATTGAGAAATTACTTTTAAAAAAACAATCAATATTTCATAGTCAAAACTAATCCATTTTCATTTTCTTTAGCTTGAGTTTTAAAATAATCAACATCCTATCAAAGTGTGTTCTTTAAAGTAATGAATATTGAGGGATTTAGATTTAAGGTTTTAATAATTGGGCTAAAGTTTAGTGTTGTTGGGCTTTAGAATATAGTAAAATTAAAAACTTAAATTAATTAAAATCTATCAAAATATTTACATTTATTTATAAATAATTGTAAATTTATATATTTAACTTTTTGGTTCGATTTGATTATTCTTGCGGTTAATTTTTAGTAAAACCAAACCAAATAATATTGTTTTTTAAATATTCAAAACCTAACCCAACTAAATCAAACTAAATATCGGATTTCTTAACGATTTGGTTCGAATTGTGGTTCGATTTAGTTAACCATAACCATGAAAAACCCTAGTTGTTATTTCAATAAAAATATTTTATACTCATGTAAATTTTACGATCTTTTAAAACATTTCTATTCATTTAATACTTTTAAAGTTTAGCTTATCACTTATAAGTGAAAATACATTTAATTTCTTTTTCAATCACTTTTGTAAGAAAACAGAAAAACCAAAAGATTAAAAAAAACAAACCAAAAAACAGTCTAAAGCCGATATAAAAAAACTCTACTTCATGTGATTTAAGTTGATTTTTAGATTCAATAAATTGACATAATTGATTTAAATTTTTTTAATGAAAAACCAAATCAAACAGAGCTATATATTTGTTGGTTAAGCTTGTTAAATTATATATTTTAAAGAACTCGATTTTAATAAAAAGACACATAAAGCACATACAACCGTACAAATCCTAAAATTTGCAAAGAATTTGTGGCAAGAACATACTGAAACATCACAAGAATTAAAATAGATAATCCATTATATGCAGAATAAGACCAAGTAGTAAAGTAAAAATATTACTTCCAACTTTAAATTTGTGAGTTCAAGTCCTGAAAAAAGAGATATAGAAAAATGTAATAAGAAAAATAAAAAAAGAAATTCATAAAGTGAATATAATTTAAACAGTAAAATTTGAATTGATTAATCTAAGTCCAACCTCTTTTCAGGAGAAGTAATGCTTGATCTAATAAGTTAAAGCTTCAATGCAGCTATCAGGTTAGAGTGTACACAGACCTTACTCTTATCGTATCTTATAGATAAATAAATATATAAAAGCTTGGACTTCCTGTTGCTCGCCAACAGGCATCACAATTAGTTTTCAGCCTTCTCTTGCCATAGTGACTCAAGCTATGTGAATTCTTGAAGTTAAATGGTGATTTCAATCTCAGCACATGAACCAGTTGTGATTGACCGATAGTATAAAATGAATCCACCTTGCAATTATATATCGAGCTGGTATGAGGAGGCACTGCAGAAATATAATTACAATAGCTAAACTCGAGGAGATTATAAACACCACCGGAGACTTAAGAGGGCTAGCTTTGGTCCTATTGTTGCATATTTCTCAGATGTTACCCTCACCCTGCAGCTCTCGTTTAGCTCTGTTTGCAAAGAAAGTAAAAGAAATCACCTACTTGTCACCCAATGACACTTTGAGCTGGCGCCTTTATCAGTCCGACTTCATTCATCAAAAGTCTCACGTTCTCTGCATCTTTCCATCTTCCAACTGCAGAATAGATCTTTCCCAACAGTATATAGTTTCCTGTGTTCTCCGGCTCCAGCTTAAACAGCCACCTTGCAGACAATTCTCCCAGTTCCACATTTTCATGTATCACACAGGCACCAAGTAGTGCACCCCAGATGGCATGACTTGGTTCAAAAGTCATAGTTTGAATAAGTTCATATGCCTCCTCAAGTCGGCCAGCTCGACCAAGAAGATCAACCATACAGGTATAATGATCTGTTCTAAGACTACCAGAGTGATTTCTAAGCATAAAATTGAACAAACAAAGACCGTCATCCACCAAACCAGCATGTCCACAAGCATGCAAAACCGAGGTGAAAGTGACTTCGTTAGGTTTGACCCCAGATTGCACCATCTCATTAAACAATGACAAAGAAGTTTCGCCATGCCCATGCATCCCATAACCAGCAATTAACGTACTCCATAAGATTATGTCCTTTTCTTTCTTGGGTATCCCACTAAAAACCTTGTGACTATTATCTAAATTTCCACATTTCGAGTATATATCAACTAAAGCAGTAGCTACCTCAGTTCTTGTAACAAATCCAGATCTTACAAGATAGCTGTGCATGCTCAACGCTTGCCTTAGATCAGCTTCAATGGCAAATGCAGGAAGTACACTTTTCAGGGTTGCATCATTAGGTTTGACAGCCTCTGACAACATGAATTTGAAAAGCTCTATGGCTTCTCTCGCAAGCTCATTATGAAGGCACCCAGACAAAATTGCATTCCACGGGACAGTCCTCTTCTTGCTAGTCTTTGTAAACACCTGATAGCCTAGTCTAAAACAATTGCATTTAGCATACATGTCAATAAGGCCAGTTTCTACATTAACATCAGCCTGAAGGTCCTGCCTGATAGCCCAGCCATGCAGGCATTTACCAAGCCTCAAATGTGGCAAACTGGCACATGCAGCAAGAAGGGATGCTAGAGTTACCGCATTCGGTCTTACACCTTCAAGCTGCATCCTCTGAGAAAACCATAGTGCATTTTTTAAGTCACCATCTGAAATGAAACCGTGGATCATTGTAGTCCAAGTAACCACATCTCTATCGATCATCTTCTCAAAAACCAACCTTGCTTCATCCATTCTTCCACACTTGACATACATATCAACGACAGCATTCCGAACTGACAAATTGTCCCAAAAACCTACTTGTTCAACCAGTGAGTGAACCTCTCTGCCAATTTCAAAGTCCTTTAGACACCCACACGCAGGCAACACGGAAAGCACAGTAGCACAATCAGCGTCAACACCAGCATCTTCCATTCTCCTGTAAATCATTAGGGCCTCCTTCGGACTATCATTTCGGCAATACCCACTGATCATAGTGTTCCAGGTCACAACAGTTCTTACCTGCATTGCATCAAAGACCCTCCTAGCACCCTCTTTATCTCCACAACTCAAATACATAGACAAAAGTGAATTTCCCACAAAAGTATCCCACATATGCCCACTTAGAACAGTCAACCCATGAATAACAACACCCTGCTGGAGTAAGAACAAATCACTGCACGCCCTAATCACATAAGGAAATGTATGCCTATCAGGCTTGTGTTTATCCGATCGCAGCATTTCCCCGAAGAGTTTGAGGGCAATGTTAGGGAACCCCTTCTGAGTGTACATTCTTATCATGGACCTGTATGACAGCAAAGTTCGTTGAGGCAATTCATCGAACATTTTTGGAGCATAGGAAGTGTGACCACAGAGTGCATATGCTGCTGTCAGGAGAGAACGCAAATGAGTCGAGTTGATGGATTGTAGGAGCCCGAGTGTAATGGTATGAGCATGGACTCCCTTGGTGGTTCTTAAAGATTTGATTTTGGCGCAGTGTTCTAAGAGAGACTTGCATTGCTCTGCTGCTGTAGCTGTTGTTTCAACGACTCGTTTTAGGTGCGTCAATTTCTTGGACAATGGCAAAGATGGGCCATTCATGAATTACAACATAAGCCAAATTTGCGCAACAAGCAAAGCAATTCACCTCTATTCTTGTTTTTGGTCTTAACTCTGTGGTTATGGAAGGTCAGCTTGTTGGTTAAACTAGATGGCTATTTGCAAAACAAACATAATGCTCCTATTAATACCAAAAGGGGATTTTTGGCTCATCGAAAATTAATTCAACCAACTTTTTTAAACATAAATGGCACAGATTAGGATCTTACACAGAAAATTTATAGCCAAAGTTAATATAAATTGATCATCGATTAGTAAATTTGGTTTACTTCTGGATCAATCATCTCTTGATTGACTCCCTTCTAGAAACTTCAAGATATATATTAACTTTTTTGACTATCTGGGGCTTCTTCCATATAAATTCTTTAACAAGAGATGGAAATAAAATGTACTCTAGCTTTGGGGACAACAAATTTGCTGAGAAGTATGATTTATTCCACAAGTTCAAATGACACTACACTCTCCAAGAAATAGCCACCTGTTAATTTATGTTGAATAAAATGTGACAGACATCTTTCAACTCTTCAACAATCATTCATTTAAGACCACTGAATAAGGGTCCATTACACCCAAAAGATCTCCCATCCATAACCACAATGACAGAAGAAAACATCTAAATTTAGTACTTCAAAACAGGTGAACTCTCCCTATCAAACTTAACAATACTCATCTAGACAATCATTACTAACAATTACAAACAATTCGAAATAACGGCAGAAGCCTAACTTCCACCTAATTGTTAATGCTCAACAGGACCTGTAGGAGAGCAAAGTTCAAATCTTGATCTTGTTGGGAACCTATTCAATTGTCCACTATTTTGACACCCTTTTTCCTGTTGATATAATCAGCAGCTCTAGCTTCCATCTTCACAGGCATTGGTGCTGAGAACACGGAACTCTCATTTTCGTGCTCATTATCATTCTCATCTCTCACATTCCTTTCATAATACCCATCCTTTCTTGAAATGTAATTTGGATCCATTTCATTATCACTACTTCCACTATACCCTCCATCTTCTTCCCCATCACCTTCACACCCCTTGGATGCCATGCCAAGCTTTTCAACTCTTTTGCTAAGGTTTTTTATCAGCTCTTTCTCAGTATCAAAAGTTTCTTGCTCATTAACATTCCCCATTGAAGCAGGCTCCATGGTACCATGGAAAGATTGGTAAGCATCTCCATTATCTGCAAAGGTCACTGATTTCCTTTGATTGGGTTTAACAACACCATGACTCCTGGCAAAACCACCACCCCTAGTTCGTAAAACGCCAGATTTTCTATTATCAGAGAACCTAGGGCTTTGCTGATCTTCCTCCTCCTCCTCTTCATCTTCAGATTCCTTCACTGATGCAACGAATTTGTCAACGGCTCCGTTAAAGTTTGTGTCAAATTCTACTTTACGGTCACCGGAAAAGACCCTAGCTTTGTTTCCACCTCTCACATTCTTAACTACTCTACTTGAGAATATGGAAACCCCATTAATCACCTTCATAAATCGAGTCAGTTCGTTGCTTATTGACCTTCTACCATCTCTGATTAACGGATCATCGCCCTACAAAAAAAAAAGAACCCCTTTTTCAACATTTCCCCAATACGCTAGGGTTATTATAACAAGCGTATAATTGCAATTAGAGTTCAATTACCTCAATACAATCAAGTCTAACGAGTAAATCCGTCGCTCTGCGAGTAACAGCTCGAATATCAATGTGTATTTTACCAGAAACTGACGATTTGAGAACATAGAGAGTTGTTTTGATGGAAGCCAACTGCTTCAGCTGTCGAAGTGTTCTCGATCTACGAGCAAGGAAGGCTCTGAAATGGGTCTGAATAGTACGCGCTGCAGCATCGCGTAACGTTTGACGAGAACGAGAAGAAACAGAAGAAGTAGAGGAGCTCCGGCTGAGAGAAGATTCTAAGGCAGCGATCCGACGGAGAAGAGATGTAACAATTCGTTGGGTTTGTTGGTCTGTTACTTTGTTGGCTTGATGATTCAATTCTTGAAAATGATGATGATTTTGGTGAACGGTTTCACATTGGCATTGGATATGAGAAGGCGGCGGCGATGGTGGTGGTGGGACCAGATGGGAAGTACAGAAATGAGGCTGTGGAGAGGGGTAGTGGGTATAAGGGGGAGTAGAGTGTGGATTTAGGGGTGGAGGGTATGATGAGGGGGTGGGGTGACAAGAGTAGCAGTAACAGATGGTGGTGGTAGGGGGTGGGGTATGGGTGGTGGCGGCCGCCGTAGGGTAGGGGTGGTAGTGATGGTGAGATGCCATTTTCCGAAAGGTGGTATCTTTGGAGAAAAACTTTTTTCAAGACCTGTTTGGCTCAACTTTTTGATTATGTTAGAGAGACGTTGTTGACAACTTCATCCAATCTATTTTTACCATACTCTTCCAACTTGAGTCTAATTTTAACATTTATTTTGTTTGATTTTAATTTGACACAATTTTTTTTTATAATTTTCAACCAAGGATACATAAATATCATTTAATTATATCGTATTAAAAGTAAATTACATCATGTATTTTTTAACGGATTAAAATTGAAATTAAGACAAACAAACGATAGATATGAAATATTCTTTTCTCAAGCACGTGCGAAGGAACAGTGAGCGCACCAAGTTGGCTCTTATCTCTAGTCTGCTGTTAACTGAAAATTGAATATTTAAATCGTTTTGATTTGTAGAGTTCGTATCTATGGGAAATAATAATATGCATGTACATTTCAATATAAACTTCAAAAACCATTATAAATCTAGTGTAATTTTCAGTTTCCATGGATGGAGTTTAGTGTTAGAATAAAGTGTACACAGATCTTACTCCTATTTTGAAAAGACCGAGAGGGGCTTTTTAGATAGAAGCTTGAGTGATACCAAGGATGAAAAAGTAGAAACAACAGCAAGAAAATAGGTAAGTCATTAAGCAAATTACCAAAGGCCAGATGCTACTTCTACATAATCATCTCAACATGTTTCTTATCAACTCTAGACATAAACAAGAATTACTTTCTTTCATATAGCACAAATTATCCACAAGAGTTGAACTGATTAAGACATTCAATGCAATGAACAAAAAAGTTACCAGTAATGTTTGTAGTTTGTATGCCTCATTTCTCATTGTGGTTTTGGCAGGAAAATGTTTAACTATTCCAAGACTGAAAACACTATTTTTACAATGATGAAACTCTAGCATGAAAAAGAATCAAAAAATTATCTGATTCTTAAACCTCTAGAGCAGAAACTGAGAATGAATTATCTCAACTCGACATCATCAACGCGTCACCACTTTCAACCCACCAAAGCTTGAGCTCAACATCTTTTTCCTCTCCATCCATAGCAATAACAGGATTATTCAGATCAAAAAAAGATTTATGATTATCAGCAACATCATCCAATTTTTTCACCATAGTCTCTTTAGTTTTGCTTTCAGTGAATCCAGTGTAATGAGCCCTCTTGTGACCTCCCAAAGATTGGCCTGATGGGAAAACTTTGGAGCAAATTGGGCATTTGTGAACCTTGCTTTTGATAGGATCAGGACTTGTCCTGATTTCTCCAAGTTGAGAATTGCCCATGTTCAGCCCTGCATTCTTGACTGAACAAGAATTCAGAAAAGCAAGATCCTGCATTACAACTGATGAGCTTGGATCATTCTCAAACTGCATTTCAGTAGAATAGCACACCTTTGTGATCTCAGTGTTGATCAACATCAACCTGTCTGAAAACTCAGCAATTTCGTAGTTCTTTTCGTAACCATCAACACAGCCAGAATCAGAAAAGACAGTATGAGACAAATGCTTTACAGTAAAAGCATCAGCGGAAATCCCCTTAGCACAGTGTAATGATTCACTTTCAAGAATGACATTTTCATTTGTAGAATTCTCTGAAATCGAAATGTATTCATCCCAGTCCGTAACACCCGATGACAGCATCATCAAACACCTAGCAGCTTCTTCCATTTCATCAACTTCACTAATTGCAGAAGAGGATTCATTCAAACCGGAAAAAGAAGAACTTGCGTCCATCTTATACTTTATCTTTGATCTCTTCTTCCGAATAGGGCAAACAGTATCGAAATCAGACAAACTCTGTTTTGATTCAGAATCTTGATTATCAACCCTTAATCTTTTCGAGTGAACTTTCATGTGACCAAAAAGGGCCCTCATTGAAACGAACCCTTTTCCACATTTCTCACAAATATGACATTTTTCCATCCCTTTCTTCGAATGAGTTCGCAAATGACCTGCCAGAGCTTTCATGGAGGGGAATTCTTTGCCACATTCTTTACAGATGTTTGTTGTTTCCAAAGAACAAATCTTTAAATCAGAAACCCTCCAAGATTTTCTTGGATTCTCTCTTAAACTGTAACCAACTGAGTCACCATCATCACCAATGCTGATATTATTTTCCTTTTCTTGATTCATGCTTCCATCAGATTGCCCTGAAATGCTCAAATCTTCATGGGTATTTGCAGCTTCTTCTTCTTCTTGAGAACCCATTTTGCCATCAGCTTCTTCTTTCTGATTCTTTGCAGCTGAAATCAATGCTAAATGACCCCTCATGTGACCTCCCAATGACTTTCCACTATCACAACTCTTGTCACAAAATTTGCATATAAACTTGTGTCCTTGTGGTTCTTCCATTTGGGGTTCGCAAAAAGAATCTTACTTGAAGAGGAAAATCAGTAGGAAATGCTGAAAGAATAATGGCGCACTAAAACGAAAGCTCAAAAGTTTTGCAAAATTAAGAAATCAGTAATGGGAACTGTGTATTCCGACTCGAACTCTAACAAAATGGAGAAGATGGGTTTGTTAGGAGTTCGTTTCTTGGGTTGTATATATACACTCAGAAACTAACCAATTGGAGAGTGAGCAGAAACAGAGTTCTTTAATTCTTGAGGAGAAAGCCATACATGCAATTAAAGATTTGTCACCTTTATTAAAATCAAACAAATAAAGGGCAAATAGAACAATAAAAAAATTCAAAGTCTAGAGTGCTTTGAATTGGTTGAGATCGTAACTTTGATTATTAGATCAATTGGTTGGCTAGTTTCACCTTTATTAGTTAGGTTCGATTGACGATCTATCAATTAATTTGGAGTAGAATTAATGGTAATAGTGTTGTGTATTGCAATTGCAACTTAGTCTTACTTATTATCATACTCCCCCTATGTCATATTCCATGTGATCGTAAACTTATTTCTTTTAAATCGGTTAAACTTTCCAAAGCTCACATGGGTAGAGTCAACTCTAATTTATAATCGATGATGAAAATTGAGAAATTATACAAGTCAACTTGACAAGTGACAACCTAAAGAAGTTTAACAAGGATTCTGACTAATATCCATAGTAGTATTCAAGATTTTTAAGAAAGAGTACTTGTATATTTCCACGAGAAACAAATCCAAGATTTTAAGGTAGTGAAGGCAGAGTATTTGTGCATCTCCTACTGTTTGTGATAGCAGATGAAACATAGTTGTAATCTGAGGCGCATGTCGCATCTAGTTCATCTGAAATCACAGTACATTCGAGGTGGGTGGTTTGAACAAAAATGAGTAACTTGACAATCTATACTAAAGAAGTAAAAGATTGAACTCATTTAGTTTATATTCAAGATCCGGAATATCAACTTGATATACGTTGGGGAACAAATTTCAGGCTCAAAAAAGTTGGTTTATATGACATGACTTGACATATTCTTCAACAATCAAACCCATTACTTAGGCCCATTTGACAACGAATGAGTCATTGGATATTAGCTTAGAGCACCAAAATTAGCCAACTGAGAATCGTGTGATGTAAAGACCTTTTTTGGATTTTATCATAAAGGTATAAGAAAAGACCAGCCCAACAACCGACCTTTTGTTTGAAGCAGACACAAGATCAAAACAACTACTCACTGACGCATGCAAATAAATGATTACAAGACGAATGCCCTTTCAACTTCAACTCTGTAATACTGAATCTTGCATAAGATTCCGAAAGCATCTAATTCATACCAAATTCGGAAGGAAGAAAAAAACTAGTTCAAAACTTAAATACCCTTCATAATCGAACAAATAAATCCTCCGACATGACAAGTAAATGATAAAAACAAGTATCATCAATACAAAAGAAACAGAAAACATCTTACATGTGACTCAAGATAGTGACGATGGTGGTCTTATGACTACAATGGATAAAATGGAAACAGAAATTGAAGTGGTAAAAAAAATAGTAAAGAATCCCAGCTGATGATTGTCTGATAACTAATATCTTTAAGACCAAAACAAGTCACTCGAGCAATGTAAGGCTCTTAAGCGACAGCAGGCATGTCCTTAAGCCAGGCATCGAGAGGCTTACCAATTGAGTAGACGATAAACCCAATCTCTCTTAGCTTTTCAGCATTCACAACATTCCTGCCATCAAAAACAAAAGCGGGTTTTTGCATGTTATCATATATCTTCTGGAAATCAAGGGTCTTGAACTCATCCCACTCTGTGAGAATGCAGACAGCATGGGCATCTTTTGTTGCACCGTAGGCATCCATAGTAACACTGACTTGTTGTTTCACGGATGTGGGACTCATTGGTTGGAGGTGAAGGGGATGATCCCAGTCAAACTTCTTCATGGAGAGGTCCCTCTGGATTTGGTCCTCCTGCACCTGAGGATCGTATATGCTCAATTTAGCATTATCCCCCACTAGTCCCTTGCATACATCAATTGCAGGGGTCTCTCGAGTATCGCCAGTGTCCTTCTTGAAAGCAAAACCTAGAATTGCAACTTTCTTGTTTGACACTGTGTTGAACATAGAGGCAACAACACGATTGACAAAACGACTCTTCTGATAGTCATTAATCTTGATAACTTGTTTCCAGTATTCAGCAACCTCAGGCAGACCATTGCACTCGCAAATGTAAACCAGGTTCAGAATATCCTTCTGGAAGCAAGATCCACCAAAACCAACACTTGCGTTGAGGAACTTGGGACCAATTCTCGAGTCCTTACCAACAGCATATGCCACCTGTGAAACGTTTGCTCCTGTAGCCTCACAGAGAGCTGACATGGCATTCACAGAAGAGATTCTTTGTGCCAAAAATGCATTGGCAGCCAACTTTGAGAGCTCAGCGGACCACAAGTTGGTGGTAATGATATTGGCTTCAGGGACCCAATGAGCATAAACATCCTTCAATGCTTGGATAGCCTTCTGGCCTCCTGGAGTTTCCCGGCCTCCAATCAGAACCCTGTCAGGTTTAAAGAGGTCGTCGATTGCAGTACCCTCTGCAAGAAATTCAGGGTTTGAGAGGATCTGGAAGTTAATTCCCTTGCTGTTGTGGGTCAAAATCTTTTCAATTGCCTCAGCAGTTTTTACTGGAACAGTTGATTTCTCAACAACTATTTTGTCAGATTTCGAGACATCGGCAATCATACGGGCTGCACTCTCCCAGTAGGTAAGATCTGCAGCCTTGCCTGCTCCAAGACCCCTAGTCTTGGTAGGAGTGTTGACAGAAACAAAAACTATATCAGCCTCGTGCACATGTTTCTCCACATCTGTGCTGAAGAAGAGATTCTTGCCTCGGCATTGCTTGACCACATCGTCAAGGCCTGGCTCATAGATGGGAAGTGTGTCACTGTTCCAGGCAGTAATGCGAGGTACAGAGATATCAACAACGACCACTTCAATCTTGGGGCATTTGAGTGCAATGACTGCCATGGTGGGGCCACCAACATATCCAGCTCCTATGCAGCAAATCTTCACCATTTTTCTTTCTTCTTTTTTAACTCTGTAACAGACAAAAGTTCACATATTTCTGAGGCTAAACTTCTCAAGGTCAAGGAAAAACCCATCATCATGTACAACAAACAACATATCAACGAATATGCATTAACTGATAAACTAAAAGCTTTAACGTGTGTATAACAGCTAACGCCTTAAGCAAATGCTTAGGGTCCGATCATGACATCCAAAATGAAAATAATGATTGGAGTAATCACCGCAATTACTCTATCTGCCCAATACTTACCACAAGATCTACATTCTAAACTATAAAATGTAACACCTAACCATAAAAACTTAATGTTTCATGCATTTCTCATTGCAGAGTAAACAAGAAGAAAATACATACAAAATATTAGACTTCCTGAACAAGAATACACTCAAAACATACCATGTCGAACAACTATTACAGTAAAACGGAAGAGGAAATTTTACATTCAGAGGATGACATTAACATGCAATTTTAACAACTTGATATGTAATTCTCAAACAACTGGAAATAAGGCCAACGTCACTAATTTAATACAGAAACTAACAAATGCAAGAGGAAATGATATTCAGTAACCGTGATCTTGACCAGATCTAATACAAAGACATCCAGATCATCCACTAAAAGTCATATTTCAGATCCATCTCTGAATGATATGAACAAAAACTAGATCTAATCAATATCTAACAATTCATTTATGTATAATTAAGCACTTCCATAATTAATCAAAATCATGAAAGATGACAGTGTGTTTCCACAATATTAAAACTTTTGAATCTATAAAATCATAAATGATTGCGTTGTTACACACCAAGTTGTGTAAATCAACCTTTTCCTCCTCATATTACCCTTGAAAAATACACCAAATTCACACCTTCTGATCACCGAAATCGACAAATATAGCAAGCTGAATCATACATGCTTGAGATACAAAACTCCAAATCGTGTAATTCATCATTTTCCCTCAAATTAACGTTGAAAATACTACTAAAAAATTCACAACTTCTGATCTATGAAATAGAACAAATATAACAAGCTGATGATCATAAAAAAATGATACACATAATCATGTAAATGCATAGAGTGCAGCTGAAATTAAGAACAGAATATGAAAAAGCAATTAGAAAATTCATACCTTAGAGACGAATTTGAGGAGAAAATGAAAGAGGAAAAAGATGGATCTGTAAATGTGTGTTATGAAGGAGAAGAGGGCGGGGAGGTCGTTTATATAGTAGTTGCAGATCTAAGATCTGTAATGTGTGAGAAAGGAGGGAGTGAGGAGTCTTTAATAAGGAAACTTTTTGAGGAAAATAAATAAATAAAATAAATAGTAATTTTTTTTCACGTTTTCAGCACTGATGTGGAGAGATCAACGACATGCCTCCAGCCCTCCACAGGTAAAGCGAACAATGCACTCGTCAGTTGCGGGTTTGATCAATTCTCCAAAATAACCTTGTAATTGAATGGTAGAAACGTTTAACGGTAATTATTAATTTGCACCAATCTAAAATCACATTTTATGAGGTGGTTGTTACGTATTATTTCATAATATCATATATTGTACTGAATGATATTTTTTCTGTAAATATAATGTTTGAATAAATTATATTGCTATTTATCGTTGTATGATTTAAATAATAAATTTATGATATAAATATAGTAAAGGTAGAGATATTATGAGAATGTATACTGAAAGATTAAATAAAATTATTAAATAACAAATAAATATTAAATAAGAAGAAAATAACACCACAATCACACCAAATTAATAAATAATAATGAATTTAAATGATAAGATACGATAAAATTTAAATAACAATCATAATATATATTGTATTTAAATTAATAATACAATACACTAGATAATTACCATCCAAACAAGATGTCAAAGTGATGGTACGTGTTATATAATATGTAGACCTATGGTATAATTAGAATAACACAATGTGAATTAATTTTAAAAAATAGATAAATAGGAGTAGGTGGAAAGAAAATGTAAAGATTTTGTATCAAATTTTGATGAAAATTTAGAATTAAATTATTAAGATATCTTTTATAATTTATATTTATATATAATAAAATTTTATTTAGTGTGGCCATGAAAGAGACGAAATTAGATAATTTATTAGACTTTTTGAGCCTATGATAGTGTGGTCTCTTTTTCCATAGAGTAAATATCTAATTTTCGGTATTGAGTTGAATTTTTACTTTTTATATAATATCGATTATAAGTAACTTGTAAATGGAGAAAAAAAAAATGAGAATAGTCAATTTGGGAAAGGTGGAATAGTTTAGGCTGTAAGCCAGCAGAATATTTCCCACGCGTTTTGACGGTGCATGACACCACTGTTAAAGCACCGCGCTCGCGCTCGCTTCCGGGTAGGTGCGCTCCGATTTTCAGAACCAATTCAGTGCACCATGGTCAACTTCTTTTGTCAGGAATGAATATTTTATTTCGCTATTCATATTAAATTTAATTAATAATATAAATTTATTTATGAAAAGTATTATTTTGAGCAATTGAGAATATTTTATAAAGGTTTTTATTTTTAAATTACAAAATTAAAAATCTTTTACTAAAAATATGTAAACACGGGTGTTATGAACTCCAAATAGAAATAAGTCACTGTTAAAAGATTAGTTTGGTTGGGTTTTTTCTTTTTTTTTAGTTAATTGTATATTACTGATTTTCATGTTGAAGAGTTTCATATCGAATAAAAAAAAGGTGAGTAATTTTTTTAATACGACTTGAAGAATTCATGTTATTATGTGATGAGTGTTTTCTTTTTGTTAGTTAAGTTATACTTTGTTGATGTATCGATGTCTTTAATCTTGCATAAATATATGGTGCACAATTTTTACTATGTGTATCGGGTATTCGCATTCACTAAGACCAACCTAATGTTATATTAGGTTATTTTTGTATAATTTTTTACACATCACTCTCTCCGTTTAAAAAACGATGACTTTGTTATTTTTTTAGTATATTTCTAAAAGAATGATCTTTTTATTTTTTTGTAACACTTTAATTTTAACTTTTCATGTGACATGTTTAAGACCACAAGATATATTTTGATACATTTGACATAACTTTAATATAGAACCATAAAATTTAAAAGTTCTTTTTCTTTTTTTAAACTCCATTTTAAGTCAAACTAGGTTATTCTTTTTTAAACAAAAGAAATATTATTTTTAATTGAATATTATATTGCAATTAATTTAAAATAAGAGTTCATTTGAAAAGAAAATCTTTCTTTATAAAAAAAAATATTCAAACTTAAATCCAAAATTTTTAATTAAAAAATAAACAGCATCTTTAATAGCACCATATACAAATCTAACTCTTTTTTTGTAATTACAATCCCAATAAATCAAAGTGGTAAAACTAATAATAATCATTTCGTAAAACAAACTTGAAATGAGTGAACTTTTAATAAGATATTATCTACCAAACTGTCCCAGTCTTACTTTTTTAATTATTTCATTTTTTCGTGAATCTGTTTGACAATTATAAATCATAAACACTTTTTTTAAAAGCACCCTTGCACAGTGCAAATACATTAATTTAATAAATTAATCATGCATAAAGAATAAGAAAAAGTGAAGTCGAATCAGAAATATCCTATTTCCAAATTATTTTTTTCTAATTAAAAGGAAACCTCAGCGTCAGCAAATATTTATATTTTTTGTCATAAGCTTTGAACCTCGTATTAATACAACAATTTATTTAAATATATGAAATAGGTATAAGTGAACTAAAAAAAAAAACGTGTGGTCCTTTAATTTTGGCTATTCCCCACAATTTTATACATTGGACTTGCTCCAAATTAGAAAAATATCGTTCCATGTGTCACGTATTAATTTTACTTTTACATAACTAATCGTAGTCGCGGTTCGTCAGACACGTTAAAAAAATAAATTTTTATCCTTATTTTTACAATAAATTGCGCTTTATTTATTTAAGAACAAAATTATGATATTTAATATTACTAATGGTGAAATGAGATTTTTTATTTTGGAAAATGACTAGTACATTAATATAATTATTTTAAATAATTTTGACAGCTAATATGATATGGGTGTTTGATTTGTGGGATATTTGTTTTTGTTTTGAGTCTGTTGGCCTTTGTCTTTCTCGACCAAATACTGCTACTGATAATCTGTTTACATCATCAAACACACTATTAGTTCCTTCGTGTCGTAGCCGTTGGGCCATAGATTTTTCAAATTATATTTTTTAAAAAAAATTAGCAAATAATATTTGTTCATATAATTTGTTATTATTTGGAAATATATTTTTGATAAATATCTCAAATTTTTAAATATTAGTTTTTTCTAGTATTTGGGTCGAATCTCATTATTTGGAATCTTTTGAAAATTAAAATTTTATCCCAAACTTTTATCTTTTACAAAAACACCATCTATAGTAGTTGTTTGCGTTGAATTTACATAATTTTTTACGTGAACACCAAAATAGTGATGAAATATTTAGTGAATATTAAATGATGATATGATTGTTGATGAAAATGATGAAAATTAACTCAAGGTAATAAAGTCATGTGTTTCGTCTACTAAACGATGTATAGAATGATACTTGTTGCACTTGCTTCAAATTATCACATTGCTCTAGTGTCATGGACACTATTTGTTATTTTTGTAACGAACATTTAATTGACTTGTAATACAAACTTATAGTTAGTTTTGATAGTTTTTAAAACTCATGAGTATAAATCGTATTTTTTCTAAAAATGTGAAATATATTTGCCAAATCATATAGTCAAACACATGGTGAAATTTCACTCGAATTTTTACTCATATAATATTTATCAAGAATATTTAAAAATTTATATCCAAACTCCAATTAAATTTGTAATATATTAGTAATATTTAAATAGTTATTAAAAAAAATTAATATATTATAAATATGAATAAAAATATCTGATACATATGAATATGCTGATCGAAGATAACAAATATCACGTAAAGTATAGTTATTAATCTAATATCACAAAAGGTACTATTGCCGTGATGATTTAAGTTGACTATTTAACACTAATTACGGGAAAAGTAAGCTTCAAATCAAAGAATGAGGTACTCGATCTACATGTGGTGTTGGTGGGTACATCTTGAAAAGGGGGAAATGGCCTTTGAGTGAAATGCAAGTTCACTCCCTAGTCCCAACGATACTATAATTTTGCAAATCAAACTCTTTGTCTGTTTACTTTTAAGTGTCGTGATTTTTTTTTGAGTTGAATTACAACAGTTTTAATTAAAGGGAAAAAAGTCTGATATATTCCTTAACTTTGTTATTTAGAGCTGATATACCTCTCGTTATAAAAATGTCTCACATATACCCTTCATTTAACGGAAACAAAAAAATCAGTTTTAAATTTCTATTTATTACTTCTATTTTTAAAAAAAAAATATTTAGGGTTATATATGATTCTTCTATCAAAGTTCAAAGTATATTTTAATTTTGTTCATACATAAATTATTTTTTGACTTCTTTTGTTATAATTATTTGAGTTTCTTATTCTTATTTTATTTTTTTCTTTCAAACTTCCTTAGTTCAAAGAGAAAAAAAAATTAAACTATTTTTTTTGTGTGTATTGTAATTTAATTTCATATTCGAAAAAAAAATTGAACATCTACAATAAGTTTTACAAGAATATTAGTGAAATATAAATAAATTTGATTATCAAAATAATAATTATAAATTAGCCATTGAAACAAAAAAAAAGTCAAAAAATATGTTTAACGAAGATTAAATTTACTCATATGAGATTATATTTTTTAGAAAAAATAATAAAAAATTAGATTAATCTTCTTTTTTTTTCATTTCCGTTAGAGGAAAAGGATATATGTGAGTCATTTCTTTACAAGTAGGGGTATATATGAGTCATTTTCATAACAGGGTATATCAGCTCTAAATGACAAAGTTGAGGCGTATATCAGACCCTTTTCCCTTAATTAAATATGATATAATATTTTTTTATCGTATTGATGTGCAAAACATTATAATTTATAGTAATTTTTTGTACAATTTTTAAATATCTAAATTTTTTGTTAGAGATATCAAATTAATGTAATTTAATTTAACTTACAAAATTAATCAAATTAATTTTTTTTAAAAATACAATATAATAACAAATAAAATAGAGGTAGGAGGGATAAAATTTGGTTTAAGTACCCACTTTCTAGACTACTTGTCAACGAAAGGTAATGCATTTGCACTTCTAATCATATTTGATTTTGACCTTTAATTTTTACCTAAAAGAACAAATTATTATTTTAAACATATATATATTTTTTTATATCACAATAATTCGTAAGTTTTTAACAATTTTTTAAAAAAAATCGAGTTTGAGCTAAAATCCAAAGTAAACATGATTAAAATTCTTGAACAATTCGTCAAAAATTGATCAAACTTTTAAAAGCCATCCAAGCGTCGACTTTTCGTGAATTAATGATCTTAACTCATCAAAAAAAATTCCCCAATTTCAAATGACAATAATAGAAGGAAAAAGAAACAAAAATAATGACTTCTAATCCAATCACCAAAGAGAACGTCATATAGAGGAAATTTTATAATATCAAAGAGATTAAATCTGCTTAGCTACGTTTGTTTAATTGTGTTTCATAATTTTAGTTTCATTTGTTATAAATATTTTTATTTGTCTAATTTTGTATTTACACATTTTGGATTTTTTCAGAAATTATACAAAATAAATGTATCAACAAATCATATAGAAACAAAATAAACAAATCGTATATAAATAATTAAGGTAAACATGTATAAATTTTAGATTTATATATTAGGAATTGAATTATACAAATTCTATATTTACACGATTAAATAATTAATTTATAAAAATTTTGAGTGTGGCCTATATAAATATGATTATAGATCAGTGACAAAAAATAATTTTTAAAATTATAATTATGTTAAATAATTAACTAATATATATTTGGATATTCGCTCAATTCTCATATTGAAGTAATGAAGCACAGTCATTGTTAGACATCAAATCACAATTAAATTGGGGTCAGTTAGGGTAAAGCACAACCAGGCCTTTCTCTCCTTTCTATCTTGACTCCAATATTTAGCCCAGCCCAGAAAACAGCAAAAGACTTAAAATACAAAAAGATAAAATAAGAGTAAATTTTAGGTTTAGCAAATATAAAAATTATATTAACGCTCTATAGTTATAGTTTTGCTATTTGGCCATTAAATTCATACAAATTGCAGATATGCATTTCGTTTGTATAAAAGCGCAACGATTGTATATGTATATCGACTAGACAATTATATATATGTAATTACTATATATATGTACCAATGATTCTGTTTGTATATGTACATAAAATTTGAATTTGTATACAATTGATCTGAAATAAAACATTCTTATCACAAATCTCTCTCTTGCTCGTATTATACAACACAAATTATACATTGTAATTTGTATAATTCGTGTTTGTATATATGAGAAAGATAAAGGAGAAACTGGTACGCGAAGATTTGTATTTGTATAATTATAAGTGTATAAGACGAAAATATATATATTTGTATATATTGTTTTCTGTCGCTTTATACAAACAGAATTTATACATTTGCATTTGTATAAATAAAGTGAGAGAGGCGAGTTAGAGTGGCGAGCGAGATTTCTGGGGAGAGACGCGAATGACAAGTGTTGGTACGGATTATAATTAAATTAAACTGTGGTTGTAACATTTGATTTAAATTATAAGGTTGCTATTTTATACATTTTCTCATAGATTGACAGATGGATAGGGAGGGAATAGGCAAGCGAGAGAGGGACAGAAAGAAGAGAGAGGCAAAATGTATTAGCATATTTAATATATAATTATATATATGTAACAAGTATGTGTATGTATCAATTATTGCATTTATACATTTGTTGGATGATTATGTATATATAATTAGTATGCATATATATCAATGAATAAAACTATATTAATGCATAAAGTTTGTATCCGAATATAATTTATATCAATGAAAATTGTATCAGCGTTGTATTATCAAGTCCGACATTTGTATAATTATTGTTATCATTTGTATTAATTGTATTAACTAATACAATCTACATCAATTAATAAATTGAATCAATATTATATCAAGTTCATCATTTGTTTCTGTATAATTGATTATTTTCATTTGTATCAATGTCGTATCATCAAATTCACTGAAAGAAAGATATATATAATCAACACTCATTATTTTCCTCCAATACCAACTACTAAATGAAAATGTCTCTGATTATATTGTCTCAGTAAATCATGACATATCAGGATATTATGCACCATAGACCTTCCTTGCACAAAAGCAGCTAATTAAAAGATATCATCACATAATCACCCAATCACGTAATTTTTCCGCGTAATCAATATTTTATAGTCTTATGATATTGGTATGATTCTTCTTTGTGGGAAACTTACATAAATATGTTATAATAAAAAAATATTTATCATTTATATGTAATAATATTTTTTTTTCACTTGATCCCTTTTAATTCAATTATATTACAAGTTTAATATATATAAACAATTTATTATTCACATTTAATACAAATTTTAATAATGAATAATACATTTATCACATATTTTAGTACAATTATAATACGATGTGACAATTTTTTACCAAATAAACATGATATATTTTAAAAAAATAATTAAAATTCATATATATTGTATACATAATTCACTTTTAATACATATTATAGATTCAATACAGCATTGCTATAAATGTTAATAAACAAAAGATATCACTAAATCGGTAATTATTTTTTATAATGTATTAATTTATGTAATTTTTCCGTTCTTATTTGTAGGCGTGTGGATTTAATTTCATAGTCTAATTTCGTTGGATATGTTGGGCTAATTCAAGAGATTCTAATGGGCCTAATAACGGATCAATATTTTTGGGAAGTCCATAAAAAAAAAAAAAAAAGCAACTATTTCATCCCCGAAACAAGTACGACGTCGTTTGTAAGCTTTCTTAGTCGACCAGAGCGTGCTTCTTGATTTTCTTGAGCTTCGTTCCCATTTCCCTCTTTCTCTGTATAGGAACCACAACAAACCCTAGCCTAATTTACAAGCCATAGCCATGACGATCCGGCAGCTCTTAACCCTAGCCCGCCGGTCCCGAAACCTATCCTCATCCCATTCACTGCGGCGTCTTTCTTCGGCGTCTGCCGCCGTCGCCGCCACATCCTCCTCCGCCCCGGCCATCGGTCCGCCACCCCCAGATGCAATGATCTACGATCGATTGGCTGAAGACGTTAAACGAAAGATCAAGAGACTCGAGAATCCTGATTCCCGATTCCTTCAGTACAACTCGCCACACCCAACTTTAGCCGACCACACATCAATCCTCAGCTTCCCCTCTACGCGCGTGACTACACTACCATCGGGCCTGCGTGTGGCCACGGAGACTAATCTCGCTGTCAAGACTGCCACCGTTGGGGTATTCATTGATGCAGGGTCAAGGTTTGAGACCGATGAGACTAATGGAACAGCTCATTTTCTTGAGCATATGATCTTTAAGGGTACTGAAAAGAGGACTTCTTGGGAAATGGAGGAGGAGATTGAGAATATGGGTGGACATTTGAATGCATATACTTCCAGGGAGCAAACAGCATACTATGCTAAAGTGTTGGATAATGACGTCCCTGTAGCTTTGGATATTTTGGCTGATATACTTCAGAATTCTAAGTTCGAAGAGAAAAAGATTGAACGTGAACGTGATGTCATCCTCAGGGAGATGGAGGAGGTGCACTTTTTTTCTCTATTCTTTGATCTCTGAATATCAAGTTTGCTGTTTTTTCGATCTTTGTCAATGAGCTGCAATAACCCTACGTTATATTCTACTAGTCTCTGCATGCACTTGAAGCTTAACTAGTAAGCTGGTCACTAAAAACTAATTGGCATATTCATGTCAATTGACTAGTTTTACACTGACCGCCAACCTTGCAACCCTCATTACCCTCACGTAGGGTAAGAACTTGCTCTAACCCCAGTTCTGAAATTCAAGATCACTTGCGTTCTTGTTGAGTTCCCTGGATGCTAACAGGTTTTAACTTTACTGTTTCTTCGTTTTTCTTTTACTTCCATTTAAAATTACCTCTAGCTTCTTCAGTTTTATGAAAGTATACAGTCCATAGTATTTGAGTACTGTTGCAGAGAACTTTCAAAAGTAAATCTAATTGTATTATTTAGATTCAAAGAAATATCTGAATCCAATGAAACATAGGTAGATGTTGAAATGGTTTACTGATTAATATCCTAAGATTTTATTGAGGATTATTGTGCTTCAGGGAGTTGCCCTTGTTGATACAATGTAGTATTAAGTACTAACCGCTATGTATCCTCATTATTTGAGAGATTAAGAGCCATAATGAAGGAAATGAAATGGCCGTGCATTAAGTTTGTGATTGACCTTACAAAGAGAAGACGTTCCTCTCTAGAGAAACAGAAGAGAGGGAACTCCACACAATCCAAAAAGTTACTCCTGTAGTGAGCTTATGAAACCTATCATGCTGCCTGTATCATATACAATCTGAAAATTAGCAATCCATTATAACTATCTGTTTGCAGGTCGAAGGTCAAACAGAGGAAGTCATCTTTGACCACTTGCATTCAACTGCATTCCAGTACTCACCTTTGGGTAGGACTATTCTTGGACCTGCCCAGAATATAAAGACAATCACCAGAAGTCATCTGAAGGACTACATATCAACACATTATACCGCTCCCAGAATGGTATTTAGAAATGATTTCATCTTCTTTTTCTTAGTCTGTCTTGCTTGTTAGCTCAAACTTGATTCTTCAAGTATTATCATAATCTGCTGTATTAACTCTAGCCTTTCCCGTGGACATTAAAATAGGTAATTGTTGCTTCTGGGCCTGTTAAACATGAAGAATTTGTTGAGCAAGTTAAGAAACAGTTTACTAAACTTTCAACCAATCCGAGTACGGCCTCAGAATTGGTTGCCAGAGAACCAGCAATTTTTACAGGTTCAGAGGTATGCCTATCTTATCAGGGTTCGTTACGCCTTCACGGTGCTTTTTTCAGTAGAATAAGTTCTTATGCTGATCATTTTACCAAAATCAGGTTAGGGTAATTGATGATGACATTCCATTGGCACAATTTGCTGTTGCTTTTCAAGGGGCACCGTGGACTGATCCAGATGCCATTCCACTGATGGTAATGCAATCCATGCTGGGCACTTGGAATAAAAATGCCGGAGGAGGGAAACACATGGGGTGAGTGTATCACTAGTTCTTTTACAATTTATGTCATCGCAAGCATGTCAATGGATCTGTCTCATGTTTTTATGGGACTTCCTAATCATTTGCAGCTCCGATCTGGCACAAAGTGTTGGCATTAATGAACTTGCTGAGAGCATGATGTCTTTTAACACCAACTATAAGGATACTGGTTTGTTCGGCGTGTATGCTGTTGCAAAGGTACAAATCTTTAACACCTAGAGTTCCTTCTACTGGAGAGAATGTAGTATGATGATGCATTACCTTATTTTCTTGCATTTTCTTCCATCAAATAAAATTTGTTTTGTTTTTCTTTTTTAATGTGTGTGTGTGTGTGAGAGAGAGAGAGAGAGAGACAGAGATAGATAGATAGAGAGAGAGAGAGAGTCTGAGAGGGGTGGATCTGTTGGTTAGCTGAACAGCTGCTATAAATGCAAGCTCTTGCTCGGCTGATTGGAGTATTAGAGTTTGATGTAAAGGTTTTAATGCACCACATCTTCTATCGTGGGGTTTATGTAAAATGTACGTTTTATCCTTCAGCTTGTTTTTGTTTTCATTATGATTAAAATGTAGTCTAGATTCTTGAATATGCTTAAAAAGTATTCTAAGTGTTTATTGGTTGTATATTGAATGCGGAGTGAAGTAGTTCTTTTTCAATGTCATCTACTGCTCATGTTTTGGATAGATGTAGTTCATATATTATTAGACAAGGTGTTACTCATCTGCTTGGATTTTTTGAGATATTGTGGTTAGTGTAAACTGAGTAATTTTATTTATTTGTTCTTAAAAGAAGCAGATCTTTTCTCTAATGACCAAAAAAAGACGGTTAGGTGTTGGTATTGTGACCCTTTTGACTGGCATGTGGTTGTAAATAATTCTACTATATATTAGGCAAGGTAGTTCTTATCTTCTTGGATTTTTTGAGATAATTTGGTTAGTAAAGTGAGCAATTTTTTTATTTGTTCTTAAAAGAAACATTTTTTTTCTCTAAAGACAAAATTAATATGATTAGGTGTTGTATTACCATCCTTTTTATGGTTGTGAATAATCCTTGTTTTATCTTAAATGAATTCTTAATGTGCAGCCTGATTGTTTGAGTGATTTGTCCTACTGCATTATGCGCGAGATAAGCAAATTGTGCTACCGGGTTTCGGATGCTGATGTGACTCGTGCTTGCAACCAGGTTTGTGTTACTTAATGTTAAACAGTCTGGCTAGTTGTTATTACTCCTTGCTGTTTTTCTTTGTTTCTCTCTAACCAATATCGGTTTGCAGTTGAAGTCTTCTCTCATGCTACACATTGATGGAACTAGTCCTGTTGCTGAAGACATTGGGCGTCAGGTACTATTCTGATATCCGATTCTGTGGTTGTACACATGTGTTTTGTCATGATTGTAATTAGTATTTTCTCATTAAGTTTATTCCTTGTAATTTCGGGGAGAAGTGGTGGGATTGGGTGGTATCATAGATAAGACGCTGCAAATGTAACTTAATTCCTTCTCTCACGGTATTAGTTTCCAGAAGAATGTTCTGGACACCTACATATATGTGCATAAAAGGGACACTGAACTGCTTCATGTACTTGAATCATTCCATGACCATAAACATTCTGAAGTAGAAGCTATAATAGTATCGAAGAGGATATTTTAGGAACTTTGTTACTCTTGGAGCAGTTTTAGTTAAACCGTGCCTAAGCCTACTAATGGCACTTCCCTACCCTAGATGATGACGATAGTTTGGTCCATTATTGCATATAGATTCTGAATTTCAAGATTTCACGATGCCTGAATAATCCTCTTCACCACTATAACAGCTTCTACTACCAATATTACTGCAACTAAATATAAACACGTGTTAGCCATATCAGCAGCAATTCACTGACACATTCCGTATTTGGTTCATTAAGTTCATTTTTGTTAGAGGTAGTGTAACTTGGTGGTGCAGTACAACATCAAGTAGCAGCCTAATTATGCATGCTTAATGTCTGAATAGATTAGAACAAAATGAATGCTGAAAGGTGTTGCTGCCAGCTGGTTGGTAAAAATAGCCCTTAACAGACCTTATAAGAAGAAAAATTGGAAAACAAAAAAGAACAGCTCTTAAACCGCAGTACCTTTGCTCATGTTGAGTTAAGAAAAAACTCTAATGTGAAGAGCCAAATGATCAAAGTTTTGCTGACAAGTTTTGAGTGTGTCATCAAGTATTTGTGTTTTTGCATGTCAAGCGTACTGCAACATCTGCTTGTAAGTGGAGAACATAGGTTGATAGCCCCCCCCTCCCCCCCTCCCCCCCTCTCCCTCCTTTCCAATATGTGGAAAAATTGTATTTTATGTAAGCTTGACTTCGTTAGGATGGGATCCAGTGATTATTTGTAAACTAAGATCATCCTGCTTGCAGCTACTCACATATGGCAGAAGGATTCCAGCTACAGAGCTGTTTGCAAGGGTTGATGCTGTGGATGCTAGCACCATCAAACGAGTTGCAAACAGATTTATCTTTGACCAGGTAGGATTCAAAAATATTTGAGACATGGGAGTTCATTGCTATGAAACAATCTTGTTCACTCAACTTTCCTTTATCTTATTTTCTGAGTTTAAACCAAAATTTTCTTCCTTCTGGCAGGATGTTGCTATATCCGCGCTGGGGCCTATCCAGACACTACCTGATTATAACTGGTTCAGACGCAGAACCTACATGCTCCGTTATTAGACGATTCTTTTTTTTCTTTTTTTGGAGTTGTAATGCATCACAATTACACACCTCGCTCGACCATTCCAAACTTGGACATATAGGTCTTACTTTTCCAATTCTTCCTCTTGCCTACTTTCTGGTTTTGTAACGGTTTTGTAGCTTTTCCCTATAAAATAAGCGGCCTATATTTAATAATTTGGTTGTTGACGTTTGTTTTCATATTCTTTGAAAAAAATTGTACTCGTACATGCAAATTAACATGGTTTACCCTGTACTTTTTATATGAAATCAAGAATGCTATGGACCTCATTCAAAAATTGTCTTGAATCTCTTCTTGGTATTCAATGCAGTAAATTTCAAACTTAATGAGGTTGAATTATCTATGGTAGCCTTGCCAAAGCTGTTTTCAGTTCGACGTTCTGGTTGTTGGTACGTTAAGTAATTGAAGTTCACAAAGCAAATTCTGGACCAGTGTAAATACGAACCGAATGCGTGCAAGTGAGACGCACACAGCTAATCGGAGAATAAGTTTTTAGAAATTGTTATTCTGGCAATGGGATTGAATTAGTGCAGATGAGTTAAGGCAAGATGAGTTATAGGAAAAATAACTTGTGCATGATACACGTCAGGCAGAATGGAATGATTCAACAAATTCTTACTTATCACCAAAATAAGAAAAGGCTTCTTCTAACCTGCACGTATGCTCATTTCATATTCGTGATGCTACTACTACTTAGTACTTACCAAGGTAACATGATTCACCTATAAATTAGCTTGAGGAGTTGAGACAAGGCATATTCCTGGCAATGGAAACTCATGTTGTAGAATGCTCACAAAAGCAAGAGGAAGATGAACACATTTTCCGAAGTAGATATCCTCCAGTCCATGTACCAGACAATGTGACTCTCCCAGAATTTGTACTTCATAATGTAGAGTTATACGCTGACAGACTGGCTTTTGTGGATGCTACCACGGGCAAAGGCTACACATATGGCGAAGTTGAAAGAGACATAAGGAGGTTTGCCAAGGCCTTGAGGTCCCTTGGCTTAAGAAAAGGAAGGGTTGTGTTGGTAGTGCTTCCAAATGTACCGGAATATGCTATTGTTGCTCTTGGAATCATGGCTGCTGGTGGTGTCTTTTCAGGTGCAAATCCAGCAGCTCATTCATCCGAAATTATGAAACAAGTTGAATCTGCTGATGGCAAGCTTATTGTCTCTGATCTACCCACCTATCACAAGGTACGTAAGCTTCCAACTTATCAGTGGATTATGTAGAATTTTGCCTTACAGTGTCTGCACATTATCTATGATTTGTGTATGGGGTTACAGAGGTTTTAAGGCTTTACTTCTTGTTCAATCGATGTTTATTATATACACACGGGCACGTACTTGTTTAAGAAATTTGAGATGACACCTCTTGTAGAAGAGTGTCTTCAGATGGCTCATTAGGACCAAACTTCTTGTACTTGTTACTCGTATTGGTCCAACTAAAACTTGCATTCTACTATGATGGAAAACAAGATGCTTTCATTTTCCACCTAAAGTAATGGGAATTGCAGGTGAAAGATTGTGGATTGCCAGTAATAATACTAGGCGAAGAACGTGCAGAAGGGACGATTCATTGGGATGAATTGCTCGAAGCTGCAGATCGTGCCAGTTCCAGAACTGATCACATAACAAACCAAGAAGATGAAATTGTGCAACAAAGTGATCTATGTGCACTGCCCTTTTCATCAGGCACGACAGGACTATCCAAGGGAGTGATGTTAACTCACAGAAACCTAGTAGCAAACCTCTGCTCTACACTCTTTAGTATTAGTCCAGAAATGATAGGTCAAGTTACAATACTAGGTCTGATACCATTCTTTCACATTTATGGTATAACTGGAATCTGTTGTGCAACCATTAGGAACAAAGGGAAAGTGGTTGTCATGCGTAGGTACGAACTGAGGGCATTTCTAAATGCACTCATCATACATGAAGTCTCATTTGCACCTATCGTGCCACCTATCATCTTAGCACTTGTTAAGAATCCGATCGTTGATGAATTTGATCTCAAAAAGCTTAAGCTTAGATCCATCATGACAGCAGCTGCTCCACTTGCCCCTGAGATTCTTAATGAATTTGAGAAGAAATTTCCGGATGTTCAGGTCCAAGAGGTGAACATCCACTAGAAACTTATAATGGTCCTTCTCATGTCAACGAATTATTCAGTCCAAAATGTTGTTTTTGACAAGTTCTGTTCTGGCTTATTCAACTGCTAGGCATATGGGATGACTGAGCACAGCTGCATTACTCTTTCCCACAGCAATCAGCACATCGCTAAAAGAAATTCCGTTGGTTTTATTCTGCCTAATTTGGAGGTAAAGTTCGTTGATCCTGATACTGGTAGATCTCTCCCCAAGAACACACCAGGGGAGATATGTGTCAAAAGCCAATGTGTTATGAAGGGTAACTCACTATAACTCTTCCTTTTATACAACCTTTTGTTCTTGCAGGGATTGGTAGATATATGGAACTTAGCTCTTTGATGCGAAAATTTTCAGGTTACTACAAAAATGAATCCGAGACTAGCCTTACAATTGATACGGATGGGTGGCTCCACACCGGTGACATTGGCTACATTGATGATGACGGGGATATCTTTCTCGTTGATCGTATCAAAGAGCTTATCAAGTACAAGGGATTCCAAGTAAAAAGATCACTAAACTTGCTAAGTTGAACCTGTTTTTATTTTTATAACTTACAACTTGACTTAATTCACTAAGTTGAATCAAGAATTCTGTTTTTACCTTTGTCTGTGGACCTCTTTGCTGGTTTAACAGGTTGCACCAGCTGAATTAGAGGGGATCCTTCTCACACATCCTTCAGTGGAAGATACTGCAGTAGTTGGGTGAGTAAAATCAGTTAGCTGATTTCAGTTTTAAAATGGAAAAACTGTAACGAATAACAGATGTATATTCTCTACAACTCTAGGCTACCAGATGAAGAAGCAGGAGAGATACCAGCAGCATGGGTAGTATTGAACTCAAAAGCAAAAGAAAGCCATGAGGACATCATCAGCTACGTTGCATCAACCGTTGCACAGTATAAACGAGTGAGACTGGTGCAGTTTGTGGATAGTATTCCGAAATCTCCTTCTGGTAAAATAATGAGAAGACTTATCAAGGAAAAGATGCTAGAAAGACTTAAAGAGGGAACATAGTGATGTTACAAATACAAAAAGCAGTGTACAACTTACTCCAAAAGAACAATAAAAACACAATGGTGTTATTTTCATATTCAAATATGAGATCTAATCATAGATTGTAAAAGACATTATTGGATTAAACCAAATTAAAGATGCTTCCTTTTTATGTTTGCATGCAGGTTGTGTTTGACATATATAATATCAATATCAACAACTATACTCAATCCCGAATTAATTTATTCAACAAACTAACTGTAAATATACATGCATAAAAACAACAAAAAAAAAGTGATGAAGTGTTATATTTTTAATAAATATTTAAAGAACCCAAGTATCATATAATCTCGTGCGGTGATGAGTGGATGCACCTAGAAATTTGAATCTTTTATTTATCTTGTTTTTATTTATTTCTAAAATTGTGTAACACCTCTCTAAACGGTGGATCAATAAAAGATAATTTTGGACTATAATTTTAAATTTTAATGGTTTTTAGTGATAAGAACCTAAATGTTAAGTTGATCAAATTTATATCTTGAATTCACCTTTTCATAATAATCCATCATCATCTCAAAATCTTGAATGTGTCTTTGCTTCGCAAATATGAAACATCACACATGTAATTCAATCTCTCAGAGGTAAGACATTAGGAACGGTGCTCCTAATGTCAAAACACTAGGTGATTCTTTTAATTGTTTTAGTCTTAGTGGAAATAGTTTACAAGTATTTATAAATAGTTTACGAGTACTTATTGCTGGCAAAAGGTATCTCGTAAAATTAATCGAGCTTGCATTTTTTGTTTTATTTTTGTAATTGCAACATAATTCCTTACTGCCATTTAGCTTTGTTGAGGGACTAAAATAGCATATTAGATATAGATAAAGGTCATATATGCTCTGCAGAATAATATAAAGAGTAAAAGGCAATAATTTGAGGGCTAAAAGCACTATTTTCCCCAACTTCTGCATAGAAAAATAGTACGATGATATGCAGGGAAAACTGAACTCCGAAACGACAACTGATTTGAGGGCTTAGGGTTCCGACCGAATCACTCTCGGATTGAGAATTCATTGGAGACTTCATTTTTTCAGGTAATTAATTTGTTATAAAAACAATTCATATAATTAGAGTGGATAAAAGTTAGATTGTTTTTCCAGAAAAGTTGGAATGCCATACATTTGTTTGGCCAAAGTAAAACTGAGAATTTTGATGCAAATCATTGAATTGCTGACAAAAAAGCAGCCTTAGTATAGCTCATCACTGGTAGAACCCTAAAAGAGCTGAACACGCAGTCTCTTTTCGTTCACTGGGCGGGGCGAGTTTATATATTAGTTCACTGAAGTTGTGATTTCTTTTTCGATATCTTGAATAATAAAGGGTGTTGAATGATGTGTATTCACATACGCAATGTGGGTTTTCACCTTTAATGGGCTGTTCTTGTTTTTCTGGCTTAGCAGAACAGGAAATGAAAGGGACAGAGATTTTTGTTGGTGGTTTGGCCCGTACTACTACTGAAAGCAAAATTCACGAGGTTTGTTTCGGATTTATGTTACGTGATCTATTTGGTTCCTCAAGTTTATTTTTTTCATTTTTATATTTTTGGTTCAAGTTTGTTTTTTCTACGTTGAGCTTGTTTTGATTTTCTTTTTTTTGTGGATAAAACAAGTAAGTATTATTAACTGTGTGAGCAGTTGCTGAGAGTTACAAAAAGTGCTTAAAGGATGTTCCGAAGAACAAATATGATATCTACATTGTTAACAATTTCAACTTATCAACAATATCATTTTAAAGTTTTATGATACCAAAAACAAGGTCAGTTAAACACTTATGCATCAGTATATGACTAGGGTAAGTTTCACAATCAAAACACTTACCAGTGCTTCACTCGGCAGAGTCCACATGATTCATGTTGGGGTTGTAAACAAAATCTTGTGTGGAGTTTCTTGTGTGTTCCTACCAGCTGCATGGAGATGGTTATATCCAGAGTCCTTCACATTACTCGATGGACCCTAATTAGAATTTTTTTTTTACAGAATGATCTCATAACTCCCTCGCTTCCTTAAAATGTGAAAGAGATGATTAGCATCATCGATATCCTTTTCATACATATAACACTGATCTAATGGGATAAAACAGTCTCATTCTCTTGTTGTCTTTGAGTGAGATAAACATCATATACAAAGTCCAACTAAAGCATGTGACTTTGGGTGGAGCTTTACCTTGCGCAACAGTTACCCAGGCCATTCACTGGATGCCTTCAGCAGATTATGATAGTACTAGACTACTAGTTAAGTATAGCATTGCTTTGCACGTATGTTGCGTTAATTAATAACAAATGTATATAAAAAGAATAAGTTGTTGTGTGTATATTATGACATTGAGTACAATTTTTTCTTAAAAACAATAATGTAAAGCTGTGCGAATGTTGTAATATTTTAGGTTAAGTCTCCTATTGACTTGAAGGATTGAAGTTAGGCTAGATTGATTGTTCAATCAAAGGTATAAATTCACTGAATTCTAAGGATGAGTAGTTTTCTGCTGTCTTTGAGGGCTTAGTTGGGTCATTTTTTGAACAGACCATACTTCTTTTGAGGCAAGTAGTGTTTATCCCTTATTATGGTAATTGACGCAACCAATTGCTCCTTTTTGATCCTTATATCATAAATTGTTATTCTCATGAACTATATTACAAAATGGATATTATTTTAACTTCTATGTAATAATAATCAATTTTGTTCTTAAATAAACTATATGATATAGTTGTTTGTCAGCTTTATTCCTCTCTCTTGGGGTTGAATTGTTAAACGTAGTTATGCCCTTTTTTGTGGTAGATCAGTTTACCTATTCACATTCTGCACTTGTGAATTTATTTTTCTTGACTCTATTTTAATCTTTAAAAAACTAACAGAACACCCCTCGGCCAAAACCTATGATTAGAGCTGGACTTCTTATCGTCAATGATTTGTAACTATTTTATATCATCACATTGTATTTGTGTCAGATTATGTGTATATATAAAACATCTGCATTTTACAGGTATTTTCTTCATGCGGTGAGATTGTGGAAATAAGGTTGATAAAAGACCAGATAGGCAATGCCAAGGTAGTCAGTATGATCTGTTTATTTGTATTACCTCTTGTTTTCATGCTTTGCCATCCCTTAAAAAAAAAGCTAAAAAAGAGACATTAGAAAAAAACACGGTTTAGATGCTAATATTGCAGTGCTCATTTGTTATGACTACAGGGGTTCTGCTTTGTACGATTTGCAACAAAATATGCTGCTGACAAAGCTCTGAAGGAAAAATCTGGATATGTGGTAAAAGGCTAACAAAGATGCATTATTTCACTGTCTTGATAAACCATTACATTATTATTGGTTATTGCGATGGATTTTGCTTTTGTGATGCTGTTATTATTCATGAATGTACATAAGAACGACCACTTACTTGGATAAGCATTAGTGTATAATTCCTAGCCGAGACTTTTACTTGATGGCTTACATCTATTTGCAAAGGTTTGCCTTCTTTTAATTCAAGAATGTGTTCCTATAAAATAATGTTAAGAAAACAATCCGACTTACTCAGAATATTGATTTTTCCCCAGAATAAAAGATTGTCTGTATAACATTTTGACACTTTAACACTTTTAACTCAACACTTGAATATTTTTCTTCATGAAGAGCTTGAACTGCACATCTTGCTTTCTTGAAAGCTCTGAATTTGTATAAATGCTGGGATTTGTTCCACCAATGGGAGCAATTGATCAGTTCCTTGTTTTTTGCCCTTTTCCCGTTTTACTTTCTTTTTTCCATTCTTTGAATAGCTACAGATACCTAATTTGGTATTTGTTCAACTATGCACGTCTTTGTATTGTTGGGTTATCTCCTTACTTAATTATGAGCATTCACTAGATTATATGTTGTATTTTATAACATAGTCATGGACCATAGATCTACTAATAGTTCCTTGGATCCAGATAGTAAGCCCCTAAAATCAGGTGGGGCGCTATGTAGATCTTAACAGGCAACAAAAGGTTGGTTGGTGCATTAAACTACCTTTCTGTTAACACATCAAGCTCTTCTTTTGGTAACGATCGTAGTTTGTCAATTCATGCTCTGCTAGCACTGATCATCGGGATGCTGTTGTATGAACTATAAAATACTTAGTAAAGTACCAAGCTAAATGTTACTATACAAAGATGGAAGGAAATTCTCAAGATATAGGATACTTTGACTCAAATTGGGTTGATTCTCCTATTGATCAACTATTTATGTTTGGATACTATGTCTTTTGTGGTGGTGACTCTGTATTATGGAACAGTAGGAATCATAACATTTGTTTTATCACATGATTCCAATAAGATAGAATTGTAAACTTACTTAGTTAATGCAAGTGAAATCTAGAAAGGTGACGTATAAAAAGGAACGGCGAGAGTATTATTTATCTGACTCATATTGGCCATTTCAAATTTTTCTTTTGATGACCGAGAAATCCCTGAGGGCCAGTTGCTCACGGTTTGAAAGTTGGTGACTGGATAAGACTACTTCTCTCTTAGTATGAAATGTTTGGAAAATATTCATCTTGTTATGAGTCTGATTGTTTGTAATCTGTTGAACAGTGAGATTTTCTCCCTATTACATTTGATATATTTTTGTGGCTATTATTTCAGCTAGATGGGAAGAAAATTGGGATTCGCCCCTCAGTTGAGCAGGACACACTATTTCTTGGAAATCTTAACAAAGGTTTGTTTCATTTTTCTTGCAAATCTATTGTCCAAGATTTATTGCCGACTTAATTAGTGTCTTTCTGTGACATTGGAGAAGCTTTATAATGACAATATCAAGTTACATTCAAATGCCTTCATTCAAAATGTGAAGATGCCATTACATAGAAGATATTTTGATCTTACAAGGACTTGCATTATCTTACAATTTTATGGGCTGATATTTCATACATATCCGTTGTCTTGATTAAATTCTCTTTTTCTTTCTCTCATTCATTTTGGGCTTTGTGCACGTGGTAGTTTATAAGGATACATTTTCCTCTCCAGAGTAGTGAATTTGAACTTTAAAGGATCTTCCTTCTACTTATGTTTTCTTTGGCACTTGTGGAAGAGACAAGTTTTTTTATAACTGTACGCATTCCTTATTGCTTGTCTGGATTATTTAAAGGTTGGGGTGCTGAGGAATTTGAGAGTATTGTGCGCCAGGTACACCTTTTAACTGCTTACAGTGCACTTTTTTAAAAATCTCTTGAAATATTGATGAATATTCATCTCTCCCTCTCTCTAGGTTTTTCCAGATGTTACATCTGTTGATCTTGCAATTCTTGGAGATGTCCAACTTGGTCAGAAGCAACGGAATCGGGGATTTGCCTTTGTGAAATTTTCATCTCATGCTGTAAGTGCCTCTGTCTATGTTTAACATTGTTAATTAGTATTATGGTTGTTGGACAATTTCAACTTTTTTGTAACATCACTTTTACTCATATCGTTGCATCTTAAATACTACAGGATAGAAGCTCAGGTTCGTGCTTTTGATTCTCAGTTCCAGAACCAAATTATGATGCCTAGGTTCTTGAGGAATCTCCCAATATGAAATAAACTCTCAGACATGTTATTAACCTCATTCTATAAACAAGAACACTCTCAGACATGTTATTCACCTCACCTTATAAAAAAAGAACACTCTCAGACATGTTATTACAGATTAAGAAAGTGAATCCTTGAATTATGATAATAGCATTCTTTTCAATCTTTAACATAAGACTGAAATGCATACCAGATATTCTAAAAACGTGAAACAAAAGCTGCAGAATTTGTTCTCTACAAAATTTTGAACACCACATGAAAATGTTATGTGTGCTAGTGAAATTGGTAAGTAACATGCTTATTAGAAACTAAAAAGGACAAAATAAAAGACGCTCCATATTTTTATGTGAATTCGAAGCGTAATGCTACTATTTTTTTTGATAACCGTGGTGTCCGAGCCAGCTTTCGCGCGCTTCGACTAATTCCATGGGATACTTGCTACCTCTATACCATTTGTATATCCACTGAACTGGTGAAGTGCTATCATCTTCTTGTACTTGTGTTGTTTTAACTTTTAGCGTCTCCAGGGCTGCTATCTCCATATGGACTTCAAAAACTCCTAATGACATCTGATCATTGATGCCTCCAATGTTCTAGTGTCCATGTTTTCATCTACTAGTCTTAAAGTACGCACTTTGCGCGTGTTTCCTATACTGAAATGTTAAATGTTAAAGCAATGAAATGATGTAGATAAGATAATTAAAATTTAATTAATTTCAATGTCTCGAATATTTAGATTTCCAACTAAATTCGAATAAGGACGAATTTGATACGTATTTTAATTGATTTTAAAATCCTAAATACTAAGAAGCATTCACATGAAAAGTATTATACTTACGTTACATAATTCAAATAGAAAATAATTATACAAGATAACATTTTAATAGATCTAAAATTCTTTTACAACCTCTTGCAGAAATGCACGGTAAGACTGCGTACTGCATACACTAGACCCTTGTGGTCAGACCCTTCCTTGGACCCCACGCATCTTAAGTGCTATCGCCTCAATATACTGTCACTTGGTTATCTCTAACAATATGGTTTCCTTCTGTGGTGCTTATATACTGTCACTTGGTTATCTCTAACAATATGCTTTCCTTCTGTGGTGCTTTAGTTTGCTGAGATCAGCTTGATCAGTTGCTTCAATTTTCTTCAATCCCATACTTCTTGCAGATATTTCCAATGTCTGACATACTATACAAAAAAGAATATTATTGGACCAATGTACAGGTCAAAAACTTATTTGCCGGTGTTAAGAATTATAGCTTATAAAATTTGTCCAATTCTACCCAATCATGAATTATTTACTAGACTTTTCCTATAAAACCAATTTTTAAGCCTTCTGTGAACAATTTACTTAATCTCCATATAATATGATAAGTCGAATATACTGCTACTAGGTCCTAAGCTAAGTTTTGATCTGTTCAAAGTAACAGTCGTTTTTTTCCTTCTAAAAGGTTATTTTACTCCAATCCCACAAAAAGGGAGAACGTTCCTTACATTTTCCAGCTCCAAACTTAGGTATCTTTGCTCAGGCCTACCAGTGCCGAGTCATTACTAGATATTCATTTGAGATGCTGGGAGAATCAAGCCACGTCTTCATCGGTGCACATCTTTTATGTTGATTTCTGTCTTACAAATGACACTTCCATATTATAGAGCCCAAACATTAAAAGCCATACAAAAAAATCCTTCTACGTCCATTTATATTATAGATAACAGTCACAAAATGTGTGAATGGGCACTCTGTTGAAGTTGTATTCTGGATCAAAGTAGCTCTAGAGCAATTGATAATCTTAAATGAAACTATTATCTTATAGATATTAGCTCTTATTTTTTGATTTATCAAAAGATACAAAGAATTTCATATACCAATCCCAGCTAGTTTAGGATTAAGGCATAGTGTTTGTTGAAATAAAAAAGAAATGCTTATATCCATAAATCTCAGTCTCAATGCCACATTTTAAAAAACAACTCCTCATTTTGGAAGTTGTAATGTCGAGCTTTGTGTCTGCCTTGATAGGATCTAGATAGCTTTTAAGTGAGCAACTAAACTTTGTTAATCCTCGAATATGAACTTAACAAACTTCATAGGAATGTAATCTGCTCAATTTACAGCAAGTTGGGTCAAAATTGGAACCCTCATTTGGCCTTTAATCTGTTGCCTTTCTGAGCTGAAATCACTGTATTTTGCTGTGCAAGTTCAAGAATCAATGAAGAAGTTTATGCTGTAATTCATACTTAAAACTCCCAAATTTATCCTTGTCTGCTTCACTGTCATGTTAACATGTTTCCCAAAAATCTCGAATATTGTGCAGTAGCCATTGATCACTGCCAAATAAATAATTCAATAAAATCCAATACTTCCATCCCATTATGAATATGTTACTCTAATGAAAACAATCCTGTAAGATCCCAAAATATAAATTTCCTTCAAAATTCTCAATCACAGGCTGCAGCTCGTGCTTTACGGGTAGGCTCCCAATCTGATTTTCTCATCGGTGGCAACTTGCATCCATCTGTACAGTGGGCTGAGGAGGAATCTGAAGTTGATCCTAATGAACTTGCTCAGGTTTCTTCCAATCGTCCATTATTAAGATATTTAGAGAATGAAAATTTCTTAGATTTCTGTCATTTTCACCTTGCCTTTGTTTGGATTGTCAGATCAAAGTAGCCTTTGTCAGAAATGTACCTCCTGGTGCTGATGAAGATTACTTGAAGAAGCTCTTTCAGCCCTTTGGCAATGTATTATACCTTGCAGTTTCATTTTGATGTTTTCCCGATTACTCCAGTTGCATTGAAAATTCAAAAAGTTGAACTCTCTGATGACATCTACCATACATATGGTTAATATATCTCAGGTAGAGAAGGTTACTCTCTCCAGGAAGGGTAGTTCCACCATTGGATTTGTTTACTTCGATAAGCGATCTGTAAGTTCTGCCATGTCATTGTTAGTAGGCGTTTGACTTTGATTCTTGGAGTTCTACTCCTGTTCCGACTACTAATTTCAACCCCCCCTTGTAATTTTGTTGAATGGGTACCTTATTTTATATTTTGTCCGCCTTCAAAATAAAAAACCTAGAACAAGAAAACAAATTGACTATTTTGAATTTCAAATTTAGGTTAAAGTTCATGCAGAATGTAGTCTTCGACACCTAATGATTGAACATTTTTAGTTTTCAGAGATAGTCTCCCTTCCCCAATCAAACAGCCTTCTTTTGAAAGTTAGAGTCCATATCTGATTTGTCCATACCTCCCTAACTGTAGCTTCTTGCTGTTGATTAATGCTGTATATATCAGGATACAGGGTCTTCAGAGATCCTCTACCCAATTAGTCATCTTCCCAGAAGGCTATCTTTATACCATTGCCTACTTTGAAACTGGTTTTCAAGCTGGATTTGGACCATAGATTACTGATGGTTTTCCACAGACCGACACCATAAGTACTGCTGACTTCTTTAGTTATCCACACCCCTTCCATGTCATACTTAGCTTTGATTACCCTTTTCCACAGAGACTGCTCATCAGAGACAAATCTCCATAGCCATATTATCTGCAAACTTCGATTTTGGATTCTCAGGTTCTTAATTCCAGGCATCCTTCCTTCTTACTGAGTAGAAGGTCATTCCATTTCACTTGGTGGATCTTCGTTTGTCACTATTGCCTTCCAAATGAAGTTTCTTCTTAGTGCATCAATTCTGTCGACCACATTTACAGGAATTGGGAACAGAGACATCAAGTAAGTAGGCATAGCATCTAGGACAGCATTGATGAGCACTACTCTGCCTCCCAATGATAAATACTGGCTCTTCCAATTAGATAGCTTCTTCTCACACTCTTTCAACCTCTCCATTCCATATCTCCTGAGATCTACTCTTTGTCCCAAGAAGCATTCCTAGGCAAACAGCGGCTATTTCTCCAATCCTTCCTAGAATCTGAGTTGGCTCTTGGAGATCTAAGATTTCATTCACTGGTTAAACAAAACTGTTATTCCAGTTGATGTTTAGAAAGTGCATATTAATCTATTGAACTGATCATCCGTCTTCATTGTCAACTCTTCGATATGATGCATAGATCCATCGGAGCACTTTATGCCAAACACTACTTTTATATGTCTTCATTGTTCCTCTCATTCCTGAATCTACAATGTCTCTTCTCATCTTCTTCACATTCAGTAATCTCTAGCCCCATTACGACATTCTCTGTTGACTATGACTCCTTTACCCTTAATTGTGTCCATTAGCACTGTAAATAATAAATGCTCTCACAGTTCTCTTACTCGCTATGTAATTTTAATCATCTAATTATCTTTATTCATATTGAAATATTGACGGTAGATTAAATTGCCAAGTGATGTTAAGAGGTAAGCTGTTTGTGCCTGGTCAACTACAAGAGATTCTTCCAAACCTATGGCAACAAAGATTAGCTGCCAGGCAATTTTGGAGCTGATTAAGGTGGTGGGACAATTACCTTAACCCTCGATATTCAATGGAGTAGGCTAATGCTAGGGGATCTATATAGTGAGGGCTCAAGGAGGTGAATTCAATGGGCAGTGGGAGAAGGGACTGATGTCCTTAAAAGGGGTGTTTTGTCTTCATACATGAGCGGGTGTGTGAGAGAGTAACAGAAAGTTTTGCAATGGAGCCACTTGAAAATTTCTTGAATCACAGTTTGTCATTAGTTTCCTACCATTAATATGCTTGCAAGTCTTGTTCAACATCATCAAAGCTACTGCTACTTGTGATGAATAATAGACAATTAGTATTCTTCTTGTCTAGAGTCAGTACAATAAACTAGAAGGATATGATCCATATAGTAGCATTGAATATCAATTCTGCGGTATGCTTTTATTAGGGGACACTAGAAAAAAAAAAGGGACCCTTAAAATTGCAATTTCGCTTTATTATAGCTGACATTGTCTTTCTTTTGTTTCTTTTCCTACCCCCATCTACCAACGAATGCCTCGAGGATAGGATCTTGACAATGCTATTAAAGGATTGAATGAGAAAACTGTACAAGGGCCAAGGGGAGGTCCCTCAAGCAAGATTCAGGTGATTTTTGTCCTTTCTAGTTTTCGTAAGTTGTCCAAGCTGATATCTTCAACAATAGTTTACAGATATGTAATATTGATGATTAATTATGATTTGCTAACAGGTCGAAGTTGCGAGGCCAACTGATAAGAACAGGAAACGAGGTCGTGAGGATCAAAAAATGTCCAGTAACATTGAGAGTCATTCCAAGCTTTTGAAGGATGATCCAAATGTTGAGATGGTTGGGGGTCCTAAATCAAAAGCTCAACCGGTGATGCATCTATCAGATGTTAGTTTCTTTTTTGATATCTCAGATGTCTCGTCTCCTTTAATATATTTTATTGGCATTTTAATGTTGCAAATATTTGCCGGTACAATTTCTTCGAAAATAAAGTAGAAGCGGCTCTGATAGAAATTTCCTGGTTTGCACTGGGCAAAGCTTATATGATGCTTCTTCTTTGTAGTATACAGTCAGTTCTTTTCAAATATACAACTAAGGCCGCAATCTCAAGCTAGTCGGGGTCACCATATGAATTTACACTATCTATTGCACACTATCTGAACCTATTTCATTGGATAATCTGTAACTTGAAGCATGGTATTAGACGTTCTCTAAATCTGCACGGATTCATGGGACTGTAAGTGTTTGAGATAAGCTCGTTTTGTGATTTTAGGTCCTTAAGTAAATTCATTCTATGAGATTTTTGGGTCTTTAAGATAACTTCATTTTATGTGATTTTAGGTGTACTTCATTTCTTTTCATTTGGACTCTATGTAGGACATGACCGAATTGTCTCAAGAGACCCTTCACTTTGTTCTCTATTTGTGCTACTTACACCTTATGGCGTATGACCATTCCTGATTTTATCTAATGTTGTATGATGCATCTATCTTAACATTAAAATTTCTGCAACACTTATGTTATGGATACGGGACCTTAGAGGACTGACATTCACTCCCATATAACAATGCTAGTCCAGTAATAGTTTTGTAGAACTTGTCTTTTGCTCTTGTAAATATCCTCCTAGTGCATAATATTCTGGTAGCACTCCACTTCAACCATGGAGGTTTGATGGGATGGGAATCCCATATCAAGAAAATATAATAAGAATAATAATATTGTGTTCAATGTTATGAACATAAATGCTTGAAGCGAGTCTATTTGAAGTTATTGTCAGCTGCATGATTGAACTGTTTAAGCCCAATTTGATTTGAATGGTTGTTATTTTCCATTCAACTCTGAATCTGTCATCTTATACTTTTTCTTCAATCAGGAAATGGATTATTTGGATCCTTATGAAGCTGCTGTAATTGCACTACCTGTGCTTGTCAAGGAGCGTTTAGTTCGGATCTTGCGGCTTGGTATTGCTACTAGATATGATGTAAGTTAACGGATGGACTCTACTACCCGAAGCTATAGTTCTGTTCATGTATTATGTCTAATTTATCAAGAAGGTTTTCATGTCAATTCTAGCCAAAGTATTGTTATTAATTTTGTTCTCATCAACAGAAAAATATGAAATTTCTTCTTTTTTCTGTGAGTATGTATTGACAAAGAAAGACAAGTTCCGTTTTGGTCGCCATTATCTAGTTTGTTTGTATTGGCTTCAAGTGTTTGTTTATTGAGCTGCCAAACAAGCTGATATAAAATTTGTGATCCTCTTTCTTGCCTCTTCATTTATATGGGTTATAGTGGCAAGATATAAATTCTTCGTTTTCTTTCAAGTGGTATCTGTAGTTATCAATTCTGTTTCACTAATATAATCTAATGTTAGTGAATTTATCCATGTTTTTGATGGTTTATTAAGGGCGTGTTCAGTATGAAGGTTAATGTTTTTTGGGAAAATAAGTGGATTTCTTACTTATTTTCTTGTATTTAGTACTTAAGCACAAATTATTAACGTAAAAGAATTTTTATATAATCTAAGACAAATTCTATGACAGGTGGGGGTGTGGGGTGGTGCTATGGTGGGGATAAGGAACTATGAAGGTGGGGGTGAAGATGAGGTTTATTGGAGGGCAAGGAAGAAACAACCGATGTGGAATGTTGCTTGTGGAATTTGTTTTCCCTACTTTCACTAGGGAAGTCATTTTCCTCATTGCAAGGAACTTCTTTTCCTAGACAAAATATGTTCAATAACATTGACCAATCAAACATGGGTAAACAAGTTCCTTGTTCCATACATACACTCCCTAATCCATGGAATTTATTTCTTAGGATCAGGGATAGGCCCACTTTATCTCTGCAGAAGCTGAAAAATTAAGACATGTAAATTCTACAAATACATGATTTACTTTCTGCAGAAAAACTAAGACATGTAAATTCTACAAATACACGATTTACTTGTATGTTTGTGTGGTCAAAGGACTGACATGTTTTTACCTGGTTAGCATGTTGCATGGTGAAATCTGCATAAATTATCATGCAACATAAGCTCTTCACCTGCTTTATGCGACATCTGTTAGGTCATAATATTTGCTGAAATGTATTTCTGATGTTGAATGTTCTGTGTTAATCCTGTACTGGCTAAAGGTTTTGAATGTGTTTTTATTCTCAGATAGATGTTGTCAACCTAACCAGTCTTAAGATGTTGCCCGAGTCAGCTGCCATATCTGTTCTTGACCAGGTCTGAAATATTTATACCTCTAGTATTCCTAGTGAAAATTTTAGTATATTCTACAGCAATTGAAGATCGACTCTCATGCTTCTATTCTCCAATGTCTTTCATTTATAGCTCATGTGGTCTGAAGCTGATATGCAGAACAAGGGAGGATTTTTAGCTTCATTAATTTCTAAAGTATGTTCTGCAGAGTGCAGATAAGCATCGAAAGTGTTATCTTTGTTAGTACTATAATATTTTGCGCGCTTTATTTAACAAAGTCTTCTCTGGAAATAGCAGCAGGTTGAAAAGCTGGGATTGAAACAGTTTGATAGCAAGTCAAGGGTAGAAGATGTTGCCTTGAGGGTACCAGAACCAGACAGCTTCTCTACAAGAGTTCGTTTGCCACATCTAGATTCATATGCCTCCCGAGTACCCTTGCCCATGGCTAGGTTAGCTAACACATCAACTCTAGATTATTCTAAAACTATGCTGCATGTCTGGTTCTAAGAGCAGAATGATGTTGACCAAGTAAATATTCTTGGAGTGATAATATGTTTTTGCCGGCTCTTTAGTGACACCTATTATTGAAGGTAGACAACTATTGAGGTAACAGAACCACTTTGCTGCTGGTTTCTTGCAGGGCTGATGTTTACACATCTCGCTATTCAGCGTATTTAGATCCCTATCAATCTGGTCGGGTGACAACAGAGAGGATGGAGGAAGCAAGTTCCCATTTGCAGGGGACTTCACTTACGTATGGTCAGGTGACAACGAGGATGGAGGAAGCAGGTTCTATTCACAAGAAAAGGATGGAGGAAGCAAATCCCACTTTGCAGTCGTTCCTCTCTGGCGGGGTGACTAAAAGGAGGATGGAGGAACCAAGTCCTTTGCAGGCAACATCCCTTCCATCTGGTCGAGTATCAAGGATGGATGAAGCAGGTCCCACTTTTCAGGCATCTTGGAGTCCTTCAGCTGCTGCTGACAGAGTTGGACTTCATTCACGCATTACCCCAACTTCTGATCATCAACAGACTCGACCACGGATCAGGTTTGATCCCTTCACTGGTGAGCCATACAAATTTGACCCCTTCACTGGCGAGCCAATTGTCCCTGAGAGCTCAAGTCATCATCGAAGCCTGTACTGAACATTTTCTTAGCCCACCTATGGCTAATAGCCAAACTCATGTAACATAATGTTACTTGTTTGTTCTCCCACAATTGTAAAATAGTACTAGCTGTTAGAAGAGGATTATTTTGTGATCTTTCTCATTATTTGAAATTTTGGCATTATAATCTGATCTGCAGTGGAAGTCTACTTTGATCATTGATGTTATTATGGCTTAGTAGAAACAGCGCGTAAAGGTTGTGAAACTTCGTAGTGCTTGCTAGGGGTAGACAGAGGAGGATAAATTAATAATCTAGATAAGAACTACATGTTTTCAAAAGATATCAACAATATACCCGGTGGTTTTCGATACACACTCTCAACATCAATATCTGACTCTAAACATTTGAGATAGTCCCATTCTATTAATACAGCTAAGTATTTGCAGAAATGTTATGGTTCACTACACTTGAACGGGTAAGACAGTAGTTTAAGTCAGTACATAGCTCTTATGTCTAGTCCTCCTATTAAATGGCTTTGAAGGAAATTTGTATTTCAGTTCACAGTATGAAGGAAACATAGAAGAGTCTTAAAACAAGTCTTTTTTCCTCTGGAACAGTAGCCAGATAGTGCTTATTACACAAAATCTAAATCAACTATGATATCTAAGAGAGTCTGCATCAGAGAAGAGACAAAAAGATGAACAGGTTTTGCAGCATAAGTCATAGAAAACTAATACATGAAATGATACACGAGTATCATATTGTGAATTCTTCCAACGACCAAACTAGAACTGTACTTCAGAAAAAATAACTTTAAGTTGGAATTCAGCTTAGTGCACAACTTGAATGATCGTCCACTGTAGCAGCATAACTATGTACAAGTTTTAGCCAAAGTGGACATACTACAACCAGGTGACTGGTCACCCGACGGATATCTGGAAGTCACTGAACTTACTTCCACTCCAGCATGTCTAGAAGCCAAAGGACCTCGTCTTCAGAATTGGCAGCATCGCAGAAATCCATCTCAATCCCGAAAACATCAAGTGCCCCCTCATTACCATGGTCCATGAACAGCAAAGATATCCAAGCCCGAACACCCGATACAAACAAGCACATGGGAGAGGAGAAGTCAAGATAGTCATAAGCTAAAGCCCGATATGCTGTTCGATCTATATAATCAAAAAGGGACTTCTTGATAATGCATGCAACTTTATTTGTATCTTTGCGCCCAACAAGCACAGAGACGCTGACTGTCTGGCACAAAGGAATTGTAAATCTTGGTTCCACAGGTAGAGTCATCTTGTATTCAGGCCCTTCCAAGTGGAACCTAAGCACATCACAGATTCCGGGAGGTGGGATCCAGATTCCCTTCTGAAGAACAGGCCCTGGGACCACATCTGAAAATATTATCTTCTCTTCAGTCCATATGTCAATGTAGAACTCTAAGTCACTGAAGGAAAGTTTAGGAGGGAGAACAGTCCGGCGGTATGGACGTTTATGGAAGTTCTGAAATAGATTATAGTATGTTACAGTGGGAGGTGATGACCGTTTGCAAATAGATGGCCATTTTTTAGAACAAAGACATTTCCAGAAGTAATCATCTCGTGCAATATCTCGCCACTGTTTGCACACTATCATACATGTAGCCAGTTCAATGCCCTCCAGAAATGGGAATACAGCCTTCAGAATTTCTTCACACGCCATCTTGTGCACAACAAGGAAACCAGCTGGAATATATCAGCTTTTCAGCTCTTTATAAAGATTTTGGTAGATCAAAGCAATCAGCTCTCATGCCTTGCAGTTGATGCAATCATACTGCACTTCAGAGAAAGGATAATTCTTCACCTAGCCAATTACTCGGAAGCATGGACTTATCTGCATGCAGAGTACCAATTTAGAGAAAACAGGTTTCCTTATGCAATAAATCAAGAGTAACTGTGAAGATAACCCAAATATCTATGTACACATTTAGACTAACTCATGCTTAGATGACATGAAATTGTGAATAAAGAGAAAATAAACAAAAGTATGCATGTTAGATAAACAAGGAAGCAATAAAGATATGTGAAATGAGAGCCTATGAGGTTAATTACTAAAAATATCTCAAACACTTCTTGACCACCGGGGTCATATATTGTTCTGACCAAATATCTCAAACAAATGAGGTTCAAAGTTCCAACTTAATAAATCTTCAAATATGAAAATAGAACAAAAAACAAAAAACTCGCAACGATATTTCTTCCTACATAGAGATTTGCTTGGAAATAAAACAGACTAGACGCAAAGAGAAGAACAAATCGTTCTTCTGCAACGGTCTACCCAAGGGCAAATTTCAATATTCTTATTTCCTTCATAAGCAATACAAACAAAAGTCTTTGCAGTTTGCTTATTGACCTGTAAAAGAACACTTAAGAGTTATGTAAAGATCACTTATCCAAGTAGCTGTCAGCTTTATGAATACACCAAGGAGATGTTATGGTGTTGGAGGAAACTCAGTGAACTGATCAAAATCCCACAAATACTTGAAGAGGAAAGGCCTCCCCTTTAAGAAAATCACTAAAACAGATTTCAACAATTACCCCCCCAAAAAAAAAATAGCAACACCGGTACATGAAAAAGGACAAAGCATACGCATCCAGAAAATGAGCAAAATAAAGCTAATTCCACCCAACCAACCACCAAAAAGGTATAATTTTTGTCAGCTTTATTTAAGACTGAAAACAAACAAACAAGTAACTTTCTGCGTTAAAAAAGGGAAAAAAAACCAACGGAAAGAAGAAAAAAAAACCTAAATTAGAAAATACAACAAGAGCATTAACAATTCGAACTTGTGAGTCCATCATATGAATCCTCTATATCTATTCCTCTCCATCTGAACCCTTAATTCGAATATAACCCTAAATTAAACCTATGAACTTTTTATTTAGCAATCAGATATGACCAATCAATGGAAATGAACGTCGGAAAAAATCAACAACTGAAACAAAGAAGCAAAAATTATGAGATTATTACCTCTTTAAAGAAACCAGACCGTCATCGGGAAACATTCCCCGGTAATCGTCGCCGGAATCAGAAGAGAAAATGATTAGCAAAATTATTATGCATTTAAGAGAGAGAAATAAAAATTTGTTATTGATGTGTGTCCCAAAAAAACAACTGCGTACCGTTCGGATTGGACCCTGTGGGTCCCATCTTTTCTCGATAACGGTGCAAGAAATGCCAACATTCTTTATATTGTATGCTGCTTATGCACCAGATCGTAGCCCCTTGTGAAGGACCCAACAAGAACGACGACGTTTCGTCGCATCCCACTTTTTGCTTATCACATTTTTGTTATTTTGATTTGACACGAAATATACTCGTTGCCTTTTTATCTTATTTTGACTTTATACAAAAATATATTTTTGAAATGTTGAAACTGAAAAATATTACTCCTTCTGTCACAATTTATATTAGATTTTTCAAATTTTGTGATTCAAATCTATCTTTGATTATAAATTTTTTTTATATTTTTTTGTGATTTATTTGCATAAATTTAATTTTAATGAATTGAAGATTTCAAGAACAAATTTTTAATCAAATTTAAATTATTTGGCTTTTCAAAAATAGGAAAATGAAATATAAATTGAAAAAAGGAATAAAAAAACACTATTTTAAAAACAAATTCAAAATGAAAGTAGAATAAACCAATTCAATTTAATTTGAAAATTTCAATGTTATAATTTTGGCATTCGATTTTTAGAACATTAAATTATCATTATACTAATTTAATTTGGTATGGTTCGATATATTAAAGTTCAATTTTGGTATTCTACGCTATGATAAATGGACAATCATGATTTGTTCAACTTCTACTAATACAATTATTTACCAGAGTATTATGACTTCGACAATTAAAAAAAATCTCAATTATATCATAATAATACATTACACATATAGAAAATATATATCTCTCTCTATCAATTATGTAACTATAAATTTCGTTATATTATTTAGCATTTTGATATATTATTTCTAGATTATTAAATATCATATCGAATACTAAAAAAATTAAAACAAATACCATAAATTATTCAAATATCATAATACGAAATTTATCATATAAAAATTTCATATATACCAAACCATATCCACTCCTACGACCAAACACTATGTTACGTAAAAGGCTCTTGGCAATTATGGCCCATATGGTATATTACTCTCAGCCCAATGTGCTTGAACCAATCATCCCACCTCCACAAAATTGGCTAAACTCTATAATAAATGTAAAATATGACATATTAGACGAACTTAATGTTATTACCTCTTTAATTAATTGTATGTGCTTTATTATTATTTTTAATTTCAATTTATTTATGTGATTGATTTTATATTATGAAATTCTGAAAAAATAAAAAAATAATAAAGTGTTGCCAAATAGTAAACAAACAAATTTTTTTAAAAAACATACTACAAATTGAAGAATGGTTTTTTATTTATATATATACTAGTTGAATTAATTATGAAAATTTAAAATTAATTAATTTGCGTAAAATTGTGTAAGTATAATAAAGGGATTGTTTTAGAAAAATAAGTGGGGAAAATTTTAGCATCGCAACATTAAAAGGGAAAGGAAAATGAATTAAAAGAAACAAAAGAAGAGAGGAAAAGGTACAAAACGACAAATGAAAAAAAAAAAGGTAAAAAAAGAACAATTGTGCTTGCGGGACAAAGCAAGTGGGGTAATTAAATTGATTAAACCAAAAAAAAAACATCATTTATTAAATGATATAAAATATAATTATATAAGCTATTGAATTCACCTGAAATTTTATTATCGATAATCAAAATGAACCGTAATAAAGATGTGAAAAAACCTACTATATTTTCTGATTTATAATTATTATGGAAACATGTATTATTATACTATGACGACAATGGTTTGATATATAAATTTTTTTTAGGTGTATTGAATGTGATAATATAACAAGATTAAAAATGTCGACTGAAGTAAAGTGATATATATTATATAGGCATAATACATATATTAAATTTTAAACTTGGCTTTAAATTTTAACTTTGACCTTCAACTTTCATAATGCACAAATAGACATTTTAACTATTCAATTTTTAAATAAATAAATACATGAGTCTTACATGACACAATACACGTAGGACAAAAAATGACATGTAGGATGACACGTATGACATATGTGTCTATTTGTTCAACTTTATGCAAATTTAAGTGTCTATTTGTGCATATCCAAAGTTGAAGAACATAAATGTGATTTAAAACCAAGTTAAAGGATGTATTATGCCTATATATATATATATACACACTACTACAGAGAAGGACGCACGAGAAATATTTTTAATTTATAAAGGAAAATAATATTTTAATACTTGCATAAATATTTTATTTATAACTGATCAGCTTTTAAAAATAATTTTTGTAATAGCAAATATAAAGGAGCTAGCTCTTATACACAATGCCGACCAAAAAACAAAAGGAATAAAGCAGACAAGTGAAACACATGGTGACTCGTAAATATAGCTGCTGCTGATGTTGATGTATTCAGTTGACAATACATGATACTCATAAATTTTACGTATTTACGGTACAATTTTTTTACAAATATATATTATGTTATCATACTTACCTAATAAAAACGATAATTTTTTACAAAATTCATTAGTGTCAGTGTATGCCCTTATAAATTCTAATAAAATTAGACAATGCATAAGTTAAATTTCACCAATGTGTCTTTATCAAATAGTTGTACATTATAAACCTTTCATGAGATGCGCGCTCATTGTCACTGTTATATCAAAAGAAACAAAATTCAAAATCACATTCGATAGAAGGGACCTGAATATATAGATCTATTATTATCATTTTTATAATTAGGGACAGAGATAAAATTTTGTATACGATAATAAAAGGGCAACTTTCACATATAGCAAACAAAAAATTTATATTTATATGCTATAACAAATTTTGCATAATTGCGCTCCATAGTAAACATAAAATTGTATAATTCGCTATACTTATACAATTGTATAATTCACTGGCCTAAATTGTATAATTCGCTGGCCTATTTCGCTGCAATTGTATAAATTGCTATCCTATTTCACTGCAATTGTATAATTCGCTGCCTATTTCGCTGCAGTATTTTTATTAAATTTGTTTTGCATACAATTGAATCGAATTAAAATGTATGTATATTGCATAATTATAAGTGTATAGCAAGAAGATATATGTTTTTCTCTCGCTTTATACAAAAACAGAAACACAATATATACACTTCTATTGTATAAAGCTAGAGAATATTGTATTTCACTGCAATTGTATAATTTATTGGCCTTTTTCTCTGCAATATTTTTATAAAATTTGCATTTGTCTACAATTAAATTGAACTGAAATGTTTGTAAATTGTATAATTAAGTGTATAACACGAAAATATATGTTTTTGCATGTGTATATTCAATTTTCTCTCGCTTTATACAAAACAGAAACAGATTTTCTGCATTCTGTGTATAAAGCGAGAGTGGCGAGTGAGAACGGGAGAGTGGCGAGCGAGATTTTTGGAAAAGAGGCGTCTGACAAACTTTGACTAACGTTTGCTATGGAGCACAATTAAATCAAACCCTATCTAATCCATTTATTTTAGATTATTAATTTACTATTATATATAATTTTCCTATAATAAAATTCAATAAATAACATTAGCACTAAATTAATACTGAAATTCAATATTTTTAAAAGAGAGTTTGAGTTGGAAAAAGACAACTTTAATTCACAAGTTCGTGATATATATTAGTACCATTAATTGAAATTACAGGTAAATTAATTATTTAATATTAGATGAAAGCAGGAGCATTAGTCACACGTGGCTTACATGCGGTATATAGATAGCTAGGTAATCACATGCCCACATGTGACTAAATTGAAATAATTTGTGACTTTTTAAAAACTTATGATCATATTTCTATTAGCCATATTAACGAAATTTTATTTATTTGTTTGATATAAATATGGAGTGCGCGAATAGTTTAGAGTTAGTTAAAATAATATTTATTTTGTGGTGTGAGGCATAGGAAGAATGAAGGAAATAGAGCAGAGGAGCATGCAGGGAATGTGCAGAACAAGCTGTACATTTCATGCTGCTTCACTGTCTATACATTGTCACATGCCCCCTCTCTCTCAACACTTTTATTTCTCTCTTGTATTTGCCCTCTAACCCTTAGCATGTGCAATATCCCATGTGATTTGGCCCACTTCAATGTGACACGAGCCGGTTTAGAGGAGAGTTCTCGTGTTTATGGACTCAATAATTTTTATTAAAATTAGTATCTTATTATATTACGATCGTTATAAAAATTTATAAACGAATTCGAACTAAGAGACGAAAGCCTTTGATTTTCCTCATGTAAATGGTCACATTTGATGTACATTTTTTTTAGGCTTTGCTGGCCCCATATACACATTCACATGCGCCCTTACACAACTGGCTAACTAACTTTTCTTCCCTATTCAATGACTTTCTTGCCCTCCTTTCTTATCTTTGCTTCACCTTTTCTTTTTTAGTCCTTCAAAAAAAGTACTCTCTTGTCTACCTTAATTTTGGATTATTCTCTATGAAAATAATTCAATAACGGCCCCCTTTTCGATCTATCTAATTAACATGGTCAAGTTTAACGTCACCATAATCTTACACTTAATAATGCATCGGTTGTCATTACATATATAAGAATATTTATGTTATGATATTTTCACACTTCATCTTTCATTAAATATTAATTGCGAAAAAATTGACTGAAGAGGAAAAAATATCTAATAAAAATGATTTGTGTGGAAGAAGAAAAAGGGAAAGAGTGACTAAAAAGAGAGTGTGTTACAAAGAGAATATACCAAATAATAAAATGACTTGAGAGGAGGGAAAAAGGATAACCTTTATTTGGACACTTGTTGAGGGTAATTTGGGTAACAAAAATAGAAGGTCCCGTCATTTCACATGTGATCTAAGCCAGCTTTCTCTGGCAAAGCCTTGTCCTCTAAATTTCTTGTCAACTTGAATAAATATTATTTTACCCTAATAATTAATTACGTAACCAAATTGGTTTATTTTTCTCACCAGAGAGGATTATTGATAATGTGGCTAGATTTTTTCCATTTTTAATAAAAGATATCGTCATATCGATTTAACTATGTACTATTCGTGTAGAAAACACTCTCTGATATTTAATTGATGGTAGATAGATACTCAATTAGGATGCGAAGAACTAAAAATATGTTCTTCTCTTGAGTTTGTTAATTTAGCTCGAAATCATACTCATTAAAAAAAGTTGACAAAATTAATGTCTTTACCCTAATTAGCGCAGCCAGAAAGTTCATTCTTATCATGAATGTACTCGACATAAATATCAAATCAGAAATTGTAAACATATTAAATGTATGTAAATACTAATACTTTTTAGTATTTCAGAATATAGTATCACGAAATCGAAATACTTATTTCACATGAATTAAAATAACAAGTCGTGGAGTTGGGACCTATTCTCACTTCTCATTATTATAGAGAACCCAAATGTCATGGTTCATCAGAAGAAGATAAAAAGGTGCCCATAAATGAACAGAACCATTAGTTTTTTTTTTCGAGACCTTTTTATTACATGTAAAAATATAACAATGGGAAATTACACAACCTACAGTTTTAATTTGTTAGTTTGGCTTTTACAAGTCCATGTAATTTGAATACTCTCGACTCTCGAGCCGTGACAGAGTCAAGAGTTTAACGAAGAGTGTACGATTATTTTCAGTAGTAACAAAATTTGTACGAATCACGTGTGGTACAATTTCTTTTCAATAATTATAGGATACAATAAATTGAATTGTGCATGGCCAATAAGCCTAAATTCATGTGAGCTTATTAATGAACGCTTCTCTGGCAAGAAATGATTTTTGCTAAAGCCATTTATTATTTTTGGCTCGTGCTTTCTCTAGATCGTTGAGGAAATAATTAAGAAATTAATTGATGTCGACTTTTATTTCAATAATTCTGATACAGTTGCTATCTCAAAATTTATAATTAATGGTTTTATTTAATTCTATCACGTCGATTAAACGGTTGCAAATAGCATACGTCCAAAAAATTTGTTGGAAATATTTTAGTGGAGCAATTTGACAGTTATAACTATAGTATCTTATTATGATGTCATATATTTTCTTGTTATTTATTCTTTAAAAAAACTGTCCTTTTTATTTTTAACAGTAATAACAACTAACATGCAGAACAAAAATTGAACTAAAATGACATTTAATAAATTTTTGTGTTGATTTTACAAGTACATTGCAATCTCTCCATTTCTTCTAATAGATTTGATGATGTTTAAGGCTTTACATATCAAATTATCAATTAAATAAAGCATTTGATAGCATTACTTGATGACTCTAGAATTGAAGAAGCCATTTCCATGACATTTTTACTTTCAGTCATGTTCTATTTATCGAAAGTCAGTTTGACTAATTTTTAAAGTTAAATTAGATTACATTCATTTCATGTTTAAAATAAAATTTTAGATATTAAAAATTATATGAAAAGTGTTATAAATTGTATTTTTTTTCATATTAATAATGAAAAATGCATCTTAAACTATTAGTCAAATTTTATATAGTTTGACTCGTAAAAAAAAAAAACTAACGTGTTGTATTTTAGGTGTTTTGATAATCCTCACCGATATAGAGACTCGGACCATGGCAAAGTACTGTCGTCCAGTTTCAAAATGGTGTAAAGTTATAAAATTGTCTTGTCAGTGTACTTCGCCAATAAGAATAGACGAGGTTGTTTGTCCAGTGATAAAAAATTAATCTTGATTGATACGTTCAAAGGAACAAACAATTTTATGATTCATTCATTCAAAGTAAGAGAGTAAGTCTTTCCAAGAAGCCAAGTTTCAAAATACAATATTCAACAAGGACCTGATCAACTGAAGAAGTGTTATCTGCGTATGTTGTTGTTTTTGAATATTTGTAGTGTACTAAACTTTTTGGATTCATTTCAGAAACATTTCAAATCTTTGTACGAGCGAGTGTAAGAAAATTGTTAGAGTTAACTTTGTGTCTTACTATTTGAATTCTATATTAATTAGTAATAGTTAATATAGTGGGCAATGAATGCATTGCTTTGGCTCAGTAAGTAATAGGTGTATTACTTAGTGTGATATTAAGAGTTTAATCTAATTTATGTACTTAAAATATGTATTCACTTTTACTTGCACTTTTGCTTGAAGATTAGTAAAGACAGTTGAAAATCTTATTTGACCAGTTGTGATTTTATTCCTTTGAGCAAGGAATTTCCACGTAAAATCTTTTGTATTTATTTACTGAGTTATTTACTTGCTACATGTTAACTCCACCAAAAAACTTAATTTTGTAATTACTAGTAATCGCGCATATTCTATCACTATAACACTAAAAATGAGAGGAGGAAGTAATTAACTATCTTTATCTCTTCCTTAAATAAGTAAGTAATTAGTTAATTAGTGGATATATTACCTTCGTTAAGAGTAGTAATTAAAGTTGAAATAAAAATAAAATAAAATATACATCAAGATATTTATGTGATAAAGTTTGAATATGCTAGGATTTAATAAAGATTTTAATAGTTATATATTTTATGAAATTTATTTTATTAAAAAAGTAGAGATTGTGGCCAAAGAATTTTTCCTTAAAGTATTCAATTTATTAGGGGTATAAATTATTATTTTTTGTTAAAATAAATATGGAATTTAAATATAATTTAATTAAATAAGAAAGAGCGACTACCAAAAAGTGGTATTTGTGTAATTTACTGGCGAAGGAGTGGTAATAATGAAAGCTTCCATTACTTAAACCCCCAAAACGCGTTGTTCTCTCCGTTATAGTATCACGGAACAGATTTAACGATTATCTCCCTCCGTTCCACCGGAAACTCAAATTCTTCTTCTCTAAGAAAGCAATTCCGATGGGTTCTCGTTCAAAATTAAGCCCCAGTAGCTTATCGATGAGAAGAACAAGAAGATCTACCCCTCACAAAAAAACATGCAAATCTCAAAATCTTGTTGACGTTGACGGCGGTTCCGTTTCTGAAAAATTGGAGGCTCTGAAGCAGTTAATCCCAGCCAACTATGGTGAAATCAAAGCGGACCAGTTGTTCAAAGAAACTGCTGATTACATTGTTCTTCTCAGAACTCAGGTCTTCGTTTTACAGAAACTCGTCGATTTTTATGGATCAAATACCGATCAAAATCCTGTATAGTACATAGCAGTTTTACCACTGAAAAACAGAAAGCAAAAAAGAAAAAAAAATTGCTTCAATTTTCTTCTTTCTTTTTTCTTTTTTTCCGTCTCGAGTTAAATTATTTTTCTCTTTTAATTAGATTCAAGCTATGTATGGGTTAGATGTGTTACTGAATTTCAGGATTAAATAGCTATTACTAGTATATCACAAAATTCTTAATTAACTTTCTATATTAGTTCAATTTTTAACATTTTGTTACCATTCAGTATTCAGCTCTGTAATAGGGGCAAATTATGAATATCCAAAGATTTGCATTGTTGTTTAGACGTTAATAGTATACTAATTTAGTAATTATACCTTATAGTTTTTTTAAAAAAAATACACACACAGAGCTAACTTTTAATTTGTCAATTTAGATTTATGGAGAAATTATTTGTCTTTTTGTTATATATAGAATGCAAACAAAAAATCTGAAGTCTTTCCATCAGAAGCCATGCCTTAGCTTCAGACCTCTGCTCACTGAATGTGAGATCAGCTAACTCTGTACCAATTTGATGAATTCAATATGTTATTATCGAAATTACTAAATTCAATTGATACGATAGACTAAGTTGAGGAATTAAATTAGAGTGCTATAATAATAATAATAATATAAAGACAATGTGGTACCGGAAAATATGGCGGAAGTGGGGTGTAATTTTCTGAGTTTTTTCACATGATATCTCAGTGAAACAGACAGTTCTGCTCTTTCATGTTATGGCCTCACATGCTATGTTATGGACATCAGTGACAACTAGTAATACGAACGCTTTAAGGAACATGTGCACAACTCAACAATACCTACAAATTTATTTTTATTTTTTTAAAAAAACAAACAAAATAGCAAGTGCAATTTTGGATTTCTTCAAGGAAATTTAACTAGAAGAACCTAGTAACAAGACATATTGTGATTCTTAAAATAGAATCGGCATACACTCTATCCTTTTAGATCTCACGTTGCGTTCGAATCTAGACTGTATAAATAAAAGTAGAAAAGACAATCATTTTTACCGGCCAGGATTATATATTGTCTTCTTTTCTTTTTTTTTTTACTTTTTTGAAGTTATGGAAGAGCAATAGCGAGAACAGAGAACACATAATTGGAACCTTTTTTTCTTTTTATTTTATATATACATTATTATTATTATTATTATATATTTTTTCAATTTATTTATTTTTTTATCTTCTGGAACAAGGGGACCAAGTAGGTTCTTTTCTCAAAAAAAATACCATAATGTTTTGTTTGATGAATTTGCAAACGTACCGTACCGATTCAAGAAGAAGCGTGTTAGTATGGAGTTGATTCAAAGCTCTTGAGTCTTGTGTCATCACCCGTCACTTTGTCATTCAAGCTTGATACAATATTAAGGAGGAGTAATTTAAATTAATGAAGAGATTTACGGAAAACTTTAGAATTGTATAGATATTTTTTGAAAAGCTGACTAACTTGTAAATAAGTAAAGACTAATATAACAATTTTTATTTACATTTTAACACTTAAAATTATTATGTAAATAAAAGGACTTTCACTTGCAAAATCTGTTAGGATCGAATCCACATACACACTTGATGAATGAAGAACACAAGAATTTTCTAGAGAGAGATGAGAGATCTAGAAAGAGAAAGAGAGAAATCAATTTTTCGTGGTAACACCCGTAAGTACGGTAAGGTATATATAAATAATTTAAAATATTTTTTATTATAGAGAATAAATGAAGAATGAATAATACAGCCTAAAATCAGACTCCACGACCTAACAAAATAGTGAATTGGATGGTGTCTAAGAGGAATTGGAAATAGTGAGGGAGAATGTGGTTTGGTGTGTAAGAGGAATTAGTGCAACTCTAAGTTTATGACACTTCTTTGAAAGGTCAGACTTGACATAATATTAGTAAAATATATAAAAAAAATATTCTTAAACTATGAGAAATGAATAAAATGTAGTGAAATTGACTTGATCATAAATACTTTAATCCCCGTAATAAATGATTATCTAAGGCAAATGAGGGCTTTAGGACTAGTATGCCTAACATTTTCTAAATATTTTTGGATTGAATGATCAATTTTTTTTATTTTTTTTGCATATTTATATTTTAATTGAATGATCAATTTTATTATTATTATTGTTGTTATTGTTATTATTTTAGAGTATTAAGAGATTTTCTCACATGATTAAAAGTAACTGGTTGATGTAACTTCTTTAAGCTTGAGACATATCACAGAAATGAAAATTTATCATGGGACATTGATTGAACGAGAAACTAAAGAAAATAAAAAAGTTCACATGTTAAACAAGTAGTAAAAATCGTCCATATTGTATTTTTTGAGAGTTATGCATATGCTGATTTTCCCAATTAAATTGAACCTCTTTGAGTCTTGATCCATTCAATAAATTTACCAAATATCTTATTGGAATTTCCTCCTTTATTGACACTTGAATTAACCTTTGCTTGAAGATCTAAAGCCCTTTCTTTAAATGTTACATCTCCAAATAACTTATCCATCTTATTCTGAATTTCTTCCTTTCCAATAACTCCGAATTCATTTTTGTTAAATCCCAATCCGACTTTCCAAACATCACAAATATAACTTTGATTGAATAATTGGTCAGCAAAATAAGGCCAACACAAGAAAGGTACCCCATTGCTTACACTCTCGACAGTCGAATTCCATCCACAGTGACTCAAAAAACAAGCAATAGAAGGATGTGCTAGCACTTTTTGTTGAGGTGCCCATTTCACTATATGGCCTCTAGAACCTACTCTGTCTTTGAAACCTTTGGGGTAAGCGCAATCGTCCCCATCCAAAATTAGGTCTTCCCGAACCACCCATAGGAATGGTCGTTTGGATGATTCTAACCCGATTGCCAGCTCCTGGAATTGAGTTAAGTCCAAGATTGTAAAGCTACCAAACGCTACGTATATGACGGAGTTATGTGGCTGTTGATCAAGCCATTTTAGAGAATTCGAGTCTTGGGGCCAGAAATGCCCTGCTGATGATCCTAATCTGTTGCTTGCCAAAAGAGGTCCTATTGGTGACACCTGAGGGAACATGGCAAATGCTGCAGGCTCCAGTTCCTTTGCTGAGTTACAAATGATCCAATCTGCGAATTTCACTTTTTCGTTGTTGTCTGCTACAAGATCCATTATCATTTTCCTCATTGCTGGATCAGGGAATGTAGCCCATGAAAAGTCTGATGGATTCATGATGGGCATGTTTGGTGATAACTTAATCCCCTCTGCCTTCAATATAGATCCTGAAATGCAAATTTTGTTAGAAATCTACAGCATCATACAAACCTATACATGTCTAATTATTCAAACATTAATTTTCTACAACTCATTTTTAATATACCGCCTTTGTTGGAATTTAAAAGGTGTGCATGAGAAATAAAGGGAGTTGCGATTTTTATGAAATGTTGTAACTTTTATGAAAAATTACAACTTCTATGAAAAGCTGTGACTTTAATAAAATGTTTGTGACCTTTTTGGAAAGACACAAAGAACTTTTTCACACTACCCTTTTTCTATAAATTGAGGGATTTCTTCTCATTTTTTTTAGTTAAAATCAATTTTTTTTGGACTTCTACTACTTCTAAATCTAGTATTCTAAGTATATTTTACTGCCGCTGAGTGACTCGCTGACACCAACGTTTGGGTATCACTACACTGGTGATTGAAATCATTTTATCCAGAGAGGACATATTCCTAATCAAACTTCGGATACTAGAGGCGAATAATTTCCTTAAGGGGAAACTGTGCATTCAGTGGACTTGATCTTCTTTTTTTGTTTTTCCAGATTCTGGTATGTGTTACAGATTTTAGATTTGTGAATTAATTTTTGTTCTTTTGTTTTTCACTGATTCACTAAGCTTTGGTAACTTTGTGTTTCTACAAAGTCTGTTGCAATCAGTAAGATTCTTTAAACACAACTTTCTTTAAGAAAAAATATTTCATATTTTTTTTCTAATCTGTTTGTGATTCTAGCTTCTCTACTAGTTTTAATTTTCATTTTCGTGAAAATGTTTTTAAACTTATCTTACTAATAAAACATGAATGAACAACCTTTTCTAACTACAAATGCTTAGGTATTAAAGTGCAATGAAAAAACTTAAAAAATGGTACAAACATGAGCTCACCATCTTTGTCTATGATTCCATCATCGATGAGTTTTGAGACGCTAAATAAAGAGGCTAGCGTAGCAGCAGCAGCAGGCCAGAATGCAACGCTTCTAATGTTCAATTTGTCAGCTACTTCTAATGCCCATCCCATATTCTCATCAGCTACAACACATGAAACTTGTGATTCATTACTATTAATCATATGAATGACTTCCATAAGTTTCCCAGGCATAGCTTCATTTATTGATTCTGTCAACTTTTTAAGGTCTGTTCTGTCTTCATGAGGTTCTAATCCATCTGGAATTGAAATTAAACTTATCTTATCCTCTACGTCGTCGTTTTCAGATAATGACTTGATCACTCTTTTGTGATTGAATTCAGAGTTAACAAAAGTGATTTTGCAACCAAGCTCTTTGATTAACCATAAGGAAAGTTCCATTAATGGAAGAACATGACCTTGTGCTGGATAAGGTATAGCTACAATATGTGGAATAAATTGCACCATTTTTTTGATTTTGTTCTTTCCTTAATTCTCTGCAGATATTAAACATCTAACTAGTTGGTGCTTATATAAGGGACCCTAGAATCAACAAATATGTATTTTTTTAAATAGAATTCAAGTTTATATTACAACAATAATATATTCAGTGTAATCCAACAAAGCAGGTTTATCCCTACAATCATCAGCTCAAGGGAAAAATAAAATACAACATACTAATCTGCTACCCTTACCCGTGCCCTTCACAACCTCTTACTATGTTCATGTCTCCCGTAAACTAAAATTACATCATATACAATCTAATCACTTTTTTTTAATACTTCTTCGATCTGCCTGTACCCGTCTCGAAACTATCCATAAAATAATGTAACATGTTATAGTAAGTAATTCACTGTGTGCTTTATTTTTTAAGTTACTGATTCAACATTTTATGAATTATGGAGGTCACATAACTCGGAGTTCTGACCTTATCATCAAATTCATAGCTCATTTTAGTTATTGATACGTTCGCTCAAGTATTTATACATAATTGTTGAATTTCCTGATACAAATACATATGGTACTTTAAGCAAAAGCTATTGCATCTACCTCCATCCCTGCACGTATATGTTACGTTACTATCTTTTGGGTAATTTGATAGTATATATTAATATCGAAGATATGCTGTTTGCGCAGTTGCGCGCACCTGATGTGTTAAAGAGTTTGTGTTTAGTTCTTGGAATATTTTTACTTGTTGTATTTTTCTAATAGTACATGGACTTGGTGAATTACCAATGCTATTGGATAATAATATAATAGAGATATATTATAATTTGCATTTTGCTGATGTTGTTTTCCTAAAATGTTTGATACAAAGCTTGTCAATTGGCGTTATCAAAAAGGCCCAAGTGAATGTTCTCATCGACTAAGCTCAAAAACTTCAATTTCATCGATCACTTGTTAATTCCTCTCGTCTTCTTTTTAGAGCACTGTTTGCTACTGCAGATGTTAGAATTAACAAGTAATATGAATATACTAGTACAATGAAATCACAAGTAAGGTAGTCATTTTCCCCCTTTTGATTTTTCCGTCATATCAAACACCAGAAAATAATTAAAGTTGGCCAGTGACTAAGGGCGTGTTTGGTACGAAAGAAATTGTTTTTTTGCTTTTATAATTATCTTCTTGTATCTAATTAGATAGACGTCAAAATGTACCATGCCAAATATAGCATCTTTAACATACGTTGGATCTGTCAGGTTATTCTTGTAGGACGGAATATAAACCAAATACTTAAATAGACACATTCGTCCTACTTGACAATTTTAAGTGTCAAATTGTACCCACTCAAGTTTTTAGAAGAGGGAGGAGCACCAAGTGACCTTTCATAGTGTTGTCGCTAAGACTCAGATAGATTACTTGCTCCTTAGGAAACGTGACAGAGGATTATTCGTCATCCCAAAGCAAGAATCCTACAACAATGGCCACAACAGCCACTGAGCCTCAAGCATTTGAGTATGATTCAGTTTAATGTGACTGATGTGAGTTATTGTTCTATGGATTTGTAGGAAGTAAAACAAAGACATCAATTTGTTAGCTTGAAATGTGAATTAGAACCGGACAAGTCCAGCTTTGTTCACTATGTGTGTCAACCTTGTCAGGATAATCTCAAACCAACTGTAGCCTAAATAATTAAAAAGAGTACAAACTGATCTAAACTGAATTGGAAACTAATCCATGGTTGCAAATATACCACAGTTTTTTTCAGCTCACTATCTATCATACCTATAACAACGTGAATTCATTATAAGATGTCAGTTCTCAACCAAATAGCTCTACAATGTCCTAGGAGAGTCACCGTCTCCTTTATTTTCAAAACAGAAAAGCTAGCCCTTGAGTAACCACGAACCTCCAAACATGATGCATCACCAAATGCAGATTGTGTTTTCAAAGTCATGACCTGTTAGCTCCCGATCTTTGTTGCAAAAATACAATCAAGGGATCTGTACAAGCACAAAAAAGATAGGTAAGCTCTAGTAACAAAGAAGGGATTTCCTTCTCCGTCCCAAAACAAGAAAGATAAATTGTTACTTCACCCCAAAAAAAAAAAAAAAGACAAAATTATGTCATCTCATCTTCAAATAGAGAGAGGTGAAGATGACACGATTCCATCTCATACAGTTTGAGATAGATGAAGGTTAAATCTCCAAGGGACTACATATCATAGTATTAAGTACCTACAGTTTGCAGGTTAGTTGATCTTATTCACAACAAGCAGCTACATAAATTACTAATTACAAGATAATTTGTTATGAAAACCTTCCATAGCGCTCTACTAAAGAAAAGATATCACTATTGTTGACCAAATCAAATTAGATAGACATAAGTTTATACTAGTAAAGATCAGCTACATGCTGGGTACAACTAATCAAACGGAAGTATACTACTTTTTTTGGTTATAGAAGATCAAACAAGGGAAAATGCACAGTGAAGTCAATAGTCACTTAAATTTTCCCACTTGGCAAACTGAGAACATTTTCACATTCATTTTTAATCTGCCAGTCCCCTTTAATAATTTTTTTTCTTTTTGTGATGGTAAAGTTTGTGTACATAGCTTTACTGAAAACCATATTCACAACATGTCAAATCCCCTTCCAACTATTTTACCCTACAATTTATCAGAGAATCCGTATGTAATGAAGAAGCTTTTCATATTCTTCAAGATGGGCCGAAGGAACATGCAGGAAATATATGTATCAACAGAGCTTCAAAGTGAAGGATAGCCTTGGTGCAACATTAAGAGTTGCCGTCATGTGACCAGGAGGTCTATTGGTACAAGTGGTGAAAAGAGCCATTTGCAGAAGTGCTAGTAGGTAAAGCTGCATACAATCAACCCAATCTGTTCCGATCCACCACCGGACTATCCATAGTGAAAGCTTAGTGCACTGGGCCCCTTATTTTTTCAACAAACTTCAAACAACTCAAACTCTGTAACCAGCCTTTTAAACTTTGAGAGACATTAAAATGTAGATCATAGCAAATCCACTAATCTTCGATCAGGCAGCATATCATGCCACGGAAGATCCACACTGATGCCTAAAGTGCTAAAAAATCTTCCCTCACCCTAAAACAATTCATTTGCACCTAAACCTAGTATCATACTGTACAAGAAAGATTCAGCATTTCCAACTTATGCTTTCACAGAGGTTTGTACAATTGTACCTTATACTAGAATTTTAAACTAATTCATAAGATACATTAGAATACTGAAAACACAAGCAAACCACGTAGTGCGCTAACTATATTTTTGTGAGGGATGATATTAAGATGTTGAAGGACATGCTTCAAAATTGTTATCCAAGAAAGTTCATCAATTGACATGTTGCATATGAGACTGGCATATATAACAATTATGTGTGTACTGCAAGACAACACAACTAAATTAGAAACCAAGATCTGTCTTGCTTCAGAATGCATAACAATTATCCACATATTTGTGGAGACAAAAAAACTTAACTACTGGCACAGTACATCTATCCACCTTGGCGCATTCCCTATTACAAGAACTACATCCCATGATTCAAATTCATTAGCAGGATTTTGATTAAAATGGCATGAACAATTACCTCACTCCATAGTGACTTTGGCTCCAACCGCTTTCATCTTCTCAATAATTTTCTCAGCCTCCTCTTTCGTAACCCCTTTCTTCAAACTAGCTGGAGCCTTTTCCACCAAATCCTTAGCCTCCTTGAGTCCCAGATCAGTAAAAGATCTCACTTCCTTGATAATCTTAATCTTTGCCCCGGCATCAAATCCCCCTTCAAGCTTCAGATCAAACACAGTCTTCTCCGCCTTCTCCTCCGTCTTTCCCGCAGCTCCTGCACCCTTTCCCTTCATCCCTCCAGCACTAAATCCCATTCCAGGCATCATCATTGCCATTACAGGCATCTCTTCAATACCCATTTTCTTCCTTAGAACCTCCCCCAAATCCGATACTTCCAGCAACGTTAGACCCGAAATCTCATCGACTATCGCAGATACTCTCTCGGATGGGGCCGGCTTAGACTCCTGAGCTGATGTTGTGAAATTTGAACTAATTAACGATTTAGTGAAGCTGTAGAAATGGGTTTTGGATAAATTTTGAATCTTGGACTGTGGAATTCGTGAATGCACATAAGGTGTTTGATATGTGGAAATAGTTCTTGAACGGCGAGACAGCAATTGATTGATAAATCGATTAAAGCACCTCATGATTACAGAATCTTATAGCATAAGAACTTCTGCTTGGACTTTGTAACGGCGCCGGAGATAGTGATTACGGCGGCGGGTTTAAGCCGTCTGGGAGAAGTACCAAGGTTGGGGAAGTGAGGTTTTAGGCCTACTAGCATACACTTTGGCCCCTTAGGTTATGGAATTGCTATCCATGACTTAAAAACAATGTATTAATTTCTTCCTGTGTTAGTGCTTTTACATTAATATTCAAATTAAATACTATGTTTTGACTTTACAAGAAAGTTTTAAAATTTTCACACAATAAAGATAATATAGGGATGGGCTTAATAAAAGCAGCTTTAAAAAAGTACTTTTGAAAGTGCTGAAACTTATTTTTAAAATAAGTAGTTATGCGTTTGGATAAAATTGCTGAAGTTAAAAAAAAAGTTGTTGATGTGTTTGGCAAATAAGTGTTGATAAACAGCTTTTTAAATCAAAATATCTGAAATACCCTTAAAAGCTGTTAACATAATAAAAGTTAATTAATTTATATTTTACAGCCATAAATAATTATATTTTGCTATTATTCACATATTTCTTTCTCATCACAAATTATTTATAAGAGGAATATAAACTTATTATAGATTTTAAAGATATATAATTTGAATAGATTAAAGAACGATTTAAGATTTTATTTTAGTTTCATCCATAGGTAATAATAATTGTCACAAATTCACATATTTCTTTATTATCACAAATTATTTATAAGAGGAATATAAATTTTTATTTAAGTTATATGTGCAACTTATTTTACATTTTAATAATATATAATTTGAATAGATCACTTGGAAGATTTAAGATTTATTTTATTTTCATTCATTAGTAATAGTAATTGTGTATCATCCACACGTGAAAAGGGAAAAATAGAAGAAAGAGATGTTAGGGTTATGTGGATAATTTGGAGATTGTATAAAAATATTAAGGGCAAAAAGGTAAAAATGTGGTCAACTTAAAACAGCTTATAAGCTGGGAAAAAAAAGCACCCCTACCCCAACTTTTAACTTTTGGCTTAAAATAAGTTTTTTTTTAAACTTAAAATAAGTTATTTTGAGTATTGCCAAACAGCTAAATAAGTCAAAAACCAGCTTTTAAGATAGTGTAGAATGGTTTTGTGTATGTAATAGATAGTAACCAATTCTCGAGTATCTTAATAACTTAACCTCATCACAACTCACACGCGTAAAAAGAATGTTTTAAGCCATCCTCCTTCGAAGAACTTCTTTTTGATAGGTTAGTTTTGATTCTTTTACCACAGTTTAAATGATGAATACATCTCCTTTTATCTTTTCACGTTAATTTCTTCAAGTTGCCAGAGTATGCATCGTTACTTGTGTCACTGATAGCAGTTTAAACTTTCGTGGGTACTTGAACAAAGTCTAAAAAGATTATTCTTTTCTCATAAATTACAAAGACGAGAAATATAGTACAATTACACCACACCAGCCATTATATTGTCTCCTGTTCACATTCTCTTTAATGATATCTTGTTTCTATTTTTGTACTCCTGTCAAATCTGAGAGTATACTTCTTCCAAAAATAGTTTCAATGGTGTAGAATCCTAATTGCTACAACAAGAAATGGGAGGCAAAAAGGATGTAAAAGAACTAATACTCTTTCCTAGACAATTTTAGCAGGTTTAGGACATTCTCATAGACAATGAAGGTAATTGAAGCGGCAGGGGCATTTTTCAACACGTTTGCTGTGATACCTCTGTAAAAGCCGCGTAAACCCTCAAACCTGTAAGCTCAACAAGAAAAAAAAACCGAGTTTAGACGATGAAATTAAGGGGTAGTTTTACCAATAAGGGGGTTCTACTACGATTTTTATGACTTCTATGTAATGTATTAGATGATGGACGGAGGCAGGATAGAAGAAATTTAGGATCGAGAGAAGACTTGGAAAATTTGAAACATACAATTTGCTTCCCCTGCGTATCCTTTTGAATTGAAGTCTGCTTTTAAAGAGTTCAATAATCGACTGGAAATCTTTTTCAAAAAACTTAATGATCTTAAAGAAGAATTTTGAATTTCTTCAGCTTTTGTTTGTTCTTAGTTTGATTCCTGATATTGAATTTCTTCAGCAACCGTTGCAATCGATGAACTTGCAATTAGATTCAGAAAACATTTCAATATAGAGCAACTTAGTGTATGGCGTTCATGTATATTTAATCAAGTGCATAGGCTGTAAATAAGGCTGAAACACATCCTGACCTTGCAGTTTCCTTCACAACATGCCAGCTATCCATGTATCTTGGAACTCCAGTCGTACTTGGTCGTTGCTGTTAGAGAGAAGATAGACCATTTACTACGTTACAGAAAATTAAAATCACCACTAGATGCTTGTCTACTGAGAAGAGTTGTATCAAGTGTCACGTAAAGTGGTAACACGAAAGGCAGTTACCTGCAATCGAGATCGGACAACCTGAAAAGGTTTCATATAAATACATAATTAGTTAATGAGAAAAGCGAGGGAGCACGGCGTAAGATTGTTAGAACAAATTGGCACATGGAGATGAGTGCTGCATAATGCTCAAATTTCCCCGAATCCTTATTCCCAATAATAGAATAAGAACAAACTTACCACACCCCTAACATACCTGAAATGGGTATGTTGTAAGAGTGGCTGCCAACTTAGAAGAAGCTCCTAGTGTTGCATAGTCAACTGAATCCTGTGAAAGAAATGTAAGAGCAAATACTGAGGTGTAATGTTCCCTCTTATTGGGAACTGAAGTGGTCAACTTTCTACAACAAAGTATTCATATGAAGAAAACTAATCATAACAGTGACCACTATATCATTCATATCTGATAGTGTTCTTGAGTAATGATCAACCTCTAGACATGGTACAACCAATTCTTTTCCATTTACATCGAGAGCAATAATGAAATCTGCTTGCTTTTAAGAAAAAAAAAATTAAAAAAATACAGTGGTTCATAATAAATCACCTCTCACCACATAAAAAAACACCAAGAACCTTATAGTTAGTTTGGAAAATAATTGAATCATTCTTCACTCGGATCTGCTTATCTAAAGAAAAATATCCCCTTTTACTTTTACTCAAGTAGTTTTTTCTCTTTTCCTTTTTCCTAATTATATTTATCTTTTAATGGGGAGGGAAGGAGTTGGATAGTCTAGTGCCACTCTGATGCAGTAAATAAGGTAGATACAGTTGTTAAGGGACTGAAAAAGAAACCTTATGTGCCTTAGGATAATTGTAGACATGATATATGAATAATATCTTAGTTGCTCAACGAGAAAAGGCTTGAAAAGTTTCTGCCTCCAAGATTTCCTAGGACACCTACTTAATGTTTCTGCACAAGTAACACGACGAAACAATGAGGAATGAAAGCGCATAATACTAAGAGTTGGACTGCATATTCTCATCTGTGCCATTTGCCCACTAACTTAAAAAAATTCCTGTCCAACCTGAACTCATTCTTATTCATCTAGGCACATCTGAATTCCAATATCTAATAATACACAATGGGATCAATTTGCTGGTCATCCGAAGATTAAAACATCTATGGAGTTGATTGCATACAAAGAAAGCAATACACATTGGTTTAGAGCCTCACCAACAAGTCAGCAGCTGTGGCAAGAGGGTTTTCATTCTCCTGAGCTTTCGAGCTAAGAATGACTTTGCGGAATTCCTCATATGCCGTGAACTGAATAGCACCATGTGTAATCTGCTTAAGCAACAACAGACCAGCGTGTTTCATGAATGAATGGTGACACTTAAGCATTCAATTTGTTGTGTATTGTACAGATAATCGATCCAAAAAGTTAGGTATGCTATGATGGGTAACTTAGAAAAGATTATGTCATGATAAGATCAAATTCATTTACAGGATGAGATAATGGGGAAGAATGGAAGAGAATGCAATTCTAACCAGAAATAGGCTTGGCATAAGCCCCTTGTACAGTGCCCTCCATCCTTCTTCTTTGATTATCGTTCTTAAAGCATCTGATATCCATATACAAAAAAGTTCCTATGAAGTTAATATGTAGAAAAGTAAATACAAAAGAAGCTAGTCAGAAAACTGAATGTGCATGCACATACAGAAGAGAGCAGAAGTTGCAATAGAACCTCAGTAAACAAAAAGAGGACACACAACTATAGAACCACAAAATTGCAGAAATAAAGGTACAATTCTTATATGAAATTAAGATGGAAAGAAGTAGTCCTAGAGTGCTCAAAGTTAGATGAAAGCACAATGAAAAAGATGTTGACAAGTTACTACGAGGGTGAAGCAGACCATGAAATCCGGTGTATGGACGAATCTGATTAGGAGTCTGAAGTTGCAATCTTGTTTTCACAAGCCAAATGGGGTTGGTGCAAAGACAGACCTGAATTCCAACAAAAAACACCTTTTAAGATATGACATAATCTGCAACATTACAGGATGTGCTTAAAGTTACTGAAATAAGCAAGCCACATATTTTGTCCACCTGAATAATAAGTCATCAATCTGTTGTCATCAGAACTGATAAAGGGGGGAAAAGGTTGTCACAAAAAGATCAACACAATCAAATTCGTTTGTCTACAAGGTTCTCCAGTTCCTATATTTAACTAACACCTAATGGGTGGTTTGCCAATGATGGGAATCAGTAACTTCCTTTTTATGTTGGAATCCAAAACAGCAAGTTTATTACTCGACCTTGCCTTCCACTGAAAAAAGAGATTTCACTTTGGTCACAATTTTAAGTTTTATCAACAGTAAAAGTAAGGGATTCGTCACCAGCAAGCCAACTACAATTGCACTCCTACAAGGACTACAACAACAAATAAAGAATCACATTCAACTATCTACATTTTACACTCCTGCCAAAAACTGGTCAATTAGTGCTGAACATTTGAACATGTGAAGTACATTGTTCTTTCATTAAAGCATCAGAAATTTGATTACTGACCAGCGCTCCTGCTTCTGCAGCTGAAGCAAGGTGAAGGCCAGGACTCAGCTCCTCCCTGTTTCTTAGATACCTTTGCTTAGCCTTGCTATAACTACGCAAAGGAAATTCCAAAAAAGATGTTACAGTTAGAGAAAGATGTCTCTCAAGCTAGAAATGTAAGAAGCATCAAAGTGAAAGCAACCTAATATGTTGGTTGCTTCTTACAGGGCGACATTGTTTCTTACAAACAATCCCAAAAACAACAACAAACCCAATGTATGTCTGTGCTATAAAAAACAAAAAGCTCTAAGGTCTGTTGGGGCTTTAAGCGCAAACAAAGTGTGGTCTTTAATGAGAAAAGGTGCAAATGGACAAAAAATGCAAAAATAAATGTTTAGTCCAAGACTAATAATTATAAGCATGAATGACAAATATATGAACAAAGAAATTGAAAAAATTACGGTATCAATTGTTAAATATAGCCTCTTCAGAAGAGGCTCATTGGCAAGAGAAAGCATGCTTAGAACCCTAATGATGACGTTGAAGCACACATTAAGCCCAGCGAAGTGCTCAACACATTTTGAGCCTTGCTTCAGGGCTTAAGCGCTCCTCAGATAATACTAGTGTAATCTCACAAGTGGGGTCTGGAGAGGATAGTGTGTGTGCAAACCTTACCCCTACCTTGTGAAGGTAGAGAGATTGTTTTCATTCGACCCCCTGGCTCAAATAAAGAAAAGATAAAGAACGAAAAAGAAAAGAAAATATAGAAAGGGAAAGCATCCCAAAGCAGTTATGAACACATAAAATACGAAAGTGAAGAAGCTGTGGCAAATAATAGGAAAGCATTACATAGCATTCTGACTTAAAGGAACAGTAACCACAGCTAAATAATAAACCAGAACCAAAATCAACAAATGATAACAAAAATCGACGAACAAAAGCAACGAGAATAATACTCATACTACTGATATGAAAGGAGACGTGGATACGGTGCTCCAAATTACCACCAAGTTTATCCACCGGAAAGTGAGACAATACTCAACTACTAACTAATCGTCACCCTAATCCACGACCCTCTATATCCCCCTATCTAAGGTCATGTTCTCGGTAAGCTAAATGACAAAAGATGCTACTTACTAGAGCTTTGTCAACAAAAGAAAAAGATGTTACTTACAAGAAAAAATATAAACCCCATGAAATAGTTGACCCAAGAACAGCAGGGTAAAAGCCAGCATAAAGTCCTCTAAGACCCTGATAAGACAACATTATAGCTAAATAAATAAGTCATCTTGGTGGAAACATGAGAACATATATGAGCAATAAGGCAAATATTCAACAGTCTGCAGCATAAAAACTCAATAAGGGGCAGCAAGTAAAGGAGTTTCATCATGAAAACCATATGTCAGTGGTATGTTTGATTGTAATTGACAAAATATGATGGATTTTCTCACTATGATTATGTCATGAGGCTGACTGAATAAAACTCTACCTGTGAGAACAGGTAAATGAAACAAGAAAGCACTCAATCAAGATTTGAAGTAAATCAACGTGTCCAAGAAGACAGTTCACTCAACTGTTGACATTCAAATTAAGGACTTAAACCATATTTATAAGAAAACAAAGGACCTAGTTTTCCAGTTGTAGCCGCCATATACAAACTCTACTAGGATACAGTTCCTCTCAAAGGTTCCAAAAAGATTCTTGAGAGAGTGAATGGATAAACCGACTTACTGTGGATTGAATACCATAACGTAGAGAATATGATAACAACCGCAAAACTCCACATTTATCATTGTACTAGCACCAAGACGAACATGGTCCATTTCTTCGTAAAAGGATACTTACTGAAAACATCCATTTAGATACATGATACATCTAAGTAAGGGCATACACTCAACATTAAACCATGTGTCGTTTCCTAATCAAGGATAGAACATATTTGTTTAAACAGTGTTGCATATACATTTTTCCTGAAGTTGATATTACCTATTTGAGAAACCAAAAATTTGTGAAACAAGCATCCTTAACACATTATATGATTTGTCGCTCACCAGAACTACCAACTATATGAATTGAAAAATCAACTTCTTTTTCGTATCATGAATTAAAAAGTGAGTTTTGGAATAGTAGCAATGCATATGTAGATAGCTTCAATATTTAAAGAAATTGAAAAGATTCAGAAAAAACAAACCTCACTTCGAGCAATGGCAAACAAAGCGTGAGGAGTGTTCCGATAGGCCGGGACATTGGAGATTCTTCCATCGTAAACTATGATTAACATATACAACAAATCAAACTCCAAAGAAACAACAGGAGATCATTTATTTGCTATAGCAGGAAAGCACAACACTTACCCTGGAACCGGGTGCGAACAACATCAAGGGGATGAGAGAATGTGACAGTGGCAAGGCCTGCAGCAGCACCGGCGGTGGCATTTTCCCATTCCCAGTCTGCCGATGGCAAAGCTGCCATCTTTTTCATGGCTCTATCAACCGTTGGCTTCCTTTCCCCCTTGTTCCCAACGCTTTTCTTTTTGCCGTCTATGCAAAAAGAAATGAGGCGGGCCTTCCTGCGCAGACGAAAGGGTGTTGTATTGACCTACTGGTGACGTCCAACATGTCAACAGCTTGCGCCTGATTAGTTATTGTGGAATTTTTGGAACAATCAAGAAGTGTCAATTACTACTTGCATTATTATTAGAGTAAATTACATTAAACACCATCAGTTAGTACAATATACATGTTGTATTTAAAAGAAAAAAAAAATCATAAACAGACATTTAAATATATCAGGAAAATTATTCACACATTGATTTTTTATTTTTTTAAATTTTTTTATGACTCTGGTGTCCAACATCTTCTACTCCCATATTTGTATGGAATGGAACAAATACTCCTAATGAGAGAAATCCACATCCATGTTATTATCGACAATAAACACTACTCTCTCTCCATTCCCTTTTAAGTGTTCTTATTTAGAATATAACACATCAGTGAAAAAGTCATTTAATAGAAATCCCACAGCAATACTTTCTGATGTTTCTATCATAAATACTGTACTATTAGTTTAACCACGGTATATTAGGTGTTTTTCTAATTTTTTAAGCAGACCTTGACCCTTAGAACAATAGTGTACTGGTTTAATAAGATTATTGCACTGGACAAACTGGTCTCAAAGTCTAATGGAGGGGAGCCGTGTCCATAATTACACGAAACCTCTATAATAATGCATGCCTATTTATAAACTGATAAAAACTGTAATCAATCTGCTATAATCAGTTGAATTACATTTACTCGTTTAAGATAAAAACTGTACACTATCAAGTACTCAACGAACTGCATGATTTTCATAGCTAAGCATAGTGACTCACAACAAATTAGCTTTTTTTTTGCCACTTCGAATGTACAGTCCAGGTTTGAATCCACTGAACAGAATACAAAATACTTAGACAATTTGACAATGAAGCCTATAATGTCAACGATGCCTTTGTCCTGTCATTAGAGAACAAATTCACGCTCCTGAACTTGACCAGCCAGCTTAAGTTGCCCATCTAATCCATCTAGTAAGGAATAGATCTCCTGTGAAGAATGGTGATAATTATCACACGCTGCAAACTGATGGATCTTTTTCTTTAATTCAATCCAACTGGAACCCGGTTGTTCTTTTCCTACTCCTAGCTCTCTCAAGAATGCCCTGATCCGGGCAACTTCACTCCATCTATTTGCATTAGCGTACATGTTCACTAGGAGGGTGTAATAGCCACTGTTGTTTGGCTCCAAAACGCTCAACTTTTTGACTGCAACTTGAGCAATTTCCAAGTTCTTCTGAAGCTTGCAACCACCAAGTAAAGCACCCCAAATAACAGCATTTGGCTCCACTCTCATGCTTCTTATAACCTCGAGTGCTTCCTCTAGCAAACCAGCTTTACACAATAGATAAACCATGCACCCGAAGTGCTCCATTTCAGGAACAATGCCATAATCTTGAGTCATACTTAGAAAATTCTTTCGACCCTTCTCAACAAGCCCTGCATGAGTACAAGCTGTAAGAACGCTGACGAAAGTAATACCATTTGGCTTTACCTTTTCTTTCTCCATCCTGCTAAAAAGAGCTAACGCTTCTTCTGCATAACCATGAACAGCCAATCCATCGATAGCAGAATTCCAACAGAAAAGATTTTTCTCTCTCAATTTATAGAATACCAAGAGTGATCTCTCCAAACTCCCACATTTTGCATACATGTCAATTAATGCAGACCCGATATGCACACCAAGATCAAAACCTTTTTGCATAACATAAAGATGCATCTCCTTTCCTTGATCCAGGACGCCGAGATGTGCACAAGCAGAAATAACAGTTGTCATTGTTACTTCATCAGGAGTGATCAAGTTACTCTTCATTTCATAAAAAACCTCTATAGCCTGACCATACTTCCTGTTTTGAGAGTAGCAGTTAATCATCGTCGTCCATGCAATCAAATCCTTCCTTGACATTTCCTTAAACAAGAGCTCAGCCGACTCGACATCCCCTGTTTTCGCATACCCATTGATCATAGCATTACAAGCAACAGTAATCTTTTCAGGCATCTCATCAAACAATTTTCTAGCGGAACCCAAATCGCCAGTGCCGGCATGGGCTGAAACCATTGCAGCCCAAGCAAAATTATCTCTTTCAGGCATTTCATCAAACACTAATCTCGCTAAATCAACTCTAGCCAAATTAGAGTAAAAATCAATCAGACTAGTTTGAACAAAAACATGGGATCCAAACCCATATTCCCAAATCTTCCCATGTATACATTCCCCTAATCTTAGACCACACATCAATGTACAACCCTTAACTACCGATGAAAATGTATAGCTACTTGGAATATTTTGAGTTCTTAACATGTCTATATACAACAGTAATGCTTTATGCGGGATGTGACAATGAACAAAAGCTCTTATTAATGCGTTGTAAACGAACACATTGGGATTTTCCATCTGGGAAAATGCAAAGGATGCAAAATCTGGGTTATTAAGTGCAGAACATGTAGCGATGAACTGGTTCATCAAGAAACAGTCTTTGGTTGCACCATTCTTTAGCATCAAAGAGTAAAGGGATTCCAGCTGCTTTCTACTTGAACATATTTTCAGTTGGTTCACAATAGAAAGGATACTGTTCTTTGTTAACATTGATATTCCTGTCGTAGTTGCCCGTATAATTGTATAACCTCTGGTCTGTAGAGAAATGAGTATACTTAGAAAAGGTGTCAAGAAGAGTCCGGATTTGAAGCTTATAGATTTGGGATTCTTATATTTGGACTAAATGAATAATTTACACAAATTCAATAAATTTCTTGAAATAAATACATAGTTTTGACCAAACTATTGGATTCAACTGAAATCCTCGGTGGCTATAGATATCATCTATTCATCTAATAACAAAGGTTATTGGTCTGTGCACTCAATCTTGATTCTTGACATATATTTTTTTTTCAGTATGCATGTTGGAGTCCCACATTAACATTCTATTTTTAGAATAAAGGGATTACTTTTTTTCTGAAATCCCAAATAGCAGAGCACAGCAAACACAATCAGATTACAAGAACAGTTAAATCCCTATATAGTCAATAAATCCAACTTCCCGCAAAAACCCTAACTCATACATTAAAGATTCCAATACAAAATAATTCCACTACTACAGAAGAACTCCAAGGACTAGTTCAAGAGATAATCAGAAACCCTAGCCATAATTTCTTTTTCTAAAAAAAGAAAACGAAGACGTAATCGGTCATCATCTTGATATTTCAAAACACATAAGAAATTCAAAATATATATGCGTGGGAAAATGACTGACCTATTAGAATAGTCTCTTTCGCGTCTCCATATATATAATAAAAGTTGTGGGAGTCGTCGCGTATCAAATTGTACTATCTGATGATTGTTCGTGTGCTTTTCTAATCCACTATCTACGGTTATTAACCCGCCGGTCGAACCACTTATATTGTATCAAGTTATTAAAAAAATTAAATTATATGAGAGTGTTAAAATTAACGTTTAGTTTGGGAGAATATAAGTCGCTTGCAATTCACAAGTAGGTTGAGCCTCGGATCGAGAGTCTGTTGAAAATAATATAATTATCTTCAAAAGTAAGAAAAAAACAACATGCACTCTATCTTCTCAAATTCCACTTAATATTTTATTATTATATTGAATAGCTAAGACTCGATTTTTGAGTCCGTTCGAATCGAGAATTGTCAATACTTGATCCTCAATGGCTGAAATTATTGATTACACACCGGTAAGAATTTTGCTTTGGCATCCTCTAAAGGACGGATTTTGAACAAAAATAGGATCTTATGCTGAACTTGTCGCAATTATTAAGGTAACTAACGATAACTCCCTGATTATTTTTTCAGTTTCTTACCCTGGCAAAAAGATCCATAAAATATACACGAGAGTTGCATATTTTGTTGACGTAAACAATGCACATTATTGTTTTGCACCATTTCGAATGATACATACAACCAAATCCACTTAACGTATATGATGCCGATTGCAATACACGATGTAAGTTGTAAACTTTGTTAGTTCATACTGGTAGTAGCAGTAGTGTAGCATATTCCTTGCAATTTCTGAATAAATCGAGCTGCTCGTATATTTGAGAAACTCAAACCTTACTAAGAAATAAAAAAGGAAGGCCTTACTACTTTCACTTGTACTGTACATATCTGTTTTGGTAATAAACTCACCTCCATTGACAAAAAAACAAGAGTGTGTGTTAAAACAATCCATTTTCACACAAAACTCAGGACTGTTTGAGGCATCTTTCAAAAAGATAGGAGAAAAAAAGGGTAAAAAAAGCAACGGCTCCAATCTCCAAAATAAAATTTTGATAATCATATAGTTAATTCCAGATAAATTGGTACGAATGGTTGCTTAAATAGAATACAGTTCTAGGTGACCGTATAAGATCCTTTGAAAATTCTCTTGGGATATATTTGTATTGCAAACTCACTAGGAACCCAAAAAAATGAGCTTCAATTCATTTAAGCCTCGCAGGAATATATAATACAAACCATTTCCAACTCCAGCTTTGACCCAGCCGATTCTCCCTACGCAAAATTGCATCATCTTTTGAAGCACAATATCGGAAACAGGGGAGAATCTGTCCTGACAGAACAAAAGTTCTAATCATATACTTGGCCAATTCCTGTTCGCACAAACTAACTTGTCACCCGCGCCAAGAGTACAACTTCTGCCAAATGAACAATTGTCACAACTACCAACAGGTCAATCAAATGATAGAGTGCTTCAAAGTCAGCAAAACACATCAAGCTCTACTCTCTGCATATAATGTTGCCCTGTCCTATCACAACTTTGATACACAGAAAACTTAACCATACATGCGTTGTATTCCTTTTTTTTCCAAATAATTTGTGTTCTACTCCACCTAACTAGGCTGTGAAAAATATTTTCCTCTTCAAACTCTACTGCAAAAATAAAGTAATTTACCTCTAATCACAACACACAAACATCCGAAGAGATGCAAAGCTTCGAGTCAGCCCCACCACTGATTACACTTTCACCTTTCCACCAATCCGCACACAATACCTGTATTGACAGACTAATGTTAGCAAATTCTAATGTAATAGAACAAATACTCTAAAACCAGCTCTTAGAAGGCAAACAGTAGCACCTTGTCCTTGTGAGTATCAATGACAGCAAGGGGCCACTGCAATACAAATTGTTTTTCCCATGAATAGAAAATGTAAGTGCTTGTAAAACATACTAATCATTATAGAAACATCAGAGGTATAACACTAACCGCAGTTCTTAAGTCCCACAACATTACTTTCCCATCATAAGATGCAGAAACCAAGTGAAACCGTGATTTTTCATGCCATTTGCAGGCGGATATCCAAGAACTGTGTGATGAGAACTGATAGACAGGTGCCGAAGAACCTGGAGTGATAATGAAAAAGTTTTTTTTGTATATCATTGTGTGATGTAAGGTCGTCAGTTACTTGAACAATTTAAACAGAGAAACAGGGATTAAAGTTTCAAGGGTGTGTTTAAAGTGCTTCTGCAAGTTGGACCAAAAAAAAGAAACCTGGTTTTCGGGGATCCCATATCCTAAGAACGGGGTCAGAACCACCAGCAGCAATGAGGGAAGAACCTTCACCTCCAACATCAAGGCAATTAACAACTTTGTCGCAATACTGTTGAAGAGGAAGGTGGTTATTATCCATACTTCTAGGACAAAACAGTTTATAGCTCTCAACAAATATACTAAAAAACACTATGTCTTGGCATTAAAAAGGCTCAAAACCGGGTACTCATCATGATGAGGTAATTTTTAAAATATGATTGTTGACCCAAAGGGAAATGTTATCTCTGACAGAAAGTAAAAGCAATATCAGTAGGAAAAGAATATGTATGTGTTACACCTTCCACAAAAATTTCATAATTTCATATTCTGCAAGTGGAAAATTTGTTTTGGCCCCCCTCCACAATCCATATGTATATAGTTTTAGAAAATACTAGCCTACATGCACAGGACAGTAGAGATATGACTGGAAGAACAAGAGAAAAGAGAAGGCATGTCACCAGGTTCAATGAATCCTTGCCCATCTCAACATCCCATCTTCTTATAGAGTGATCCCATGATGCTGAATAAATTGTTTCATCTTGTGGCCACACCACAGATGACACACACTGTGTATGTCCTACAAGTGTAGATTTAGCCTCCTCCTGAGATCATAAGATGTGATAGAACTTTTTGAGAACAAGATTATGATAACAAACATTGAAGAAAATTAAAAATAAAAGAGAAAACAATAGAAAAGGAAGAGCCAAAAAAGAGAGAGAACATAGACAAAGCAACTTAGAGTGATATAATAAGAGATAACACCTCTCCTCCTAGTCAAAGACACGACATATTTCAAAAATCAATTTCAAAATATTTTGACCCTTCAATTGCATTGATGAACATAGTCATTTGAGGAAATCAAAAGGTTTTTCTTTTTTTGTCTTTCACCAAAACGGACACAAGATTTTGCTAATCTATATCAATTGTCAATGAGAGATAACATAGAAAGTCAGAGACATTTGACTGGCACAAAATTGTTGCTGAAACAACATTGAGAAAAGAAGAATATAATGGCAATAAAGGTGGTAATAAAGAACAAGGGAGGAAGTTAGGGATCAGAGAGGGATAGCAGGGAGGGGGAAGGAAGAAGAAGACATACTCCCTCTAGTTCCAGTTAAATGGCGGTATGTTTAAGGCTACAAGTTTCAAAAAACTTATAGCCAGTTATGTCGTATTTTAGACCACAAGTTCCTAAAGTCTTCATTTCTTTCTTAAGCTGCATGTCAATTCAAACTATATCAATAATTTGGAATGGAAGAAGTATCAACAGAAAGTTGGAGGCGCTGAAGGAAGAAGGTTGGAACAATTGAATTGCTGTAGCATATAAGAGGTAGTATGGAAAAGGGTGTGAACTAAGATTCAGGGTTGAAGAGGATTTGTGAAAATAGTAAAAGTAGATGGTTCCTTACGTCTATGTCTTGCACTGGGAAGTTTTTGAAATCAAACAGTAACTGCAGCCATGAACTGTTCTTTCCTCCTTTTTTAACTGTTTTTGGGAACAGACACATTGGAGGCACTCCAGGAAGAAGGTTGGGACAATTGAATGGATGTAGCACATAAGAGGTAGGATGGAAAAGGATGTGAACTAGGATTCAGGGTTGAAGAGGATTTGTGAAAAAGTAAAAGTAGAGAGTTTTTTACGTGTATGTTTTGCACAGGAAAGTTTTTGAAATCAAAATAGTAACTGCATCCATGAACTATTCTTGCCTCCTTTTTCACTGCTTTTGGGAACCGACACATTATCCTTTTTATGGATAAGGTAGAAGTTAGAACTTAGAAAAGAGATGTTATCCTTATTAAACAGATCATGGATTTTTATACACTATGTGGAATGAAATAATGTATCCTTCTGTCTTAAACCTAGGAGAAATGTAGTCATACTTCTACTTGAGGATCCTCCTCATCGGCATTCTTCTTCCTCTTCTTGACTGAAATGACGTCACCTGTATCTGAGCAGCCACTTGCTTGCCACAAAGCTATTTGGGAATCCCAGGACCCTGAACACACCTGTCAATGCAATAAATACTGGGATTCAGTAAGAGTTATTAGAATCAATTTCATAATCAAAAGCCTTAAATGATCAATTAAGTGAAGAGATGCATGACCATATCTCCAGCAGGATTTGCTGTAACACTTTGGACGGAAGCATTATGTCCATGTAAAATCTTAAAGGCTCTAATCCTCTTTGTCTGATCCGAAGACTCATCTGCATCAAACTTTTTAGCCAAACAATACTAATTAGGGGAAGATCACGAATTAGGCAGTGAGCTATAAGGAGCACAGGCACATCATTTACCTTCCAGAGACGCAGTGTCCTATCCTTGGAAGCCGTAGCGACTATTTGATCAGCACCATTTTGAGCCACTACAGAAAATAAAAGGTATAAGCATGATTAATAAAAAGACAGAATTCCAGAAGAAATGAAGCACAGAGAAGTACATATCCAGGAGAAAGTCAAACTATATCTCCATAATGATTGTAATGCTGTAAAAGTTTTTGGTATCCAGTAGGTTCCGGTATTGCAAGGCAAGTTAATAGAATGGATATCAACAAGAAATATTAAAAAGAAAAAAGAAATATCAAGAGCAAGTGATGTGGGAGTATGAACATAGTGTCAAGGTAAATGATAACGGCAGCAGACGATAAGGCCTAATGCTAGACAATGAGCAACTGAGATATCCCAGTGATACCTCTTGGTTTGACAACACAAACAGAAGTAATTGCATCAGTATGGCCCTCCAGTAGATGCGTACAAGATCCAGCAGCCATCCATATTCTGTTTAGCACTATCAAATGTTAGGTTGATACAATAACCAAAAAAGGCGATTAGCATAAGAGTAAAAATTCAGTAGGTTACCTTCCAAAACCATCATAACATCCAGTCACAACAAACCTGTCAGATCACAAATATGCACATCTTGTCAATTAAGGCAATAGTTGATTGTATGCAAAGAAGACCTTTAATTACATTATTAACGGTCACCATCAAATATTTTAGGGGGGGAAAAGCACATGGAGGATGAAATTTACCTTCAAAACACAGGGGACAATAGCAGCATAATGTAATTATATAAAACAATGTGTTCCTTATTAATCTAGTGAGTAAAAGACACTATGAGTGATGTCAATGCACAACACCTGGAGAATAGGGTACAGAGAAACAATAAACAAAGAAATGCAAACACTCCATTTAGTTATATTATGCTGGCTCTATTTTATTTTATTTTTTGGCTAGGATAAACCAATATTGTCTTTCAGTAAAGTTAGCATACAACCACCAAATCTTAAATATATTAAACAAAGAATGATATACAAGGCGGTAAAAATTACAAGGATCAAACTGAGATTCTAGAAAAACAAATTTCACACTCATGCTTACATGGAATTAGAACCATCAACTGCACTGACCCAATCGTCATGCAAAGATGGCTCTTCTTCTTTCCTCGGAGCCACAGCTCTAATGTACTCAATCTCCAATATTTTCTCCTGTAAAAGATATAGAAAACAGTTGGAAGAAAGATGAGTAGAAGAACCACTGAATAAACGTATAATAACATAAGTAAAATATATTGTCAAAAATCTCAATGGTTTGTGACTCTGAAAGAAGTCACTTCTGGCTAGTGAACAAGAACATAAGAAAAACAACTAGGAGGGAACTAGAATTACAGAGTAACAGTACTTCTAGAACCTTCAGGTGTGTATATCTTTTTGCAATACGTAAAATTATTTCAAACGCCTCATAAGTATAACTCGGTTATCTAATCATTTCCAGAAAGAAAAAGTTTTGTCATTAAACTACACTGACTACAATTTTTTGCATTTATTGTTACAACCTACAATTTTAAAACAGAGCTGTTAATACTTTAGATTTTTCTACAACTTTGAAACTCCAATTAGAGATACAATTGTAAGCATATAAAGAACAAAACCTACTACTGTGGAGTCAGAACGAAATCCAAGCAACGAGGGACAACATTTGAGCTAATCCAGATGTTGGTACAAGTTCACCTCGAGCTCGGGCCACTAATACACTTCTGTTTTCGTGTTTAAAATCAATGTTTACACAAATGTACAGAGTTCATTTTACGTTTTTTTTCTGGAAACAAGATTAGCCCCCTTCCTTAAGTATCTTTTTCTTTGAGTTGGTCTGAAGAGACAAAACAGTCCATTCTATGAGTTTGGAAACAAGATTAAAACCAGCTTCCGTAAGCATTTTTTTATTTTGTTGGTCTGAAGAAACAAAACAGTACAACTGGAACTGTGGTCATTCAAGCAGTCAGGAAGTTCTTTCAGGAAAGAAACTTACAGCTGAAATGCCCTTGGCAAGGAGAAACTCTTCAAGTGACATGCGGACCAGTTCCCCATCAATGAGAAAATCAAAAGGCTCGGGATTCCAATCATCATTTCCTAATAAAATCAAATGGCAAACAGGTAAGCATACTAGTAAAAAACACAAATAGCAAAATCACTGGGCAGATAGTACAGTGCTAGTCCATTATACATAAGATCAGGTCCTTTATTTAATTAAATATGAAACCCCCTCTTCTATATATGATCCCAAATTTAGACACAATATACATTTTGATAGATTCATTTCTAAGTTACTCAATTATGGCACCGTTGACCCATAATAACTAAGCTCTCGTACCATAAACAAAAACCTATTCAACTTGTCAATATAGCTTAACAAACACTCATCTATAGCAATTTACTAGCTCATAGCTTAAACAAGTGAGTTAAACCAATCAATTAAGCCAAATTGACGATTTACATGAGCTATATACAACAACCACTCTAACCCACAAGCAACTATTTCAGTATCAACGACCATATCCTCTGTAATTATAATTAATTCTCTAAAACAAAAAATAAATCCACTTCCATATAAACTCAAAACTAAATGACACAACCAATCAATCAACCACATCCAAGTCCCATACTATAAGCACATTCCACTTAACAAAATCAGTTAGAACTAAAAGTTACCGGCTTTAAGGAGGTTGTTGACGATGGAAGAGAGGCCCAATCGGGTAAGATTAGAGGGAATAGCAATAGAAGTAGGCGGAGCCTTAAAGGGTGCTTTCAACTTCGTGACGAACCGGACCTGTACACGCCTTGCAGCCTCTTCAACGTTGCCATCAATGTCCATACCCGCCATTAAAAAAGTATTGTGTAGAGAGAGAGAAGGGTGCGGAGTGTGAGGGTAGAGACGTTCACGGGCAAATTCGTTGCGGGTGGAATTAGGGTTTAAGGTTTTGTCGACGGGTCGAACTAGGGTTTAAGAATTTGGGTGGGTGGGTTAATTGTCCGTAAATGGGGCAAAAGAAAAGAAAAAAAAAACGCTAGAAGGAGGGCTTGAACCTCCGACCTTGTGGTTAACAGCCACATGCTCTAACCAACTGAGCTATTCCAGCTTGACGATTATTTTACCGTCATATAATTTTTAACCCATATGAACTGTCAATTTTTATTTTACCACTTACTATTAACGCAGTAATATTTTTTCGCTTACTATTAACGCTAGGTATTATTTTTTCGCTTACTGTCAACGCTAGGACTAAAAAAGTACAAAACACATAACCACTTACTAGATTATGATGAAATAAATTTATTTTTTCAAGAGTTTATTTTTACTTTTTTCTGTCTCATATTAGTTGATCATTTTACTAAATGTATTTCTTTCATATTAATTAATTATTTTACTAAATCAATGAAACACTAATTAAGTTTTTATTATTATATTACTCTTGCAATTAATTCTTTTGAAAAGTGTTCATATTTGTTTGCAAAAATTTCAAGTTTTTAAGGAATAAATTAGTAAAATCATTTTCTTATTTGTGACTTCTTAAACACGATGCAAAATTGAAAGTCAATTAATATGGGATGGAGGTAGTATTGTCTTATATCTGAGCATAATACATAAATATGATCCTTAACTTAGCTTCAGCGGATAACTATGCCCTTCAACTTTGAGTATGCACAAATATGCACTTAAACATGTATAAAATTAAATAAGTAGACACATATGTCTTACATGCCATAATACATGTAGGACGCCACATAGAACACAAAATTTCAATGCAGGGTGCCATGTAGAACGGATTTGCCTATTTGTTCAATTTTATATAAGTTTAAATGTCTACTTGTGCACATCCGAAGTTAAAGAACATAGTTATCATCTGATACCAAATTCAGGGTTATATTTATGTATTATGCCTTATATCTATTCCAATGATATCTTTTCATATGTCGGATGCTATTAAGCATATTTTTCATAAAATTATCTTTGATCTTACCAACGTGAATAAAGGATATTAACCGTCTTATTTATGATTTTTTTTAATTATAGTAACATATTGGAGGAAGATTAAATGTTCAACTTCAAATAATTATTTTTAATCATTTGTATAGTTGAGTAAGATTATGTATCTATTTATGAAGTAATAAAAGGTTCCCATTAATATTTGATACCTTTTTTAAAAGTTAAAAAAATGATTTTCTTTTTTAAAAAAAATAAACTTAGGTCATTAAAAGTTGGTTATTCATGCAGCCTAAATCAATTATTCTTAATGTCATAAATTTGAAGTAATATAAATATTGATATCTAAAATCATAATTTTAATAAATATTGATATCTAAAATCATAATTTTATCATTTTTTAATATTTTAAAAACAATTTTTTTAAAAAAAATAAAATTAACTTCTTTTAGTTTTATGCTAGATCAATTTATATCACCTAAGATGAAATGTAAAAAAATACACGTATGTTTCTTACAATGTTGGTAGTACAATATAAGCTTCCTTAAAACAAAACTACCTGTCTAATTTGCTATTACTAGATCATAACCAAGAGTACTTTAGCCCATGGGCAAAACATAAAGTCCACTAATTTGAGGAGCAAAAATGAAAGACCAACCTATAAGATATATGTTGGTCTAGTGCCAATAAAATGAACCCATATTTTAGTAACCTGTTCAATGCGTTCATATTTTAATAGGTTGGGCGAGTGATAAAAATATGATAAAATATGGATAAAGTATGAATTAGTAAATCGAAAATGAAGTCACAAAATGAAGTCATATAATAAGTCGAAAACCAATAATTGAAGGCTAAATCATTTGTCTAAGGGATTTGGTTATTACATAAAAATTACAATTTCAAGAGGTTAATGATCTTTTGTATAATCAATTTACTATAGGTCTATATGACAATATTAATATAGGTTAATTTTAATGATGAAAGAGTAATTATAAGCTATTCGACACACGTGTGCGTGCTTGCGTGCGAGCGTGAGGCGTGCGTGTATGCGTGTATGTGCACTTATTAGAATTTCATTTAAGTATTCTGATAAAATGAGCATTCTTATTTGTTTACTGGTCATTATATTTGTTTCTTATACTAGTATATATTGTATTCGTTTACTGGTCATTATATTTGTTTCTTATACTAGTATATATTGTATATGTATTGATCTTTATAAGTTTTGGACTTTTCGATCATGAGATGTTATTGTTCGAGTTTTGACTCAAATAAGTGATATTAAGACATTATAAGTATTCTCAAGTAAGTTCATTTTCTATAATAATATAATCTCTCATCGAAGACTGTTGTAGTCAAACTTATTTATTAGTTCATTGAATATTTCATATTGCGTCACAATAATTACTTATGCACTAAAGTCTAATTTAAAAATAAAGTTTGGCCTATTAAGTAATTGACCGTCTAAAACTCACATCGAAAGTAGAGCAACTTATACAGATTTACTACTTCTACATAACACTGTTATAAACGAAGACATAATAAAGGGGTAGACTGTAATCCTATTCATTTCATGAACTTCAGATTGATAAGATTAAAATAAATCAAAGCAAATTTAGGATAAATCATGGGGAAAAAATATTAAATCTCGTCAAAAAGTCTCGATTCATTTTCTATGATGAGATTAATGGATATGACAGTAAAATTTTGAAATATCATATAATCTTTTTTATCAAATTCAAAAAGGCTAAATTGAACCAACTTTAATGGATAGATCATAATTCGAATCATCTCGTGAAACTCAGATTGATAAAATTAAAATAAATTAAAGCAAATCTAGAATAAATCATGAAAAAAATATTAAATCTCGTCAAAAATATTTAATTTTTAAAACTTAAGTAAATAATGAACTTTGCCTTCTATCAATTTTTATAAAGAGAAAGTAGACCAACAAATTGATTTTTTTTCTCAACTCAATCAAATCAATCCACATCCAGAATGAATTAATATTCAAATTAATTTTTTATATGTTGGATGATTTATATACTAGAATGATTTCTTATAAGCTCTTAATTTCAAATACTCTTTTATTACATATAATAATGTACATATTTTGATACAATTTTTTTAAAAAAAGTATATTAAATATGTCTCCTTATGTACTTAATGCCTTTAAGATATTCATTATGAATAATTAAGTTAATTTATTCATAATTTTAAACATATAAAGAAGTTCTTATGCTTTTTGTATTTATAAAAATGAAATAAAAAATGAATAAGTTGTTTTTCTATTTCCACCTTTTTGTATAATCAATTTACTATAGTAAGTGATCTTTTGTATAATCAATTTACTATAAGTGTATATGATAATATTTATTATAGGTTAATTTTAATGATGAAAGAGTACTTATAAGTTATTTGACAGACGCGTGCGTGCATGTCTGCGTGCGTGCATGTTTACGTGCGAGCGTGCGTACGTATGTGTATGTGCGCTTATTAGAATTTCATTTAAGTAATATGATTACTGGTCATTTTATATGTTCCTTACACTAGTATTATGTTGTATGTGAATTGATCTTCATAAGTTTTGGACCTTTTGATCATAAGATGTTGTTATTCGAGTTTTGACTCACGTAAATGATAGTAAGACATTATAAGTATTCTCAAGTAAGTTAATTTATTATAATAATATAATTTCTCATCGAAGTCTATTGTAGTCACACTTATTTATTAGTTCATTGAATATTTCATATTGCATTATAGGTTATTTTTCTAAAATAAAAAAAAATGGACAACCACAATAATTACTAATACGCTAAAATCTAAAATAAATAAAGTGTGGCCTATTAAGTAATTGACAGTCTAAATCCACATCGAAAGTACAACAACTTGTGCAGCCTTACTACTTCTACATAACATTGATATAAACGAAGACAAAATAAAGAGTTTATAATTTATTTTATCACTTTTATGTTCTCGTAAGAATGAATCTCTTATGGTTTCAAAACTGTTGATGAACTTGAGAACTTCAAAAAATTATTTTTGAGGTGTTGTGTGTATAACTATGTATTTTTATTTTCTTATTTCTCAAGTTGAATTTTATGATTTTGCATTCATTTGTTTAATACTTAATTTAAATGTAGTTTAAACTCATTTTTTTTTCAGAAGTGGATTTTGGTGAAATCGTCATTGGAAGTGACTGCTTGATGAAGATCGAAATCTTTTGTATTCTGTTGAATTGCAAAATGTACTGCTTTTTTAATATAGGCAAAATACCATCAAAATCTTATCATTTTCGTCAAGGTGAATGAATTCAATCACATATTTATTTTTAAATTTAACTAATAGCTTTTGTATTTGTTTGTGAAGTCTCACTTCACTTTCTATGATGCGATTAATATAAAATTTTGAAATACAAAATAAGTAATTTTATTGAATTTAAAAAGGTAAAATTGGACCATTTTTAATGTATAGGCCGTAATCCAATTCATCTCATGAACTCAGATTGATAAGCTTAAAACAAATCAAAGCAAATTTAGGATAAATCATGAAAAAAAGATATTAAATCTCGTCAATAATGTTTTATTTTAAAATTAGTAAACAAAAAGTTTAATGGATACAATAGTAAGATTTTGGAATATCAAATAATTTTTTTTATCAAATTCAAAAAGGCTAAATTGGATCAATTTTAATGGATAGATCGTAATCCGACTCATCTCATGAAGCTCAAATTGAAATGATTAAAATAAATTATAGCAAATCTAACATAAATCATGAAAAAAATATAAAATCTCGTCAAAAATATTTAATTTTCAAAACTAAGTAAATAATGAACTTTGCCCTTCTATCAATTTTTATAAAGAAAAAGTAGACCAACAAATTGATTATTTTCTCAACTCAATCAAATCAATCCTCATCCCGGAATGAATTAATATTTAAATTGATTTTTTATATGTTAGATGATTTATACACTAAAATAATTTCTTATAAGTTCTAAATATAAATAATTTCTTATAAGCTCTAAATTTAAATACTCTTTTATTACATATAAATATATGTATTTTGATACAATTTTTTAAAAAATACTTTAATTATATCTCCTTACGTACTTAATGCCTTCAAAATGTTCATTATGAATAATTAAGATAATTCATTCATAATTTTAAATGTATAAAGAATTTCTTATAAAGTACTGTCATTATATTACTTTTTGTATTTATAAATCAAACAAAACAAAAAATGAATAAGTTATTTTTTTTATTTCCACCTTTTGTATAATCAATTTACTATAGTAAATGATCTTTTCTATAATCAATTTAGTATAGGTCTATATGATAATATTTATTATAGATTAATTTTAATGATGGAAGAGTACTCATAAGTTATTTTGATACACGCATGTGTGCGTATGTGCATGCGTGCATGCGTGTGTGCGCTCTTATTAGAATTTTATTTAAGTCTTCTGATTAAAATGACAAATGGTCATTTTATATGTTTCTTACACAAGCATTATATGTTGTATATGTGTTGCTCTTCATACGTTTTGAACCTTTTGATTATGAGATGTTATTAATCGAGTTTTGACTCACATAATTGATAGTAAGACAATATAAATTTTCTCAAGTAAGTTCATTTATTATAATAATATAGCTTCTCATCGAAGACTATTGTAGTCAAAGTTATTTATTAGTTTATTAAATATTTCATATAGCATTTTAGGTTATTTTTCTAAAATAAAAAAAGGACAACCACAATAATTACTTATGCGCTAAAATCTAAAATAAAATAAATTGTGGTCTATTAAGTAATTGACCGTCTAAATTCACATCGAAAGTAGAAAACTTATACAGACTTACTACTTCTACATAACATTGTTATAAACGAAGATAGAATAAAGAGTTTATATTTTATTTTATCAATTTTATGTTCTCATAAGAATGAATCTCTTATGATTTCAAAACTATTGATGAACTGGAGAATTTAAAAAAATTATTTTAAAGGGGTTGTGTGTATAACTATTTATTTTTATTTTGTTATTTCTAAAGTTGATTTCTATGAGTATGCATTCATTTGTATGATACTTAATTTTAATGTCAGTTTAAACTCAATTTTGTTTCAAAAGTGGATTTTGGTGAAATCATCATTGGAAGTGATTGTTTGATGAAAATCGAAATCTTTTATATTCTGTTGAATCGTAAAATGTGCTGTTGTTTTAATATGGGCAAAATACCATCAATATCTTATTATTTTCGTCAAGGTGAGTGAGTTCAGTCACACATTTATTTTTAAATTTAACTAATAACCTTTGTTTTTGTTTGTGAAGTCTCACTTCATTTTCTATGATGCGATTAATATAAAATTTTGAAACGCAAAATAAGTAATTTTTATTGAATTTAAAAAGGTAAAATTGGACCAATTTTAATGTATAGGCCGTAATCCAATTCATCTCATGAACTCAGATTGATAAGATTAAAATAAATTAAAACAAATCTAGGATAAATCATGAAAAAAATATATTAAATCTCGTCAATAATGTTTGAGTTTTAAAATTAAGTAAACAAAAAGTTTAATGGATGCAACAGTAAGATTTTGGAATATCAAAATTCAAAAATGCTATAATTAGATCAATTTTAATGAATAGATCGTAATTCGACTCATTTTGTGAAGCTCAAATTAATAAGATTAAAATAAATTATAGCAAATTTAAGATAAATCATGAAAAAATATTAAATCTCGTCAAGAATATTTAATAATTAAAATTAAGTAAATAATGAACTTTGCCCTTCTGGCTTCTATCAATTTTTATAAGGAGAAAGTAGACCAACATATAGATTTCTTTTTCCAGATCAATCAAATCAATTCTCATCCTGAATTAATAAATATTTAAATTAATTTTTTATATATTAGATAATTTATACACTAGAATAATTTCTTATAATCTCTAAATTTTAGATACTCTTTTATTACATATAAATGTACGTATTTGATACAATTCTCAAAAAAGTACTTTAAATGTCTCCTTATGTACTTAATGCCTTCAAAATGTTCATTATGAATAATTAAGTTAATTTATTCGTAATTTTAAACGTATAAAGAATTTCTTATAAAGTACTCTCATTATATTACTTTTTGTATTATAAATCAAATAAAACCAAAAAATGAATAAGTTGTTTTTTTATTTCCACCTTTTGTATAATCAATTTACTATAGTAAATGGTCTTTTCTATGATCAATTTACTATAGGTCTATATAATAATATTTATTATAGGTTAATTTTAATGATGAAAGAGTACTCATAAGTTATTTGATACATGCGTGCGTGCGTGCTTATTAAAATTTAATTTAAGTATTCTGATTAAAATGAGCATTTTTATTTGTTTACTGGTCATTTATATTTCTTACACAAGTATTATGTTGTATATGTATTGCTCCTCATACGTTTTAGACCTTTTGATCATGAGATGTTATTATTCGAGCTTTGACTCACATAAATAATAGTAAGACGTTATAAGTATTCTCAAATAAGTTTATTTATTGTAATAATATATTTCTAATCGAAGACTATTATAATTAAATTTATTTATTAGTTCATTGAATATTTCATATTGCATTGTATGTTATTTTTCTAAAATAAAAAAAGGACAACCACAACAATTACTTATGCGGTAAAATCTAAAATAAAATAAAGTGTGACATATTAAGTAATTGACCGTCTAAATCCACATCAAAAGTAGAACACCTTATACAGACTTACTACTTCTACATAACATTGTTATAAACGAAGATAGAATAAAGAGTTTATGTTTTATTTTATCACTTTTATGTTCTCATAAGAATGAGTCTCTTATGGTCTCAAAACTATTGATGAACTCGAGAATTAAAAAAAATTATTTTAAAGGGGTTGTGTGTATAACTATTTATTTTTATTTTGTTATTTCTCAAGTTGATTTCTATGAGTATGCATCATTTGTTTGATAATTTTAATGTTTTAGTTTAAACTCAATATTTGTTTGAGAAGTGGATTTTGGTGAAATCATCATTGGTAGCGATTGCTTGATGAAAATTGAAATCTTTTTTATTATGTTGAATTGTAAAATGCATTGTTTTTTTTAATATGGGCAAAATAACATCAAAATCTTATCATTTTCGTCAAAGTGAGTTATTTCAGTCACACATTTATATTTAAATTTAACTAATAACCTTTGTTTTTGTTTGTGAAGTCTTCATTTTCTATGATGCGATTAATGTATAATTTTGAAATACCAAATAAATAATTTTTATCGAATTCAAAAAGGTAAAATTGGACCAATTTTAATGGGTAGGCCATAATCCTATTCATCTCATGAACTTTGGATTGATAAGAATGGGAAAATGCATAAGTACCTCCCCCATCCCCCCCAATCGATGATCGAAATCCGAGAGAAACACTTATACTATATTAAGGTCCTATTACCTCCTGAACTTATTTTATAAATAATTTTCTATCCCTTTTCGGCCTACGTGGCACTAGCTTGAAAAAAAATGTCAACACGCGCTGGACTCACAAGATAGTACCAGTTAATTTATTCATAATTCTAAACGTATAAAGAATTTCTTATGAAGTACTCTCATTATACTACTTTTAGTATTTATAAATTAATTAAAATAAGAAATGAATAAGTTATTTTCTTATTTCCACCTTTTTGTTTAATCAATATACTATCATAAATAATCTTTTGTATAATCAATTTACTACAGGTTTAAATTATAATATTTATTATAGGTTAATTTTAATGATGAAAGAGTACTCATAAGTTATTTGACATACACGTGCGTGCGTGCGTGCGTGCATGCGTTAGCGCTTATTAGAATTTCATTTAATTATTTTGATTATAATGAGCATCGTTACTCGTTTACTAGTCATTTTATATGTTTTTTAGACTAGTGTTATGTTGTATATGTATTGATCTTCTTAAGTTTAGAATCTTTTGATCATGAGATGTTATTATTTAAGTTTTGACTCACATAAATGATAGTAATACGATATAAATATTCTCAAGTAAGTTCATTTATTATAATAATATAATTCTTCATTGAAGACTTTTGTAATAAAACTTATTTATTAGTTCATTGAATATTTCAGATTGCATTATAGGTTATTTTTCTAAAATTAAAAAAATGGACAACAACAATAATTACTTGTGCGCTAAAATCTAAAGTAAAATAAAGTGTGGCCTACTAAGTAATTGACCGCCTAAATCCACATCGGAAGTAGAGCAACTTATACAGACTTACTACTTCTACATAACATTATTATCAACGAAAATACAATGTAGAGTTTATATTTTATTTTATCATTTTTATGTTCTCGTAAGAATGAATCTCTTATTGTTTCAAAACTGTTGATGAACTCGAGAACTTAAAAAACTTATTTTTAAGGGGTTGTATATAACTATTTATTTTTATTTTCTTATTTCTCAAGTTGATTTTTATGAGTATGCATTCATTTTTTTGATACATAATTCTAATGTCAGTTCAAACTCAATTTTTGTTTCAGAAGTGAATTTTGGTGAAATCATCATTGAAAGCGATTGCTGGATGAAAATCGAAATCTTTTATATTATGTTGAATCGTAAGTGCGCTGCTTTTTTAATATGGGTAAAATATCATCAAAATCTTATCATTTTCGTCAAGGTGAGTGATTTCATTCACACATTTATTTTCATATTTAACTAATAGCCTTTGTAATTGTTTGTGAAGTACTTCTTTTGTTATGATGAGATTAATGTAAAATTTTGAAATACCAAATAAATAATTTTTATGAATTCAAAAAGGTAAAATTGGACAAATTTATTGGGTAGGCCGTAATCCAATTCATCTCATGAACTTCAGATTGATAAGATTAAAATAAATCAAAACAAATTTAGGACAAATCATGGGAAAAAATATTAAATCTCGTCAATAATGTTTGATTTTTAAAATAAGTAACAAAAAGTCTCGATTTATTTTCTATGATGAGATTAATGGATAAGATAATAAAATTTTGGAATATCAAATAATCTTTTTTATCAAATTCAAAAAGGCTAAATTGGATCAATTTTTATGAATATATCGTAATCAGACTCATCGTGAGCTTCAAATTGATAAGATTAAATTAGATTGAAAACATTTAGGAAAATCATGAAAAAAATATTAAATATAGTCAAGAATCATTTCTAAAACTAAAGTAAATAATGAACTTTGCCCTTCTATCAATTTTTATAAAGAGAAAGTAGACCCAACAAATTGATTTTTTTTCTCAACTCAACCAAATCAATCCTTATCTAGAATAAATTAATATTTTAATTAATTTTTATATGTTAGATTATTTATATACTAGAATAATTTCTTATAAGCTCTAAATTTCAAATACTCTTCTGTTACATATTAATGTACGTATTTTGCAACTTTTTTTTTTATAAAAGTACTTAAAATATGTCTCCTTATGTACTTAATTCCTTCAAGATGTTCGTTATGAATAATCAAGTTAATTTATTCATAAAACGTATAAAGAATTTCTTATGAAGTACTCTTACTATATTACTTTTTTAATTTATAAACCAAATAAAACAAAAAATGAATAGGTTGTTTTTTTATTTCCATCTTTATTCCTCTCATGTTTTGTCAATTTTTTCTTTTCTAACTTTTTATATTTACTAGTGAACTTATTTGCATAAAGTGCGATTATAAAAAATAATGAGCTATGAATAATTTTATTAAGTATCATATAAATAAAAATATATTTACAATATAATTGTTAGATCATTATTTTTTAAAACGAAAAATAATATATAAATTCAATGCATAATTAATTTTTGAAGTTTTTACTGACATTCACTCCATAATAAACATAAAAAATATAACAACAGAAAAAAAAATCAATGTGATGATTTCTACATATTCTAACAATATCTCTAAAAAAAATAACTATAAAAAATTAATGCAATGATTTCTATAATTATTAATTACTTTAGAGTTTAGAAAAATAAAAAGTCGTTAATATAATGAAAAAATATATAACATTAAAACTTATATTAAAGAAATGACTTTTTAGTTTATTAACATTTAATATAATTAATAGAATTAAAGCATTGAGGTTTAAATGATGAAAATGTAAAGAAAAACCCCCCAAAAAAAAGAAGAAAAAAAAGAAAAGATCAATTATTAATTAATAATCAGCTATACTTTTGCAAAAATAAGAAATTCAAAAGCTACCGCTTTGCCTACACATAAAAATATATTTCTTAAATATTTATCTTCCTTGTATTCCTCTTTTTACCTTTTATTTTTGTAGTTCATATATATAATATATTAAATTTATTTTCACAAAAAAAATTAAACTCTTTCCATTAAAAAAAAAAGATGAAATTTAACAATTAAAAAGATAAGTTATAAATATAAACCTAACAAAAAAAATGACAAATTACAAAAATATAAAAAATTTTGAAAATGATTGTGATAAAGATTTATCAGATGAGAGAAATTTAGGAGAAGGAAAAGAAAAGTTTTAGGAAAATTAACTAATAGTGTTTTATTAATGATGAAAAATAAAATATTTTAATTTTCTTCAACATTTTACAACAAATTAAATGATGTTAATTGAGATAAAATTAATGGGTAGAACATATTTATTGTAATAAAAAGGAGACACACACACAAACACACACATATATATATATATAATTTTTTTTAAACAATAATAGAAATAGAAGGTATAATGTTAAATTATGATAATAAGGATTAGAGTTAAATATATTTATTTAGAAAATTATAAAAATAGAAGGTAGAAAAAATTATTTAATATAATAAATAAATTATGGTAATAATAAAGAAATATAAAAAATAATAAATTATAATAATGATTGAGAAGTTTAATATCTTTCTTTCTTTTTTTTAAAAAATAAATAAATGCCCCATCAGGGTTTATTAATCAACAAATCAAAAAGTAGTATAACTATCAATTCCAACAGTAGATCAATCACCAATAAATTAAAAGAAAAATAAACAAATGTAGAAAAATGACAAGAGCTTCACAGGTTTCCAAATTTCATATCTAGTTATCTTTTTCAATCAACCGTGCAGAAATCCATGGCTATCTTGACAGTATCATATCCGTCCGACCTTCATCTATTACAAATAATCTCATGTCCGGCCTCTAGCAATCTAATTGTATGTGTTTATATAATATTTAAAAGTTGATGTTAAAAAATTTCTCAAATTCTGTAATTAAGTGTAAAAAATAAATCTTCTTAAATTTTACAATTAAGAAAAATGTTTTAAGGTAAAAAATTGATAACTGAAGCTTTTATGTGAATGATTTGTGATGGAATGATCAAATACTATGCTTAATATTCTGCAAAAATATTAATTAATATTTTATGTTTTGATATAAAGAAAAGCAAAAAAAAAAAACCACAAAGAAATAAATAAAAATCTAGCCCTTGGAGGCATCCCACAAAATTTTAATTAGTTGGAAGAATAATAATTGGAAAATTACGCGGTTAAGCAAATTTATATTATTTAATTACTCATCTTAACTATAGTTTGCTATAATTACCACTCACGACTAACATTATACATTAATTATGTGGGCTGACTTCGAGTTTGTATAATTACCTACATTTGTATATGTATAATTCACAAGAATATACAAATTCATATGTATAATATACAATTATTTAATCAATATACATATAAAATTCACCTCTCTTCCACTCTCTAACCTCTCTTGCTCGCCTCTCTCCTTCCTCTCTCAATCTCGCTCGCCTCTCTCATCTCTCTCCCAATCTCGCTTGCTTTTTATACAAATGCATTAGAATAATCTAACCAATATACATATATAATTCACCTCTCTCCCACTCTCTGCCCTCTCTCTCTCACCTCTCTCCCAATCTCGCTCGCCTTTCTCCTCCCTCTCCCAATCTCGCTCGCCTCTCTCCTCTTTCTCTCAATCCCGCTTGCGATATATACAAATACATATGTATAATATACAATTATCTAACCAATATGCATATACAATTCACCTCTCTCCCATTTTTTGCCTCCTCTCTCGCGTTTCTCTCTCCTCTCTCCCCTTTCACTCGCCTATCTCCTTCCTATAATATGAAGCTACGAATTGTAATTATCAAATTATAGCTATTGAGAATAATTAGGCTATTCTTAAGTGGCTATATGTGAAAGTTCCTCAATAATAATTTGCTTCATATGCAGTTAATTTTCACCATACGTGATTTGATTTGTTTTTTATTAAAATAGAAAATTGTTACTACTGAAAATATAAAATATAATATAACATAAAACAATTAGCTACCAAAATTGCAGAGAATGAATTTTATGAAAAAAGATTTAATGTTTAAGTGCTACAATTGGGAAGAAAACGATTGTATACAAATTCCTTTTGAAAGAATCACTGCGATTCAAGAATGATTATTTTTAAAAAATAAAAATGAAATTGCTGCTTGTGGAAGATTGAATTTTTGACTTCGCAATCGTATTTCACGGTGTTAAAATTAAAAGGATCTGGCTGTGCAGCAGCGAGTTGTCCGTTTTGGTATTAAAAAAAAAAAACAGTTGCCCTTTAAGCATTTTTTTCTTTTTTTAAAGAAGTTACCCTTTCGACTTCAACCACTTCATATTTACTTAAACACGTTCTCAGGTTTCACTTACTTTTTTCTGGCTAGTTATGCATCTTTTATTCTTGAATGAATTTAACATCCTCAAATGAAAAAACAAATGCACGTTGCAAATATTGCCAGTACGAATTGACCAATTCAAATTAAATAAGCTGAGTACTATTGATACTTGAAAAGGAAACATCAATAGTCAGAATTATTTATCTTATTCACGCATGACTCAAACATGTCCTAGACATTTTCTTGATACCAAAAATCACTTCAGCTCCTGGTGTTGGCGTAATCCTTTGGTTCGTCATCGTCATCCCTGTAGTTCCCTTCTGATGTTTCCTCTCCGAGATGTTCATTTACAGATTGAATTCCCTGATCTGCACTAACCTGTTCTTGGCTTCCATTATATGATGCTTCAGATCTCCCACCAAATCCCGTGTTAGCGAAGCTATTATTATTGTTACTAGGAGCTCCACCAAAGTCATTCCCACTGTTGCCACCACCATAACCACCTGAGAAACTACTGCCTTGACCAGAATAATTGATGTTTGGAGTGCTGCTTCCGTAGTTGCCACCCTCAACAGGGGAACTGTTGTTCCCATAGCTGCTACTACCACCTCCATAGCTACCGTAGCCTCCAGCAGAACTGTGACCACTAGAAAATCCACCACCGTAATTGTTGGTTTGGTAACCTCCAGAACCTGCAAAATTTCTGCCTTCCCCCCCGCCATAGTTATAGCCACTACTGCTACCGTAGCCACCTCCTCCAGCAGAATTGTAGCCACCTCCTCCAGGAGAATTGTAGCCACCAGAAAATCCACCACCTCCACCTCCATAATTACTGGCTGCATAACCTCCACCACCTGCAAAGTTTCCACCTTCTCCACCATAGCCACCTCCAAAACCATCACGACGTTTTTCTGTGGCATAATTCACCTTTATCCGTCTTCCATGAAGATCCTGAATAAGTTACAAAGTATAAATTACTTTAGCACCATTACTAAAAGAAATCCAAAATTGACCAGTGAGAGCTTAATTTGCTAGTAAATATCACATTGATCGCCCAACCCAAGATGGAACTGGTAGGACGTTTGGTGGGACAGGTGCAACAGGTAAGCTATACAGATATTTAAGCGAGTGGAATTACAAGCGATAGGATTATCAAGAAGATTCTCACTCTCTACAAATAGTTTTACTCTGTAAAGTGATGACGATAATTACTTCATGAAATTTATTAAACAAACTAAAAGATGTCACTGTTCCATGCAGATACAAAGTGTGATTTCGGTGAAATATTGTCCTCTGAACTATATGCATTACAAGTAAAGATGTCCTTTCCCTATGAAATCCATATTGGTCTGTTCAAGTTCTTCTTTTTCAGATACTGCTAAAAAAATCTGTGTAGCTTGTGTTCACAAGGATACCTTTCCAACTAGAAGTAACATCATACCTGGCCATCCATGGCCTGCATGGCACTTGTTGCTTCTTCACTTGATGGAAAACTAATAAAACCAAATCCTCTGGACCTCCCAGTTTCACGATCCAGAATAACTCTAGCTGCAAAGGGGGAGGAAATAGTTTATTCCAAAGTTGAGTTAAATAACACACAGCAAAAGAAGCTGGCCTCAGAGAAATCTCCAGAGAGACTGCACACAGATCTGTCTCATGGATCATTAGAATTGAGACCTTTCACCAAGAACTAAATTGATAAGGAAACATATCCAGTTAAGACCAAAGACGTCTTGTTTCATTAATAGGAGAAATGAATTTGACTTCAACTTCATAACTAATTCAAAACAATGGATAATAATTGTTTCTTCTACATATTCACTATGCCATAATGATTGGAAGTGCTAACTTGTTTCTATTAGTAATCACCACAGACTTGATATTAGCTAATGCTGCATCTACACAGTGATTCATCCCTTTTAAATGAAATGCATAAACAGTAACCCAAGTACCTTCGATTACTTCACCATATTGAGAGAATGTCTCTTTCAGAGAACTTTCATCAGTGCCATACGAGAGACCTGCAGTAAACAATACACAATTAGAGTAAACAAAAGAAGTGAGCAAATAACAAGAGCTACACACAAAAAAAACATCTTCTCACCCCCAACGAAAAGCTTAGACGAAGACATGCTTCTTATAGTCTGGAAAAGTGAACCATTTGAGGCAGAGAGTTCCAAGTTTGCGTTTTTGCCTACACCATGTCTAAGAATATTCCCAATTTTATTGACAAAAGCCATCTTTAATCCAACCTAGTAAACCAGGACAGTAAAGATTCAGTATCACACATTCAATGTAAAAATAAACAAATATTTTTGAAGGAAGTCATCAACAACAGGGCATAAATGAACGGATTTGAAACTAGTTGGTATATGTAGTATGAATAATCAATAGATTCATCAAAGAGTTGGTATGTCAACCATCAATCTGACTCCTTTACCCAAAAACCATTAATGCAATTGAGATCATGCAACAAATATCGAAAATGGTAAAACCCTGATCTTGAAAAAGCTTAAGAAAAAAATGCTACAAATACTCAAATAAAAAAATCTGAACCACCTGAAGAAACTTACCTTTGGTGGAATGATTGCAATGAAGAAGAACACTTGTTGTCTCGTTATACCCTAGAAGGGTTTTACAAGTCCATTAATATCTCAAAATAAATGTCGGCCTTGCGATTACAACTCGATCATTCTTGGCCGTTGGATCAATATGAGGCGGTCGTCAACACAACCTTCTCGTTTTTGATTTTTTTTCATTTACTTTTTTTGTCCTTTAATATTCATTTATATATGTAAATATCATTTAAATTATCTTTTCACAATTTATTTATTATTAATCTTATTTTAACGGTAATATGAAGTTCAAGTTTACAATCATTTCTTGATATTTAATTATTAAAAAGGGATCTTAAACATTAGATTATGGTACAGTTTAGATAATTTAAACCTTGTTAAGCAATGTTGTATTTGTATCTTTTAAGCAAATGTGGTGGTTGAAAACCATAATTATTATTTATATACAAAAGTAAATCATTATTATTTTTACACATGCACTCTGATTTAAGGATGATTGTCTATATCAAACATAATAATATCTGTGAACAAGATGATTCCATTTGTTAAAAAAGAATGTTGTGGCATGTCAATCAAGATTCAAGATATGAAATCTCCATGCACAAGTAGCTTTTTCCAGGACCCAACTAGGCCTAGAGCTACTAACATTTTCCTGGTTTTGACCATGACAATGAAGTTAGCAGGAAAATTAACAACCAGCTAGCAAATAATAAGTACATGGCATTTGACCTTTTTGCACATAACACCAAATTTCTACATTCAACAAGTTATGAATTCATTTAGATTACAAAAATAGATATATCTAAATGTAAACTAGTATGATGATTGAGGATTAAGCCTGTGTGGAAGAAATCCCTGATTAGCTCACTTCCTGTGGGAACCATGTAAAGATCTTGGAGATCCCTCAAACAGATCCAAAAGGAAGTTCTCCAAATCGTCCGCAGTATACTTTATGTGCTTGTCGCTTATATGGTTGGTGTGTCTTCCAACAAATGTCCTGTATCCCTGGATAACCTTGAGTGATGTTGAGATTCGAAGATCTTCACGAAGTTGACTATCTGGGATAGACCATCCTGTCTGGCTCTTGTAGACATCCTCAAATGAGAGATAAAAGTTGTTTAGTCTATCCTTGAGAAGAGTTCTCGAGATAGAATTCGAGCCTGGATTATATAGCCCTTCATCTCTGAGGAAAGAGAGGATAGAGCTCCAAGTAGCTCTCTCATAGCTCATTGCATGATGTTGGAATTTCCAATTATGTTTTCGGATCCAACCATCACCTAGTAGTGTTCTTAGATTGGAATTCTTCACCTTCTCAGCCATGTAATGAATATTATTCATTAAGAAAAGGTGACCTAGTGACTCATCCTTGTATAACCTGGCCTTATCCTCAAGGTTGCACTCCAAGATTGAAGTGAAGGATCGAAAATGTTGAGCCAGCGGAGAAATGTGACTGCGTCTGTCTGTGTTTTCTTCTTCTCTATCAGGTGTCATGTCTGGTAAAATGGGCACTGATTCTTCCTTCTCATGGCCCTTCAGAAGCTCATCAAGTGTCTTGCTATAATCAATAAGAGTTTTCATGTAGTTCATGACATACCTCGTGAGATGGTGTATTCCGCCACCAGGAAAAGGGTTGGCTGATATGCTGGAAGCAACAGCATTTTCAAATTCCAGAAAGGTTGCCTTTGCACAATCACCCAAGCTTCTAAGAATGTCTTGGCACTCTCTTCTAACGCATAACCCCGCCTCATCAGAGTACATAGCATCAATATCTGGGATAAGATCCGCAAGCACCTCATACATGTCAAGAATCCGAATCAATTTCTCCGGTTGATGAGGGCCAATAGCTATGGCTTCACCAAAGTTCAGAAGCTGCAAGATTGAAGCTTTCGAGGCCTCAGCAAAGCAAACTGAACCAACTGCTTCCAGCTCACTAAAAATCTGATCACTTAGCCATTTTTCACTGGCAAGATAAATGCGCACAAAGATCTTCATAGCCCGTATCCACCTCCTGATTTTGGAGTTCAACGAGTTCCATTCCATCTTCAATACATCCTCGATGCTCAACTTCTCTACTTCAAGAATGAAGAGGCAATCATCCAAGCCATCTTTTCTGACATTGATAAATGCTTGAGAACATTCCCGGCCATAATTTGAATCAAACATCAAATTGGCAATGCATCTTAGGTCAGGAATAACATCTGGATGCACCAGTTCAATGATGTACTCCCCTGAACTCCTACTCATGCTATCTCTTTGAACCACATCCTCAATCGAGTCATCCCCAAACGACACAATCGAGCCATCATCCAACGTATCATCTTCACTGGAGCGAAAAGACATATGCTCCGGCTCAAAAGGCTGCCTGTTGTGAACAAGCAAATGCGTAAACTCCTCCTCAAGACGATTCATTGCTGTTTGCAGAAGATCAGTAGCCCTACGCAGAAGCTCATCTTCTTTACTACCTTTAACCAAGTTCAAACTCTCCAATCTCTCAATCAATTTTCGACCTTGATCCACATACCTCAAATACTCATAAGCTTCTTCCTGGCCACAATCCCATATCATTGACTTACCCACCTCCCAGTTCATGACCTTACTCTGCACTAAATTCAGCTCCTCCTCCAGCTCAATAAGCTGCTCCTCAGTTTCACCAGCTCCCTCATCTTCGGGTTCACTCACTCTAGTTATAGAAGACAATTGGGAACCTAGATCAGCTAAAATTTTCCTAGCATCATCCGTTAAAGTCCTATTTGACCCCAACGCTTTCACAATTTTCTGTGCAGCAGCTATTAGGTTTTCTTCTTCTTCTTCCATTAAGGGGACTGAAGATTCACAGTCTCCCATATAAATTCAAAAACCAAGAAACTAGCTCAAGCTTAATCCTAAACAGGTAAAGACTGCAACTTTTTAACTTCTACGAAATACCCAAGAAATTACAATCAAGAAAGAACTTCACCAAGAAATATTATCTGTCACCTGCAAAGATCAACTACTGTAAGAGTTAACCCAAACCCCTTTCGAGGGCAATCTAAAAAAAAAAAAGAGGCGGCTGGGTATAAGATAAGAAGACAAAAGCAGCAAACTTTAGGTTAACTAAAGTGGGAGATTTGAGGATGAAGAAAACACTGGTCAGAAGTAGAAGCAAGAAACAGAGGAAAGTGAAAATGCACAAACCTCAAAGCTCAAATCTTGAATATGCAGAAAGAGAACAAATCAGCAAACAAGATCCATATATGAAGCAGAGAGGAACTGACTCTTTTTTTAACAGTGGCAATGATCAGACAAAGAATGAAAAAGAAAAAGGTGTTTTCTTGGAGAAATGAAGCTCAAAATTAGTGCAGAAAACCGACCATCCAAAAGTATATGTGAGTTGCTGCTTCTTATTGGAGTAAGCGGCTTTCCTTTTTTTTTTTTTGGGTAATGAATTGAATAACTTTGGCCTTCGAGAATGGGCAGTGCTAGTTTGACCTTCAGTCTTTCAAGAAATATCTTGGCAACTTTTACCTATCGTTAAAGTTGCATGTTGGTTTATTACTTTCTTTTTATTACTTTCTCCGTTTAAAAAAAATAATTAATTATTTAATTTTATTTAAAATAAATTTTTTTAAAAAAGAATATTTTTTAATTTTATGATTGTAAATTAAACTTGTATCAAAATATTTTTTAATTTTGTGGCCTTAAACATGGCACATGAAAAGTTAAAGTTAAAAATTTATCAAAAAAAAAAGGAAGCATTCTTTTTGAAACAGACAAAAATGGAAATGTCACGTGTAAAGTTAAAATTAAAAATTTGTCAAAAAAAGAAAGGAATCATTCTTTTCGAAACAGACTAGAATGAAAATGAGGTCATTCTTTTTAAACGGAGAGAGAATAATATTATGAAAATATAAATTCTTAATAAGTTTCTAATTATATTAATTTTTTTAAAATTAAAAAAATTGAATACAATAATTGAAGCTTAAATACATTAAATATTGTTTCGAATTAATACGTAGCTCGAATATACTAAAGACTAGCTTAGATATATTAAATACTGATTGATTACATTAAAATATAGCTCGAATACAGTAAAAATTAGCTCGAATACATTAAATAATGAGTCAAATACATTAATATGTTGCTCGATATATTAAAGAAATAAAAAAATTTAGAGATTTTCAAAAGTAAATAGGGAATAATAGAAATAAGTGAAACAAAATGTCTATATTTCTAGAATTTGTCCAAATATTGATAAAAATTAATTAATTTATTCATCAAATATTTTTTGAAAAATTTAGAGATAAATATAAATATTTAAAAATATATTAATTACATGGATAATCAAAGAAATTTATCTGACCCTTGCGTGTAAAACTTTTTATTTACAAAAATTTACTCAATTACCTGTAAAAATTTAATACGCCACCGCTCACGTTGTAGGAGATAATAATGGTCATCGAGTTGAAAAATAAAAAAAATGTTTTTTTAGTTAGTTACAACTTAAGTACATACAATATATTAAAATATTGCGATCTTGAATATGGTGTGTTATTCAAATAAAATGGCACAAATAATTTTGTTGCATTTTATGATATTTTTTTTTAGAAAAAATATGCCTTTTTCTATGTGCAAGATTTTTATTTTTACACATAAATCATCTAAAAATGTCATTTTCTCCATTACGATAAAACATCTCTTTTTTTACAAAATTATTTGATTGTGATAATATTAATATATATAATAATAATATTTTTAGTGAAATCTTACTAAGTGTGACCCGAAGAAGGTAGATTATATGCAGATCCTATCACTACGTTATGGGATAGAGAGATTGATTTCAAAAGTTTCACAACTCAAGTGCATCCAACTTAAATAAAAGAAGGTAAAAACCTAACAGTTAATAAGAAAAACAATATAAAGTCTACTCGAAACAATAATAATAACAATATAGTATAACACTTAAAACACAATAAACAACATGTGTCAAGAACTACAAAGCAACAGAATAATGAAGTTTAAAAATAAGCTTCAACAATCAATAAACTTATTTTTAATTTTTTTTTAAATCAAGGTTGATAACTTAAATTCATGATGAATCTTGGATAAATGCTAAACAAATTAAAATGGAGTAACTTTTTGGCTTTTAATGTTGAAAAATGGACAGATGGAAAATAAGGTGATCAATTTGAAAATCACAACTTACATTGTTGACAAAGCATAAAAAGGAAGAAAAGTCTCAAGACCAATTTTCCAATACTGAATTGTTACCCAACTTATTTATTCTAAAATAATTGAGATTTTTCATAATTTGTAAAAATAAATTAATTTTCTTTCATCTTACAAGTCAAAAACTTTAGATCATGTAAAGTTTGTCAATTTGGTTACAATCTCGGATATTTAACTAACTTGGAACTTTGTACTTTAATAATTTTTTGCCAAAGGAAGTGTTTAACTTTTATTATATGCAAGACTCATGTTATGTATTATTTTTTTTATATATATATATAGAATTAAAATTATAAGGGTTTTGCCAATATTATCCACTTAATATGTTAAATTCCAATAATTTTGGTATTATTTCAATATAACAAGATAAATTAACTATCTATTGGTGTGGAAAAAAGTAACTGAAATTTATGTTATGGCATATATCAAGGAAGGTGTTTAATGTTTTAAATAGATCAAATGGATGGTAAAATTTTTAAAATAGTTATAAGAAATCAAATTGGTCGGTTTAAAAAATTTATTAAGCATTTAATGTGTCAATTTTTTTTTTATCGAGATTCAATCATTTTATCCCATAAAATAGATTATTTTTTTATTCATTTTCCATCGAATCTGTTATTGAAAAAAATGCATAACAAAAAATAATCTCTAACTTAAATAGTAAAAAAAAATTTTATTTTTTTCTATGAAAATATTATTAATTTCTTTTTTACATATCTAATCAAAATATATATGTGAAAATAAATCATAACATATGTTTTTTTAATATACATAAATGAATGTGACTTGTGAGGGTGAGTCACTATGTAGCCAACATATTGTGAACGTTCTTGGCAGCTTCATAACAGTTTTATTTTCCGAAGAAAAGTGCTAAGATAATCATGTTTTTTAAATAATAAAGAAAAGTTATAAAATTGTAGTATTACTCAGCAGCCACGAATATTGTTAAAATTAATAATTATTTATTGAAAGACATTCGTTTAACTAATTATTTTGATATAAAGTGTAGTACAAATAATTATTATGATAATAATAACCCCCACGTTGTTGGTCCAAAAAAAGATTAGACGAAGGACGACATAAATGTTGATCAATTCTGTCCTCTTCCCTAATTAGTTAGAATGTCTCTTTCGTTTAATTAAAAAAAAATACAATAAAGATCTCCACGTTTCCACGATCCAATTCGACCAATTAAACACTAAATTCTTCTTCATTTTTTTTTTAATTTTCTTCTCATGGATTGCATATATTTTACAATCTTTTTTTTTTATACTATAGTTTGATTCAGAAATTTTCGAAGTACCTCTTTGATAATCACAATAATAGTAATGATGAATTACTAGCATAAAAGTATTAAAACAAAAAAAGAATAAATTAATTGTGGTAAAGTAGAGATTAAATTTGGGGTTTAAAGGAAAGTCAACAAGGAACATAGAATTTTGGTAGAAGTTCCATTAGCACAAAAGTAGGCACTGAAATAGTCATGTGCTTTGACTTTTCAAATTCAAATTCCTAATTTGAAGACCCAACATAAACAATTTTGTTTTAATAATAATTCCTTACCACAATTTTTGCGCCTTGTTCATACAAATTATTTGTTTGGCTGTTTAAATTTCAACCTAAATTAATTCGATATTTAAAATTCAAAAAATAAAAGAATTCTTGGTGTCAATATTGTATGAAAAAATGAAGATTTTAATAGTATACATTGTTTGGATCTCATAATTTGTGTCAATATTGCATTACCTCCATCTCATTTTCTATGTCATTTTTTTAATTTCAAGAGTCAAGTTTTGACAGTAAATTTTTCATCGATCTTATAAATATTTTGAATTATCAATTATTGTGACTCATAGTACTTTTTACGTAGTTTACAAATATATAAATTTCATTTAAAAAAATTAAAGACTTTATGTGTAAATTTCTAATCAAATTTAAATCGTTTGATTCTTAAAATATAAAAGACGTTATATGAATTAAAATGGAGAGAACATAAAAAAAAAAATTTATATTATCCAAATATCCATCTCATTATTTAGTGGAGAATCGGAGATAGAATTTATGTTAGTGGCCTAAAAAAAGGACCATTTGTGTAATTATTCTAATTTATAATGGGTCCACATTGTGATGAAGACCCAAATTCAATATTCTCTTTATAGTTTGAATTTGAATTATTAAGAGATTATTATATTATTTAAATAATTTATAATGAATAAATGTAAAATTATATTTATTAAATAAAATAGAATATAAACAAATAAAGATGGATGGAAGAGATTATACTACTAATAAGAATTCTAATCCCTTTTTATTGAAATACGAAATATAAAGAAAATTCATTTTCCTAAAACACGTGAGGTAGACTTCAAACCACACCTACCTAATATTGTTACAACAAATTGATACCTTTTTTTTTCCCCAACCCAAAGTCCTATTGTAATCTCCCTTTTTCCATCAATTCTCTTTTAAAAGTTGAAACAATTCTTTTCTTTCAACTTGGCAACTCTTTAATTCTTAGCCTAAGAGTAGAAACAATTGACATTTTTGAAGCATACATAATACTAATAATAGTATAATTTATAATGTCACAACAATCATGACTTTGGAAGTGGCTCTCCTTTTAAAAATGATCTAAATAGTTGATAAGCTGCCCTTGGCTTGAATAATGGCACTTCATGACCTGCCCCTCTCACTGTTGCAAATGTTAGACCTTTGTATACCTCTGTCCAGCCCCCAACCTTACAATAACCATAACATAATAATTAAGTTGTTAATCAATATAAGTGATCATGGAAAACTAGAATTCGTTTTTTTTTTACATTACTCACCTGTTTTTTGACATACCAAGGATACCATGGAGTTGTGGTAGATAACTTGAGCTGTGCTAGGGAATACCTTGTCGCGGTAACGGGTACAACTGAGTCTACATCACCACTGCAAAACAAAAAAATGATCAAATGGAGTTGCCCTGGAATTTTGGGAAAATGTTTTCAACTCAATGTCACATACCTGAAAACCCAAATTCTCAATCCAGCAGCAATTAGTTCCTGGTAGATTGGGAGAATCGAGTCATCTGTATCATTCCAGTTTCGATTCAATGTCTCACTGTAAACATATATCAATCAGTTGTAAGATCAATCAACATAGTGGGAGTTTGGAAGACAAATTATTTACCTGCAGGCTGTCCATTTATAAGGAATTCTTGTTGTATTCGCGTGCATAGCTTTCTGCACATCAGGCCTGTTGTAGTAAATTTCTGCATACTTCTCCGTGCAAGGATCATAACCTGATAGCTGCTTAAACATCTAATTGATGGAAATCCAAAAAATCTCTTTAGTATACATTACAAAATGTTGCATTTTTCATGTTGTGTTACACATATGTACCTTGTAAGGTCGGTGGGGTAAATTCATGGTCTGTCTAGTTGAAGTGCTACCATCAGAATTGTTACAAGGAGGAGCATAAATATTGTACTGATCGATGTTCCCAAATTCTTGATCCATCGCATAGTAGTACAATGACTCACACTCGTTTGATTCTTTATGGCGTTTGAAATCACAAGTGTTGACCAATTGATTGTATGTCTTATCAGAGATCATAGCATGGCTCCACCAATATGTCACAGTTCCTAAGTTGTCATAGTAATTATCTGTCACAGCATTTCCCACCTGCATTTTGATAAACATGGAAAATTTATCTCAAACGAGTTTCGAGATGTTATTTCAATTAATTAATACTCCAATGTGTAGACATTGAGAGATTACCATGAATCCTTTGAGGTTGATTGGGTTCTTAGAGTTGGCATTGTAATGAACTATTTCTCTGGCTAGCTGAGGGACATAATGACCAGCATAGCTCTCCCCTGTGATGTAGACTTCACGATTTCTGTAGCGTGGGAACCGATTCATCCAGTGGATAAGGAACTGAAGTGAGTCCTTAGCTGATAAAAATACACAAAAGAGTCAGCATCTCATTCAAATTAATCATGTATATACCCATATGAATTAATCACTTAACTACAATAAATTAACAAAGTTAGTGCAAAAAACAGGTGCGGATAAGGTTTTTCCAAATCGATAGGACAAGACAGAACAGAGTACTAATATGATCAAGCACTCAAGTCGCATAATATATTTCAACGATTAAGTCAAATCAATTACTTGGAGAAGATTTTCGTTTCAGTGGCGAATATTTAGCTGTTTGATTGATTGAATAGTACTATAGTGGTGATAGTAAAATTGACTCCAGATAGCAACATGTAAGGTAGCTAACACTTGCAGCATTGACTCCAAAAATCATAAAGTAGGCCACATTGCAATTGAGTGCTAAAATGCACTTTCTCATGTGCTCCTAAAATGGGCACTTTTGACACAATTGATTACACAGAGGAAAAGTCATGAGCAAGCATGCCACCATCACTTCAGTTTTATACTAGATTAGTAGTTATTAGAGAATAAGCAAGCAAATATGATTAATTTGTTTTACTAACATGTTCCATCCGTTCAAGTTTAAATGGATTGCATTATGATCCAGTCGTAATCGTTGACTTGATTAATGTAACTGGTTGGATAGACTTATAGCTTATGACTTATAAGCAAAAAACGGCTATTGCATATAAGTCATAAGTTAAAAATACTAACTTGTAATTATTCAGCTTAAGAATACTTTCCTGAATTTTCACAAACTGTACAAAAAATGGTTAAACGCTATTTAAACATAAAATCACTTAAAATAAGTCCATCCAAACAGGGAAAAAGAGAGAAGGTCGGGTCACACATTGAGCGAATTGCGTTATGATATATTAATTAACCCATTTAAATCCAAAAACCTTGTTCATTTGTCACGTTTACTCAGGGGCAGGTATGCATCCATCACTTTCATGTTTACTACATTAGGAGTTAGAATAAGCACCCCAAATATGACTACAAATCCATGGTCAATCAGTCTTCAGATTTGAGACATTTCTAAGCTAAGAAAAAAAATAATTTAATTAGCAACAAGATAAAAGAGAGGGCTTAATCAAAGTCAACAATATGTTCGTACCAGTGCGAATATCCCCGGTGTCAAGGAGATCAGAGGACCTATTGCTGTAGGAAAATCCAACCCCTGCTGGAGTTTCAAGGAATAGTAAATTTGCCAATTTGTTCCATGAAAACTTATTCAAATACAGTCCCGAAGCCGTCTTGTTTATCCTGAATGGCCCTATTTCTTCAGATGCACCATAGGCCACTGAAGAGCATCCTGGACCTGTTTTTCCCAATATAAATTACTCAGTTTTTTACACAATCCGCACAATATTATCTATAACAATTTATATCATCCAGTTTTTTCAGTAGATCATGCTTATTACAAAGCAGAGACGGAACTAAAATTTAAAACTTATGAGTTCAAGTTTCTCGTCATTCCAAGCTTTTGGTGCTCTAAAGTAATGATTTTTTAGTAACTCAGTTGGTTAGCTACATTAGAAGAATTTCAAATGTAGAATGAATTAAATATTGAAAACTTTAAAGTTTAAAGACGTCACATGTACATCTTGAATTCACCTATGGTTAAAATTTTTATCAGAGTGTCAGTCCAGAAATCTGAAGTAGTAGCAGAAATTACTAGGACTAAAAAAATATAAGGGGTCCCCGCAGAAGAGTGTGTCTAGCTCCTTTATCACATACAGTTGAGATGAGCACATGTATCTAATAATGAACAATATGGTCAAGAAATTAAAACCTCATTTATAAGAAAATGACGACAGATCCCAAACAGTACTAAGTTTAGTTGGCTACAATTTAATGTTATCAACATAATTCACGGTAAAGAATCTTTCCTATTCTCATTTGAAGACACCTTATTTCTGAGGTCAGGGGCAGGGATGCAACGGAACTCCTTTGTTGAAATATTACTATAATAGTGATGAAAATAAGGGTATAAAATATTACTATTATCTATTTGCATGTATTAAAATTGTTCAAATCCATTAGTTAAAGTATCCTTGCCTTAAAAGAATGAAAAAGTTATACATGAGATGGGACCTCTTTATAAGGCTAGTATAATCTTTTTTTGGAATATGAATACGTACTATACATAATTTTATAAGTAGCAGAGAGTATGACTTATTTTACTCGATGTTGGGCCTCGAATTTTGTACCAGATGCCCAGCATTAGGCGTGAAATATATGTTAACGAATTAAAAAGGCTCACATGGATGACCTCATTTAAAACTTGGTAATCCTTCTCCCTTCAGGCTAAATTTCGGGGGCGTGAGGCTCAATACCTATAATTTTACACTTAAAAAGATAAAAATTATATTACTCTGTGAATCCAATCCCCTTATTTAAATCATTGGCTTCGTCATTAAGATCCAACCTATGTCCTGTGCGAAGAGCATCATGCCCATAACCAATGCATCACACAGTTCAACTGAATTCAATAGTTTTGAGAGGTAATGATTGAACTTATGAAATTTAAAATTCGAATATGTTTTTAAGGAGGCTGTTAGGTAGCTGACATGGGGAAGGTGGTTGCGGAAGCGTAATTGGTGTGGGCATCTATGTTAGACCAGTCTGGGCACGAAATGAAGTTGAAAAATTAAATGAGGAGTTGGTTGTAACAGCATTGATTTTCACTGCGTGCAAATATTAATGTGAAGAGAGAGAGAGAGAGAAATAGCAACTGGCAAAGATAATGTCTTATCTGTTCATGGATAATGAACCATATCAGTCGACAGTTTAGTCATGACTAAACTAAACGGCCCCCCCTTTCCCAGTACTCAACTATCAAATACCTAAGCTAAAAACCCTCAATAATTAACCGACAAAATGACTTTTAAATGCACAACACATAATGTATGTATGAGTCAAAACACATAATCAATAACGAGTGAGACTTTTCTCTCGATCTCAGTTTCATATTAAAATCCAACTAAATTGAATAATCGCTGTTTTAAACAGAAACATATAGTTAAAAGAAATAGAAACCTTTTCTTTTAAGTCCTTTTTAGTCACAGGAAAAAGAAGAAAAGGAAGGATGAATAGAACAGTAACCAGAAGTTCACGTAATCATAATTAGTGTTCCATTTCCCGAAGAAGTTATGTATGTGTCAGACATTAGACCTTGAGGATACGGGGCGTATGCGCCAAAAATAGTTATTATCTCCTCCATTTTTACTTTTTCATCAAAATTAACGATCGATCATACACTAAAAATGAAATATAACAAGTAAAATCAAACATAGAAAAAAATAGAAAGGAACTTTTCACGTAGAAATTTAAGAGAGATCTGACCTCCATTAAGCCAAATAACCAAAGGCTTAGTAAGTGGTTCATCAATAGCTTCAGTAAGCCAGTAAAATAGAGCTCTTCCAGCAAACTGATTGACAGTGACATACCCTGAGTACTGATGGAACGAAACTTTGGGTTGTCCAGGCAGCGATATTATTCTATCAGCGTCTTCTTCATCCTGATATTTGTTTAACTTTGCAGCACTCACACATACAATTGTTGCTAAAATCAAAAGCAAAGCTAATCTTCGTTTGGCCATATTATTGTTGTTGAGAAACTGAAAGAAATAAAGAAATTTGCTATTTGTGTGTGAATAGCAATGAGGTGATGATATAGGTCATCAAGGGCGGGAGTGTTATGTTAATGGCCGCTGAGCCTCCAATAAATAGGAGAGAGAAATTAGTAGAGCAACTATTGCATGAGTTAATGATATAGACGCGTTCGTCATTTGCTTGTGCTCCGTTTAATTTCTGTTTACTGACACACACGCACTTAATACACATACATAATTCCTTTCCTTTTTATTTTATCAATTCTAGATTAAAATATTAGATATTTTTAATATATAAATAAAACTGTTTTATGCTTTTAAAAAAATTAATATTTGATCGATTGATTGATTATCAAATATATTTTCACTAAAAAAAATGAGAAAAAACAAATTACTTAATTAACAATTCGAGTTTCATGTCTTCTCCCTTATACAATCGACGCCCCAATCCAACCTTCCACCACCTCAGGTCCTGTTAATAATATTTTGTTAGATGGCATATAAATAATTAAGAAATAATATATTTCTACGAAAATATATTTATTTTTCAAGAATATTTTTGAGAAAAGTAGCATAAATAAACATTAAAAAAAAACATTTTTTTTGGTACTTACCAAACAATCACCGGGACAGTATGGCTTCAGAGTGAAAAAACATAATGAACAAAATATTAAAAATATGTTTCTGCGTGAAGCCAAGTCTTTTTAATTTGTTGTTGTAACTTGTATCCATGCTGCATCATTTACGTACGTACTTAAAGTTAATTCAAAAGATAAGACGTATTACTTTGACATTATTAGCTCAAATGAAAAAAAATTACTTGATAACTACATATAACTATTTAAAGTAATTTCAATTAATAACTATTAAAAACAAGACAAATACCTAATATTGATATGTTATTACTCCTTTTATTCCCTTTTACTATTCCGGTTGCAAAAAATAAATAAATTTATGAAGAGTTTATTTGTTAAATTCCCCTATTTAGAGATACTAAAACTGGAACTCTAATAAATTTGAAAAGAATGTGTACTTAATGATAGCCATTTCATTAATAAAAGAATATAATTAAAACATCACTCGTAATTATTTATACTATCATTACATATAAAGTTAAATTATTCCACTACATCCTTAGTCATGTAGGGCACAATTTGAAACATTTGATTTTATTTTTTTTATAATTTAATAATACATAAAAATAAAAAGATTTAAAAACAGACTTGTTCTCATGATCATAAGAAATTATTTTTCGAACAAATAATTTTAATCTGAATATTATTTTTTTTTTTAAAAAAGAAATTGTGGAGGACCAAAGTCAAGTCCAAGCACTAATTACATGATATAAGAGAACATAACAATTATTATTGCAGATGATTATAACGCTGATTATGTAGTTAGGTACATTTATTTATTATTAAGAAGCCGCTTGACTATAGTTTTTGAAATTTTTGAATAAACCAAATTAGTATTCCTTCTTCTATATAATTGTGGGCACACATAATTTCATTATCTATCAAGGGCCGCAATCCACCCCCACCTCTAATTATTATAGAAAATAATAAACACATTGCATAGGTCCAAACTATATTTGTAAATTTTTATTTTATTTTATATCTATATTAAGTAATAATTATTGATTTATTGTCACATAAGAAGTATATTATATTAACCGACTTAAAATTTGAATTTAATTGTACAACACATCCTATCTACTCTTGTCTTGTCTGATGTAAGTGAACCAAACAAAGAGAAAAAAATACAACAATTAATTATTAATAATTAATAAAGAATTAGATATTTGCACGGATGCTTATCATATGATTTTATATTTTATATTTTATATTTCTGTTAGGGTCAAATAGGGCCGAACATCTTCCGTTAATTCCTCTTGTAATTAGTGGACATTTTGTTGCAAATAGTCAAAATTAGAAAATATGATAAAATAATTAAAATTAATTTTTATTCATTTTCAAAACACTTTTTTAAGTTAATAGATTGAATAATAAATTTATAAAATAATAATATTTTATGATTTCATCTATATTAATTTAGTGAGATTATAATAATATTTTATAATTTTATCTATATTAATTTAGTGAGCTTTTAATTTTCGTTCAATAGTTCAAGTACTAATCTTGTACTTACTGATAAGAGATCTTTTAAAACAATTTTTCCTAATATTAAAAATAATTTTTACAGCACTACCAATGAGTTCGGAGTCTAAATGATATAAAATATTAATAAAAATTTAAAAACGGTATATAAAATTTTATATTAATCAAAATGACAAAATCACAGGAACAACAGCGATTTACTCTACCAGAAAAAGCAAAATCACTGCTACTGTAGCGATTTTGTCAAATGTGATTTTTTTTTAAAAACAAAAATTCAAATCGCTACCTTGGCAGCGATTTTCAATTTTTTTTTTTGAAAATCATTGCCTAGGCAACGATTTCCATTATTAAATTTTTTTTGTAAAGAAAATCGCTACCTAAATAGCGATTTTCAATTATTGTTTTCTTTAAAAAAAATTGTTTCAAAATCACTGCCTTTGGGAGCGATTTACATTTTTTTTTAAAAAAAATAAAAATCGCTGTCTTTTTTTTAAACAAAATTAAAAATCGCTACCTAGGTAGCGATTTGAATTTTTTTAAAAAAAAAGAAAATCACATTTTTCCGGTGAAGTAAATCGTTGTTATTCCAGCGATTTGCCGTTTTGGTTAATATAAAATTTTATATACCGTTTTAAATTTTTTGTTAATATTTTATACCCTTTATATATCGTTTTCGTTTCATATTTTACTTGTACTACGTTGATCTCATACACTTCTTAATTTTAATTTTTTTTGATAATAGGCATATTATACCAATTAATCTTATTAATAATATTTTGAAAATCTAATTTTTACTTCTATTATTTTATGTAGTTATTCAATAAAAAAAATGAAAGATGGTGAAATTCTCTTAATTTGCTTAAATAAATATTTAAAATAATAGAAAGAGTATATTAAACCTCTTCATTTTAGAAACTTCGGAGAGTACTTAATTGACATAACGTTCGTGTAAGTAGGCATAAATAAATTCCATAAATTAAATTGCTGAATACTCATTATGAATCAAAAGCTAGTAGTACATGCTCGTTAGTTATATATAGAAGGTACTACATTCCATTTTACGTGTCATATTTTTTGAAAATTTAATTACATAAATTATTATTAACTTTTTTATATATAATTTTTTTATTATATTAATATAAAAGAAATTTAAATTTAAATATTTTTTAAATTATTTTTAAACATTCAAATTTAAAAATATTAAATCAATCATTTTAGTTTCAAGTAAATATGTGACAAATAAAAGAAAACGGCACACAAAATTGTTAAAAGTAAATATTATTATGATCTATTGTAGTATGTGTTAGTTTGTGAGTGGCAAGTGATGACCAAACAAAAAATGCATAGGCAGTTGGATTAACTGAATTCTCAAAAGGATCAAACTTAAAAAGAATATATAGTTTGTCATGGTCATGAATCGTGATCATATATTATATAAGCAATTTTGGTTTTACATTGCTATAATTAAAAATAAGTTAGTATAACAATATATTGTTTGATCGATTATAAATGGAATAAATTCATCAAATTAAATTCAAATAGGGTTCCTTTTCCCCTTAAATTTAGCAATTGGTTGATGAAAATATTGACTAACATCACTTTTGTGACCCCTCTCTTACAATTTTCTTACGTTTCAATCATTTGGCTTCTAATGATATATAGTGCGGGAATATGAGTTGTTTTGCCATCTCGTATGTCTTTTATTTTCCAATATTTTATTTTTTTACTTATAATTATTTATTTGACATATGAATCATCAATGATTGTCGTCATAAATGAATATAATTTTTTTTATTAATCAGAGATTTTAACTGTTTAAATATCAAGAAAAATTGTTAACCACATTAAGTTTCTTTTTTCATGAGGCGTAAATTTAAATTAATTCATAATTTTTTGCTAAGTTATAATTTTTGGGATAATTATTAAGTAAATAACCTACTTCATCCTTCTCTTGCCAAGTGAGTATGACCCTTTTTACATCATAGACTTTTTTTTTTAGCAACCACAACCTAAAATGTTGTAGATATTGGATGCCATTTATTGTATTATCAGTAGAATCAAGGGCTATATTTATGTAAACTTTAAAAATATGGATAAGATTTAAATAGTGATATAAAAAAGGGTATTTATATAAAGTCATCAAATAGATCAGAGTTTAATATAAATATCAAATACTAAAAAATCATGAACACACCTTCAATGGCTTCATTTGATAAATCTAAAAAAAAGTACAAAAATAACATTTTTTTTTAAAAAATAATTACTAGTATGCTATACTCATAAGAATCATCAACTATAGATATGTTTTGAAGCTACTTTATAGTCTAAGACGTGAAAAGTAATGCAGATAATTGATTGAGCAATATTAATGATAGCCTAAGTTGGAGGAACTATTTCGAGCCCACAAATAATTTGACGTCACTATTGAAATATACTTATTTTTACTGAAATTTTTCTGTTAGAAAAATATTGACCGCATTATTTCTACGGATATTTGATCAACTCGGAAAATAGAAAAAAAGAAAAATGCAATTTTTTCATACAAAAAAGAGAAAAAATTTCCACCATTTCAGTGTGAATCAATTTTTCACCGTATATTATGATCTACTTTGATGAAAAATAACTAGAAAAATTGTGTTTTAAAACATAAATTTCTCACTGATTTGGACGGAAATTTTTTTTGTTAGTGCATGGATGTCATGGCTGTGCAAGATTAGTTATAGTTTAATTATGGAATACTAGGGGAGTCCACATAATATAAGTTCATAATATTAAAGATATTCAAAAAAAGAAAGAAAAAAAAAACCTTCAGTATAAATTGAATTGATTAGGTGGTGTGAACTATTTACTCATCATCTACCTGTTTTTCCCCAGTTTGTTTACAGCTCTTTTCCTGAATTTATTTTCATTTCCAACGAAACAAAGAACAAATTTCTTCAAAGTCTCTCACTTACTTTATAGGGTCGTTTTAATTAAAAAGTAAGTTATTGATGTATAGTGTATATGATCAAAATCACATAATTTTAATTAGCTATCAAACTAATATAAGAAAACTGTGAATTACATGAAAATTTTCTGAAAAATATATGAAAATTAGCAAATACTTATTTTCATAAAAAAATTCATATTAATTATCAGAAAAATTCTCGTGTAATTCATATTTTTTTTGTTAGTGAACGTTTCCTTAATTACTTACCAAATCATTAACATATGAGGAAAAAGATGTAGTAGTAAAAGAGTAAATGATTGGCAAGATTAACGTAGTAAAAGACTAGAAGGTGTAAAAGATCGTAATCCATGAAGGGACAGAGAGTTTGTGCAGCCCAAACAAGTGAGTCATTCGTGGTCACAATATAGTGATAATGGCCATTATTTGGCATCATCATGAGATTGCTCAACCTCACGAAAGTCGTCATAATAATAATAATAATAATAATAATAATATATTCAATATAATTTTACACATGAGATATGAAATGAATAATTAAATGAGTATTATATTATCTTTGATAGATTCTCAGCTGGTAAAAAATCAATTTTCAATTTTTTTTTTTGAAAGAAATACATTTAACAGTACAAAAAACACGTTAATTTATTGTTAAAGAACAAAATTAGTATAGTTGTATAAATTAAATAAACAAAAGATATACATGTATATAAATACTTTTATCACAACAAAGAAATTTGCATATCATTTCAAATAAATAGTGAGTACTAATTTAGAAATTATTTTAAAAGTAAATATTTATATATCAAATTATTTTGAAGTTTGAATAACAAGTTTCAATTCTTTATCAAGTCAGTTCACTTGTAAAACTTTATGTGTTCCATGTCAACTTCAAAATACCCCTTTTTAACTTCTGTTTAAGATATTCCCTTCTTAAAAAAATAAAATAAAAGAAATAAATCATTTTCCCTAAGTATTTCAAATTAAGCTAGCGTTTAGTCATAAATTTTCAAATATTCGAGAAAAATTTTATCATGTGTTTAGCCATAATATTTCAAAAATATATTTTATTTTTTTAGAAAAATATGATTTATACCTATAAGTTTTTTAAAATATCAAAACTAATCATAAATTTGTATTACAAATTATTTAGATGTTCGTTGCAACAAATAATAAGTAGTGTCAATGACACTGGAGCAATGTGGTAGTTTGAAATGAATGCAACAAGTATCATTTTCATACATTGTGAAATAGACAAAGCACATGTCTTTGTTACCATGAGTCGATTGCTCTTCATTTGCATCAATAACTATATCATCACTTTCATATTCACTGAATATTTCATCACTACTTTGGTGTTCACGTACAATTTATGTAAAAAGATAAAAAGTTTGGAGTAAAATTTCAATTTTCAAACGATCCCAAATAATGATATTTTGACCAAATACTAAAAAAAACTAGTATTTGAGAATTTGAAATATTTACCAAAAAAATGACAAAATTATATGGACAAACATTATTTGTTAAACTTTTCTCTAAATATTATTTGAAAAATCTATGGCCATACGGACCCTAAATTTAAGATGGACAATTTGGGTGCTCGCTTACTTGGTGCTTACTTGTCAAAGAAAATTCAATTTTTTTTAAAAAAATTTATATTAAAAGATTTTATTTCAGAACTTCATCATTTATTTTTTAAAAAAGTGGATTTTAATGAACTATCGGATATAAATAAATATTTTTTTTCATTGCAACTATACTATTTTATATAATCATTTCATTCGAATGATATTCAATATGTACAAGATATAGTTGGCACTTGCAAATATTGAAGTCATTGCGAGTGATTTGTATACATTTATTGGAATAAGTTAGTAATACTTTTGACTTCTTCCGATGGCAACTTGTAAGACTCATAAAAAAAAAAAATGGTGCAATGAATAGTGGTAGTAATGATTTTCTGCCAATTTTTGGTAGCTCTTCATCTCATCGATTCTGGTGGTGTCAAAGTGTTACCTGCTCTACTGCTGTGTTGACTGTTTGAATTGTTGCAGAAATTGGTGTTAAACCTATAAAACCAGTGGTCCCTTACTAAGTTACTCATTCGACGTACGTGACATAATTTAATTTGATACGATAATTTTTTTTAAAAAAAATACTTTGAGACTTGTAGAGTAATCTAAAAAATTATAAGATATATGTCTGATTTTAAATCATTTCATTAATGATTTAAAATAAAATAAAAAATTAAATATTTTTTAACCATAATAAGATAAACAAACTAACACTATAATAAAAATAACTTTTAGCGACATTAAATATTGACATTAATAAAGAGTGCTAAAATTTTTATCGACGTTAGTTAAGTGCCATTAGAACTTATATTGCTAAAAGTTTTGGGAACATATATAAAGAGTGACAATTATCGTTAAAAATATATATATTTAATGATAATTAAAAATTAAATACCGCTAATAATTATTTTGTTATAATAAAAAAAAAAAAAGGTGTCGCGTAGCTTTGGGAAATGAAAAAACTATATTTGATTGATACTATTCTGTCACCCTTTCTATAAAATAATTTTTTTACTATTGACCTATCATAATCTTAAAAGCAATCTGATTGCTGGATAATGATCTCAGTTCCCAACATCAAATGTTTTTTTTTTAAAATTGTGGTGTTTGGATAGTTAAATTTGTCACCTTTCATGAACCACAAATATTAACTACGTCATTCATTTCATTAAAAATGATCTGATTTGATTTGAAATAAAGTTTAAAAATATAATAAAAAAATTTAAATCATATAATTTCAAATTAAAGTAAAGTTAAATGTACAAATTATTCTTTGATCTCGTGGCCTTAAAACATGTCATGTGAAAGCTGAAATAAAAAACTTAAAAAAAAAAAGATCATTCTTTTTAAAATAGACTAAAAAGAAAAAAAACCATTCTTCTTAAAACGGATGAACTAGTATTTTTATCTTTACTTAAATTTGAACGTGAAAGACTGAAAGTTTCATAATTTTCGATTCACTTAATTGATATCTAGATTATATCCTTAAGTATATTTTTTTTGACATTGCTTTTATCAAACTTAAATTAATAATATATGATAATACTTGTAATTATTTTTCAAGAAATTGAACAACTCTGTTTGTTTTCCCTTGCCTTAAAACAATATAATGCCATGTGCATTGTGCATTGACTTATTTAAAGGATAAACATCACCTCTAAAAGTGCGCACTACCTTTAACTTATCATTCAACTATGCTGAACTATAAAAATGTTACGCACTTAATTTTAAATTTTATTCAATATATTACAACAAAGTAAAAGAAAAAAAGGACCACAACTCTAATATTGGTCTTACAAAGAATGCTACAAGTAAATTAATTTTTCCATTTTTTAATAACTATGGTGTCTAGTAGAGATGCTTATCGGGTGATTTATTTGAATATTTATTCTTAACAATTTAATAAATTATTCTTTTATTTTTTTAATATACTAATCTACTAATAAAATATATCAAATACAATATGAATGGATTGATTATTTGACGGAAAAAAAACTTATCCACACCATTAATTTGATAAATCTAATAATTAATAAATCAAATAAATTTATTTAACGGTTCGATTATAATGTTAGTTTAAATCACACTAATGCATTTTAATTGATTGAGAAAAATGATAATGTTAGTTTAAATCACACTAATGCATTTTAATAGATTGAGAAAAATGTATGTTACCTCTTATCAATATAATTAAGTAATTTTAAACAAGGAAAAATGGTTTAATATACCCCTTAACTTTGTCATTTCGAGCTGATATACCTCTCGTTATAAAAGTTGCTCATATATGCCCTTACCGTTATACAAACGACTCACATATACCCCTGCCGTTACAAAATGGCTCACATATACCCTTCATTTTACGGAAGTTAAAAAAATAGTTTAAAATTTATATTTATTACTTCTATTTTTTAAAAAAAATTATTTAGGGGTATATATGATTCTTCTATCAAAGTTTAAGGTATATTTTAATTTTTTTCATACATAAATTATTTTTTGACTTCTTTTATTATAATTATTTGAGTTTCTTATTCTTATTCTGTTTTTTCTTTTTCATTCCTTAGTTTAAAGAAAAAAAATTTAAACTATTTTTTTGTGTGTATTGTAATTTAATTTCGTATTTGAAGAAAAAAATTGGTCATCTACAATAAGTTTTACAAGAATATTAGTGAAACATAAATAAATTTGATCATCAAAATAATAATTATAAATTAGTCATTGAAACAAAAAAAGTCAAAAAAATATATTTGACGAGGATTAAATTTACTATATAAGATTATATTTTTTAGAAAAAAATAAAAATTTAGATTGAATTTTTTTTATTTCCGTTAGAGGAAAAAGGTATATGTGAGCCATTTATTTACAAATAGAGATATATATGAGCCACTTTCATAACAAAGAATATATCAACTCTTAATGACAAAGTTGAGGGATATATCAAACTCTTTTCCCTTTAAACAATTAAGTCCAGACAAATTTGAGAAATTACATGCTCATGTTATTTTTTTTTAATCTTTATAAGATTTAAACTTCAATATTTTCTATTGCATACTTTATTGATTATTTACTAAAAACAAACATTTTCCCGTTGGATATAAAAAGACATTCTAGAGTAGTCTAATTACCTTCTTTTTTATTTTAATCAATTAAAAAAAAAAAAAAGCAAAATTGCGTTTGTCTCCACTTGACCCAGCCCCAAAAATTCGACCGTTGAAACCCTTGCTGAACGGTCGTCTTTCTGAATATAAATTAATAATTCACTCTCACTTTCTCTTAATTCAATTGTTCTGTCTATCTCTTCTCTGCTATTACAAATAATAGTTTCATCAATGGAGGGAATTGCGGAATTACCAAAATCTGCCATTAATGAGGAAACAGTTGCATCAAAAGCTCCGATGAATGAATTAGCTGAAAAGATTGTTGTTGCTGAAGAACCAAAAACACCGCCATTGAATCGACCAATGATTGTTCTTCCCAATTCTCCAATCAACACCCCTGATCGACTTAAAGTCCCCAAACCATTTAAATATCCTGAGAGGTACAGTAATTTACTTTTTTTTTTCTCCTCTGTTTTTAACACTATATATGCACAATTCATAGAGTTATAAATTCAAAATGAGTAAAAAAGAAATTGTTTTTTTTGTACAGGTACACAAGTCCAACTGATCAAATGATGTCTCCAGTTTCGAAGAGGCTTTTGATTGGTAGAAGTAGAAAGTCGAGCACATTGTTGCCACCCTCCAAAAATCGACAAGGTTTACAGCTTCAGGAGTCACTTTGAATTGTTGATTTATTGTGACTACTATTATTGGGGGTTTATGCTTATTTTTACATTCATTCATGTAGAAAAGGGGTAACAGTATTGTTATTTCTATATCGTTCACCAGACTTGACCTACCAAGTCTTGTAGGGATCATGTAGAACTTGTTTTCATGTAGATTTCACTTTTATAAATCATTCTGCAATCACAAAGTTTATTGGAGAAAACAACCACTCTCTTAGGATCGAAATAATTAGGTGGAATGTGAAAGTAATCAAAGCAAATCACGAAAAAATACGAGGAAGAAAGACATACGAGAAAAATACATGAAAAGACATAAAAATTTAATCTGGTTCGATTAATCAGTGTACAAGCGAGATTGGAGACCACCTTAATGATTGTTCGTAATGGGCCTACCGTTTAACGTATGTATGTCACGTAATTTTTGTTTTTGTACCTTGACTGTACCTCATCCCCTCTCCCACCCTTTCTATCTATCATTAGAATTAGGGCGGGTGGCGTACCTTACTGAGTACACAGAGAAGATGTGATTACAAAACATACTAATTTACTCGAAATACACAAAAGTGATAACAAAATAAATTCTTCCCCTAACCAAGACTCTCAAACCCCCAAATCTACATTGTGAAATTACTATGTTTGAAGAAATGAATCTCTATTATAAAGTTCTAAACATTTTCCTATCACGGATAAACCAATTATGAGAATTTTCTATTCTTTTAAAAAAAGAAAAACATACTTATAATAAGAAACTTATGACAAATAACCAATAGACTTATGACAAAAACATACTTATAAAACTTAAACAGACTAAATTTTATTGTTGTAGTCACAAATGTATATTACACATAATATGTCACATCTTAAAGATTGTCATAACTTCTTTCACTCGGCCTAAATTTATATTTTCATATCATAAAATCTGTTAAGTTTATGTCCGCGCAAAATCTAAAAAATTTATACAATACAATTCTTAAGGAGAAAAATTAGAGACCAACTTATTTGAAGGACAAAAGACAATTTCATAGGGAAAATTGTGTATAATGACAAATTAATAATTCAAATTAAATATTATAACAATACTTTGATTTAGTTATGCCCTGTAGCAAACTGTTTGTCAGTCGTTTCTCTCCCTCAGACTCTCGCTCACCACTCTCCCTCTATCGCTTGCCTCTCTCGCTTTTATACAAACAGAAATGTATAAAATGTTTTTGTGTTTGTATAAATCGAGAGAACATTATATATATACAAATATTTTCGTTCTCTTTTCTCCCTCTCCCAAATCTCGCTCGCCATCCTCGTCTCTCTCACTTGTACAAACAGAAACGAAATATATAAATTGCATTTCTGTTTGTATTAAGCGAGAGAAAATTGTATATAAACATGGAAATACATATATCTTCGTCATATACACTTATAATTATACAATACAAATATTTCCCTACCCAATTTTCTTTTATCTTTCTCTCTTTCTCATTTTATACACATACAAATTATACAATTGATCTTTTGTATACAACTGCTTTCTTTTGTATATGTATAGCGAATTATACAACTGGTTTCTTTGTATATGTATAGCGAATTATACAACTTGTTTTTTGTACATTATATTTATGTTTGCTATAGAGTGCAATTATACAAAGTATAACTATAGCATACAAATATGATTTTTATGTTTGCTATATGTGAAAGTTACTTAATTTTATATGGGACAGCTTTCACATATAGCAAACAAAAAATTCATATTTGTATGCTGTAGCAAAGTTTCATAATTGTGCTCCATAGCAAACATAAAACTGCATAATTCGCTATACATAAACAATTGTATAATTCGCTGGCCTAAATTGTATAATTCGCTGGTCTATTTCGCTGCAATTGTATAACTTGCTTTGCATACAGTTGAATCGAATTAAAATGTATGTATATTGCATAATTATAAGTGTATAGCAAGAAGATATATGTTTTTCTCGCTTTATACAAAAACAGAAACACAATATATACACTTCTGTTGTATAAAGCTAGAGAAAATTGTATTTCACTGCAATTGTATAATTCACAATTGTATAATTCGTTGACCTTTTTCTCTGCAATATTTGAAGTAAAATGTTTGTAAATTGTATAATTAAGTGTATAATACAAAGATATACATTTTTGCATGTGTATATACAATTTTCTCTCGCTTTATACAAAACAGAAACAGTATTATACACTTCTGTGTATAAAGCGAGAGAGGCGAGCGAGAATGGAGAGTGGCGAGCGAGATTTTTGGGAGCGAGACGCTGACAAATTTTAGCTAATGTTTGCTATGGAGCACTTTTAAATCAAACCCTAGCTATTTCATTTATTTTAGGTTATTAGTTTGCTATTATATATAATTTTCCCTTTTTTATGACCAATAGGGCCTAGGAAAATTTGGGTTATACATGAGCAATTGGCCCAATTATTCATACCCGGCCCAATTGGGGGAATATCTTTGGAGTAGATAGAAATGGCGCCAATGGTTGGTTTAACGGGAAAACTGATTAGACATCACCGATATGGCCGCTTAGCCTTCCTTTCTGTGGCAATGATTTACCTAAAATAAAACCCTTAAACCGCTATTCTTTTACATTTTTTTTCCCTTTGTTTTTTAATACTTTTTTTCTGAGCCCTAAATCTTTTCTCATTTTGAATTTTCCTATTCAACTTAATCATCCTCTCAAGTAAATTAAAAAAAATTGAATTCGTGGAATTATTCTCTCTCTTACCCCCATAATCTTGAGGGGTAAGTAGCTGTATCTTATTATTATTATTATTATTAATTTTTTAAACATCTTTGGATTATCATTAGCAAAAACAAGATACAGCTAGTAATCAAGATTTGGCTTTTATGATCGGTGGAATTCGATTAAATTTAGGTAAATTCAATTGTGTTTAATTCATAATCTTCTGTTTTGTTCTTTCTAATTAAAACGCGAAATTCTGATTAAACCGGAATCTCTAAAATGAACTGAAGCCTTTTCTTTTTTTTCCTTTTTGGGTTATTGGAATAAAACAGGTTCAATTAGAGCAGAATGTATACCCGAAATCATATAATCGACTTCAACTAGCTTGTTAAAGAGGATTGTTTAACGAGTCCGAATAACAAGGACGATTAAATTGGTCATGAATCGATGCTATATAATTGTGTTTGGTATGATAATATAAAAATGTGTAAGCTTTTTGTCATTTTTTTCGCCGAATGTGAAAATTGACTCTTTTTTGATGATGATTCAAAGTTTCTGTTTTAATATCAAGGCGATTGTGGTTTTATTATGCATTTTGTTGATTTGTTCTTGTTCTGCAGGAGAATTATTTACTCGAACAACATTAAGCGCGGAAAATTTGTGTTGATTGAAGAAGAAAATCAAAATGGAAATGGAGAACTGGAGTAGTGGTGATAATAAGCCTTCAATGCAGCAACCTGAGAAGAAACATGACGATACCAAGCCACTTATGAAAGTGAAAACATCCGGTTTATCTCCTTCTTCATCACCTCTTTCGTCTCCTACTTCATCTGAGTCGTCATCACTAGAGCTAAGTAACAGTCGAAAGGATCCTCTTGGAGACGCGGATGCTTCTTTATCTTCTCCTGATCATGTTCCTAATCAGACACCACAATGGAGTATGATAAGTGCATCTCCGCGTGGTGAAGAACCTCCACAATTTCCTGATTTTTTCCCTCAGAATCCTGAATGGAATGTAGCCAACCCTGGACCGATGAAGTCACCTCCAACGCATAATAATAACATGGGTCATCCTCCAGGTTATGATCCTAATCGGATTCCCTCGTCTATATTTTCAAGCAAGCCTAATAGCAGTGGTATGGAATGGAGTACTGCTTCAAATGAATCATTGTTTAGTATTCATATGGGAAACAACAGCTTCTCAAGAGATCAATTCAACATGATGTATCGATCTGGAGAACTTTTAAAACCAGAGGAATGGAGTAATTCTCCGTATAATAATGCACCTGATGTTAAATCCAATGACAAGAAAAACTTGCCTCCTAACCTTCCTCCTCTTGTCGAAATGGCTAAAGATAAAGAGGTAAAGAGTGAAACTAAAATGGAGAGTCCTCGTATGCAAGAAAAGATCATTGAATCGGAGAATCATGAAAATAACATCAAAGTAAACAAGACATCTAATGTCGATGAAGTTCAACATTCTCCCTCAGCGCTCAACAAGTCAGATGAATTACTACATTCTGCCTCAACGCTCAACAAGTCAGATGGTAAAGCAGTTTCTCAGTTTGAGGCAAGTTATGCTTCCTCGCCCCGCCTCTCCAATGAGAGTGGAAACAGCAGCAGCTCCTTTGCTTTTCCATTGTAAGATCTCCTTTTCACAACTACCATATACAATGCACTATGTTTTCCCTTTCTTTTTGTTCTGGTTTGCTTTTCCACTCGTGGGATTACACTGGATATGTTGTATGCACAAGTTAATCTCTTTCATGATCCATGCGTTTACTTGCTTGATCATTCATGCGTTTACAAGGTATAAGGGTTAACATTCCTCGTTTTGTGAATGGAGTGTCGATGAGAGAAGCAAAATATCAAATAACACAAGCTAGTAGTTTTAGTTAGTATCTATCTTCTTCTTGTTTTTCTCGGGTGAAGTCTGTTGTGCTGCTAGTTTGTTCCATGCATGATTACACTTGGATTGTTTATAATCGCTTTTGGTTTGTTGCAGACTACTAAACGATGCTGGGAAAACTGGCTCACTCAAAGCTCCCTCTGCGAAAATGGAGAGACCTCAACCTCAGCCTCAGCATCAGCATCAGCCACAGCCACATCCACATCCACAGCCACAACCACAACCACAACCCAAGTATGAACCAGATTCAGAACCACAAATGCAGCCACAATCACCGCAACAATCAGAGTCATACACGAAATCAGAGTCAAAACAAGCAGAGTCACTGCCAAAACTGGGAGCGACTAGTTGGTTTTCTTGTTTCTCTTGCTGGCCTCGATGTTGTTAACATAGGCTTCATCCTTGTCCATTGTATGTATGTACACAAGAAATACTAATTCATTTGGTCTTTTTGATCAAGGACGACTCCTAGAAGTTAGAACGCATGTCTTCATCATAAATTGTAAATTTTCTTTTGCCATGTGAAATGCATGAGAGGGCATACGGTGTTACATATATTACACGGGTGAATAACATTAACGAAAATAGTCCTCAAATAAGTTTAGTACAAATAACTTACAGAAACATCTTAACCCAGTAGTTTATGCAGGATGATAGCTGAAAACAGATATCATCCAACAGACATGATCACCCCCAACAAACTACTAACAAGTAAAAAAATGAGACAGAAATAGAGAAAGAGGAGGGCATGATATGAAAACAAATGCAAGTGCCTGCCAATTAAAGCTACATATAATCTTATCTGCAGAAGTGATTTACAGTCATAAGTTCCAAGAAACAAAAAGAATAGGCAAAAGGACAACGTTATCAAAAACGCTGGTGAAGTAAATCTACATATTCCATTTGATAAAGCTTAAAAAACAAGGTTACTGGATCTGTTCTAAACCACTTTTCATTATTTATATTCTGGCTAGAAGAACAGTGACTACAAAATATTCCTGTCAACCTGCAACCCAAAACCTTTGTGCTTCTGGCCAGTTCTCAACTCACCAAGGTAACCAAAATACAATCTGCATATTCCTGGATGCCCCAAATCCAAGTAATGTGAAAGCAGTAGTAGACTTGCTGATGCAAACAAAATTTCCAGCGAAAAGGAAATTTTAAGATAAAGAAAGTGAAGATAGCAGAAACGATGCTGCTGTAAATGTAAGATTACGAGATCCATCAGCATAGCAAGGTTGATAGAAGCATGATAACAATCACATCCCTTTAGCTGCACACTTATATCAGCTGCAAGTGTCTTGGAAAGAGGTCCACAAAAGTAAAAAAGATCTCGCTCCTATGCCGTCATCAAGTAAGCACTGAACATACCATCTTATACAAAATTGAGCTTCTTTTAAAATCTGTAACTCCCAAGATATCAAATCCATTTCTGAAAACATGTCACGGCTATGACATGCTAAAATACCAAAAGAGATCTGTCGGCTAGATGCATGTTCTGGTATCATTGTCATTATTAGTTTCTGGAAGAGTAATAGTAATCTGATGCCAATCAGAGCGAGTTTTAATCCAACGCTTCAGAGTGATAATCATATTCAGGATTTGAAGTACTTCACCCAATGTAAGGTCTTTAAGGCATGCATTTCTAAGAATCAAAGCAGCTTCATACCTGGAAGGCAGACAGAACATGAGGAAAAAAAACAGAATATAATTAAAAAACATGCAGCACAAATTGTTTACCTGCATTCAGATGCTGCTATTGCTGAACGTCCAACAGTTGAACAAAGAAATTTCTCAATCACGTTCCAAGTTGCATTGTGATATTGGTTAGGATTGCCACCAAGTGGATTCTCACATTTCCAAATCCTCTCATTTCTACCAACATATAGTTCAATATCAGCTTGTTTTAACTTTACTATCATCTGTTGCTCTAGTGCAGCATTTAATGCTACTGTGACATCAATATGACGATATTTAGGGTTACCATAACGTAGACAATAACCGATGTTTTCTTTGGTAGGCACAATCTTCTCGAGCTTCAAACTGTCCAACGAAAGAAGGATGACCCCTATAAGACCTTGAATGAGTTCAGGCAGCTGGAGTTCCAAATTTGAATTACCAGAGACAGATTTAGAAGCACCCGATGAGGATGGAAGGAAGGAAAACTCAGGACATACATCACCCTTGTTCATAGAACCACATAAATCACCCCTACCTGCAATACAACTACCACCATTAGTGTCACAAGAAAATTATATGACTTAGTGAACTTCAGCTTCGGTCACAATACTTCCCAATTTTGTCAATCCAAATTAGGAGTGTAATACAAGTTTATGGGTCTATCAGACAAATTATGCATGCCAGGATTAGGATGATGTACAAATAGTGTAGAAAAATCAGCAGAACCTTCAGGTCGTTGAAGCGAAGGTTGCAAATTCTTCTGGCGGAAGTTGAATTTCTTCACAAAGTTATCTCGAACAAGAGGAGGCTGAGATTGAGTACGCTGAGCAGGCTTGTTTTCTATGAATTTACTGTTATGGTTCTCTGAACTATCAGACTTTGCGAAAAATATATGTGGTGCAAACTGCACTGGTGCAACAGCTGGTGCGTGTGGGCGATAGCTGCTACTAGTTTCTTCAATTCTAGCTGGCATACTTGACCTACCGGTCATAGTCAGTTGATTTGAGTTCTTTGGTACGTAAATAACTTTAGTTTTAGTATTAGCATTAGCATTGGTTGTGGTATTGGTATTGGCATTGGCATTGGCATTGGCATTGCTATTGGTATTGATATTGGCGTTGGCACTGGTATTGATATTGGTATTGATATTGGCGTTGGCATTGGCATTGGCATTGGCTTTGGATTTGGCTTTGGCGTTGGAGTTGGAGTTGGCATTGGCATTATTGGCGTTGGTATTGATATTGGTATTGGCATTAGAATATGCAGGTTGGTTTGCTGATATAGGTTCATAAACTGGAGTCGGTATAGATTCTTGATGTAATGTGTTAGTACCAAAAGTAAGTTCTCGTGGAGATTCTCCAGCAGCAAGGCTTATCCATTGCCACACATTTGTGGCAGCAGCAGCAAGAGCAGGAGAAGCCTTAAAAGGCTGTGCTAGAAGAATATTATATCTCCTCATCCGTAACTGATGAATGGCATTGGAGAAATCCCTGTCTCCTGAAATGAGCAAATAATTGGCAGGTGCAGGATTGTCCACTGCCCAAAATAGCATATCCACCAATATTTTCTTATCACTAGCATCCTTAGCCCCTGTAAATCAAACAAATTAAATGCATGAATTTAATTAGTAAAAGATAAAAGTTTCCATTAAGTAAGAGTTATTAATAGGTTCATGAATATTATATCTTCCAAAACCTAAAACATAAAAACTATATGAAGAAGGAATTAGAAGTTGATATTCATTTATTTTGGAAACCAAGAACTCTTATGGGATGAACTGTTTCAAATTCGAATAATGAAAATGTCATCAACAATTACCAATTACCAATCCCAAGCAAGATTAAGCTGTTAGGCTAGCTACTAAATTTCTAATAAACCCCCATTGCTCAAGAAAATCACTTTCAACAAAGGTTTCAAAGAAAAACAAGATTAAGCTGTTAGGGCCAGCCATTAAATTTCTTAGAGGAGGGGGGAGAAACCTTTGAAAATCCTCTCTATACTCTGAGAAAATTATTTTGAACAATGAAAAACAAGATTAAAACGTTAAAAGGAAATAGAAGAAGGTTTGCTAGTGTACCGGCCGGGACGTGATTGAGACTGATTCCAGTACTAGAAAGGGCTCGTTGAATGTACGAGGGAATACGATTTGTGTCTCCATAGGCGGAAATAGCGACTGGTCCATTATAGTTCATCTTCATCAATGCAGCGTTTATATTCTGAGCAATTGCATGAGCGTCGCATCCCCTGGGCACCTGACAATTCTCTATATCCCACCACACCGATGTTTTCGCCGCCTGGTACTGCGGTTCCGCCGCTTTTCCGCCAGGAAGACCCGCCTTCAATTTGTCTCCGGCCATCGACTATAACGCCGCGAGGGTTCTCTCTCACTCTGCTGCCATTAACCTGATTTGTAACAACAAAAAACTTTTCAGTATATCACTTGGCACTTGGCACTTGCACAATTTGAACTTTCTCGGACTCCGCGCTTTTTAACTTATTGAAACACTTTACAAAAACAAAGCACTATTAATTTTCTTTCTTATTTAATTTCTCTTTGGAAAATTCTATTAAATCTATTTCCATTTTTCACCATTTCTCTACGGGAAAATCTATTAAATTTGTTTCTTTTTCTTTGTCCTCCTTAGGATAAGTTTGAACTAACTTGCAATTAAATTTATGTTTTCACAATTAATTGTTGAATATTTAGCTTAGAATTTGTTTTTAAATTATGTCACATGCAATTTAAATAATTCAAATATTGTTAATCCCGTATAAGATGGACGTAAAAATAATGGATCAAGAAAATGACCAAACAGATAATCAAATTGAAGTATTTGTTAACAAAGAAATCTTATTGAGTTGCTCGGAAGACTTAATGAACAATGAAAATTTATAGAAAAACTTGTGTAGAGTCATGTGTAATCAAGTGAATTTCGAGATAGGAAAGTAAGCCACCTCTAATCCTAATACTAGTTAGAATCAGTGTTTTAAACATAAGGTGTGAAGTGAGGCAAGACGTTTTACACAGTGCGAGGAGAGAAGTCCCATTAATTTACAGGGCGTAGTCTCATGTATATTTAATTTTATAATTTTATTACTAATAAAAAACAAAAGTAAAACTTTCAATGATTTATGATTCTCATGTATATTTAATTTTATAGTTTTATTATTAAGAAAATAGCAAAAGTAAAACTTTCAATAATTTATGATTTTTATTTGAGATAAGTATTAATAATCAATAATAAAGAATAAAGTATTATACTTATGATTTGAGAAATATCATTACAACAATAGTAAAAATATGATTTAAAACAAAAAAAATTGAAAAAGGTCGGGCGTACGTCTTTATTCCCAGGACTTACGTTTTTATGTTCAGGGCTTACGCTTTAAATTTTAGAATTTACGCCTTATGAACATACGTTTTAACTTACGCCCCAGAGCGTTTTTTATATGTCCCGTCCCGAGACTCATCCCAAAACATTTTTGAAAACACTGGTTAGGATTGTTACCAAAATGGATTTTCACAATTCCAAATCCTCTTAGATCTACCAACATAATAAGCTCAAAATCAACTTGTACTAACTTTAATATCTAGTTTTGCTCAAGTGCACAAATTGAAATTTTGTGGGTCAATTGAAATTGAGACTCTAGAAAGTGTGTTCATTTTAATTAGAATTCTCGGAGCTTATTCAATTCTAAATATTTATGCTTATATAAAGTGTACTAAATTCCCCTAAAAGACAGTGCGAATATTTCGGAAATTGATAGAATAATTATATAGACGTTAAATCTAAATTATCCTAGTTCAAGAAATAAGCTACTAACAGATAAATCTTAAAAGAACTATTATTAATAAAATATTCATATTTATTCAGATTTTATTTGTGCGATTGATTTACTTTCCATATGTTTTGAATTTGTTGCAAACCACAACTATTATGTGAATTTAACATTAGGTGCGTAATACAAGTTAATGGGGCTATAGATAAATTACCCGTGCCAGCATTAGGATGAATTCAGGGGTGGCTCAATGGTGTTAAAAAAAGACATGTGTCTTAGGCCCCCAAATTTAAGGGGCCTCATCTTTAATAATAATAAATAATTTTTTTAACAAATAATGAATACTATTTGTAGAAAAAATAACTTTTCATGAAAATGAAGAATTATTAGAAAAATTTGACATATTTGACGTATTATACCTTATGAAAAATAATTTAAAATAAGAATGATTACATTATCAATTGAAAACTAGAAGAAATCAATTATATAAAAGTAATTAACAATTCAAGTTTAATGCTCCGTTTAATTTTTGATCTAGGCCACTAATTAATATGCTTGAGCTGCTCAGGAGGATGATGCGTAGAAAAATCAGCTTGAAGCGGAGGTTGCATATTGTTGTGGTGAGAGTCCAATTTCACGAAGTTATCTCTACACCGAGTAGGCTTGCGTTCAATGAATTTACTGTTGTGGTTGTCTGAACTATCAGACTTTTGCGAAAAATCATGTGATGTAAACTAAATTGGTGAGTGTGGGCAATAGGTGTTACTAGTTTCTTTAATGCCAGTCATATTTCAGTTGATTTGAGTTGTTAGGTACGTAAATAGCTTCAGTTTTAGTATCAAAATAGCATCCAGGATTAGATAAGCTTTGGTCCCGGAAGCACGAGTGTTGATATTGGTATTTGCATGGGCATTGGAAAAAGCAGGTAGGTTCGCTGATATACGTTGCAGAAATTGGAGTAAGTATAGATGTTTGACAATAATGTGTTAGTAGCAAAAGCAAGTTCTCGTGGAGATCTAGATGCATAATTAAGCAACCATTCAAGCTCAATTATGTTAATAACTGTTGATTAGCTCCTGTCTTATCCCTTCTTCCTTTTGGGGAGAACTGAAAAAAATAAAGCTGCAAGTTGAAATATGTAATCATAAGTAACCCCAAGAAACAGAACGAAAGCACCTGGATGAGACTTCATTAATTGTGTGGAATTGAAGTTGGTAATTCTAACCAAAAACTGTACTTCTTGTGATGAGTTCTATACATAGTAGTTAAAACATTGCCAAACGTGGTATATGAATAATTCACTTATTAACTTTCAAATCCATTATGAAACAATTTGTTTCTTTTTAAATATTTTGTCTCGATTTTCAAACTGAAGATACAACTTTTAAAAACACAAAAACACAGAACTCGAGAGTTTTGCGTCTAATCCAATACTTTTCACCCTTCATCTATTTTTTCATGGTATGACACATTTCAGCGTGGCACAATTCACATATAGATATATATATCTGACAGTTACTTAAACATTAGTTGGTGCACATACTAATTAACAATAATGTGAGCAAATTAACAGAGAAGTCCATGGAGAGTTGATCATGTTCTGGCCAAAAGACGAATTATATATTATTTTTTTTTGACGTTGCAGGGATAGATACAAGTTCCCCCAAACATTCTTGAAGATCTCACTCCTATATATGCCGTCATCAAGTTGGCACAGAATGTACTACTGTCTTACATAATCTTAAGCTTCTTTTAAAAGCCGTAACTCCAAGATATCTGATCCATATAAAATACTAAACGAGATCTCTCAACAAGGTACCTGTTTTGGTATCCTTATCCTTATTAATTTCTGGAAGAGTGATATATACTAATTGATTGCCACAGAAAGTGAGTTTTGATCCAACCCTTCAAGTCGTTGATCAAGTGGGGAACAAGAGGAGGTTGGGATTGAGTACGCTGAGCAGATTCATATTCTATGAATTAACTGTTGAGGTTCTCAGAATCATCAGACTTTGTGAAAAAGAGATGTGGTACAAACAGCACTGGTGCAACAGATGGTGCGTGTGGGCTATAGCTGCTACTAGTTTCTTCAACTTTAGTTGGCGTACCTGACATGCTGGTCATAGTCAGTTGATCCAAGTTCTTAGGTATGTCAATAGCTTTAGTTTTTGGATTGGATAAACTTTGGGTCGCGGAAGCAGTAGCATTGGTATTGGTATTGGCATGGGCATCGGAAAAATCAGGTTGGTTCGCTGATATAGGTTTAGAAATTGGACGTAATGTTTTGGTACTAAAAGCAAATTCTGGTGGAGATCTTCCAGCAGCGAGGGTTGTCCGTTGCCATACATTTGTGGCAGCAGCAGCAAGTGCAGGAGAAGCATACACAGGTTGTGCTAGAAGAATATTATATTTCCTCATCCGCAACTGATGAATGGCATTGGAGAAATCTCCATCTCCTGAAATGAGCAAATAATTGGCAGGTGCAGGATTGTCCACAGCCCATAATAGCATATCCGCCAATATCATCTTATCACTCGCATCCTTAGTCACTGTAATTCATCAAACAAAATTAAGTTATATTAGTCCTACATATACCACTCAATTTAAAAGACTGATTGTTCCTATATATACCGGCTGGGACGTGATTGAGACGGATTCCTGTAGTAGAAAGGGCTCTTTGAATGGACAAAGGAATGCCGTTGGTGTCACCATAGGCGTAAATGGTGACTTGTCCATGATAGTTCATTTTCTTCAATGCCGCGTTTATATTCTGAGCGATTACATGGGCATCACATCCCCTAGGTACCTGACAATTTTCTATATCCCACCACACCGACGTTTTTGCTGCTGCGTACGGTGACTCCGCCGCTGTTCCGCAGGGAAAAATCGGCATCAATCTGTCTCCGGCCATCACACCTGGGACTTGCAGAGGCTGAATTTGAACTATCACTTTTTAGACCTGCGCACTTGAGAATAACCAAGGGAAAATATTTATTTTACTAACTAAGTTGAATGGTAATGTCAAGAGCGGACATTTATATACACTCTCACTATTTCTCTTTTGGTAAATCTATTGAATGATTTCAATAGAATTCCTTTTTTCCCCTCTCTCTTTCGGAAATATACTACTAAAATCAATTTCCTTTTTTTCCATTTCTGCTTGAGAAATCTAGTAAATCAGTTTCCTTTTTTTTTTTACTAGTTTGAATTGACTTGAAATTAGATTTATTTTCATGAATAACTATGGAATGTTTTAATCAAAATTTATTTATTTGTTGACCACTTAAAAATTATATAGGGATAATGCTTAACTATCCCATACGTAAATTTGACTAGAATTCTATTGCTCTCTAAATATATTCAAAATGAAATAAATACCACACAAACTGAAATGTAATCAAAAGTGTGTACACTCTCTTGAAAGACAAGTGATGTGGACACAAATTGGACACATGTCATTTTTTTATTGGTATCTTCATAATTAGTTAGTACAAATATTTATTAATAACAAAACTTATATATATATATATATATATATATATAATTAATTTATTTCTTTCTTTGTAAAATATTTTTTAAAATTTCTTTTCACCGTAATTTTCAACTAATTAATTATCTTTTCACTTTTAATTATTTTTAATAAATTATCTGTATTTTGTAAAAAATAATTTTTATAGTTTCCTTTTAATTTTAATGTTTTAATATTTTAATGTTTTATGATTTTCTTCACTTATTTGATATCCGTTCAAAATTAACTTATTTTAAATACAAGACATTTGAAATTAAATCAAAACGAAAGATGAAGAAAATAAACTCAATAGAAGAATAAAAGAGAAAAATAATGAATGCAAGTAAAAACAATAGTTTCAATTTAAGGTAAAAAAAAATGTGTATTAACTTAGTTTAAATACAAGATAAAAATAATTAAGATTTTCTTTTTAAAAATTATTTTTTTTAAAAAAATAATTTGTAAGTAAAAAAATATTTACACACATGGCATGCGAATGTGTACAAACACAACTAGCATGGGTGGTTGAAGGTGTCACATTAGTACAGAAGGTGCCACAAAAATATGAAAAAAATGAATTGGAAGTAATAGAATCTTAATTAAATTTCGATGTGTCTCTGAAATTTCGATCCTAGTCTGAAATACTTGTGTCTTAACCCAATTATATAATAATCAAGTCACATGCAAAGTTATAATTCAAATGTTGTTAACGCTTGATAAGGCAAATGTAGAAATAATGGTATTAGGAAAATAATTGAATAGATGATCAAATCGAGAATAAATTTTTTTTATTGAGTTGCTCGAAATACTTGATGAACAGTGAAAATAACTAACAGAAAATATGTGTAGAGTAGTTGTAATCAAGTGAATTTTGATACAAGAAGAAGTTATTCAGTCAGTAAACATTCTTCACTTTCAATGATAAGTTTATAAATTTGAATAATTAAGAAAATAAAAATAATGGGAGCTCCTAAAAAGGATTAAAAATAAATATTTTAAAAAATCCATTGAATTTTGATATTTACATTAGTGGGCAGGTTGAGGAAATTTATAAGATAAGAAGTTAGATAACTGTTTTAATAATCCTCAGATATTTCAATCTTTATATTGAAAAAAACCGCACATATTAATGGGATTCAATGAAACTCTGAGAATCTTAGATCTAGCTATTGTTTGAGTTATGTACACATATACAACACATCGTTCAATACATGAAATATAGAAATGCGAACTCACACTCTCTTCTTATAACTCACTAAATCTTTTAAGACTACACGTTTTCACCAATGTTGGGCTCCAAATGTCCAGCCCAGGGCCTAAGGTGGGGCATTGAAGAATGAAAAAGAGTTTCACATTGATGGTTAATAAGATATATGATCTCTTTATAAAACTTGATTAATCCTCCTCTCTTTAAGCTAACTTTTAGAATGTGTGTTAGACCTAAGATCTAATTTCACATCTGAAACCTCGCGAAAAATTGTTATGGTGCAAGAAGTTTGTGCTTCCTGAAATGAGCAAATAATTTGCAGGTGCAGGATTGTCCACTTTTACCGTTTCTCTTTGGGAAATTTATCGAAATAATTTCAATCAATTTCCTTTTTTTCCTCATTTCTCTTTCGAGAATATACTAATTCAATTTCCTTTTTTCCCCATTTCTTTTAAAGAAATCTATTTCATTTTGGGATTAGTTTGAATTGACTAGCAGTTAGATATGTTAATCCAATATTTAACTTGAAATTCATTCATTTTGTCAAAACATTTTAATGATATAATAATCGAGTCACATGCAGCAATGTAACTAATTCAAATATTGTTAACCCTTGATAAGACAAATATAGAAATAATGGTACAATAAAATCTCATTAAATTGATATTCGGTAAGCTAATAATTTTTTTAGGATAATATTTTCATCCAATTTGGATTTGAGCCTATGGAAAAAATCACCCATTTCAATAAAGTAATAAGATATTCCATATTTTCAAAAGACTCTTCTAGAATATATTATTTTTGTAATCCTCATATATTTCGTAATAGTATAATCTTCTACTTAGAAATAACTTTTATTTAGTAACTTTTGTGCTATGATATTTAAATTTAATTAAAATTTAATTTTATACATTCAAAATACCTTACTCAAACACATTCTTAAAAAATAATCGAAATGTGAATTTTTATATCAGTGCAAGTACATTTACATATAAGTTAATTTGAACGGATAAAAAATAATTATATATTGTTATCTTATGTGTTTCGTTCACATATCTTCGATAATGTTTTTCGCAAATTTCAGTAAAAATAGTGAGGTAATTAAATAACATTTGTAATTAGCAACAAAATTAAGAGTCAATTTGGATTGACTTTAAAAATAGCTTTTAAATTAAAAATTAAAAATCAAAGTTAAAATAACTTTTTGTAAGTTTAAAAATGAAAAGTAGGACAAATCTATTTTAAATTTTAACTTAATTTTAATTTTGGCAAACACTTTTCAATTTATTTTAAGTCATTCTTTTTTTTTTAATATTTGTTGAACACTTTCAGAAGTCAATAACTAAAAATTTGACCAACTTATAAGCCAATTCAAAACACTGTCTAAATTTATCGTTTATCAGGATGAATCACTTTTGAAACTTTTAACATTTTTGCGTCAAAGTCAATAGTTTTGACCATTCAGCTATTTTTTCTTGGTACAGACACATTCCAGGATTGGAGAATTCATATAGATATTTATTTAAGTGCTACTCTAACAATCATAGTTGGTACACCTACTAACAATGATGTGAACAAATTAAAAGAGAAGTCCATGGAGAGTTATTGATGGTGTTTCTGGCAAAAACACGAATTTATGTATTATTTTTTTGACGTATCAGGGATGGATACAATTTTCCTCTATACATTCTTGAGGATTGTGAATCAATTATATACAAAAGAAGTCCACAAAAGTAAAACAGATCTCGCTCCTATATATGTCGTCATCAAGTTGGCACTGAGCATACAGTCATATATAAAATTGAACTTCTTTTAAAATCCGTAACTCCAAGATATCTGATCCATTTCTAGAAACAGATGTCATGACCCTGATTTGGTATCCATATCATTATTAGTTGCTGGAAGAGTGATAGTAATTGGTTGCCACTCAGAGTGAGTTTTGATCCAACCCTTTAGAGTAATAATCATATTTAGGATTTGTAGTACTTCACCCAATGTAAGATTTTTGAGACATGCATTTCTAAGAATCAAAGCGGCTTCATACCTGGAAGACAGAGAGATGAAGATGAGAAAAAAACTCTGAGAATCATCAAAAACCATGCAGCTAGCATGAATTGTTTACCTGCATTCAGATGCTGCTATCGCTAAACGTCCAACAGTTGAACAAAGAAATTCCTCAATCGCATTCCAAATTGCATCCTTATACTGGTTAGGATTGCCACCAAGTGGATTCACACATTTCCAAATCCTTGCAGTCTTACCAACATATAGATCAAAGTTAACTAGTCCTAACTTTAATATCACTTGTTGCTCTAGTGCAGTATTTAAGGCTACTGTAACATCAGTATGACGATATTCAGGTTTACTATAATGTATACAGTAACCAATGTTTTCTTTGGTAGGCAAAATCTTCTCGAGCCTTAAAGTGTTCAACGAATTAACTATGACCTGTATAAGACTTTGAATGTGTTCAGGCAGCTGGAGATCCAAATCTAAATTACCAGAGACAGATTTAGAAACACCCGATGAGGGTGGAAGGAAGGAAAAGTCAGGACGTACATCACCCTTGTTCATAGAAACACATAAATCACCCCTGCCTGCAAGAAAATTACCTCCTTTAGTTACCTCAAGAAACTATCTGGCTTATTAAACTTCTGTTTCGGTGACAATATTTCTCTATTTTCTCAATAAAAATTAGGAGTACTGTAATACAAATTTATGGGGCTATCAGATAAATTACACATGTTAGCTTTTGGATTATGTACAAATGGCGTAAAAAAAATAACAGAACCTTCAGGTCGTTGAAGTGGGGGTTGCACATTGTCCTGGCAAGAGTTCAATTTGACAAGGTTAACTGGAACAATAGGAGGTTGGGACTGAGTACGCTGAACAGACTCATTTTCTATGAATTTACTGTTGTGGTTCTCTGAACTATCAGACTTTGTGAAAAAACGGTTTTGTACAAACTGCACTGGTGCAACAGCTGGTGCGCGTGGGCAATACCAGCTACAAGTTGACATGCCGGTCATAGTTAGTTGATTTGAGTTCTTAGGTACATAAGAATAGCATCCAGGATTAGATAAACTTTGGGCCCTGGAAGCATTAGCATTGGTGTTGTTATTGGCATGGGAATTGGAAAAATCAGGTTGGTTTGCTGATATAGGTTTAGAAATTAGAGTCGGTATATAATTTTGACGATATGTGTTGTTACGAAACGCAAATCCTTGTGGAGATCCTCCAGCAGCAAGGCTTGTCCATTGCCACACATTTGTGGCAGCAATAGCAAGAGCGGGAGAAGCACAAACAGGTTGTGCTAAAAGAATATTATATTTCCTCATCCGTAACTGATGAATTGCATTGGAAAAATCTCCATCTCCTGAAATGAGCAAATAATTTGCAGGTGCATGATTATCCATTGCCCAAAATATCATATCCACCAATATTCTCTTATCACTAGCATCCTTAGTCACTGTAATTCATCAAACAAAATTAAGTTATATAAATCCTACATACCACTCAATTTAAAAGACTAATTGTTACTATACCGGCTGGGACGTGATTGAGACGGATTCCAGTAGTAGAGAGGGCTCGTTGAACGGACCAAGGGATGCCATTAGTGTCACCATAGGCGGAAATGGTGACTGGTCCGTGATAGTTCATATTCATTAATGCCTTGTTTATATTCTGAGCGATTGCATGGGCGTCACATCCCCTAGGCACCTGACAATTTTCTATGTCCCACCACACCGAAGTTTTTGCTGCCGCGTACTGCGCTTCTGCTGCTGTTCCGCGGGGAAAACCAGGGTTCAATCCGTCTCCAGCCGCTCTTGACACTTGCACAGGCTGACTTTGAACTGCTCCCGCTATCGCTTTTTTGGATTGTGCGCTTTCCATTTTTTTGATAAAACTATAGGGTAAAAAGGAACTAAAGATTAAAAACTGTAGAGTAGGTTATCAATCAAATGATTTAGTAACGAAAGTTGATGGTTATCTCATGTTGTTGTTGAACATTTAAATATACTTTCACCATTTCTCTTTTGGGAAATCTATTAAATTATTTCAATCAATTTTCCTTTTTTTCCCATTTCTCTTTCGAAAATATACTAATTCAATTTCCTTTTTTTCCCATTTCTTTTTAAGAAATCTTAGTATTACTATTTCATTTTCGGATTAATTTGAATTGACTAGCAATTAGATACGTTTTCACAAATAACTATCAAATATTTAGCTTAAAATGAGTATATTTTGTCAAAATAGTTTAACTATATAATGATCAAAGTCACATGCAACATAACAAATTCAAATATTGCTAACCCTTGATAAGGCAAATATAGAAATAATGGTACAATGAAATCTCATTAAATTAGTTGGAAGCCTATTTCTAACTTTTTTTAATTGCATCAAAAAATTTCGGTGTTGCCACAACTCCAAATCTTTATGAATGCATATGAAATGATTTTTTTTGTACTTACATAATATTTTTTACTTATTTGATATGATATTATTAATCATTTTTTAATAACTTTAAAATGAGAAGTCTTTTTTAGATATGATTTTAAAAATTTCCTATATATGTTACTTTTATATATATATATACTAGTTTCTGGACACGCGCTTTGCGCGTGTAATCCAAGAGTGTATTATTTTTTAAAAGATAATACTACTAAATAATAAAAGGGAAAATTATATGAAATGACAAACATTCATAACTAATTATATATTAGGGGTATAGTTTATTTATTTGCATTATATAATTATAGTTTATTTTATTTTGCTATAATTAATGGGGCCCACAACCTATTATGTAACCAATTGTATAAAAACCTTATTTTCTAATTTTGTATATAATTATACACAATCTAATTTTCTCTCTCCTATTCACAATTAATTTTCTCTCTCCTTTCCTCATTCTAACGTCTTCTCCTACATTTAATACTCCAATATCAGATTTGAATTTCGAATTTTTGTCCAAAATTTCAGTAATCCCTCCTGAAGTTGAAGTCTCCTCCCTAAGTTGAAGTCAATTTCGTAAGTTATCCTTAATTTTAGTTGTTTACCTTTACTTCTAACTTATCTAAAAATTGTATATGTGTTCTGTTTTTTTTCCATATATTTTGATGAAATAATCGTTTTTTTGTTCTTGATAGATCTAAAATTCATCAAACAATGAACGAATCGTCTACATCTTTGAGGATTACCAGAGGTAGTCCTTTGCATGTCAATGTTGTTGACATTTTACCATCCTTTTCAACGGGGCTAACTCAAGAATTTGGGGTTAATGTAGGGTCTTTGGGAAAATCAAAACAACTTATACAAGAACAAACCATGGAAGAGCTGAGATCAAAGAAAAAAAACGACCCTATGGCAGTTCAACAAGTTATTAAAAATGTCAAAGCTAGGGGCATTAAAATTGACAAGGTACAAGAAAGAGGAAAGTTGTACTATTTGAATCAGAGGAAAATGATTGTGAAGTTGGATCTGAAGAACTTCATAGTCATGAGGTAGTGTCTTAAAACACAAACTTAGATACAATTTTTTTGTTAATTAGTTGTCAATATACAAAAACCATTAAATTAAATTTTGTATATAGTATATTCCATGTGAGTAATTGTATATAGTATATTGCATATTTATGTTATTTTTGATTTTTGTATATACATACAAAATAGTAATTGGACTTAGTTATACAGATGGAAAATTTGAATATATGATTAGAATTTGTATATTCTATTAGTTATATACAAATTTTTGAAGTTAGTATATATTAAGTTTACAAAGATATACAAAAATTGATATGTACATTTCTGTTTTAATAGTTGATAGTAGGGATTGTATATAGATGGGAAAATATCATATGTAATTATAATTTTGTATATTGTAGTAGTTATATATAAATTATCGAATATAATGTATTGAATATGCATATACAATTAATAAAAACATTGAATAAGTGTTAGTATATACTATATATAATTAAAAACCTGAATAACATATATCTCTTGTTATACAAATTCGTAAAATGCATTTTTGTACATGTATATATTTATTCAATAAGATTGTATATGTATATTTATTGCAATCTAATTGGATGTGCATATACAATAAAAGACATTGAATACGTGCTGGTATATACTATATACAAAAAAGGTAAGTTCATATATATAAACAGAAAATAATCTGTGAATGACTTTTTTTTTATTTTTTTTGTATATATAGGTAGGTATGTATATACAGAAATTAATTTGTACATGACTTATTATAAACAGAATTTTTTTTTGAATTTGAATGTATGGCTTGAAAATAGGGACGTTTTCCTAAAATTGTGGCATTATCTTGATTTATTGTTACCATATTTAATGCTTCAGTTACAAAAAATTTTTTAAAATAGAATTGTATAAATAATAATAATAAAAATTTATATACAAAATTAAAGACACCTTTAATAACTTAACTATACCCATATTATGTAATTAGGTAAACTATACCCATATAATGTTATTTAATCTAATAAGTTTGCCATATATGAAATTTATGTCTAATTGAGATTTCTTACTTTGTTTTACTACTAATTGTGACACTCCAATTTTCTGACCTCCAAGTGAATGCATCGAGATAATAATATGAGAAATTAATAAAATAAACTTTGTTTGTAATTCAAAAAATAAGTTTGCAAAGCTAAAAGGAAAAATAACAACTATCTAAATTAAATTTCTTGATAGTTTCGTTTTATTGGTAGAATAATGCTAGATAGTGCAAGATTAACTTTGAGTGAAGGAAAACAAAACCTTTCAACTTTTTTAATGAATGTGTTTTAATGAATGTGTTTTAATTATTGTATTAAATTTTTATCCACAAACACTTTAAACTAATTAGTTAACTATAAATATTTAAAACTAAGATGTAAAAAGTTTTATCATTTATATTTTAAAAATCATGATATTTATGAATAACTACTATTTTTATATAAAATTTAATTTGTCATACATAGCTTATCCACCATTAATCTAATATTATATGTTTCACCTTTTTTTTCCATAAAAGAAAAGAAAAGAGTAAACATCCTATTTATCACATTTATTCTTAAAGATGAAAGTTAATATATATGTAAAAATTATAAGTACGGAGAAAAGAAAAAAAAAAGGTACACATGAGCAAGATAATTAGGCATTTTATTTTGTTTGTCTCTATAGTGAAACTGAACATTTGAGCATACAAAATACAAATATGAATTTAGAGCAACTTGCTAATAAAACAAGAATTCAACTATATGAAGAGAGACAAAAAAATCTTATTATAATTCTTACTACAAATAAGTATAAAACTAACACATCAAGCTCTGATGCTTTAGTAATTGAATTCTTATCTATTCTCGTAACTGCATAAGGGAATATCACAACTTTCACCTCAAATTGTGACATTATTTCACATGTTTAGAGTTCCTACGTACAAGAATTGTAGGAGTGAGAAATAAAAGTTCTTCTTGAAAAAGTTAAATTTTATAGAACAAAATTATGGAAACATGAAAAGTCACATGAATTATTGTTAAAATAAATATAAAAAAGATAGGGATGAAATTTAATTTTAAAGATACATGAATCTACTTTAATTTCTTGATAATTACTCATTTTTATTTTTATTTACATTTATGTTAGAAATTTGAAAGGTCAAGATTATGAAATGAGAATAAGAAGATTATATATATATATAAATTATATAAGTTTTAATTTATTCTAGGACTTGAATTATTGTTAAAATAAATATAAAAAAAATAGAGATGAAATTTAATTTTAAAAATACATGAATCTACTTTAATTTCTTGATAATTACTCATTTTTATTTTTATTTACATTTATGTTAGAAATTTGAAAGGTCAAGATTATGAAATGAGAATAAGAAGATTATATATATATAAATTATATAATTTTTAATTTATTAGAGGGACAAAATAATAATATATATATATATAAAATCTATTCTCTCATCATCAAACATTCAATATCTTTAATACAGATAATATGAATAATATTTTCTTATTAAGAAATAATAAACATTATACCTAATGAATATATTTTTATATTGAACCATTGAATTCTTAGCTTGACTTTATTTCCCAATGAATCATTTAACAAAAAAGTATATAGCACAATAAATTATTTACCTACATCGTACTTTATTTATAATAAATTTATTTTTTATATAAATTCAATAAATATGATACACGATGTAACAAAATGCAATGATTTGATATACTCATTGCACTTTATGTATAATGTATTTAATTTTTATGTGATTCAATAAATATGATAAATAAATTAGTTAGATATAATGATTTTATTGTAATCAAAATTGTTCTTCATTGAATCTCAACATAATTTTAAATTAATATTTTAAATTAATAAATATTAATTTATCGATTAAATAATATCTCTACATTTAATATTTAGTGGTCGCACTTATATTAGTTTAGTAAAGTTTTACAGAATTATGAAGACAATTGAACGGATGATCAATTTGAGAATAGAATTTTTTTATCAACTTGCTCAAAACATTTGATGAATAGTGAATAATTAACAAAAAAAAAAAAACATATGTCGAATCATATGTAATCAGGCAAAAGAATGTCGATAAATTTTTTTTCGTAATCCTCATTTTTTTCGTAATAATATAATGTTTTACTTAGAGCCCAATAAAAAAAGTAGATTTTTTAAAGAAGTATTTTTGAAAATGTTGGAACTTATTTTTAAAATAAGTACTTATGTGTTTGGATAAAAGTAGTTAAAACAAAGTTGTTTATGTGTTTGACAAATAAGTGTTGGTAAGGAGTTTTTTTAATCAAAACGTCTTAAATATCCTTAAAAGTTGTTAACATGATAAAAGTTGATTAATTTAAGATTTTTATACTTAAAAAAATAAAATAAAACAAATTTATATTCATTCATAAATAATTATATTTTGCTATCATTCCCATATTTCTTTATTATCAGAATTTTTTTATAAATAATAATAATTATATATAATGATAATATAATAATATGAAAATAATTATAATAAAATAAATAATAAATCACCCCTGCCTGCAAGAAAATTACCACCATTAGTTACCTCAAGAAACTATCTGGCTTATTAAACTTCTGTTTCGGTGACAATATTTCTCTATTTTTTCAATAAAAATTAGGAGTACTGTAATACAATTTTATGGGGCTATCAGATAAAAATTAAACATGCCAGCTTTTGGATTATGTACAAATGGCGTAAAAAAAATCAGCTCAACCTTCAGGTCGTTGAAGCGGGGGTTGCACATTGTCCTGGCAAGAGTTCAATTTCACAAAGTTAACTGGAACAAGAGGAGGTTGGGACTGCGTACGCTGAACAGACTCATTTTCTATGAATTTACTGTTGTGGTTCTCTGAACTATCAGACTTTGTGAAAAAACGGTTTTGTACAAACTGCACTGGTGCAACAGCTGGTGCGCGTGGGCAATACCAGCTACAAGTTGACATGCCGGTCATAGTTAGTTGATTCGAGTTCTTAGGTACATAAATAGCTTTAGTTTTTTCATCAGAATAGCATCCAGGATTAGATAAACTTTGGGCCCTGGAAGCATTAGCATTGGTGTTGTTATTGGCATGGGCATTGGAAAAATCAGGTTGGTTTGCTGATATAGGTTTAGAAATTGGAGTCGGTATATAATTTTGACGATATGTGTTGTTACGAAAAGCAAATCCTTGTGGAGATCCTCCAGCAGCAAGGCTTGTCCATTGCCACACATTTGTGGCAGCAATAGCAAGAGCAGGAGAAGCATACACAGGTTGTGCTAGTAGAATATTATATTTCCTCATCCGCAACTGATGAATGGCATTGGAGAAATCTCCATCTCCTGAAATGAGCAAATAATTGGCAGGTGCAGGATTATCCATTGCCCAAAATATCATGTCCACCAATATTCTCTTAGTCACTGTAATTCATCAAACAAAATTAAGTTATATAAATTCTACATACCACTCAATTTAAAAGACTGATTGTTACTATACCGCCTGGGACGTGATTGAGACGGATTCCAGTAGTAGAAAGGGCTCCTTGAACGGACCAAGGGATGACATTAGTGCCACCATAGGCGGAAATGGTGACTGGTCCATGATAGTTCATATTCATTAATGCCTTGTTTATATCCTGAGCGATTGCATGGGCGTCACATCCCCTAGGCACCTGACAATTTTCTATGTCCCACCACACCGAAGTTTTTGCTGCCGCGTACTGCGCTTCTGCTGCTGTTCCGCGGGGAAAACCAGGGTTCAATCCGTCTCCAGCCGCTCTTGACACTTGCACAGGCTGACTTTGAACTGCTCCCGCTATCGCTTTTTTGGATTGTGCGCTTTCCATTTTTTTGATAAAACTATAGGGTAAAAAGGAACTAAAGATTAAAAACTGTAGAGTAGGTTATCAATCAAATGATTTAGTAGCGAAAGTTGATGGTTATCTCATGTTGTTGTTGAACATTTAAATATACTTTTACCATTTCTCGTTTGGGAAAACTATTGAATAATTTCAATCAATTTCCTTTTTTTCCCCTTTTCTCTTTAGATTCAATTTCCTTTTTTTCCCATTTCTTTTTAAGAAATCTTAGTAATTCTATTTCATTTTCGGATTAGTTTGAATTGACTAGCAATTAGATGTTTCCAGAAATAACTATCCAATTCCAATGTTTACCTTAAAATTCTTTTATTTTGTAAAAACAGTCAGATCGAACAAAACTAATTCAAGTATTGTTAATACATGATAAAGCAAATATTAGAAATAAGGAAATGGTACATTAAAACTTCACTTAATTAATGATTTTTCTAATATAATATTTTCCTCATGTTCCAACTTGGTTAAGATGATATATTTTTAGAAAACTCTTGTTTTAATATATGATCTCATTAATGTTATAAATTAATAATTCTATAAAATTACAAATACAACTAAAACAATTTAGTGAAATGTGATTCTATTGAATCATTGAATTTATTTTAAAATGAATCATTTAAAATATATATATATATATATATATATATATATATATTACAATGAATCATACACATACATCGTATTTTATGTATAATAAATTTATTTTGTATGTGAATTCAATATATCATAATTTAGGAAGATACAATTATGATTTTGAATATATATACTTATTGTGCTTTTTGCATATTTATTTTTTATTTGAATCCAATTAATATGATGCGTAAGATTCAATAATTTTAATATAATCAAAATTAACCTTCAAATCTCAAAGAACTCTTTAAATTAATAAGTACTCTATTATGAAAACAATTGAACGGATGATCAAATTGAGAATATAAATTATTTTTTTCAAGTTGTTCAAAACATTTGATGAACAGTGAAAACTAACTGTTTCGTAATAACATAATCTTTTACTTAGAAATTAATTTTTTTTAGTAGCTTTCGTGTTGTGATATTGGTCTTAGTCATTTGGTTTATATACAATTTAAATTTAATTTTATACATTCAATACTCAACACACATTCTTATAAAATGATTGAAACGTGAATTTTATGACAGTGCAAGTACATTCACATAAGTGAATTTGAAATGATCATATTAGGAAGAAGGAAATGGTTTTCGATCCATACCAATATAATTTGAATAGAAAAAAATGAATTAAATATTGTTATCTCATGTGTTTCATTCACATTTCTTCAATAATGATTTTCGCAAATTTCAGTAAAAATAGTGAGGTATTTAAATAACATTTATGAGTAGCGACAAAACTAAAAGCTCATTTGGATTTACTTAAAAAGTATAATTTTTAAGTCAAAAGATAAAAAAAAATAGAGGAGACCTACTTTTGATTTTAAATGTATTTTAAGTTATTTTTAATCTTGTTAAATAATTCCCAACTTATTATAAATCATTTCTTTTATTTATTTTAAGTTATTTTTATAATCCTTCGTCAGGAATTATTTCTCATGTTGCTCTTATTCAAAGTCAATTTGACTAATTTTCAAAGGTAAATTAGATCACATTAATTTGATATTTTAAATAAAAAAAATTGATATTCTAGAACTATTTGAAAATTACTATAAATTACATTTTTTTGTATATTAATATGATAAAAAAAATACTCTTAAAATGTTAGTCAAAATTTTTATAGTTTAACTTTAAAAATAGAAACCATGGCAAATAGTACTTTCAGAAGTAAAAAACTATCAAAAGTATATATTTGACCAACTTTTAAATCAATTCAAACACCTCGCATATCTTTTAGCTCCATTTTTAAAAAGGTATTTTGTTAATATCAGTGATCTCAAAACTAGTTAAAAGCTATGTCTTAGAGGGTAACTGTGTAATTGATAGTACTATGATTCATTAGCTAAAATTAGTAAGTCGTGAAGAATTATTCCAAAGGTAAGTTTAAAGAGTCCGTTAACTAATTGTGTGTATACAACACATCATTCAATACATGAAATATAGAAATGAACTATTTTCTTGCATTTCTAATCCTCTCTATATACTACTGGGAGTAATTCTCCTCCCTTTGATCTATCTTTTCGAGTCTAATTTAGATCCAAGACCTAATTTCACATTTGTACTATCAGACTTTGAAAACAATAGATGTGGTGCAACCGTTGGTGAGGGTGGGCAACAGCTGCTACTTGTTTGTTGTGCTTCTCTGAAACTATCAGACTTTGCTTAAAAAAGATGCTGGTCGTGGTCAGTTGATTCGAGTTCTTAGGTACGTAAATAGTTTTAGCATCAGAATAATGTCCAGGATCATATAGACTTTGGGCTTTGGAAGCATTAGAATTGGCATTGGCATTAGAAGGTTGGTTTGCTGATGTAGGTTTAGAAATTGAAATCGGTATATAATATTGACGTGATGTGTTGGTATTTCGAGAAGCAAGTTGTCGTGTAGATTTTCCAGCAGCAAGAGCCGGAGAAGCAATGTTAAAAGGGCATACGAGAAGTCTGTGCTTCCTGAAATAAGCAAATAATTTGCAGGTACAGGATTGTCCACTGCCCAAAATAGCATATCCACTAAAATTTTCTTATCCCTTGCATCCTTAACCCCTGTAATTCATCAAACAAATAAATAAGCTAGTATTAAATTTCTCACAACATTAATGGAAATGGATTAGCACGATCCTTATTAAACTTGATTCCTCTGATTAATTCGCCGAAAATGAAGCGAGGATAGAAAAAAAAGTTTGTTACTATACCGGATGGGATGTGATTGAGAGCGATTCCAGTATTAGAGAGGGCACGTTGAATGAAGGAAGGAATGGCATTGCTGTCCCCGTAGGCGCAAATGGTGACTGGTCCATGATAGTTCATATCCATTAATGTTCTGAGCGATTGTATAAGCGTCGCATCCCCTGGGTACCTGACAATTTTCTATATCCCACCACACAGACGTGAGTACGGCGATCCCGCCACAGCTCCACCAGGAAAATTAGGTTTCAATCCTTCTCCCGCCACCGCACTTGGAACTTGTTCAGCCTGATTTTGAACTGCTCCCACTATCACTTTTTTGTTCTGCGTAGCTCAATTGATTCAGTTATATCTGCTTTTATATTGTTTTCAAACATTTAAATCTTATTCCATATATTTTCTTTGAGAAATCTATTACATAAATTTCCTTTTTTTCCTATTTTTCTTTGGGAAATATATTAAATAAATTTTCGTTCTCCCCCATATCTCTTGTGGATATCTCTTTATTTTGATGACTTTTTTTATCCATTTCTGTTTCAGAAATCTATTAAATCAGTTTCCTTTTGGGGATTCATTTGAATTGACTTTGCAATTAGATTCAATTTTCTTTTGGGGATTAGTTTGAAACTTTGAATTTACTTGCAATTAGATATGTTGCCATAAATAACTGTTGAATTTTTAGCTTAAAATTCATTTTTTTGTTTACGAGATAAATTATTTAATAATCAAAGTCACATGCAACGTAACTAATTCAAATATTATTAACCCTTGACAAGGCAAATATAGAAATAATGATGTTATGAAAACAATTGAACAAATAATCAATTCGACCTAAGTGAAAATATAAAATCTTGTTTAGTTCTCAAAACGCTTTGATAAACAGTGAAAACTAACAAGAGCATTTGTGGATTCGTATGTAATCATGTGAATTTCAAAACAAAAAAGAGTTACTCAGATGATAAGCATTCTCCACCTCCAAACTTGAGGTCATGTATGGACTTGAGTAACCAAGAGGTACAAAAATAATGGGAGCTCTTTGAAAAAAATTATATTAAAAAATATCATCTCAATTATGATATTTACAATAGTGTGCAAGAGAAGAAATTTATACATTTAAATGTTGATTACTATTTTCGTAATTCTCGCCCAATTTTATTGTTATATGGGTAAGATCGTGCACATTTAATGGTATTGAATGAAACTCTGAATATCTCCAAAATCTAGTCGTTGTTTGAGTTTTATCTTTTACCTAAGCGGATGGATCATTCTGGAACCCTACTATCCGTCATCCCGCGCAAATAATTTAGATTCGAAATTAAGCCGGTCGAACAAGTCTTTGTATAGAATGTTATTGACTAATTCGAATAAAATGTTATTGAGTAACTTCGTCCGGTGCAAACAAGATAGATTCGGAATTAAGCTTACTCTCGGATGCTCGAACAAGTCTTTGGATAGGATGTCCATGACCGGTGCAAATAAGATAGATTCGAAATTAAGTCGAGCCCTTAACTAATTCAACAATAAATTGTAATTTTTTTTCTATGCTTGCCACGTGTTCATTTACATATGCTCATTTTCGTTATATTTTTGCCAATACATTGGATATGTATATGAATCATCTATTTGACTTTACTGTGTGGCGTTTTGGATCATCAAATGAATGAAATAACAGTACAACTACATGAATGATTTGCTTAAAAACAGATTTTTTGTAGTTCTCTCGTTGCTATATTTGTCCATGTCATTTAGTCTATCCAATTTAAATTTAACTCTATACATTCAATATACCCTTACTCAGCATTCTTACAAAATAATCGGAACGGAGATTTATACAACAGTGTAAGTACACTCATATAAGTTAATTTTGAAGCTATATATTCATAGAAATGATCTTCTATTCCCATTAATATAATTTAAGTAGAAAAATGACTCTATAGTTACCACATGTATTTCAGTCAGAAATCTCCAATACGATTGTACAAATTTCTGCGAAAAGAGTCATGTTATTAAATTACATTTGTAATTAGCTACAAAAATCACTTTTGAAACTGCAAGGCCAAATCATATTTGGTCAGCTTATAACATTAGCTGGGGAACAAAAATCACGTGAGAGCTATGTAAATGTTACTGTTGCTTTTCATCATTTTAATATCTACCGTCGACTTTCTTCGTGGTATACAACAAGAGGATAACTAGATATACAGAATTGATGAATGGCAAAGGTAAAATTACACATTATATGTTAACCCAGATTAGCAATTACTTAAAGTCTTTCAGCAAACAAAGAGAAGAAATGGATCCATGAATCACTTGAGATATCCGAAAACCTTTTTTAAAAAAAATTGAAGTACTGTCAATTTCTACACCAGTCCCAGAAAGTTGCCTCAGCTAAAATCTATGCTCAAGATTTCTTTGCCAAAGGCATAATAAAAGTTAACTCAACTATGGATGTCGTGCATAAGCTTACAAACTACCTTAGTGGGGAGTTGAGAGTAGTATCATGTGATGCTAAAAAATCAATGTTTCATTGAATATGACGAGCCTAAAACAATATTACAATAAATAACTAGTAGCAATATTAATGGCGGTAGTACTCTGCATAGAAATGCAATGCTTACCATAATGGTGGAGGATGTATGAACAAGACCCCGCTCTCATCAATCCTGCTTGATACTGTGATTCTAACAAATGAACCCAAAATGACATTTATAGAATTAACGGTTCTCATGGTGAATAGCTGCTAAGTGGGCTTCGCCCAAGATGAGAGACCCTACTTGAAGGAATAAAGGGTGCTTCCTCATCCACCATTGAATCTGGAGACCCATTCCTTGAACCTTTTCCTCCACTGTTCTTAACAATATCGTCTGGTACATACAGATCGGATGACTTCTTCTCCATTTTAAGTTCCTGTCAGAGGCAAATTGCATGAAGACATTTTTTTTGGCGCTGCTTGTAATAAAATCCATCTTTACTAGAAATTTTGTTTTCATGCAAGCTAAAGATTCCATGATGAACAGAGACAGACGTATATAATTAAGCAACCATGCAAGCTCAAATTATGTTAAAAATAATAACTGTTGATCATAAGTTTAGCTTATTCTCTAGCTCCTGTCTAATTTCTTCTTCTCTTTATTTCGTAGCTCCTTTCTAGACATGCTACAATGATTTTCAGACTGGAAATTGGTGCTCCCAAAAGAACAAAAGAAGTATGGATCATCATATACTGATGTTCCTTTTGGGGAAAATTGATAACAAGTGATGAATAAAGAATAAGAACACCAAACTCCAAAAAAGATAATGCAAATTCTGAAATCGAAACTTTAAAGTCATTAGATCAGACCTTCGCTATTCGATCAGAAACACTATCTACAGGAAGTTGAACAGCTCGAACATCCTTGATCTTCAAGTAGTTATACATCACAACACCACATAATGCTATACAAAAACAGAAATATTTTAGTAAGATGTTTGATGGCACAAAGCTCCCATAAATAAGAAGAAACATTAAGCTTACCAATGGCATAGCCTGTAATATTAAGTGTGGTTATTGTCGACTCTGGGAAAATTAGCGTTGAAAGGGCAATAAGTATCCAATCTTTCAAGACACCGGCAACTCGGATGGTTACAGCACCGGTTCTACCAATCACTAAGAAGATAGAGAAATTCAGAGCAAGAGCACAAAGTGCATTTGAAAAGAATATCCAGAAGTTGAATTGAATTTGTGAGACTTCCATCTCCGGCTTCTCCAGAAGATACCATGGGACAAAGAGAAAGACAAAGCTGCACGTTGAAACATGTGATCATAAGCAACACCCAAGAAATAATACGGAGGCACTTGCATGAGACTCTAAAACCAAATAAAAACAGACATTTAGAATACAGAGATAACTCTCATACTTACTTATTATCAGATTCAGGTGACATATAGCAGCAATTGCCTCTTTACAGAAAATCTCTCGCCAAGTGAGACAAAACAAAACTAAAGAGAGGAGCACGTACATAACAGAGTATGTGTCTATTTATGTGTGCACAGAACAAATTTTCCATAAAAGAACTAGCAACCAAATACTAATCCCCCTAGCATCATTTCCACCTCTTTTGACTTTATCAGACCAGTCAGGATACAGTAATAACTAATAAGTCATGCCAGATGCAGGACACAGCTGAAGACTACATGCTAACAGAAAAACAAGTATAGCCACTTGTTACCAAAAAGGTATAATTATATATATGTCAGAATTCCACAAGAAAGAAATGTGTGGTTACACTCTACCAACTTGAGCTCTAACGAACATACTCTCAAGCAATTGGAAACTAGCTATAAATTTTATAAAAACGCGATACAGAAGTGCCTCCTTCTAGTTTTAATATCAGCAGTAAACTGATCTGAGGTACATTGCAGTCATAATGTCATGAAATGATGAGCACTCTAAAGAACAAAAAGATGAAAAAGTAGCTCAAGCCCATCCCGAAAGGTACATTTATGACAGGAATCAAATGTATGGAAAAGGTTTCCAATTGTATGTGTTCTCGGTTTACTTTTCTCCTGTTCTCCCAAGTGAGAATGAGCAAGATGGGAGGTTTGGAATCATCAAAAACCGAGATCTAACTGGAATTTCTTTTTTTTCTTATTTAAAGAAGTAAGATCTTACTGGAATCATATAGACCTCAACACAGGATAATGTATTAAACTGCACCACATGAGAGCAAATAACTCAACTCAATGAGATAGGATCATCTATTACATACCTGCATGGAGCTATGTAATATAGGCTGGTGATAGGATTGAGAGTTAGTCCCTTCTTCTGAAGCAGAACTTGAGTTAGGACCAGCCTAAGCGCCTCAGCAAATATTCCAGTGACCTGATAAACTGTACCAACTATGTTGAAGTGAATTTCTCCATAAGATGAAACTACAACACCAACGCTGACCAACAGCATGTTCAGGAATAAATCGCATCTTAACTTGTCAGTTCCACAAATAACAGCCATGACAAAGGTGGCAACTGGCACTGTATTTTCAACACAAAGCTCCAATCAGAACATTTGCAAACAAAGGATACAGACATAAAAAAGTGTTACCCAGGCATACTTAGAGCTTTAAGCATCTGGATAAAGGCTACAGAAATGAACAGATAAGCTGTGTTTCCAAACCTGCAATAAAACAAACATAAGCTAACTTTACCAAAGTTCAAAAAAAACATAAGATCTTTTAAGAAACATAATATCAGAACTCATATTCATGTGAGTAATGAAACATATAGCAACTGAAGTAAATCGGAGAACACTACCCAAAGAAAATATTTTTTTGACAAATAACGAGACCCAAGTACGTGGAAAACATCAATTGCCCACCCAAACCAACAATGTACCCTACCAAAAGAAAAGAATGTTAATTATGCATGAAAGTGTCCCACATTTTTTATCACCCTAATTCTCATAGTTATATTATAATTTCTCCACTGCTTTCCCAGAGAAGTGGGAAGTGTCAAGGAGGAGAAAGGAAATTTAACCAGCCAAATTCTTCCTCTGTCATAGCAAAACAACTACTTCTACGAGACAATTAGTTAACAGAGGAAAAGCATTTGGCAGTATTCTTGAAACCAATCAATAAAACCACTGTGACAGACGACATACAAGGTTATGTAAATGCTTAATTTGGCTCAAAACTAGTTCATTCACCTCAAATGTCCAGATTGCTTGGAAAATTTATACACAAATCATCAGATAACCAGAAAAGGTCTAGTGTCAGCATCATTCGAAACAGGAACAGTAGAATACATTCTTTTCTTCTTCATTTCCACTTTCTATTAGTGAGTTCCAAAAGGCTGACTTGGTCAGTTGGACAGATGTACGATGAGAAAAACTTATGCCAATCTTACAGATATTTCTTTGAACATAAGAGCAGATACCAATGATATCACGTAAAAATATTTGTTTAGGTTAGATTTAGATTCAACGGAATAAATGGTTTCGTTATTAGTGCATGATCAGTAGGCATTAGATCATCCTATTGTTTAACGGTCAATTCTCAATGATTACAAACATGCATTCAGAACTAATTCATTTTTATCACAAGTTTCATGCCAACCCATCATTGAACCATTTACTAATTATGAGGTCACAGAATACCTTAGAAAATGCAATTGAACATTCTTATCAAAGGCAAGTAGACCTTTCAGTTCCTCAAAGTAGAATCTTACCAAAGACTTGATGCAAAGAAAGCACTAATGGGAATCACACATGTCGCATATCTGCAGATTCAGTAATAAATAGTCAATAAGATGACATACATCATTACAACTGCAGGCAATGTGGATGCAAAGGACCAAATGCTTACATTTCAAACGTCATTTTGACAGGAGATACAACCTGCAGAAAATTAACATGGATGGAAGGAAATCAGTTGATCCCTAGTCTTATACATCAAATGGAATGAAAAATTGTGCACTATATAAATTCGTTTCCCTCCAGTAGATGAGAAGTGAGCCGCAGTCAAAATTCAGAAGCTAGAGACAGACAAATGTCAAATTAGACCTAAATATGAAAAAATATACAAATCAATTTATCTGCTGAGAACTCTCCACAGGGACCAACTGGATGACTAAAATGAGGAATTCTACAAGTGGTTCTTCAGGATGACCGCAGATATTTTAGAGTCACTCAGTACTTCTACTAGTGGGAGATAGCAGGTACCTCATAGAATTAGTCGAGGAGCGCGTAAGCTAGCCCGGACACCACAATTATCAATTAAAGAAAAACTGCAGAAACCTCTCCACAGGCCTCAAGGGGTTAAAGAATACGACAAATCATTAAATAGTAACTGCTCCGCCCAGAAGCAAGCCCAGAGACAAAGATCACATCAAAAGCACAAAAGTAACAAACGTTGAGAATTAACATGTGATGCGATGAGTCGCTTCAAAATCCACAACACTGGTAAAATGAAAAATGATCATAATGATCAGAATATAAAAACACTTCTACAACAAGGTCAACAACAATCAATAGATAAGCAAGAAATGGTCATCGAGGAGCAGAAAGTGATATGCTGCAAGCAAAATAACACTGTAATTACCAATAACAATACAATACCTTGAAGACACGGATAAGAAGGAAAGCTACTAAGCCCGAGAAGCCCATATGAATCATGGTAAGTGTTATTGGTAATGGGAAATTGAAATATTTTGGTGAGAGTACCCACTGTCAAAAGAAAAAAAAACAGAACAAGAATCATTAGCTCTGATAAATGGCACTGACAAGATTAAGAATAAAACTGGAATGATACAGAAAATAATTGAGCAGCAGTATCATCCTTTTTTCCTAAAACAATGCATAAGTGCAGAAAGAAAGAAAGAAAAACAACATACAACAAAAGAACAATGATAGTGAAAAAGTGGAAGCTAGTAACACATTGCTTATCCTAATACATGGTTTCCCAATACCATCTATCCTTTCTCTTTTACTTCTCCCTTTGAATGCCCTCCTAGACCAGTTACCAAAAAACTGAAGCTCTAAAATGTTAGTCAGTCCTTTTTACCCGCAAATTACCCGGCGAAAGCAGAAACATAATTGGACTCAAAACCTAAGGAACTTCAAAAGGGTAAGTGGAGGAGGGGAGAAAAAAGAGACAAAAAAGAGAAAAAGAACGAGGAAAAAGAAAACAAAAGAAAGGAGTAAATAAAAGAGTGCTTTCAATCTTTACATTGATGTTAACGGATGACGTTCTACAGTTCTGAAAGTTTGAGATGCAACAAGTATCTTTAACAGAAGATAAAGGGGACTATCTTTGAATTTGGGGAAAATGCTAGAATACTAAAGGCAAGAGGGGAACAACAACAACATACCCAGTGAATTCACGCAAGTGGGAAGATTAGAGGGGAACCTATCCTCTATATTTTTTGAGTGAACAAAAACTACTGCATTAGTATTAATTTTTTAAAGTTAAAACCTCTATTCTAATATGCCGAGCATGACTCTCCATTTAGTAACTTCAATAACGATGATTATGGAACAATGTATATCTTTCAATGACCCATAGACCAAACATGTATGGATGTTTAATCATCAGCCAATATCATTGGTTTACAAATCAAAAGCCACAATTGGGTTATTACTCACAGTGTGGTCGGTTCCCCACCAAGATATTTTCTCTTCCATTCATGTTGTTTGGTGTGATTGGATGGAACATAAGAAACTATTTTCTAATTTTTATTCAATCTAGACTGATTGAACAAGCTGATTATGGATAGCAAATGGCTTGATGAAAAATTCCCCTACTCTTCTTCCTGACTTCCTCAACCAAGAAGCTTACAACATGCAAACTTATATTAATTGCTCCTTTGGAGCCAGAGCAAGTAAATCAGAACAGCTTGTCATTTTTTTTTATAGATGTGATAACAGCTTGTCACTTTTGGTTGTCCACCACATACATTGCCTGATCCACAATGTTAATACTAATTGTCCCTTTAAGTTCTGAACATGTTCTATTGAGTTGAAAATGTAGAATATACGAATAACCTAACCAACAAACGGAGATCATACCAAAAAAGAATTGAAGCCAAAGAAACTCACAGAACATTATAAAAAAAAATATACCTTGTTGTACAAAATAACTCCTGAGGATAGCATTATATAGACTAGGAGATATATATATGTCAACACAAGTTGTTTGCTGACCATCATCTTTTCTTCTCTCCACTTTGTGCTTTGCTAGCAGGTTTCTGACCTAGCTAAAAATGTAGAGATGCCCTCCAATCCAAAAATCTAAGAGAGGTCCTTCAGTTCAACTGCTGTTTATTCATTAAAAGATGATGTATGATGAACCAAGTCTGTTCCTGAATATGCTGTTGTCATAACATGGATTGATAGAATCTGAAAATATAAGATTTAAGTGAGGACCATGATCTTTAAAAAAATCATCATAAGAAGTATTCATTATTGACGAAACAATTAGAACGATCTCATCAGATAAAGCAGGAATAACACTTCCACCAGAAGCAAAGAAACTCATTTCATGATGAAGAGCAAACATGTATGACATGGGCAAAAACACAATTACTGCAAAAGCAACCATTATCTAAGGTTTTTATGTGGGTCCATATTCAGTCAATGGTTAGATATGAACAAATAGTAGATCAGAAGCAAGATGCAAAATGCATAATGTCATCTGGTCAGTTCATGAAATGCAAAATAACAAAATTATCACGCAATGTCTACTTACCTCAAGAACATGCAGAGACAAGCTAATGGAGCAGAGGCTAGCCAGGGTTTAAGAAGCGTAGAGTCTGTTGCAGAAAATAGTTAGCTGCTTGAGTAATATAATTACACACCTAATACTGTTTTTTTTATAGCTTCAATGAAGATCATTGCAGTAACTCTTGAGCATGGCACACATTGAGCATAAAATGTAGAAATTTACAGGGGAAAAAAATGATAGCAGCCTCTACATCAACTTGAAACTCTTTTCCCACTCTCTGTAAGTGAAACTTAGAAGCTAGTAATTTATTTCAAACAACTAATGATAGTCAACAGCACAGCCAGCCGAAATTAGCAGCTTCAAATTATCAACCATCAGCATTTCCCCGATGCTGAATAGTGATTACAATCCACACAGGTAACCATATAAGTAAATCCTCAAAAAAAATAAAAAAAAATACAAAGTACTGTACGGAACTAAAACAGAGCATACAAACAAATGAAGGAAACAAGTACAAATACAAATAACAATAATGCAGGCATCTGCAGCACGTAAAGTTTTAACTTGAAAAAAAAACACAGAAATCATAAAATTAAGTGAGGTAAAAGTGAATCATGTTGAATGCGAGGGAGTAAAATGAACGAAAATGAAGAAATAGAAGTGAAACTCCTTACGAATAGAAGAAGCTCCGAGTGACAGATCTGAGGCAAGCGAGTTTGAGAGACGGCGAGATGCGATCAATGCTCGCCCGCTCGATCGGATGATTAAATCCTTTGCCCTAACAATGCAATTCAAATGGATTAAGTTTTTTTAGCGATAGTTGTTGAGGAAGATCAAGCAAAGGTTTAGCAAGTAGCAGAAGAAGAAGAAGGTGAAGATGGAGAGTTTGTCCCAAATGTAGAGGTGTGGTGTGGTCAATGACAAGGCGTTTTCTTTTTCCCACTCACTCGCCTATCAAAATTTATTTTCAGTTCTATCTTTTTAATTAGTCGGTTAAACTTTCTTTATTTAGTTCGTTTTCTTAAAAGAAAAAATTATAGTTATTCATTGTATTATTTTGAAATATTTAAGAATATCAAAGTTATATTATATTTAGGATCCGTTTAATAATAAATTTTTCAAATAATATGTAAAACAAAAAATTGGCAAATAATGTTATCAATATAGTTTATTATTTTCGACAAATATCCTAAATTTCTAAATAATATCAGTTTTTCTAGTATTTAGGCAAAATCTTATTATTTGAAATCTTTTGAAATTAAAATTTTACCCTAAATTTTATCTTTTACAGAAACACTATATATAGTAGTTGTTTGCATTGTATTACATAATTTTTTACATTAAACACCAAAGTAATAATAAAATATTCAGTGAATGTTAAATGATGATATGGTTATTGATGAAAAATGATTAACAATCATCACAAAATAACAAAGTCATGTGTTTTGTCTATTTCACAATATTATGAAATGATATTTGTTGCACTCTCTCCAAATTATCACATTGCTCTAATTGTAAATTGACACTATTTGTTATTGTTGCAAAGATTATTCAATTAACTAGTAATACAAATTTATGATTAATTTTGATATTTTTAAAAACTTATGGTATAATATTTACCAAAAAATTCTATAATCAAACGTTAGCTTAACAACTAATTAGAAATTAAATTATTTATGAATAAAATTATTTTTAATAATATCATATAACTAATACATATTTAACTAATGATGTGTATCATCTTATACAGAGGAGACAATGAAACAATTGACATCAATAGATTAATATCTTTATAATTTTAATTAGCTATAAACCTGTCGGTCCATGGCATTGTGTGATCAACTACGATGCATTATAAATATTTAATTTTACTAGCTAAGCATATTCAATTTCTATATTATTTGGTTCTAATTTCATTTCAACGTTATTAGATAAAAGAAACACGAAATTAGCGTGGTTATTATTTGCTTCTAATTTATTTCATTCCAACGTTAAATAAAAGAAACACGAAATTAGTGTGGCTATAACCCTAGTGGATGTGAATCATTTGCATTTGTTACACAAATTATTTTAAGAGGTTCCACCTCAAAATATAATTTATCTCCCTCTTTTTAACATATTACACTATTATAATTATCATCATAATTTTTTAAATAATATAAATTGCTAGCAAATATTATATATTATACATAATAATGAACGATGCAAATAAAAATGAAATCATTATAAAAATACATTTAAACAAGTATTACATAACTGAAAAAATTATTTTTAATTTTACATAAATATTTAACTTTCAAAATCACTATGATACTTCCACAAATGTCCCGTAGGAATTTATATAATTTATAGTAGAATTAATATAGAAAAAGTAATTTATAAAAAGGCTAAATTTTATATCTATAATTAATATTATAAAAATATTACCTAAAAATAATTAAATATACTATAGATTTAATTAAAACATACAATTTATATAATATTTAATTAAAAGTTATACAATGAAATGATATTATAATATTCAAAAAATTATTTGGTGTGAAAATTGGTGTGGATTGGAGCTCAAAACACTAAATTTTACACCAAATATACGATTTAATGTATAATTTGATGTTGGATTGGAGATGGTCTAATATGTTACTATGATACAATTGATATTTTTTAAAAAAAATTCAAAGTCATAATACTCTGTTATATGAGAATATATTAATCGAATTTAAACAAACTATAATTACCAATTTATCATACTGTAAAATATCAAAACTTTAATATATCGTACCTTAACCTATCATGTCCACCCGAGTTACTAGTGCACCATTATTTCTTCCAGTAAATAGTAATTACATCTCCATTTATTGTGTCATGTTCTTCTGAAACACTAAAGTCTAGATATTTGAATTTGTCTACATTTAGACGTCATATGTAGTCAACTTTATTAGGTAAAACTGTCAGAAATTAGTAAATTACCACTATTAATGAATACTAACCAATATTAGCTAATTATAAGAGTACACCATTTATTTGTTACAAAATTTTGTCTCTGTCGGAAAGTAAGATGTCAATTCAATTAATAGTTTCCAAGATTTGCATATCACAAACACAAATTTTCTGCCATTAGATTAAGATGAAAGTAGGTATAAAGACACATTGTTGTAAACATAAAGCCCACAAGTCATATCCTATCAAAAGTAATCATCACGTGCAAACGGTTAAGCACATATATCTACTTTTGTTAAATTCTTATCTTTTCTACAAACAGAACATGACTTATTTCTTTTGTTTAATCTAATTTTATTTGTTTCCTTTCGACCAAGTACGAGTCTTAACATCAAAGTATCAGACATTTTTTCAACTGTTTCCGGAATATTCGGATTATTTTTTTATTTAATATGAACTCTTATCGTGACACTTAGGCTAAGGATACGCTATGGAATTAATTATTCTAATGATAAATTATTTCATTATTATATGAGATAATGTATATTATTAAGGTATAAAAGGTGGGATAAATAATTCAAAGATTAATTAATATGTTTTAGATCAAATACTAAATAAAACGACTCATAGTGTAAGACAACAAAGGGTCATTTGATTGCTTGTTAGAGTTATACATGTATGAGTGATACATAGATTAATTATGCAAAGTATAGCCGTATAGTTATTCCGTATTTCAGTAGCTCCAATATAAACTCCATTTAACAACTATGTGTGATTGTAATTGGTAATTATAATCAAAACGTGTAACGCGTAACAAAGTAGTAACTACAATTACTAAATATGATACTATTAGGCTTATAAATAATTGACTTCTTAACCAACAATCGAATGTTTTTCAAGTGGTTGATTATAAAATAATTAGTTTCTTTTGATTTTGTGATGACGGATCACACCTTAAAATGATTATCTCGTGACTATTGAAAACAAATTGAATCATGTCAATTCTTCCGACTTTCTCTTATGAAGTCAGAAAGATTGATGATTCAACTTTTTAAAAAAATAGAAAAACAAATAGAACTCAACATTTTTGTTTCTAATTCAATTGTATTCAGTTTTCAGTAACTTCATTCAATATTAGTGGTATGACACATTTCAGGTTACAATTCACATAGATATTTTATCTGACAGCTACTTTAACACACTAGTTGGTACACCTACCACAATAATGTGAGCAAATTAAAAGACAAGTCCACGGATCTCTACTTTTACCTGCCTATTTCTCTCCAAACTATAGTATAGTAATATTACTTTTTCAACGTAGAAAGGACGGATACCATTGTCCAAGATTGTGAATCAAATATATACTTACAAAACACACAAGATGTAAGTAGGCACCTAAAGGATATAAACACAAATTGTTCCCCGAGAATCTAGCTAAAGTGACTGAAAGCTAGGCTTACCGATTCCTCATTTTTAGATGTAAATCCGAAATTTCTGATTAAAATGAAAAATATATCATGCATACACCATCTTATTTACCACACCACTTCTTTTTGGCTGCATAGTTTCTGAAATGTCTGCCCAAACTGTACTATTTATAAAACAATAAGTAGCTTTTTTTTTATATTTTATGATAATAGTTATAGTTCTATAAAAATATAGTATTAGGAAAAGAGGATTGGCCAGGAAAAGCTCCGTAGCCTATGTATTCATGGATTGAGCTGACCATTTTTTGACCCGTGAATTAGCCTTGCCAGACCTATTAAGCCCAGATATAATGAATCAATCCATGTTGATAGCTCTATTCTCGATTACCACACTTTTCTTTTTGATGCATAATTCCTGAAATGGCTGCCCCAGCTGTACTGTTTATAAACACTAAAAGGAACTATGAAAAAGGAGATTTTCCAAAAAGAACCCTCCCTGCGTAGTAAGTCTACCACTTCATTCTGTTTACGGAGTATCTGCCTTAGCATCGCTGCTCATTTAGCAACAGAATAAAGCCTACTTGGTCAATTTGTATGTTTTCTGGTAACAAGTCCCACAAATTTGTTCCATTTTAAAGAATTTATAAGTCAAAAAGATTAAAAATATATGTTCATTTTGAGTTCAAAAAGGATACATTGGCATTTAGAAAAAACATGAAAAAATTTGAAGCGAACAAAAAATCATTGTTAACTAATATATTTTACATGGAATTACTAACGTTATCGTTAGAAACAAAGGCCGCATTGAAGAGAGAAGAGCACTAAGAAAATTTTCAAGTAATCCGACGACTCTTTAACGCCATGAAACTGCAACAGTTAAGAGCAAAGGCTGGTCAAGCTTGTTAGACTTTGCTGATAATACCACCCCTTCAAAAGTCACATTTCGTGTTGAAACCGATATGGAACCAACTGCACTCTACAGTCCCTTCATGTACGAAAAATTAATGCGGACTTCCAAATAACGAATAACTGAAAGATAAATGCCAATGGGAATTCTTAAATTTTTTTTCCCCACAGAAAGGGGATAAACTTGCCCATTGATTATGCAATATCCCGCAAGAAACTACTATCTACTCGAAAATAAAAAAAGAACCTTGGTCCATGTTACAAAAGAAGATGAACGATGATAGCAAAGCTGAATTCTTGAAGCTTTGCCCCTTTTCTGTGTCATTATAGAGTTCCACTGGCATCATCTCAACAGAGGTGAAGGATTGACGACAATTTGCTTCAACGGATTTGCAACATCACCGCCACCAGCATGTTTCACAAACTCAGCTGGGGAGAGAAAGTTACCATGACAAACACACATTATTTTTACTTCCTCTCCCTTCTGATATCTGTACAGAAATCCTTCAATCTTCTTACCATTTGGCCCCTTGCCCATTGTGGAAACACAGGGCATGTTGAGCATGTAGTTTTTGAACATTTCTTTCGCTTCCTTGCTGGCACTTCCATTACATGTGGTAGGTGGTTTTTCGCTTGTGATTTTAGGTGGTTTGGCAACCTGTTTCTGTTCATGTTCTTGCTCTGAAGGCTTGATGCTAGTCGGAGTATTTGCCCCAGTACTGTTGTCACCTGGCCCTGCAATAGTTTAAGATTGAAAATAGGTCAGCTCTTCCCGTCAGGAATCTATGTGCAAGAGAGAGACGGTGAAGAGAATCTGTCTATCAACCACCTGCAAGGACAGATGGCTTGATACAGAAATCAAAGCTTACTTCAAGTCTTAACGGCGGTAAAAACATTGTGTTAGAGAGATCACGTGCAGAACATCACGCTAGAGCATCAAGAGAAAGCACATACGTTCACCACTTGAACTAGTTGCTACTTTGAGTTGGAAAAACAGTGATAGAGGGGGGGGGGGGGGGTAAAATCTTACTACAACCCCTCTCGAAGGACCTATAGGCAATATAACTCCACTGCAAGCAGTAGCTGTTTTGAATTGGAACATACAGCGTTGCAGGAGGGGTCAAAATCTCTACGACATAGGCAATAAAACTCCACCCAAAGAGACAGGACCAGGCAAAGCTAATCAAAGGCAATAAGATTCCTCTGCAGACAACTTCTGAGAACGTACAGTGACTAAGAAGAGATAAGATTCTGCTAAAACATTGTCAGCCAAACAAAGGACGCTCAAATTCTACTACGGTAACATACCACGGCAGTGGCAGATCCAGAATTTTAAGATTGTGTATTCGTTTAGTTAATATAAAGTTGCTACACTTGGTCCAAGCTTCAATAAGTGCACAATTATTTAACCGAAGTTATCATTAGATTAAAAAAAAAACTCCTACCTTCCTGGAAAAAAGAAAGAATTAGCCTCAAGGATTTCTTACCCCCCTCCCCCGGAAACAAGTGATACCGCCCAGTAAGTCCACATGTAAAACACTCTTGGAAAAATCGGCATGTCCGATCAGTTCAAAGAATATCAGATATTAGAAGGTGAAAGAGGGGAAATTTGCAGTGAATACCACAACATTAAGGGTGGACAGTGAATTCAGGTAAACAACAGGAAAGTTCCTAAAGAAGTCCACGACTCCAGGTGCAGGTAGATGTCTTAATCTTTATTCCTTTGGCAACGTCCATCTCACTTCCTCTATAATAGAAACCTAAAGTATGGAAATTTTATTTCTCCCCTTTTCTGAACAAAATGGTTGTGGGATAATAATTTTTAGCGCACATCGCCCATAACCAAGACACTATATTTATTAAAGAACAAGATTCTTCTTGAAAATCTATATTTACAAGATCCCTAACGAAGAGTAGTAAAAGAATTATCTTTACTCTAATGAGGAACATAAGAACTCCCCCGATAGGAAGATAGTAATAGAATAGGCAAATAAATACCTTAACCACTATAAATCCGAGAATTCTAAGGCCAAATCGCCCGTAAAGATAAAAAAATTTAATGAACGAGAATAATACCTTGAATGGGTTGACTCCCAAAATCAGAAATTCCTGAAGAACCACTTCCCTGAGAAGCCATAGACCCTTGTGACAGAGGCAATGAATTTCCAACTGGACCATTATTACTCCCACCATTTTCTTCAGGACGTTCATCTAAATCAACCTTATCCTTAACCACTCGTAATTTCTCCATTCTCTTTCTTTTAGCCTCCAAACGCCTCAGAGATTGCAACTCCTTCCTTTTTCTGCACTCCTCCTCACCCTCAACAGGTAAAGAACACGTCCTCGCAATCGGACCAACAGAGAATGAACAACGCCCATTACTCTCATCCCCGCCGGAAAACACAAAGTTTGAAATTGAAGAAGAGCGTTTTAGTCTCTTAGCCCTTTCTGGGTCTACCCCAAATCTTCCATTCAAGGAAAGCCCCAAACTCAGCTCCAATTCATCTTCCTCATTAGGAATTTCATGAAATTTATTGTTGTTTCCATTCATAAATTTATGCAACAGATCTCTTGAAAAAACTTCCATCTGCATACTAGAAAAACACCTCTTTTCTCTATTTTCTTCAGCTTCAGCCATTTTAAACAAACCAAACCCCAAAACTCCAAACAACTTTTTAATTCAATTATAATAAACAGAAAATTCTGTAAACGTTAGAGAATGTAGTTGCCGGAGTTCCTGAATTCGCCGGCAAAAGAGTTAACTTGAGCCATATAAAGAAAAACAGAGAAAAAGAGGAACAACTTAATGATTCCACGACTACTTTAATATTCCTATTTTACCATTAAAATTACGAAAAAACCCTCAACGATGAAACGTAAAACGCAGCAAAAACCGACACGTGGTAGGCATGAAGAGTCCTCTTTACCCACGTGGTTTAGACAACCTGGTTTAAAGGGACGTTTGCCACAATCCCCCTTAAGGTGTCTCTTCATTTAACTGCAAACAAGAATAAACCTATTACCGGAACAACAGGCCACGTGTCGGTTAATTAGTGCCACGTCTTACAGAAAATCTCGGAGTCGTAAACGGCGTGACTCTAAAAAAGTTTTTTTTTCTTTTGTGGTCACTTGAAAAAAAAAAAAGTCGTAGCGATTAACGCAAAATACTTGGGCTGTTTTTCGAATTAGATGACAGATGGCGGTTGGATTGACCTATGGGCTACCTTTTAGTGACTGGCTGGATTTCTATGAGTATAACTATTTTATCGGGAACTGGTATTGACGTGTATCATAATCATACATGGCTGAATTTGTCGACACGTATCAATTTTGGCAATCTCGTATTTTATGCCCCTACCATGCCTTAGTTAATAACGCCTAACTTTTTTTCTCTCTCCTACGTAGCATTTTATGTGTATTATGTTAATTTAAATAAATACGTGTATATTTAATTTTATAAAATTTAAATATCAATTAAAATTAAATTTAATTTGACACATCAAAGTTATTAGTAATATTAAAAGTTAATAGGTCTTGACACACTAAAGGTTTTATTTAAAAGTATTAATTGCTCTTTAACCTAACATGATTTTGTTATATACGAAATTAAATTTGAAGATATTCGAAATTATTAATCTAAGTTAATGCTAAAAACTTAGTTCATAAATGAGAATTGTCCATTACTCTTTTAATAATTGATGTAGAACTAATATAATTGAGGCAACTAATTATAGAGACGAATATAAATTACAATAATATGAGTATGAATGCACCATTAAGAAAGGGAGACGAAAGGAAGTATTTTATTTGGTTAAGAATAAAATAAAATTAATCATCCTAAGAAAAATTATATTATATTATACATATATATGAAATGACTGATTATATTACTATAAAATAAATTTTTCGATAAATAATTTCATAACTATTTAATATTTCTAACCAGACGTGGAGAAAAATAGTCATTTTCCTCCTCTACGCCAATTAAGTTTAGTTTGTTAAAACCGCATCTTTTGCTAATTTGCTTCCACATTGGAATATCACAATTGTTGAAAGTGAAAAAATACTGTCGAAAGTTACGTGAAAAAATGTTGAAACGCCGAAAAAAAAAACACAAAAAAACTAGTGTTTGTGAATTGACAATAAAGTAGTCTCAATGATGTTTTTTTTTTTTTTCCTTTTTTTAACATAACATGTTGTATAGTACAAGAAAAGAAATGATAAGGGACAAAGAATTTTGATTCAATGAATAGAAACCACAGAAAAAGGGAAAAAAAAGGTTAGTTTAAGTTAGTGGCTCTGTCACATGAACAAAGCCACAAGTGGGTATATTAGACAAATAGTCTAATTTTCACTAACAATAGTCACTCAGATCCATCAACAACACAGCTTGACAGACAACGTTGTTTTCTTTCAAAGTTTTAGATTAATAAAAATGTAATTATTTCCTATGCAACTTGCTCTTGGTCGGTATTACTTTAAAGCAACTTGGCAACTAATTATGTTAATTCCAAAAGAAAGGTGAAAGATATTGTATTTATTTCTTAAGCATGTTGATAAATTATATACATGAATGTACCTATTAATTAACTCTTAAATAATGCTTGACCTTTGGTGTGAACATTATAGGATAGATAATATAAGAAAAAAAATACATTAGGCTAGTCTTAAACTCATGATCGTATAATTAGCTAGAACTATTTGCCACAAGTATTTTTCTTCCTTGAAAAAAAGTAGTTCAACATGCCTTAACTTTCTTATTTTTTTTTTTTAAAAAAAAAAACAATGAGGGTTAAAGAACCAAATTTTATTTTGGCAAACAATTATACTTTAACTTTTTGTAGTGAGCTAACCAAGTGTTAAAGCTATTGAAATCAAAATGAAGATAGTTTATATATATTGCCATAAAAATAATTCATATTCTAGTTATTCATTTCACATTACAAAAGTTTAATTATCATAAAAATGTAAAAATTAAATTATCATAAAGAAAAATATAAAGATCACCACTTTCAAACAATCGAATTAAATAATATATTATTTAAATTTAATTATAATTTTTATATGTAAAGATTGACACATTATGATTTCACTTATGAAAGCAATACTAGTTAAGTATGTACTAATTATTTAGAATCCAAGAATGTTAGTTAGATAGTTGTTGGTGTTTTTTTCTTTAGAGAGAAGAAAAGGGAGAAGATAAATTGAAAAGAAAGGCACAAGGTCCAGTTAAATGAATTACAATATTAATATGAATTGTAATATAATAAAAAAACATTAAAATTTAAAATTTAAACTAGGAATTAAAGAAAAATTTATTGAAAGCTCAAATAATTTATTTTATATATTACTATTTAAATTTAATTGAAATTCAAATACGAAGCGAAAGGGAAACAAAAAGGAAAAAAAGGATTATGATGAAGGAAGAGCAAGTGGTCCAAAAAGAATCTCCCAAAAATACGCTAAGGATAAAAATCAAGAAACAGATCTAAGTGGGACCCGATATTATACAAGTTGCTCTTTTACAAATTGATAAATATATTAACACGTGGATGTTGGAGTATACGTGTCGCAATATTATTAGATGAGAACAGCTAGATCAATTTGCAAGTTGGTAGTCATAGGGAGGTGGATAGTGGAAAAAGTGCAGCAGTCTTTGTCAGATAAAGATAATAACTACACCAACTTGCTCACCTACATTCAACACACGCATCCAATTTTTATCGAAGCGTATTCGTTTTAATTTATATGATATTTTTTAAATTTTAATATTTATATATATATTTTTAATTATTTTAATTTATAATAATATTTATGTAATTTATAAATTTCATAAAACATTATTTGATTGATTGACTTTGATAAGATATTTTTAAAAACAATTTTTTTTAAAAAGTTATAGCTTAGAACCATCACTATATATTTGTGATGTAGTAATTATTCTACTATGAATAAAATTAAAAAGTTATAATTAAATTATTTTTAATTATAATGAAATGATATTTTCTTAATAAAATAAAATAACACTTAAGGGAGTAATTTTGTAATTAAATTATTAATTTATCTCTATATCAAATAGGTAAAGCTGCAAGGTAATGGATAGGTAAGTGAGGTAGAGATGAATTAGGAAAAAAAGAAATAAGGATTATTTAACCAGACATGATATAATTTTAATTTTTTGAAGATACAATAAAAGAGCATTAAAATTGAGTCAAAAAAAGTGCTCCTTAAAAAAAATATGATGAAAATATTTCAGAAAAAAGATCATTAACTGTAGAAATATTTAAAATAAAAGAAATAATTGTACTAATGAAATAAAAATAAAGAAAAGAATACCAAAAAAATATACGTATTAATTAGAAAATATTACTATATCAAAAATAGTCTTTATTGATAATTAATTAATAAAAATAATTCAATTATCACTAAATATATTTTTAACAATAATTAACATTCTTAATTACGTAAATATAGATATCAACAACAACAACTCACACTCAAATTTACTAGAATTAGCGAAGCAAAAATTATCCGGTAATTGTCACATCAAGCTATAAATCGAATACTTTTGTGATTTAGCCAAATATAGTTTATATTTTCATCCAAATCTTTTAGTTATGCTACACATTATTTTTTTTTCTTTCTATTATTAGGAATCAGTAATCGTTTTAAGATGAAAAAATATTTGATTTTGGTTAGAAAGTAGAACATTAGTTTGTGAGCATTGCATATATTAAAACTTAGTACTATAAGCAAAGTCATAATTTATTATTTAGGAATTTCGAATCATAATTTTTATTTATTAGATTCTGAATATATGATTTATCATATTAGACAATTTTAGTACAATATAGGATTACTTAGCCTCTAATTATTATCTTATGTCCTACTCCTTTCGTCCAAAATTGTTTGTTATGTTACGTTTATCGAAAATTAATTTGACTAATTTTTAAAGATAAATTAAAATCACAATAATTCGATATTTTAAATAAAAATAAATAAATATTCTAAAACTATATGAAAAATACTATAGGTTATAATTTTTTACATATTAATATGATGAAATACATCTTAAAATGTTAGTCAAAATTTTCATAATTAAACTTTAAAAATAAAAATCATGACAAACAATTCCACGTCGAGAAAGTATTTAACGAATGAAACATCCTAATAAATATAGTGCGACTATTTCGTGACATTTTTCTAATATAAGAAAGAGCAATCAAAATTATTGGGATGATTTCAAAAATAGTACTTATAATTTTTATAAAGTAATAAAAAAATAATATGACATAAATTTCTTAAAATAACATCAAATCGAAAGCAATCCTACGGTCCTACGTATCCATTACTACAGTATTCTTCGTGCTACCTTATCAAAGTCGACACGTGGCAAAATTTTCCAATTTCAAATGTTATGTTCTCTTTATGATTTCTTTATTTTTTGCCCTCCGTCTATAATTATTTGACAGATATATCTAAAATAAATGTTCAAAATTATTTATCAATTTAAACAATCAAGAAATAACTAACTATTTTTTCAATTCTTTCCCCTTAATATTACTCTTTTATATTCAATTGAAAAAATTGTATAGAATTTTAATATTTTTGATATAGAAAAATTATATTTAATCAAATCATACTTTATAATAAATTTCTCGAGAAGAGTGCATGATTTTACTTAGATCAAACAACTGTGAACGGATGAAATAACTTATACGTATAAAGTATATCTTTTGTTAAAAAAATTAACACCTCATTCATTTTTTTCGTAAATCTAATACAGATAATTTATTGAGATATTCATAATTAAAATATTTTCAATCATTAACAATCAATTTTTTATGAAATTGTACACAAATCATGGCAATATTCAAAATAATAAAACTAACAACTAAAGAATATAAATTTCGAATGAAAAGCCAAAGCAAAAATTGAGCTCTATGATTTCGAAAGAAAACACTAGTTAATTAAATAAAAATAAAAACAAAAATAATAATAAAAAATATTTTATTTTTAAAAAAATTTCACGCAAAATAGACAGGTCAATTCCTAACTCCCTCTAATTATATAAGAGACAATTCATTTTCCGTATTTATTATATAGTTTATAGGGAGTAATAAATCATCCCATTAGCTTGAGTGTGAAGTTGATTTTTTTGAAATAATTCTAAAAATGTATTTAATATTTTTTCCGTATTCAACCAGACATTTTATATTCAACTCTATAGTACTGTTGCTGCGTGCTACCTTATCACAAATCGAAACGTACACAATTTTGCCAATCCCCACCTCCCAAAAATATGTTGACAACTAATTTATTAAATATAGATTCGTATTTAAATTATTATCATTATTATTATTATTTCTCACCTTTGTGGATGTGTATGATTAAACACCAAGTTTGGAAAAAAAAAACAAAACAAAGAAGACGTGGCTAGTGGAATGAGTACATTGCTTTGTCGGACGCAAGATATAAATAGAGCAACTTGTTTCGATTACACAAATATACAATTGCTTCTGTTTTACCACATTTTAGGTCGACACGTTTTTAATATTTATTTGACACTGTTTGACAACAAAGCAAAGATAATTAATCCAATATTGAATACAGTTGTTATAGACTTCTAGTACTTAATTGATTAATAGAGGAAAAATTAACTAAAATAACAAACATTTAGCCTATTATAGCTACAACTTTAAAAAATTGTTATCAAGGTTACAATTTCTTCAATTCTTTTAGTTAACCTGATTTGAATTTTTATAATTGAGTTTATATATAAATTCAAATTTTTATATATACTTGCTTTAGTTATTTGTAGGAAAATTTCATAATAATTAACGTGAAACATAACATTACCTACATAAAAATTAAGTTAGAAAAAAAATGATATTCGATAGTTGAAGTTTGAAAGAAAACAAAGGCCGATAATTGAAAACGAAAAAAGTATAATAAGAAAAATATCAAACTAAACTGCACAATTAACCTGTTGGTGCCAATGGCAACACAAAGCTTGGTCAAAATTTGCAACACAAAACTTCTATGCTGAAGAAGGAAACACCGTCAAAATTTGCAACATAAAACTTCTATGCTGAAGAAGGAATTTGGCTTAGGCCACCTCTCCGTCCGCCTCTCCCTCTTCCTTGTTGGTAACTTTCACCACCTCGTCCTCCACGACCTCCATTAAAATCACTTCTACCATATCCTCTACCTGCACCACTAAAGTTTCCGCGGCCCCTGAAATTTTCATTTCGGTACCCTGCTCCTCTTCCGGTAGGGAAACGACCTCTCCCGCTACCAACTGCAATAGGAAATTGAAAATGCACATGCATCAATTATGTGAAGAAGTTGTGGTCCAAACAAAGAGATTTTAACAAAACAAATAAAAGTGAGAAGAAATTGATGACTAATTTGTTAGTTGTAATCTGTAACTGACCTCTACTTGTAGTTCGCTTTATTTCAAGCTCAGCTTGAAGACCTCCAATTGTAACAGGTGAGGCCTGAATAAAAAATTCGTACATATAACTCATGAAACCGACAAATGTAACCATAGCGCCATAATAACACACGTTTTCACGTAAAACAGATAAATAAAATGGGGAAAGTTTATAACCTAGTTTTAGATTCATGATGAAACATCAAATTTGGGCCAACTTTATACAGACTCAATAAAGTAAGAAAACTTATGGTTCCTAAAATACTAGATCTCTTCAATTTAAAACTTCATGGCACACTTCCATACACACAATTGTAGCATATAATCGGGATGCTGGACAAATTTTAACTTCACATGAAGATGGCTATCTAAAAAATTATTTGAAGGGGACAAACCTGTATCGCGCTGTTCATGGAGTTCAAATCTTCAAATTCAACAAACCCGAAGCAGAATCCTTGTTGCTGCAGAAACACGAAATCAATAGATATTATTAAAGATTTATAAAATTAAGTATAAAATTAAGTAGATGAGAGGAGGACAAATGAGTAAAAAGTATGTTTTCTGGACTAACCCTATTACTTCTAACTTGTATGCCTCCTTGCATAATGGGTCCAAATCTCTTAAATTCAACCTCAAGTTGAGCAACAGTAACATTTAAAGGCAAATTGCGGATATAAATGGAGTGTCCCTCAGCTGGAACCAATAAATAAGAAGATTGTAAGCAATAAGAAAAAAAGAGCCAATGGAGAAACTGTTAAGTTTGATCATGCAAGTAGTAGCAACGGCTCATTGTATGAAGAAAAACTCAAACACTTGTCTATGTACTTCAGCATTCCTTTACATCCTATAATAAAATATGAAAGTTCTATTCTAATATAGCAGCCCGGTTGGATGCTTCACAAATGAAAGTAATGAATGATATATTTCAAGCAAGTGAAAGATTTTTTGATATTATACCTCTGTACTGAGCATCTTTAGATTCAGATGCATTACCCCCAGAGGCAGTATGAATTGATGATTCAGGAACAGGAGCTTGTGCCACTGACTTAACTGGCTGCTTTTCAGTCTTTGCGGGAGCCATTCTTGAATTAGAGGGTACATAGATTTTGGCGGGCCCTTTCTTTGTTTGAGAACTTACAATTGAAGCATAAGATTTCTTAGGAGCATCTTCTCGGGAAACTGAAGTAGCTGGTTCTGCATTAATATGGGATTCAGCACCCACCATAATCTCTCTTTCATCACCAACTACCTTCTCATTTTCCAAAGAACCATGAACTACTTCCTCAACAATTTTTATATCTTCTGCATGAGAGCTAGGCTGTCTGTGATTCGAAGGCTGAAGCACATGAACTGGTTCTAGAATCAAAACAAAAAAGCCAAGTAAGCAATTTGAAAAGTAAAAAGAAGAAAAGTGTGGAATTAGACAAAATATCCAACCTGGATCAGGCGTCAAAGGCACGGGTGCTACATCCTTGACCGCATTAACCATTTCTGAACTGTTATCAGTCTCCACTTGTTCTGCATACCTAAGAACATCATTCAAAACAAAGTAGCCTTTGTCCTGTGGAGCAAGGAAAAAAGTCTGGGTGAATTGCTTTCTCGTGTTATCTTTTCCAGTTAAGCATCCAGTAACCAATACAATGACCCCATCCTTGTAGGACTGTTGTGCATCTGCAGTCTTTATCTCTGCCTTATAATTCTTGTAGCCTAATGAGCATATCATGTCATTGATATTCTGATCCAACATAAAGATAAGTGAAAAATCAGTTAAAGATAAGTGAAAATTAGTCAGAATTGTGGAATGAGAAATCAATTGTTATTTTATATTGCAAACTTGCCAAGATAAATATGTGAACATGGTGCAAGGTAAGAAATAGAGAAAGCACTTCACCATTTTGCCAACTACTTCTAATGGTAAAACTTTAGAGAAATGATAACACAACTCTCCCAGAGAATGCAAGTTTCTGAATGTTACATCATAATCGCAAGATCATTCTGAATTGTATTAGAATATTAAATAGAGTTCCAATTTTCTCGAAAAGAAATTTCTTGCAAATCATTTAAACACTAGCTTTGAAGCTACAAACCAAGAACCTTATTATTTCAAGATATTGTAGGGTTGACAGGTTTCGCGATATGTTCATACATCTTAATAATTTCTAAAAGTGACTTGCAACTGCACAAGCCCAGCAGTTTAATTGCTCTATTTATGTGGTTGATTTTCATTCTTATTGTCAATCATTAACCAACGCCAAAGTAAGACTAAGAGTCTATAGTCCTCTACGTAGTTTATCATTTGTCCAATTCCCTGTGCTTCCACATCCAGATGCAACTAAGTTCTTCACTAATAGCAGGTCAGATTATATTCAGCATTATACAATCAGTTTCTTCTATGGAAAAAGTCCTCAAATGTGCCCCTCAATTATCGACTTCCACCAAACTTAACCACCCCCACCCCCCCCCAAAACAGAAGTTTCCAGGAGATCACACGATTTAGAAGGGGTGAAACTCTCATTGTGAACTAACACCTATGATGTTGATAAACCGACAGCAGATAAAAGTTTGTATTAGCCTTAGAGTTTTAGACCATGTTTTTTTTCCCTTATTCATAAAAGTTCTCTGGTATAGTAGAAGGAACAACAATTGCATTTATACTCACTTTCATTGTTGTCACGGATGTCATCACGCCATTAGAATTTGGGCGGCTTAAGACACTTGAATCCAGACAAAATCTGTATACCAACTCTGGGGAGTGGTGTTGAATTTGGTAATACTGCTCAACAAAAGCATTTCCGATCACTTGTGCAGCAGGGGCAGAAGGTATAGCTGTAGTTTCCATAGCCATTCTGTACAAAATTTAGGGAAGAGTCAAGACAATAGTCAGTAAAAGACCAGCCCTGATGTGTAATGTGTACAAGTAAAAAAGTAATAGTTTGACAAAAATATGCATCACAAAGCATGTTCGTCCAAGGAAAAAAGAAGCACAACATAGTAGTTCATAGTCTGAAGTAATAGAGCAACATTACTAAGAAGAAACTAATCAAGGGTTGAGGTTGAGAAATCATCCATGTTAACATACACATATTAAATCCCAAATTAGATAACACAAAAGTCAATAAGTAATCCATGTTAACATACAGATATTTCCCAAATCAGATAACACAAAAGACAATAAAAGACTTAATTACAGAAAAGGAAAAGTTAGTCCTAAGGTGGACTCATTGAGCCCTAAAAGCAACAACATAGAAGGTCAGAAGAATGCATCTTCAGAAACAAATTCTTTTCCGGTCAATAAAAGTTCTGATGACAACACCTCAATCACAAACAAGTTGGGGTCAGTGTTATAAATACGGTACTATCTTAGACTAACAATTATATAACAACAATAAATCCAGCGTAGTCCCACATGTAGTGTGTAAGCAGCCTTATCCCTCGACTCAAGTATGGGGAGACAGACACTGCAATAATAAGAAAGATTAAAAAAAAATATAAAAATACTATAGTGGCATAAAAATCTTCGACAGAGCTAAAAAGTTGTAGAAATCATAAGGCGTAAAACACAAGTACTAACATAACAAAATATAGCCCAAACTAATTGGTATTTCCTACATAGATCTTTTAGCGATGAGAACTTTTGTAAAAATTAAAACAAAGCTTCTCTTGAAGCTATAAAGATAAAAGACTACATTAGATGGACGATGACGACCACACTCAAAAAAAAAACAAAAATTTAATCAAATTAAATCATACAAATCAACAAAAACAAAAGAACTAGCAGTAGCATTGAGGACGAATGGCACTACAGAGCCAGGGGAACCTACCTATAAGAGGTAAGGGTCCACGTGAACCCAATAGCTTATGTTCCACAGTGTATTTGTATTAAAAAATTCACAAAATATGTATTATTTTTCTGACTATATGAATCAAACTATTATTAAGTATTATTGTATGAACAATCGACTTTAAATCCCGAATCTGCCTCACACAGCATTAACCGTTCTGAGAAATCAATGTGTTCGACTAGGTAAAGTTACATTTTTTTCTTCATGTATTAATGTTGGAAGAACTCAAAATTGCAAAATTTACAGATCTGCCTTCAGTTTTCCATTCTCTCACAATAAAAAACCAAACAGTCCCAACAACAATAAATCAATCGATTAATTCGCCACATTCCAATCAAACAGGATTTATTAAAATAAGTAAAAAAATAAATTGGATATTCATCGTGATTAAGAATAAAACGCTGATCAAGATGAAACAGAACAAAATTTGAACTGGAAAGAAGAAAAATTGTGATGTGTGATGGGATAACTGTCCATTGTAGATTAGATAGTATACTAATATTAAATTAAATAGAAAGTTAAAGTGTGATTAAACAAATCATTAACAAATTAATGAAGAAAATTACCTTAGAAGAAAGCGAAAGGAAGACAGATTTTTGTAGATTTGATGAGTTTTACGGAAGCAACTATTATTATGTAGTTAAGCCGATGAAAGGGACTGACAATTAAGCCAAAAACTAAACTTCAATAGTGAACGATATGAGTAGGAGTCGGCAAGCTTTGTTAGGCTAAACTACTGAAAATTCAAGTCTATTTAGGATTTGTTTATCATATTATATTAGAATATTTTTTATTATATTGTTTGTCTTATTATATTTGAATAATACGTTTTATAACATTTTTGAATCTTTATTTATGATAACTCCTAATTCATATTGAAATATGCCTTTTATCCTAATTAAATTTATTTTTTTATTAATATTAATAAATAAGAATGCCTATTTATTTCGGATGCTACTTGTTATTTTCAAGAAAAAATTGGCTAAAAGTATTCTTGGAATGTCCGAAAATTCAAATATAAACTTGTTCATTTATAAGGCTAAAAATATCACTTAATCCACTTTCTTTTTTCATTTTTACCATAAAATCTAACAATCCTTTTTAATTATTATAATAATTATTATTTATTACACGACATTTTTTAATTGCATAAAAAAAATTTTTGAACACGTTAATATTTTTCTCAACCACCCCAATGTAATTTTGTAGCCCAATATACGAATTAGAAGTATATTAAAACCTTTTCAGATAGTCCATATATATTTTTGGCCCTTTTCTGTCACGGCTGGAATCTAGACCCCAGACGAGACCGGCGTCGTTGACCTCTCAGTGGTCGCAAATAAGTCTACTTACGTTATTCTTACTTTACATAGGTTAATTTTAGCGAAAAATTTGAACTTTTTGATTCTTTAATCATACTTGTTAAACATTCTTTATATTTCGTAATCGTTCATCATCAACCATCTAACAATTAAGAGATAAGCAACTGAAAGAAATAATTCATTAAGTATTAATTGTAATCGGTCAAAATAACACCAATACAAAGTCTGAACCAAAACATGAAAGAAGCGCTAGTGGAACATGCTCCACTAGCTTAACTCTAAACTACGCTAGAATGTAAAACAGTAGCATCCTCGAAAGCATGAGTACCTACCAAATTCCGGATGAATGCTGACGTCCGGATAGCTGCAACAACGAACCTGTAGCTCTACCGTCCACCTGTGCCTGCACCTAAAAGTAGATGTTTGTATGGAATTAGTACACACTTTACTAAGTATGGGTATATGCACGCACACACTAGGGACATGCATGAGGAAGAATAGCTCTTTTCTAACAACATGATTTTTGAAAGTCAAGTCAGTGGACATGCCAAATTGAGATTGGAAAAGTCATGCCATGAGAGTGACATGCATCATTATAATTATCGTATGTCACACAACACATAACATATAACACATAGTTTCTTTCATATTATTCATTCATATGCTATGAGACCTTGTTATCATGGACTTGACCTTAAGACTTTTCAAAATGAGGGCTCAACATATGGGACCTCAACTAGGGAGTCTTCGTTAGCAAACACAGAGTCTGCTTCATTCATTCATACGTACCTCATTTAGTTCATTCATAGGCCAGTGTGAACACCAGCTATACCTAGGATGTAGCTTAAGACTTTCATCGGATTTGTTGTGCAATGATTAGGAACAACCTAATGTCATTACCTGAATTTAGCTCGCCTCTTGATTATCCTATCCTAACACCTTCGATATCGTTCATTTCTTTATATGATTCATTTGAGGTTGGTATCGTTCATTCATTGGGAACTTTAACTATAATCGACATAGATCATGTGAGCATCATGAAATCCAGTGTCTCCCCCACGCCGAAAAGATGTGGAATCACCGACCAAAGCGATTCAATAACATACTAGCGTACATGGGAATTTAACCCCGCCAGATCCCTATAGTGGCAATATAGGTTCAAAGACTAGGAGATATGTGGAGACCATACCCAGCAAGCCGGACAGTCTCATCTAATGAGAGTTACGTGAACCTCCGCCCTTCCCGAAAGAAGGCATCACCGCTCATAGCTAGCCTATCGGTGCTCAGTATAAAGTTCCATTACATTCAACTCATACATCATGGAAGTTGACTTCTGGTATGAGGACATCATAGCTCAATAGATGATTTCTCATCTCATCATTAGTATTAAGTGTTTTAGACTCAATATTTTCATTAGAGTGTTCATAGAGACTGATCTCTTCATTATCTTACACTCTCATTTGTGAGTATGTATTGGTAACATTTATTTATGCTCATTTGAGATTCATCATATACATTAGCCTCACATTATGATTGTCATTACATTCTTCATTATTAGCACTTTTGTTTTTTCATAATTACTCACCTCTTATTACGTGAATATTCATTTCTTCATTTCATAGTTCATCTCATCATATGTCAATGCACTTGGCCATTTATCTTACATTCATACTTAACCTTCCTAAGATTCATCATTTCATTACGTACATCTTAGGTTTACTTAATTTTTGAACGTATGTTAGACTTATGTGTCTATATATACAAGCATGGGGCTTCATTTATATTTCGTTAAGTGATTCTTACTTTCCTAAGGTTATGCATTTCAAGACTTATGTATCTTGTATATATGACAAGATCTTGAATTTTTTTTAATCTAAGTAGATGACATTATACTTGAATATTTTATTCACGTATGACTTATGTATCAATACGGAGTTTTGGGCATGGGAACCCAAATCTTGAATCACTTGGATATCATTTATATTTTTCATTGATTTTATTTCTAATATTCATGACATTAGAATTTTATTTCTAATACTCATGGCATTAGAATTCTAAATTAAATCTCAATAATTACATAAAAGAATAAATTTTCTATTTTTAATTAGAATTCTAAATTAAATCTCAATAATTACATAAAAGAATTAATTTTCTATTTTAATTAGTATTCCAAATTAAATCTCAACATTTACGAGAAAGAATAAATTTTCTATTTTCTTTTAAAAATCAGTCCAAGTTACCTCAACGTCCACACCACTCAAAGAACAATTTCTCTTCGCCTTAATGTTTTTGGTTGCTTTGCTTTTCTTAAAATTTCATGTGAGTTCTTCAAGCGTGAAGAACTGTTGATATTTGGCAGAATAACGTGAGAAAGATGGAGAACGTGAGAGAGAGTTAAGAAGCGTGAGATAGAGATCAACTATTAGGATTAGGAGACTAATTCAAGACTTAGTCAAATAGAATTTAAATTAAATTAATACAAATCTGGTTTATTTTAATTAATACGCGAAAGGACCATTATGCCCTTAAAAATTTTAAATTTTAAATTAACAATTAAATCACCTTAAGTACCTATTATTTAATTTATTTACTTATTTTTTTTCGGATCGTTACATTTTTTGTATCTCCAATAAAAAAAAAACTAGAAAATATTAGAAAGAATTAGAGAAGAATGGAAATAACTTATAGTAAGATTTAAGAGCAAACATAAACATTATTTATACATTTTTATTTGTATAAAGTGAGAGGCTTGAGAGAGAACTGAGAGTGACGAGCGACAGAGGGAAAGACTTACGACAATGTGTTTATTGCAAATTGTTGTTAAATGAAAATTTAGCTTTAATATTTATTTTAATAGTTATATAATACATAATTTTTCCTTTTTTATATTACAGTTTTAAAATTAGGAAGTTTAACTTATAATTTTTCTTTTTTTAAAAAAAAAACATTTAAGAATTTATTTAAATTACTACGAAAATGCTTAAACTTTATTTTCCATTAAACAAACTTAAACAAGTCAATTTAAGTAGACATACAATCCAGACGTTTGAATTTACTTAAAAAAGTTGATTAGACCTATTTTAAGTTAGTTTTTAATTTTTAAAAGTATTTGATAAATATAAAAAATTTAAAATAAGTTCAAAAAATAACTTAAAATAAGTTAGAATGTGTTTAACAATGTTAAAAATAACTTAAAATAAATTTAAAACTAAAAGTAGGTCTCTCTTATTTTTTTTAACATAAAAATCATTTCAATTTGACCTTTTATTTCGACTTAAAAATTATCTTTTTTAAGTCAATCCAAAATACTCTTATTCTTGAATCTTGCGTCTTAAATTGTTAGAACATCTAGATTTTTTCTTTCGAAAATTTACTATTCCTTTTGTTTCTCTTTTAGTTTTCATGTATTTTAAAAATACTTGTTCTAAAATAACAATTAATTTGAAAAATTAAGAAAAATTAATTATTTTTTTCTAATTTTGTCTGTAATATAAATTATTCCAGAATGAAGAGGCACAGCAAATATATATATATATATATATAAGAATTAAAGGGATTTATAAGGAGTAGTTGATAAATTTTCACATGAGTTTTCTAGCACCTTCTTTTCTTTTTATTTTTCAATTTATGTGTATTACTCATAAGGAAAAGGTTTATTATATAAAATATTTGAGAAACAAAAATGAGCAAGGCGATTTAGGTCCAATTATCCCTACCCAATTTGAAGACATAACATTAAACCGCAAAATCAAACAGATCTCATTGAGCAAATTTCTTCAATGGCTTCGTCAGGGAAATCGATGATCCAAACCCTAAAACGGTTCATGAAGAAGCCATGGGAGTTCACCGGACCTCAAACAAGCCCCGAGTATTTAGACTCTATACCCAAGGCAGCGGAGTACAGAATCTTCTGTCCTGCCACTACCCAATCTCAGGCCATCATCCCCACATCCGATCCTGAAACCGTCTTCGATATCAAGTATTATTCTCGTGACCAGAGGCGTAACCGTCCTCCAATCAAGCGCACTTTCCTCACCAAAGCTGATGTTGAGAAGATGAGGATGGAGTACAAATTTGATGTCAACGATTTTCCTAAGCCTTATTTGACTGCTAAGGTTGAAGAGGATGAAAATGCTATTGGTGGTGGCTACCAGAAATGAAGGTAATTTTTTTTATAATAATAATTGGGGTAGATGAACGAACTGAACTACTAATATTCCTCGAAATGAAGGTATTGTGATTCAATTTTAGGGGTTTTATTATAACCGTTTATCTATCATTGTTGGAAATTGAGTTTGTTATTTGAATAATCAAGCAATCATTATTTCAACCGCATATGCCTTTGTTATCATTGCTTTTGTACTATGTTTTATTTGGACCAATTTCATCCGATACTGATAAGTAATTTGCTTTCAGGGCACATCCAGAGTTCTCTAAGTCCTCATTGTTTCGTATAGATAGTATTTGAGCTGGATAGCTAGTGGTCCGATTTAGGAGGAATGTGGAACTTCTCTTCAATTACAATTGTTGGGGAGTTATCACATTTTTCTTGAATTGGTGTTTTCTTTGGTTCCTTTTCAGTAAAGACTTGTAGACATGTAATCTGAAGATGTTGTGTCCCCACTTGTTTTTAAGTGCTGTGGGTTTGGAGGAAAATGTTTTTTTTTTCATGTAAAAAATATTTCTATATCTTTTTGTGGTGTTTGGTTGATTATGAAAGAAGGTGACATATGGAAGTCATACAAGGTGTAGGATGGTGTATAGCTTGTGTTTGTGTGATATCTTCGAGTACTAAATGTTGAAGACGCTTAAGGGTTAATTGAGACAAGTGATATCATGTAAGAGTTGAGTTAGCTTTGGGAAGGAAATGGAATGTCATTTGATGTTGTAAGCACTTGACGAGATTTTATCTGTTCCCTCCCTCTCCTAGTGGGAAAGTAAAACGGGACGTAGTGGAAACTTTGGTAGCAGTCTGTAATGAGAACGTCAAATAGGTTTCAGAAATATGCTTTTTGGGGCTTACTTGAAATTAGATTAAAGGGAGAACTGTTTAGCTAGGTTTGTGCAATTTGAGAATTATTTTTTTCAGGAATATCTGTTGGGTGTTGGGAGTCTATCACATGAAACACAAGAGGTAAATCTAATCAACACATTGAGCTTCTGTTGCCTCCTTTAGCTGCTTCCTTCCTTGCTGCCCTTCTCAAAACTTAAGTTTTGATGGATGCATCCTCTCTTCTTTCCCTACTGTCATGAGCACCTTTGACCCCTGTTCTAGTTTTTCTTCCGTTTCCTTTTCTAATGTCCTCCCCTCTACGATTGTCTATGTTTCAAATTGGCGGCGAACCCCTACTTTCAACCGATTTAGAAGTTTCAAGTCTTCTCCTTTTTCCTTTTTTTACAGGAGAAAACTCCATATTACAGCAGATAATATTGGTGTTAATATCACCCAATTAAACATTCTGTTCAAAATTAACCACAACTGATACTTTTATCACACAAATAATGTGCTATTACGTGCCCACTTGTGCCTGAAAGACTTTAATTGCAAAAAACTGGCTTCATCTTTGGTATCACTTAATATCTACCCCAAATAGCACTAGTTGATAAGGTTTTGAAAGGGGATTAGCTTATTTTCGTTCTTTTTCCATAACCCGTTTGGGTATGAGTAGTTTGACGTTGTTTTATGCATTTTCTTCTTTTATCTTAAAGCACCAGATCATCTCTTAGTACGAACTAGAAATCATGTAGTGTCTGTTTCTTTGTTTGCTGTGTTGAACCATTGAAGAGGATGATTCAGGTGTGTCAATAGGTAATAGTGAGATAGGTTTGTCAAAATGAGGTTTATTATTCTAGTCAGCTTCTCTAATTTATTAAGAACTGTATAGAAAGTAAAGTTTGTTTTGCTTTCTTCTGATCGCACTAAACAAACATACAAGGGCAGATAAATGCTTTACTAGAGGGAAGTATAGTAATCCGTCCCCTTAGAAAAAGAGCGCAAGCTTTAAATAGCACAAATGGAGAAAAAGTACAAATATGAATTTTTAGTCCAAGACTTGAGATAATAAGCATGAATAACAAATATATGGCCAAAGAAGTTGAAAAAAATATATGGTAGAGTCAAAAGTGATATATCAATTGTTTAGTGTGACCGAGGCGCTTATTGGTAAGGAAAATATGTCTTAGAGCCTTAATGATGCTGAAGTGCACATCAAGCAATGCAACACGCTTAGCATATTTTGCGTCTCGCTTCAGTGCTTATGTGCGTCTTTGACAACACTGGGTCAGTTAAAAACAAATTATCTCGATGTATTTTTATAAACATGCAACTTTTCCTTATAAAAACATTTCATCAATGTTAACATTATAGTTGACATGGCAACTATTCGTTCTGATCAGATTTATAATTTGTTTTACTTAAGCTCAGATCAAGTTGACAGTGTTCTTTTGGGTAGAAAGGAACAGGAAAACTGAATTGGGAACTCTTAAAACTAATGGAACGATAGTAAGTTTTTTTTTTGATGAAATGAGGCATTTCATTGCTGGTATCAATAAAATTCAGAGTTACGAAAACAAGTAGATGATAGCTTCAGTAAAAAAAAACTAATAAATGGTAAAAGTTCTGTTTCATGCTAACAGGGTACATAGCTAGAATTGTCATATTTCAAAATGGTTGCGTCTTGATCTCTTTGTCTATGTAACTATGTAAATATAGTTATGTCCTTTAACTTCTGTTGATACTCGTCTAGATTAAAGTAGCCATTGAGATCTTTAAGGTACTTGAGAGTTATAAATTACAATTGGTTTGAGATAATGAACATATGAGAACCATGATAGAGTCGTTGTGATGGGATTGTGGTGTTATTTAATTTGTATAACTTGTCTGAAAAATTGCCATGCTATTTTCATTCTATAGCTAGTTTCTAGGAGATGATGAAAAAAGAGCAAACCAGCTGAAAGTATGTCTAGAATCCATGCTTGGTGGTGTTCTTAGGTTGAGGCAAGCAATGCAATAAACTAGGAACATTCACAGAATGTTGTGAGTGGTTTTAGCCCTCCAAGCCGTAAAATCTATTGTCCTTTTAGTTGTGTAAATGAGCTAAGCCAATCCTAACATTAGTCGGGTTCAGCTCACTTGGTGCATTAAGAGATGAGCTGAAGGTTGAGTCTAATCAAGCCCGAGCGCAAGACAGTCGGTTCAGTTTCTTTTTTTGGTTGATAACGGTGGTGTGAATCGTGTGATGTCGGGGCCAGCTTTCATGCACCTCGGTGTTGGGTCTGAGCTAAATATCTGCTCTGCAGGATGGTTAGCTTTTATCACAAACATTAATAACTATTACCCAAACTAGAAATGTTAAAAATAATGAAGACAACCTTAACAAAAATAATTATACGACTCTCATGTTTGGAAATGAGTTCTGCAAAGTGTTAACATATCCTTAAATCTTTAAACAATTGAAAAAATAGAAATAAATGCAATGCATCTGATGCTGAAATAAGACTCTGGATTTGTTGCATTTGTCTAATATCTGAGTCCATGAGAGATATAAAGGATGCTGGAGATAAGTAGGAGGGTTGTTTTATTACTAGCAATATATCTGTGCTAATTGTGCATCTGATTTTGATCTTAGGCCAATTAATGAGATAACTTTGGGATATTCCATAAAGTGAAGCTTATCTGCATTTTATAGCGACACCTTTTCATACATTTAATCCCCTGTTTAGTATTTGAATGGTCAAAGGATGACTAATTGTGCATAGAAATTATCTTTGCAGTTCCGGTAACAAAGAAAAAAAAGTGTTAGCTGCTGTAGCACCCCACAAAATGGAAAGAAGTAGTTTTTTTTTAATCTTTTCAAAACTGCTGTTTCTTTTATCGTCTTGGAGATATCAATTTGTTAACTGTGTGTTGATATTATCATATACAAATTCTAACTATTTGAACTCCCTCTCTACCAGGCTTTGTTCTTGTGGCGAAGACTCCACTTGCTGTCAATAATGGTAGCTGATGATGTTTTGCAGTGTCAGCCAAGTGTATTGCATATGTACTCCGTTTTTTAAAAATGTTGAGATATATATTCTTGGAGCAATTTCCTTTGGTTTTAGAGTGATAAGTTTCACCAGTCGAATAATTTTTTTTTTCATTTAGCTTATGCGGATTGTTCCATGTCTTGTGCTTGAAAGAGTGAAAGTTAGTCGAACGTCGCATCTGATTAGCTATAGTCTGATTTTGATTTCCCAAAGGTAATTGTGTAGCAGCTTTGTCTGATATCATACCATGGAGTTCAATAAGTAATGAAATTTCAATTTTAGGTTTGGCTACTGAAATTGGTCATATTCTACTGGACTTTTTTACCACAGGAATCGACTGAATACTTCCTCCTGGCAGGAACATTTTTCAAGATTGAATCCTAACTTTGTCATCATTAGTTTCCAACTAAAAAATAGAGTTTAGGGTTGAAATGAAACAGGATTAAGTTAGTCATTTTTGTAACCAATAAATTGAACAAATAAATGGTATAAAGTACCTTTCATAATAACACTAAAATTTGCACTAAAAAGTAATTCATCCAATTACAATAACAACAAATCTATTGAAATCAATTATGTGGGGGTTTGAAGGTAGAATGTTCATTATTTTTATCAATATCTATCCGAGATAGAAAATCGAAAGATTTTCGTTTTAAGCAGATAAAAGTATTAACAAAATAAAAAGCACACCCACAAGGTAAAAACAATTGAGTCAAAATGTTAAAATGAGAACAAACTCTTCTCTTAAATAAATAAATAAACACTAGAATAATATGTATCAAGACATTTCCTTTTAATATTGATATTCGATAACATATTCTACAATTGTTTGATCTGATAGTATTTACTTTGTAATGTATTTAGGATGATTAAAAATATATATTCACATTTTAAATGGTAATAATATTCAGGTATATGAAAAATATCAACTCGTTGTTGTATGTTACTAGTTTAAGTTAAATAAAATAATATTTTAAAATTTTAAAATATATAAAATACTGATTAATAAATTTATAACTAAATATTTAAATTTTGAACCATAAACTGGAGATGCTAAAATTTATAGGATAACATCAAAAACACATTATCTTTGGATTTTTTGGTAAATAGACTCGGCTTATCAAAAAAATAAAATAAAAATATATGTTATAATTATAAATTTGCAAAAAGTTACTATATTTGAGAGTATTAACTAGTAAATAAATACGTGTATTATTTTATTTCCGCGTCCACGCGTTTTGGAAAGCTATAAAACAGAGACCACCTGATCCGCTGAAAATTTCTTACGCTACCATCTAGAGTACGCCATCGGAATGATCTCCGATCAAAACCCTAAACCCCCGTATCAGTTATGCCGCCGATCTAGCTGCTTCTTCCATACGTGAAAAAGAGTAACTCAGAGAACTTGATGCAGTCAGGTTTTCTTAAATTTCTCGCATGTATTCTTTTATAGAAAAATCAAGAACTCTTAAGTTACATTCATATAAAAATAGAAACTGTAGTTTTCTTGAATATATTGGCATTGCAAATATCAAGGAATTTCAAGAAATTAGGTTGTTATTCTCGCAGTGTATGTTAAGTATGTTAAGGATGTTCAAGAATTGAATGGAATGTTGTGGAGTTGTTCTTGAACTCAAAAACAAAAATTAAGTAGTTTAATTATAGGAGTTTGTGATTTGTAGTAATTTGAATGAAGACACTCAATTGGACAGACTTTCAGAAAGGTTTGTGTAATGCAAGAGAATAGAGAATATATGGTTCATCTTTTCTGATTTTGTTAAAACAAAAATTAAGTAGTTTAATTATACGAGTTTGTGATTTGTAGTAATTTGAATGAAGACACTCAATTGGACAGACTTTCATGAAGGTTTGTGTAATGTAAGAGAATAGAGAATATATGGTTCATCTTTTCTGATTTTGTTAAAACAAAAATTAAGTAGTTTAATTATACGAGTGTGTGATTTGTAGTAATTTGAATGAAGACACTCAATTGGACAGACTTTCAGAAAGGTTTGTGTAATGCAAGAGAATAGAGAATATATGGTTCATCTTTTCTGATTTTGTTAAAACAAAAATTAAGTAGTTTAATTATACGAGTTTGTGATTTGTAGTAATTTGAATGAAGACACTCAATTGGACAGACTTTCATGAAGGTTTGTGTAATGTAAGAGAATAGAGAATATATGGTTCATCTTTTCTGATTTTGTTAAAACAAAAATTAAGTAGTTTAATTATACGAGTGTGTGATTTGTAGTAATTTGAATGAAGACACTCAATTGGACAGACTTTCATAAAGGTTTGTTGTAATGTAAGAGAATAGAGAATATATGGTTCATTTTTTCTGATTTTGTTAAAACAAAAATTAAGTAGTTTAATTATATGAGGTTGTGATTTGTAGTAATTTGAATGAAGACACCCAATTGGACAGACTTTCATAAAGGTTTGTCTAATGTAAGAGAATAAAGAATATATGGTTCATCTTTTCTGATTTTGTTAAAACAAAAATTAAGTAGTTTAACTATACGAGTTTGTTATTTGTAGTAATTTGAATGAAGACACCCAATTGGACAGACTTTCATAAAGGTTTGTGTAATGTAAGAGAATAGAGATTATATGGTTCATCTTTTCTGATTTTGTTAAAACAAAAATTGAGTAGTTTAATTATACGAGTTTGTGATTTGTAGTAATTTGAATGAAGACACCCAATTGGACAGACTTTCATGAAGGTTTGTGTAATGTAAGAGAATAGAGAAAATATGTTTCATCTTTTCTGATTTTGTGAATGTTTTGTTGGCTTGCTCAAAAAGCAGGGACCAGTGAGCTCTTTAATGAATTCTTTATGTTCTTTTGTTAACTTCTTTTGATGACGAGGGCATATGCTTAATATGAAAATTAATACTATTGTTTCTTTTCTTTAGGTTGATACTCCATTCTAGACTAATCTTCTTATGTTTGTTTGTTTATAAGCTGTGTAATCGTACTTTGAACTTGAACCAACTTTCCACCAGATATCTGCTGCTATGTGACTGTTTCTACATCTTCTGTTTATGCTTCCTTTTTGTCCGGTCATTTTATCATGGTTTCGTATGCTCGCTTTACACCAGCTACACCAAAATACAACCATTAAGATGAATTGCATACTTCCCCAGCAAGTTTTGGCTTTAAAGGAGAGGCTCAGTGGCGTTCCTTTGTTGGAAATCGTCACTAAAACTCACCGGAAGCCAAATGGATATCGCAGGTTTTTCAGGTAAAGTTCTTATGGTTTTTAGTTCATAGCATCCATTAGAATAGGTGTAAAACTACTAACTTGGTCTTTAATCTTGCCATTGCATATGGGAGGGCAAGTGTTTGTACCTTGGAATTGAAGATCGTAGACAAAATGTTGGTGCAACAGGTAATTCTGTATAACCCATTCAAAGGAAGAAAATGCATTCCAAGTACTTCAAGTTTTCTCACAATTGAAACAAATAAAATATATTGATTTATATACTTTGTACTTTTAAAGTTGTACGCTGTCCTTCCTGATCTTTTGGTTTGCATGTATAGTCTTGGAAGTCCAAAGAGGATCTTGCATTCTCTGCAAGAGTCTTGTCTAAGAACCACCCTTGTGCATCCGAGTGTCTCCCTCAAAATTGTTGATATTGAAAGGTCCGTCTTTGTATACCAGCTAACTTCAGGATATTTCCTGTCTAGTTTCTTAGATTTTGTAAGTTTGTGTGCAGTGAGGATGTCTTAGTTTGCACGTGTGCTTCACCTTTTCCGTTGCCGCTATTGTATAGTGGGTTTGACATTCTTCTTAGTTCCCTTGACAAATTGAATGCAAGTGATGGTTCATTCAAGCTCTCAAGATACGTCTCAGGTCCTGATGTTTTCACAGTGTAGGTATACAGTCCCCAATTGATGGATAAAGAGATGCAATAAGTCTTCTTTTCTACACCCTACTCAATCTTATGTACTCTTGTGACGTCTGACGGAGTCATCTGTTAATAAGGGGCGGATGTTGTATTATTCCTGGAGGATTTGGTGAGAGAGATGTGGAGGGTAAAATTCTTGCTGCCAAATATGTCCGTGAAAACAGGATTCCTTACTTGGGCATATGTCTAGGCATGCAAATTGCAGTTATCGAGTATGCTAGATCCATTCTTGGGTTGCAAGATGCGAACAGTACAGAGTTTGATCCCAACACTCACAACCTTTGGATAATTTTTATGCCGGAAGTTAAGTTCTGATATTTCCTCTTCATCATGAACTTCCCTCATGATCTTCATATGTTTGAGGTCTCATTTTAGTAGCAGATATATTAATCATATATTATTCTATTGACCAAGTTCACAGGGTTCAAAATCGCATATGGGTGTACCATGCGTCTTGGATCAAGAAGAACGTATTTTAGAGTCAAAGATTCTAAATCTGTAAAACTATCAGTACTTCCTTTCCTCCAACCTCACTGCATTGGCTGTATCTTGATCTGTAGCCATTTTGGAGGACTTCTCCTATTGATATTACCAAGTGCCTAAACTATATTGTTTCTCAGATGTCGCAACCGGAGCTTTGTTGATGAAAGGCACCGTCATAGATATGAGGTTCAGCACTTTTTTTTCTTTAAATTTGGAATTGTGGTGTAACTACTGTGCATCTAGGTGGACAAGTTTAATAATTATATGTGGACCATAAGATGTGATGTCTTTAGTAAGGGATGCATGCCAAAAATTTATCCTGTGCTATGTAGGTGAATCTTGATATGGTGCAGAAATTTGAAGATGCTTGTCTTTCTTTCCCTGGCAAAGATGAAAGTGATCGGTACATGGAGGTGAGCCTTTTATATAATTGAAATTATGAAGTCATGATAGATATTCGTAGTGTTGTTGTTGATTTTATTATAATTATGAAGCCATTGAATGGGAAGATGTGGAGTTTTTCTTGTTGAAGGCCCCACTCACACTACACTAAAAAAAACAAGTAGTTTAATTATAAGATTGTGATTTGTAGTATTTTGACACTCGATGGGACAGGCTTTCCTGTACACCCTCAGTGGTCATTTTCTTTTACATGGTTTTGACCTTTCGATTTTGATTGTTCCTTAAAACTTGAAAATTGTGTCAAGTAAGAGAATGGGGAAGTATATGTTTTCTGATTTTGTTAACGCTTTGAGGATCAACGGAGGTGGGCTGCTGAGAAATATGTCAAGTCGTTCTTTAATGCAATTTTAATCGCTTAGAGTAGTTACACAGAAGGCAGTGATCGGTGAGGCTTTTCAATGAATCCTTATGTTCCTTGGTTTGCTACTTCTGATTACGATTATATGCTTGTTATTCTTATAAGTAGATTGCTCCTAGTTTGAACTTAACCCAGTTTCTATCAGGTAATGTTGCAATAGGAATTGGGACCTGCTATGTTAAGGTGGATGACAATGGTAAGTGTTAGTTTCTTTGACATTGTTCTAATGCATTTAATGTGCTGAAAGTTCTGCTCATTATATGACTTAATCATCTGTAGCTGTACCTTCTTTTGAAGGATCATTTGAGGTTGTACTTTCTTTTGAAGGATCTCGTGTTTCACGAGATGAACGAGTGCTGATGGAAAAAATTTGGTGATCTTTTTGCAAAATGTTGAACTGACATCATCTTTTCTATTGTATTGATACTGCTGTACATAATTTCTTTTGCGTGACAACTATGATGTTCATAATTGAATGCTTGTGGTAGTCTATAGGATTGCATACATTACTCAACTAATAGTTTGTTTGATAGTTTGTGTTCATTAGTATTCTTTCACAGATGTTGTTTTATTTATTGTTTGCGGTTTTATTTGTAATTGGGCAAACTTGTATGGCTGTACACCACAAAATTTTGATGCTTACACTTTGGTTTTACTTTATTGTATGGCGTTCATGAACATTGTTTCCTGGTTCTTCATTTGCAATAAAATACTTTCTATACCTGTACGGCCTGCCCAAAAAAAAAGGGGGGGACGGGGGATAAAATATAATTTTTGTTGACCACTTCTGTATGTAGAGAGATGTTTTGATTACTTAATCTAGCTGAAGTTGAGCTAGAACATACATATTCGTTTGTATGTATTATTTTCCCAGCTTATGGAGACAACATATAGGCCCGTTCTTTCATCTTGTATCATAGTTTCTTTTTGCCTGGCCATTTTAATTAAATAATGTTTTATATGCTTCCTTTACACCACCGACATCAAAATTCTGCCATTCAAATGTTATGCTTGCTTTCCCAGCATGTTTTGGCTTTAAAAGAGAGGTTTTGAGCTTTATTTCTAACCTTTTTTTGTTGGAAATTGTTACTAAAACCCATGGGATTCCAAATGGATATCGAAAGGTTTTAAAGGTAAAGTTCTTCTGAGATTTAGTTGGTAGTATCCATTAGGATAGGTATAAAACTACTAATCTGGTCTTTGTTTTTTCCATTGTTTACCGTATGACAAGTGTTTGTACCTTGGAATCAATTATTGTAGATAAGAAACTCTCAAGAATTATTTGATACCATGAGCTGTGCACTCCTCTAGGGTGGATGGGGACTCACATAAATGGATTGATGCTTGAAATCGAGGTAAAACAGATAAGTCTTACAAGGAAGAAGAAGTCATACAACTCTTCCATTTTACCATGGCAAGAAGTTCTTTGCCACGAGTGAGTCTTCAAGAAAGGCAGAAGGAAATAATAATATTAAGACAGTTCATGATGTGTTACTCATGCCAGGTAATTTGTCTTTTGTGCTTGTTTGTGTTAATAATCAATTATGACAGGAAGTGTGTGCAACTAATTAATGTTCTTTTCGATCATGCAGAAACTAGAACTGTAAGGAGACTGCATCATTCTACAGAAGCTATCTGGCTGGAGCTTCCACGACAGTCATGAGTCATCCCATCAATGTGATTAATCTTCAACCCATGACAGTGTATTTTCTGATGGAAGGTAATGTTATCAAATTTCTTGGGAGGGTTAGGTTCTTTCTGATATTAATTACTCACACGACCTGATGTTTCTCCCTTCAGGCCAAGTGTGAAAATGGAACCTGTCAACATCTGAAATAACAATTACAAGCTCAAGGGGAGTGCTCAAGTACGCACAATGGGGAGTCAAAAGAAGGTAGATCATTCTTGCCTTTTGTTCCTGACCTGAATAGGTGCTGAATTTTTTTAGTGCATGTTTCAGTCATACAGCTATTCCATTTTACCATGGCAAGAAGTTTCTTAGATTCTGGGACAAAATGCAGGGACTTCTGTCCAGTGATTAAATATGCTAACACTGTTAATCTTTGGTATTATTCTAGAGACTCGAGAGCTTTTGAGGATACTTTTTTATGCATCCTATGTTTCAAATGGTATCAGCTTACCTCTTTCAGTTTTTAGAGTTACTGAGTTAGTATCTTTTCTCTTCTTTGATGTAATAAAGAGAGAAATATATTAATGACATGGATCTTAGAGGAAGTTGCTTCGTTTGAACACTTTAAATCTACTTTAACGTTCTAACAGTTTTAATAAATACAAGAAATTGTTAATTAGAATGTGGGAGGATTAAGGAAAAGCGAGAATAGGCTCTGAAGAAGTGACAATTTTCATATTTTTCTTGACGAGCGGAGGAAGTGGGAGCACATGTAAACAGAAGACTGTGTTTAGTTCTTGGTTTTTGATTGCAGACCATGGAGTAGATCAAACCTGAGAACTGTTGCACTTTTTAGGATTACTGGATCTTGTTTCACTGATTACTTTGTCTGATAATGCAGATATTTTGCTATGAACTGGATTAGGAAGCTATCAATGGCATGTTATTTATTTGTTAGAAATGCTGCTCATCCCAGTTCAACATTTCTACTTTGTGTTCCATATGTAGGTTAAGAGAGGAGTAGTTTGAATTATTATCTCAAAAATGAAAATAAAAAGAAGTTTGAATGTTGGTATATACCGTCCTTAAGCTGACTTTTCTAAATGATGCTTCACAATCAAGCTAGAAAAAGACTAAGCAAGTGATGTCCTAATGAAATGGTGCACTGAAGAGTGCACTGGCAGGAGTGAGATTCGATCTTCACAGATTATTCGGTGGGGATGTGCTTCTGAAAAGCATGATCCTGAGTCCAGATTCCTCTGTCAAATCATACGTTCAAGTCTGTCAATTGATTTCTCTCTTGCTCATTGACAGTTGGTGTGAACTGGAAATCCAGAAACGCTGCGCACACCCATTCATCTAATGTTTTTCCTAAGGATGGTGATTTCCTGGATAATAAATTCAGTGCTTCAGGTAGCTAGCTCCAGTTGTAGATCAGACTTCCTGTTAATTTCCAGACGGGAGGAATCTTTAACAATTGTAGCTGGCAGATCAACAGAGAATGTCTCATTTAAGGAATCTCTTGTACTTGATAACAGTTCAAATGTAAAGCATGAGAGAAGGAAACCATTTATGCAGAGCGGTTCTTTGCGCAGAAGCCTCACACATGATGAATCATCTTTTGATAGTTATGAAGATATTAAGTTTGAAAAAAGTAAATACAGAACCAAACAAAATCACCTATAATATGATTTTAGTGTTGAATTTGAAGTAGCTGAGGATGTTAATCAGGTCTTAAATCATAGGTCTCTTTCAGGTAAGGAAATATGATTTGAGAAGTTTTGCTGGGGCAAAACTAAGAGCAAGGCATTGCAGAGTCAAAATAGATTCAGAAAAGTCTGCATTAACCAGGACATTCTAGAAGAATACGATCATCGGATGGACTTCTTTGAACAGACTGCTGAAATGTATGATTCCGTCCTGCCATATTTTAGTCCAGAACCGCGTCTCTTCTGTCACCAGATATCGGGACCTGGTTTCGAGATGTTAATCCTTACATTGCTGAAAATGGGATTGAAACTTCTGTTGAACATGAAGTTGGTCTCACGTATATTTTTAGAAACATGGAACATAATTTCGTTGTTCCTGCCATAAATAATTTGAGAAAAGACGACTGCTTGTTCCCAAATCCTGCAAAATTTGATCTTGATTTGTATGCTTGTTCTAAAGAGGATATGGGGCAGTATAGGGGCTCTTGATGCGTGGGTTGTTTATAGTTCAGGTCCTTCTGAATTCTATTATGAAGGAGATGATTTGTCACTTTTACATTCTCATGGTGTAGATAACCTTAATAATTATTTGACACCACGAGCTATGCTCTCCTCTAGGGTGGATGGAACTCGGGTAAATGGATTGATACGGGAAATCAAGGTAAAACAGATGAGCTTATAGGATGAAGAGGATCAGAAGAAGTCATTCAGCTCATCCATTTTACCAAAGCATGGAGAAGTTTTTTGCCACAAATGAGTCTTCAAGAAAAGCAGCAGTAAATAACATATATTGTGACTGTTCGTGATGTGCCACTTATGCCAGGTAATTTGTCATTGAGTGCTTGTTTGTATTAATAATCAATGATGAAAGAAAATCTGGGCAACTAATTAATGTTCTTCTCTATCGTGCAGAAACTACAGCGATAAGGAGAGTGCAGCATTCTGCAGAAGCTATCTGCTCGGAGCTTCCACATCTATGTAATCAATCTTCACCCAAGTTGTGGTGACTGTGTATTCTCTGATGAAAGGTAGGTCATGTTATCAGCTTTGTTGGAAGGGTAAGGTATCTTTCTGATATTCTCTCCATCAAATAAGTTAGCAACTCACATAACCTGATGTCTCTTTCTTCAGGCCAAGTATGAAAATGAAACTAGCTAACATCTGGAATAACAAATTACAAGCTCAAAGGGGAGTGTACAAGTACACTCAATGGGGATTCAAAAGAAGGTAAACGATTCTCGCCATTTCCTGACCTGAATAACAGCTGAATTTTTCTAGTGCATGTTTTTCAGTTAATTAGCTTCATTTCTTCTTCTTTTTTGGGTAATAACTGTGAACTACTACCATTACTCCAACATGAAAACTTCAAATTTACAACCTAAAGAGCACCTATGGTCCCAACCACCTCTAAGAAGAGGTTTAGGACTATCCAGGTCTCAAACAAAACTGTTCCAGGAAAAAAAACCATAAGCTATTGCCAAATACAAACAAATTTATTCAGTTGATCTAAACTATTTGCTTTCTAGTTAATCTTCTCAGCAGATTCTGACACCACGCGGTTCCCCTTGTGTTCTGTAGAGTGGTATTCGAGCTCGCTTCTTTCTGTATTTGTACAATTGCACAACTTGTACTCACATCTATGCTTCGAAAAATCTTCCAATTCCTAGCTTTCCATGTGTGATGGATCATTGCCCCTCATACTGCCGCCAAAACTTCCTTTTGTATTTGCTTCCATTTCCTTCGTTTCAGCCATTTCAGACTTTGGGGCATCCTTCTAAATCATTTGGACCTCTGTCCAGTTTGCCAGACCATGTCAAACTGCAGTAATCCATTGACATTCGGAGAATAGGTGTTGAGGAGTTTCTATCATGCCTGCCAAACAGAGACAACACTTTGAGGAAATATCTGTGTTGGAACTTCATTTGATTGTTTGTTTAAGAGAGGAATTCCATATTATTAATGACTGCAGTATCTTTTCATTCGTTTAGGAATAATTTGGACCTGGAGCACAGTGCAAATAAATGCATGGAGCAACTCTCTATCTCTCTTCCACACACACACATGAAAAATAGTAAAACGGAACATATTGTATAGATTGAGGGTTTAAAGCCTTTCAAGTGTCGTTTGATCATTTTATGTTCTAATAGGGTTAATTAAGACAAGTGAATTACGAGTTGTAAATTTCTAAAGGTTTGCTCTTTGAATTATAAGGCTGAATAGGTTTTCAATTTAATTTGGAAAACTATTCACGACATCATTCATGTTTTAGGAAATACTTCACTATCTAACAATATTCCCTTGCACGTGTTTTGTAAGAAAATGATTGGTTCTTTTTTTCTTTTTTGGTAATGCAGGTTCTGTGTAGCTGGGGTGTTGGGGCATCTCCAATCCAAACACCTAATTTTACACCAAATTTGGTGTTAACCAAATTTACTGTAATCAACTCCAACCTACTGCATCGAAAAATAATTTATTTTCTCTCATTATTATTATTATTATTTTTTATTTCATTTATATTTTTTTATTTCATAAAACATTTTCTTTCTATGGTTCTCCTTTTATAATCGTTTAATATAAAATTATTTTGTATCATAATTTTTTAAATATATAAATTGCTAGCAAATATTATACAGTATACATAATAATGGATTATACAAATAAAAGTAAAATTATTAATGAAATATAATTAGATAAACATTATATAATTGAAGATTTTATTTTAAATTATACATAAACATTAACTACGATGCTCCCATAAATGTTTTATTAATGCATTACATAATTTAAAATGAGCTTTTTGTCCTCCATTTTTTTTTATATCGAGCTAAAAATTATTGAAATTGATAATTTTCATCTATTGTCATTTCTACAGTCGGTGCTGGACCTTTCGATACATCTTGAATTGATGCATTAAGATCACGCACATTCTCAATTGTATTATTTTTTTAAAAATTTATATGTTTGTATTTTTATTAACACAAATTTAATTTTTTTAAAAAGTCATATAAAGAAAAATTAATTTATAAAAAGCTAAATTTTATATCTAAATTAATATTATAAAAATATTCCACTAAAAATGATTAAATATACAAAAAATTTAATTAAAACATACAATTTATATAATGTTTAATTAAATGTTTGTGTAGTGAAATAATATTATAATATTTAAAAAGTTATTTGGTGTGAAAATTAGTGCAGGTTAGAGCTTAAAACACCAATTTTCACACTAAATATAATAATTAGTGTAAGATTTGGTGTTGGGTTAGAGATAAGAGTATCGGGAGTGGTATATTCCCATAGCCTTGAGATCTTTCTTTTGCTATTCTCCAGCAGCTCTAGGAGTTCCCGTTCTCGCTTTTCTTGATCTTCCAAGCTTGAAGCTCGCCTGCTTTGGTCTTAGTCTAGCTAATGTGGAACTGTCAAAATTTCTACAACAGTGTAGTCCATTGACACTTACAAGTACTCATATTTCACCTCATTGAATTAACTCTAATCTTTCTCGTGTGGAATCTGGCTTATGTTCTTGCTTAATTGTCGTGTCATGTCTCTGACTAAACTTCCCTTTTTTTTTTTGTTACTTTATTGTTTTAATTAACTTCGATTTATTGCCCATATGTAGCTATTTTAGTAGTTTATTGTAGAGATTTTTTTATATGTGTGCTTTTATGGAGTTTACATTGCAATTATATTTCTTTTGAGTTTTGATAAATGTCTATTGTTAATTGCAAAAAGATATAGACTCACTTAATCTTGAATACAGATCTGTGTATCAATTAGATTACTCACATATCTACTATGTTTATCTCTTTATAGAAACAAGTTTTTGTTGGTATTTCGTCAACGCATCGCTTAGATTAGTTTCTATGTGGAAATAGTTATTTGAAAATCCAAAATGAAATGAGCAGGCACTTCTATTTATCTCGTAATGTTAACATACAACTTTCAAATCTCTATAATTTATTTTTCACTTTTTAATATTTATGGATGCTATTATGTTTGGTGTTAATTCAATTTTATTACACAAAAGTCTTATTTGTATAGATATTCTTGTGACTTGGACATTTTCTTTTACAGTACAATGTCGTTGATAATTAAATGAGATGTTAATTGATAATTAGTAATTGTATAGAGCAACTAAAGTTATGAAAGTTTTGGTCTATTATTTATTTGAATTTAAGGCTAATCTTTTCATGCTTATGTCTTTTCTCATCCTCCTTCAATGTTATTATGCAATTTTTTTAATGATTTTAGAATCTCGTACTTTGTGAATTATATTTTGTTATTTATATATTAAGATATTTTTTTGTGCCATTATATCTACTTTTCGGTGTATTTGAGATAATTAAGAATTTATTTTAACATTTAAAATAATTGTATTGTTACTTTGCTATGTACAAGTCATGTTGACTTTGTGGCAGTTAAATGAAAATAACATGGATATTTTCTAGTTTAAGTGAAACAAAGTAATATGAATATGTTAAAAGTTTAAAATAAGATTTATGGTCATGAGGGATGGATGTATTTAATTTTTGCTGTTTAGGATTAAAATTTTGAATTATCAATTTTGTAATCTAAATAGATCTGTGAATATTGCATCTTTCTTCTTGCGATAGAAGTTAAACTCAGCTCTGACAACTAATTATGTTCTTCCCGTCCATAGTGACTGCAAGTTTACTTTTTATTGTATTTGAAAAATGAAGTACTCGCAAACTTACTTTTTATTGTATTTTAAGGAGGAATAAGACCAAAAAAATGAGAATTAATGACGAGAAGAATATAGTTAGGGTCAATTTGGAAAGTCACTTGGTAATTGAAATTGGTGTAATTAATTACACTTACCTGTTTGGTTGCCACGTTGTAATTACGCTAAAATTATACACGTCGTGTTTGAATGTCAAAATGTTATAACACATGTTCTGTTTGTATGAATAAAGGCAATCACAAAATTATGATAAATTTTAAAAATAAGAATTAAAAATTTATACTAGACAAATAAGAAACTTTATAAATGACATTAAATTAAATAGTTAATATATATATTCTTTTTTGAAAATATATTAATGAATAAACATATTTTCTGTAACTAATATTATGAAAAAATAATTGATTTATATTTTTAAAATTAATATCTTTCAATTGAATTGATCGTAACAACTAAAAATATGAAGTTTTCACGAACATCGTGAAATGCATGTTTGATAAAAAGAATAATATATAAATAAAAATGTCATAAATTATTAAATGTTTGACAAAAATGTTATCTATCAAGTCTAATTAAAAAATATCGAGCAATGTAAATTCAATATCTACTAAACAAATGAAACTGAAAATATAACATAGCAAAATTTTGAACATAATACTCTTATAACAAATTTCAACATAGCAATAAATATGATTTATTCTTATTTTTCTTAATTAAGAAAACGTAAGTCTATAAATTCTGTTTTAATTAAAAACTAAAATACTAATAAAATCATACTAATGAGAATATAAACATGGCAGATAGAAATAGATAATACGAAAAGAATTACATAAATACACGTAAAGTAAAGTTGAAAATAAGAAGAAAATAAAATATACATAATAATATAAAATAATAAATAAACTTTTACAAATTTTTAGAATAATAATAATAATAATAAAAATTAAAATAATAGAAGCAAAGAAAATTAAAATAAAAAAATTAAAAAGTAATCAGGTGGTAATTACACCATGTAATATTGACAATCACCGCCTCTGCGGTTGAATTATAGAGTATAATCACCCCCTGCCAATTATCGCTAACCAAGTAATTAAATATCCTTCCAAACAGGACAAGACAATTTAATTACACCAAATCTAGATACCAATATATCCTTCCAAACATGTCCTAAGTTTTTGTTAAAATAGACTTACTATCACTGAACAAACTTGAAATTTAAATAATTTAAGTTAGTATGTGATAACAATTTTCATATTATAAATGGAATAGTTATTTTTTAATTGTTATTGTTATAATCAATGAAATATAATTTTTTAATTAAAAAATTTGAAAAATAAATAAACTAGTACTAAAATAAAATAAAATAAAATAAATATATTATTATTAACGCGTTTATTTTTCTCCGCGTATTCAAATGCTATAAATAAGAGCTCACTGCTCACTGCAGAACTTCTTCATACGCTAAACTCACCACCGTCGCAGAAGCGGAAGCTACCGGAGTATAGAACTCGCCACCGTCGCAGGACCGGAACTTCATACGCAACCGGATGAAACCCCTAAAACCGAATCAATTTTCCCGCCGTCAGCTTCCCATCATGTTAGAATTCTTGAAAAATCTGGTAACTCGATGGTACTGTAAGATTTTCTTATCCATATTTAAAATAATCAAAGAAATCATTCTTTATTTTGAGAAACTCAATAAATCTTTTCTTTCTTGAAAAATAAGAATTTGTTTTCACTTCTTTAAGGAGAGAGGGGATGAATGCCCGAGACTATTTCTGTCAAAGGGGTTTTCTTGGATTATTGCACAAGTGTTGTTGACTAGTTCTTATAAAACAGACTTGAATTTCTGTCAGGGGTTTCCTGAATGATTTCACCTGGGTTATTGATGAGTTGCTATAAAACAGACTCGATGCTGGTGCCACCAAGATGTACTAATTTACCCCTTCGAAGGTATTGAATGAAAAGTTGTGGAGTCGTTCTTGAAGCCCCACTCGCACGATTCTAGTTTAATTATAAGAAGTTAAGTATTTTTGAATGAAGACACTCAATTCGGCAAACTTCCGTAAATGCCCTCAGTGACCAATTTCCTTTAAATGGCCTGTAGACCTTTCGACTTTGATTGTTTCTTAAAAATGGAAAATTGTGCCAGGTAAGAGAATGGTGAATTATATGGTTCGTGTTTTCTGATTTTGTTAATGTTTTGAGGATCTGTAGAGGTGGGCTGCTGCTAAGAACATCATAGTTATGTGAGTAACGATGAAAGTTGTGCTTTCATGCAGTTTTAATCTTTTACACTATAGTTGCACCTGCAAATTTGTGTGTTGCTTGCAAAATAGGCAGTGACCAGAGAGGAGGCTCTTCTTTTGAATTCTTATGTTACTTCCTTTGCTACTTTGCACGATGAGAGCATATGTTTTGTATGAAAATTGATATTCTCAGACGCTCCTTTTTGGTATATCATAATTTTCTTTATTCACAACCCTTAGTTCTTTTTTCAATGAGATTTACTTCCTTAGAGGACTGTCCTTTCTATTTTCTTATGCTTATAACTTGTGTACTCCTAGTTTGAACTTTAACCCAGTTTCAACTTTCCACCCGGTGTACCTGCTATATATAGATGGATGACAATGGTAAGTTTTAGTTTCTTTGACATTGATTTAATGCATTTTGATGTGCAGAAAGTTCTACTCAATTTGTATTTTACTTTATCACTTCTTTTGAACGATCTGGTGTCTCATGCTGATGGGAGAAAGATATGGTAACGTTTTTGCAAAATGTTGGACTCACACCATCTCTTTTTTTTAATGATGCTGCTGTACATAATTTATTTTGCGTGTCAACTATGATGTTCATAACTTGGAATGGTTGTTTAGTCTATAGGATTACATGCATTACTCAACTAATAGGCTGGTTGATGGTTTGTGTACATTAGTATCTTTTTACAGATGTTCTTTTATTTATTGTTTTGTGGTTTTACTTGTAATTGGGAGAACTGGTATGGCTGTACACAACACAAAATATTGATGCTTACATTTTGTTTCTGCTTTTATTGTAAGATCTCCATGTACATCACTTTCCTGGTGCTTAATTTGACCATTTAATATGCTAAAACTGTTGATTTTTGGTAGTATTGTAGGGACTCAAGAAATTTCGAGGTTACTATTTTATGCATCCTTCGTTTCAAAAGTATCAACTTACCTCCTTCAGTTAAGAGTTACTGAGTTGATATCTTTTCTCTTCTTTGAAGTAATAAAAGGGAGAGATATATTAATGACATGGATCCTAGAGGAACTTGCTTCATTTGAACACTTCTTTTTGAAAATTAAAAATACTGCTTCATTTGAACACTTCTTTTTGAGAATTAAAAATACTGCTTCATTTGAATACTTTAAAGCTGCTTTAATGTTATAACAGACAACAGTTCTAAGAAATACAAGAAATTATTAATTAGAATGGGACGATTAAGGAAAAGCGAGAATAGGCTTTGAGGAAGTGACACAATTTTCATATTTTTCTTTAATGAGTGGAGGAAGTGGGAGCACACGTAAACAGAAGATGACGTTTAGTTCTTCTTAGTTTTCGACTGCAGACCATGACTAGATCAAACTTTAGAGCTGTTGCACTTTTTAGGATTACTGGATTTTGTTTCATTGATTACTTTGTCTGATAATGTAGACTCTTTGCTATGAACTGGATTAAGAAGATATTGACTTCAATGCCATGTTATTTAATTGTTAGAAATGCTGGTCATCACCAGCTCATAGTTTCTACTTTGTGTACCATATGTAGGTTAAGAGAGGAGTGATTTGAGTTATTATCTGAAAAAAGCAAAATAAAAAGAGGTGTGTGTGTGTGTGTGGGGGGGGGGGGTTCTTGTTTGTCTATTAGAACATGTCTCTTGTTCATTTTTGTTCCATGTTAGATGTGCAATCGAATTGCCAGAATATGTGCAAAACATTCAGTGTTATGCCATTGTGTAGTTCTATGACTTTCTTTTTTCGTAAGCTACTTTTGGAAAACCTAGATAAGAATATAGTTGTTGAAGTATCCTTCTCATCTATTGCTATCCCATCCCTGCACCATTTTTCAGATATATTATACCTGTGAATTATGATATCAGGAAAAAGAGGTGCAGGATCCAGAGTTGCTAAGCGACACTTGAACTTCCTTCCTGCAGCCAAGAAATTGACTGTAGAATGCACTGTCAGGAGTGCAATTCGATCTTCACAAATTATTCTGTGGGGAAGTGCTTCTGTAAAGCATGATCCTGAGTCCAGATTCCTCTGTCAGATCAAAAGTTCAAGTCAGTCAATACTCAAATGATTGCTCTCTTGCTCGATTGCACAATCGGTGTGAACTGGAAATCCAGAAACTCTGCACACCCCTTTAATCTAATGTTTTACCTATGGAGGATGATTGCCCGTATAACAAATTCAGCGCTTCAGCTAGCTCCAGTTATAAATCAGACTGCCTGTTAGTTCTATGACTTCATTTTCTCTTGAGCTACTTTTGGAAAGCCTGATAAAGTTGAAGTATCCTTCTCATCTATTACTATCCCATTCCCTGCTCCACTTTTCAGATATACCTGTGAATTATGAGATCAGGAAAAAGAGGTGCAGGACCCAGAGTTGCAAAGTGACACTTGAACTTCATTCCTTCAGCCAAAGAAATTGACCGGAGAGTGCACTGTCAGGAGTTAGATTCGATCTTCACGGATTATTCTGTGGGTAAGTACTTCTGAAAAGCAAGATCCTGAGTCCAGATTTCTCTGTCAGATCAAAAGTTCAAGTCAGTCAATTGATTGCTCTCTTGCTCATTGCACCGTCAGTGTGAACTGCAAATCCAGAAACTGTGCGCACCCCCCTTCATCTAATGTTTTACCTACGGAGGATGGTTTCCTGGATAACGAATTCAGTGCTTCAGCTAGCTCCAGTTACAAATCAGACTGCCTGTTAGATTCCGGATGAGAGGAATCTTGAGTAATTGTAGCTGGCAGATCAACAGAGAATGCCTCATTTAAGGGGACTCTTGAACTTTATAACAGCTCAAATGTGATGCATGAGAAAAGGAAACCATTTATGCTGAGCGGTTCTTTGCAAAGAAACCTGATACATGATGAATCATCTTTTGATAGTGATGAAGATATTAAGTTTGGAAAACGTAAATACAGAACTAAACAGAATCGCCTTGAATATGATTATAGTGTTGAATTTGAAATATATTTAAGAAGTTCTCCTGGAGGCAAGGAAATATATTTGAGAAGTTCTCCTGGTACAGAACTCAAAGCAAGGCATTGCAGAGGTCAAAATAGTTTCAGAAAAGTCTGCATTAACCAAGGACATTCTAGAAGAATACGATCATCGGATGGACTTCTTTGAACAGACTGCTGAAATGTATGATTCCATCCTGCCATATTTTAGTCCAGAACTGTGTCTCCTCTGCCATCAGATTCTTTGCTCATGACCAGGTTTCAACATGTTAATCCTGACATTGCTGAAAATGGGATCGGAACTTCTGTTGAACATGAACGTTGTATCACGTATACTTGTGGAAACATGGAACATAATTTCTTGGTTCCTGCCATAAATAATATGAGATGAGACGACTGCTTGTTGCCACATGCTGCAAAAAGAAATCTCGATTTTATGCTTGTTCTAAAGAGGATATGAGCATTATAGGGGAAGTTGATGCTTGGGATGTTTATAGTTCAGTTCCTTCTGCATTCTATTATGATGGAGATGATTTGTCACATATACATTCTCATGGTGAAGAAAACCTTAAAAATTATTTGACACGCGAGCTATGCTCTTCTCTAGGGTGGATAGGAACTCGGGTAAATGGATTGATGCTGGAAATCGAGGTAAAACAGATGGGTTACCGGAGCCGGAGTTCCAATTAGCAATAAGAGAAAAAGAAAAAAAGAAGTGAAATAAGCCTTAAAAGGCCAACCCCGAGCTTATAAGGAAGAAGATCAGAATAAGTCATTCAGGTCATTCATTTTACAAAAGCATGAAGTTCTTTGCCACGAATGAGTCTTCAAGAATGGTAGCAGTAACTAACAAATATTATGACTGTTCATGATGTGCCGCTCATGCCAGGTAATTTGTCCTTGAGTGCTTGTTTGTATTAATAATCAATGATGCAGAAAATGTGCCCAACTAATTAATGTTCTTCTCCGTCGTGCTGAAACTACATATGTAAGGAGACTGCAGCAGTCTGCAGAGGCTATCTGCTCGGAGCTTCCACATCAATATAATCAATCTTCCACCCAAAGTCGTGGTGATGGTGTATTCTATGATGAAAGTTAGGTCGTGTTATCAACTTTCTTGGAAGGGTTAGGTCTCTTTCTGATAAGGAATCAATTATGTTAGTAACTCACACGGCCTGATGTTTCTCTCTGCAGGCCAAGTGTGAAAATGAAACTAGTTAACATCTGGAACAACAAATTACAAGCTCAAGGAGAGTGTACAAGTACACACGATGGGGAGTCAATAGAAGGTAAACCATTAGGCCATTCCTGCCATTTGTTCCTGTCCTGAATAAGAGCTGAAATTTTTCTAGTGCATGTTTCAGTTAATTAGCTTCATTTCTTTCACCCAATTTTTCAAGATTATCTTAAACTACATTCTTATTAATCATGAAAGCATTATAGATTACCATGTCTCGTTACATGCTTCCTGGGCCGCATAAACTCTTTCAAATTCCATCTGATCTTGTAATAGAATTGTTATGCCTGACATTTTTTACTTACAATTTCAGAATTCGCACCAACAAAAACTCAAAAAGTTTCTTATTTCTCGGACAAAATTTCAGAAGTTGCACCAAAAATTATTTTGAGATATTTTTCTTTATTCCTTTGTCTTTGTTTTCATTTGTGTTGGAACAATGACCCTGATATGGATGGAGTGGAAAAGATTCAAAGGAATGAGGATAAATATAACACGGCTACTAATTTTGGGGTGCAGCATAATTGATGGATTGGTGATGTTACCATTCTATTTATTTATTGTTTATTTTCGTAGGTGCAATTATGCTTGGAGATGCGTTGTTACCTTCAGCATGTTCTTTCATTGTTGAGGAGTTGAGGCAGACTTCATTATGTTTAAAATGAGTGGAAAATTGCATTTCAGGAAATATCTGGTTTGGAACATCATTTGAAGGTATGCTTAAGAGAGGAATTCCATATAATTAATGACTGCAGTATATTTTCCTTTGTTTGTGTGCTTAACGGGAGAACCAACTACTTTTTCTCTTGTCAACTTGGGTGCTCTGCTTGAGCAGATTGCTAAGTTAGGTTCATTGAGTAGTGGTTCCTCCAAGGCATGGCATGAATAGCATCGTCATGAAATCAACCTAGAGCGCTTTGCAGAACGACTAAGATCATCCGTATCCTAGTGTCTAAAAGCTCTCGTGTGAGTATACATAAATTTGTTCTTCTTTCTACCTACCAAACAATAATTTGGCACTGCAGATATCTATTTTGCGATCATCATATTGAAGGAGAATTTGATCTGGAGCACAATGCATCTAAACAGATTCAACAAATAAATGCATGTACTAATCTAACTCTAGCCTTTGGTGGCAGCAACTCTCTTTCTCTCTTCCACACACATAAATGAAAAATTGTATACTGGAATAGATTGACAGTTTTTATGCAAGTACTGCTACTCAGTGTATACAATATAGGGAAATGCTATGATAATGAAAACAGTAATTTGATTGGAACATCATTCATTTTGCTAGTTGTTAATACAGGATTTAGGAAGTCACTTTAACTAACAGGAAATAAGAATTGGGATTAGGAATTATTGGGAATAAAGCTACACTGAGTTATAAATACACAAGGGCTGAGAGAGATTGCCCACCTCTGTTGCGAAGCGTGGTAGGCCTGCGCCGGGGGAGCATACCATAGGGAGGAAAGGGAGCGTGGACGGTGGAAGAGCCAGGGGAGGCTGGGTCATTTGACGGAAATGGAAGGCTTTTCCCTATTAGAGAAGGCCCTATGGAGTAAGGGGAAGTGGATGAATTCTTAGAATAAGAGGGAGCTGTTCTCAAACCTTTTACGACACTTTATAGCTTATTCTCTTCAAATATTCCTCTTTCTGAAGGATATATGTCTGTCTAAATGTGGAAAACAAAGCATGACAAACACTTCTTCTCTGGCTAGTTATTCCATTTTGAGGTATCAATATCAGAGTTTATATTAGTTATGTGGTCCATGTTAAAAAGCAAGAAGGATCTTTTAGGGTTTAAGCCTTTCCAGTGTCACTTGTGCGCATTGTCTTTTTATGTCCATTTTATGTTTTAATTGGGTTAATTATAAAAAGTGAATTACGAATTGTGACTTCTATCAGAAGAGCTTTTTTGTTGTAATACCATCAGTTACAAAACGATGCTAGAGGTTCTCTCTCTTTGAGTTATAAGGCCTTGAAGCTTGAATAAATTCCAACTTAATTTGGAAAACTATTCATGACATTATTCATGTTTTAGGAAATACTCCACTATCTAAATAGATTCTCTTGCAAATGTTTCAAAAGAAAATGATATTTGTTTTTTTTTGATAATACAGGTGGTTCCGTGTATTTTGGGCGTTAGTCCAACTTATGTGGACCTGTAAGAATTTCTTCGACATGTTAGTCCATTGACACTCACAAGCTCTCATATTTCACTCCTTGGTTTAATTTGTCTTTCTTGCTTAAATGTTGTGTCATATTCTTTGAATTTACTCCCCCGGTTTAACATTACCTCCTTCCCTAATTAATGCCTTACTTTAGTTTATTCTACACCTCTCATTTTTTTTTTTTGATTATACATCAACAAGAACCGGAGGGGATGAAACCGAAGGCTCCCAATGAGATTCGGTAAGATGCTGCTTTTATACCTTTTTGCCCTTCAAATGTCATCATTAGACAAACTTTTGTTATTCATTACTTGTATTTGTTTTCCATTTCAATTTCCCCTTACATCATCAACTATTTCAAAGATGAAGACACACGTGTAGTTGTTTGTACTTCACGCCACTCTATGAAATTATTTCTATGTGGAATCTGTTTGTCGCCAAGTTAAGATAAACTACTTAGGTGACATTTGTTTACAACTTTGAAAACAGACTTTTCTAACTTAGAGTTCGACTATTTGGTTATTTTGAAAAGGTGATTGGTAATTTTCTAATTCTGATAACGTAATTGGAAGTTCCTACTAATGTTCAGACCAAAAATATAAATTCATTCATTCAAATTAAAGTAATACTTACAAAATGTATTTATAAAGATAAAACATATGAACAAGGTGTTTTTCGATGATATTGACAGTTGATATATGTATGTTTCTTTGTTTATATTCAATTTTTTTTAGAAGTTTTTAAGCTTGGATGCTATTAAAAGCTAACAGTTACTATGCTTTTCATTTGGAGCTAAAAGGATTTGGTAGTTTCTTTCTAGAAAAAGAAAAAAGAAACAATCATGGTCTTACCTTTCTCAGTTTTTTAGATAAATATTAGTTTTTTTTAGTGATGAATGTTGAGGTTCAAGAAATAATGTTGTTCCTTCTATGTTTATTCCATATTTAAATCACTATATTGCATTCATAATCATTATATTCTTCTCTGTTGAAATGAATCTACCTTCCCTCATGAATTCATTTATTATACTAATTGGCCAAATTTCCCATTAGTTTCACTTTTTTACAAAAAAACCGCATCCCCACATAAGCCACTCACAAATAAAAACTATTCTTTGTTCTTGAAGAAAAAAGAAATTCATAGATCATTTAACTACAAGATATGGAATGGCAACACACATTAGCATTTTATAATTGATCATAATATTTCAAATCTACTATAGATTTAGAGTAACTCATATTGCCAAAATATTCAAAACAAAAGTACTACTTATCCTAATAAATATAAGCAATGACAACATAAACAATAACAAGGGAGTGAACCAAATACTAATTATCACGATTCAAGACAATCTTGAAAAAAGTAAAAAACAATTAATATAATGCCAAAAATGGAATTAACTTTCTTTTTTTGGTCAAAGAGGAAAAAATTAATCTTTCAGAGCCACCTGCCGCCGCAATAGCCATTTTCCTGGCTATATTCCCTTGTAAAATGTCCCTCTTCGCCGCATTTGTAGCATCCCGCTATTCCTCCACCGCCTCCCTGGCTACATTCCCTTGCGAAAGAAGGAGGGGGCTGCTACAAATATGGGGAAGAAGGGCATTTTGGAAGGGATTGTAGGTAGAGAAATGACTATGGGAGGGGCGGAGGTGGCTCTGGAGATTAATATTTCTTCTTTGACCAAAAAAAGAAAATTAATTTGATTTTTCGCATTGTATTAAATGTTTTTACTTTTTTCATGATTGTCAAGAATCATGATAATTAATATTTGGATCACTCTCTTGTTATTTCTTATATTTATTAAAATAAATAGTACTGTTGTTATAAATATTTTTGCAATGTGACTTACTCTAAATGTATGCTGCATGCTTTGAAGTGTGTCAATTATGAAGTGTTAATATGTGTTGTCATTCCATCTTTGTGTTCTAGATGCAAGGTATCTTGTAGTTAAATGATATATGAATTTCTTTTTTTCTTCAACAAGAAAGAAGAGTATGTATTTGAGAGTGGTTTATGTGGGGATATTTTTTTTTATAACTTTTAAGTGAAATGGATGAAGTTGGTTGACATAGCATGTTCTCTATGGAATCCTCAGCATTCTCTAACATCCAATGGAAGGAGCGGAAACCACGCTGGATCATGAATCAGGTGCTGGAATACTTTCTGATTTACTGCCATCTGTAGCTATTTTAGTAGCTTAGTATAGCGATTCCATACATTGGTTTTTTTTACGGAGTTTACATTGCAATAACATTTCTTTTCATAAACGTACTACTGTTAATTGCAAAAAGATGTAATCTCACTTATTCTTGAATAGAGATTTGTATGATGTATCAATTATAGTACTCACACATCTACTATGTTCCTCTAGCTTATCTCTTTATTATAGAAGCAAATCTTTGGTTGGTATTTCGTGAGCACATGCTTGGATTAGTTTCTATGTGGAAAAAGTTGCTTGAAAATCCAAATAAAATGAAAAGACACTTCTATTATTGCACAAAAGGCAGTGACCGGTGAGCTCTTCGATGAAATTCTTTATGTTCCTTTGTTAACTTCTTTTGATGATGGGGGCATATGCTTTATATGAAAATTGATACTATTGTTCTTTTCTTTAGGATGATGCTCAATCTAGTATCATAATTTTCTTCTCAAAACAATATTCTTATATCTTAACTCTTATTCCTTTTTCCATGAGATTTTACTTACTTATAGGACTGTTCTTCTTATGTTTGTTATTCTATAATTTGTGTAGTCTAAGTTCAAACAGGTATAAGGCTCTTGCGTCTCATCTGCTCCCGGTGAACAAAATACTCTCTCCCATTGATTATGGGAGAACAATGCAAAACATAACCTTGTTTCTAGCTTCTTTTGGTTGCAACACCAAACAGATCAACGTTAACTAGGACATGTCATACATATTTGTTTTACTGACTGTGGTGTTGTATTTCTCATTACAATGTGTTTGCTGCTTCCAAGACTGACAAGTCTTCCTGTTTGAACTTAGACGCCTGGTTTTGGCTTACCCAATCGTTTCTGCTTCCCTTTAAATGGATTTCGCAGTCTTTTCGTTCAAATTTGCATCAATTTTCATATATTAGATATTTGCTACATACATCAATCTTCTGGGAGCCTTGGTATCTTTAGGAGATAGTGACATTCAACTGTATATTGATTTTTGAGTGGGATCAGAGTAAAGGAGTGGCTCATATTCTCAGGAGTTGCAAAATTGTAGGTCAATTTGGGCCATCCATTCTCCATGTTATTCAGAAATGAGCCCTACCAAAAATTTTAGGTTGATTTTCACTAAACAGCTGTGTAGGTTGGAAAACACAGCTTTGACCTATTAAATATGCTAACACTGTTAATCTTTGGCATTATTCTAGAGACTCAAGAGCTTTTGAGGATACTTTTTTATGCATCCTATGTTTCAAATGGTATCAGCTTACCTCTTTCAGTTTTTAGAGTTACTGAGTCAGTATCTTTTCTCTTCTTCGAAGTAATAAAAAAGAGAAATATATTAATGACATGGATCTTAGAGGAAGTTGCTTCGTTTGAACACTTTAAAGCTACTTTAACGTTCTAACAGTTTTAATAAATACAAGAAATTGTTAATTAGAATGTGAGGATTAAGGAAAAGCGAGAATAGGCTCGGAAGAAGTGACAATTTTCATATTTTTCTTGACGAGCGGAGGAAGTGGGAGCACATGTAAACAGAAGACTGCGTTTAGTTCTTAGTTTTTGATTGCAGACCATGGAGTAGATCAAACCTGAGAACTGTTGCGCTTTTTAGGATTACTGGATCTTGTTTCACTGATTACTTTGTCTGATAATGCAGACATTTTGCTATGAACTGGATTAGGAAGCTATCAATGGCATGTTATTTATTTGTTAGAAATGCTGCTCATCCCAGCTCAGAATTTCTACTTTGTGTGCCATATGTAGGTTAAGAGAGGAGTAGTTTGAATTATTATCTCAAAAAGGAAAATAAAAAGAAGTTTGAATGTTGATATATACCATCCTTAAGCTGACTTTTCCAAACGATGCTTCACAATCAAGCTAGAGAAAGACTAATCAAGTGCTGTCCTAATGAAATGGTGGACTGAAGAGTGCACTGGTAGGAGTGAGATTCGATCTTCACAGATTATTCGGTGGGGATGTGCTTCTGAAAAGCATGATCCTGAGTCCAGATTTCTCTGTCAAATCATACGTTCAAGTCTGTCAATTGATTTCTCTCTTGCTCATTGACAGTTGGTGTGAACTGGAAATCCAGAAACGCTGCGCACCCCCATTCATCTAATGTTTTTCCTAAGGAGGGTGATTTCCTGGATAATAAATTCAGTGCTTCAGGTAGCTAGCTCCAGTTGTAGATCAGACTGCCTGTTAATTTCCAGATGGGAGGAATTTTTAATAATTGTAGCTGGCAGATCAACAGAGAATGTCTCATTTAAGGAATTTCTTGTACTTGATAACAGTTCAAATGTGATGCATGAGAGAAGGAAACCATTTATGCGGAGCGGTTCTTTGTGCAGAAGCCTGATACATGATGGATCATCTTTTGATAGTTATGAAGATATTAAGTTTGAAAAGAGTAAATACAGAACAAAACAAAATCACCTATAATATGATTTTAGTGTTGAATTTGAAGTAGCTGAGGATGTTAATCAGGTCTTAAATCATAGGTCTCTGTGAGGTAAGGAAATATAATTTGAGAAGTTTTGCTGGGGCAAAACTAAGAGTAAGGCATTGCAGAGGTCAAAATAGATTCAGAAAAGTCTGCATTAACCAAGGACATTCTAGAAGAATACGATCATCGGATGGACTTCTTTGAACAGACTGCTGAAATGTATGATTCCGTCCTGCCATATTTTAGTCCAGAATTGCGTCTCTTCTGTCACCAGATATTGGGACCTGGTTTCGAGATGTTAATCCTTACATTGCTGAAAATGGGATTGGAACTTCTGTTAAACATGAAGTTGGTCTCACGTATATTTTTAGAAACATGGAACATAATTTCTTTGTTCCTGCCATAAATAATATGAGAAAAGACGACTGCTTGTTCCCAAATCCTGCAAAATTTGATCTTGATTTGTATGCTAGTTCTAAAGAGGATATGGGGTAGTATAGGGGCACTTGATGCGTGGGATGTTTATAGTTCAGGTCAGGTCCTTCTGAAATCTATTATGAAAGAGATGATTTGTCACTTTTACATTCTCATGGTGTAGATAACCTTAATAATTATTTGACACCACGAGCTATGCTCTCCTCTAGGGTGGATGGAACTCGGGTAAATGGATTGATACGGGAAATCAAGGTAAAACAGATGAGCTTAAGAGCTTTTGAGACTCCGTTTTGTTAACAACAGGTACTCTTTCTGCCTTACTTTAACAAGTAAGCAAGTAAACTACCTTCACGGGTAAGGACCTCCTCGTGCGAGTCCCCATGCAAGAAGGCATTTTTCACATCTAACTGATACAATGGCCAACGGTCTGTTGCTGATTTTAAGTCAAAGGAAAATGTTTGACGTTTTCTCTTTGATTTAATAGGATGAAGATGATCAGAAGAAGTCATTCAGCGCATCCATTTTACCAAAGCATGGAAAGTTTTTTTCCACAAATGAGTCTTCAAGAAAAGCAGCAGTAAATAACAAATATTGTGACTGTTCGTGATGTGCCACTTATGCCAGGTAATTTGTCATTGAGTGCTTGTTTGTATTAATGATCAATGATGACAGAAAATGTGGGCAACTAATTAATGTTCTTCTCTATCGTGCAGAAACTACCTAGGTAAGGAGACTGCAGCATTCTGCAGAAGCTATCTGCTCGGAGCTTCCACATCAACGTAATCAATCTTCACCCCAAGTTGTGGTGACTGTGTATTGTCTGATGAAAGGTAGGTCATGTTATCAGCTTTGTTGGAAGGGTAAGGTATCTTTCTGATATTCTCTCCATCAAATAAGTTAGTAACTCACATAACCTGATGTCTCTTTCTTCAGGCCAAGTATGAAAATGAAACTAGCTAACATCTGGAATAACAAATTACAAGCTCAAAGGGGAGTGTACAAGTACACACAATGGGGATTCAAAAGAAGGTAAACCATTCCCGCCATTTCCTGACCTGAATAAGAGCTGAATTTTTCTAGTGCATGTTTCAGTTAATGAGCTTCATTTCTTCTTTTTTTTGGGTAATAACTGTGAACTACTACCATTACTCCAACACAAAAACTTCAAATTTACAACCTAAAGAGCACCTCTAGTCCCAACCACCTCTAAGAAGAGGTTTAGGAATATCTAGGCCTCAAACAAAATTGTTCCAGGAAAGAAAACCATAAGCTATTACCAAATACAAACAAATTTATTCAGTTGATCCAAACTATTTACTCTAGTTAATCTTCTCAGCAGATTCTGACACCATGCGGCTCCCCTTGTGTTCTGTAGAGTGGTATTCGAGCTCGCTTCTTTCTGTATCTGTACAATTGCACAACTTGTACTCACATCTATGCTTCGAAAAATCTTCCAATTCCTATCTTTCCATGTGTAATAGATCATTGCCCCTCATACTGCCGCCAAAACTTCCTTTTGTATTTGCTTCCATTTCCTTTATTTCAGCCATTTCAGACTGTGGGGAATCCTTCTGAATCATTTGGACCTTTATCTAGTTTGCCAGACCATGTCAAACTGCAGTACTTCCATTGACATTCGGAGAATAGGTGTTGAGGAGTTTCTATCATGCCTGCCAAACAGAGACAACACTTTGCATCCTTCACATGAATGTTCAATCTCATCATTCTAGACTTGGTGAGCAGTCTGTTCTGGTTTGCTAACCAAACAATAAATCTATGTTTCGGCTGCATAATTTTTGTCCATATAAGATTGGCTTCCCAAAGGCTGGTTTGAGCCCCTATCAGTGCATTATAGCTCCTTGTGACTGAATAAGTGCCACATTTTGTCAACTTGTATTTGTCATTTTGGTACCAATCTGTCATCTTAGTTTTCAGAGAGGTCAACTTTCTCCAGTACCAGCTACAATCTGTCGGTGGTATGTGATTCCAAATATTTCCATGTTGCTTTAAATACACTCCATGTACCCATTTTACCACGAGAATGTCTTGCTTCTCTGAAACCTGCCTTAATAACTTCCCAACTGAAGCTTCATTCCAATTTCTGCACCCTTTAACATTTTGTCCTCCAAATTTCATTGGGAGGCACACCTTGTCCCAGGCAACCAAATGTGCCTTTCTCTGATCAGTACTACTTCCCCATAAAAAATCTTTGCATTTTCTATCCACGGCCTTGAGCACACTTTGAGGTAAAATGAAGACTCCACCCTGAAAGTTAAATATTGAAAAGAAGACACCATTAACTATTCGTAATCTTCCTGCACAAGAGAGCTTCCTAGCATAAGCATTATTTACCTCAGTAATCTTCTCCACAATTTGGTGACACACCATCTTACCCCATTTCTTTGAGGATAATGGAAGCCCAAGATACCTAATAGGTAGAGTACCTAAAGAGAATCCCTGTCATGTCCAGTATCTCCTCCTTTAACTCATCAATAATCCCAGCTAGAAAGATATTGGATTTCTCCACATTAGCACTAATCTAGTGGTATCACTAAAGTGCTCCAAAGCTTTCCTGACTCTTTGAATGGACCTTATATCCCCTTTGCAGAAAATCATCAGGTCATCCGCAAATATTAAGTGAGTCACCCTTTGCTCCTTACACATGGGATGGAATTTGAATTCGGGAATATTGTTAGATACTTCACTATCTAACAATATTCTCTTGCACGTGTTTCATAAGAAAATGATATTGTTTTTTTTTTTTTTTGTAATGAAGGTTCTGTGTAGCTGGGGTGTTCGGATATCTCCAACCCAGACACCTAACACCAAATTTACTATAATCAACTTCAATCCACTACACCGAAAAATAATCTTTTTTTTCTCTTTATTATTGTATTATTATTTTTTATTTCATTTATTTTTTCTTATTTCATAAAACAAATTCTTCCTATGATTCATATTATTTTCTTTTATAATCGTTTAATATAAAATTATTTTTTATTATAATTTTTTAAATAATATAAATTGCTAGCAAATATTATACGGTATACATAGTAATGGATAATACGGATAAAAGTGAAATCATTAATGGAATATTCCATTAGAAATGATTAAATATACAAGAGATTAATTAAAACATACGATTTATATAATGTTTAATTAAAAATTTGTATAATAAAATAATATTATAATATTCAAAAAGTTATTTGGTGTGAAAATTGGTGTGGGTTAGAGCTTAAACACCAAATTTCACACTAAATATAGAATTTAGTGTAAAATTTGGTGTTGGATTGGAGATAGTCTTAGTCTAATTAATGTGGAACTATTAAAATTTCTTCAAACAGGTTAGTCCATTGAAACTTACAAGCACTCATATTTCACTCCATTGAATTAAATTCCTCATGTGGAATCTTGCTTATGTTGTTGCTTAAATGTCGTGTCATGTTCTCTGACTAAACTTCCCCTTTTTAATGTTACTTTATTGTTTTAATTAACTCTGATTTATTGCCCATATGTAGTTATTTTAGTAGTTTATTGTAGAGATTCTATATATGTGTGCTTTTATGGAGTTTACATTGCAATTACATATCTTTTGAGTTTTAATAAATGTCTATTGTTAATTATGAAAAGATATAGACTCACTTAATCTTGAATACAGATCTGTGTATCAATTAGATTACTCACATATCTACTATGTTCATCTTTTTATAGAATTAAGTTTTTGATTGGTATTTCGTCAACACATCGCTTAGATTAGTTTCTATGTGGAAATAGTTGTTTGAAAATCCAAAATGAAATGAGCAGGCACCTCTATTTATCTGGTAATGTTAGCATACAACTTTCAAATTTCTATAGTTTATTTTTCACTTCCTAATAATTATGGATGCTATTATGTTTGGTGTTAATTCAATTTTATTACACAAAAATCTTATTTGTATAGAAATTCTTGTGACTTGGAAATTTTCTTTTACAGTACAATCTCATTGATAATTAAATGAGATGTTAATTGATAATTAGTAATCGTATGGAGCAACTAAAGTTATGGAAGTTTTGGTCTATTATTTATTTGAATTTAAGGCTAATCTTTTCATTCTTATGTCTTTTCTCATCCTCCTTCAATGTTATTATGCAAAATTTCTAATGATTTTTAGAATCTCGTACTTTGTGAATTATATTTTGTTTATTTATATATTAAGATATTTTTTTTGCGCCATTATATCTACTTTCCGGTGTATTTGGGATAATTAAGAATGTATTTTAACATTTAAAATAATTGTATTGTTACTTTGCTAAGTACGAGTCATGTTGACTGTGGCAGTTAAATGAAAATAACATGGATATTTTCTAGTTTAAGTGAAACAAAGTAATATGAACATGTTAAAAGTTTAAAATAAGATTTATGGTCATAAGAGATGGATGTATTTAATTTTTGAGAAATCTATTTTATATGTATAACATATTTATTTGTAATCTTGTTGTTTAGGATTAAAATTTCGAATTATAAATTTTGTAATCTAGATAAATCTGTGAATATTGCATCTTTCTTCTTGCGACAGAAGTCAAACTCAGCTATGGTAACTATTTATGTTCTTTCCATCCATAGTGGTTGTAAGTTTACTTTTATTGCATTTGAAAAATGAAGTACTTGCAAGTTTACTTCTTATTCTATTTGAAGGATGAAGGAGGAATAAGACCAAAAAATTGAGAATTAACGATGAGAAGAGAATATAGTTATATTTGGAAAGTCACTTGGTAATTGAAATTGGTGTAATTAATTACAGTGACATGTTTGGTTGTCACATTACACTACAATTACACATATTCTGTTTGGATGTCAAAGTGTAATAACACATGTTCTGTTTGCAATCACAAAATTATAATAAATTTTAAAATAAGAATTAATTATTTTAAATTTATACTAGACAAATAAGAAACTTTATAAATGACATTAAATTAAATAGTTAAGATATATATTCTTTTTTTGAAAATATATTAATTAATAAACATATTTTCTGTAACTAATATTATGAAAAAAATAATTGATTTTATATTTTTGAAATTAATATCTTTCAATTGAATTGATCGTAACAACTAAAATTATGATGTTTTCGTGAACATCGTGAAATGCATGTTTGATAAAAAGAATAATGTATAAATAAAATGTCATAAATTATTAAATATTTGACAAAAGTTATAAATATAGCATATAACATAAGTTATAAATTCAAAACAAAATTTTGAACATAATACTCTTATAACAAATTTCGACATAGCAATAAATATGATTTATTTTTATTTTTTCTTAATTAAGAAAACGTAAGTAAATTCTATTTTAATTTAAAAATTAAAATAATAATAAAATCATGCTAATGAGAAAATAAGAGCTCACTGCCCACTGCAGAACTTCTTCCTACGCTATACTCACCACCGTCGCAGAACCGGAAGCTACCGGAGTATAGAACTCGCCACCGTCGCAGAAGCGGAACCTACCGGAGTATAAAACTCGCCACCGTCGCAGGACCGGAACATCATACGCAACCGGATGAAAACCCCTAAAACCGAATCGATTTTCCCGCCGTCAGCTTCCCATCATGTTAGAATTCTTGAAAAATCTGGTAACTCGATGGTACAGAGTAAGATTTTCTTATCCATGTTTAAAGAAATCATTCTTTTTTTTAAGAAATTCAAGAAATCTTTTCTTTCTTAAAAAATCAAGAATTTGTGTTTACTTCTTTAAGGAGAGAGGGGATGAATGCCCGAGACTATTTCTGTCAATGGGGTTTTCTTGGATTATTGCACAAGTGTTGTTGACTAGTTCTTATAAAACAGAGTTGAATTTCTGTCAGGGGTTTTCTGAATGATTTCACCAGGGTTATTGATGAGTTGCTTTAAAACAGACTCAAATTTCTGTCCGAGTTTTCTTGAATGATTTTAAAAAAGCATCGATGCTGGTGCCACCAAGATGTACTAATTTACCCCTTCAAAGGTATTATATGGAAAGTTGTGGAGTTGTTCTTGAAGCCCCATTCGCACAATTCTAGTTTAATTATAAGAAGTTAAGTATTTTTGAATGAAGACACTCAATTAGGCAAACTTCCGTAAATGTCCTCAGTGACCAATTTCCTTTACATGGTCTATAGTATAGACCTTTTGACTTCGATTGTTTCTTCAAAATGGAAAATTGTGCCAGGTAAGAGAATGGTGAATTATATGGTTCGTGTTTTCTGATTTTGTTAATGTTTTGAGGATCTGTAGAGGTGGGCTGCTGCTAAGAACATCATAGTTATGTGAGTAACGATGAAAGTTGTGCTTTCATGCAGTTTTAATCTTTTACACTGTAGTTGCACCTGCAAATTTGTGTGTTGCTTGCAAAATAGGCAGTGACCAGAGAGGAGGCTCTTCATTGAATTCTTATGTTACTTTCTTTGCTACTTTGCACGATGAGAGCATATGTTTTATATGAAAATTGATATTCTCAGATGCTCCTTTTTGGTATATCATAATTTTCTTTATACACAACCCTTAGTTCTTTTTTCAATGAGATTTACTTCCTTAGAGGACTGTCCTTTCTATTTTCTTATGCTTAAAACTTGTGTACTCCTAGTTTGAACTTTAACCCAGTGTCAACTTTCCACCCGGTGTACCTGCTATATATAGATGGATGACAATGGTAAGTTTAGTTTCTTTGACATCGATTTAATGCATTTTGATGTGCAGAAAGTTCTACTCAATTTGTATTTTACTTTATCACTTCTTTTGAACGATCTGGTGTCTCATGCTGATGGGAGAAAGATATGGTAACATTTTTGCAAAATGTTAAAACTCACATCATCTCTTTTTTTTAATGATGCTGCTGTACATAATTTATTTTGCGTGACAACTATGATGTTCATAACTTGGAATGGTTGTTTAGTCTATAGGATTACATGCATTACTCAACTGATAGGCCGGTTGATGGTTTGTGTACATTAATATCTTTTTACAGATGTTCTTTATTTATTGTTTTGTGGTTTTACTTGTAATTGGGAGAACTGGTATGGCTGTACACAACACAAAATATTGGTGCTTACATTTTGTTTCTGCTTTTATTATAAGATCTCCATGTACGTCACTTTCTTGGTGCTTAATTTGACCTATTAAATATGCTAAAACTGTTGATGTTTGGTAGTACTGTAGGGACTCAAGAAATTTCGAGGATACTATTTTATGCATCCTTCGTTTCAAAAGTATCAACTTACCTCCTTCAGTTAAGAGCTACTGAGTTGATATCTTTTCTCTTCTTTGAAGTTATATAAGAGAGATATATATTAATGACATGGATCCTAGAGGAACTTGCTTCATTTGAACACTTCTTTTTGAGAATTAAAAATACTGCTTCATTTGAACACTTCTTTATACTGCTTCATTTGAATACTTTAAAGCTGCTTTAGCGTTATAACAGACAACAGTTCTAATAAATACAAGAAATTATTAAATAGAATGGGTCGATTAAGGAAAGGCGAGAATAGGCTCTGAGGAAGTGACAAAATTTTCATATTTTTCTTTAATGAGTTGAGGAAGTGGGAGCACATGTAATCAGAAGATGACGTTTAGTTCTTCTAAGTTTTCGACTGCAGACCATGACCAGATCAAACTTTAGAGCTGTTGCACTTTTTAGGATTACTGGATTTTGTTTCACTGATTACTTTGTCTGATAATGTAGACTCTTTGCTATGAACTGGATTAGGAAGATATTGACTTCAGTGCCATGTTATTTAATTGTTAGAAATGCTGGTAATCACCAGCTCATAATTTCTACTTTGTGTACCATACGTAGGTTAAGAGAGGAGTGATTTGAGTTATTATCTGAAAAAAGCAAAATAAAAAGAGGTGTGTGTGTGTGGGGTGGGACAAAATGCGGGGACTACTGTCCAGTGATTAAATATGCTAACACTGTTAATCTTTGGCATTATTCTAGAGACTCGAGAGCTTTTGAGGATACTTTTTTATGCATCCTATGTTTCAAATGGTATCAGCTTACCTCTTTCAGTTTTTAGAGTTACTGAGTTAGTATCTTTTCTCTTCTTTGAAGTTATAAAGAGAGAAATATATTAACGACATGGATCTTAGAGGAAGTTGCTTGGTTTGAACACTATAAAGCTACTTTAACGTTCTAACAGTTTTAATAAATACAAGAAATTGTTAATTAGAATGTGGGAGGATTAAGGAAAAGCGAGAATAGGCTCTGAAGAAGTGACAATTTTCATATTTTTCTTGACGAGCGGAGGAAGTGGGAGCACATGTAAACAGAAGACTGCGTTTAGTTCTTAGTTTTTGATTGCAGACCATGGAGTAGATCAAACCTGAGAACTGTTGCACTTTTTAGGATTACTGGATCTTGTTTCACTGATTACTTTGTCTGATAATGCAGACATTTTGCTATGAACTGGATTAGGAAGCTATCAATGGCATGTTATGTATTTGTTAGAAATGCTGCTCATCCCAGCTCAGAATTTCTACTTTGTGTGTCATATGTAGGTTAAGAGAGGAGTAGTTTGAATTATTATCTCAAAAAGGAAAATAAAAAGAAGTTTGAATGTTGATATATACCGTCCTTAAGCTGACTTTTCTAAACGATGCTTCACAATCAAGCTAGAAAATGACTAAGCAAGTGCTGTCCTAATGAAATGGTGGACTGAAGAGTGCACTGGTAGGAGTGAGATTCGATCTTCACAGATTATTCGGTGGGGATGTGCTTCTGAAAAGCATGATCCTGAGTCCAGATTCCTCTGTCAAATCATACGTTCAAGTCTGTCAATTGATTTCTCTCTTGCTCATTGACAGTTGGTGTGAACTGGAAATCCAGAAACGCTGCGCACCCCCATTCATCTAATGTTTTTCCTAAGGAGGGTGATTTCCTGGATAATAAATTCAGTGCTTCAGGTAGCTAGCTCCAGTTGTAGATCAGACTGCCTGTTAATTTCCAGATGGGAGGAATTTTTAATAATTGTAGCTGGCAGATCAACAGAGAATGTCTCATTTAAGGAATCTCTTGTACTTGATAACAGTTCAAATGTGATGCATGAGAGAAGGAAACCATTTATGCGGAGCGGTTCTTTGTGCAGAAGCCTGATACATGATGGATCATCTTTTGATAGTTATGAAGATATTAAGTTTGAAAAGAGTAAATACAGAACAAAACAAAATCACCTATAATATGATTTTAGTGTTGAATTTGAAGTAGCTGAGGATGTTAATCAGGTCTTAAATCATAGGTCTCTTTCAGGTAAGGAAATATGATTTGAGAAGTTTTGCTGGGGCAAAACTAAGAGCAAGGCATTGCAGAGTCAAAATAGATTCAGAAAAGTCTGCATTAACCAGGACATTCTAGAAGAATACGATCATCGGATGGACTTCTTTGAACAGACTGCTGAAATGTATGATTCCGTCCTGCCATATTTTAGTCCAGAACCGCGTCTCTTCTGTCACCAGATATCGGGACCTGGTTTCGAGATGTTAATCCTTACATTGCTGAAAATGGGATTGAAACTTCTGTTGAACATGAAGTTGGTCTCACGTATATTTTTAGAAACATGGAACATAATTTCGTTGTTCCTGCCATAAATAATTTGAGAAAAGACGACTGCTTGTTCCCAAATCCTGCAAAATTTGATCTTGATTTGTATGCTTGTTCTAAAGAGGATATGGGGCAGTATAGGGGCTCTTGATGCGTGGGTTGTTTATAGTTCAGGTCCTTCTGAATTCTATTATGAAGGAGATGATTTGTCACTTTTACATTCTCATGGTGTAGATAACCTTAATAATTATTTGACACCACGAGCTATGCTCTCCTCTAGGGTGGATGGAACTCGGGTAAATGGATTGATACGGGAAATCAAGGTAAAACAGATGAGCTTATAGGATGAAGAGGATCAGAAGAAGTCATTCAGCTCATCCATTTTACCAAAGCATGGAGAAGTTTTTGCCACAAATGAGTCTTCAAGAAAAGCAGCAGTAAATAACAAATATTGTGACTGTTCGTGATGTGCCACTTATGCCAGGTAATTTGTCATTGAGTGCTTGTTTGTATTAATAATCAATGATGACAGAAAATGTGGGCAACTAATTAATGTTCTTCTCTATCGTGCAGAAACTACAGCGACAAGGAGACTGCAGCATTCTGCAGAAGCTATCTGCTCGGAGCTTCCACATCTATGTAATCAATCTTCACCCCAAGTTGTGGTGACTGTGTATTGTCTGATGAAAGGTAGGTCATGTTATCAGCTTTGTTGGAAGGGTAAGGTATCTTTCTGATATTCTCTCCATCAAATAAGTTAGTAACTCACATAACCTGATGTCTCTTTTTTCAGGCCAAGTATGAAAATGAAACTAGTTAACATCTGGAATAACAAATTACAAGCTCAAAGGAGAGTGTACAAGTACACTCAATGGGGATTCAAAAGAAGGTAAACCATTCCCGCCATTTCCTGACCTGAACAAGAGCTGAATTTTTCTAGTGCATGTTTCAGTTAATTAGCTTCATTTCTTCTTTTTTTTGGGTAATAACTGTGAACTACTACCGTTACTCTAACATGAAAACTTCAAATTTACAACCTAAAGAGCACCTCTGGTCCCAACCACCTCTAAGAAGAGGTTTAGGACTATCCAGGTCTCAAACAAAACTGTTACAGGAAAAAAAAACATAAGGTATTGCCAAATACAAACAAATTTATTCAGTTGATCTAAACTATTTACTCTCTAGTTAATCTTCTCAGCAGATTCTGACACCATGCGGCTCCCCTTGTGTTCTGTAGAGTGGTATTCGAGCTCGCTTCTTTCTGTATTTGTACAATTGCACAACTTGTACTCACATCTATGCTTCGAAAAATCTTCCAATTCCTAGCTTTCCATGTGTGATAGATCATTGCCCCTAATACTGCCGCCAAAACTTCCTTTTGTATTTGCTTCCATTTCCTTCGTTTCAGCCATTTCAGACTTTGGGGCATCCTTCTGAATCATTTGGACCTCTGTCCAGTTTGCCAGACCATGTCAAACTGCAGTAATCCATTGACATTCGGAGAATATGTGTTGAGGAGTTTCTATCATGCCTGCCAAACAGAGACAACACTTTAGAGATACATTTATATGGGACATTGCAACATGAAATGGGTCTAAACTGACTAGCCGATTGTGACGCTCTGGTACTTTGGGAATTAAAGAGATCATTGTAGCATTATTTGCTTCAAAAGTTTTCCATTCCTAAAGAATTGCAAAACTGCCTCTGTAACATCATTGCCCACCACTTTCCAAGCCTTTTTGTAGTAATCACTTCCATATCCATCTAGACCGGGGCTCTTATTACTGCCAATGGTAAAAATGACTTTCTTGACATCATTTTTAGTATATTTCTTTATCAACTCAACCTGCTGAATGAATGTTAATGTATGACCATGTCTTTAGTAAATTTCTAAAGGTTTGCTCTTTGAATTATAAGGCTGAATAGGTTTCCAATTAAATTGGAAACCTATTCACGACATCATCATGTTTTAGGAAATACTTCACTATCTAGTATTTTCTTGCACGTGTTTCGTAAGAAAATGATTGGTTCTTTTTTTTTTTTTTTGGTAATGCAGGTTCTGTGTAGCTGGGGTGTTAGGGCATCTCCAATCCAAACACCTAATTTTACATCAAATTTGGTGTTAACCAAATTTACTGTAATCAACTCCAATCTACTGCATCGAAAAATAATTTATTTTCTCTCTTTATTATTATATTATTATTTTTTATTTCATTTATATTTTTTTATTTCATAAAACAAATTCTTTCTATGGTTCTCCTTTTATAATCGTTTAATATAAAATTATTTTGTATCATAATTTTTTAAATATATAAATTGCTAGCAAATATTATACAGTATACATAATAATGGATTATACAAATAAAAGTAAAATCATTAATGAAATACAATTAAATAAACGTTATATAATTGAAGATTTTATTTTAAATTATACATAAATATTAACTACGATGCTCCCATAAATGTTCTATTAATGCATTACGTAGTTTAAAATGAGCTTCTTGTCCTTCATTTTTTTTATATCGAGCTAAAAATTATTGAAATTGATAATTTTCGTCTATTGTCATTTCTACAGTCGGTGCTGGACCTTTCGATACATCTTGAATTGATGCATTAAGATCACGCACATTCTCAATTGTATTATTTTTAAAAAAATTTGTATGTTTGTATTTTTAATTTTATGAGGGTAAATTGTAGTTTATATAACTAATATATAGTATATTAACACAAATTTAATTTTTTAAAAAAGTCATATAAAGAAAAATTAATTTATAAAAAGCTAAATTTTATATCTAAATTAATATTATAAAAATATTCCATTGAAAATGATTAAATATACAAAAAAATATAATTAAAACATACAATTTATATAACGTTTAATTAAAAGTTTGTGTAGTGAAATAATATTATAATATTTAAAAAGTTATTTGGTGTGAAAATTAGTGCAGGTTAGAGCTTAAAACACCAAATTTCACACTAAATAAAATAATTAGTGTAGAATTTGGTGTTGGGTTGGAGATGGTCTTAGTCTAGCTAATGTGGAACTATCAAAATTTCTACAACAGTGTAGTCCATTGACACTTACAAGTACTCATATTTCACCTCATTGAATTAACTCTAATATTTCTCGTGTGAAATCTTGCTTATGTTCTTACTTAATTGTCATGTCATGTTCTCTGACTAAACTCCCCTTCTTTTTTTTTTTTGGTTACTTTATTGTTTTAATTAACTTCGATTTATTGCCCATATGTAGCTATTTTAGTAGTTTATTGTAGAGATTCTTTATATGTGTGCTTTATGGAGTTTACATTGCAATTATATCTCGTAATGTTAGCATACAACTTTCAAATTTCTATAATTTATTTTTCACTTTTTAATACTTATGGATGCTATTATGTTTGGTGTTAATTCAATATTATTACACAAAAATCTTATTTGTATAGATATTCTTGTGACTTGGACATTTTCTTTTATAGTGCAATCTCGTTGATAATTAAATGAGATGTTAATTGATAATTAGTAATTGTATGGAGCAACTAAAGTTATGGAAGTTTTGGTCTATTATTTATTTGAATTTAAGACTAATCTTTTCATTCTTATGTCTTTTCTCATCCTCCTTCAATGTTATTATGCAAAATTTCTAATGATTTTAGAATCTCGTACTTTGTGAATTATATTTTGTTTATTTATATATTAAGATATTTTTTTGTGCCGTTATATCTACTTTTCGGTGTATTTGAGATAATTAAGAATTTATTTTAACATTTAAAATAATTGTATTGTTACTTTGCTAAGTACGAGTCATGTTGACTTTGTGGCAGTTAAATGAAAATAACATGGATATTTTCTAGTTTAAGTGAAACAAAGTAATATGAATATGTTAAAAGTTTAAAATAAGATTTTATGGTCATAAGAGATGGATGTATTTAATTTTTGCTGTTTAGGATTAAAATTTTGAATTATAAATTTTGTAATCTAAATAGATATGTGAATATTGCATCTTTCTTCTTGCGATAGAAGTTAAACTCAGCTCTGACAGCTAATTATGTTCTTCCCATCCATAGTGACTGCAAGTTTACTTTTTATTGTATTTGAAAAATGAAGTATTCGCAAACTTTTTTTTTATTGTATTTTAAGGAGGAATAAGACCAAAAAAATGAGAATTAATGACGAGAAGAATATAGTTAGGGTCAATTTGGAAAGTCACTTGGTAATTGAAATTGGTGTAATTAATTACACTTACCTGTTTGGTTGCCACATTGTAATTACACTAAAATTACACATGTCGTGTTTGAATGTCAAAATGTAATAACACATGTTCTGTTTGTATGCATAAACGCAATCACAAAATTATGATAAATTTTAAAAATAAGAATTAATTATTTAAAATTTATACTAGACAAATAAGAAACTTTATAAATGACATTAAATTAAATAGTTAAGATATATATTCTTTTTTGAAAATATATTAATGAATAAACATATTTTCCGTAACTAATATTATGAAAAAATAATTGATTTATATTTTTAAAATTAATATCTTTCAATTGAATTGATCGTAACAACTAAAAATATGAAGTTTTCACGAACATCGTGAAATGCATGTTTGATAATAAGAATAATATATAAATAAAATGTCATAAATTATTAAATGTTTGACAAAAATGTTATCTATCAAGTCTAATTAAAAAAAATATTGTGCAATGTAAATTCAATATCTACTAAACAAATGAAACTGAAAATATGGCATAGCAAAATTTTGAACATAATACTCTTATAACAAATTTCAACATAGCAATAAATATGATTTATTCTTATTTTTCTTAGTTAAGAAAACGTAAGTCTATAAATTCTATTTTAATTAAAAATTAAAATACTAATAAAATCATGCTAATGAGAATATAAACATGGCAGATAGAAATAGATAATACGAAAAAAATTACATAAATACACGTAAAGTAAAGTTGAAAATAAGAAGAAAATAAAATATATAATAATGTAAAATAATAAATAAACTTTTACAAATTTTTAGAATAATAATAATAAAAAAAATTAAAATAATAGAAGCAAAGAAAATTAAAATAAAAATTGAAATAAAAAAATTAAAAAGTAATCAAGTGGTAATTACACCATGCAATATTAGAAATTCACCGCCTCTGCGGTTGAATTATAGAGTATAATCACCTCTGTCACTGACCAAGTAATTAAATATCCTTTCAAACAGGACAAAACAATTTAATTATATCAAATCTAATTACCAATATATCCTTCCAAACAGGTCCTAAGTTTTTGTTAAAATAGGCTTACTATCACTGAACAACTTGAAAATTAACTAATTTAAGTTAGTATATGATAACAATTTTCATATTATAAATGGAATAGTTATTTTTTAATTATTATTGTTATAATCAATGAAACAGAATTTTTTAATTAAAAAATTTGAAAAATAAATAAACAAGTACTAAAATAAAATAAAATAGAATAAATATATTATTATTAACGCGTTTATTTTTCTCCGCGTGTTCAAATGCTATAAATAAGAGCTCACTGCCCACTACAGAACTTCATACGCTATACTCACCACCGTCGCAGAACCGGAAGCTACCGGAGTATAGAACTCGCCACCGTCGCAGAAGCGGAAGCTAGCGGAGTATAGAACTCACCACCGTCGCAGGACCGGAACTTCATACGCAACCGGATGAAACCCCTAAAACCGAATCAATTTTCCCGCCGTCAGCTTCCCATCATGTTCGAATTCTTGAAAAATCTGGTAACTCGATGGTACTGTAAGATTTTCTTATCCATGTTTAAAATAATCAAAGAAATCATTCTTTATTTTAAGAAATTCAATAAATCTTTTCTTTCTTAAAAAATCAAGAATTTGTTTTCACTTCTTTAAGGAGAGAGGGGATGAATGCCCGAGACTATTTCTGTCAATGGGGTTTTCTTGGATTATTGCACAAGTGTTGTTGACTAGTTCTTATAAAACAGACTTGAATTTCTGTCAGGGGTTCCTGAATAATTTAACCTGGGTTATTGATGAGTTGCTTTAAAACAGACTCAAATTTCTGTATGGGTTTTCTTGAATGATTTTAAAAAAGATGTACTAATTTACCCCTTCAAAGGTATTGAATGGAAAGTTGTGGAGTTGTTCTTGAAGCCCCATTCGCACAATTCTAGTTTAATTATAAGAAGTTAAGTATTTTTGAATGAAGACACTCAATTAGGCAAACTTCCGTAAATGTCCTCAGTGACCAATTTCCTTTACATGGTCTATAGTATAGACCTTTTGACTTCGATTGTTTCTTCAAAATGGAAAATTGTGCCAGGTAAGAGAATGGTGAATTATATGGTTCGTGTTTTCTGATTTTGTTAATGTTTTGAGGATCTGTAGAGGTGGGCTGCTGCTAAGAACATCATAGTTATGTGAGTAACGATGAAAGTTGTGCTTTCATGCAGTTTTAATCTTTTACACTATAGTTGCACCTGCAAATTTGTGTGTTGCTTGCAAAATAGGCAGTGACCAGAGAGGAGGCTCTTCATTGAATTCTTATGTTACTTCCTTTGCTACTTTGCACGATGAGAGCATATGTTTTATATGAAAATTGATATTCTCAGATGCTCCTTTTCGGTGTATCATAATTTTCTTTATACACAACCCTTAGTTCTTTTTTCAATGAGATTTACTTCCTTAGAGGACTGTCCTTTCTATTTTCTTATGCTTATAACTTGTGTACTCTTAGTTTGAACTTTAACCCAGTGTCAACTTTCCACCCGGTGTACCTGCTATATATAGATGGATGACAATGGTAAGTTTAGTTTCTTTGACATCGATTTAATGCATTTTGATGTGCAGAAAGTTCTACTCAATTTGTATTTTACTTTATCACTTCTTTTGAACGATCTGGTGTCTCATGCTGATGGGAGAAAGATATGGTAACATTTTTGGAAAATGTTAGACTCACATCATCTCTTTTTTTTAATGATGCTGCTGTACATAATTTATTTTGCGTGACAACTATGATGTTCATAACTTGGAATGGTTGTTTAGTCTATAGGATTACATGCATTACCAACTGATAGGCCGGTTGATGGTTTGTGTACATTAATATCTTTTTACAGATGTTCTTTATTTATTGTTTTGTGGTTTTACTTGTAATTGGGAGAACTGGAATGGCTGTACACAACACAAAATATTGATGCTTACATTTTGTTTCTGCTTTTATTTTAAGATCTTCATGTCCATCACTTTCCTGGTGCTCAATTTGACCTATTAAATATGCTAAAACTGTTGATGTTTGGTAGTATTGTAGGGACTCAAGAAATTTCGAGGATACTATTTTATGCATCCTTCGTTTCAAAAGTATCAACTTACCTCCTTCAGTTAAGAGTTACTGAGTTGATATCTTTTCTCTTCTTTGAAGTAATAAAAGAGAGAGATATATTAATGACATGGATCCTAGAGGAACTTGCTTCATTTGAACACTTCTTTTTGAGAATTAAAAATACTGCTTCATTTGAATACTTTAAAGCTTCTTTAACGTTATAACAGACAACAGTTCTAATAAATACAAGAAATTATTAATTAGAATGGGACGATTAAGGAAAAGCGAGAATAGGCTTTGACGAAGTGACAAAATTTTCATATTTTTCTTTAATGAGTTGAGGAAGTGGGAGCACATGTAAACATAAGATGACGTTTAGTTCTTCTTAGTTTTCGACTGCAGACCATGACTAGATCAAACTTTAGAGCTGTTGCACTTTTTAGGATTACTGGATTTTGTTTCACTGATTACTTTGTCTGATAATGTAGACTCTTTGCTATGAACTGGATTAGGATGATAATGACTTCAATGCCATGTTATTTAATTGTTAGAAGTGCTGGTCATCACCAGCTCATAATTTCTACTTTGTGTACCATATGTAGGTTAAGAGAGGAGTGATTTGAGTTATTATCTGAAAGAAGCAAAATAAAAAGAGGTGTGTGTGTGTGTGTGGGGGGGGGGGGGTTCTTGTTTGTCTATTAGAACATGTCACTTGTTCATTTTTGTTCCATGTTAGATGTGCAATCCAATTGCCAGAATATGTGCAACATTTATATCCCTAGTTGGCACCATTGATACTGCTTCTGTTAATCTGATAAAGCTATTTTGATGTGCTTTATCGGTGAGAGCAATTCACTCGACATTTTTATTCAACTCTTAGGATTCATTGTATATGACGTTATTTGTACATGTGGCTTTGTTGAAGTATCCTTCTCATCTATTGCTATCCCATTCCCTGCACCATTTTTCAGATATATTATACCTGTGAATTATGATATCAGGAAAAAGAGGTGCAGGATCCAGAGTTACAAAGCGACACTTGAACTTCTTTCCTGCAGCCAAGAAATTGATTGGAGAATGCACTGTCAGGAGTGCAATTCGATCTTCACAGATTATTCTGTGGGGAAGTGCTTCTGCAAAGCATGATCCTGAGTCCAGATTCCTCTGTCAGATCAAAAATTCAAGTCAGTCAATACTCAAATGATTGCTCTCTTGCTCCATTGCACAATCGGTGTGAATTGGAAATCCAGAAACTCTGCACACCCCTTTCATCTAATGTTTTACCTACGGAGGATGGTTTCCTGGATAACGAATTCAGTGTTTCAGCTAGCTCCAGTTACAAATCAGACTGCCTATTAGTTCTATGACTTCCTTTTCTCTTGAGCTACTTTTGGAAAGCCTAGATAAGAATATAGTTGTTGAAGTATCCTCCTCATCTGTTGCTATCCCATTCCCTGCTCCACTTTTCAGATATACCTGTGAATTATGAGATCAGGAAAAAGAGGTGCAGGACCCAGAGTTGCAAAGTGACACTTGAACTTCGTTCCTGCAGCCAAAGAAATTGACCGGAGAGTGCACTGTCAGGAGTTAGATTCGATCTTCACGGATTATTCTGTGGGGAAGTACTTCTGAAAAGCAAGATCCTGAGTCCAGATTCCTCTGTCAGATCAAAAGTACTTCACGGATTGTTTCCACATGCTGCAAAAAGAGATCTCGATTTTATGCTTGTTCTAAAGAGGATATGAGTATTATAGGGGAAGTTGATGCTTGGGATGTTTATAGTTCAGGTCCTTCTGCATTCTATTATGATGGAGATGATTTGTCACATATACATTCTCATGGTGAAGAAAACCTTAAAAATTATTTGACACTCGAGCTATGCTCTTCTCTAGGGTGGATGGGAACTCGGGTAAATGGATTGATGCTGGAAATCGAGGTAAAACAGATGAGCTTATAAGGAAGAAGATCGGAATAAGTCATTCAGGTCATTCATTTTACAAAAGCATGAAGTTCTTTGCCACAAATGAGTCTTCAAGAATGGCAGCAGTAAATAACAAATATTATGACTGTTCATGATGCGCCGCTCACGCCAGGTAATTTGTCCTCGAGTGCTTGTTTGTATTAATAATCAATGATGCAGAAAATGTGCCCAACTAATTAATGTTCTTTTCCATCGTGCTGAAACTACATAGGTAAGGAGACTGCAGCAGTCTGCAGAGGCTATCTGCTCGGAGCTTCCACATCAATATAATCAATCTTCCACCCCAAGTCGTGGTGATGGTGTATTCTATGATGAAAGTTAGGTCGTGTTATCAACTTTCTTGGAAGGGTTAGGTTTCTTTCTGATAAGGAATCAATTATGTTAGTTACTCACACGGCCTGATGTTTCTCTCAGCAGGCCAAGTGTGAAAATGAAACTAGTTAACATCTGGAACAACAAATTACAATCTCAAGGAGAGTGTACAAGTACACACGATGAGGAGTCAATAGAAGGTAAACCATTCGGCCATTCCTGCCATTTGTTCCTGTCCTGAATAAGAGCTGAAATTTTTCTAGTGCATGTTTCAGTTAATTAGCTTCATTTCTTTCACCCAATTTTTCAAGATTATCTTAAACTACATTCTTATTAATCATGAAAGCATTATAGATTACCATGTCTCGTTACATGCTTCCTGGGCCGCATAAACTCTTTCAAATCCCATCTGATCTTGTAATAGAATTGTCATGCCCCGACATTTTTTACTTACAATTTCAGAATTCGCACCAACAAAAACTCAAAAAGTTTCTTATTTCTCGGACAAAATTTCAGAAGTTGCACCAAAAATGATTTTGAGATATTTTTCTTAATTCCTTTGTCTTTGTTTTCATTTGTGTTGGAACAATGACCCTGATATGGATAGAGTGGAAAAGATTCAAAGGAATGAGGATAAATATAACACGGCTACTAATTTTGGGGAGCAGCATAATTGATGGATTGATTGGTGATGTTACCATTCTATTTATTTATTGTTTATTTTCGTAGGTGCAATTATGCTTGGAGATGCGTTGTTACCTTCAACATGTTCTTTCATTGTTGAGGAGTTAAGGCAGACTTCATGTTTTAAGTTAGTGGAAAATTGCATTTCAGGAAATATCTGGTTTGGAACTTCATTTGATGGTATGCTTAAGAGAGGAATTCCATATTATTAATGACTGCAGTATCTTTTCCTTTGTTTGTGTGCTTAATGGGACCAACTACTGTTTCTCTTGTCAACTTGGGTTCTCTGCTTGAGCAGATTGCTAAGTTAGGTTCATTGAGTAGGGGTTCCTCCAAGGCATGGCATGAATAGCATCGTCATGAAATCAACCTAGAGCGTTTTGCAGAACAACTAAGATCATCCGTATCCTAATGTCTAAAAGCTCTTGTGTGAGTATACATAAATTTGTTTCTTCTTTCTGCCTACCAAACAATAATTTTGCACTGCAGATATCTATTTTGCGATCATCATATTGAAGGAGAATCTGATCTGGAGCACAATGCATCTAAACAGATTCAACAAATAAATGCATGTACTAATCTAACTCTAGCCTTTGGTGGCAGCAACTCTCTTTCTCTCTTCTTCACACATAAATGAAAAATTGGATGCTGCAATAGATTGACAGTTTTTATGCAAGTACTGCTACTCAGTGTATACAATATAGGGAAATGCTATGATAATGAAAACAGTAATTTGATTGGAACATCATGCATTTTGCTAGTTGTTAATACAGGATTTAGGAAGTCACTTTAACTAATAGGAAATAAGAATTGGGATTAGGAATTATTGGGAATAAAGCTACACTGAGTTATAAATACACAAGGGCTGAGAGAGATTGCCCACCTCTGTTCTCAAACCTTTTACGACACTTTATAGCTTATTCTCTTCAAATACTCCTCTTTTAGAAGGATATATTTCTGTATAAATGTGGAAAACAAAGCATGACAAACACTTCTTCTCTGGCTAGTTATTCCATTTTGCGGTATCAATACCAGAGTTTATATTAGTTCTGTGGTCCATGTTAAAAAGCAAGAAGGATCTTTTAGGATTTAAGCCTTTCAAATGTCATTTGTGCGCATTGTCTCTTTATGTCCATTTTGTGTTTTAATTGGATTAATTATAAAAAGTGAATTACAAATTGTGAGTTCTATCGGAAGAGCTTTTTTGTTGTAGTACCATCAGGTACAAGATGATGCTAGAGGTTCTCTCTCTTTGAGTTATAAGGCCTTGAAGCTTGAATAAATTCCAACTTAATTTGGAAAACTATTCATGACATCGTTCATGTTTTAGGAAATACTCCACTATCTAAAAACTAAAAAGATTCTCTTGCAAATGTTTCAAAAGAAAATGATATTTGTTTTTTTTATAATACATGTGGTTCCGTGTATTTTAGGCATTAATTCAATTGATGTGGACCTGTAAGAATTTCTTCAACAGGTTAGTCCATTGACACTCACAAGCTCTCATATTTCACTCCTTTATTTAATTAGTCTTTCTTGCTTAAACGTTGTGTCATGTTCTTTGAATTAACTCCAACATTACCTCCTTCCCCAATTAATGCCTTCCTTTAGTTTATTCTACACCTCTTTTTTTTTTTTGATGATCATACATCAACAAGAACCGAAGAAGCCGAAGGCTCCCAATGAGATTCGGTAAGATGCTGCTTTTATACCTTTTTGCCCTTCAAACTTCATCTTTAGACAAACTTTTGTTATTCATTACTTGTATTTGTTTTCCATTTCAATTTCCCCTTACATCATCAACTATTTCAAAGATGAAGACAAATGTGTAGTTGTTTGTACTTCACGCCACTCTATGAAATTATTTCTATGTGGAATCTGTTTGTCGCCAAGTTAAGGTAAACAACTTAGGTGACATTTATTTACAACTTTGAAGAGTTCGACTATTTGGTTATTCTGAAAAGGTGATTGGTACATTACTTTTCTATTTTCTAATTCTGATAACGTAATTGGAAGTTCCTACTAATGTTCAGACCAAAAATATTACTTAATTCATTCAAATTGAAGTAATACTTACAAAATGTATGTATAAAGATAAAACAGATGAACAAGGTTATTGTCGATGATATTGACAGTTGATATGTATGTTTCTTTTGTTTAAATTCAATTTTTTTTAGAAATTTTTAAGCTTGGATGCTATTAAAAGCTAACAGTTACTATGCTTTTCATTGGGAGCTAAAAGGATTTGGTAGTTTCTTTCTAGAAAAAGAAAAAAGAAACATCGATGGTCTTACCTTTCGTAGTTTTTTTAGATAAATATTAGTGTTTTTTAGTGATGAATGTTGAGGTTCAAGAAATAATGTTGTTCCTTCTATGTTTATTCCATATTTAAATCACTATATTGCATTCATAATCATTATATTCTTCTTTGTTGAAATGAATTTACCTTCCATCATGAATTCATGTATTATACTAATTGGCCAAATTTTTCATTAGTTTCACTTTTTTTTACAAAAAAAACCGCATCCACACATAAGCCACTCACAAATACAAACTATTCTTTGTTCTTGAAGAAAAAAAGAAATTCATAGATCATTTAACTACAAGATATAGAATGGCAACACATATTAGCATTTTATAATTGATCATAATATCATTTTATAATTGATCATAATATTTCAAAGCTACTATATATTTAGAATAACTTATATTGCCAAAATATTCAAAACAAAAGTACTATTTATCCTAATAAATATAAGCAATGACAACATAAACAATAACAAGGGAGTGAACCAAATACTAATTATCACGATTCAAGACAATCTTGAAAAAAGTAAAAAACATTTAATATAATGCCAAAAATGGAATTAACTTTCTTTTTTTGGTCAAAGAGGAAAAAATTAATCTTCCAGAGCCACTTGCCGCCGCAATAGCCATCTTCCTGGCTATATTCCCTTGTAAAGTGTCCTTCTTGTCCGCATTTGTAGCATCCCGCTCCTCCTCCACCGCCTCCTTGGCTACATTCCCTTGTGAAAGAAGGAAGGGGCTGCTACAAATGTGGGGAAGAAGGGCATTTTGGAAGGGATTGTAGGCAGAGAGATGGCTATGGGAGGGGCGGAGGTGGCTCTATATCATTTGATTATTCGCATTCTATTACATGTTTTTACTTTTTTCAAGATTGTCAAGAATCATGATAATTAATATTTGGATCACTCTCTTGTTATTTTTTATATTTATTAAAATAAATAGTACTTTTGTTATAAATATTTTTGCAATGTGACTTACTCTAAATGTATGCTGCATGCTTTGAAATATTATGATCAATTATGAAGTGTTAATGTGTGTTGTCATTCCATCTTTCTGTTCTAGATGCATCAAAAATGATTTTGAGATATTTTTCTTAATTCCTTTGTCTTTGTTTTCATTTGTGTTGGAACAATGACCCTGATATGGATAGAGTGGAAAAGATTCAAAGGAATGAGGATAAATATAACACAGCTACTAATTTTGGGGAGCAGCATAATTGATGGATTGATTGGTGATGTTACCATTCTATTTATTTATTGTTTATTTTCGTAGTTGCAATTATGCTTGGAGATGCGTTGTTACCTTCAGCATGTTTTTTCATTGTTGAGGAGTTGAGGCAGACTTCATTATGTTTAAAATGAGTGGAAAATTGCATTTCAGGAAATATCTTGTTTGGAACTTCATTTGTTGGTATGCTTAAGAGAGGAATTCCATATTATTAATGACTGCAGTATATTTTCCTTTGTTTGTGTGCTTAACAGGAGACCAACTACTGTTTCTCTTGTCAACTTGGGTGCTCTGCTTGAGCAGATTGCTAAGTTAGGTTCATTGAGTAGGGGTTCCTCCAAGGCATGGCATGAATAGCATCGTCATGAAATCAACCTAAAGCGTTTTGCAGAACGACTAAGATCATCCGTATCCTAGTGTCTAAAAACTCTCGTGTGAGTATACATAAATTTATTTCTTCTTTCTACCTACCAAACAATAATTTGGCACTGCAGATATCTATTTTGCGATCATCATATTGAAGGAGAATCTGATCTGGAGCACAATGCATCTAAACAGATTCAACAAATAAATGCATGTACTAATCTAACTCTAGCCTTTGGTGGCAGCAACTCTCTTTCTCTCTTCCACACACATAAATGAAAAATTGTATGCTGGAATAGATTGACAGTTTTTATGCAAGTACTGCTACTCAGTGTATACAATATAGGGAAATGCTATGATAATGAAAACAGTAATTTGATTGGAACATCATTCATTTTGCTAGTTGTTAATACAGGATTTAGGAAGTCACTTTAACTAATAGGAAATAAGAATTGGGATTAGGAATTATTGGGAATAAAGCTACACTGAGTTATAAATACACAAGGGCTGAGAGAGATTGCCCACCTCTGTCGCGAAGCGTGGTAGGCCTGCGCCGGGGGAGCATACCATAGGGAGGAAAGGGAGCTCGGACGGTGGAAGAGCCAGGGGAGGCTGGGTCATTTGACGGAAATGGAAGGCTTTTCCCTATTAGAGAAGGCCCTATGGAGTAAGGGGAAGTGGATGAATTCTTGGAAAAAGAGGGAGCTGTTCTCAAACCTTTTACGACACTTTATAGCTTATTCTCTTCAAATATTCCTCTTTCTGAAGGATATATGTCTGTCTAAATGTGGAAAACAAAGCATGACAAACACTTCTTCTCTGGCTAGTTATTCCATTTTGAGGTATCAATATCAGAGTTTATATTAGTTATGTGGTCCATGTTAAAAAGCAAGAAGGATCTTTTAGGGTTTAAGCCTTTCCAGTGTCACTTGTGCGCATTGTCTCTTTATGTCCATTTTATGTTTTAATTGGGTTAATTATAAAAAGTGAATTACGAATTGTGACTTCTATCAGAAGAGCTTTTTTGTTGTAATACCATTAGTTACAAAACGATGCTAGAGGTTCTCTCTCTTTGAGTTATAAGGCCTTGAAGCTTGAATAAATTCCAACTTAATTTGGAAAACTATTCATGACATTATTCATGTTTTAGGAAATACTCCACTATCTAAAAAGATTCTCTTGCAAATGTTTCAAAAGAAAATGATATTTTTTTTTGATAATACAGGTGGTTCCGTGTATTTTGGGAGTTAGTCCAACTTATGTGGACCTGTAAGAATTTCTTCGACATGTAAGTCCATTGACACTCACAAGCTCTCATATTTCACTCCTTGGTTTAATTTGTCTTTCTTGCTTAAATGTTGTGTCATATTCTTTGAATTAACTCCCCCGGTTTAACATTATCTCCTTCCCTAATTAATGCCTTACTTTAGTTTATTCTACCCCTCTCATTTTTATTTTTTTTGATTATACATCAACAAGAACCGGAGGGGATGAAACCGAAGGCTCCCAATGAGATTCGGTAAGATGCTGCTTTTATACCTTTTTGCCCTTCAAACGTCATCTTTAGACAAACTTTTGTTATTCATTACTTGTATTTGTTTTCCATTTCAATTTCCCCTTACATCATCAACTATTTCAAAGATGAAGACACACGTGTAGTTGTTTGTACTTCACGCCACTCTATGAAATTATTTCTATGTGGAATCTGTTTGTCACCAAGTTAAGGTAAACTACTTAGGTGACATTTGTTTACAACTTTGAAAACAGACTTTTCTAACTTAGAGTTCGACTATTTGGTTATTCTGAAAAGGTGATTGGTAATTTTCTAATTCTGATAACGTAATTGGAAGTTCCTACTAATGTTCAGACCAAAAATATAACTTCATTCATTCAAATTAAAGTAATACTTACAAAATGTATGTATAAAGATAAAACAGATGAACAAGGTGATTTTCGATGATATTGACAGTTGATATATGTATGTTTCTTTTGTTTATAAAATTAGAAGTTTTTAAGCTTGGATGCTATTAAAAGCTAACAGTTACTATGCTTTTTATTTGGAGCTAAAAGGATTTGGTAGTTTCTTTCTAGAAAAAGAAAAAAGAAACAATCATGGTCTTACCTTTCTCAGTTTTTTAGATAAATATTAGTTTTTTTTAGTGATGAATGTTGAGGTTCAAGAAATAATGTTGTTCCTTCTATGTTTATTCCATATTTAAATCACTATATTGCATTCATAATCATTATATTCTTCTCTGTTGAAATGAATCTACCTTCCCTCATGAATTCATTTATTATACTAATTGGCCAAATTTTCCATTAGTTTCACTTTTTTACAAAAATACCGCATCCCCACATAAGCCACTCACAAATACAAACTATTCTTTGTTCTTGGATAAAAAAGAAATTCATAGATCATTTAACTACAAGATATGGAATGGCAACACACATTAACATTTTATAATTGATCATAATATTTCAAAGCTACTATAGATTTAGAGTAACTCATATTGCCAAGATATTCAAAACAAAAGTACTACTTATCCTAATAAATATAAGCAATGACAACATAAACAATAACAAGGGAGTGAACCAAATACTAATTATCACGATTCAAGACAATCTTGAAAAAAGTAAAAAACAATTAATATAATGCCAAAAATGGAATTAACTTTCTTTTTTTGGTCAAAGAGGAAAAAGTTAATCTTTCAGAGCCACCTGCCGCCGCAATAGCCATCTTCCTGGCTATATTCCCTTGTAAAGTGTCCCTCTTCGCCGCATTTGTAGCATCCCGCTATTCCTCCACCGCCTCCCTGGCTACATTCCCTTGCGAAAGAAGGAGGGGGCTGCTACAAATGTGGGGAAGAAGGGCATTTTGGAAGGGATTGTAGGCAGAGAGATGGCTATGGGAGGGGCGGAGGTGGCTCTGGAGATTAATATTTCTTCTTTGACCAAAAAAAGAAAATTAATTTGATTTTTCGCATTGTATTAAATGTTTTTACTTTTTTCAAGATTGTCAAGAATCATGACAATTAATATTTGGATCACTCTCTTGTTATTTCTCTTATTTATTAAAATAAATAGTACTTTTCTTATAAATATTTTTGCAATGTGACTTACTCTAAATGTATGTTGCATGCTTTGAAATGTTATAATCAATTATGAAGTGTTAATGTGTGTTGTCATTCCATCTTTATGTTCTAGATGCAAGGTATCTTGTAGTTAAATGATATATGAATTTCTTTTTTTTCTTCAACAAGAAAGAAGAGTATGTATTTGAGAGTGGTTTATGCGGGGATGTTTTTTTTTTTTTTTATAACTTAAAGTGAAATGGATGAAGTTGGTTGACATAGCATGCCCTCTATGGAATCCTCAGCATTCTCTAACATCCAATGGAAGGAGCGGAAACCACACTGGATCATGAATCAGGTGCTGGAATACTTTCTGATTTACTGCCATCTGTAGCTATTTTAGTAGCTTAGTATAGCGATTCCATACATTGGTTTTTTTTACGGAGTTTACATTGCAATAACATTTCTTTTCATAAATGTACTACTGTTAATTGCAAAAAGATGTAATCTCACTTATTCCTGAATAGAGATCTGTATCATGTATCAATTATAGTACTCACATACTCTGTTCCTCTAGCTTATCTCTTTATTATAGAAGCAAATCTTTGGTTGGTATTTCGTGTACACATGCTTGGATTAGTTTCTATGTGGAAATAGTTGCTTGAAAATCTAAATAAAATGAAAAGACACTTCTATTATCTGGTAACTTATAGTTATCCCCCTTTCAGTAGTTAGTAGTAAAGATTTCTAACTCACAAGTCACGGGGTTTGATTTTCTTCAAAAGTGAGTTTTAAAACAGACTCGATGCTGGTGCCACCAAGATGTACTAATTTACCCTTTCACAGGTATTGAGTGGAAAGTTGCGGAGTTGTTCTTGAAGCCCCACTCGCACAATTCTCGTTTAATTATAAGAAGTTAAGTATTTTTGAATGAAGACACTCAATTGGGCAAACATCCGTAAATTCCCTCAGTGACCTTTCTGGCTTTTATTGTTTCTTAAAAATGGAAAATTGTGCCAGGTAAGAGATAGGGGAATTGTATGGTTCGTGTTTTCCGATTCTGTTAACGTCTTGAGGATCTGTTGAGGTGGTCTGCTGCTAAGAACATCATAGTTATGTGAGTAACGATGGAATGTCGTGCTTTCATGCAGTTTTAATCCTTTACACTATAGTTGCACCTGCAAATTTGTGTGTTGCTTGCAAAACAAGCAGTGACCTCCCAATTGGGCAGTGACCAGGGAGGAGGTTCTTCATTGAATTCTTATATTACTTTCTTTGCTACTTCGTATGATGAGAGCATATGTTTTATATGAAAATTGATACTATTTTTTCTCAGATGCTCCTTTTTAGTATCATAATTTTCTTTATACACAACCCTTAGTTCTTTTTAAAATGAGATTTACTTCCTTATAGGACTGTCCTTTTTATTTTCTTATACTTGTGTACTCCTAGTTTGAACTTTAACCCAGTTTCCACTTTCCACCCGGTGTACCTGCTATATATAGATGGATGACAATGGTAAGTTTTAGTTTCTTTGACATGGATTTAATGCATTTTGATGTGCAGATAGTTCTACTCCGTTTGTATTTTGCTTCATTACTTCTTTTGAACGATCTGGTGTCTCATGAGATGGAGTGGTGCTGATGGGAGAAAGATATGGAAACATTTTTGCAAAATGTTGGACTCACCATCTATTTTTTTTTAATGATGCTGCTGTTCATAATTTCTTTTGCCCGACAACTATGATGTTCATAACTTGGAATGGTTGTTTAGTCTAAAGATTGCATGCACTACTCAACTGATAGGCTGGTTGACGGTTTGTGTACATTAATATCTTTTTTGGATGTTCTTTATTTATTGTTTTGTGGTTTTTCTTGTAATTGGTTGAACTGGTATGGCTGTACACAACACAAAATACTGATGCTTACATTTTGTTTCTGCTTTTATTGTAAGATCTTCATGTACATCACTTTCCTGGTGCTTCATTTGCAATAAAATGCTTTCTTTACCTGTACCGCTTCCCCAAGAGGGGTTTTGGTTGTTGAAGGGGGGGGGGGGAGATGATTTTTTTTTTTCTGTTGTTGATCACTACTGTTAGATGATTTGATTATTAACTCTAGCTGAAGTTGACCTGGAACATACATATTGGTACTTAAACTTAAGTACTTTAACTATGGTTTCATATGCTTGCTTTATACCTGCGAAATCAAAATACAGCCATTCCGATGATATGTGTACTTTCCCAAATCCCAGCAAGCTTTGGCTTTAAAAGGAGAGCCTTTGAGCTCTACTTCTAGAGTTCCTTCGTGGGAAATTATTACTAAAACTCATGGGAGCCAGTATTGGAAAGGTTTTGAAGGTAAAGTTCTTTTGAGTTTTAGTTGGTAGTATCCAATAGGATAGGTATGAAACAACTAACCTGGTCTTTATTCCTGCCATTGTTTACAGGATGACAAGTGTTTGTACCTTGGAATTGATGATTTCAGACAAGATGTTGGTACAACAGGTAATTTCTAGGGATTTTTCTTTTTTGCAGTCATTGTTCAGTGATGTATTTTACCACCAACCAGTTCAAAGGAAGCAATTGCACTCCAAGTACTTCTAGCTTTTCAAACTTAAAACAAGAAAAAGAAAATTGATTTATGTACTTTACTAAAGCTGTTCTGTGATCTGATTGCTCTTTTGGTTTGCTATACAATCTGGAAGGCCAAAGAGGGTCTTGCATTCTCTGAAATTGTCTTTTTTAAGAATCGACCTTATGCATCCCAGTGTCTCCTTCAAATTTGTTGATATTGAAAGGTCATCTTTGATACACCAGTAACTTAAGGATATTTCCTGTCTAGTTTTTCCGATCTTGTTCATTTGCATGCAGTAAGGTTTGAGCTTCTTCTTAGACCGTTAACAAATTGAGTGCAAGTGATGGTTAATTCAAGCTTTCAGGATACCTCTCAGGTCCTGATGTTTATACAGTGCAAGTATACAAGCATAGATAAAGTGATGTGATAAGTTATCTTCTGTTCTCTTTGTTTCTTTGACAACCATGGTTTAATTGTCTGGTACTTAGGTTTTTCTGCATCCACTTATTTCAGTATATTGTCTTGACAAAAGAAACAGAAAACTAATTCTTGGTTTAACTTTTACTTTATCGAATGCTTGTTTTTTACAGTGTATTTGTTTTCCTTGACCTTCTTATTGCTGATATCAATTCAAGATTTTTTTCCCAAGGACCAATACATAAATTACTCAGAGCATGTTTGGATTGACTTGTTTTAAGTGCTTTTAAGTACTTTTGGAGTATTTGGAGAATTTCAGAAAGGGCTTATAAGCACTTAATTTTAAGCTAAAATGTTAAAATAAGCCAAAAGTCATCAGTTAGAATTTCTAACTTATGGCTTTTGGCTTCGAAGTTAAAAGTCAAAAGACAATTCAAACTGGCTCTTAATAACACCAACGATGAGTTTCGACAGTACTTCTGAAATAGAGCAGCTATGTAGATATTGATATATCCACTGTTTTTGATGTACCTAAACTGCCCAAGATCTTTATATGTTTAGACGTAGGCATTTAGGATTTAATTTTTTTTGTAGGGTTTTAGTGTGCAGGTCAACTAGTACTACTTATCCGTGAATCGCTCATCTTTATTGTTCAAACCTTACAACAGTTGAAAAGTTGCAGGAGTCAAACTGTTATGATCCTAACAATGTTCCTGCAAATGCTATAGTAAATATTATCATGAAGTGCTCTTGTGGGGATAGTCATGTTTCAAAAGATTATGGACAATTTATAACTTTTCCTCTTTGCACTGACCAGAATTTGGTTACATAGCCAATGAACTTAATCTACCACAGAAGTTGTCGGAAGACTATCCTGAAGCAAATTTCAGCAGGGGAAGTGGTCTGGCTTCTATACTCATATTCTTTGCATATTTTAAGTACAATTAGTCAAGTTCGGATTAGGATTAACAGAATGGTATGCAGAACCATTAAAAGGAAACCTGCTCGTTGTATATTATCGGGAAGGAATAACTTTGCATACTACAATCATAGTTAATTTTCGGATGATTTGACATTATGTCAAAGCTGAGAATTGTCACTTGGATATCCGGTACTATATATGCCAAGTGTTAGCTGATATAGTTTTCTTTTAGATCTCTGTTTCTGAAATTTATTGCAGATCAAAATGGAACTTATCCACTATTAAAAACTTCTATAAGGTATTCCCCAACCCCAGTGAGCTCCTAATCATGCGTATATTGGTAGCTAATTGTTGTTTCTTGCTTTTCACAGCTCAAAAGGTTGGTCTTTACTACTATAATGGCACTGTTTTCAACTTATCAAGTCTGAGGTATCAAAATAGCTCTGAATGTGATTGTAATCTACTAAACACATTGTGTTATTGACTGGAATCCCAGGTGGGGCAATAGCTGGCATACGGGTTGTAGCAGTTCTTGTGGTAGTCCTTTTAGTGTCTTGCATGTATCTTACCTTTTATAGAGGCAGGAAAACGGAAGGAAATTGTCTCTTAACTTGCAATGTTACAAACACAATACTAATAAGAGCATGTTCCTGGTAATTTTATTGATTTCATTCTTACTGATGTATGCTTAATTACCCGTCAAGCTCTATGGTGGAGATTCCTGTTTCTCATTTCTCTTGCCTTGGGAATGAGGAATCATCATCATCTTCATCATAATGACTTGTTAGAGGTATTATTCTTTTTTCCATTTGTTAAAAAAAATATAAGCTTCCTACGATCGATCCTGGAATGATAAAAGTATGTCAACTGTTCTGTGAAAGTAATGTGTTTGGTTCATCCTTAGAATAAACCTTTTAATATCTTTAAATGACTCGGGTCAAGCAAATTTCGAGAATTCTTCAGAAGGGGGACCTCTTAATAACGGTGCTTCTTCAGAGGTCCCGAGGTTTGCTGTGGATAAATCTGTTGAATTTTCATATGATGAACTCGCTAATGCCATTGACAACTTCAGCACATCCTACAAGATTGGCCGAGGTGGTTTTGCATCTGTTTACTATGGAGAGTTACGAGGCGAGGTTCGTTATATTGTTGTTGTTAGATTGAATAATTTACAATTATTCGGATACTCGGATTGATCATCGACCTAGTTCTAGCTGCTTTATTATGTGACTGTTGCACCATTCACATAGTCGTCTTGACTCGGCATGCATTTATTTTCCATAGTCGAAGTTACTCCTGCTTCTAATCTCCTTTGTCTTAATAAAATGCAGAAAGATGGTATCAAGAAGATGGATATGCAATCAACAAAAGAATTCCTTGCTGAATTGAAGGTTTTGGCACATGTTCATCACTTGAACTTGGTAAATTCGTTAATCATACTGGTATACTATCTTTTCCTACTTGATTATATAACCTCTCTGGCACCTGCTCAATTTAGATTGTTCATTATCTTGCAATCATTTTAATTCGTCCACTTTCGATTATCGTACTACATTCTTTTCATAAGTATATCATTTTCACCTTAGTATTAGGTCTAACATTCAAGTTATACACAACACACCAACTATTCACATGAGAAATTATGCACGAGTCATCACATAAATTAGAGTGAATGGAGTGAAACGATGATGATGAAAACTAAACCAAGTAAGCACGATTTAAATCCAAGAAATGAAGATTTTTCTTAAAAGTCACTATAGCCTCTCGAAGATAAGTACAGACGTCTCCATACAGATTCTCAAGACTCTACTTAGACTCGGCTTGTACACACGTGAGACCTACGAACTTGGGGCTCTGATAGAATTTAAAGGAGCTAGAGCTATAAATAAATAAATTAGCGGGATATAGTGTAGCTTTCAGAAGGAGGTGAGAACAAGGATATTTATGCAGTAACGCAGATTGTAAGAGTCAAAGATGTCAAAAAGTGTGGATAATTGAATTCAAAGATATGTGGTTTCATTTGTTTTGCCTAGATTATTATGATAGTTTTACGGGTTCATCATATTGGTTAAAAGTTGTTGGATAAGATTTGAGAAAGAAGTTTTCATACGTTCAACTCGAGTGTGATTATAAGTTTATTTCGTGGTTTTGAGCTTGGTAATGAGTATGATTGCTTTTTTTGTGTGTGTGAAAGATACGATAAGATCAATGGAGAGGCGATCAATTATAAGCTAAGATACGTGAATTCATAAAAATCTTCAAGGTATGAGCTAATGGTAAGCGATAAAGAGATTGAGTTACACAATTGAATTCAAAATTAAAGTTTTTCTTGGTGAGTTTAGGTCTGTGGTAGTGTGCATTGTCAAGTTATGAATTGGTAAAGTATGAAAGGATCGATCACATTAAGTATAAAGCATTTGGAAGGACTTAAAAGTTTAGTAATACAGTTGGTTACTTTTGATTGCTACACCCAAGGGGGATTTCATATAATGTTAAGTTTTTTAGGATAAGGTAAGAATATCATAAGTTGGTGGTCAAAAGATAAGATTGGCAAGCGAGTCAAGCAAAGAGAAAAAGATTTTGGTGTATTAAAGAGTTCAAGGTAGAAAAATGGAGGAACACTACCTCTCGTATAAGCCCTTGGTTTGTAGTGGAAGAATTAATTGATTTTTTACTGTGACATGTGAACTAGTTCGGTATAGACTTACAAAGAAGTTATCATCGACTTTTCTAAAGATTGTGTTTTGGTTGGGTGACACGCAACTAGGTGTAGGAGATTCTATGTGTTTATGTTGAGTTAGATTGTTCAAATTATGATATGTAACTTATTGATGTTGAACAATGTAAGCCTACAGTTTTACACGAGTAATGAGGATTCAAGGGGATTGAAACTACTTTGTTGATGGGATGATACAAACTGTTATGATGTGTTACGTAGGCATTTGATAGTGAGTAGAAGTTATGAGCTTATAGTATACCGAAGTATTGGAGTGACCAAGAATTTCTTAAGTTTTGGTATGATATGATGGTTGTGAATCTTAGTTAATTGAAATTTAGTATCTGAAATATTATGTGATGTTGACATTGTACGTGATTTAATAAACTTTATATTGATTGGAAAAGAAACTTTTATATTTGAAATTAGTGCTATCGGCCTTGGGTGGGATCTGTATCTGTTATGAAATACTTAAATGGACAGAGAGGGAACCATAGTTTGAAAATTTTGGAGGCGATAATGTGTTTGTTAAGAATACTTTAATACTAGGTTTGAGAATAAGGTAAATGGCTGGTATGGCTATGAAGTTCTGTTATTATTAAGAGTATTGACCTTAGTGAAATACTGTAAAGAGCATTTGTGGTTCGATAAAAGAAGTATGTGAGCAATTATAATCGAGACTAAATTGGTGATTGTGGATAGATAGAAAATTAAGAGACAGAGTCATATGAATGAAAATGTTTGATATGGGAACTATGGAAGAAGTATCTAGTGTTATTCGACTTTGGTTCTGTATATTCTTATATAAGCACCTACTTCGTTTTGAAATGATTTGAAGTGAGGTTTGCTACCTATACCCACATATTTTTTCATATCTATGAGTGAATTCCTAGTGGTGGATCGGGTGCGCCGATCCTGTGATTGTACTCTTGGTAGGGTTGAACCCTTGGTTAGACGGTTCATTTTAGTTATGGAAGACTTGGTGTGTTGTTTAAGATAGTGTAAGTAGCTAGTGATTCTACACGCACAACTTTGCTTAAGAACTCATACAAGTGCTACCATGGATACTTACAGTTGTCTGATTGTCTTAATATTCATCTTGTCATTGAGGTCACTTTTCGAATATGTGTGATTGAATGAAGGGAGCATTGGGTTTTAGCTCTACTGTTCTTAAAGGTTGTATACCATAACAACTATTGATCTACCATTTGATGGTGTTGTTATAGGTTCTGTTAGCTTGAGTGTATATAGCTAAGTGCTTACTTCATCTTGTTCTTCTTTGGGTTAGATAAGTTTGATTCTTACTTGATGATTACCCGATGTCTAAAGATCAAATTTTTATAACTTGAGCTCGTGAAAAGCTTGAGTTGTGAAGAAAAAAGATCTTGATAAGATTTGTGATGGTTTGTGCATTATGAGTGTCACGGTTGATTTAAGATTACTTCTGGTTGTAGTCATTATTGATTCAGAAAGTTATCTTGGTTATGTGAGAAAAGATTTGTCATGATGATTGTGCTAAGATCTAATGGATTTGAATTTGAGTTGGGTTTATGAGTTAGTTTATTGCCTGATTATCACTCTTGAGTTATAGATCTATCAAATTGTGACTCAAAAGTTCAGTTCTTAATAGTGAATCTTGATGGAATGGTCTTAAGGAGAAACTCACTTGGAGGGATGAACACCGACTAGTAGCTCATAACATAAGATTTTGGTAACATGGTTAATCTTCCTTCTATTTCTTTATGTTCGAGGACGAACATGATTTTTAGTGGTGGATAATGTAATGACCCGGAAGGTCATTTTTGGGAATTTTCATAAAATTAGCGTTTTACCCCCTTAAAAGTTGCCCCGAGTAATTTTTTTGATTAGCCGGTATATTTTATTTGAAAATTTTGAATTACTTGATAACTACAATTATTTAATTAGTGGTAAGTTTTAAATAATTAACCATTTAAGTTGTTAATGGGTCAAGTCTATAATTTGATAACCCTATACCACTTGGCCCTATATTAAAGGTTATCATGTTAAAGAGAAAATATCATCAATTACTTCTAATTAGAAGCAGTTAGAACACGAAAGTTACAGAGTATTTTTCATGCGTAAGCCGCCGAAACAAAATTCTCATCATAGTCTAGGTAAGATACTTCAATTAAATTTATTCCTAAAGTTATAAAAATATCAATTGGAGGACGAGTAGAAATCATGTGGTGGTCATATACTTAACTACTGCTTCTGGTATTTTCTTGATTTTGCCGTATGAATTTGTATAACAATTTGGTCATGTATGATGACTATAATTATAATTAATTATTGTCCAATAATGATAGTGGGTGGTTTCTGGATGATTAACCATGGAAGAAATATCATTTCCATAACTAATAACTAAAACATTGATATCCTATAACTAGGTCTGTAAATATTATTTTGTAATTTGTTAATTGGGCAAAAACCAAAGGTCGGAAGATGATAATGATGTACGTGTTTGGAAGAAGGTTTTAAACTTGGAAACAAAAGGAAAATATATTATTATTAAAGAAGTTAATGTTCTGTTTATTCTTTTTCTTTTCAAATGAATTTGATGATCCTATTCTTATATAATTAGCATAGCTTTGATACAATATTATCTTTAATTAAATTAAGTGTATTATATTATAGGAAAGCTATTAAGATGGTAGTTTTTGGAGAAATTATGACTTAACTCTATATTTGAAATTAGAAAATATGAGATTTGACCTATTGATTGGAATCAAGATTTAGGAAATTTATTATACCTTTGAGTGAGTGTTGGGTCTAAGTTTGACGTATGAGTGTTGTTAATGTCGAAATTTTATTATGATTATCGATTTGAATAGATTGCCTTGAGTTGGAAGTTCAACGAAAGGGGAAGGCTAAAGTCTTGAAGTGACAGTTCGACTATTTGAGGCAAGTGGATTTCTAAACCCTTGCGAAGTGTATGAAATATGTGTATTTCCTTATGGTATATGTTTTGGAGTAATAAGATTTGGTGAAGGGTTGACTTGTCCACATTGATTAATACTAATGATGAAAAAGGGTAATAAAAGGCAATTTGAATAATTGATTTTTGGGTAATGTGTTCATAATGAAGAATGGTTTGAAAGACTTATTGAGTCATTATTGATGTTGTTGTGAATTGTGCAGTGTTATGAATGTGTTCATAATGAAGAATGGTTTGAAAGGCTTGTTGAGTCATTGTTGATGTTGTTGTGAATTGTGCAGTGTTATGAAAATGGTCATATCCTTTTTATTTGTGTGAACATGTCATTTGCATTATTTTAAGACATGATTGTAACAAGTGTTACATGCATTGAGAAAGAATGAGAACTTAAAGAGGATGTACCATTTAGAGGGACATATCACGCGCCGCGATGGATACTATATTTCGAGGGACGTATCGCGCGCCGCGATGGTTACTATTATCGAGAGTCGTCTCGTGTGCCGTGACAGATGCATGGACAGATAAGTCCCTTATGGGTCCCGGACTGAGAGACAGTGGGTGTGTATCACTAGGTCAGACATGCATCATTATACTTGACATTACATTCCATTACACTGCACATACTTATCATTAGTGAACTTGATATTGTGTTTTGCTGATCTAATGATTGCCTTTTTGCGGAACTTGTGATTGTTGAATACTAAGCTTGTCATTGAGGATATCTAATTTGTCTAAGTGTTTTTGTTGAGTTACGTTTTATGTAAACTGTGAGCTGTTAGGTTGGGTTGATTTTAATGCAGGTTGTAGTTGTGGAGGTTCGGTTGGGAGTGGTAGGAGTACCCGTATTTCATCCCCTTAGCTTGTGTTTAGAGGTTTACTTGCTGAGTACCGTGTGGTTTGGTACTCACCCCTTGCTTCTACAAATTTTTGTAGGGTATGAGCCTGGATTTTTGTTGTAGTTGTCACTCTTCTTTTCCGAGACTTCTTGGAGATTTGTGAGGTAGCTGTTTCCATCTCAGCATACTTTCTTCTCCATAATTGTGATCTTGTTCTATTTTAGAAACAAATTCATTTGAGACTTGAGTTTTTCTTTTGAATCAATTGTAATACTTTAGAGGTTTGTACACGTGACTATCAGGTTTTGGGGTTTTTATTAAGTTACTTAAATTTTATTTCCGCACTTTATTGTAATGGTTGAGTTTAGGCTGACTTGTCTTGGTGGGATAAGTCGAGTGTCATCACGTCCATTTTCGGGTCATGACAAAATATTCATTCACCCCATATGTCATAAAGATTACGAGATACTATTTCACGTGTTGAAACAATTGCAGGTACGTTTAATAGGATATTGCATTGAAGGATCCTTGTTCTTACTTCTTAGTATATGGGTTCATTGAAAATGGAAACCTAAGCCACCATTTGCGCCATTTTAAGTATGGTTTCGTATGCTTGCTTTTACACCAGCGACATCAAAATACAGCCATTAAGATGATATGCATGCTTTCTCAAGTCTCAACAAGCTTTGGCTAAAGGAGAGGGCACAGAGCTCTATTTTCTGATGTTTCTTTGTTGGAAATTGTTACTAAAAGCCCTAATGAATATCATAAGGTTTTGAATGTAAAGTTCTTTTGAGTTTTAGTTGGTAGTATCCATTAGGATAGGTATGAAACTACTGACTTGGTCTTGGTCGTTGTCATTGTTTACAAGACGACAAAGTGTTTGTACCTTGAAATTGCTGATTGTAGACCAGATGTTGGTACAACAGGTAATTCTGTGCCAACCTCCTACCTGATACATGAGTTGACTTCTGTTTGCTAATAAGGAATTCTTGGGATTTTTCTCTTTGCTATCATTGTTCGTGATGTATTTCACCACCAACCAAATTGAAGAAAGAAAATGCACAATAAGTGCTTCTAGTTTTCTCACAATTCAAACAAACAAAAAATATTGGTTTACATACTTCATTTCTAAATTTGTACTCTGTTCTGATTGATCTTTTGGTTTGCATACATAATCTGGAAGGTCAAAAGTCTTTGCATTAAGCGGCTCTACGCAGAGAATCACCCTTGTGCATCTCATTGGGTTTGGAATTCATCTGAGTTCCCTTAACAAATTGAATGCAAGTGGTGGTTCATCCAAGCTCTCAAGATACATTTGAGGTCATGATGTTTACACAGTCAAGGTATACAGGGCCCAAATTGATGTATAAGATAAGTATCTTTTCTACACTTCCGTCTCCCTAACAATCACTATTTGATTTACAGGGGCATATAGTGCATATTTATTGTGTGTACATGGGTAATGCTTGAATAATGTTTATGTCCTGGGTGTTGAGAGTTGCTCTGTGAGACGTCTTATGTGTGACGTCTTAAAGAGTTCTTTTAAAATGAAATACTTGATTGGAGACACAGTTTACAATTATAGGAAAAGACGATAAAAAAGAAGAAAGAAGAGATAAAGCGATGTACAAAAGCACAAAGTTGGGGGGGGTAAAGCTATAGTATTATGGCCATGAACAGGAACAGAATAAGAAAGACGAGTGTTTTTGTTGTTAAAAGGAATAATAGTACGATAGTCACGCATGCCCCAAAAATCCAACAAAACATTGTTTTATGGCTCACATGTTAACCCAATTTGGAAATGAGACAGCACTTTCCTTTACCCTCAAGTAAACTCAACACTCTTTTCGTACAAATCCAACTATCAAATGTTTCAATTATTTCTAGGTCTATATATATCATATGTCTTTCCATAAAGTAGTTATGTGCTTTATTGCGTCCTTGAAGAACTATAGGAAAAAAGAGAGCCCCCCTTTCAATTCGAGGAACCTTTCAAATTAGTAACGAAGTCAGAAATTTTAGTAACGTCTCTTTTCTTTTGGGCCATAGTCACTAGTTTGCTTCCCAGAAGAGCAAATTGAGAGAAGAGCAGCAATTATTGAATGTTGTGTCTTAAAATTTGTCTCATCTTGGTTATGAGTTGTTTATGATAGAGAGCAATTTTAATTTTGTCCGTTTAAAGTAAGTGAAAAGAAATCCTAAAATCGAAGAGGGTGATGTATCAAAGTGAGATTGAATGAGTAAAAGTGCAAGTGGCAGTGAATAATGCAAAATATAGCAGAGAAACTGAACTACTGCTACTTATGTCTTAATAATCCCAAGACATAACTATTTAAGACCTTTTGTCTTTCCTTCTGTATTTCTGCATAGATTTAATTATGCTACTTCTCTTTATTTCTATCTTGTATGATATTTGATCATTTGAGAATTACTTAAATTTGAACTTATTTGAAATCAAGGCGTGACTAAAGTATAAGAAAAATAAAAAAGATTTTGGAGAACTTGCAAATATTTTTTGGACAACAGAAAGTAGAAACCCTCGAACATGTTTAAGCATAAGATAAAATTGATTCTTCAGTCGATCATCTCTGTCTCCACCTACCCAACATCGGGTGAGACGGGCCCTGCTCTAATACCATGTTAAATTAGGTCTTAGGCCTAACTCACACCCCAAAAGCTAACTCAAAGAGAGGAGGATTGCCCAAGATCACCGATGTGGGACTTTTGTCATTATTTAAAATTCTTCTATTATTAGGTCCCTTGTGGGTTCTGAATAAATTAAAATGTAACTTATGGAATTCTTGTTTGATACGTATTATACGGATCTAACCACCAGCCCTCCTTGACAACAACGATCAGATCAGGCAAATTGATATTATTTTCAATTTATTTTTAGAACTCTGGATATCAAAAAATCTCTACTCTCACGATAAAATAAAAATTCATATAGCAAATTGACTATATCCTTTTTTTTTAATCAGATTATTATTTTGTTTTGAGGAATTTCAATTTTCATTTAACCGACAGATTGAAAGAGGAGCTTGAGGGAAATATCCCAAGGGCAGTATATTGTTTTGTGAGAAAGCTATAGTTTGTAAATGAGTGGGAATAAATTGTACTCACTAGCAATTTCTTCTTCATAACATATGGGTTGTGTAACTAATTATTAATTATCGAAAGGGAAATATGACTGACCATAGTGTTTTCTGATTGCAGTCAGAGTTGGTAAATTTTTTCCTTTTTTTCTGAACATAGTTAATCATTAAAGCAATTTTACTGGATGCTTCCAATCAGGTCAGTTTTTTTAACCTACCGACATGCAGAGTCCTGACATGAGAATGCAATATTTTTTTTCTATGTGAGATTACAATTGTATATTACTATACTACTATCATATTTTAAACCATGGTGCCATATTAAATAGTCTGTCTTGGCACAATATTATTTAAAATGGTTAAAAATAAATTGATTGTAATTTAAAAATTATAGGAATTATAATACTTTTTATATAGTAATTATATGTAAAATTTGCTTTTATAATGTGAAGGTTATGTACCAAATCACATCGATAATTTTATCAGAATGTCACTTAAAATGAAAAGTATAATTCTATCGCGAATTGCCTAGTTAAATATTTTCTTGTAAGAACTAATCGTACTTTATAACCTTGATTTTCTTTTGACTTAAAAACCCAAATATATCAACTGGAATATTAGAGTGTTCAAAGCCTAATAGGTATAAATGTTAACAAAAAGTATAATTCTATCGCGAATTGCCCAGGCAGCGATTTGCTTTATAGTTTTTTCTTTTTTCTAATTTCTAATAAATAATTTTTTTTAAAAAAAGACTAATAAAAAATAGTTTTAAAAAATCTTATATTGTAAATCGCTGCCATGGCAACGATTTCATTTAAAAAAGAAATCATTAAATTTAGCAAATCGCTGATGTTGCAGCAATTTTGCTTTTTTAGACGAGTAAAATCGCTGTTCCACCAGCTATTTTCGCCATTTTGGTTAAATTTAAAATTTAAATATCATTTTAAATTTTTTGTTAACATTTTATAGTATAATTTTTTATTAAGACTTGTTGTATGACGAGATATCATATAGTATAATTTTTTATTATGACCAAAAAAATGCACAGCCACTAAGAGCTGAATCAGTATCGAATGGGTAAGGAAGACTTCGATCTGTTCAATTTAAATTCAAAACCGGTTAAAAAAACTACATCAGTAGGGTTGGACTCATCATCCCAAATCGAAAATGAAGGGTGTGGTATCATATAGTATAATTTAATCAGACAAGATTTGATCAAAAAATAAGATGATATATTTGGTTCCTTTCCCAGCCTTTATTAATTTCTAAACTCTGATCTTTTTTTGTCCCTTACTATCTTCACCTTCAGCAGGAAAAGTCTTAATTGTTGATTTATTCTTTTCCTTTTTGGCACAAAAGTTACTTTGTATTACATACTCATAAGCAACTTTGTTCCCCCATCCTATAGATATGCTTAATACTAGGTTACTCAACCCGCAATCAAATATGATTGATATATAATAATGTAAAGTATTCAATTCCTCACTAGATTGACGCAAGTTTGTTTATATTTTCATAATAAGGGTCAACATCAATTTCTAGTTAAAAATATTACCAACTTTAATTTGTGTCATTTTCAATTCTCCCTACCAATTACCCTCTCAATCAAGCTCTTTACACTGACTTTATCTAATCCTACTTACATTTTTTATATATATGTACTTTTTCTGTTTAAAATAGAATGACTCAATTTTTATTTTAGTCTGTTTAATAAAGAATAACTCATTTCATTTTTTGGCAATACCTTAATTTCAATTTTATACGTGATATGTTTAAGGTTATAAGATTAAAAATATTTTGATATAATTTTAATTTAAAACTATAAAATTAAAAAAATTCTTTTTTTTCTTAAATTTCGTTCTAAACCGATCTATTTCATTCATTTTGAAACGTAATTTATTGTACTTTTTAGTTTCCCAATTATCCATTGTAAGTCTTGATCAATTCATATAATTGGGGCTAGCTGGCGTATATAGTACGATTAATTATAGGTAGCATTGCTGTAATACTACGTATGTACTTTTTAATTTGGCATTGACAAATTGGCCGATTTAGTCGTTATAGTTTGGCCAACGTCACTTTTAATCTGATTTTGGACTGCAGCCCCTATATATTTATCATCATTTATAATAATAATAATGTAATCCTCTATTATAAAGTAAAAAACAAGGTACTGAAAACTACAAATAACTAAACGTCAAGAGGAAAAGAAAAGTTGAATACGGAATCCAATTCATTAGCTTTTTATCGATGCATATGATAAAGGTGCCAGAAATAAAAATAGGGCCGGGTCGGTTGAACTTGCGGCTCTGGATCGAACCAAAACTCGTCTATTCTTATACGATTTAGTTTAACTGAATATCGTATTTTTCTAAAAAATCACAATATAATTTTAAATATGCAGTTATGAAAAAAAAAATGTAAAATTTGAAATAGAGGAGTAATTGTATATTCAAATGAATGATGAGTAGCTGGGGATAACTGTGTAGTGGCCATCATTGATCTGGCAACTATAAATCACGTCTACAACATATAGCTTGACCTAAGAATAACTAAATGGCATATCATCTGTCTCTTTTTATTTACTCACTCCTACTCCTAGCTTCTTATTGATTTTCCCCACCCTCTTAATTCCTCGTTCATACTGCATAGCAAACAGGGACTTTTTTGAGTTTTATATACCCTATGTACATCAATGCATAAATATTCCGCGTTTAATGTATGTGACATTATTTGACTTAACAGAAAATTTAAGAAAGAAAGAAAATTTTTTGAAATTTTTGACCTAGAAAAATCTTAAATATTTATGTGACTAATTATCTAATTATAGAAAGACGATATTTTTTTTTAGACAAACTATCGTAACAGAACCCTACTACTTCCCTTACTCTCTTGTGCTTTCCTTTGATCATAAAATATCCTCTCAATATATTACTTCATTTGTTTCTGTTTATATGACTTTTTTTTTAACTCATTTTAAATGACATTTTTATATATCGTTCTTTTTTAAAATTTTATATCTAGTTAAATATAGTTTCTCACAAATAATTGAGAGTGAAACAGTAGTACACGCAAGAAACAGGTATATACAAAGAGTTTGGAGGTTTGTAACCACTAAAACGTGTTGAAATCTTTGGTCCCAAAATTTGTAAAAACTCATGTCTCCTTTAATATATTGCCTCAAAAGTATTAATTTAAACTCATGATAAAAATGCATATATTTGACATAGGCAGAGGGAAAAAATAAACCTAATTATACGTCTTTTATTTAATTAATTTAGTTAAATTTAAGTCATAATTATGCATATGTGAGTTGTTGGTCCGTGCAAAATCTCTCTGCAATACAAAATGTAGTGTGGTCCTTGATCTACATATATTGAGTGGGCATTGTAAACAAAATGATCAGTTTGGTCCCTCCTCTTTAAGGGAAAGTCTTCTCCTCTCCCTTTCATCTATGTACCTAATTTCATGTTATTTTAATTTCTTCCACTAATAAATTGAACATTATACTTGTCTGTTCCTTTTCTTCTAATTATTATGAGTTAGAAAGCAAATTAATCTATATGATCTTCATGAAACTATAGCTCGGACAAGAATTAAACTATTCTTTTCGATTCAATTTATGTGTGATGTTTAAGCAGGGGTACTGACATTATATAGACAATCCTTCCACTTTTGAATTGAGTTCGATTATTTTTTTTAGTTGATTTTGACTCAATATCTATTTAATTACATGGTATTTCTTCGGTTTGAATGTCTGTATGGGTGGTCATGAAGATGATATCCCACATCAGTGAGGGATAAGATATTTGTACTCCTTGGATATGCCTCCTTCAGTCGAGCTAGTTTTTGAAACATAAGATATTTTATGTAAAATATTTTATAGAATAAATTAAATAGAAATATATGAGAAATAAAATAATACTATCGTTTATTCATATCTTATTAAAAAGCTTGACAAATGTAAACCTAACCATGAAAATATTTTAAAAGATAATTAGATGTAACTTGAAAAATAAGAGAATTGAGATACTTAATATAGAAACAAATTATTTAGAGTTAGTGATAGATATTGGTGAGACATTTAATTAATGAGAATGGCAAGGCGTGCTTCAGTCGACCCATGTGATATATACGAATTCAACCTTTTGTTGTTGTCGATAAAGCATCGACCCCAACTTTTCTCTCTACGTGAATAAATGGTCCCCAACATTTCTTTTATTCTATCGTCAAAAGATAAAATTTAATTCATAATCGAAATTCCTTTTACTAATTAAGGAATTGTTTCTAACTGCTAATTAAACTTACTTCCTATTTTTGGAAAAATATTAGCAAAGAATTAGCCATGATAGATTAGCATGCGTGATGAGCATTTGATAAGAAAATTGACGGGCACAAAAACTAACACTTTCCCCTTTTCAATTTATTTTTGTTACATAAAATTCAATTTAAACTTTGTATCAAGTTAAAATCAAAACATTTAAGCATAGGACATAATAATTGTACTTTCTTTGTCCCAATTTATATGACATCTTTTATGTTTTGAGAGTCAAAGAGTTTAAATTTGATCGAAAATTTGCACATAGAACTTTCAATTTTTTTTAAATGAAACTTATGAATTTATAAACTACGTAAAAAATACTATGAATCATGATAATGAATAATTCAAAATATTTATATGATCTATAAAAAATTTACGGTCCAAGATAAACTCTTGACATATAAAATGGAACGTATGTATTAGATATGCCTAAATTGTACGTGGCAAGCTGTGGTCCATTGCTTTCTAATATGTAAATGGTCGGTTGGAGTCCAGCATCTTCTCTCTTGCTAAAAAATCAAAATTTCCATATATTGTTTCTTCTCTGAAATCAAAGAGAATTTCTTCTTTGCAACTGTTTGCTGAATTGAGTAAGTCTGTTTACTCTGCTATATACTGCTACTAAAATTCTAGGGTTTTCATGCTTTTAACTACCTTCATATCATCATTTTTTTTCACTTTCCTAATTAGAACCAAATTTATACAAAGAAAGTATTATATTATCTTATCTAAGTGTTTATAACACTAGCAAAAATTTCATGATTTTCATTTTCTCATGGATATATATATATATACCTGCCTTAATTTTCTTTTAATGAGTATCAACATCGCAAGTTTTGCTTGATACTCAATACTTATTTGAGATTACAAGTCTTAATTGTGTATACTAAATTGTTTTTTTTTTTTTGGTATGAAACAGAAATCGGGGAAGAAGGCAGTTTAGTGTGAGTGAAAAGGTGTTTTTTGGGTGAATTATGAGATGATTACAAGAGAAGAGAAGGGGAACGTTGTGAATGATGATGGAAATAAGAGTAAGGCATGTACAACGTCTACTTCAACAACGTCATGGACAAGGTTAAAGGATCCAAGAATAGTTCGCGTTTCGAGAGCATTTGGAGGAAAAGACAGGCACAGTAAAGTTTGTACAGTAAGAGGGCTAAGAGATCGTCGTGTAAGGCTTTCAGTTCCTACTGCTATTCAATTATATGATCTTCAAGACAGATTAGGGCTTAATCAACCAAGTAAAGTTGTTGACTGGTTGCTTGATGCAGCTAAAAATGAAATCGATGAATTGCCTCCCTTGCAAATTCCTCCTGGAAGTTTGAACCCTAATCTTTATCCTATGTTAGGTAATGCTCCTCAAATTACTACTAATAAAGAAGGTCGCATTAATTGGGATAATAACATTCCATTGGAACCACCTAATAATAATGCTTTGGGCTACAATCCCAATTTTTTTAAATGGGATCCTTCAAATTTATCCTTAGCTCATTCAGAAAATTCATTATCTCATCAACATGATCATCATCAAAACTTCAATTTGATGTCTAGTATGCCATTAACTTCACATCATCAACCTGTTGTTTATCCACCAGGATTGCCTCAATTTTTCCATCAACATAATAATAATATTAATGTTGGAGCATCGTCGTCATCAGAATTTGATCCCAAAGAAATCAACTTCCAAATGTTGAGTAACAATTCCGGTTCAGAAAATCCCTTGTCAACTAGTACTAATTCCTTTAGACATTCTATTGACTCCACAAACCAATCTATAAGACCTTTCCATTTTCTGCCTTCTCAAAATTGTGATGACACGGAGCCTTCCAATTAAGATCATTTACTTCCTCTCTGCTCTTTATAACAACTTAAGTTTTTACACAAAGTATCGTATTGGTCATATAATTTCAACATGATAACAGAGCAGATCAACATATTATTGGTTGATCGGATGTTTCATTAAGCTATTCCACTTTCAAGATCAGAGCAAGTTATCAACTGTATGTTCCCCGGTGAGTACTGAATAATTTGATACTAGTATATATATATATATATATATATAACAACAATTGTATGTTCTTTTGGTCATAATTATTCCTATAGCTACAAGACTCGTGATTGGATTGTTTGGGATGCTTCAATGTACTCCAATTTCAAAATGTATTATGCTATATAAAGTTGTACGTACGGTTATTAAGAGACAATATAATATATATATTTTTGGCATCACAATGAAGCAGTTAATTAGTTATGGTTTTATGCAACATTTTCTAAATGCATAACCCTAGCAAGGAGCCCTAAGCTAGTCATGGATCCTTCTTTTTTAAAAATTTCAGCATTTTGATCTTTTAGATGAGTTTATGTTTTGTGCGCTGATAACTTAAATAATTTTTTTTATGTGTGAGGTTAAGTTGACCAGTGATAGAGCTAAAAATGATGAAAGGGTTCAATTGAATCTCCTCCGTGAAAATTGTATGTTGTATATAAGTAAGAAGAGTAACTTTTTTTTGTCTTAAGTATAAATTGTTGAAACCCCCTACTTAATTTTTTTCTTTTCATTCAGCTGAAGTTAACTTGCTACATAATTGATAATTCTCTATACCAATCTGGCTAAATTGTACTGTTATTTTAAAATGAGTTTATCTTGACCATATATTCTTCAATTATGTATACATCTTCTACATTTAGAATTTAGATTGTTAACTGTTATAATTTATGCTTTCGATAATATGACTATGTAAATTTCATCATATCAAATAATAAAATTTGAAGATTATATGTTTAAATTCACCGCAAAAATTAGTCAGTTTGACCCTCGTACTCCAAACCACAGATATGGTATAGACTAGTTGTTGTTGGTGAAGAGAAGTAAAGATGTATAGGGATAAGAGTAGATTTAGTACAAAATGGAAGGGTGTTCGTTAAGTTGGAAAGAGACAGATGATAGATTGAGATTTGAAGTATATAAATAAATACTACTACTAGTATATGTTATTTTTCCTTGGGATCCAACAAAAAATATACATGTTGTAAGCTTAAAATGGAGTGAAATGAGAAGATAGTTTTGTGGTCCTGTTAGTAATTCATGAAAAGGATATGACTAAAGAAGATGAAGAGATGACTGAAGAAGTGTGGTACAAAAAGATAATTAGGGTTTTGGAAGCTTTTTCCATCTTTTATTTTTATCTGTGTACGTAACAAAAGAAAAGAAAAAAAGGACCACATGCATGCATTGCTTTCATATAGGTAGGTCCCCAGTTGCATATTTGCTTCTCCATATAATATTAATAAATCCAATTTTCTTTTAGGGTTTAGTCACCTTTCAATTGACTCAATTTTTTCATTTATATCTCATCGAGTGTTCAATATCAGTATCGAGTCTGAGTATTCTAGAGTTATATATACTACGTAGGACCTCATTCGGAGTTTGGAAAGGGATCTTTTTATACTCATGACTTAATTTAAGATCTATAATTAAAAGAGATTTAGTCTCGTTCATAGTTCACTTGGATACTTTAGTTTCAAACAAGTTTAATGGATTTGGATTATAATGTATGAATCATATACGAGACTATATGATAACAAGATTATTTAATAGATTTATTTTATTTTATATCCGATAATCTTAAATACACTTTTATTTTTAGTTGGGAAAAAAATATTTTTATATTTTGATTGTTTTATCTCGGGATTAGATAATCTTGGTTTTGGGAAAAGAGATTCCAAGTTAGTTATATTAAAATAAAGATTCAATCAAACAAAAAATAAAATAGTTTCATATTTTATTCCTGTATATAAAACAATCACAATTTTTTATTTTATTTTCTCTTTAGAAATTATGTCTGCTCAAATGTCATATATACAGTATCACATATCGTCTTTTTTTTCTTATTTTGGCTGTTGCTTCTAATATAGATGTCTGCGTGTATTAGATTTTGAAATTTATCTCAATTCATATGACATTGTAAATATTAAAATTTAGATAAATTTATTTTAAAAAATATATGTATAGGACTTATATAGCATCTTTTTACAATAATAATGTACTTATTACTAAACTAGTACTTTATTTATCCTTTAGCTACCTAACCCTAGCTCTCTTTTCAACTGTAATAATACTAATACAACAGTACAATATTGTTAACAAATTAAAAACATCGAAATTTATTACTAGCACTAGTCTATGATCCAGGGTTAGTTGATGCTAGCTAGGAGTAATAAAAATACTATCGTCTCTATCTTATTGATTATTAGTTACCCTATAAGGGGTGATTAATGCTAAATATATACTTCATCCATCCATTTTTATGTGTTATTTCATAAATATAAGAAGTCTAATATTTTCAAAATGAATTGTAGTACGTAATAAAATAGGAATTAAATGGTCTTAATTTTTAAAATTGGACGAGTAAAAAAAATGACATCATTCATATTTACTTGTCCATATCCTTTTATATTGTTCCCTATTTACTTGTCCATTTTAACAAATCAAGAAAGAACAATAATTTTTTTCCTAATATGCCCTTATTTAATTATAAAAATTTCTAATACTACTGAGTTGTAATGTATGCTTTTTGGAACGAGAGTTAAGGGTAAAATTATAACTAACCTATGATAAGATTGATGCATTAATATGTGTGTCACTTCTAAAATAGACAACTAAATAGAGAGAAAGGGAGTATAATTTTGAGATAAGGCATAAAAACTAGAGTCCGAAGCCTATAAGGTAAAAAAAATATTAAAAATTTCAAAGGGGTACATCAAATTTTTTTTAATCAAAAGGGAAAAATCGCTACTGACGCAGCGATTTTATTTTCACGCCGTTAAGTTTCTAAATCGCTGACCTACCAGTGATTTTGTTCATATTTTTTTCCCTTTTTTTTATAAAAGAAAATCGCTGCCTAGTGATTTTTTTTGGGGGGAAACATTGCTGTCTCAGCAGCGATTTGTGTGGAAATATATTTTTCATTTTTTAAAAAACAAAGTCACTGCCTTGGCATCTATTAACGTAAACTACTTTTTTTTTAAAATATAGCTGCCAATTATTTTTGAAAAAATTATTTAATGTTGGGGATTTTTTGAAAATAATTAAAATCAGTCTTTTTATAAAAAAAAAAGTTGTTTCTTTTTAATTAAAAAAATCACTACTAGTAAATTTTTCTTTTTACAAGTATCGTTGTCAATTTTTTTAAAAGAAAAGTCGTATTAAATATTGGTGATTTTTTTTTAATTTTGATCAAAATAAAAATCGTATTACAGTTTTTAGTAAAAAATTCACTAAATGATCCTTTTTTTTTAAAAAAAAAAAAACATTTTTTAGAAATCACAGCAATTGCAGCATTTATATATATTAAAAAACAGCATTTTAGTGAAAAAATTTTCTTGACAGCAATTTTTGTGATTTCTTTTATTATTAAAAAAAAATTAAATAGTGCCAATTTTTTTTAAAAAAATTGTAAAATTATTTTTTAAACACCAACCTTGAATAAGAATTTTTTTAAAAAAAAATTGGCAGCAATATTTTAAAAATTAGTTAACTAAAATAGCTACCAAGATTTTAAAAAAAATCCACATAAATCGTTGACTTGGGAGCGATTTTCTATAAAGAAAAATAGTTTTCCACTTAAATCCTTGCCTAGACAAAAAAAAAAAGAGATTTCAACAAAAACACTGTAGTCTCAGCGATTTTGGTTTTATAAAAAGAAAAATTTTGAAAAAAAGAATTCGCCAAAATCTCTAGGTCAACGATTTTGAACTTTTAACTTAACGACGTGTAAATACAATCGCTACGTCAATACAATTTTGCCCCTATGATTAAGTCTTTTTTTGATATATACCTTTAGAATTTTTGACATTTTTTTTTTCTTTAGACTTCTGGCTCACAAGAACTATATGAACTTAATTTTTTAGTATATTTTCACACCTCTGAACTATACGAGGAGCTTATTACTTCCCCTGAAGTAACTTAAGAGGGGTGGGGGTTACAAGAGTCTCGTATACTTTAGGTGTGTAACTGTTCAAGAATACATTTATACTTCATACATCCCTACATTTCTAATAGTCTGTGTTATATATATTGGTGGTCTAAGAATTTATTTATCGGTTGATGTATAGTATGTAATCACTTTACTACAATAACTTTTTTTTAAAAAAGTAATTACTTTAATACAAATCACACATTTTAAAAAGAAAGTTTACTATAGATATATTTTAAATGACCTGACAATGTGCAAAAACTCTTCACGCTATAATAATTCCAGAAGAAACAAGAAAATGATAAAAACAAAAGATCCAAACTGTCTCAGCTGCTTCAACCTTTGTAAACACATAATTTGAAAAATATCGTAATTTCATATGGATTTTATCTTTATATATACTAAAACATAAAAAGTAAATGGAAAAAACTTATTCGCATCGGATACTTACATTCAATTTCTATTTTATTAATTTAATGAAGTAAAACACATATTAATTATTAAGTGAAATAAAATAAACTATAAATATAAAGACATAATATACATATATGAAATTAATATAAACACTCGATATAAATAAATTTTATCACAGATGAATATAGCTCAATAGTTGTAGGTGCTGCCTACTTATTTATATTTGAAGTTACTAACGGCATTAATAACTGATGATATAAATAGTCATATTTAATTGCATTTATATGATCATGATTTATGAGGGCATAATTATTTCAAGAAATTAAATATTTCTTAAATGCCAAACAAAATCTAAGTAGCTCCGCCTTCTTTGATAAATACTCCTTACGTTTAATTTTACTTATCCCATTTTATTTTATAAAAAGTTAATTTGATCAATTTTGAAATTTAATTAAACAAAATTAATTTAATATTTTGAAGTTTTGATATTTTAAAATTATGCAAAAAGAAAAATATTATAAGTTAAAATCTTTTTTCATATTAATATATATAATATAAAATGTTGATAAAAATTCATATAACTTGAGAAGTGAAACAAAAATGAATTAAAAATATATAAATGTCAAATGAATAAGTTGGAATATGTATTTAGACATGTTAAAATAAGTCAAATTAAAAACAATGTGGTGGATTACGACCATTCCGATGTTAGCCTAATTGGATCAAATAGGCAAATCAACCTCAAGCTAGCTAAACTATGAGTTGTAATTCAATCATCAGCTAAATGTACAGCTTATATAAAATCATTTTTCCAATTTGATGTTTATTTGTTCCTTTATAATTTGACTAAACCCAAACAAAACTAATAAACACAATTCTTTTAGTTTGTCAAGACCATATCAAACGGAGATATTGACTTCTCTACATAAAGCTATGTCGGGAATATCGAAAGAGGCAAAAAATAACGAGGACGTAAAATAATTGAATCTCCAAATAACTTTTAAGTCCCAATTCATGAATTTTGGTTTATTTTTTTCTTCGTCTTTTTTATAAGATGTCATATTTTTAGATTGTATTTTCATTAAGAAATTAAGTAATTTTACCTTTCTATCTTTATTTAATGTTTTCTTAAATTAACTTTTCAATAGATGATGAATATGCTAGATTTCAAAAATTAAAATACATTTGAATGTCTATTAAAATTCTTGAGTTTATTTTTACTTTTATAAAAATAGTGAATGAAGAGAGTAACTAATCAATTTATTAAGTTGATATTTTCAAAACTAATTAACTACGTTATTAAAGATATAATAGGAAGAATATGAGAATGAGAATTTGAGAAAGATAAAAATGCCCAATTTACTTGTATGATTCTTGTGCCCAATCGAAAAGGTTCTTTGAACACAAAGGCCCAAAATAGGTTCCCGGCCCAGAAGGAAGCCCAAAAGTAAGTAATAAGCTCCCGGCGAGGATCGAACTCGCGACCTTTCGCTTACGAAGCGAACGCACTACCACTATGCTACGGAAGCTTGTACATCTTCTATATCATAGTAAATTTTATTTATTCATTATTATTTAATTTTCTATATACTGAAAATAATAAAATTCATCTCTTTTGGACGGTCTCTCGATTCAACAGAAGCTGTGGTGAGGCTATCAAGGTAGGCGTTAGCACAAGTTCGAGTTGGTGAATAAAATCTGGAAATGCTCATGTGCAGGACAAATATATATATAGATATATATATATTGGATAGTTTGTGAAATTGCATTTACAGTAATCTCTCGAATTCGTAACCCTAGATAGATCATTGTTAGAATTTGATTATCGAATTCAGCTGTACAATGCGATGCCGAGAGAACTTATATTATGGATTGGAATAACTTCAATTATTAATGATGGACAATAGACACCCAGAAATTTGGTTAAAATATGAACAGAAGCATCTCTGTTTATGCAAAATAAAACAGCATAATTTTTCTGCTTTACATTTGCCTTGGTACACATTTATATCTTACTTTTGCTAGCATCTCATATGTAAAAAACTAAAACATTAGATTTGTACATGAAATAGAGCACAGAAGCCTGATCATTTAGTTGGTAAATAGTTGCCTACAATGCCTTTTTGTTCTTATCTGCTGCTCTCTGGCCTCATCACTTATTATTTCTGTAATAAGGTCTTTATATATTAAGCGCTCCACATCCAAAATCAACGATGGAATTTCACTGTCACCGTTTGTCCAATCTTCGGACTGATGCCTTAAATCTGCATTTAGGATACTTATCAAGTCGTCTTCTTCAGAATCCATGCCAACCTTTTTAGCATTGAGTAGGTCTATGTCTGACTGCACTTCCTTCTGGAGCTGCTGTGCACTTAAATGATCTTGTCCCTGCATTAAACAGCTTTCTGATGCTAGTTTGCAGGCAAGTATCTCATCGACTGTGTCAAACACGTTCTTTCTGTGCATTTTCTGATTAAACTCAATCCGAGCACTCGTTTTGCTGTGTTCAGTTGCTGGAATAACGCGCTCCTCAGTCTGTTCCAGGATATGAAACAACTTCTGATCGATCAAATGGCCGGATGAATGAAGCTGAATGGCCATGGAGACGGAGTCCACATCCTTGAGAAGGCCAGATGCCAGTAGTATTTTGGTGATGTATCTGTGGTCAGGATTATGATTCTGGCTCAAGGATCCAAACTGGTCTGTACTCGCTCCATAGCTGGAGTCCAGTAGTCTGAGTTGGTTAACCAGGTCCTTAATGTGCTCTAATTTCTTCTGGGTGGTGGCCTCAGTGCCAAGATCTATCCTCTTGCTGTAAGGTGAGTGATCCTGGTATTCTAGGTACCATAACTCATCTGTAGCATCCTCAACTGTTCAGATGGAAAGGACATAAAAAGATTATTAGGCAAATCTTGCTTGTACATCAAAAATCAATTGTAACATAATTCTGCTCTGGTTAGTGAAAGGAAAATAAACAGCTAGATCACTCGGTCGTAGGAGCTTGTACTAACTTGAGATCTCATGAAATCACTACTCAATCCTCAGCCAAGTTATGACAGTAAATAAGAGATACCAACATGCTTTCTGTGAACACTTAAAACTAGCTAAACTAACTGAACTACTTGTGTTGAACATTCAGTCATTTTTCAACAAAGCAATTTGTTTGATTTTCCTTCTCTTTGGCGACGTGCTTACCATTCATTTCTTCTTGTTTATTTCTGGAAGTCATGATTTTTTGTAGTTGGCAACAAAAGCAGATGTTTTACATAAATGTTTTACAGAACTAATGGTAACTATACCTCTAAATGCAGTTGTTTTCTTCTTCACAGGAGATGGTGAATCTTCTTCATAGAATGTGGCATCAAGCACTGAGACAGGACTTGGCTGTTCAATTGTAGAAATTGCAAGTTCAGCCATTGTTCTGTCTTCATTGAGCCTCAATATGTCACTCTGGATCAAGAAAAAGTTAAAAGTCAGTTATTGGCCATGTGTAGGATAAAATAGATATGTACACGAAGATAAGTCACTCACTTTGTCTTTAGAATCCTCTAGTCTTTTAGCATTAACCCTAACGCAGTGATTTCTGCTTGTGACTTCTCCCTCTGCATGTGAGCTCAAACTGTTGTTGCTTTCTGATTGTAAAGAAGCTGCATCACTTTGCTCACTGAAATTTCTTGTGCTGCTGCTAATCTCACTCGATTCCTCATCAACTCGGAGCAGATTGTTGGGCTTTGCTTGCAGTCTCCTTTTTGAAGAGCCTGATTCTTTGGATTGCTTAATTGATTGCCGTCTGACCCTGCTGAATTCTGGTGATGTAGTGGTTGGACAAGATTGCTTCTTCTTCTGTAGTGGTCTTGGACTTGCAGTTCCAGAACTCCTTCCTATTGCAGGATAGCTTCCTTCCTTTTGTTGGCGTAATGTTGGGTTTTGAACTGCCCTTGATGTTCCTTCTTTGGTCTTCCTGTCTGGTGAAGGAAGAAGCCAACCAGAATCTCTGATATTTTTCGCTCTAGGTGTCACATCTTTCCAAGTTTTCTTGTCAGCCGTATCCTCTCTGTTATATACAAGGTCTTTAGTGAAGAGTTCTTGAAAATTGGGGACATTTGCAATTAAGAAAGGGGAACATGCAATACAAATGTTATATCTTAGTGTGGATTGTTTCATAGTTATATTGAAAGATTCTGACCTTTTTGGTGGGCGAGTTCCCTTTATGGTTGGAGAGAGCAGATTGCATTGCTGCCTTTTCTGCACTATTTCCAAGTTCGCATCAGAGTCTGCCAGCTCTTCTGTTTGGACATCTAATCTTGCTCTTGTCTTCTGCATTGCTTCAAGAATCTGCTTCAAAGCTCTGAGATCCTTTCCGGACTTCCTGAACTCGAGTTCAGTTATCCTTTTCTCCATTTCACCATACACCGAGGAAGATAGCTTTGGACTCTGAATTGACAGTTCCACATCTGTATTTCTTGCAGATGACTTGAGGGGAGTTCTGCAGGCCTCCGGTTGCCTCCAGGGAGCAGGTTCTAGTGGAAGCCGTGAAGTTGATGCTGCTCTCATGATTGAATTGGTAGATTTCATTCGTGGGGAGCCGAAATCCTTTTCATTAATCTGTGAGAACCGTGTGACTTGATTATTCTTGCTCTTTTCAGCTGTTTTTATTGATACTGAAACAGAATTATTGGTAGAGAAAGACTTAGGTATCACTGTATCGACTTCATTTGAGGGAATGGAATTTGGTAAAGCCTCCAAGCCCATAAGCTTTGCTACAACACTGGAAGATCTTTTGTGATCCCCTAAAAGAAAATTTGATCTGGATTCAGAGGCTGAGCTCCTGAAGGACTGTTCTCTACTGTCCAGTGAAAGTCTGGGAAGGTCCTTTAGCCTTATTGAAGAACGCATCGCTTCTCTCGAATCTCTTTCATCGTACGAGAAACGTGGATGATCTCTTGGTGCATGCTTTAGATCATCTTTTGAATTGCGAGGTGCATCACGAAATTTAGCAGTTACATTCCTAGTACCATCAGATGGCTTCCCACAGTTTGGCTGCTGAAATGGCCTTGGAGAATCTATGTGCTTCATAACATGGAGTTTACCTTCTACTTTGGTGACAGTTTTTACAGATAAACTACGGGCTTCCCTGTGCATCGAGTCCTTGACAACATCCCGGAAGTCAGGAGATTGCCGTCCAGAATGAGATGGAGAACTTGGTTGCTTGTATGACAGGGTTTTAGAAGGAGATTCTGGTAAGTTTCTTTGACCGCAAAGAGGTTGCTCTTCTTGTGGTTTTTTACTTTGTTCAACTTTTGGGTTAGCCTTGGATGACTCTACTTTGTTCCTGGCTACATCCCTTGGAGTCTTTTCCTGCAAATGCAATCACATATTGGTAAGTTTTTCATGTGCTAGTTTTAATGACATCTCGATGAATGAAATTGTTCAAAATCTTACCGTAGCCAATTGCATTGTACATTTGGTCTCCATCTTGTCCGTAACACCTTCAGGACACATGAACCAGTGGTGAGATTTTCTAATTTAATTAAACTAAAGGAACTAACTACATGACTTATAATATTTATATCAAGATAACAATGTGGGTGCGGAAGATTTTTTGTGATTTAGAATATTTAAGCTAGTAGAAGTGCGGAAGTACATCATTATGTTTCAGCAGGAGAAAATCCAAGTTTTTGTATGCTCCACTACTTAACTGGCGTCTGGAAGTAGTATATCTGTATTTAGATATGTAAACACGAGATTGTTTTTTAGCTTATGAAAGTATACAGGAGGCAGAAAGAACCAGAATGCTGATACTTGTAATTAGCACATTTTAAAGATAATTGCTTAGGTTAAGTAGTCAATTCTGAATCTTAATGTGGCGTTTCTTTGATCTTCTTTGAAACTTGAATATGCAAATTTCTTTTTTAAGTATTTGTTCCACTTGTTCTTTAAAGACTTGAAAAACTGAGTTTTTGAACTTTAGTTTATTTAAAAACTTCTAAATAAAGCCAAGTTTGCATAATGGATTCCTTGATTAGGTTCCTACATTTCCAGCGTTCCTAAACCAATGTGATGTATAACAATCTTGAAAATGAAAACAATTTGATGGTTTACTTTGTAAAAACTTCTAAATAAAGCCAAGTTTGCATAATAGATTGCCTTTCATCTCTTCTTGAATCTAGGTCCTCAAATTTACCCTGATTACGTATTTCCACTTTTTTCCTAATAAAGATATTATTCCCTCGTACCAAGAAAATGATAGGATTGGACAAATTATTTAATTTTTGAAAAAACAAATTTCGTGTTTAGAAACTTCACAAGGACTATAGATCGATGACAATATAAACTATGACTACTCAAGAAAATCATCCTAGTCACAGAAAATAATTTGATTTCGGATTACCAATGGTGTCACGACAGAATTAGTTCGACAAAAAACGAGTTCTGCACAATGAGTTTAGAGGGAGAAAAGAACAAAATTGACAGAACTGAGAGGCTTTATGGTATTTGATTTATTCACTTGCAAGATTGCAGAACAGGAAAAATACATTTTTTTTTGGTCAGAAAAGAGTAGTACCTGTGAGTAGCCTTTTGTGATTTTGACCATGAAGATGTTTGCCAATGAGGAAATGATGTCTATCAAACAATTGGAATAACCCATTCATGCATCCAATTTTCTTGTGCAGATCCTTGTTGTCCTCTGTTATAGAAGATAACATTCTTGCTGACATTTTTGTTGCTTTCTCAAAGTCCAAAATTGGCAGAAATCATATGGCCTTATGCACTTCCTATGAACAACAAGCAGAGGATATTGAAGAAGAAAAAAACACTATAAATAGCAACTCATTTTCTTGATTTGCATTCATTATTTGTTTTTAGATATGAAACTTAAGACTTACCAGTGAATAAAAAAGGAAGCTTCTTGCAGGTAGAGACAGAAAAACGTAGTCAGAGTATACTTAGCACAAATGTGGTGCTTCGAGATTGAGAATAATATGCAGCTGCAGAGTAGCAGAAATCTCCAGACCCAAGAACAGATGTTTTATTCATACAACAAAATGGTAAGAATGTTTCTTGCCTAAGAAAGGTTATGTTCTGTGAACAGAGAGAAAGAGAGTTTTTATGTGTGTGAAATGTGGAAATATTAGCAACGAATGTGTGGCATATGCATTATATATATAAAAAGAAACTGGCTTAGAATGATAGAGAAGATGGCGGGCAGAGAGATAGTTAATTATTCTGTTTAGACTAAATCACCTATATTTATCGAATTGATTTAAAAAATAAATATGTATTAGCATAGAAAGAGGGTTATGTGGATACGGAGGAGGTGGGTCGGTCTGTCTAGTGTGGGGGAGAGGTGGGTCATTTTCTACACAGTTTCTCATGTGGACAAAATAGAGGGGGTTAAGGAGTCTGTAGAATGGATCTCTCTTTTTCAAGTCACTACTAGTTGTATTAGATACATGGGCATGTGGAGTTTGTCAGATTAATTGTAAGAAAGTGGAATTATGTACTGGCAATACTGCCTCACAGAAGCCTTTAAAGTCCTTTTGTTCAACCTTACACAATTTGACCTTATTGCCCTTGTAAAAACTCTATGAACATGAACATGATCATCATCATGCTGCCATATGGCATTTGGCAGATAATGCTTTCAAAAATTTCTCTGTGGGTTTTCATTTAATACTCTTAAATATATCTGTTCATCATATTATGCCTCACATTCACAGCCTGGCTATGCCTAAATATTTGTCTATCGTGTTTTATTTGGAGCTGACTCCTTTACCTCCAAATATTCCTGATACATTTATAAATATATATATATATATCATGTTCCTTCTCTTTTGTTTCTTTTTATTAAAATAAAATGATTCTAAACACCTTTCACTAAAATCTGCAAGTTCTCATGTTTGCTTAATACTTAGTGAGTAGCATTACTCAATACTAATGTGAAGAAAAATAGCAAATAATAATCGGTAAAATAGTCTAAGTGCATTAATTCGTGATATGCATTTTTTTGGCATGTGGACAAAGCCTCCCTTGATCATATGGGTGTTCATCTTTTTGTGTACGAAGCTTTGCAAGTTAGCTATGATGCTTTTTTCGTACTGTTTGTTTATCCCACTGAATTGAACTGCGACTCTATTTAAAGCTCATGTGTCAGTGATTTTTACTTGTTGTTTACTGAGGTAAAATTTTGTTATTCAAAAACTTTCTCATTATTTTGTACTCGATGGGACACTTTTAAATTCGACGTAAATTATTAGTTTTATGTCTAATTATTAATGATTTTAAAAATATTATGTATTTAACTAATTGAACTCAAACATACTTGTGTTAAAATAATCTTACGTCAGTCTAATACTCCATTTGTGTATAGTTACTTGTTTACTTTTGAATTAACACACTTGTTAAAGAAAACAATGATTGTCATAGTAAATTTGTTATTTTAGTTATGTTAATTATGAAGTAGATAAATTATATTCAAAATTTTCAAGAAATTCTCAAAGTAATTAATTGAAGATGTAGTAGAAAAAAAATATTCTTTTTTAATATATCAAAATGAACACGTGAAAATGGATAAATAATTAAAATGTATAATTTAACCAGTTATTGTAAGTTTAGTTGATCATCACTTGAAGGTTACTCATCCACACTGTAGTTAAACAATTACTTACCTAATAATAATCAGCATTAAATGGTTCTAAAGGTACATATTGTATTATACTCTAGCAAGTAACATCCATTATAATACAAATTTCAATTCAAAATTATATAATGGCGCTTCGTTTATTATTTTTGGCTTATTTTAAAGAACCCAAAAGGACCGCTGAATTATTATTTTTTTGCTTTGGTCTAAGGTGGGGGCGGGTTCGGGGATTGATTAAAAAAAATAGTGCCAGTCAATGCTTCATTTTTTTAATTTTTCTCATTATTTTGTTTTCGTATTCATTTTCTTATTCTTGACTACATAATAATAAAATAAAATTATTAGTATTTCATAAAATACATAACATTGACTGGATTTTAAAATGAATTGAAGAAAGAAGTCGAAATAACCCCGTAATTTCTAGCGTATATACATTTATTCACTAAGTTTTCTCTAATAGTAAATTCCAATAATTTACCATTTGATGACAATAAAAACATATTGTTCAAGTAGCAGTAATAGATAAAAGGTCCAAAAAGTTCTAGGGCTTGTTAATGCCACTGTTCAAATTCACTGATTTAGCTCATTGACTATCAAAATTAAGGTGTAGTCGGTCCATTACTACAAAATGTTCATTAGTTTTTATATATATTTTAATTAAATCAGTAAGAAAATTTAAAAAGAAAAATCTTTTGTTATTTCAGTGAGATTTTTTCATGCATAATCAATAATAAATGAGTGAAACAAACATGTTTTATAACATAATTTTTCCACTTGTAATTAATCAAACATATAGAACATCAAAAATTAATTTACTATGGACCTCTTTATCCAAACAGCTAGTACAATTGGGATGGCATTGACCAATAGAACTCATTGAATGTTCACACAGAGAATTTACTAATAATTTGTTTTCCAATCAATGTACAGATTCTAAGTATAATATTTATTATTAGCTGTGTTATAATTTAACGCGTTATAGAAAAACACAAAAGGTTAGATTGTTCTAATAAGTACTACTACAAATCTTCAATTCCAATATCTACTATTTTCTTCAATCTTTTCTAAGCTAGCTGGTGTCTGTACTGAATATTTGTTAAATTGTCATATGCCTCTCCAACACAATTAATCCTTGTCGAGTTTTGTCACCGATGTATTCTTCTCAGACAATGACATTACTCAATTCAAGTTGCTATCCAAATATAATATTTGATCTGATATGTTGTTACATTCGAATCTTAAAAATAAAAAATTCTTAGCAGAAAGTGGTTTAATTCATTTTTAAAAATAAATATGAGTGTGAAATTTAAATTTATCGAATCAATAAATTTAAAATATAGAATACCTAAACAAAACAAAATAAAATAGCAATATTTGATAATCAACCCATCCTTGTCAGCTTGTTTAGTTAAATGACAAAATTATTTCTTTATCTTGTATATTCTTCTCCGCTATATTTTAAGTAAAATATTGTAATGTTATTAGCTTGTTCATCATGGAATATATTCAATTACTTTTAAATCATTCACACTTTATTTTTAATCAATTGGAGCTATTAAATATTGTTAATGGCATAATACTTGGAGAAAAAAAATGTTGGGAAGATTTTCAATTATCATTAAAAAAAGGTCACAAATTCCGGAAGAGATTTTTTATTTTTTTGGTAACAGGAACATAATTCTTTGGTATGTTAGGAAGTAAATATTGCTCTATTATAATAGTCGATTGATAAAATTTCTTGCAACGAGCTTTATATTTGAGAGATCTTTTGCTCAATCAATTTGATGATTTCATTATCGTCAAGTTGAATAACCAATTACTTTAAACCAATTGTTCAATTATTTGGGTCTACGTAACAGTGACGATCTCTCAGTATATATTTACTGTCTCTATATATACTATATAGTATATTTATACTAGTTGTAAATTAAACAATGGTTGGTAGGCATATCGTGCATATTTTTATTTCTAGCTCTAATTCTGTGCAGTACAATTATAAGTATAATTATTAATTTCAACCATGCGGATTCAATTATGCATGGGACGTATTTATACAACAAAAAAAATGGACCCCGTGGTATATTCATTGTCATTATTATTAGTATTATTATATTAATAGCATAAGCCTATAATAAAGTTGTAACGGACCCTATAAGGAATTTCATTTTTGGACGCTATATTACTTGAGCTATTTAGCTTGGAAAAGTACAATTGTGTGTAGTATTAATCAGTACCAAATAAAGGTAGCTCACTAGCTAACTATTATTGTTATTATTTTTAGTTCTCTTTGTCTTAACCACAATTATAATCTATATATATGTCCAATTCCTAAAAATAGGTAAGATAGCTTTTATCATTTGTGTTGGATTTAAGTGACTGTTTAATTGCAAATAGCACGACCCATGCCACATGCTTCCATGTTCTGTTGTTATGAAATTTGTAGGGTTATCTTTTAAAACAAGTTTAATTAGACCAATCCCCACCCCACCCCCACCCACAACAATAAGAGACTAATTAATATTTCAAGTTTGGATTTTGACATTCCTCTTGCATATTTTGTTTCATAAAAAAAAAATCTTATAAAATTTTTGAATCTGTCATTCTCCCGTTTTACTATACTTAAAAATTTATCATAGTAAACTAGAAAAAAGTATATAAAGAAGTAGTAGAGGAAAAAATATAAATAGGGCCAAATTCGTATACCAAATTTCTTGAAGAAATTGAAAACCTTCATGACCACTCAAAGTTGAAAAGTATGGACGAGCTTACCTTATATTAATTTGAGGAAAATTATTTGAAGATGTTGGATATGCATGTGCGTTAATTAACTGTAATGTATTTAATTTGTTTTATGCATCATGATGGCTATATAGTGGTTAGGTTACATAGTACTATGAATGCGCAACTATATATTTGAAAGCGATCAACAACCAAATGGTTTAAATTTACTATTTCAATTTATTTTCATTACATTTATTTGTATTTAATATTTATGTCAAATCATGTTAATTTATCACGATAAAATAACAAATTAATGTGAAGGCACATGCAATATATTACATATATAACTATCACTATACATAAAAATCGGAAAAGGGCCTAAAATATCTTCAAAGTATTAGAAATGGTGTAATTACCCTTCATCCACTTATTGACTCCAAAATGGCCTTCCCACCTATCTATTGATTCCAAAATACCCTTGTCATCCACTTTTGGGTTCAAAATTGACCTCTTATTTGACGGTTTTAAATTTAAACTATTTATATATATATTTTAAATATGTGACACTCTATCCTTTTTTATAATTTAACTTATTAGTATAATTCATAAATCAATCCACTACTCACTCATTACTAATTGCATCTCACCAAATTAATAAACCTGTCACATTACTAAGCAAGAACAGAAAAGCTATTGTCAATGAGTTTTTTAAAAAATTTGAGGCGAAAATATCTATAAAAGTAAATTATCATACATTCAAGTCTCTAAATAAAAATTACCAATAAACATAAAAGTCTAACTATGTTTATCTTAATTATTTTTTCATCTCAATTATATGATGTTACTTCATATATAACTTTTAAAAAAATAATATATTAAAAGTTTTAAAACAAAACATAAATATTTATAAAATTATATTTAAAAAAGTGCATGAATTAATTCGGGATGTACTACTTCTACCTTTAATCATAAATTTCGAATTCAAAGTTGAAAGAAAATCCTATTGAAAGTTTTCTCCTAAATAAGCGGCTCAACTTAAATTTAACTGGGTTTCAATTCGGACTTGAGTAATTTTGGGTGTCCTTTTCAGGAATCTATGATTTCGTCGTGTTTTAGTAGTGTTTATGACGATTTTGATATTATAATTGGTTTATTAATTGTGTGGAGTTTAGTTAGTAATGAGTGGGTAGTGCGTTGGTTTAAAAATTATATTAATAAATTAAATTATAACCAATAGTTGAGCGTCAAGTATATTAAAAAATATTTTAAAAATTTAATTTTAAAACCATTAAATAAGTGGTCAATTTTAACCCAAAGTTGGATGACAAGAGTATTTTAAAGCCAATACTTCGAAGATATTTTAGACCTTTTTCCATATAAAATTATGTGTCTGATATTTATTAAATCAATATAAATACTGCATGTGAATTAGTATTTACCATAAACTTCTAAATAGTTATCATATAATAGTAATAAACAACAAGCTTGTAAATTATTTTTTTAAGTGCGCGATCCAATTTACCTAACTCTAGTTAGATGGTCAACTCTTTTTTAAGCCACTAAAAGTGGTTGACTTTTATTATCAAAGAAAATGAAATAAGACAATATAGAGGGGAAAATTTGGCAAAAATTAATATCAATATTATTTGATTGGAAAAAAGAGGGCCCTCAATTATAAAGATTAGCATTAAACTAATTAATTAAGTCAAAAAAAATCTAGCGTGTTTCTGGATTTTTGCTTTAAGTCATGTCATAATTAAAAGGCCTCATTAGGAGGATCAATATTCATGAGTTGATTAATGATTTTGGATGTCCGCAAAAACCTATACATATTATCTGCTTAGTCGGAGACTTCGTGGTTGGTTAATTAAATTATTTTTTTAATTAATAATTTTTAAAAATAATGCAAAATACAAATATTACAAGTAAAATGAATTTGGTGAAAAATAGAACAAACACAACAGATGTCATTTGACTCATAAATAAAGATAAGTTCATTATATTATCCTCTTAGCTAATATATTTTAGGTGTAGTCATCGTCTTTGACTAATCTATATATAGTTTTTTACTTTAATTTATTCGTCGAATTTTGAATTAATACGAAATTTTAAAAAGTAATTTAAAAAAACTTTAAAATTTATGGTTAAAAACAAAAAAAACCGAAGAAACAAAAATACCCTTTAATTTTATAGTGTATACATGTTAGGGATAACGCACAAGTATTCCCTTAACCTATACCCGAAATTTCAGAGACACATTTATACTTTACTAAAGTCCTATAACCCCCTGAACTTATTTTATTAATAATTTTCTACCCCTTTTTGGCCTATGTGGCACTATCTTGTGGGCCCAACGTTAATTGATTTTTTTTTCAAGCTAGTGCCACGTAGACCGAAAAGGGGTAGAAAATTACTTATAAAATTAGTTCAGGAGGACAATAAGACCTTAGTATAGTATAAGTGTGTCTTTGGGATTTTGGGCATAGACTGAGGGGATATTTGTGCATTTTTTCCTACATGTTGTATGAAAAGTTGAAATTTAAGAACTGTCTACAAAGAAAAAGAGAATTTATTTATATAAACTAAAAAAAAAAAGATAAACTAGTTGAAATAGAGACTATATATATTGGTAATAATTAGTTAGAAATTTCAATATTAATAGAGGTAAAGAATGATTAAATTTAGCATTTGAAGTCTCTATCTAAGATTAAATTATTATAGTAATAAGTAGTACCTAAAGAGGGAACTAAAAGAAGTGATAGTGATAGTAAAAGGAGGTATACAATATATCTTGATATCACATGCAAATTGGCATGAGGGATGTAGGAGTTAAAGATAGCAAGTTACCCCACAACTATACCTATCCTAATTTCTCTTTCTCTTTATATTATACTATGTTCCAAGAAACCTTCTGCCCCATTAGTCTTTCATCATTGCCCACATGAATACCCTACTTATCACCTTTCTATACCATGTGCACACACACCCTCCCCTCTAATTCTTTATTAATCACTAATTAATTAATGATCATCAATGACATCTGCCTTATATTTTATTTTATGTATATATAACTTGTTAACTAATTAAGGATATTCTGGCTTGGCCTAGTGATTAATAAAGTGGATGGAAATTTAGAAAGTAAGGTTCAGATTTTAATTACGTATAATACAAAAACATGTCGTGAGGTTTCTTCTAGTAATTTAACATTGATGGATAGAGTAGTTATGTTATTCCTCTCTTGACAAAATAATTGAGATACGTGCAGATTAGTCGGATATTATTATTATTTTGAAGAAAATGGTTGTTAACTTATTAACAAGGTTTGAATTAATAATGTTCAAAATGACATTTCATTTCAAGGAAACTGTTTCACATTCTTTTGAGCTAAGCAAAAAAAGTAGTGGAGATAAATTATTAAACAAAGCATGCTTCTAAGAGGGGTTGGCTTTTGAATATATATTGTATTACTGTACAAAGTCAAGATTCCATATTGTTGTTATCACAAACATGATCACATGAGAGAGGGGAAAACAAGCAAGAAAGTTAATGGATCTGAGCTTTCCCTATAAGAAATCCACTTTTAGTATTTTTCAAATTAACTTCATAAATGATCCACTAAAACAATTCACATAATATATACTCTTGCTCCAATTTGCCAATACAATGAAAAAGTCTATCTTTAAAATAACGCATAATAGATAAATATACCATTTAACTTAGGTTTATCTTCTAGATATATTTTTTAATTTTGGGTGTGCATAAGTGAAAATTTAAAGCTATACAAAATGAAACAGGTTGATATATGCGCTATGTGGCATTCTACGTGGCCCAATCTGCATTTTGTATGGTGTCCTAACTGTATTATGCTAGGTAATACGTGTATATACTTGTTCAATATTATACAAATTAAATATCTATTCGTGCATATATATCAACATTGTAATAGGAAAAAATATATGAAGTACCATCATGAATGTTTAGTATTTTTTATACACAACTTCTTCTAGTTATTTAATCTGCCCCATTTTAAGTTTTAATTCCAAGTACTTTGCATTTTTTTATGTAACTTTATCTGCCTACATATAAATTAAAAGAGAATTGTGCTGAAGATTTTTATCACTGGAATGATACGTTTCTCTAATAATTGCAAGGTTGACTTTATTGATACAAGGGTTGCAAAATAAAAGGAGAGACATGTTAAATGGATCAAAAGTGAATAAATGACTTGATACATTTCTTCATGATACATAAGAATCAAGCAAATCAAGTGATGGATTGAGGAGAATTAGTCCACCATAGGACCATATGGGGTGTTAATTTGGACCATATTGTGGTTGCTTTTTTTGGTGGTTTCTATTTGAAAATTTGCCATTTGAAAAAAAATGTTTACATTTACCTCTATATTACTTGAAATTGTCAATTTTGCCCTTCATTACTCTATTGGTACATTCATGTTCTTGATAAGAGAAAAAACATGAATAAATATCTTAGTTTCAAGATGATTTTTTTTTTCAAAAAAAAATTGTAGTCTTTGAAAAATGTGGTCAGTTTGATAATTAAAAGTCTAATTATACATGAATAAATATCTTAGTTTGACCTTAATTAACTAACAATTAAACACTCTAATTTTGAGAATGCGCATCTAAAGATTTTAACTCAATTTAAATTGAATCATAAGTATAATTTTTTGATGCGCATTCTCAAATTATGATGTATATGTGTGCGCGCGTTCTTAAACTTAAAGAGTATTTATGATAACAACTTGAATCAAGCTAAGATAAGATTGCATTTTCAAAATTTAGATATATTAATTGTTTGTTTAAGTCAAGTTAAAATATTTATATATAAAAATTTACTGTCATCAACAAGTTCAGTCAATTTCTAAATAGTCGTAACACATAATTATGATTCTTAACTTGACTTCAACGAATAATTATCCACTTCAACTTTGAGCGTGCACAAATAGACACGTAAACTTATATAAAATTAAATAAATAAACACACTTATCTTATATAACATAATAAACGACACGATAGACACAAAATTATTACGTAAAATATTATATAGAACAAATACATCTATTTACTTAATTTATACAACTATAAATATTTAGCTATATATATTTAAAATCGAACACCATAATTATAAATTAATATCAAATTAAAAATCATATTTAGTATTCTAAATACATGGCCTTTTAATGAGCAACCATATGGGGGGTGAGATGCAATGAAAATGGGAATATCCAAATTGTATATCATTGGGAACCCAAATTTAGTCATCAAAGAGAGCACATGCAAAGTTGGTAAAAATTGCAGAGAAGAAGGCAAAGTGTCATCCACACTGATATCCCATTGTGATGAAAACCTTCCTCCCATATCTCCTCTCTTTTGGGATTTGCGCCCTCTGTCAGAAAGATAAAAACAACTCATAACATCCCTACTTTACATGTGCAAATATTAGGATCTAAATTCGTACGTCGAATCAAAATTTTAATTTTATGAATTCAGATCGTTAGAATAATTAATTTTAACTTGATATGTGTATATTTAGTAGAAAAAAAAATCAAGAATCATATTATTTTAGTAGAAATTATTGAGTTTGATTTAACCGTAGCTAATTAAGTTGGAGTAAATTATAGTATTTGAAGTGTCAACTGGCTCCTTTTCTCATGTCTTCAAGATATTTCATCATTAATTTAATCAATAACTCACATGATCCTAGTATCTTAATTATTACCCACTGTCACGTTCTGTTTTTATTCAGATTATATTCCTAGACATTTTACAAATATAAATGTTGGGGGTAGGTCAGGAATGAGGTCATGATCGATAGTTTGAATTTCAAAGTGTAAATTAAACTACCTTATATAGTATCAACTAATATTGTACTAAAGATGAAAAATGATGAAAATAATGAAATTGAGGAGAATTATACGTATACATCAATAATTGATGACAATTGTGAGCAAAAAAGTCATGATGTAGGATTATTGTACTGCAAATCAAATAGTAGGAGTAGTAGTAGATGATGAAGTTGTATTGTTTTTCAATATTTTGGACCATGTTGACGTTGCTATGTCCTTTTATTTCTACATCATTCTTTTTTTTTGGAAATCAATATTCTTTCCCGCCCAATTTAACGCGTTTTTTTGTTTTCCTTTTGAATTTATCCCAAAAATAATATTTTCCTTGTTCTTTAGTAAGTTTTCAATATCAATATTCTGAAGGCAAGTTTTAAGAATGCGGGATTTAAAGGATTATATATTTTTAAATTGAGACCACAAAATTAAAAATTTACTTATTCAGTTAAATCAAGACACTTGAATTGAAACATACACATTTTTTGATACACTTTTGCCATTTTGCACCCTAGAACTCGTATATCATGATTTTGAGGATATTGTATAGTCTTGCTTATTTAGACAACAAAAATAATAATATTATGGAAGTGTTGGATGATTGAAATTTGTAACCCTAAAAATAAAAAATACAATAGAAAAATTTAGAAAATCCAATTCATAAATAAATAAAAAGAAAATTAGTACATGCAAGTACACAACTCATTTGTTTTTCCTCCTCTCTTTTTTTCCAAATGGCAAAAATGCATACAACTCCAAAGAACATGAAAACCATATAATTCTAAGAAAAAAATCTTTCTATATTCCAAAAAATAATAATGCTAGACTTGTAATGTAGATACATGTATAATTGAATTTGGCTCATTTCTTCCTCTTTTTTTGGCTGCTTGTAAAACTTATTCCCTACTCCACAAAGTTGTAACAAATAATGCTAAGAGGCCCATTTAAATCTCCTTGTTTCATATAGATTATAACTAGCATGAATATTTATGAGATGGCATCCTCTATTATTATATATATGTATATATTGTGGAGCATATCCCCTATTATCATCCACTCAAATGATTAACATTATCGTCATAATAATCATACTCCAATTATACTCACTTGTGTGGACATATGTCCCCTTTTTTTTCTATGTAGCTTTTAATCTAAAAAAAAAAGAAGACGATTATGTATTATTTTTTATGTAATTACGCGATCTAAACAAACTATAATGCAAGAAAACAGGATTTAATGATAATTCACAAATTGAAAAAGATTTATAATGCACAATGACAGTTGGGTTCTAGCTAGCAAAATTGCCTCATGAAATGGGCTCGTGTGCTGAAGATGGGCGGGGATTGATCCATTCAAACAGGCCCAATATCTATTTAGCTATTACATTAACCAACATGTTAATGGTCTTGTCTATAGGAAAGATTTCAAAGGAAAAACAATATTTATACGAGTTAATTATAATAAACTATAACAAATTTTACGTAGGAAAAATTATGCGGCTAAGCAAACTTAATTACTCATTATAGTTATAGTTTCTATAATTATCACTTGTGCCTAACATTATACATTTGTATATGTATTATACAAATACATATGTATATATAGAGTTATCTAACTGATATACATATACAATTCACCTATTTCTCATTCTCTGCACTCTCTCAATTGTAGCGGCGGACCAAGGATTGTTATTAAGGGGTGTCAATAGTTCTAGTAAAAAATAAATATGAGGATAGTATGACTAGAAACCATGACTTTAAGATTTTCACAAAAAATTTAACCAGCACACTATAATTATAGAAAGTAATTATGCTATTTTTGAATACGTGAAAATTCGTCGATTAACGTTACACTTTTTTTTATTTATACCGCAACCGTGAGGTTTTATTGTCACTTTTTTATGACCATAATGAATAATATCAATTATTAAGTGATATATCTCACTTGAGCATATTTAAATCATAGCATTTTTATTTTATATCATTGGGACACTGAACAGGGTATAATACAATTTTCTTCAATCGAAGCTCAATATTAAATTTATTTTAGCAAACATAATAGTAATCAATCATATTTTAAAGTATTTTTAAGTTCATAAAATTTAATACTACCAAAAGGAAAATAATTTTTGTACTTTTGACAAATAAAAATAAATAAATTTTATTAGGCTACATTATTACATGTATTTGAATTGATGTTAGGTATGAAACGGTTTATAGAGAAAATTGATTGTTAATATGTAAAAAAAAAGGGGGGGAAATCATTGTTGCTTTAAATTATTTTTTTTTCTCCATCCAAACCACGCGATTTGCGTGTGTTTTACCCATTTAATTTCAATCCTCTAATTATTATCCAGTATTAATCACCATATTTTTTTCCTTTAATATCTTTCTAATATATTTATTGTTCTTCTATCTCTGAAATTATATGACTATTTGATAATTTGATCAAACTAGCCAAATAATTCTCTAAGATAAAACATTTTCAAAATCAAAGAAAACACAATTATAAGTTGTGGACTATTTAGATCAATTAAAAATCGGATGTTTCTTAATTCTTGCCCTTGGGAGTGTTAATGGTTCGGTTTTGAATTAATTATTAGTTAAAATTAAAATTAGATTTATGTAATCATAAATTTCTAAAATCAAATCAAATAAAAAAAATTGTCGATTTGGTTCGATTTCTTCGGTTAAAAAATAATAAGTTTGTTAAGGACATATGCATCTCGATAGACATAAATACATAGTACATGAATAATTAATCAAAAAAAAAGTTATACACATGATTGCTAAATGTACCAAGTTTCAAAAACTAAAAAAACTCATTGTCAATAGCATAAAGTTGGTTCAATACGTGGAGATCTCAATATCTTATTAATTGGCTTTTCAATAAAATTATGACTTAAAATTATTGACAAATTACTTCTAACCTAATCAATTACCAGCTTCATTAGCTTGAGATTTAAATTATTAAATATTGTGTTAGAAAAATTTATAATTAACAAAGAAAATGTGGTATTCAAAGTAATGAATATTTAGGGATTTGGACTTACAATTTTAATAGTTGGACTAAAATTTAAGTGTTGGGCTTCTGAAAATAGTAGGATTAAAGACGTTAATTACAATTTATCAAAATACTTATACTTCATAAATAATTATAAAATTTATATTTACAACTTGTTGGTTCAGTTTGGTTATTTTTATGGTTAATTTTTAGTGGCAACTTTCACATATAGCAAACAAAAAATTTATATTTGTATGCTATAACAAACTTTGCATAATTGCTCTCCATAGCAAACATAAAACTGTATAATTTGCTATACATATACAATTGTATAATTCGCTGGCCTGCAATTGTATAATTTGTTTTGCATACAGTTGAATCGAATTAAAATGTATGTATATTGTATAATTATAAGTGTATAGCAAGAAGATATATGTTTTTCTCGCTTTATACAAAAACAGAAACACAATATACACACTTCTGTTGTATAAAACTAGAGAAAATTGTATTTCACTGCAATTGTATAATTCGCAATTGTATAATTCGTTGGCCTTTTTCTCTGCAATATTTCAAGTAAAATGTTTGTAAATTGTATAATTAACTGTATAACACGAAGATATACATTTTTGCATGTGTATATACAATTTTCTCTCACTTTATACAAAACAGAAACAGAATTATACACTTCTGTGTATAAAGCGAGAGAGGCGAGCGAGAATGGAGAGTGGCGAGCGAGATTTTTGGGAGAGAGACGCTGACAAATTTTAGCTAATGTTTGCTATGGAGCACAATTAAATCAAACCCTAGCTATTCCATTTAATTTAGGTTATTAGTTTGATATTATATACAATTTTTCCAAATTCACATAGTATCGATTTTTCAAAATTTAAAATCAAACCTAACCAAACCAAACCAAATATCAGTTCTTTTAACTGATTGATTTGAATTACGATTCAATTTACTTTTATAACCAAAACCATGAACCTTTCACTTACTCCATGCTGCCACAATATGATTGATAAAAGTATCAATTTAACGAAATAACTACTTAATCTAACACGACCATCAAATAATGAGTGTATTGACAAGATTTATTCGTCATAAAATATAATATTTAGTTATGAATTGATTTATTTTTATATAAAAAATCAGTTAGCTATGAACTGATTTGTTTCTCTAACAAATTGCCACACGGTTATGGGCTTGTTACTTGAAGATGGCCTGAAGCCTATGTGTTTTGCTAGGAGTAATATTTAGGGGAATTTATCTTGCAAATTTGTTCATACATTATTATTCTTTGCGATAACCAACCAGTTAATGGTCTTATAGTCATTAGAAAATTACCAAATGTAAATGATAATTATGATTCATAATTATATTTTATTGTGATACTTTTAAATAATTATAAAATATAATTATGTTATATGTTTTATATTTTATAGCAATATATGTTGATACATGTATCCTAAATTGTATGCGCAATTCTTGTATATCAATGTATATACGTTATATATACAATATATCAATGTATATATTGCATTGTATATCAATACGCTTTTCGCTTACTTTTTTTATACCTTCTTCTACGCTTCTTCTTTGCTTATTATACACACACACAAAAAAAAAAAAGGACAGAAAAATAAAAATATTTTCCCATGAGAGCTATAAAAAGCTTTGAGTTTTTTGGCTTAATTAATCTATGTATTTATTATTCTTATATTCAGGAAAAAACTAAAACTTCAATGCTTATCTCTTTTTCTTTCTCTAATTCTAAACTTATTCTAATTTTCTCTCCCTAGATAACTAGTTTTTTTTTTTATAAGTTTTATTTTATTTTTCCATCCAGTGTCTGGTATCAAAGATTGAACCTCGACTAAATCTGAATTCAAAATGAGAACTCCCACATTGAGGAGGCGACTCCGTACACAAGGGGACTTGAACCCGAGACTTTTTGGTTAAGAACGAAGGATTACTTATCACTCTATTACAATCTTTGTTGGTCACTCTGTAGATAACTTTGTCAACCATTCCTAGAAAAAAATTAATTTTTCAGCAAGAAAAACAAGGTCCAAGTGATTAATCTAAAATACCTAAAGAGGGGGAGAATTTCTAAGCTACCAAAAGATGGAAAATGAGGTGATTTTGTTATTGGATATATATATATATATATATATATATATATATATATTAGTTTGGAATTAACTAAATAGAAAAGAGAAAAAGAAAAAACTATGGGATAGCCTTTAAATATTTTAGTGGTTATCACTAACTAGCCTTTCCACAGCCTTCATGCCTTGTTTAGGTGAAAAGGCAAGAAAACTATCATTATTGAAATCAATAACGTGTAATTGTTTAGATTTGAAATCAATAACATGTAATTGTTTGGATATTGGGTGTTTTGAGAAATCAATAATGTGCAATTTTGAGTATTTTGATGCTTGAGAAAATATGTGATAGTTAGAAAATTTGAGAATATAGTTAATGCTATATTTGACTACAAATATACATTCAAATTTATTAATTAGATATTACTATGAAAGAATTAATTATTAATATTCAATTATCAATGTGTTATAATAACCTTATCAATGACCCTTTAATTCATTTCTAACCGTAATTAAAATTATGACAATATTCATTCATCTATTTTAAAACTTCATTAATCCTTTTCGTCTATATATAAACCCATATTTTTTTTGTGGGATGCGATCAAGAATATGAAATATTATATATATATATATATATATATATATATATATATTCGGATGGTTTTTATAGATCGAATCAAGTATTCTTAAGGACTATAATTTTCATGATCCAACGATATTGAACAGAAATGAGGATAAAAAATTAATAACGTATTTTTTTATCTTTCTATCATATTTTACTCTTGTCCTTCCGAGTGACCGACTTTGATATACCTTATGTCACTCAATCCTCGAATGTTATCCTTATAAATGGTTTTAACACTGTTATCATCAAATACGAAAAAGAACTAGCCGATTTTACCTTCATGTACATTCAATTTAATGAACAAATGTATAAAAATTGATGGATGATCGTAATAATGAAACAATTCCTTTAATCAATACAACATTGTGTATATCATTATTAGCATATGTATATTTTAGTGAATAATAGAAAATAGGAAAAAGTATCATGAGGCATTATTCAACCACTACCTAGATCTAGCAACTATAAATGAGTTAGTTCAATTGCCCCCCAACCATAAATCATAATTAGGCCGTACAATGAAATGGGTTGCCAAACACCACCTAACACCTATTTGAAGAAACGGCTAAATGAACGCTCAAACGCACAGGCGATTTCGTTAGTTAATAATACTTAAATCTCTAGCTACCAGCATAAAGAATTATAGAGCTTTTATTGTTTCTTTAAATGTTTGACGTAGAATCAAAATCTAATATTTTTTTATTTGATATTCGTGATTTGACTTGTATTTGTGTATAGATCGAAAAATAATTTTATATCTGTCTGATTAAATATGAATTAATATCATTTTTATTTTAATCTAATTCGTCACGTGTAAGCTGTTTTCTTTCATTAATTTAATTAACAGATAAACAATTTATTGATGGACAGAATGATGCAGAAGTGTTGGTTAAACTTGTAGCTTTTGGACTAAGCTATCAACATTAACTTATTTTTAAGAAGTGTTCCTTTTTAAAAGTATTTTTTGTTTTTGAAAATATTTTGTGTGAGTAATGTCATTTGGATAAGTAAAAAAACATACTTTTTTTCTTCAAAAAAATCCTACATCAAATAGTTTGCAAATCTTATGTCTTTAATTTTTTTTCCATACTCTAGTCATTTCTCACGCTTATTATATTATACAGTACAAGTGCACGATAAATAATTTTTTAAAAAAAATATTTTTTATTTGCCAATTAAATATAAAAAAATAAGTCAAAAATTATTTATTTTTCAAAAATACAATTTCTAATGGTTAATTCCGAATTCTATAAAGTTACTTCTAAGATCTCGTAAATTTGATTTTTTTGGTCCTAAAAATATCAAGAACACTTAAATTTTATTTTTTCACAAAGAAAATCTGTTTTCTCATCATCTGCTTAAAAGCTATCGTAAATATTAATTTTTTTAATGAAAAACCTGGCCAGACACCCTTTTCTAAACTAAATGTAATTTTCTACAAAAATAAAGTGACATTTTGGCCGAACAAGTTATTCTCTTAAGTTATGTGGCGGAGTTGAATTTTCTTAGAGTCGTCTACATTTTTTATACAGTTTTTTTATACATTTTAAATAGTTAAATGGTTAATTATTATGATTTTTATTATTTTAAAGTAGTTTTTAAATCAATAAATTTAAATTTTTGAAATTAAAATTTCTATACCTAAATTCACAATAAAAAATAAAAATATTAATATCAAAATTTCAATGAAACTGCATAAATTGAGAAAAAGGAATTTTTTCAAAAGGTACTTGCTATAGGAGATCTAAACTTGGTCTAGAAGTCCAAAGATAGTAACTAGTAACGTATATTTTTCAACGATACATTAATTTTTTTTGCTCTTTTCCACTATTTTACCAGAAATTTAGTAGGGACAGAAAATCTATAAAATAAAAAAGAGATAAAGCATTTATATTCCCAAGGCCTAAAATATAATCCGAATAAATTATAAATATTTTAAAATTATAATTATAATTTAAGCGATATCTAAGTAGAAGGAAAAAGTAATAATAAGTACTTAAACTTTGGTTTGTTAAGGAATAAGAGAACATCATGATTCATGAGGGACTTAAAATAAAATTCCTCTAGTTTCTATCCCTTTTGTACAATGAAATGACATATATTCCAATTTGAATTTTCATTCCACCAATTCTATACTAATTAAGCAATAATAATATATTAAGGAGCAAGTAAAAAAGAAGAAAATAATTAAATTAAGTAAAATGAGATGTAAAGTGGAGAAAAAGAAGAAAAAAACATGTGTGTTTGTTAAAAGGAGCTTTCGTTGTGAGGTGGCACGAGCAACTTAGTGGGAAAACTTCTCTAAGGTTGGCAAAAATCTTACTTTTAAACTCTATACCTTTTTTTAAAAAAAATAAAAAAATAAAAATTCCTAATTTAATTTCAATTAATGAAACTATGTCCCACACACACTCCAAAGACCAAACTATACCATTTGTTCCCCAAATTTTCTCTTGGCATTTATTGCCTATTTGACCTTATATATAAATATATATATATATTACTTTAATTCCTTTAGTTTGGAAAATAATGTGAACATAAAAATTATTACAAATAAGTTGAATTTTAGAATTCAAAATTTGAAAAAACACTTTAAATTACTTACAAAAGCATAAAAATAATTTAAATTGTATTTGAGTACTGATACATGATAAAATATTTTTATCAATCATATCGGTATGCATATTTTAAGAAATCACATATTTTACACAGTTAACTTTACTATCTAATAAATATTTAAAAATAATTTTAAAATTTATAAAAATATTTAAATTTAAATAAATTAATTAAAACTCCGATCGATTTATCAAACGTTACATAAAGTGACAAGAACTATAAATGGAAAATAAAATAAAAGAATGGAATGCAACTACCATGACCCATAACGAAGACTTATCTCCCACATATACACACGTCCCCCGTTTTATTTGCAAACGGCAATAGAGAATTAAAAGGTTATTTTAGTAATATAAGTCAAAAATTATGGGCATTTTCATATCGACTTCTCACACACACTTTTTATCACCTTTACTTGTGAAAGCAGTTCTAAACAAATAAAGCAATAGTGGTATTGCTAACCATCTTCATCTCTCTCAACTCTCAACTGCTTTGGGAAAGCATCAAATACTTGTACGTATACGTAATTCTTATTGTACATATCTCTGTAAATCTGTTGCATGTGAATATCAATCAATCAGAAATGGGCATGTGTTTATCACGGAGTTCCGGCCCCGTGAAGAAGCGGCAATCCAAACGTTTAACGAATCAATCGGCGGCCGCCGTTAATGGCGGTGGGAGCAACAGGTGGTCTAGGAATCGATCGTCTAAGAGAGACGATTCCATCATTCAGGAGCGAGCTCTCGCCGCCGCGATTCTCCTACAGCAGCAAATGCAAAACGGCGGAGGAGGTGGTGCTGCTCCTTTTGATCGTTCAGCTTCGCTTCGGTATCCGAATTCGAATTCTAAGAAGAATCAACCTCTACCGCGTTCCTCAAGCTCTAGGGCTCGCTCTCTTACTGATCCTCTTCTTCAGCCTCACCAGCTTGTGAACCAGGTATCTGTTTTTTTTCGCACTTCTATTATTTACTTATCAATCCTGGCATTTTCTTGATTTGTATTTTCGTTGTTGATTACCTATTTATGGGCGATGAATCCGTAGCTTTTGAGAGTTTGCTGTATTTCAATTGATAGATTAGATTTCCGTGCATCATGGGAATAATGCACTAAAATAGTGGAAGAAAATTTGGTCACAGAATTAGACTAATATACTAAGAATTGTTTATTATGATGCTATTTAGAAATGCCACCGGCAGACAGTGAGATTTTAAGATGATCCTCTGTTCTACTTTGACATTATTTCTTTATTAGTCCATTAAAAATATAATCACACATTTCGATATATTATTGATGAGAAGGTATTTTAGCCACAAAATGCTCTAAAAAGATTAAGATCCCAAGTTTCAAAAGTGTTATAGCCTATATAGGACATGAATGTTTAGAGGTATATATTACTACCTCAAATTTCAAGTTTATTTTCTAAAAAAATTCATGACAAATCAAACTATGCAAAAAAATAAAATAAAGCAGAGTCGTATTCATTTAAGTCAAAACTAACTCAAGGCTGGTAATTTTTCAATGCATCATTAAGTAATTCTTGAAAGTATTCTAATATGCAGGGTAGCAGAAAATGGTGTTCATTCTTTCTTTTTACACTACCTCACTGTATAACCAATACAAATACATTTATGAAGATATATAACAACATTGGCTTAAGGTATTAATTTTAAGAAGACAAAAACAGTGCTATTATAGGTTTTGGAAAAAATGAAAATAACACAACTAAGTGCTGCTAATGTAATTTGAACATATACATCATTTTAAACCCCAGAACATTGCTTTAATAACTTCATTGTGAGTTTTCTGTTGAAATTCAGTAATATATGTAACACACAATTAATGTTTTATAATGTAAATCATCTATATATAAAGCATTTTATGACCAAGGCAACATTGAACCCTCTTAGTAGCATGCAGATCCAAGAAAGCTCCGGTCTGTGGGTGAGGCTGTGAGGATAATTCATTTTTCTGCAAAAGTGGGCATTTTAGTCCGACATCTTTGGTACTAATCTACCCGCAATCTGAAATAGAAATTGCGGAGGTTGAGCCATTTTGTAGGTTTAGCTTAGACTTGGTCAAGAATGTATGTTCATTTGTAGTGGTTTCAGCAGGAAACCGCAAATTGATGACAGACTCATTGCACTTTAGCTTCCTTCCCGTTTCTTGTTTTTATGTGATCATACATATGGCAATTGGGCTACTTTTTCCTCCAGGAATCCTAAGAGTAATCTTTTGCTGTCCAATTTCATTCCCCCCCCACCCCCCACCCCCCAAAAAAAATAAAAATAAAAAATAAAAAATAAAAAATTAAGAACACTCCATTTGCTTTCTACTATGGTGTCATGGGGTGAGTTTGTCTAAGTTCAGTCTTTTTGATGTTTGTCTTTGGCAGGAAGTGAAGGTTGATGATTTAGAGACGAACCATTTCGTCCTCGTTCATGGTGGTGGATTTGGGGCCTGGTGTTGGTATAAAACCATTGCACTTTTAGAAGAAGCTGGATTTAAAGTTACTGCAGTTGATTTAACCGGTTCAGGCATTCATTCTTTCGACACAAATAGCATCGCAAGCCTATCGCAATATGTACAGCCGCTCACTGATTTTCTTGAGAAGCTTGCTGATGGAGAAAAGGTTAGTTCTGTATCATTTCTAGCATTCTGTTTCCCACTGAATCCACTATTATATCTTGCATTCTTTTGGAAATTCAGAGCTTTAAAGAAAACCACTTGCTTCTAATTCTTGGGCACTAGTGGAGATTGTCTGGTGGAGTTTTTATAAGAATTGAGTATATTAAAAAAAGAGTGATTTGTAGGAACTTTTTATTCTTTGCCAAGTTAGCTGTTCCAAAACTCCGGTACCTGCAAAAGCGCATTCTTTTCCATTATCTGTTGTGATTGAGAGAAGACCATGCTCATTTTTGCTGTAAGAGGCGGTATTCAGTACAAACAGCCTTCTTCCATTCCTTCTCCTCAAATGAGGTCTTATAGAAGGATAAGCATTCACATCTCTTTGAAGCAAAACTTCACTGTTTCAACATGATTCATCTTAAATTAAACTAAATACAAGTGACCCAGAGTGCGAAATCAGGAAACAGGGGAACAAGATGGAAAAGGTCATATCATCAATAATCATAGGAACTTTCTGTATGATTTAACTTAAAGTACTCTGTCCCTAGCCAAGTCTTTGTTGCATTAGGTAGGTGAAGATCAGCAATTCATGATAAAACAGAAAGGAAAAGTTTTCTTACATCGGATTAATCTATTTTGTTATGCTCATTGGGCAAGTTAATTAGTCGCAAAGTGAGGCTTGGATATATTACTTCATGATACTTTTAGATATGAATACTGAGTTTTGTGAATCTCCAAATCCCAACCTAACTACAGTGGGAAGTCCTTATCACCCTTCATAACTATGTTTGCTCTGCCGTTGTTGAATTAAAGTTGGAATATTTCTTTAAACATGTAGGTGATTTTGGTGGGACATGATTTTGGCGGTGCCTGTATATCCTTTGCGATGGAGCGCCATCCCCTTAAGGTTTCGAAAGCTGTGTTTGTTGCTGCTGCAATGCTCACTAGTGGACAAAGTGCCCTTGATATGTTCTCACAAAAGGTAAAAGTTGGTCATTTTGATCAACTACTTTCAATTGGTTCTTTTGAAATCTGCACTGCACACCCAATTTGACCTTTGTCCGTGTAAGTTTATGTTACATGTCTCCTTTGGTTATTGAGCTCATTGATCATTTATTCAGGTGATCTACACTTATCCCTTATCTTAGTTTGTGATCAGATAATCTCTGGCAGATGTAGAAGTAGTTTTCTCTTGTGAATATTTGGGGCAGGGCTATGACAGTTGAAACTACATGATACAGATGTTGATTTCACTGTTCCTCTAGAGACCAATTAATGGCTCTTGGAGCTCTTGCTTTAAAGTCAATCTCATTTTTACATGGGTTACTATGTTTCAGTAAGCATCGGCATCAGTGCTTCATCATTGAGGACATAGATGCCATGATATACTCATGGACAAATTTAAACTTAAGCCTTGAAGATTAGGGATGTCACTGCTGTGCAGTTTTTCTGTGACATGCTTCAAGGAATCCACTATTCATCATGATAAACCACTAGAACACATGCTATATGTTTCAGGTGAAGGAGTGAACTATGTGCTCCTGTATAGTTTCTCCAGGAACTGTCTGTAGTTTTTAGGAAAACTTGTGAATGAATCATCTCTGGTTTCATGGAGAAACTTTGCTTATTGAAATGAGATCTAGAATATTTGATGAAAATTGTCCCAAAATCTGTCTCTGGCAAGGTAATAAAGAAAAAGAGAGAGAGAGAGAGAGAGGGAGAGAGATATTGAAGGTGACTTACCTCACGCTAACTTTTACAGTCCCTCTCGAAATTGGGTTGACAAAATTCTTGATACTGCATTTGGTATTGTAATTCTAGAATGAAGTGAATTAGAATTTAAAAGGATCCCTTAGTATCTGGAGTTGTGGTGGTTGAAGCTCTTAAGCTGCTTGTTTGACTAATTGAGTTTTAAGTTCCCCTGTTGTTAACAAAAGTTCATATTCATTGCAGACAGATTCAAATGACCTTATGAGACAGTCTCAAATATTTATTTATGCCAATGGGAACGACAAGCCTCCAACTGCTATTGATTTGGACAAGTCACTCCTCAGGGACTTGTTATTCAACCATAGTCCTGCTAAGGTATGTTGTCTTTGAGTTATAGATGAAGTATTTAATGTTTCATAAAATCGCAAAATCTACTTTTTCAGCTCTTCCGTTGATGCTAAAATGGACTCTTCCAAGTAGTACTTTTATTTTCTAATCTAAAACATAACTTGTGAAAATCTTTGTAATTTCCGTTACTGGTCAAGAGCACTACAAGTTGGGAGTCGGGAGAAAATGTTAGGGAACCAATATGGGTTAGCAACATATTTCTTTTGGGGCAGATGTCAATGGTGCTTACAAGTTGAATATATGGGCTCCTGAGTGTGGTATATGTGACTCCACATTAGTAGGTTAGTTATCCTGTGACATTGCCTGAGAGCACAGTTAAATTGAGAGTCTTATCTAATTCCTAACCTGGCTCCTATATCTTGACATTAATTGTTGATCATTCAGTGGATACCCTAAACCTGTAATATGTCTTGCTAATTGTTGGTTTATTAGAAGGTAAGGGAAAGATGTAAATTGATTTTCTTTATGAGGTTTTAAAATGGGTAAATTTTTTCTGTACTAGTATATAGCTGTGGGGAAATTGCCATTTGTCAAACTCTCTCTTCTTACCATTTAAGTTGTGTGCAGGATGTTGCATTAGCATCTGTGTCAATGAGGCCAATTCCCTTTTCCCCAGTTTTGGAGAAGCTTTGTCTATCCGACTCCAAGTATGGTTGTGTTAGGCGGTTTTATGTAGAAACGACAGAAGATAATGCGATACCAAAAGCCTTACAGCAGAATCTAATTAGCAATAATCCTCCAGAACAAGTTTTTCATCTCAAGGGTGCTGATCACTCGCCTTTTTTCTCCAAGCCTCAAGGTCTACATAGGATACTGGTAGAGATCTCCAGGATTCCATAAACTTGGAAGTTGTTTTGCTGAATTCCTTATTATTAGAAAAGTCACACCGACACAAATGTAGCAAAGTTATTGTTGTGTAAATTAACCATGTGGAATGCCTATTGGTGTACATGTTCGGTTTATCCAATTACTTTGTTCCATTTGCTATACTTGAGACAGTGAGAATTCCCTTTACTCGGGAAAAAGAATGCTTTAAGATTTGAATGTCAAAAACAAGTTATACTCCAGAAATAAACTTGATTCTTTTTAAATTTTAATGGGTTTTTTTACAAAGTTAATGATCCTTTTTAAGTCAAAAACTATTCGAAATGCGAATTACTATTTGCCCGTTTAGTCATAAAATATTAATTCAATATCTCGGATGTTGAACTTTAATGTTCGAAAATTAAGTGAAATATTAGAATTCTTCTTGGTACATTTAGTGAGAGGTATTTGTCGTCTGAAGTTCCAAAGTCTTTTTTTTTATTCAAATTCATCCTACCCTTAAAAAAGAAAAGAAAAAAGGGTCAAAAATATCCCTTAACTTTAATTTATAGTTTGCTCGTTGTTAAAATAAAATTAATTTTATCCCTTTTGTTATTAATTTCACCAAAAGTCTTTTTCTTCGAATGCTCAAAGACTCAAACTCTCTTAGTTTTTTTTTCCTTTTCTTCGAATGATCCTTTCATTTCTTAACATACTTTATGTTTCTTTAAGGACACCAATCTGTATGGCTTCTCGCCCTCGAAAACACATCTTATGGGGCGGGTTGTTCTTCTATCTCGTCCTTTTGCTCTACTTTGAGAATTCCCACTAGGATTAGTTTGAGCATGTTTCTTTTAAACCTCATCTGAAATTAGAATAAAAGAAATATGGTTAAATCATTTAATGTGACAACACATATCACAAATTTCTCATAAAAAGACAAGTAATTGTTTAAGAAATATTAGGACTAAACGAATACACAAGACCAATAAGATCCTAACGAGGACACATATAAAAAAAAAAAAGATTTTGAATAGGATTCTAATATGTAAATTTGGGTCATAACTCAATCATGTGAACCGATCCAATCTGTTTTAATGAATTATTTAATTAATTAGGATAAAAGACTCCTAGAGGAAGCAGTTTCAAAGTGACCAAAAACATGAAACGTGATAATGAAAAGTGAAAAGAGAGAGGAGAATCTGTAAAATAGCAAATCAAAAATAAAACGTTCAATCTAGAATCAAAAGTATTGAGTTTCTCGGGCAAATTCATCAATACACAACAACAGACTTGTAGTTTGTGAACAAAATCTCTATTTTCTATTGATTCAAAGATAGGAGTTAAGCACAAAATTGTCAAAGAAGCAGATGGATGATTTCCGCTGTAAATTACAAAGATAAACATCTTGTTATTGATTCCTCTTAATATTCCAACACATCTGGATCTGGAGGATAACCTATTTTCCTTTTACCCATTCTGTCAAATTTTCCTTTACTTCTTCTCCATTATTCTTCACTATATAGAGAGAATCTGGAGCTCAACTTTCCAAAACCTGGCGGAAGTTATATGGAGCTCAACTTTGCTGAGATTTATAATAAAGTTTTTGAAGGTGATCCAGCTACATTTCCTAAGGCGATTCACTGGTTTGAGGCTTGGAAAGATTGTGAATTTGGTGATTTGTGGTTGAAGGAATTGGAAGGCAAAGGAGAAGGTGATTTAAACCAACATTGTTTAAATCTGGATCTCAACTTTGTTGGATTTAGAAGGAGAAGTAATATTGGAAAATGGGATAGAATGGGTAAAACGGCAATGGGTCATTCCTAGATGCGACGGGGGGTTAAAAATAGGGGGAATCAGTTTTTTTTTGTAAAAAATTCAATTAAGTTGGGTCAATTTTGAAAATTTCATCAAATAAGAAATAATTTTGATGGAATTAATAACGAAAAAAATTAAAATAAACTTTATTTTAACAATAAAAACAAAATTAAATTATAAATCAAATTGAAAGATATATTTAATCTTTTCCAAAAAAAATAAAAATAAATTATGTCTGTATGAATTTAGATTAGATAATGGAAATTTTCAGTATTTAGGTGGACTTCTATTCTAAGGTGTGGCAAAGACAAAAGGGAATGCCGACTCATCTGCCACAATAATTTTGTCATCCCACCGACGAAATTTGGAACAAATTGTTGTCAGCTTTTTGCTACGTAAAGAACTTGATGCAATATTCTCAACAAATATCCTATTAGTAGCTTAGCTGTTTCCACCGCGAAAGAGCGATCGTGAAATTATTTTATTTTTAATTAAAAATATTATTATTAAATCTTTATTATAATATTTCTTTCATAAAAAAGACTTTTTTATTAAATTTATTCAAATAAATTCATATTTTAATACTAATATTAAACGACACGAAACAAAGCTAAGGAGGGGGACCCTTTAGCTGTTTCCACCATAATTTCATGTCTATCTTGCATTTTTCCAAGTTGTGAGTTGTGACAAAAATCCAGTAAAGGGAACTGACAACTCACATGTGTTTACTTCCATGAAAATCCCATGCACCGAATCAGCTATACACTATACAATTTTGTATTCCTCACAACTCTCAAATAGGGTCCCTTTTTTATTAAATGAATCCAAAAGAACTTGAAGCAATTTTTTTTTTTGGTCTCAGTTTAAGTGATGGAAGTATTATTTTCTATAATCTAAAGATTAAGTTTATTCAAAAAAAAAAAAATTACTCATTACTATTATCAGTAAAGATGGTATTAGCATAAATAACAATTCAATGAATTTATAACAAAGAATAAAATATCATGACAGTAAAAATAACAATATTGTTATACAAACAAAATAACATTCATCCCCCTAATAAATTTTTTACGTTGATTCCCACCTCCTATATCTTTATATTTATTATGATATTGTTATCTAATCATCTCTCGATACATTTTTGATCTAACTATTTCTACCTCTTTTCATATTCACTACATCCAACCACTCACACCACTTAATTAAGACATCCTCCTCAAAGTATAAACAAAAGAGAAACATTCACATATAGCCACTTAAAAATAATTAATTACTCTCTATAGCTATAGTTTGATATTTACAATTTGTGGCTACATGTTATTTAGAGGAGAGAGGCGAGCGAGACTGGGAGGGAGAGGAGAGAGGTGAGAGAGAGGGGGAAAAGAGTGGGAGAAGGTGAATTGTATATGTATATTGATTAGATAATTATATATTATACATATATAATTGTATATATGACAAGAAAGATTGGGAGAGGGAGGAGAGAGGCGAGCGAGACTGGGAGAGAGAGGAGAGAGTCGAGCGAGAGAGGGCAGAGAATGGGAGAGAGGTGAATTGTATATGTATATAATTGTATATAACTGTATATTATACATATATATTTGTATAAATGGCAAGCGAGAATGGGAGAGGAAGGAGAAGCAAGCAAGATTGAGAGCTAGGAGAGAGGCGAGTGAGAGAGTGGGAGAGAGGTGAATTGTATATGTATATAGGTTAAAAATTATATATTATACATATTTTGTATATCCTGACGAATTATACATATACAAACATGACTTACTATATAAACTCAAAAATAGCCCACGTAATTAATGAATAATATCAATCGCGAATAATATTTATAACAAATTATAACTATTATAAATAATTAAATAATATAAATTTACTTATCCGCATAATTTTCCTTAAACGAAATGCTCATCCGTAGGCCAAATGGAACGTGATGAGGGGGCACTCCTTTTTGTCGGTTCGTTTCAAAGTTCACAATTATGTTTTGAGAATATTTGAGAAATGATCCCTTATGTTAGGGATAAATTAAAAATGACCCTTTAAATTTATATTAAAATTGTTTAATCCTATAAATTAGTTAAATCGAATTTTCTTTATCTACAACCAAATATTAAATAAATCCTAACAGTTAACTTGTAAGATAGTTATGAAAAACATACTTTACCTAAAGAAAGCACTAGCAAAGTCAATACAATCACAACATCAAAAATTATATCAGCCAACAAAATTAAATTAAAAAATAGAGAAAATAATTATTTAAAAAACACATCTTGTCCTCTTAAATCACAAGCTAATCATCTTCCCATTAGAAGAAAAGAATAAACATTTTTGAAAGATAGTATATTCAAAATTAATAGTGAATATTGAATAAACACAAATATTTATATTTATAATCTACTTATTATAGTTTTCTTGCATTTTAAATATGTTAGACATTTGTAATAAAATTAAAATTTTGTGTGCTTAAATTAACTTAGTTAGATGAATGTATTTTTTGTGTAGGATTAGACATATATGGGACCTAAATATTTTTTAGAAACATAGATAAGAACGTATATAATTCTCATTATTCATAACAATAAAAGGTGTGGGTGGAATCTTACTTTCTAAAGAATTGAAAGGATCGTAGTTGCAATTAATTAATATTATTGGGTTATTTAGTATAATTACTCTTTTTATTTTTCAAAATTCAAATTCTTTAAAACCTTTATTTAAAGCTAGCTATTTTCCCCACCGGCCCCCCTCCTCTGTCTATCGCTTCGGAATTATACCAAAGGTATGGATTTGCTCTCTTCTTCAAGCTTTTTGATTTTCTGGTTGATGTGACTTTCTGTTTAATCTGAGTTTATTTTAAAATTTTGATTTCATATGTCGATGTGAATTGTTGTTTTTTAGATCTTGTGCTTGTTTAATGGGAAAATGATTAGTTTGAGAATGCTGGATTTTGGTTAGTATGATTTTTATCCTCTGCTTATCTCATTTTAGCATATTGAGCCCTTTTCAAGAGTCAGATTTACAGTTCTCTCAGTGGATCTGTAGTGTTCTGTTTTGTGTTGAGTGATTTCCAATTTAAAGGATGTGATTTGCGATCCCTAGTCTCTTGAGGTCTGTGGAGGCTAGTATGTACGTAACCTGATTCCTACCTTGTGCGAACCCTAGTCCCTTGGATGTGCAAAATTAAGAAGTGGAGCTTGAACTTGTTCTTGGAGTGAACAGGATTTGGATAATGTAGTATGTTATGTGGATTTGTTTGATCTTTGGTTGAGAATGTTAGTTGCGTACAGTGGAGTTATGAAGCACCGCACCCTGTAGAACGTGATATTAAAAGCTGGTTTTGAAATTGGAGTAAAAGATTGTGCAGGTGTTAAAGAACATTTAGCTTATTGATCTCTGAAAACGAAGATGATTGTTAACAATGGAGTATGAGTTTGTTTAGAGATGTTATTGTGTAGTTGAGCTGAGCACAGTTGTGTGTGCCTGTCAATGTTTATTGAATGAAATTGCTAACTATTTTAAAAAATAATGTTGAATTGTTTTATTTTACAGTTCAATTAACATGCCTTGCTTGATTTTTTTTGCAGAGAAATTAATCGTTAAGGATGGGCCGCGGAGTGAGTGCTGGGGGCGGTCAGAGTTCCTTGGGCTACCTGTTTGGAAGTGGAGAGCCTGCTAACAATTCTCAGACTGCTCGCAACCAGGAAAAGGCTCCGACTAATGAGCCTGTCTCAAGGCCAGCTGCTGCTGCACAACCTGTGGATAACACCAAGAATGTACCAGCAGGCATTCACAGTAACAACACAAACAACTATTTTCGTGCTGATGGCCAGAACTGCGGCAACTTTCTAACGGTATGTTAGCTAGCAACTTGTTATGATTCCTGCTGCCATTCTTTTGAACTTTGGAGTGCTTTTAAGGTTTGCAAACTTGTATTATGTTGATTTGCGTAATCATTTCATCTAAAAGCTTAAACACATGAATATCTTATTTGACAATGGGTTACCGCGAGAATTGAATGCCCAGGTTCTCTTTTTGCTGCTTTGGTATTTTATTGGATATCAAAAAGCTCAAGTTGTTAAAAGAGATCACACATTCATTTACTTAATTATATATTCTACAATCTGCTATACTAAACACACACACGGCCTTTCTTAATTTTGAAACCATTCTTCTATCATTGGTTCCTTTCTTTCCTAACAGAACTCTTGTTTTGAGATCATAATACTCAACTTCTCAAACCTCGTAACTTCGTATGCCTCAATAGGCATGACCAGTTTGCGTTGAGGCTTTGATTTTCTTCCAATGGAAGAATATTATAAATATCAGCACCTTTTTGGCTTGCTTAAAGAGTTAAGTGATACCAATCTTTGTCCTGGAATAATTGCAGGAAAGGCGTTCAACCAAGGTCCAAGCAGCACCTGGTGGTGGATCTTCCTTGGGTTATTTATTTGGTGACGGCAGCAGCAAGTGATGTCACTGGACATCAAGTTTCAAAAGTTTGCTTTCCCAGTTATGTTGAAAGTATGAATGGATTTCGTTTACTGCAAATTTGAAACTTCTTTTCACAATTGTAATAGTGTCTAATTGACACTGGATTCAAACTGCTATGTAAGTGCTGAATGCTGTATTACCCATTATTTCTGTATCATGCGAGTTAAAAACACACTTTTTCTTTAGTTTAATCTGTTGATGTGGAAATGATGTCATCCTTTTATATTTGTTTCATATTAAGTAGTTGAACAACTATCCTTGCAGATGCCAAATACCATCCTTGCATAATAACAGCAATAACTAACTTTTGGTGAATGTAACAAACACACTCATCTACCCATTACGAGGAAATAGATCTCCTTAATTCGCGATCCAGAGTATCTCTCAACACAGTAAAAACGATGCTATATCTTTCATATTGTTCTTCAACGGTGCTGTTGATCATCAAACTACACTATTGCAGTATAACAAGTCACTTTGAAAGAAAAATCCTAACCGTCCTTCCTAATTCTTTTTGATACTATTAGAGTTCAGAAATAATACTCGATTACTTGCCTTATTGCCCAAGATATGTTAAAATTCCAATATATGTTGATAAACACATCCTTCAATAATGAAACATTACTGACCTTTCCGTACAAAAAAATGGTTTAATGAGTAATTCATACCGTAGTTGATAATCATGTAGCATATAACCAAAGTGAGAACGAGATAAATGCGATAAACGAAATATGATATCAACTTTTAATTAAGTAGCAAACATCACAGTGAAACTTAATGCAAATTTTGCACATAGATCGAAAATTGAAGTCCTAATTCTAAAAATAAAAACCAAACTCGAAGGCCCTGGCCCTAAAATGTATGTATCCTTAGAATCCGAGCTTGGTGCGGCGCCAGTGCCTGCGCTTGGCGTTGTAGCGGATGGTGTTGTCAGTGCCCATGCGGATCCAATAAGGAAATAGGCCTGTTTTGCCTCTGTTTCTTCGACAGCTTCTTCTTTAAGATGAATGTCTTGTGTGAAGGCTGAAATTGAAATAAACACAGAAAATTTTTAAATGAAACACACAAGAGTCGAGAGCACTGGCGTACCATTTTCGGTTCTGCCTTGGCCTACGAGACAGACTCGAGAAAACCCGACACACATACTTGTCACCAAAATATTTTGATAAATGGGGTAAAAGGCTAAATTGCATTGTAACATGGGAAAATAGTCAATATTACTTCGGAAAAAGGTCAAAATTGTTCCTAAACTATTTGAAATAGATTATTTATATCCTCCATTATATTTTGAAATAAAAAATGTTGCTGCTGTTATCCTAAGAGACTACATATACCCTCAAAATTTAACACTTCGTATTTTTATTGACTTGGTAAGCCACACGGGACTAGTCTTTCCACCTAAGCACTCCCAACTAGGATTCACTATAAAAGAACTAGACCTTTAGCGGCGATAATAGTCGCCACAAAAGCTCAAAATTCGTCGCTAAAATTTTTTAACATTAAATTCTAATTTTGTGTTTTTTTCTTCATTGTTTTTAAAAAACATAAATGATATCGATTAAGTAGGAGTTTGAAGACATTGTATGGTTTATTTTTATGTTATATGTAAATGTATACAATGTACAATGATGCATTATATAGTAGAAGATGTGAATCGAGAAATAATTTTCATGATTTTTCGTAATAATATTGGGTGTTTTTAATATTGATGTTGCAAGTTATTTATTTAGAAAATTAGGTTGTAATCGAAAATTAATTGTCATTTTTTTATAGAAAAAAATGATTTTACTAGCGAATGGTTGTTGGAGCCTTAGTCGTCACTAAAAATAACTCATAACCTTTAGTGGCAATATCTTGGGATGTTGTGGCAACTTTGTCGCCACTAAAAGTCAAGTTCTTTTGTAGTAAATTTTAGTTGACAACACTTTGGTGGATGGATTAGTCCTATGTGACATGCCACGTCACTAAAAAAAATTGAGTGTTAACTCTTGAGGGTATTTGTGGTCTCCTAAGAATAACGGCAGGGATATTTTTGATCCCAAAATGTAATGAAGGGTATAAGTGGTCTATTTTGCATAGTTCATGAGCAACTTAGATCCTTTTCCGATATTACTTTCTCATGCTATACATATAGTATTTTTTTTCATAACAATGAAGGTTCACACACGCTACCTTTAGGGTTTAGGGTACGAACAACATAAAATTTTCGTTTTCATACAATAGCTTGCAAATTATATAAGAGAGGTAACCCACATGCTATACATATAAAATTACTCATTCAAGATGAAATGTCCAACCTCAAGATATTCATATGAAGGGGTATCATGGTTCAATTTTGATCTGTTACTAGTTAAAATCAAAATCAGACCAATTTAAATTAATTTTAAATTTTTCTAATCCCAATCAAAAAAATAACCGTCGATTTGATTCTGTTTAGTTAGATTTTTATTATTAGAATGATTTACAAATAAGCTATTACACAAATAAAGGGATTCGTCCAATGTACCAAGATTCAGAAATTAAAAAACTTATTATTAATAGCATAAAGTTTATTTAATATTCTCGAGATCTCAACATCTTATCATTAGGTTTTTAAATAAAATTACACCTTAAGATTTTACTTATAAAAAACAACAACCAATATTTCATAGTTAAAGCCAATCAAATTACATCTTCGTTAGCTTGACCTTTAAATTATTCAATGTTATGTTATAAATTTTACAAAGAAGATAAAAACAATGAATATTGAAGAGATTTAGACTTAGGGGTCGTTTGGTACAAACATTGATAGTGCGGGGATTAGTAATGCATGGATTAGTAATACAGAGATTAGTAATGCAGGGATTATTTTTTGTCAAGTGTTTGGTTCACTACTCTCCACTTAATTTTGTGTTTAATTTATAATTCTACAAAAAAATTCTTTCCTATTATACCCTTGTGTTATTATGAGTGTTTATTTCATGTAACTAAGTCAAGGCAGATAACTACCGGATCGGATAATTTTTTTAAAGAATTATTTATTCCATTTAATTAGTTAAATCAAATACATATATATATATATATAAAATTGTTATTAATTTTAAGGTATGATGTACCACTAAGAAGATCAATGATGGCACAATGTATTTCTAATTTTTTGTGGGTTAAGTATATATCTTAAACTTAACATAGATTTAAGACTACTTAAATTGTTAATACCTAAAGCTTATTTTTATTTTTATTTTTAAAACAATAGTTCAAGTGGGTAATTGACAAATTATCTTGAATACAAAAAAAATCAAAAAAAATGGAGAAAAAAATATATTAGTAAAATCATTAAATTACACCAAACGAATTTGGAGAATTAGAAAAGAACATTTATAACCACTCTAATATAAATAAAAAGGAAATTAAATTACAAAAGAATTTTTTTAAAAAAAGAATAAAGGGTTAGTTTAGTCATTTAGGAATCTTATCCAAGGTTTAACAAATCTTGGATTAGTTATCCCTCTATGTTTAAGGGATAAGATAATACCACATATGATGGATAAGCAATCCATAGATTAAATTAAATGAAGTAACCAAGCAATGTATTAGTTGAATTAAATTTTAATCCATGGATTATTCTACTTAATACCGCCTACCAAACGGGTCCTTACAGTTTTAATAATTGGACTCAGACTTAAGTGTTGGAATTCAAAAAATAGTAAATGAAAAACTTAAGTTAATTAAAATTTATTAAAATACTTATATTTTATTTATAGATAATTATAGAATTTATATATATAACTTCTCGATTCAGTTTGGTTAAATTTGCGATTCATTATTAGTAAAATCAAAATCAAACTTAATAATATCAATTTTTTAAAATCAAACATAATCAAATCAAACTAAATATTACTTCTTTTTATCGAATTGATTGAAATTACAATTCCATTTAATTTTATAAACATAAGCATGAACCACCGAAGTTGGGGAAGAAGAATAAAGAGACACGAGCTTGTGTGACTAAAGTTACGAAATTTGTTTAGCTCATGATAGTTTTACATTTTTAAATATTTAGTAATTCCTTACTATAGATGTTGATAACACAGATATATATATAAAATTATAGTCATAATTATATGTCATTTATAAAATAGAATTATTATTTAAAAATGCGGATGTATTGCATCAAAAAAATAGTACATACAAAAAAAAGAGAGAAGATGTTGGTAACATAGGTATAACATAAATTTATAATTACAATTACATCTCAAGTCATTGATAAATAAATTTAAATACATTACAATCAAATAAATTATTACGTTAAACAAAAAAATATTTATAAAAAAGTACATATAAAAATTTAAGTTTATTATTGTTAAAATTGTAATCGAAAATGTTAAATTTTAAAGTTCATAGTGAGTTAGGAATGATTTTTTTTGTATGTTTTCTTAAAAAAGAGTTTCCATAAAAACAAAAATATTACAGAATTGTTTTACCAAAAAAAAAAAAAAAAAAAAAGGAGGAGAAAGAACCCTATAAAAATAAACAGCACCAAGATGCTTTTACTAGATTACCCTTGGTCTTATTGGCGACTCTCCAACTTTACCCCTATCTAGGGTTTTTTCTTCTCTCCCGACTAAGAGAGTTCTCCGCTGCGCTGCTTGCTGTTCACACTCTCTATCTCTTGGGAAATTTCGCGGGCGAGGAAAATGACGACTGTGGTTCCTACTTCTGAGGAAGATCCCGTCCTCTCCGTCGTCCGGTTTACGGCAGAGATGTCATGGGCGGACGCCGGCGCCGAGGTAATCTATAGCCAGTTTCTTTCACCTTTCTGTTATCGTATTTGTTGTTCACTGAAGTAGCACTGTTCTTATACATGAATTTACGATACGCTCTCAAAAGTTTGATATCTTCTTGTATATACTGTTCGAGTTTACTCTTAAAGAATATTGACTCGGCTTTTGTAGTTTTGTCAATCCGATGGATTGACTTTGGTATCAGTTTATTTAAGAAATAGAATGGAATGGACTAGAAAAGAGGTGAATGGATAGAGTATTCGTAGAGCAAAGCAGGAGTAATTTGGGGATGAAGTAGAAGTTCATCTATTATTCTCCCAACAAATTATGTGGATTGGATATATAGGACTCGTAAAATTTTATTGAGGAGTATACATGGATATAAAATTTGATTGTCCATATGCGGAACTTCTCAATCGACCAAACAGTATATGGAATGGCTGCAGAGGATGCATAAGAAATCATATATGCTCTGATTTATGATTAGGATGCCTAATGTCTAACTTTGTTTTATTAGAAAGAATATAAAGTTAGAATCTGTTTGATATATTGTTTATAATTTGTCTTTCGAGCTTTGCGCTAGTGTTGATAAATAAGATCTTAAAGAACACTTCTACCTCTCACTGAGAAAAATTAGAGGTTATTTTTGTTTGGGTCTGTGATGAATAGGTTCAAGAGATGAGAGAATTATGACTACCCACTAGAAAGACTAATCCGATTCATAAGAATGTACCAGAAAATACAACAATCGAGTTGGTGTATTGATCCAGATAGAGGGGCAAAAACATGAATTGAACTTGTAATATTTTATGGAGGTGTCCATCCCCCTCCCTCCCCCGCAAGAAACAAGAAAAATAAATCCCAAGGATATGTTATTTGTTTTAGTTTGATTTGTTGTCACTTATGAAATAACGGACTGCATAAATTTAGTGGTTTAGTTTCTTTGATTCCTTCCCCATTTGTGGATTACACCGGGCATGTTTTTGTTGTTTGTAGTTTCTTTGCATTCCAAACCTGCTCTTCTTCTAGGATTTATGCCAGTATACTTTTGCCAGATATTTTTGTCCCTATTAGAGATTCGATACAATGTAGATTTTGAACTGTTGTAGTGGCTCATGGTTGTCAAAGAAACTTCTTACTTGCTGAATATTAGGGGTTACCATATGTAATGTTACACCCCTCTTCATTTTGCCAGCAGTTTTGTGCTCTGCTGTTCTCCAATATCACATGCTTATCTTGAGTCTAAGCTCATGTTTTTCTTCCATCTCATTGGAGTTCTTCGAAAATCGTACAAGAGAAACCATACTTAAAAAAAGTCGCAATATGTCCTCTACTCTACTAAATATAGTTGGAAGACTCCTACGTAATTCAGCTCCCAGGGCTTTGGTCTAGTGGTAAAAGCACATACGTGATTTGTTGGTTAGGCGCGCATGCCAAGTGTTTGAATCTAGTCGCAAACAAAAGCATGGTACGTAAGTGGAGAAGAAACTTGCAAGACCTCTTTGAATGGAAAGACCGCTAGTCTTGCTGAATAACAATTACGTAAAGAGGAGTTATTTGTAAATGATACTCCCTCAGTTTCAAAAAAGAATGAACTATTTTCCTTTTTAGTCCGTTTAAAAAAGAATGACTCCTTTCCTTCTTTGCAACACTTTAATTTCAGCTTTCCACCTACTTTGCATGTTTAAGGCCACAAGATAAAAGGACATTTTGGTATATATGATATAGCTTTTATGTAGGACCACAAGATTGAAAAGTCAACCTCAATTTCTTAAACTCCGTCTCAAGTCAAATTAGACCACTCTATTTGAAACGGAGGGACTAGTGTTTAAAAAACCCAAAAGAAATCCTCAAAGTCCATCCAAAATCATTATAGCATCACGTGAAGCTACCTATGGCAACAACGACCCAAGCTGATGCCAAATGCAGAGTCATGGTTATGCACTTATGCTTTGTACAATCTCTGTTGATTGTAGTCAAACTACTGCTTATTTTGTTGGTGCATTGTGTTAAAATATCGGAGAGAAAGAAACATGGAAACTCATCTGTTTCAGTAAGTGCCATATGGAATACTATACAAACAGATTGGTGAAAGATTGTTTGATTGGACCTTTAGGTCGTTGTACAAGTTCTAAATTGGTGATCCATTTATAGACTGCAGAGCCTGAAGTTAATAGATTGTGTGTCGAGGCCCAGAAATGCATGATTGAAGGAAGGTGGTTGGATTTGGTTTCGCTTATGCTCGCTTCTGCAGATATAATATTTTCTAAAGCTTCTGAAAAAGGTAAAACTACATTTCTGCCATTCCAATGAACTGCTGATAATGATAGGTCCTGGCCTTTTCCATTCTGGGGGGCTTTTCTTTTTTCATCCATATAAAAGCAATTATTTGATTGTCTGAGCCAGTTGTTGTCAATTGTCGTCTTATGTTTCTTTTCCCAGTTTCTGTTTCTCCCTTCTTCTTTTTTGCTTTTGTGATTAACCGAATGTGCTTTTTTTCTGCTCAGATCTTGAGTGCGTTTTCACAATAATGTGCAACCTTGTCAAGAAGCCTGAGAGCTTGGACCAAGTACATGAGATGGCAGAGCTCATATCCGCTAAAATCATTCAACAACCCAATGATAAACCCGCATTGCGCTTGAAAATGTATCTCACTTTGTATTAATCACTTTGATTCCCTCAAATTTTTTCTGTGGTCTGATTACATTTTTTCTCATCTATTTTCAGCTTGTTCAATCTCTACAATCTGTTGGAGAACCCATACAGCCGTTTCTGCGTTTACTTGAAGTCCCTCAAGTTGGCCACTGCCGGGAAGGTTACTGAACACATTTTGTCGTCCATCAAAATGATGGATAACTTCTTGAAGGAGTGGAATCTTGGAGTCAAAGATCAGAGAGAGCTGTTTCTTGCAATCTCCAACATTTTAAAGGAAAGCAAAGGGTAAGATGGGAGTGACTTCTTTTTTGGACTATTTATGCTTATGATGGTGGCTTTTTCTCATACTCGTGCATATTTGCAGCTCTACAAAAGATTCTTTCATGTTTCTTACAAAGTATCTGGAAACCTTTTCGTCTGAAGATGCTTCTAATATGACTGAGGCTAAGGAAGAAGCTGCCAGTGCAATTGTCGATTTTGTCAGATCACCTGATATGTTTAAGGTATTTCTATATTAAAGTGCTCTCTCACTGCAAACAACTGGAGAAAAGGTTTTGACTTGCTCTTAAGTTACACAAACAACTCAGATAGACTTATCCAAAAATAAACACACAAAAGAAAAGCTGTCCACAGTAATTTAATCCATCAAGGCTCCTTAATGTGAATAGAAGTCTGACATCTGATCCTATTGTTTAGATCAGTGAAAGGCTTGTCAAATAACTGATCCGATAGTTATTTTAAAATCTCAATTTTCCAAGCTTTCTCGCTGATATTTGATGCAATGGGTGTTCTGTGGTATCACCACTCCACGCATCACAGCTAACCAGAGTGCTTGACAATATAAACCTGAATGATGTGACTAGTATATTACAATGTTAAATTTTTTTGACTTTTCTGGATGGAGCTGTTTGAATTTGCTATTGCTTGGCTGCCACTACTGTAGAGTAGACCACTATATGATCAGAATGAAGACCTATCAGAAAAGAATTGAAGTTTTTGTTCTTTTGCATTCTTGTGTTCCATAGTTGATTTGTGTCGTTCCAATATGGCAGTGTGACTTGCTAGATATGCCGGCTATAGTCCAGTTGGAGAAAGATGGTCAATATGGTCCAGTATATCAACTTCTGAAGATCTTTCTCACTCAGAGGCTGGATGCTTACTTGGAATTTGAGGCAGCAAATTCAGCATTATTAAAAACCTATGGTAATGTACTTACCTTTGTACTGATCAAGCCATCAATTTAGAAGGGGCTATGGCCTGAAACTTTTGATTGATGTCGTAGGACTTGTCCATGATGACTGTATATCAAAGATGAGGTTGATGTCGTTGGTAGATCTTGGCTTGAATGAATCTAGTCAAATTCCTTATTCTGTCATCAAACAGGCATTGCAGGTACACTTCTTGTATTATTTTGTTTGTTGATGTTTCTGCTCTGCATGTAGCTCATTTGGTCTTTTGCTCTTTTCAGATTGATGACATTGAGGTAGAATCGTGGGTTGTTAAGGCAATTACAGCTAAGTTACTTGATTGCAAGATTGATCAAATGAATCAAGTAGTAATAGTGAGGTGTGCTCTCTATAGTCAGCCTTCCTTTACTGTCTCTTCTGTCAGCTGGAGATTTCTTTTAATTTTCTTTCTTGTGATTAGTTGTTGCATTAATTGTTTGGTTGTCATTGTGTAGCCGATGTACGGAGCGTGTGTTTGGTGTGCATCAGTGGCAAGATCTCCGCACGAAACTAGTGACTTGGAGGGTAAATAATTAATTTTCTACCTAGCTCTAACAGTAATCAATCTGGTTTAGGCTGGGCTAATAGAGATGTTACATCCCCACCCTTCCCTCTCAGATGCGTCCAAAGCATGCTCCTATATTTCTTCTGCCCAAAATACGAACACAAATTTTCAGATGCTCATCATTTTCATTCTTATTTGCAATGGGTCGTATGCTTGTATGATTTTGAGTATTGTCTACTCTTTACAGGGCAACATTGCTGGTGTTATCAGCACAGTTCAAGCCAATAAGATTACAGAAGATAGCACACAGGCAGTGCAAGGTTTAGCAATCCGCTGAGTGTTCTTTGTGGAAATCTCTTTTTAATTTTAGAGATCGGATTTAATTGGGATATACTGTTCACATCTTTTTCAGCTTGAAATTTTGATCATCTTTTTTTTTTTGGGCAAAAATATACCATTTGTTAAATTACAGTAGCCATTTTTATTTTGTCCGTCGAGGTTTCGGGCTGTATTTCAATTTGACGACTGTCTTTGCTTTGTACTTTTAAGTTGACTCCAGTATTTGGAAATAGGTTATGTTGCCCCCCAAATTCACTTGTTAGGATATCATACCAGAAGGAATTCCTTGCGGGCTGGAACAATTCACTCTTAATGAATTCCAGTTCAGATCAGGTGTTATGATTCGACGCAAATGTCAACTTTTGGTGAGTCTTAAATTCGTTTCATCATTATCTTGCAACATCAATTGTGCAACTCATTACAATTTGTTGTTTGATATAAAAGCTGTATTCAAGTTGATGATAAATTTTGTTAATAGCGTCAATCTGATGCATAAAAGTGTGTTTTGCATGTGAAATTGTACATGTGGTCAAAAGTGACTGAGGTGGCGGGTTTGTGATTTAGTCAGTTGGTCAATTTAGGTATATTTACACAATCTTAAATGGTTTAAATATTTTTTAGGTCCTGTTTGGCCATGCGATTGGTATCATGACGAGAAATCGTAATATCTACAGTAAGTTGTAAAATTATTAGAATAATATCAATTTTTTATTTTTTAGTCAACATCATCCGTAACTATATTTTCATGCTCATAGACTATAAATATTACATGAGTCCTTTGGTAGCTATGACTACTTTCACTGCATCAATTTGATCTGCTTTGTTTTTCAAATAGATATACCTATAAATTTTAATAAATACAAAATGATTGAATTTATAAATTAGGTGTTGGAGTAAATGAAGAGGATAAATTTATTGCTCAACAATCTATTGGTGTGAGTTTAACTGACTATATGTTGGTGAGAATAATAAATTTTATGTCGGTGAGATTAATAAATTTTAAAAAGTAATGATGTGATTATAAATTTTATTTACATATAAAATAGTTAGTGGATATAAATGTGATTTTGTTTTAACAAAATATGAACTTGTGAACAATTTTTGTATTAAAAATATCTCAAATCATGATATGAAATTTTCATATCATGGATTTTGGAGAATATAAAATCACATATGAAATTGACATAATCACATGTCCAAACGTTGATTACGTATCATAATATGGTACCAGATAGCTAACACCTACTTTTAAGTTAAAGTGAAATCTATCTTTTATGTAAAATAATACTACAAGATAGTGATAATTTCGACAACCTTTAATTCCTGAATCTGCTATTGGTTGAACTGATTTTAGCCTTTTTCAGATTCCAATCCAACCGTCGGAAACTCCATAGGTAGTGGATGATGGGGTTTCCACTAAATAAAGTTAGGACAAAGGACATGTTTATGTTTATGTAGGACAAACAAAAAAGTAAAGAAAAAGGGTGTCTATTCATCTCTTTATCCCAAACTGAGGTAAACAACATCAAAATTAGAAAGGAAGGGGTAACTCAATCAATTCTTGTAAAAGATAAACAAAATCCAATATACTAATATTAAGCATGGAAAGAAAATGTTACAAGAAGATGCTCCTAATTGTACTAGTTGTCACCATAATAAAGGTGCAACAAGTAATTGGAGCATTAGAATGTAATGGGACAAAGAGCAACATAGCACCAGATGATGTTGATGAATTCTTGATGGAATCACATACAAGCACTATGATTCTTGCTGGTAATGCTAAAAAGGAGCGTCTATCTTTGAACGCGGCGGGGGATAGAGGAGAGATATGTAAGGAAAATATATACGGTAACTGCATCGATGATGAGAACGTTCACAAAACACGCTGCGTCCCTGGTGTTCGCTGCAAACGTGATGTAATATCCTCCTAAATATTTATGTACAAGTCTCAAACGGCATCGTCTGCTTTACTTCATCTACTCTTGTTTTTACATTTTGTATTTATTGTTGTTTCTTAACAACCAAGTGTTTTGACTTTTTACACTAGTAAATTCAAAGTGTTTTGTTTCTATCATTAGTGTTACTACTATTACTTTGGTTGAAATAACAAAATCCTGAATTTGTATCAGCAACAAATCGTTTCTTAATGTCTCTGTTTCACATTTCTGGTATAAGCTAGTTCAAAGAGTAACGATTTTTGTTTTTCTCATTTTTTAAAATTTTGTCAAACCAGAGTACCATCTGAAACTTTAATGGCGTTATCTTACCAGGTATAGTTATATATATATATTAGTCTCTCTATTTAAAAAAAAAAAATGATTTAATTTTCTTTTTAGTTTGTTTAAAAAAGATAATTATTTTTATTTTTTGATAATATTTTAACTTTAACTTTTTACGTGACATGTTTAAGATTATAAGATTAAAGGACATTTTGATACATTTAACATAACTTTAATTTAGAACCATAAAATTAAAAAATTTCTTTCTATATATATATATTAGTCTCTTTGTTTAAAAAAAAATGATTCAATTTTCTTTTTAATTTGTTTAAAAAAGATGATTCATTTTATTTTTTGATAACATTTTAACTTTAACTTTTTCAGTGACATGTTTAACATCACAAGATTAAAGGATATTTTGGTACATCTAACATAACTTTAATTTAGAACCATAAAATTAAAAAAATTTCTTTCTTTTCTTAAACTCCGTTCTAAATCTGAATCAAATTTAGTTTTTTTTTTTTTAAACGGTGGAGAGAGTATATAATTTTTTTTTTTAAAGTTGTGTAAGACGTTCGACTATTCCAAGTGCAATGAAGCCAAAAGTTAAACCAATTATTTTCGCATCTTTAATTTCTTTGACTAGGTCAACTCTTGGATATCACTGATTTTTCAGTCCTAAAATCAGTTAAACCATTTAATTAAGATTAATACTTACCAGCTAGGTGGAGTTTGTACGTTCAAATAGGCTTACTTGGGTTTGATTTCCCACACTGGCATTATAGCAGTTACTACTCAAATTTTATTTTCCATAAAGTTTGCACCTCAAGCTTTGTAGTAAGTAATTAAGTGATATTATTTGAATTTTTTAAAAATTAAATGTAGTGATGAATGATTCCAAGACATTTTAAAAAATTTCAAAAGTTGATCCAAATCCAAGCGTCTGCACTATTAAGCAGACGCCATCAACGGTTGAGATCCAATCCACCAAACATACATATATAGCTGGGTGTAGTATGTTTCCATTAAATGAAGGTAGGACATAGATATATAGGAGTGAGTGAAGTGTGTCCATTCATTTCTTATCCCAGCTACCATTAAATATGTATCATCTATTTTAAACAACATCAAAGTGAGAAGAAAGGATTAAAATCAATGAGGATGACGATGATGATGCTCCTTGTGTTACTTGTAACCGTGATAAAGGTGGAATCGGTATCAGAATGTAACGGGACAAGCAGCAGCATAGATGCTTGTCTTCGGGACGACGATGAATTGTTGATGGAATCAGAAACAAGTAGTAGGATTCTTCTTGCTGCAGGTGGTAATGCTAGATCAGGAAGATTAAATTACAAGGCCACAGGGAAACCAGAGATATGTAATGAACAAATAGTTGGTAATTGCATCAATAATAAGAACGTTAAGGCAACACACTGCAACTTTGGTACCCGCTGCAAACGTGATGTAATATCCTCCTAAATATTTTATTTTATGTACAACTCTCCAAGGGTGTCGTTCGCTTTATTTATTTGAACCAATAACATGATCTACTCTTGTTCAAGAAACGAACTACTTGTTTTTTTTTTACATTTTGTATGTATTTATTTATTGTCTCTTTAAGAACTAAATGGCTTGATTTTTTATCGTAAATTTTAGGTGTTTTCGTTTGAACAGTATGCTTTATTATGTCTTCAAAGTATTACTATGATTTTCGTTAGAAATAACAAAATCCTGAGTTCACCTATACGCAATTACTAAGATTATTTCCACTTATTTGTACACGATTCAAAACATGAGCAACAAGTCGTTTCTTAATGTTCCGTTTCACGTTTCTGGTATATGCTAGCTTAGGGAGGAACGTCTTTTATTTTACTCATTCTTCCAAAATTTTTGTCTGAGTCAAACCTCATTTGTTTTCGTTAAGGTTTAAATATTTAAATTTGAATAATTAATATGTTGTCTTCAGATCTGAAACTTTAAGTAGGCGTTTGGCAATGTGATAATCATATCACGATATGATATCGTGAGATGGAATACGCGTTCAACATGTCGCTGATTCCATATCATAACTTCATGCGATGTGATATCCTATTCTCCAAATATATGATATGAAAATTACATGGTCATTTCATATCATGATTTGAGACATTTTAATACAAAAATTAATCTACAAGTTTATATTTTGTTAAAACAATCTTACATTTATATCTACTAACCATTTATTTCATACTTTGTAGGTAAAATTTATAATAACATCATTACTTTTTAAAATTTATTATTCTCACCAATATATAATCACTTTAACTCATACCAACCGATTGTTAAAGTGATGAAGTATTTATGGTCTATAAATATGAAAATATAGTTGCAAATAATATTGACCAACAAATGGATCAAAATAACAATGTTGGTTCGTCTTCTCAATCACATGATTGAGAAATGCAAGTTCAACGTAGGAAATTGTTTGTACTACGTGGGAGGATTATATTAAAAACCAATACACTATAATTTATGTTTAATTTTTTTTAATTAAATTAAAGCTAGATGAAATAATTACTAAACTCGAAAATAAATACCTTTATATTAATTTATTATGTAATTTTATAATTTTTTATTTGATAAGATTAAATAAAAACAATTGTGAAAATGATTACAATTTGTTGTGTGATGTAAAAACAGCATTCAAGTTGGTCATAAATTTTGGTAAGAGCGTCGATCTGAGATCCATGGGCAAACAAGCAGGTCCAATGTTATTACTGTGGCGGGTTTGTGATTTATTGTCAGTAGGTCAATCTGCACGCATAGAAGTGTTTTTTGTATGTGAAATTGTAGATGTGGTCAAAAGTGTATATATATATATATATTTTGTAATGATTTGTGGATCCACCTTTGATGAACACATTGTACCCTCTGGAGATGGAAATCCAACCGTCTACACTTTTAAGACGAGTAGTTGAGGTTGAGCATAGGGTGGGCATAAACAATCGAAAAATTAAAATATCAAATTGAACTGAATTTTTTTAGAATTTTGGTTTGGATATTTTGATTTTCGATTTGATATTCGATTTACTTTTTTGTATTTTTTGATACGTATTATTTTGATTTTCGATATTTCGATTTAAATCAAAATATTATATTATAATTTATATTATATTAATTAATAATTACTAATGTTAAATAATCTTTAAAAAAAAAAAGAATGTAAAACCCTATGTAATGTCCCTATTCCTAATTTATTTTTAATCTTCATCTTGCAGTCTCCTCTTCCTCTTGCAGGAGCAACTCTTCCTCTTCCTCTTTCAGGCTGCAGCAGCCGCCGCCAGTAGCAGCCCAGCAACAGTAGCCGCTTGCAGCGACTTCAAGTCTTCAACCGTCGACCGGGGTACGTCGGCCAGCCCAGTCAGGTATTCAGTACACAATTAATAAAAATCGAAATAAAAAATCCGCATTGAATCAAAATATTTCGGTTCGATATTCGGTACACAATTTACAAGAACCGAAAATTGAAAAAACCAAAAAAAAAGCTCGAAACCAAATCGAAATACCGAAATGTTCATCCCTAGTTGAGCATTGTGACATTAGGTCTTAGGGCTAACTCGCACATCAAAAGCTAGTTAAAGGGAAGAGGATTGTCCAAACCTTATAAGGAGTTCAACGATCTCATTAATCGCCGACGTAGGACTTTTGTTATTCTTTGACAAGCATACATGGCTGGTGGACAAACAAAGACTAGACTATATATCAAGTCAATTAAAGAAAAAAAAAAGGTGTCCATTCATATCTTATCCCAGTGTGAGCATGAACTGTAAATTTAAACAACATCAAAGTGAGAAAGGCATAGGTAACTCAATCAATTCTTGTAAAAGATAAACAAAATCCAATATACTAATATTAAGCATGGAAAGAAAATGTTACAAGAAGATGCTCCTAATTGTACTAGTTGTCACCATAATAAAGGTGCAACAAGTAACTGAAGCATTAGATGATGTTGATGAATTCTTGATGGAATCACAAACAAGCACTATGATTCTTGCTGGTAATGCTAGAGACCAACATCTATCTTTCGACGCGACGGGGAGTAAAGGAGAGATATGTAAGGAAAATATTAAAGGTAATTGCATCGATAATGAGAACCTTAACGCACAACACTGCACCTATGGTAGCCGTTGCAAACATGATGTAATATCCTCGTAAATATATGGTCTCCAAAAGCCTGTTTAATTTGCTTTACTAGCTTGAACCAATTAATAATATCTTCTCTTGTCTTGTTAAAGAAATGAACTTCTTGTATGTATTTGTTGTGTGTCGTGAGTACTAAATGCTTATCAAATTGATGATGGTGTCTTATTTGACTCCAATTCAATCACAATTGGTCTCAAAACTCTAATATATCACTATGATTTTGGTTGAAATAACAAAATCGTGAAAAGGTATTAACAATTACTAAGATTATATTTGTACACGATTGAAAACATGAGCAACAAAGTGCTAAAATAAATCGTTTCTTGATGTCTATTTCACGTTTCTGGTCTAAGCTAGCTCAAAGAGGAATGACTTTTAATTTACTCATGTTCGATAATTTTGTCAAGCCCGACCTCATTTAATTGCATTAAGATTTAAATATCTAAATTTAAATATACATCTGAATGATTACTATATTGTCTCTATATCTGAAACATTAAATGATTAATGTTGTTATCTTACCAAGTATAGTATGAGTTAAGTTTTTTAAAAAAAGGTATATATTCAAACAGGTCCGGAAGTTGTGTAAGAAGTTCGACTATTGCCCAAGTGCATTGAAGCCAAAAGTTTGAAAGGTCGATTGTCAATTTGTCATAATTAGTGTGTTTGAGAAAAAATCTAATGAAATTCAGTTCAAACTTACTGAATTTGCTTTAAATCGCGTCAAACGATACTGAAGATTACCATTGAAGCAGGGAGGATTGTCCACTTTTATTAAAAGTATATTTTTATTTTTAGTTGTTACTATTAGCATATCAAGGAAAAAAATTATTTTTCCCTCATGTGTTACTGTTAGAGCGATCAATATGAGCTTATCCCACGAGGCCAGCCCAACCCAACCCTCAAAATAAGTGGGGTTGGGGTTTTTTTTGGCCATTTAGAAAAGAGACTTTTTAGCACAACCCTTGGCCCGGTCCAACCTGCAAGCCGTGAGCTATTAATTTTTAAAAATATTCTTAATAGTGTTTTATTTATAAATATCTTTATAAATAAAAAATCAAGTCTTTTGCAGTATCATCTTGTATGATTAATTGTAGATGAAGATGAACTTCTCAAGAAAACAATATCACACGTTGATTGAAATGTGATCTATGGTGGAAGCGGAAGTAGAGTCGTAAAATTTTAATTTGTGGGTCATGTAATATTTTGCAATTTAGATTTGTTAAGTATTTAGCTTGCCTTGTGTTGCTAGAAATCTTTTAAATCAGGTAGTTTTTTTGTGAGAGAATGGTGGAATGATCAACATATATCCGCTAAATCTTATTGGCTACTATGTATTTTTGTAAGTATTCTCCGAAGTGTGATTCATAAATGTACTTTTGTAAGTATTCACCGAAGTGTGTGATTTATAAGAGATTTGACATTATTTATTTTTTGGTTGAAGGGCTAACCCATGGCCTGGTTAGGGCTAGATTGTACTGCTATTTTACAGGCTCTTTAATTAAAAGGGTCAATCCGTCTCAACCCTTATAACTCTCTCTAGCCCGTTAGAATTGAATTAGGTTGGGTGGGCCAGCCCATTTTATCGGCTCTAGTTACGGTCAACTATAATAATTTATTCGCAAACTAAAGGTAAAAGATGAGGCAAAATATAGTAAAAGTGAATGGGGGAGTAGTTGCTTTTGTGTCACCAAGTAGCATCGCCAGAAAAAGGAAGACCAAAACATTCATATTCAATGCTGTAAGAATAGAGAGTGTGAGAAAGGACACACAATGCAATAAACATGAAAGTTGGTGAGTGATGGCTTTCTATGCCTTTGAAAATATCTTTCATCTTTGAAATTATTTGCTTCATATCTGATTTTACCCATATAATACCAAGTAATATTTTTAACACTGTTTCCAAATATATAAATTTTATTCAACAAACTTAGAGCATCAAATGTCTGAAATCACAATTTTAATCTCAAAATTTTAACCATTTCACAAGTATTTAACAGACGAAGTGTTAAAAACTAATTTGATAACAAAAAATAATAATCAAAGAGAACTTATTACAGCATCTGAAATTATTTACTGATCATGAAAAACACTAGCTATGACTAAAGAAGAAGACTGGGTCAACTTTGGCATATGAACCACAGATAAAAGAAGAGGAAATGCCTTGAGAGTCACACTCAAGTCTTGCCAATGGTTGTGTATAATTAATTGTTCCTTGGAACAGCTAATATCTCCTTACACCAACTCCCCATGGCAACCATCACTTTACTTTTCTTTCTCTTCTTACAACTCATAACCGCCACTATTGCTACCACGTCGCCACCGTATAACGCCACAGTCTTCGTCTTGCTTAACTGTGGCGCACAATCAGCCATCACCGATGATACTGGCCGTCGATGGGATACTGATACTCACTTTCCAAATTTCTTACCTTCCGACTTTTCAAGCATATCCACAACAGCCACAGCTCTTGAACAAGATCCTTCTGTCAATAGAATTCCTTATACGACTGGTATTCGTATTATGAGATCTCAATTCACCTATACTTTCCGTGTTACCCCTGGCACAATATTCCTCCGTCTCTATTTCTACCCTGCCAATTACTCCGGTTTTAACAAAGCTGATTCTTTTTTCTCCGTCACAGCTAATAATTTAACCCTCTTGAGTAACTTCAGTGCTTTCTTCACAGTCTCTGCAAGTAGTACTAAAGCTGTTCAAAAAGAATATGTCATCAATGTTGATGAAACACAGATGCTCAAATTAACCTTTTCTCCTTCACCAAACTCTTATGCTTTTGTTAATGGGATTGAGATACTTTCTATGCCAACTGATCTTTACATCCATGGAGACGTCAAATTGACTGGGAATACTATTCCATATAACATCAATAATAGCACTGCTCTTGAAACATTGTACAGGCTGAACGTGGGAGGCAATTTAGTTGAAAGCACAGAGGATACAGGGATGTATCGTGTATGGGATTCAGATAATGCATTTGTTGTTGGATTAGGCTATCAAACTCCTCATTTTCCTGATGCCAACATCACTTACACTTCTGAAACCCCGAATTATACTGCGCCAACCATAGTTTACACAACCTCGAGGATTATGGACAATTACAGCTCGGGACTGTATTGGGAATTCCCTCTAAACTCTGGTTTCTTGTATCTTTTCAGGCTCCATTTTTGTGAGATTCAGCCGGAAGTTAAAGAAATAAACGATAGAAGTTTCTCCATTTCTATCGGAAACCAAACAGCCCAGCGAGAGGCTGATGTAATACAATGGAGTGAAGGCTGGAGAATCCCTGTGTACAAAGACTATGTGGTTAGAAACCTAGATGGTGCGCAAAACCTGACGCTTAATTTGAGTCCTAACCCAGATTCTGCATATCAAAATGCTATCTTAAATGGATTAGAAATTTTCAAGTTGAACGACTCCAATGGAAACCTCTCCGTGCCGAATCCTGAAGTTTTCTTTCCGAATAATTCACCACCAAACAACAATAAGAAAAAGAAATCATCACACATCATTGCTGTTATCACTGCAGTGGCTGTTATTAGCGGAATTGCTCTGTTTTCAATTCTCTGTTTCTTGATTTTCCGGCGGTGGAGAAGGGGAAAAGATCTTCATACAAGCGTTACAAAGTCATCATGGATCCCTTTGTCAATTACATCGGACTCAACCCAAAGGACAGGCGGCTCACGCTCATCATCACTACCATCCGATCTGTGCCGACACTTTTTACTAGAAGAGATAAAAACTGCAACAGGCAATTTTGATGAAAAATTTGTGATTGGTTATGGAGGTTTTGGTAATGTGTACAAAGGGTACATAGACAACGGTGCAACCATAGTTGCAGTCAAGAGGTTGAATCCTTCATCAAAGCAAGGAGTCCGCGAGTTCGAAACAGAGATTCACATGCTGTCAAAGCTAAGGCATGTGCATCTGGTGTCCTTAATTGGTTATTGTGATGATAAGAATGAGATGATCTTGGTTTATGATTACATGGCTAATGGAACTCTTCGTGATCACTTGTACAAAACTGATAATGCTCCACTTCCATGGAAGAAACGCCTCGAGATTTGCATTGGCGCAGCAAAAGGATTGCATTATCTCCATACAGGTATACGGTTAATCTCACTCTGATATCACGTTGAAGTGTGTATAGAATAAATTTTTAGTAATTTACTGATAGAAAAAGATAAAGATTAATTATTTAAACATAATAATTGTTAACTATAGTAGATATGATGGTTAAATTTAATTTCCCAGGTAAAAAGGATATCATCATTCATCGAGATGTGAAGTCAACCAACATTTTATTGGATGATAAATGGGTTGCTAAGGTTTCAGATTTTGGGTTATCCAAAATCGGTCCACTTAGTGGATCAGGAAAAACTCATGTTAGCACTGTTGTGAAAGGAAGCTTTGGATATCTAGATCCTGAATACTATAAGCGACAACAGTTGACAGAAAAATCTGATGTGTATTCTTTTGGGGTAGTGCTATTCGAAGTGTTGTGTGCTAGACCAGCATTAATTCCTAACATGCCGAAAGGGCAAGTGAATTTGGCTGATTGGGCTTGTAGGAGCTGTAAAAAAGGAAATCTTCAACAAATAATTGATCCAAATTTGGAAGGACAAATCGCGCCAGAGTGCTTAAACAAGTTTGCAGAAGCAGCATACAATTGCTTGAAGGATCAAGGAGTCCAAAGGCCATCAATGAATGACGTTGTTTGGAATTTGGAATTTATATTAAAGCTTCAAGAAGCAGCTGATAATAGAGGTCACAAAATGGAATTGAACAGTTATCCGACTAGCCCGTCTTTCCCATTGATTATGAATGATCATACCAATATATCTACAGATGAAGGATTCGAGGAATTTTCAGGTTCAAATGAAGTTGGAGAAAAATACACAAGCAGTGCTTCATCCATGACCACAACTAGTGATGACAAATTGAAGAGTGAAACCATTTTCTCTGAGATTTTGAATCCATCGGGACGATGAGATTGTTACAACTAGTATGATAAATATTACATATTAGTTCTTCTCTGTTTCCTTTTTCGTCTGTTGAATTTATGTCCTTATTATATGTGGATGATGAACTGAAGCCATTATTCAGAAGTATATAAGCTATAAAATACTTTCATTATATTTTGTTGAGTGAACTTTGCTTCCTCTTTTTGTTTGTTTTGAATCTTTTGCTTTTTTATTTCCCATTTGATATCTCGTATCTATACTAAAACTCATTAGGAAGAAAACGAAGATCTCTTCATACTAAAAGCATAAACCTGAGATCTCTAATTATTTGTTTACTTACCTGAAATACACGACTCTCATTTGATGTGTCATCGTCACTCATATGCAATAATATTCAAATGGAGGGATCCACAACATTTTCGAAGAACTATTAAACGGGAAAAAGTTGATCTCGTAAGAGAAAATACCTCTTATATCATTAGTTAATAAACATGCAAAAGTATATACATTTTTTTTTCCTTTTCCTTTTACTTTTTCTTTTTTTATTGTTGAAAAGTCAGTTCAAAATTTAACAAAAAATCATCCAAAAAGTCGAAAGAAAATAATTGAATAACTTTCCAATCACGTAAGTCTTTAGTCTATATGGCCAAGAGGAATTATTGAGCGGAACATAACAAAGACTTGCGTTTAAGAAAAGTCTTTTGGTATGGCCTACAAGAAAAGATAGACACCCCAATTAACAATTTTTTATATTTTTATTATTTATTTCTATTGTTTTTTATCTTTTTCCTTTTTGTATCCTCCTGGTTACATATATGGTTCCCATTTCTAGTGCAATATTTGCACATTTAATTTCTCAGTCATTGTTTGACTAGGTTAACTCTTGAAGTACTTAATTGATTTTTGAGTGGTAGTTGAAAAATAATATCACTTAAACAGTCTACAATAATTAACACAACCTCCATATGAGCAATTATGAACTTGTCACCGCAATTCCACAAATGTCTCGACTGATATGTTTTTGTTTGAATTTACTTCCTCCATCCGAAACTGTTTGTCATATTGCGCTTATCAAAAGTCAATTTAATTAATTTTTAAAGATTAATTAGATCACATTAATTCGATATTTTAAACAAAAAAATTAGATATTTTAAAACTAAATGAAAAGTACTATAAATTACAATTTTTTGCATATTAATATGATGAAAAAATATATCTTAAAATGTTAGTCAAAATTTTTATAATTTGACTCTAAAAATAGGAACCATGACAAACAATTCCAGACGAAGGGAATATATATATATATATATATATATATATATATATATATATCGATATGTTGTAGCGAATAATATTCAGAAGTATAAAATACTTTCACCATTTTTTTCTTGGATAGATTAGTGAAATTCCATTGATATGGCCCTACGAAGAAGATTTTTAAGCTGAAGAAAACAAATTAATCACATCAAGAAAAAGATCTTTCATATTTCACTTGTCCTCAACAAAGCTAAAACACAAAGACTCGGACTAGTTGTCTTGATAATAATAATTTTTTTAAAAAGTTAGGATTCTTTTAATGTGTTATCATCACATACAAAATAATATAAATATGATCGAGAAAAGACATAAAATTATCATTAAAGTTATTTTAAATTTTTAAAGAGATATCTTAATTTTGCTTGTGTCTTATTACCCTATTAAACAACTTAAAAATAGAATGTATATCCCATTATTCACTCAATACCACTTGTACAAAAATATTTATATGTTACGCACTAATAATTACTTGCCACGTGTTAAAAATAATTTTAAATTATTTTTATCTAATTTCTCTGTATTTCTTTTTTTTTATTTTTTCCTTTTTTCTCTTTCTTTTTCACCTCAACTATGTGCTTTATTTTTTCTCTTTCTTCTTCACCTCAAGTTCTTTCCCAATCTCTTTTTGCTGCGAGAATCTTCAAATTTACTGTGCTGAGCCGCTCAGCCGCTGTGCAGATTTCGCGACAGCACTATTAATTTTTAATCAAATTACTATTAATTTATTTATTTATGAAAATAAATATTATTAAATAATTAAAATTTAAATATTCAAATATTACTAAATCAAAATCTGATATTTAAATCACCATCTTCTTTAATTGAATTTTTCATAGTTTAACTATTCCCAGATTTCAATCTTGATTTGTAAGAGAAAAAAATCACTAAACTAATTTGTTTTTTTTTTAAAAAAAGAAACTCAATATCATTAGTTTTAAAAAAAAACGCCAGAAAGGAAAAAGAAATGAATGCTCAAGAAATATGGGTAAGATGATGATGGTAGGAAAGATGAGAAAACAAATTTGAAAAATTAAAAACTATTTTTAATAAAGTTAAAAAATAATAGTTAATACATGAGTTTTTATATTTTTTCGCAATAAGACATATTAGAGGTGCCAAATGACAATTTTACATTGGTATGAAGCTGTATCAGCCGTGCTTCACGTGTCCATATGCTGTGAATTTTTTAACTTGATCAGTTTTAATTCATTTATAATACAAGTTTAATACATATTACAAAGAATAATTTATTATAAACATATAATACAAGTTTTAATGATAAATGATACATTTTTCACACATTTTAATACATTTATAATAATATGTGTCAATTTTTACCAAACAAACATAATCTATTTTAAAAAAAAGTAATTATAATTCATATAATATTGCATACATAATTCACTTTTAATTCATATTACAGATTTTACATAATATTGCTATAAATAGTAATAAATAAAAAAATATCGCTAAAATCAGTAATTATTTTTTAAAATGTACAAATTTATGTAATTTTTCCTTTATTTATTTATTTAAAGAGCAAACCGTACAATGTATTTTGGGCCGTCTTTTGATACTCAAGTTCATGGGCTACATCCAAAATTAGCCCAAGAAAATAAATAACGTCTCAGCCCAATAAATTCGATCCCACAGTGCAGTCAATATTTCCTTTTAGTTCCATCAAAGAAAACTAGACACTGAAGAGAGTTCAAAAATCTTTTAGAAGAGAAAAAGATGAGCGGCGTAAGGAAAGGGCCGCCGAAGCATCAGAACAAAGTCGCCTGGAAACCTAACGCCGGTATCAAAATCAATGAAACGGTACGTCTACTTTCATTCTCCGGCGACCAACCGCTATTTTTGTGGTCTGAACGAATTGATTGTTGGTGTTGCTTTTATTTGCAGGAAGTGGGTGGAAAATTTAGGCCTCTCTCAGAAATAACAGGAGTATGTCTTCGTTGTAGAGATCAAATTGATTGGAAGCGCAAGTATGGAAAATACAAAGCCATTACTGAACCTGCTAAGTGGTAAACTTCTACTTCTCTATTTTTGGTTGAATTGGTGGTTATCAACATTTTTATCAGTTTGTTTTAAGGATAATCTGTAGAAGATAAAAATGTTCGAGGTTAGCGAAACGCATATATAGCTGGTTAAAATTTCTACAGTACATAGTTATACTATCTTCATTGAAATTAGTGAACCACGGTACACTGACAAATGCTCCTGTTTTTTTTTCCCTCATAATTCTGATAGTCAGAAGTGTTCGAAAAGAAACGTGCGTCAAGCTTACCACAATCTCTGCAATGGTTAGTTTTGACTTCTTTTGCATATGATTTATTTTATTTTATATGTATTTGTTACAGTATAGTGAAATAATATGATATGAACTTAAATGGTGAAATGAGGATTCATATAGCCGCCCCCAACTTATTTTGGGATTGAGGCGAAGTTGTTTTTGTTACAACATGATGAAATCCCTCAATGCCTTGTTGAAATCTGTGTAGTTTTGGTTTAATGTTTTTGCATTTATTTGTAAAATCACAGGCTGTGCAAAGGAGCATAAAGTATGTGCCAAGTGTTCATGTCGTGTTGGTCAAGTGGTTGGAAGGTTTAAAGATTCTTCCTTTTCCCCCTTCCCTTCTCGATTTATTAAATCTCTATTTTTGCTAAAAATTAAATGATGAAAATTGTTTGTGGAAGACATCTCATGTGCTTTATTTTATGTTTTCTCATAGAGATGTTTCAGAAGTAGAGGCTGAGAAAAAAGCTCTTGAGGAGGTTTGTTCTCATAGTCTTATTGTTAGCTTTTCTGTCATCTATATGATCAGCGGGTCATTTGTCAACCTATGAATCTAATGTGCTATTGTTGGTTACAGGCTATCAAGAATGCTCGAGAACGGGATAGGCGGTCACTTCTACGAGCTGTAAGAGAATTTTCTGCTGAATTAACTTTATGATAAATGTTGTATGGGAAGCCTGTCTTGTCCTTGTTCCCAGCTAGCCCCCAACCCCAATCTCAACCCGCAATGGCAATTACTATTCAATAAGAAAATATTTATGATTAGATAGAAAAACCAAAATTCATGCTCTGTGTGTTAGACAAACAATTATCAGTTGTTCTAGTTACTACACTAGCTCAGTTGTCTGTTTTTCTTTTTTCTTAATAACAATGGTGCTTGAGCAACTTGTGTGCACATGGGCTATCATTAGTTTGGTACATTCTACATATGTTTAGTTCAACACCACAAGATCCTCCTTTCTTATACTCCGTACCAAGTCAAAACCAGTTAAACAAACTGAAAGGAGAAGGTGAAATACAACTTTAACATGTAATCCTCACAAATGCCCTTCTCTCAAATATTTTATGTCAGATGAAAGACAACTTTAACATGTTAATTGTGCGTAACCTTGTTCTTGCAAATACAAATGATGTAGGTGACAGTTAATGGTCATTTTCATTCTTATCTCTTTTGGATCTACCCGATTCTCTTCTATTTGTTTCTCCTGGAGTGGATTGAAAATAGTTGGAGGAGTGTTAGTGCATTTATAGTCTGTACGCATAAGCATATTTTTGTTCTCTGGATGTTAGATTGCCTGCTTATGTGTATATATGGAGTAGTAGTTATGCTTGAAATTGGTTTTTAAAGCTGAACACAATGTTTTCTGATTAAGTAAGATGTTCTCTTAGCATCAAGAAGATGCAAAAAGTAAAAATGATGGGATGTTAGCTCCTAATACACAGCATTTTTATACTACACACTGGAATCTAACTGAAAAATGAAAAATGGTAGTTTAGCCAGGCACAGTTAGCCAATGAAGTCTAGAAAGAGAATAACATAATTTCAATAGAGATTACTCCAACTAAAAAGTATCAGCAGACATCTAGCTTTCAAGGGTATATAGGAGCTGAAATACCATCAAAACATCTGAAGTTCCTGTAAAAATACACCAGAATATGCTAGCTGGGAGAATTGTCCTGATGCTCTTGATGGCCCTTTTGACTGTCCAAAAGCGCTAATATTCAACTGCTTCCTTGATACTCTGAGGTAGTATCCAACTGATCCCAATAATTGAAGAGAACATGCGGCAGACACCAGTAGTCACTGTGCAGAATGTTTTCCTGCTGGCTACTTTTAATTGCATAATACCCATTAAAGAGTACGTCTGCATGAGCCATGAAATGGATTTTGAGAAGTGAATTCTATATGTAACGATTGGTTGGTTCGATGAATGGTAGAGGGACAGTTGATTTACTTTTCACGTACTCATGTTTATTTACTATCTAATTGTACCATTTGATAGTATAAGCCCACATGACATCCTCCTCTTTTTTTTCTTTTTTCTTTTTAAAGTTCTCATCTTCTTTATGTATTACCAAGGTTGTAAATACTCATTCATTTCCCCTTTACCATTTGTGATTTCTACTGTGCTATAAAAGTATCTTGCTTTGCTGGAGTTCCATCACATTGGCGTCTGTTGCCTTACTATGTTGCTTTCAGGATGTTTCTGAGATTCTTAGCGTGCATCTTATGTCTATGCAACAGATGAACAAAGGGAAGTCACAGAGTTCAGAGAAAAACCTAAGTCAAGATGACATGAAAGTTGGTGAACTGAATACAGCATCATCACTTGAGGAATATGCTAAGGTAAACCGTGATGATGACGAAGATGGTGAACTGAATACAGCATCATCACTTGAGGAATATGCCAAGGTAAACCGCGATGATGACGAAGATGATGATGATGAAGAAGATGAAGGTCAAGTTATTTGAGATGCACAATTTGGAGAATAACCATATGGCCCTTTATAGATCTCCCTTCATGGTCCATAGTTTGATGCACACTAGCTCATTTGTATTGGCAGCTTTGGAGAAAAGTAATTTATTGGGCAAAATTGATACAGGCTGTTTGGTTTGCCTCCCCTTCTACAGTAAAGGACTAAGAGTGAGATCAACACACTATTCCATTCCTTTTCCATTTCATATTTTCCTAGCTAGTGAAGAGTTCTGAGAGTGTAATATAGAGTAAGATAGATTCTTAAGCCATTTTTTAATGTAATTCAGCTAAAAAGACAGCCTGCTAGTTGCTTCATAATGTGATGTAGGAGCATTGATGTTTTGTTGGTCAATTTACTCAAATAGTAACTGGTCTTTGGTTTTTTGGAACTTTATGGCCCATCAAATTATCTCAAGAATAAATTGGCTGGCTGGGCGTTTGCAACTCCAATATTTGTGCAATGCAGGCATACCTTTACATTGATTTGAATATTCTCTATTCAGTTTTCTGATGGTAATATAAACTAAGTGTGCACCTATGTTAAAAGCGATTGAAATATGCCCAAGAATCATGATGTCCAAAATGTTTTACCAGTGGTCTACTGGTAACAAGATCTGCAGACAATTAAGAGTGTTTAACTTGGGAAGTTTTCATGATCAGTTAATGAGACTGTTAGTTATCATTCTTTTGGCTCATGGAACTCCTTGTGTCCACTTAAACAAAACAGGTGATGCTCCTCTTTGATGGAATAAAATGTCATGGCAACTACAATCTATTTGCATTACTAACTAAAATATGTAAATTCCTAGTTGAAATTACATGGATTGACATGCAGACCTAGTACAATCGGGCAATTCTGGACACAGACAAAATATAAAAAGGAGGGATGTAAATTTTTGGAAAGAAATCAAATCAACGAATTTAGAGGCTTGAAAACCGAAGTTGATCAAGAATTTATCTATTCTTGTATGAATGAATATTACATTTTACATTTATTATCTAGCAAAAATTATTCAAGGGTCCTCCTTGTCATGACTCACTACAACCAATGAATGTGGCATTTATCTGGCAAAAATCATTTAAGAATATTGTAAGAAATCCCTAAGAAAAATTAATTGTATTTTGGCCAGGTACTTGGATTCCAAGTCAACTCATATAACAGTCATAGTGTCATTTGTATACAGACAGCTAATCAGCCGCGGTCTTGTTATCTCCAGCTCTCAAATACTGTATGTCAGTAGTATAAAAATCCTACCGCAAGAGTCGTCTGGCAGCTAGCTTTCATCAATCTATTCGTTTACTGCACACAAGCGCTCTGCCAACAAAAAAATCAAGTTTCAGGAAAAATTATTAAAGAAACTTTCATATCTTCATGTTAGGAAAATAGTGAAAGTAGTAGCGTATTCCATCTAAGTTACTTCCTTAACCTGAAAGCATGACACTTAACAACAGAGCTCTTTCTCTTTTTTAATTGGAAATCATATTGTCATAAACCGAGCATCAGTAGAAGTTACTTTTTTACTAGAATCAAGAACTAGACCAGTGGAGCTTATCTCCTTTACGAATATGCTGAAGTTATTTGTCACAAATTGAGTACCAAATGGATTTTATTGTTTGCTATGTCCGATTCAGGCAAAACAGCTTGCATCAAGCGAAGTCTAATAGGGCAGACATACACCTCTTTGTAACTAACCAGATTTATAAAAACAGAATCTGTAAGTAAACAGATTGGTCACTGCTTCTGATAAAACTCGCAACGAAATATTAAGAACAGGAAAGCCTCACTTTTATAGGTAAATGTAATCATTATGATAGCTAGCGACTTGAGACATAACAAGATCAATCACAAAATCAGAATACTGTGAATACAAAGGTCCCATATAAACTTGGATAAAGAATCACGTAAGAAGCCAAGATTACTGATTAAAATAAAGTGGAAGACCTACCAGTTTGATTCAATTGGACACATTAATAACAGCACCATGATAGGTTTCAAAGATGACACTTGGGACTTCCAAATATTATGACATGTTGCTCATGAAGTAGTTAAAAGTAAAAGAAAGAGAAGAAGAGGTTAAAGATCCTACTGAGATATTCATAGGCAAGTATCATGGAGGTTCCCCACGCTGACATGCTGACAAATCTTGGACCTAATCCCCTGTAAAATCCTGTCCAACCATCCTCAGCAATTAGCTGCTTAACTACTTGCCCTGCACTAGGTCTCTTATCGTGTCCCATCACCTGTAATGCATGAAAAAGAAGGTCCTTAAATAACAAGACTCGAAGCTGAGACTAATTACACGACATGTAAGACAACAAACTAGGCTAGAGTTTTAATAGGAATTGTTTGTCAACACTCACAGTTATGTATCTGACCACCAAAGGAAAACAGAATATCAAAGATTCTATACAGATAAAAAAGCAGCTACTAATGCACAATTATGCGCAACCAATCTGCACATAGAAAACAAAATGAACACCTAAACCATCTATGAAGGAGCAGCTACCAAAGTTCATAGTATAGTTGCAAGTAGTATGTTGCTCGGACTCTCTAAAACGCTGCCGCAGTCTTGCCGGACCATCCAAAAATCCACTACTTTAGGAGGACCCAACACGCACACAACGGCATTTTTGAAGAGTCCGAGCAGCACAAGCCTTCATAGAACACGAAAGAGGGGAATAGCCATCCAAGTAAACATACAAGGAAAAAAGAAAAGCATCCAAGACGGGCACATGAATAATCAAGCGTAAACAATACGAAAAATTTGTAAAATGCAGAACAAGCAGTAGCTATTTTGAAGAAAGATACAAGCAACAGAGTTCATAACAGAAACCAAAAGTAATACCTGCAACCTAGTTTTAATGGTGTCCAATGGAGTTGTTATGCAAGATGCAGTAGCACCGGCGATGATCCCACCAGCAGCTTGAACTGACACTATTTTCCCCTGGCTGGGAGCAGGCCCACCATGCTCAGTTCCATTATCCAAGAGCTTGCTGATAGACAACACAAGCAATGATAAAGTCACAAAAGGATTACCCGATAGAAATCTGTAGAACAACAATACTTGACAATGCAACCCAATTCAAGGGTATAACAAGAAAGTGAATGGGAAAAAAGGGACAAAGTCCACTCTTAAGAATTTTGAAAGATCAGAACTATCATCTAACCTCCATATGAAGCGCTGGCTCGAACCATAACTTGCCCACCATACAGCACTGGATGGGGAGTATGTTAGAACAGACAGACTGAATCCTCTATATAGTCCACGTATACCTTCTGACTTCAGAACTTTGCGAGCAACATCCAAGCCTCCATTGTAGCTTGCATGTCCTGAGTATCCTTGCACCATTAACCTTTGACTAACCTTTTTCATCAAATTTCATGAAATTAATTTTAAAACTTGAAAAAACTCATCCACAAATTGTGGCTGGTTGCAGTAGGATGTAGGGTAGTAACAATAAAATAAGGAAGAGCATAAGCCTTTGGAACACAACTTAAATAATCACATTGCTACGGTCAATTCAGCCAAGTATAGTAGTATTCTAATGCAAATTCGAGTAAATGACAAAAAAGAACAAAGAGCAATCTGATAATTTAAGAAATATTCGCCAGATTAAATCAGATAGTTAATCTAGCTATAAGTGGATTTCTAGAGAATAAAATATGTCCAATTCACAGTCCACTTATCCAAGTCATTATGCCACTATTATTAAAAAAAAGAATGAGCAGAGAAAGGCCATACTATGTCAATTGGAACAAAGACGGATTGTGAACAAAGAGACGCCAGCATGCCAGCAACACCATTTGCTATAGCTGCCTGTACAGGTTCTGATAGCTTGAATGGTTCCACCATCTTAAATGCAGTCACCTTAGTGGTCTCTAGTGCTGTGAGAAATATAATTCTGGCAGGAACCGCCCCTGTAATGACAGTTCCAAATCCTCTATATAAACCGGGAATACCATCATTTCGCACTAGGCCCCTGACAACAGAAAATGCACTCTCTTTTGCAGCATTATTGGTTGCCACCTGCATTCTAGTCTTGATGACAGAAATGGGGTATAGTGCAACAGTAAGCCCTGTAAATATCCCAGCTCCTACGACATAGAACCTAGTCTTATCAAGCCTGCATCAAAGGTGGAAGATATAAAGAGAAGCATGAAGTTTAAAAAGAAAAACTTAAAAAGAGAGATAAAACAAAAAGAAGGAACCCTCCATACAAGCAAAGAAATTATCCCTTCAGGCCACTACATCATTAAAAGATTAAGCTGCAGCACAAACGGATCCTACTTGACAGTTAAATAATTATCCTATAAGATAGAGAAACTTAAATCTATGTTAAAGGTCACAGACTTTGGAGGCATGAAATCCACCTGAGATAGAACCTGAAAACTCTCCATTCTGCTGATATTTTCAGCGTCTTGGTAAACCTTTTGTCTACTAACTATATGTAAAATAAGTATATATATTGAATACAGTTTAAGCCTCAGGCAAGTCACTTCTATAGTACAAAGGATTGTGTATAAACAAAGTATTCTAGTCTCCCTCCCTCTGGTTTAGCCTGAATAATTTCGCAATAGCCACTCACAATTAACTCCCATTTTAAACTAAATCACTTTCTAAGATGGAATACTATGAGTCGTCCCAAATGGAAACCTTTGCATTTCATGGTTGATTCTCTGCAGCTAATTTTCAACCCAACCCAGGCGCAATCTTGAAATTAATTATATTCTTAACCCTAAATTATTGGAAACGAATATCAATTTCCATATACAAACACGTATTAATAACAACTTGCAACACCCATCATCATTTTACATAATTAAAACACATAATCATTCCATCATTAGGATTCGGAAGAAAAAACATCAAAATTACCAATAAATAAAAGCTTACTTGTCCCAGTTAATCTCGGTTTGTTGAAATGGCTTCCTTGTAGATCCAGCAACCTCCATTAAAAAAAATTACAACTGTTCAAAACCCTAACTCGGCTTATAAGCAAGTCGTTAAATTTTGCAAATGGAGAGTAATCGGAGAAGTTTCTTGGAGGAAAAGCACCGACCAAATGGTCAATATAATGCTTCTCCTCCTTCTATTCTATTACCAACTTTTTAAATCCGTTTATTCCTTTTGTGTGTAAAATTATAATATTTTCAAATTGGAAACACAGCAGTTTATTAGGTCTTTATTTATGCATTGCCCTTTTCCTTTTCTATTTTTTTTTATTATAGAGTATTGAATTATTTTATTTAAAAAGTACTCCCTCTCCCCCTATATTTAGATGAACATTTTTATTTTATACTATGATCAAGTAATCATTAATAGATTTTACTATTTTGTCACCTCTTAATGAATTCTCTGTCCATTGTATATTGACTTGATATATATATTAAAAAAATTTCTTCATTTCAAATTAATTTAAAAATATTTCTTATTTTTTAATTAATTTAACTGTTTAATTGTTATGACTACTTTTAGAATGATATTCCAAATTAGTTACTTAATTAATGTTTAGTTATTTTAATTATAAAATTAATATACTAACTAATAAGGGTGAAAATGAAAAGTTAAGCTTAATTTATGTTTTGATCTTCTTTTCTTTAAGTGTTTGAAACATCTTAATATTAATTCTCTAAATAAAATGAGGATATAATAAATTAAAAAAATATATTTTTTCTTTATCTGTAACAAATGACAAGTAAAAAATATTATTTTATTTGTTTTGGGCTAGTTTTGAGCCTTTAGGCTAGTAGACACTTTTGATCTACTGTGTCAAATTATAACCTGTCTTCGTTTTATATAATTGATGGCTTTGCCATCCTTTAAGAAAAAGAAAAAACAAGCAAAAAGGAATGGATATAGTATTAATCAACTTCTTGAAAAAATAGATTATGAATGTGCATTTAAACTTTTTCATTCACTTTTATTTGTTATAAATTTTCGTTTAGAGTCAAATAATAAGATTTTAATTAATATTTTATGATATATCTTTTATAATATTGACATGCAAAAAATGACAATTTATAATATTTTTTATATAATTTTTTAATGTCAAAATTTTTTGTTTAAAATATTAAATTAATGTTATATGATTTAACTTTGAAAATTAATAAAATTGAATTTCGAAATATATAATATGATAGGTGAAATGGACATAGGGAGTAGCGCTGTCAAATAGGCGGTTTGGGTTGAAATTAGAAATATCAAAATAGGTTGAATAGAAATCAGGTTGGGTCTTTGACCCACCCAAGTTTATTTTGGGCTCAAATGGGTTGGGACTTGAACCGCCCAATTTGACTCGATTAATCGTAATAATTTCAATAAAGTTATATTTAATTTTTATAATCACAATGCAAATTTTAGCTCAAGATTTTTCTTTTAAAAAAGTGACAAATTGATAGATAAATCTTAAAAGATGTCAAATAGATGATAATTTATACATTTAATATAGGAATATAACTTAGTAAATGATTTTAAATCGGGTTGAAATTGGAAATTAAATTGAGCTCAATTAAGAATTCTCCTAAAATGGGTTAGGCTTGAATTATTTGAGATTAAATCAAATTCATATTATCTTGAGTTAAACTCTTAATATTCTGCGTGGTTGGTGGATTACCTATGTTTGGGTTCATTTTTGATACTCCTAATAGGGAGTATTAATTGTAAGTGTAAAATGAAAAATAACAAGATTTAATTAATTTTATTATGATTTAGTAAGTGATCAACGAGATAAATATTTTTAGTAATACGTTCATCTAATATGAGACGTAGATAGTACTTATTAAATCACTCATATTGATATTTACGACTTTAACACTTATCTTTATTTTAAAAAAAAAGATTCTGAAATGAACCCACATATAAAAGTGGGCTGATCTGCTCATTATTTGTGTTCGTACTAAAATTGTATTAATTAATTTTTTTTGAAATGCAGGATAACTCGTAATTTCTACAATCTTTAGCACAACCTCATGCCATTAACCATACACAAAATATAAATCATTTAAGCAGATCCTACACGACAAGCTAGAAATTCAAAAAGGAATTATAAAAATAACAATAATTTGATGTATGAAATCAATTACCGCACAAAGAAAGTAAGAATATATAGAGATATACACAAAAATAATTGTTTTGTTGCATTTTCCTTGTTTTGGTAGTCAATGAATAAAATTAAAACGAAAATAAAATAAAATAGAGTATTACTACCCTTTCCAAAATTATTTGCCATTGTAAACTTTACTCTAATGACTAAACATTTTGACTAGTGGTAAATTAGTTTTTTTTAAAAAAAAGATATAATTATATATTTTAGGATATAAATACAAATAACAATTCTTAATTAATGTTCTTTTAAGTAAAGGCTAAAGGAGAAACACTACAAATAACACTCAATGGTTTGATAAAGGGCAGCGGCCTATTGAGATCTCAAATTTAAATTCAGTTAAAATAAAAAAAATACTAAAAGATTTATTTTTGATTGAAAGAGAAAAATAGAAACAAGAGAAATAGATAATTTGAGACTAAAGATATGTAACATGGTTCCAATCTGCAGAGGCGGACCCACATGGTGTTCGCCGGGTGCTCGAGCACCCATTAACTTCGTTACGAAATATATATATCTATATAGAAAATTGATAGGTATTTGTATAAAATTACATAGAGGACCCAATAAATAAATAATTTAGTTGGCTCAATGGCTCCTGGATGGGTACTTAAGACTTTTTTTAGTGTTGTTATAACCAAAATTTGAATCTCACTGTTAACACATATTTTTTATATTTTCACTTTAGAACACCCACAACCTTAAATTTCTAGATCCCCACTCCAATCTGGTTACATTTGGGTAGATAGTGGGGTTTTAATTATTAATGTAACCAAGATTTGTCTATTTTCTGATTATAAAAACGGAGGGGACTCCAGATTCTGGAATTTGCTTTTGGACATCTTTGTTTTCTCTTACCTTAAAATGGCAAATAATTACAATACAATGCTTTTTATTTATTTGGTATGTATACCCTAATTAATTTTAGTCCACTTATTCGCCTTACACTATGTAGCCTATATCCCAAGCAAACCATATCCAACACCCAATTTAATACCGTCTTAATTTAGGTGACATATTCATTTTTTTAAAAAAATTAAATAATTTAAAATTAATCATATATTTACATATGAAATATTTTAAAATTAACTTTTTTATAGTAACTGACAATTTAGAATAATTATAAGATATATGAAAAATCTATTAAAATGTTAAATTTGAAGACGTGTCAAGTAAATTGTGATGGAGAAAATAATAAATATTGGGAAAAGTAATATGAATTTTATTTTAATTGTAGTGGCTAGTGGGTGACTAGTGACCACCACTATCTAGGAGGATTTGAATAAAGTGAAGTTTATTGGAATGTACAAGCTTGGCCTCAGAGTTGTATTAGCTTCTTCCACTTGTCACCTGACTCTTTGTTCTTTTTCATCCCCCATTCAGTACGTAGCACACAGAAAACCAGAAGAAAAAAAAAATAAAGGTTCAAGAAAATATACAGCTGCTATATACAACACAAAATGAGCTTGTTCAGATTTTTTGCTTCCACCATACTTTTACTATTCTTGATTTCTTGCTTCAGCTTCAGCTCAACAGGTTAGTAATCTTGTTTAGGTTGGTTTCTCTTAGAGTTGATTCTCAGTTCTTACTCAACTAATAACCCGTTCGTTTTAATTTGTTAGTCTGATTTTAATTTGATATAAAAATTAAGAAATCAAAAATCAAACAAGACTCTTCGATAAACTAAATGAATACAAAAATATAACTCTAATTTTTTGATATTAAACATATCATGCTTGGAGAAACGTGTTCGTTGGTTTACAAAGAAAAATAAAATTAATAAATTGAAATAGAGTTTGTAATTATTACATTAGAAATCACTTTATTGGACGAATTATTAAATAATAAAATCAACAAGTTTCTGTTAATGTGAGGCTGTTTCTTGAAAGACAAAAATTGCTATTGTTGGCTATTTTCTGAGAGATTAGTATGTTTATCTATGATTTAAGAATCAAAAATTTGATTTTGATGGTAACGATTATATCTTTGTTGCTATGATTGGACATATACATCAAGTATCAAGAAAATTTCAGTATTCTGTTTTTAGTAAAGCAAAATCCTGTTAGGCAACAGGACATTTGGGTGTTGATTTGGTCTATTCTTGGAAAAAATGAGCTTCAAGATTAGATTTTTAATAGTCATTTCGAGCACAAAATGAATTTCAATTGTGGTGATAATTCACTATAAAGAACTAAAATGTTGGGTTAACAGTTTTTTTTTTATAGCCTGTGTGGTATCACAGTCAAGTTTTACGATTAAAATGATGTCGTCGAATATATAATCTGACTCTTCTTTGCATTCTCCAAAGCATAGGATTGAACAAAATTCACTATAATTGACTTCCATGCTTAAATCAGTGGTTCTGTAGTTTAATCGTTTCTCGGTTGAATATGAACTTAGATATTACTGTAGAATTGTTAAGCAATCTGAAATAATAATTTTCTTCTCTTTGTAGTTATTCTTATTGTGAGATTTTGCAGAATTTTAGAAAGCATCAGTTATATAACATGTTGCTTTTTGGATGAACTTTTAAGATTTCTATGTTTAAATTGTGCATGTACTACTAAAATTTGACTTAATAGAAGAGTTTATGAAGAAAAATCTTCTCCGAAAATATTTTCCTTGTGAAACATAGTCATTGTTTGGTCTATTTTGTGGACCGATATTAAACATTATATCTGAAACATGTCTTCACTTCCGCATAGCTATTGTTTAATCAAGAGATTACTGTGCATAGTAAAATGTAGGTGGTTTTTAACTAATACATTTTTACTTTTTGTACCAGATGCCTTTGATCCACTTGATCCAAATGGAAACATTACTATAAAATGGGATGTGATCAGCTGGACACCTGATGGATATGTGGTAAGTAACAATAATCTTGATCATCTATTGATAATTTAGACCTCCCTTAGATGACCTCCACGCAATAGAGCAGAGGCTAATTTGGATGCAGTTTATTCATCTCGATAGCTTTGACATACATGACGTAGAGTTTTAGTCATTTAAGCTTGACAGTCCCTTTTGACTCCCTTCTCTTTATTTTCTTCTTCTGATAAGCATTTCTCAAAGTGGAAGCTTCTGATCATTAACCATATGGAAGTTAACAGGCTGTGGTGACAATGTACAATTTTCAACAATATAGGCATATTCAAGCACCGGGCTGGAGTTTGGGCTGGACGTGGGCAAAGAAGGAAGTCATATGGACCATGATGGGAGCTCAAACAACAGAACAGGGAGATTGTTCAAAATATAAAGGAAATATTCCACATTGCTGTAAGAAAGATCCAACAGTTGTTGACATGCTGCCTGGAACTCCTTACAACCAACAGATTGCAAATTGTTGCAAGGGAGGAGTGATCAACTCATGGGGACAAGATCCGGCAACCGCTGTTAGCTCGTTTCAAGTTAGTGTTGGTGCTGCTGGAACAACCAATAAAACAGTGCGAGTACCTAAGAACTTCACATTAAAGGCTCCAGGTCCTGGTTATACTTGTGGACCTGCTAAAATTGTGAAATCGACTAAGTTTGTCTCCGCAGATGGGAGAAGAGTGACACAGGCTATGAGTAAGTTACTTGGCTCAAGTATCTGCAGATTCTATTCTTTCGATGGGCAACTTGTGTGCCAATTTTTGAAAACTTTAATCAAGCTCATCAAGATACACACAGTTGCAACCGATAGAAAATTGGGTTCTAACCTTTCATGTTGTCCTTGACAGTGACTTGGAATGTCACATGCACTTACTCACAGTTCCTAGCTCAAAAGACTCCTACATGTTGTGTGTCCCTCTCATCCTTCTACAATGACACGATTGTGCCCTGCCCGACGTGCACTTGTGGCTGTCAGAGTAATGGCACTCAGCGCGGGAGTTGTGTAGAGTATGACGCAGAATTTCTTTTCACTGATTCTTAGCATTGTTACTATTGAAGTGTTTTTATTAATTGTTTCTTCTCAAGCTTCATTGCAGTCCAGAAACGCCACACCTAGCTTCAGTTGTATCAGACCATGGGAAGAACAATTATGTTCCTTTGGTACAATGCACAAAGCATATGTGCCCAATTAGGATACATTGGCATGTGAAACTCAATTACAAGGAATATTGGAGAGTGAAGATCACTATAACAAACTTCAATTACAGGATGAATTATACACAATGGAACTTAGTTGTCCAACATCCAAACTTTGACAACCTCACTACATTATTCAGCTTTAATTACAAGTCACTGACTCCGTATGGATCAATCAGTAAGTCCTCATTCCTATTGTAAATGCTCTGACATTTAGCTGTCATTGATTCATTTGTGAATTAGATATATTAGCAGTTTTTTTTCGGTCCTTCTAATAATATTCTCGCTATAGCTTATTTCGCTTATGGTAAGCAAAGTTGAAGTATTTCATGCTTATTCTGCTAACTCCTCATGTATGAAAAAGTTTTCCGAAGAGCTATTCTAACTTTTGAGGCACCTAAGATTGGAACATAAATTTTGGAATATCCTAAAACGAGATCTACTTTCCTTTTTTTATTTACTCTACAATTGTCATTACTTTTGGTTGTAGATATACCTATAAAATCAGGTGAGAGATCAAAAATGATACAACTAATACTAACCGTATGGATGTTATTACAGATGACACTGCTATGCTATGGGGTGTGAAGTTCTACAATGATCTGCTCATGCAAGCAGGTCCTTCAGGAAATGTCCAGTCAGAGCTACTATTCCGGAAGGATGCATCAACTTTCACTTTTGAGAAGGGTTGGGCTTTTCCTCACAGAATTTATTTCAATGGAGACAACTGTGTGATGCCTCCTCCTGATGCATATCCATTCTTGCCAAATGCCGGTTCACGATGGGAGGCGTCTCTGATTACATTAGTGGTGACATTGATGTCTTCAATGGCAGTTGTCCTTACATACATTTAAAAAATTATCATCTGTGTATAGTTCAATGTATATCTGTTTTAGTTTGTTATCTCTGGGTTGACATCCGTGTTATTGCCAAGATTGGTGTGTGAGTTGGTATGGCTGAGCAATGGCCATGCGTTCTGACTTGTGGTGTGCATATACTAGTTTCATGCTAAAAGGGCTGCTACCATAGTCCCTTTAGCAGTTGTGTCACATATTTTTTGTATTTTGTAGGTTTGTCAAGTTCATAGTGTTTCAAGGCTGTGTATGGAAGTACAAGACCAATTCACAAACACATATAACTGCTTATATTAGATACTTTGATAACCTTGTTTTCTCCACTAATGTCTAGTAATGACTTTCTACATTGTGAAAAAGATACTTTGAAGCAGGAGTTGCATTTGTTTGATCTATCGTGGTGCAATTTTGCTGTATATCTCAGCTGAGGTACATTTTCTTTTCCAGTAATCAATTAGTAAAAATTATTGTGTGAATGCTATATTCTGTAAACTGTCTTCCTTGAGTTAGCAAAGTACATCACTCTGTAAGCATTTCACGACAAGAATGAAGTTTTCATATATCAATGCGTATAATGACTCTGCGGAATTCAGTGTGATATTCCTATGCACATACCAGGTTCGTCCTTTCAAAGAATTCAATATCTGTGATCCCAACATACTACGGAGCTTGTGGTTGCTAAGGACTGACAAAACTAGAGATCAAAAGAGTAGAATAAAAAGGAAAAACAGGGAAAATAACGATGTTGTGAAGGCAGTAGGACTATGATGGGCAAAGTTGGGTAAGTATGGATAAGTGTCTGGTGGTGGCAGCATGCATTCGTCGCCATTGAAGTAGACTTTCCGAGGAAATGCCCATCCTTGCTTGAAGGAGAATGTTTCCTTGTCCTTCTGGAGGAGCACTTCTGATTGGACAGTCCCAGATGGCCCTGCCTCCATCAGTAAGTCATTGTAGAACTTCATACCATAGAACATTCCAGTGTCATCTGCATATGAATTTCAGATTGGCACATGATCAATATGTTTGCCCTTATCATGATGATCTTGTTTAGAGATAGCGAATGGGCTATGCTTAATAGAGATTAGGTACTTACTGACGGATTGATAGGGAACGAGAGGCTTGTAATCAAAGCTAAAAACTTGTGTAACATTGTTAAGATTTGGATGCTGAACAACAAGAGTCCATTGTGTGTAATTGATCCTGTAATTGAAGTTGGTTACAGTAAGCTTGACTCGCCAATAGTCCTTGTAGTTGAGTTTCACATGCCAATGCACTCGAATTGGGCACATATGGTGCGTACACTGTATTAACGGTGCATTGTCTTTTCTTGGAGTGTTTACCCCAACCACACTCAATAGTTTGGAGTCGCTCCTATACATTTGTCATAAGAAGTTAAGTAAATCAAATCTTTGTGCTCTGGAAATTTATGTCTGTAAAAAGCTAGAGACTTACTTGATACATTTGTTTCTGTTCTCACAACCACAAGCACAAGAAGGACAAGAAGTGATGGTTTCATTGTAGAAACTTGACATGGAGACACAACAACTCGGGTGTTTTCGTGCTAGAAATTGGGAGTATGTGCATGTCACATTCCATGTCACTGCCAAAGGATTAGTTATTAGTGGATAAAGTTCAATGATCAATTAACTTGATGAACATGACTTACTTAAGGCCTGTGTTTTGCGCCGAAGATCAGGTGTGAAAAATTTGGTAGGTGGAACAATCTTAGCAGGGCCACAAGTGTATCCAGGTCCAGGACCAAGCAAAGTGAAGTTCTTAGGAAGTTTAACGGTCTTGTTGGTGGTACCAGCTTGTCCGACGCTAACTTGAAATGCAGAGACAGAAGATTGAGGATCTTGTCCCCAAGAAGCCAAGACACCACCTTTGCAGCAATTGGTAAATTGCTGGTTATAAGGAGTTCCAGGGAGCAAATCTACTACTGTGGGATTCTTTTTGCAGCAATGAGGAATGTTGCCTTTGAATTTAGAGCAGTCCCCTTGTTCAGTGGTTTGTGCACCCACCATAGACCAAATCACTTCTTTCTTAGCCCATGTCCATCCTAGGGTCCAACCAGGGGTCATGATATGCCGGTACATTTGGAAATTGTTCATCGTTACAGTAGCCTACAAGTAGGATCATATTATATGGAATTAGAATGTTGATAAAATAGAACATGTAATAACACATGAATGTTAAAATCCAATAATTTACAACTATCAGTATATATAAATTTAGTCGCTTACGACATAGCCATCTGGTGTCCAAGACATAACATCCCATTTGATGGTGATATTCCCATTGGGATCCAACGGATCAAATGCAACTGCATCAATAATGTAACAAATGTTATGTTTGAAGAAGAAAAAAAAAGCAGAAAGGAAAATGAGTACAAATGTGGATATTAATTAAAACACCTGTATGAGGAATGAGAGCAATTATTAAGAAGCCAGCCACAACAATCAAACCTCTCATTTTTTTCGTCTAAATCAAAAAAATGAGCCGTTTAGTATGTAGTATACTTGGAATTATATATATGAGTCGTATAGCGTGTGTAATTTGTTGTGTACCAACTGGCTGTTGGTACCAAGAGGATGGAGAAGATGTGCAGTCAGTTTGTTCCTTCTAATTTTATTTAATTTTTTTGGTTCATTTGGCTCTAATGTTTATACTGCTTTTGGAGTACTTTTTGAATCTTGAAGTAAGGATTTAATTTGGTCAGTGGTATGTCATACCTCATATGTATATACTTTTTTTTTAATCATATGTATACATCAAGCTTTTAGACCTATAACTACTCTCGAGAATAGAATGTATGATTTCATCCTATTAATATGACAAAGATCGCAACTCATACTAATATTTTTCAAATATCAAAATTTTAAATATATATATATATGTACATATCACATGGTGAATCAGAATAAGGAACTGAAAAAGTCGTAGCACCTTGCAAGAGTTTACCTCAAGGAAAGAAAGGGCAAAGTTTTGGTAGGGAAGACATTGTAACAAGTAAAACATCCCTTTCCTATACAAGACATATATAGTAACTAAGTTATCTCTTCTCTTTCCAAATTCTAATGATTCATCAATTACATCCCCCACACAAACTTTTTTTCCCCCACCACATGAAAGGACCAGTAGTATCCTCATTTATCCTTCAGCGTGACTCAAACTCTCAACCTACTGATTCATGTTGTAGATGCTCAATGTGTAAACCTCACTCCTTTCACACCCTAGCGCAAAAAAAAAAAAGAAGAAAGGTGAATTCTTATTATAGTTAAATCAAATTAGTAATAAAGATAAAAAGAAGAGCTCAAAAAGGAAATAAAGACACAAAAGAATATGTAGGTAAGGTCCTTGGGAGTCCAGTTATGGAATATATATATATATATATATATGAGTTTGCATGTGGTTTGGCGTGTGCAGTGAGTTGCAAGGAAGTTTCAACATCAACGTAACGCTTATATCATACTCAACTCAACACAACAAACCATCATTGCCTCCCCCATGCATATTCTCCCTCTCTCTCTGTAAAAACACAACTTTCACCATAATTTTAAGTAATGATGTAAAGCACTATAATTATGACGTCAAAGTTATATTCTACTTAAGACTCCATTGCATACATTGACTACTAAATACATTTGATCGAAATATACATCATTATTTTCAAAATATGATTGATAACACTATTTACATTGTGTAACAAACTTATAGGTGATTAAAAAAAAGTTAAGTATATAAAATATAATTAAACTATCCACGTTTCTTATCTAAACTATTCAAAGTGTGAGTTTCATTTAAACATAACGTAACTATTGAGAGTCAGCAGATGTTAGGTGAAGGAGACCTCATGGGCCATTTATTCGGGTTGTTAACTTACCAGGCACCCTTTTGGGCCCAAAAAGATTGGCTTGGATTGAAGACAAAAACAATCTAATGGGCCTGGTATCTAAATGATTTTCAAAACAAATCAAAAAGAAGGATTTATTCTGTAATTTTTAACTTTATTACTCTAAAATTAGATAAAACTAGAAGACAAAAATTATCAATATAGATTATCTTATTCATGCTGCTTCTTTATTTAAAAAAATAGGATCAGATGAAGGAAAATTTATGAGTGGTTCTTACTCATCTAAACTCTAGATAATAACAACCTAAAATTCAACAAATGGAGTTGTTGTGTACACAGTTTAGAATTAATTATTGATTTCAGTCCAGTTTGAATATGATAGGTCAAGGTCAATTTTGACTAACTTTAATAGTGATATATCTGACAAAAATTCTGCATATTTAGAAACAAAGTTTGTCACGATCCAAAACGCAGAAACTTAAATATTACTAAATATTATTTTTTAAAATCTGAAAGTCATCACATCAAGGACATCTAATCTCCAATACTAAGTCTAAGAATATCAAATACACCAAAATAAAAGAATAAAATGATACGTGTCTGAAAGTATAGCACATCATGTCATGACCGAAAGAATCCAACACGAGCTTGACTGAATAGTTCACCCTGGAACTTGACATGCGGGAGGTTGGCTAGAGCTGAGGGAAATCTGAAGTCATAGGTACACTCGCTGCATTTCATAAAAGGAAAACAAAGAAAAACACAAGTAGGACTCAGTACGGAGGCAACATATACTGAGTAGATATCATCGGCCAACCCAAAATAGAAACTAATATCCAATAAATAATAGCGTGAAATCAACTATAGCACTTAACAGGTGATTAACAACAAACAACATGAACAAATGTCAACAACATTAAAGCTCGTAACTTATTAATTAAGGAATACGTATGTTGGCCATGTACCGCTGTACACATACGAAAGCCAAAATATAAATTAAAAACAAATTTCCCTTGTTTGGACTTTGGATGCACCCATAGATTTTCTCTAATTTCAATGAAATGATTGCTATGGTTCATGGTCGCTGAAACCGATTTGAACCGGCAATGTTTTTATATAATAAGAACCAAAAATTAAGTATAAATCTCTTATTTGTGGTGGATCTAGAAATTTTAATAAAACGGTTCAAAATCTGAAGAACTAAACACATGGACTAATCGAAGGGAGTTCAGCGTCTATTATAAATACATAAAAAATAATTTTTATTATGTAGAAATAATTATATTTTCCGTCGAATGGGGTTTGGATGAACTCCCAAAAAGAAGGTTGGCTCCACCCCCGTCTCTTACTATAATATTTAATATTAATCGATGTATAATTTTAGATTTTAAAAAATAATTTGAAAAATAAATAGTTAATGTTGAGAATGACAAATAAAAATGAAAATTACTAGAGTATTTACAATTTTTTTTTTAATCATACACTACAATATAAATGACATTAGCAAGAATTAAGAAATTATTGCTAAATATATATTTTTAGAAGCAATTGACACTTTTAAGTATATGTTCCTAAAGTCTTTAGCGACATTAATCCTAATGACACTTAGCTAATGCCGCTAAAAGTTATTTTTATTCTCGATATCAATAAAAAAAAAGCTTGTTGAACAAGAAATGAGATGGCTAAATTAGCAGGTCAACTTGAAAACTAGAGGCTATATAGACGCGCCTGGTTTTATTGCTTTCCAAGTGAAAACTTGTTATCATCAACCAGCCCACTGGAAAATGTAATTAATTAATCATCCTTTTGGTATTCAACTTCAAATATTAATTGGTCGAACTAATCTAGCCAATACTTCTTTTCCAATCTTATAGAAATTAGTACTTAATTAATTAATTAATATATGTAGATAGATTGCTATATATAAACGAACATGAGGCAAAACACCATATCTACTTTTAACGTATATTATATTAGCTCTTTGTTTTTCAAATATCAGCACCAAGCAATTGATATAGAAAATAACGCTACATGGGGCGTTGGATTAGACCCGAGGTACGTAATACGCAACTACAATATCTCTATTAATTGATGATTTAGACAAGTTTATTTGATATTTAAAATTTTTAAATATTATTTATGTAATGTTTCAAAAATAGTAGGTTTATTTGAAGTTGTTGGTACGTAGGTATATCCACTAATGGCAGCGATGACATTTGTAACGGGAATGTGCGTTTTTCAGCTCACAAGAAACGTTCTCTTAAATCCTGATGTCAGGTACGTAATTAAATTTCATTATGTCATTAATTTTATTGCAAAAAACTTTTATATTGATTAGAAAAATTGTATATAGGATCAATAAAGCTCATCGAAGCATGGGAGTACTTGAAAATGAAGAAGAAGGAGAGAAGTACGCAAAACATAGCCTTCGAAACTTCCTACGTACTCGTCCACCACAAGTCATGCCTTCTATCAACCGTTTTTTTTCTAATCATGACAACAATTGAAATCAAATCTCAATTCAATAATCATATATTTTATCGTTTTGACTTTTCATAAAATTATTTTTAAATTGATGTTTGATATTCATATTGAAACTCTTTCATACTTTGTGTGTTGGTCCTTCCTTCTTATTCCGTTTTCTTGTATTTTCGTTTGGTATATATCAAGTCATGATGATTCAAGTAATTTCAGTGTTTTTTCTACCAAGGAATGAACCCTTTTCCCACCTTTCTTATGGACTTACCCTTTTGGCCAGAAATAGTTCTCACTCTGTTCTATTTTATACTTCTGATTTAGTATGTGGCCAACCAACAAATCATGTTGTTAAAGAAAAAATGACTATTTTTCAAAAAATAAATAAATTAGAAAGATGACAAAAATGAACGCATGAAGGTGTTATCTTTTTATATTTAAATAAAAAATGTAATTGTTTTTTTAAAAAAATCTTTTTATTTTATCTTTAGCGACATAATTTATTTGCAATATAAATTTTATTAGATTCTTAAGATTATAACAAGTTCCGCAAAAAAGTTTTCTTTAAAATATTTATGTCCAATCAAATATTTTATTAAAAATAAAACGGAGGGAATCTTATTTTAACATCTGTAAATTTCTCTATACCAATTTTAACTTTCAAATATATATTTTTTTTAATTTCCATCAAATGTCGAACAAACGCTTTAATTGACAAAGCAATTCCATCTCTAAATCAGCATTTGTCTACTTTTGTATATTATTTACAACAAATATAATTTAGTAGATAAAATTTATAAATATTTAATTATATGGTATTAATACAGATAATCATCATATTTACATGATTTATATTGGGGCTAATATATGAGCTGTCACTATTAAAATTGATAAGAGAAAAGTCCAAAATGAATGAATGGGCGGTCCAACTTACCCTTTGAAGCTTTAATGTACTATGTATACATATTTTCAACAACTAATTAATATGTGATACATTCATTGTTAATAGGCAAGACTTTGAACAAGGAAATAATAATAATAATAATAATGGAAATTTTTCAAAATGTCAATATTTTAGCATTTAAGAGGACTAATTAGCAACAACTTCAATATTTAGTAAAAATGTCATTTTAGTTTGTTATGTATGTTTTTATTATTTATTTTTATTTAAAGAATATAATTATTTAATAACAAAAAGGAGAAAATTAAGGGGGGAAATATTTAAAAAAAGGCAAGTATCCTTAATTTTCTCATCAGTTACATTTTCAAATAAAATTTAAATTTTGTTTTTTTTTCTCCAGAATTTTTACATTTTTAAAATTATATTCATTCCACAATATATTCCATATATATTTATTATAGTTTTTTATTGGTTTGTATTCATTCCAATAGGTATGCCGAATTTATCTATATAGTTATTTAAGAAATATATTTGTATTCTCATATATTTTTTCCCTATATAGTCATTTTTTTCTTCAAAAATCCTGTATGTATTCATTTCAATATGTATTTTATTTGTATTTCTATTTATTCTAGTTTTTATTTAGAATTTTGTATAATAATTTATAAAATACAAAAAATTAGTATGATGAAAAAGTGAATGAAATATAAAATTGAAAAGAAATAATTGAATATTTGGTGTACTCATTCTTAAATAAAATACATAACTAGTTGACATACCTTTAGAATAAATACAAATTAGAAAAAAATGTCAAATTTAGTTGACATACCTTTATTAGTTTGTATTCATTCCAATATGTATGTCAAATAAAATGTAGCTATTTAAGAAATACATTTGTATTCGTATATATTTTTCATTGTGTATTTATTTTTCTTTTCAAAATCTTGTTTCCTTTTCTAAGTGGTATTCATTCCAATATGTCTATTATTTGTATTTGTATTCGAATACAAATAAACTAATAGAAAGTTGTTCTTCTTATAAATAAAATACATAACTAGTTGACATAAATTTGGATGAATACAAATTAGGGACAAATACAAGATTAATAAACCATGCAACATGAAATTTTTAATAAATACAAATATTGATAGTATACATAGTGATTTGAATACAAATTAAGAAAGCATACCAAATTCTAAAAAAGAACTATAAATACAAAACAAACTAATAGAAAATTGTTCGCGATCTTCGTCGTCTTTTTCAAGATCCTCACGAGTAGACAAATATTCTACATTTGCGTTCTGAATTTGAGGAAGGTTTTGCACACCAATGAGTCTTGTAAATGTTTTTACCCTCTTTCTTCCCTCATTTTAGCAGCGTACATTATACACTATTTGTTAAGTAATAAATAAATTAAAGGATTTTTTAATCACAAAAATTGGTTGATTAAGATGAATACCTCTAGTAAGCTTATTGGATTTAGCCATTGGAGAGTAAATCATAACGGAAATTGAAAAATACAAACAACATTTTTTTAAGATTTAAACAAAAATTAAATTAGAAAAAAAATATGAAACTAGGATAAAGATTAGAGATACCTTAATCAAAGGGATTCTTGTTGATTCAATTTTGGATTAAAAAAATAACCAAAATATATGGCAAAAAAATATTTGCAACTTGAATGTTCGAGGAAAATCAGAAAAGATAACCATGAGAGAGAAAAAAAATTAAATGGGAGAGAGAATTAACAATTTGAAAAGATAAATATGAGAGAGAATAATTTTTTTTTTAAAAAAAAAGGATATATAGAATTAATTGAAAAAGAGAGATAAAATAGGAAGAAAATTGGGCACATAAATTTTTTAAAATAATGACATTTTTGACATTATTGCTAATATTTATAAAGTATGGATATTTTTACTAAATATGTTATTTATTTTGACTAGTTTACTAATTTTTCCTAATAATAATAGGCATGATGTGTTCACATTAAATTACAACTACCTTTAATTAGTAATAATTTTATGCTTAACCAATAATTTGTATCTGTCCCAAGTCTCTCCCTGTTATTTTCCTAAACTGATTTCATGCCACAGAAATGTATTTATTAAATAAGAAATAATTTAAATCTGAAATAACAGACGTTACGTATTTCTTCTCTCAACCAGACTAAGTAAATTGATAAGGCAATTGATACTGCTACCAATTGATAGCACAGATGAATGTGACCAATTTTAATGTGTTTTAATAGTTAAGGTTCCTCTTCCTCATCATCTTAAATTAATTATTACTCCTTTCGTGACTTTTTATATGCCATTCTTACTATAAAGTATAAATAGTCAATCTATAATATCGTTCATTTTTAATTGTTATAGTTCTTTTGAAAGTCAAATAATAATAATTTTGATTAACATTTTACGAAGTATTTTTTCATCATATTAATATGCAAAGAATTGAAATTTATAGTACTTTTTGTATAGTTTTTTGAATATTTAATTTTTTAATTCAAAATATCAAATTAATATAATCTAATTTAACATTAAAAAAATAGTCAATTTGACTTTTGAAAAACGCAATATGACAATTAAAAGTGAACAAAGAGAGTACTTGTCATTTCATAAAATCAATGCTTAAATTACAATATTCTTCCTATTTTACTTTTCTGAGTAATAGGACTTGAAAATATACATTTGATTAATATAGAAAACTAAATGAAAAATTCATTTAATTGGTCAAATAATTAGATCAAAATAAATAATTCATTAATTGAAAAATTGACTTCCAACAAATTAAACAAGGATAAAATAGTAGACTTATTTAATTTTTTAGTGCACATAAAATAAATAATAATGACATTTAAATAGAAACTTGGGAGTAATATTATTATTAATAGTAATAAGTTAGGATGAGTAGCTGAACAAACAAGCCTAGAGTCATGGATGTCTCACTGATCACTACTTCATCCTTCTTTTAACATGTATTTTTTAACCATATTAAAATGAGAACAACTCCAAATTAAAATATTTTTATCTACTATTTAGATTTAAATTTTAAAATATTAATTAATTTAAATATAATTAATCATTTGTATTATTACGTTAATAATTTTGGAAAGATGATCCTTCAGTGCATTAATGATTAATCAGTTACTCCATTATTTTTGTTTTGGTCAACCTTAGTAAATATTTTGAGATTATTTTCCCATAATTTTTTCAACCAAAAAGTAATTAATTAAAATCTCCGTGGCGTTACATAAACAAGATATAAAGAGTCTCATTTTTCATTATTACATTTTCACCATCATAATATAGAGAGCATATCCCTATGCTTTTTCTTCTGTCAGTTTCGTTCTCCACAATTATGGCTTTGTAATCTCAGCCAATTCTCAAAACAAACTTACAGATTTTTTAGTTTTCTTTATATACCCTTTCTTCTTTCATTTTTTTTTTCTTCTAATAATAATAAAAAAGTCTTTCTCACCACTCTCCCTCCCTCTGTTTTTATGGGTCCTCACCAAAACATTTCTTCTTTATTTCTCATTTTCTCCGTACTCTTCGTTGTCGCCGCCGCCGATTGCTCTAATGGAACATGTAAGGTACGATTTCTCATGTTATAAATTCAAAATTTAGAGTCGATACGATTAAAAAGAATGATTAATTTATGTATTTGTATATGTTTCATCGATTGAAGAAAGCGAGTGCGGCCTATCGTACTCATATACCGATGCTTCTGTTTTCAATTTTTTTTGTTTCCATTCGTAGACACGAATTCAAAATTTAATTTTTTATTCAGCTCGATGACAAATGCTCATCAGACGCAGATTGTGGGCCTGGGCTTTATTGTTTGTCTTGTGCTCTATCCTTTCAAGGCCACAGATGTGTTAGATCAACTGGCACTGATCCGTTTAAGTTAGTGGTACGTATTATATAATTGGGCTTATATTGGAACTGGGCTAGTGAATTATGATTGGGCTTATGTTTTATTTTGTGTGGGCTTACAGAACAGTTCTTTGCCATTCAACAAGTATGCATTTTTGACGACCCATAATGCATTTTCAATTGAGGGAGAGCCATCACATACAGGGATACCCAGAATAACCCCCACCAATCAAGAAGATAATATTACTCAACAACTCAATGTATGTCATTTCATCTAATTAAATCAAAATTGATTGAATTAACTATTGTTTTTATGCTCGAATCGGGTGAGTTTTAACTTTTATTTACTTAATTATGTCTTTTTATTAACGTGTTCATGTTTCAGAATGGTGTTCGGGGTTTAATGCTTGATACTTACGATTTCGACGGGGATATATGGTTGTGTCACTCATTCGGAGGCGAATGTCATGACTATACGGCATTTGTAAGTTCTATTTTATTCGTCATATTTACATCAAAATCGATTATATTTATATGTGTTCAAAATTTGTCCTAGTAGGAACCAGCAATTGACACGTTGAAGGAAATAGAAGCGTTTTTATCATCAAATCCATCAGAAATCGTGACTTTAATCTTGGAAGATTATGTAGAGACTCCAAATGGTTTGACCAAAGTGTTTACAGATGCAGGACTAATGAAATATTGGTTTCCTGTGGCAAAAATGCCTAAAGGTGGTCAAGATTGGCCACTTGTGAGTGACATGGTGACTAATAACCAAAGACTCATTGTTTTTACTTCTGTCAAATCCAAAGAACAGAGTGAAGGGATTGCTTACCAATGGAATTACATGGTCGAAAATCAATGTAAGTAAAATAAGTCGATTATGCCCCTGAGTGTACACGAATAATATGACTGACCATCATGGAACGTGCAGATGGGGATGGCGGAATGGAAAAAGGAAATTGCCCTAATCGCGCAGAATCGTCACCAATGAATGATAAAAGTAAATCATTGGTGTTGGTAAATTACTTTAGGACACTTCCATTGAAGCCATTAGCTTGTGTTCAAAACTCGGGGAACCTCCTTGACATGCTTATGACTTGTCACGATACTGCTGCTAATCGCTGGGCTAATTTTATCGCTGTTGATTTTTACAAGGTACACTACATTTTTTTAAAAACCATATTTAATTTTTTAATTTCAAAGCCCATGGACTAACTTTTTTTTTTTTTAATAAATAAATGATACAGAGAAGTGATGGAGGAGGTGCATTTTTAGCAACAGATACCCTCAATGGGCAACTGTTATGCAATTGTGGTGATGTACATTCTTGTGCGGTCAGTAGACGTTAAAATTAATTGTCACTAATTTTTCATATATTATGTTTACGAAAACAATAAATTCAGTATAATCAAGTAGCGAAGCGCGCAAATATGTGATTGATAGTCAATTTTTTGATTATTTACAGAAGGGATCTACACCAGGAAGCTGCACTCGATCTGTCGATCATGATCAGGAAAATTAATAATCTATAAAAAAAAAAAAAGCAAATTACTTTCCTTTTAATTTTAATCTATAGGAAAAAATGATGGGCTTAGTTACTTGTCGATGATCATGGAATTATTGTGTATGATTATAAACAACAAATTTTCAAAGATGCATTTTGTATTTTTGAAGAGAGAAAATATAAATAAACAGAAAAATATCTGTTTTATCCCTTATTCTTGTGGTAAATGATCTACTAATGAAATTTTATTCTCTATGATGTTAAGTCATAATTCATTATAAACCTGTCCAAGTCGCCCAATTTTGGATAGATTATAAACCCGTTCATTTAGTAGCTCTGACATTTTAATCAATCAAAATTTTAATTAATATCAACACAAATTAGTTTATTAAAATATTATAAATAAAAATATTTTTAATTGATGTGTTATATATAATCATAATATAGAAAAATATACTAATTATATTTTTTAATAGAAGAAATAAAGCAATTAAAAGGTAAGAATTAGACGAATTTAATATTGACTCTTCTATTAAACTCATTTCAGTCCAAATAGTTTTTAAATAGATTGATAATCAACAAAATTAATAATCCAATCATTTTAACTCATAAAAATTTAACACACAAAGTCTGTTCATTTATCACCTCTAACTCCGAAAGACTTATGAAATTTTAAGTCGCGAATAAATAGAATTAAATATAAAATTTTTAACCGCGAATAAATAGAATTAAATATGAAATTTTAAGCCGCAAATAAATAAATAGAATTAATCGAGGAGAGTGCTATTTTCTCAACGAAATTTGAGGTTATTTATGAAATCTGGCAGTGCAACTGGCCGCACTCAGTAGCAGTATCATTGCTGGGCCACTTTCAAAGATTGGCCCAATGATAATCATCTAAATCACATCAAATCATATTATATAATAATTCACATTCAATATTCTTAAATGTAATAAAAAATAGTAATATAATATAAAATCTTTGATTACAATTATGCTCAATCTTTGATACTCAATGATCACACCATAATACTATGATGTTATGATTCAACAACGTTCTGTACACCATTAACATTATTGATGACAACTTGTATTTGTTTTTAGTCATCAAAAATATTTTTTTTAACGTGACCAAATTTGTCATTAGGAGCTGTAAATTAAAGATGAGAATCGTAACACAATAAAAAAGGTATAACTCATGATTAAACAATTATACTTTTTGTACATGAAGTACTTAAGTGGTCTCATGAATTTTGTTGATGTTCAGTGAGATAGAGACACGTACAACTGGCATGACATAATCTATAATATCCATAATAAAAATTTAAGATTACTACAAACACTAACTTTATTTTTTATTTTTTATAATGTCAAAATAGGAAGCACACTGTTTTGTGTGAGGCATGGGGTACATAATGCATCAATTTGGGTTTTGAATTATGCATTATATATTATAATTATATTTATTAAGTTATAATAGAAGTATCTTTTTTTTTAAAAAAAAAAGAATATTTAGGTTACAAAATTAAAGCATTTGTTGGTGGACTACTCAATGATTCGTACCTCTATATTATTATTATATTATTATCTTCAATAATATAGTTCTCTTTTTCTATGGATAACTTGAACCGCATTCCTCATATGTATTTATTTATTTATATAATTATAATTGACATCTTCTCTTTGATTATTCTCCATTTAATTTAATAATATCCTATAATATGTGATACCATTACCATTTGAGAAGTCAAATGGTTTTTCCTTGATTCTGGACTTCTGGTATTTGAAATATCTTTTTAATATTTTCAATTATCAGAAATTGTCATTTATAGTATTTTAATAAAAGATTAATATGAATATTTTTTTTAAATATAAATCATAACGAAGTGTTAAAATTATAAATACAACACCAGATCACATGCCAACAAATATAGAGATGGAGAATTATGATTTTCATTATGAGCGCCAACAACAAAGCTATATTCAATTGTTTTGCTCCAAGGATCATGAAAGCTTATAATTAGTTCCTATGACCGAAAGAGAGATAAAAATAGCTTGAGTATCACATGTATATATGTTTTATATATAGTCGTTAAATTAACTGACTATCTCATCTAAAACTTAAGTTATCAGCACGAACATATTTTAAATTATATGGTTTATTATATGTCTCTATTACCTTAAGGAAACATAGGCAGTTAATTCGTCCAAATATTGCTACTTGAAGATAATGTACTTTGGCACTTAACTTCTGATATATACAATGTTTAAAGAGGTGACGCTTTCAAATTAATTGTTAAAGCGATAGATATCAGATTACATGTAACGATTCGAAACTCTAAACCCTTATTGCCAGATTAATTAAGCATAGAGAAACTTCTTATGAATCTTCATTCTTGATTAAGGTGTGGAGCATGTGATTAGGTGGGTTTTCAGGTATCTAACACATGCTACAAGTCCTATTTATAATCTAGTATTAATTACTATCATCCATTTATGTTTTTAAATCAATAAATAATACTACTAGCTACTAAAGTATAAGGCATCAGATCAACATGATTAACCTAACATTAATTGGTAGTAGTATGAGTTAATTAATTAATTAACATAAAGTGGATCGACTACTTTTTAAGCGTTTTGCTTCGTTCGATTTTTCTCTTTGCAAGAATAGTGGGTTTCATGTTATTGGTAGATACGATATTATATATAATATGTGCCTCGTTAATATTTTTAAAACCATATTCTAAAAACAAATATATTAATATATCGTTTGTGTCTTCCAATATTTTCGCAGCCGTTTGCTTGACTTTTGTTTAGTCCTTTTATATATTTTTTTAAAAGTTCATTGACTATAGTGAGCAATGGGTAACATGCAATCTACTACTACTACCTAACTTATATATTTATTGTGTAAAGAATGTTTTGAGCACAGAAATACCTTAAATACTGAAGAGAGTGAATAATGGTTTTCCACAAATATACAACTCAAAATTACATATATTTTTTTCCAACATCGAGAATTACCTTTGTATTTAATCAAAATGTTAAGGTTTTAGAGTATGATCACAAATTTCGATATGATATTAGCTTATATTTTAATTCAGATAAAAACATGAAATTAATTATTTGATTCTTTTTCTTTTCCCACCAGTCGTGTTCAGAGCTCATATCAAAATTCTGACTAAATTTGAATTATACTATACGGGCTCATTCGTATGAGTACACATTTATAGTCTACTTGTTTCTTAGTTATACATTTGGACCTATTTAGGCAAATCATTTTGTCAATAATCAAAACGTATTACAACTTTTGATGTGGATATAAGGAGGTTTCTACTTTGCTTTCCATAAGGGAATCTAATTTGGATGATATGAATGGAACAGCTAAGCAAAGAAGAATTTGTAAGCCCTATTGTCTCGTGAATATTAAGATAGTAATGTTGACTTATGATCATTTTTATATTTATAGGTCTGCTTTCTTTGAAAAATGACAAATCTAGGAAAGGTAAAAGTCCTTAATAGGTCGTTTGCATGCATGTTATAATTTTTTGGATTATTGAGAACAATAAGAACTTCATATTTAGGTCCCCTACATTCTATGTTGCCACATACCATATATATCAAGATGAAGTGCAAAAGATGAGACAAATAAACGTGAACATGGAATTGGCCACTCTCATCCTAAGTGAAAATAACTTGTCCAAAATACAAAAACAAACAATGGAACTATCATCACTCATTTGATTTTGAAGCTACAATATATACACCCCTCACTTGTAATAACATGGTAGAAACATAGACAGTGCTGGCTCGACGGTGTTGAAAAAAAGACATGTGTCTTAGGCCTCCAAATCTAAGGGGCCTCATGTTTAATAATAATAGGTTATAAGTTATTATTTTTTAACAAATATTGAATACTATTTTTAGAAAATTCAAATTTTCATGAAAAATGAAGGAAATATTAGAAGAAATTTGACATATTTGGATTACTATATCTCATGAAAAATAATTAAAAATAAGCATGATTATATTATCAATTGAAAACTAGAAGAAATTAATTTATAAAAGTTATTAACAACTAAAGTTTAGACCATTAATATCCTTGAGCCGCCCCTGACATCAGATTTTACGCTTAAAAAGGAAGTGCTTAACTTGCATATAATAGAGCAACATAGTTATGCATTTTCAATAAACCATACGATTGATAAATTTTGTACCTAAATAGTTAAGTACATCTAGTTTTTTTTAGCAGTGATATATACCTCAACCTACTATAGAAAATTACTTATCGTTTTGGTAACTTTTATAGTAGTCATGAAACCAAACTGAAGTTGTAAAAGATATAATACGTGAGCCTTACTCAACCTCATGAACCAATCCTGAACTGAATTTGTAAAGATATGACACGTGAGCCTAACTCAACTTCATGAACCAATCCTGAACCTAACATAAGTCCTTGCATGATGGATAATCATCTTAATTAACAAGAGAGGAAAAAGTAATTAAGGTTAGGGGTGTAGATGAATGATAAGTTTGATAAACTAAAAATGATAGGAGAATAAAGTAAAGGACAATAGGATATATATTGATAATCCCACGAGGGGGTAACATGCAGTACTTCACCAGCTTCTCTTATTTTCTACTTGCTGCTGTCTCAGTCGGACATATGAGGCCGACATTGACATCCATTTTTTTAAAAAAATACATATAATGGAATTTAAACCCCACAATTGCTAACCTCTTATTGTGTCCAAGCAGTCACCCGATCACATGCTGCCTCGACCCTCTTTTTCACACTAAAAACATAATTCTAAAATATTGGATGTTGATCCTTCATTTATATGGTTATATCACCTATTTATTCTAGACTATACAACAATAATTACCTCTCAATCTTATAATATTAGGTTTTACGTTAAATCTGGTTATGTTCTTTATTTGATTGAGGTTGAGACGTAAAAATATATAATGTGAGCAAGTTTATACTGACGGAACGAAGTTAATTATTTTTTATGTTTGAGATAGGGATAATTAAGTAAATTGAAAAACAAAAAGAATAGGAAAAAAATATTAAGGTAGCAAAAAGAAGAAGTGTACAAATATAAAAGCAAAGAGGGGAAGAAACAAGAAGAAAGACAAAGTGCATAGCATAGGCATCCCTCTCGTTCAATTACAAATTGAGATGGGGACCCTATTTACACATGGGGTGGGGTGCACTTTTAGTCTTTTTTTTTTAGTTTTTTGTTTGGTATTCCAAGTCTGTACTGGTGACCTAACTAAATTTAGATTGCAGTGCAGCGTTTATTTAGGTTTAATATTTCTAATAAAATTTTCTCTATATCCAATAGTCGAACTCGAGACCTGATCTTATTAAGGGTGAAGGAGTTTCGCTATTATTGGAGTAGTGGGGTGCACTTTATATTTTCTCTTCTTCGCTTATACATATATATCTTTTTAGCAACAAATTCATGAGTGTTATTGAAATTGGTTAAAGTAGTTTGTCAAACTAAGAACACCACAAAGAAAAGCAATACAAAATGTGATGTTGTTTATTTGGACATCCTAAGCTATGGGTCCATAATCGATCCCTTCACTCAAATCTATGAATATTTTGTGTATAACTTCGAAGTTGATGCATTTATAACTCTCCTTTTTGTCACTTGACATTTCTTTCTTGCAATGATTTTGATCAATACTAGTTTGTGAGTTGGAAAATAGGCCCTGGAAATGTACTTTATTCACCAAATATAATGAGCATACAATGATACAAATTCTTGTGATACATAAAATAATATAACTAAAGTCAATTTAATCGTAAATTTAAATATATATATTTTTCTTTTTTGAAAATCAAAATTTACACGTTTATAATAATTAACAGTTAAGGTATGAAAAAGTGCTTTGCAAAAAAGTAATCCAAGAAAATTCTTAATCCAATAATTAAGTTCCAGAGGATTAGAGGACCAAAATCAACAGTTTTTGATATGTCGAAGGATTAAAAAGATCACAAGAAACTTCAAAGTCTAATTTACAGTTTTAAAGAATATAAAAAGGTCGATTTGCTTAATCCGCTCAATTAATTCTGTCTAAATAAAGTCACCCGTAGAGTTTGCAACTAGCAAAATCAAATATAGTATGTTCAACTCGATTAAGTATGGATGGATTATTACAATTCATTAAGAATTGGGTTAATATGTAATACAATTTGACTAATGAGAAATTGTGTAATATTATTTAATAACTTTTTTCTTTTAATTTGATGTGTTGCACATAAGCCTAATAGAAAGAAAAAAAATTATTAGGTACTAAATTTTATTTATTTTTTAAATCAAACAATTAAACTTAGTAAAAATTGACTCGTTTTATAACCTATTACTTAACCTAGCTCTCCTTCGTTTTGTTTCAATAGAAGCTAGATTGCCGCCTTCAAGCCTAGAGAGCAAGAAGCTCTTCGTGGCAAAAGTCTTGCACGTCTTTGTACTAAGAGCGGATATGCATCATGTTGTGATCCGAGCAAATTTAGATTATATAAGGTCTTGACATTATGACCCGTTCAAATTAAATTCAATCCGCTCAATTAAATGCCACTCTCACTTCCATCCTATCCACTCCTCTCCTTTTTCGACTGATGTGTATAATCTTGAGAGTTAAAAGTGCAAAAGTAATTAAGTACCCAATAGAGTCTTCTTCTCATTTATTTTGAATACCGTTATAAATAACTTATAAAGAATATAAATATTCTACTAAAATTTCTCAGTTTTGAATTTGAACTATAAGTCAATTCAATTTTCATATCACTTAAACTCAGAGAGTCAAATAATTTTTAATTTGGATGGAGATGAGATTCGATATACTAGGATTTCTGCCTTCTGTGATTACCATATTGAAGTATGTTTTAATCGCATCTAAAAACCTAAGTTATTAAAAATAATACACTTTTATTAGTTAATGATATATTAAATGCAAAAAAGTAATCGATCACCTAGCGTATGACTCAAACTAGGCACGTATGACTCAAACTTTTGTTATTAGAGAAATATGTTAGCCACTTTAAAATATGTCACTACATTTAATTATGATCTCTTTAACTATACAACATTAGACTTATGCAATAAGCCATTAAACCCAAAACTTATCCCAACTAAGACGAAAATACGTGTTAATAAAAGAGGACATATTTTTAAGTAATTAATATTTACCTAAGTTATATACACTAAGAACACACACTAAAACGCTTTATCGTGTGTCGTCTAAGTACAAAAATTAAATACGAAAACAAATTTAGATTGGTTTTTGATATATTGAGAAAAATAAAAGCAATAGGAGTTTAGTATAATTCTAACATCATATTTGATGCATGCTGCAAATGAAAAGAAACGTGTATAGTAGGACCATTTTAAAAGGTAGTGTTTTTTGTTTTTTGGTAACATTTAAAAAGGTAGTCTGCTTTTAGGTAAAAAGATAAAGAGTAGGTAATTAGAGTGAAAATTGATTTGAAATATTATTATATAATACTAAGATGGAAAGTGGAAGTATATAAAAAAGATTCTATCAGACAATGGTGTGGCCAGAGTTAGTAGAACCAGAAAGGTGACCACAGTTAATACGGTTACAGTGCTCTGCTGCTCAAATTTACTTAAATAGTTTCACAACACTTGAGCTTCAAAATTGAAATGCAATTAACACAATAAAACTTTCACCTTTCTGCAATTTTTTCGTACTAAAACTAAACTATAGTCTACATATCACTCTCTTCTAAATTAAACACACACTTCAATGCTAAGTTAACCAAGTATTTGTTCACTTTCGATAAAAGACACATAAAAGCCAACGCCAACATACATTGACATTTGTTTTAATACACATAGAATGATAATTTAATACATAGATATATAGTTAGATATAAAAGTCAAGAAAATATGTCGTAAGGATCCGTTTAGATTGGCTTTAAAAAAGTAATTTGTAAAAAGTATTGAAATTTATTATTATAATAAGTAATTGTGTGTTTGGATAAAAGTGTGCAGTTGAAAAAAAGTTGTTGATGTGTTTGGCAAATAAGTGCTAGTAAATACTTTTTTTAATTCAAAATGTTTGAAATATCCTTAAAGTTGTTAACATGATATTAATTTAAGGTTTTTATCCTTAAACAAAATTAATTTATATTTTACATCCATAAGTAATAATATTTCTTATCATTCACATATTTCTTCATCATCAAAAATTAATAATAATAATAATTGAATTAAGGCAAAAAGTTACTATATTTTATCAACATAAAATGACTTTTAAATTGAAAAAAAAAAAAACATTCGTCACATAATTTTTAGCTTTTCACTTAAAATAAATGACTTTAATAATTAAATACTCAAATAAATTAAAAATTAATTTAATCAACTATTGAATTGATCCGCACAGACTATAAGTGTGGTAAGAAAAGGAGTGGTATATAAAGAAGTGGTCCAAGGAAATAATGGTACAAGATTTACTTACTGCAATGAGAGTTGACAAAATTGAACAAAGAGCACGGGGGTTTGGGGTGGGGACAGGCTGGCATCGCAGAAATGGGTATGAATGCATGGGTCAGCTGTAAATACTCTTTTTTAACAGTGGTAAAAGTGAAAGACTTGCAGCATAGTAGAATAGTAATAGTAATAGGTGGACCATCTACTACTTAGCAATCTTTCTTGGTTTCTCTGCCCTTTCCGACTTCCATTTATTTCTCAACAGAGAGAGAGAGAAAAACCACACACAACTCAAGACATATCACAATTCTAATTTAGTTTAGTAAAAGGAAAGGTCAAATTTACCCTAAGTTTGCCAAAATGGTTTAAATTCGAGCTCAGTAATAATTAAAAATCAAATAATCATCAAAATCTATTATATATTTATACTATTTAAAATTGAATTTTTTACCTCCTAACGTAAAAAAATTAAATAAATCATGCGCCTCAAATAATTATTAGAATAATAATTTTAAAAAATCAGAATTTCCTTACAACCCACCCCACCCCCCACCCCCACACACATCTCTTCTCATCTTCCTCACATCTAATAAATTTAAATGAATCAGTAACAACAAATAAATTTAAATGAATCAGTAACAACAAGCAATGTAATAACGAGTTCCTTTAGAAAGATCATTTTTTTTACCCATAGACATTCCAACAAGAAATCAAAATAGTACTACGTGACTTAAGATTTATGGATTTTGATTTGCATTTCTTCATGTCATTGGAGGGTGAAAGTTTGGGGGTTCTCAGTCGTGGAGCTATGGTGAAACATTTTAATAAACTAGATGAGCGATCGATTGAAAAGGAAAGAAAATTATTTTTCTATTATTCCTATATTTTAAGAAACCTCCATGAAGAACATAGAGAAAGTAAAATGTGTCCGGATCTAAAAAATATTTGCAATTGGACGCTCGATTTGTTAAAGTCTAACTCACACCCCAAAAACAAGCTCAAAGGGAGAAGGATTGTCCAACCTTTATAAGGAGTCCACTCATCTCATTAACCATCGATGTGAGACTTTTGTCATTCTTTAACACCCTACCTCACGCCCAGTGCTTAGCATCGATGCGTGGACAATTTTAATTTTGGAGACCCCAACATCGGGTGAGAGGAGCCCTGCTTTGATACCATGTTAAATTAGGTATTAGGCTCAACTCACACCCCAAAAGCTAGCTTAAAGATAGGAGGATTTCTATTAGGTCTTAGGCTCGAAATTCAGAAAGTTTTCTTGACGGCCATTGTAGAAAGTTTCTTCTTTATATTATGCTATTAATAAAATATAATTATTAGAGTTTTATTAATTAATTAGAAACTAGATAATATAAAATATAGCTAGCAAAAGAATAAGTTAATTGATAAAGAAAAAACAAAAAATATAAAAATATTATAATATCTGACATGGTGCTGATGTATCGCTGATGTGGCAATGAGTGTTATACACCACATAATGTGACAGTGGCATTACACCTTGTAGGGTGATATTCAATTCACTTTAAGTAGTAAAAATGTGTAATGAATCGTTATAATAATTTAAGTGTGTAACTGACAAGTTCATGATGAAAATTTATGCCTTTTCCCATATATATATATATATGATTGGTTCAAATCTATCTTTATTTACTATTAACATCAGCTTTGTGGCAAATAAGGTCATAGTTTCTGTAGAAATAATATCGTGCTTTTTTCAAAGTTATTAAATTTTCAGCTAACATATTGAAGTCTTAAAATAACTCTAATGAAACTCAAATTAAACAATGAACAATTACATAACCGAATTAAAAAGTGTAATATATTGTGGTAGTCAACGTACATTTGTAGTGGTTGAAGGTTGATAGTCATATAATAGAGGTAAAATAATTACTGAAAAAATGGGTAATTCTTTGTACTAATCTCGTCAACGTAAGAAAAAAAATCTATGTACTTATAATCATTAATTAAAAAGATATTTTTAAATTGCATGTATGCACACCATCAAACAGGATATTTGTAGATTTTAATTTAAATCATTATTTATAATTTCAGATTTTACTATAGATTTTGTGAACCATATCGTGAATTTAAAATTTTATATAATATGATAGGGATACTAAAGATTGCGACTTTGTGGAACTGTGGAAGGAAGCAAACGAAAAAATAGTAAAAGGATAAGAATATTAAATGAATAGAAAAGTATATAATAAAGAAATATTAATTCACACTCAACAAGGAATATAAAGAAGACAAAAAATGTATCAAATCAATCGAATAAATCCAAGTGCACGTGGACTTGACCTCCCCACTCGTGTGGTCAATCATCAATCTACTGCCATCCTCCATTTTCTTCTTATGATAGAGACCTAACTATTTTTATTTTTATTTTTTCATTTTGATGAAATTAATCAATATTTCAATTAACGAATTAATTATTCTGTCAATCAATTTATTAAAAATATTATAATCAATGCAATCAATTTATTGCTGGAGATAGGGAATCAAATCATCGTTGTCTAACTAATAAACAAAAACAAAATTTCGCCTTCAATTTTTCGTCATCATTTGTTGCTTGGATTAAGCTAAATCACTCATCATTAAACACAAAAGTGAAAAACAAAACTATATATGTCTGCAAGAAACATTTAAAAAAAAATTAATTGAAAAATATCACATGGATTAAGATTTAACCGCTTAATATTTAAAAAATTGTATTAATTCTATAGTAAGAATTAAAATGGAGCATTGTTTTCTATATAAAAAAAAAATTGTTTGGATATTTGTTATCATTTAATTTATTTTTTTCATTTTCGAAATTCAGAAAGAAAAGTTGTACACATGTTTATATAGTGGAGAGAATTATCTAATAATGAAAATCACTAATTATGGTTTGTTTTATTATTTAAAAAGAATAATTTGGACATTTTTGAATAGTTTTCATTTTGTTTTTTTTTTTATTTTAAAGGGTCACAACATTAATTGGATGAAATTAATGACGCAAAAAAGGTGATTTGTGATTAAGATGTTTGACAAAAAGCATGTCATAAAACCAACGAGGTAGAAAGTGTATGCATCTTCCACCTAAAAGACAAATTTCTCCAAATCTTAAATGACCAAAAAACCCTCTGCTCCAAATCTTTTTGGTTAATTTGGTAAGTGATTAAACAATCAAAAATAATCTTATAAGTAAGTTCGAAGAGTGAAGAAAAAGTAAGAATATTTTATTATCATCTTTTTGAGTTAAATATATTTTGATTTACCATCCAATCAAATACGAGAAGTAATAGTATCAAGATAATTAGATTATAACTTTTTATTTGGAATTTGCATATATCAGGATAAATTTTTTATACCAAACTAAATTATTCTGCGTATAACATCTATTAATAAAAATATATTCATAAAATAATTTTATTAAATAAAAAGAAAGAAGAAAGAATTGAGATAGGTGTATAGGACGGAAAGCATAGTGGGAATAGAAATGTTGATGACCTGGTCTTACAAAAGAATTATCTAGAAGCACTTTCGTCCAAAATAATTGAAATACATGATCATCATTCAAATATATATTTTCAATAAATTAATGTAAAGTATCTCTATATCAATATTATTATTTAAGTTGTTATATTTTTGTCTATATATGCTAGTAATACTCTTGTTCTTTTACGAGATTGATATCGGCAAGATTAATATGTTTTTTTTCAATAACTCGATATGTTAACCATTTGACCGTTCACTAAAATATGTCAATAATTAACTAATTGATAAGTTGCGGTAATAGTTGAAGTCATACCCTACAAAATAAGATGTTACCTAAAAGCATTCCTATTATAGTAAGATAAAGAATAAGAAGTTCGGAGCTTAAAGAGTATAAAATATTAACAAAAATTTTAAAATGATATATAATATTTTATAAAAATAAAAACGGCAAAATTGCTGGAATAACAACGATTTTCTTTTAATTTTTTTTTGAAAATGTTAATCGCTGCCTACGATTTGAATTTTTTTTAAAAACATCACATTTTACAAAATCGCTACAGTAGCATCGATTTTGCTTTTCTCGGCAGAGGAAATCACTGTCGTTCCAGCGATTTTACCGTTTTGGTTAATATAAAATTTTATATATTTTTTTAAAATTTTCATTAATATTTTATACCCTTTAAGTTCCTGACTCTAAGAATAAGAATAAGAAATTGACAATTTGACTTAATATGTGGTAGACCTATCCATAAAATAATCAATCTAAGCAAATTTATTATTCAAAATAGTTTTTAAAAATAAATTTGATCCAACTTTAACTCCAAATAAAAATAATAATAAGTGAAGGATTGTTCGAAATTATAAAAGCGGAGGATTATCCCATTGAATCGAAACTCCAATCCCTCAACCTTTGAGTATGCACTGAACAACATAGGATAGAGTTCTAACATAAAAAATAAATAGATGATGAAATTTATATGTAATATAAATTTGGATCTAAGTCAACTTTCTAAACTAGATTGGATTTAGAAATTATATTTTTGATATTTTTCTATTTATGAAATTATTTTTACAACACAAATAGTAAATAGTTTGATCATTAGACTTTTGGTTGGAACAAAAATACATATGCAATAATTGACAAGTCCAAATAATGGTAGGGAGAGAATGAAATTGGAAGGATATGGTAATGTGGGGAGATGGGAACCAAGTGAGTGAAGCAAAAAGCACAAACGAACAAAAGATGAGACCCGCCCCGTGCGTGCAACTCTGGACTTCCAATCAATGCACAATAAATACATCACTCCTTTATTATTTAAATCAACACGACATATACATCGAATCAAAATTTAAAATTTATAAATTTAATTTTATAATATTACAACAAATTAATTTAAAAATAAATAATTTCAAGAAAATTAATAAGTTTTGTATGAATTATCGTACTTAAAATTTTTAGATTCGTATCGTATGTATTAACTATTACGCTCAACAGTCAACACCCAAATAAATAAAAAAACGAATCCGCCCGTGCGGAGGGTCCTCTCTCTATAACTAATGAACCTTTTGCAGGGCTAATGAATGCCATCTTTTTTTTTTCTGCACTTTTAATTTCTATCCTTCACACATCCCTATCTTCTCTTCATTAGGCCCCCTTCTTACCCCTTTTTTTTAATCGAAAGTTTATATTATAGTTCAATTAAATTTATATTTGCGTTAAAAAATTTCTTATAGAGGTGAATAACTTTTTAATAAAAAATTTACATATTTAAATAATTTAAAATTTTAATTTTTATCAAAAATTAATATATATTTATCACTTAATCACACCCTTCTATCTGTTATTACTACAACTCTTTTGCTTATAGGATTTGTTTCACTTTTTTTTTATCTTATCCTCTGTCGGCAATTAATTATTTTTTTTCCTTTTATTATTGGCCGACACGCAGCCAAGTTGACAGCAAATTAATTTGGAGGTAAAATTGAGATATGGGGGCTCAGCTCAATCTCTGGATAATGCTTAGAAGCAATTCCTTCAAAAATTCAACTATTGAGTATTGTAGTTAATTAATTGTTGTAGTCAACAGAAAAAAGAAAGACTAATTAGTCATTCTTTTACATAAATCTTTTTCAATAAAGGAAATCAATTATTGAAATAATAATTATAAACGAAAAAACAACAATAACAGTATAGAATCTAAAGATAATTAAATATACACAGATATTAATTTATTTGAAAGTAAAAAAAATAATATTTTTAATAAACTCTTGGATACGAAAAATACGTATAATAATAACAAACAATAAAAGAATGTCAAAGAATAAATAAAACCCCGTTGGCACTCTGGGAAATAAAAATCAAATAAAGGAATAATGGTTTTAATTCCCGTGCCGTTTTTGTCTAACAACGACACTGACAGAGAATGACAAAAACTAACAAACACACGAAGCAAATTCGAATTAAAATTTGACTTTTCTTAATAAGATAAAAGTGATAAAAGTCGTGTCAAGTGAAATTAAATATTGTCATACGCTAACAAAGTTTAAATAAAATATTACTATCACCGTGTTACGAAAATAGTTGCAAAAACTAATAATGATCGGGTTTGATGGGATGTGTATTCGTTATTTATTTTTTAAAAATATAATAAGAATTTAAGTTTTGTACGTTAGAGTTTTTCAAAAAATTACAAAATGATATTCTAAGTTCAACAATTAATTTGAATATCTCATCACACCAAAAAAAAAAAATATTTTGTAGAAAGCATAGTAAGAGAAATAGAGATGGAACTTTAACCTACTTAAAACATTTTTTAAAAAGAAATTATAAATTCAAAAATAAATAATTTTACTAAAAACACAAAATTAATTTCACCCAAAATTCTCTCACAAACTTAAAATAAATAAAATGAAAATTGTTCTATCTTTCAATATCATATTAGTATAGATATATTATATACCGATTATACAAAATATATATATATATATATATATATATATATATATCGATTATGTCGATAAATGAAATAATTTGGTCAATATTATTTGGGTGGGTGGTTAAGGGGTTTTTGGGGAGATCGCATCATATTGTCAAATCCCTATCGAAGGATCTCATTAAGGATCTTAACTTTTCTTCAAGTCCCCATCTCTATTAGCCTTTTCTGCCACACCAAGACAATCCATCAATTTTATAGCACAAAGTCAAAAAAATTAGAGTAATTTTAGCTAGACGATTAATAATATTGCTTTAAAAATATAAATTTTATTTCAAAAATTTACATAATGTTTGTCTCACTTTCAAATCAATAATAATAACAATTATTATTAATAATATATCCCACCTACTGATTAGACTAGTCGATCATCTTCATGTTATGTACGTTTGTGTGTACGGTTTCTCATGTCCTATCTAAATATTATTATTATTATTTTCATATGTATAGTATGGCTTTAGCCTCATGTTCCATTTGGATAGCAAAATTCCACGTACTCTTGTAATTAATATATGGTTCTTTTGCTTTTTGCAACATTAATGACGTGTAACAATCGATTTTAATTATTTGAAAGAACATAATTTCGTAAGATAATGACATTTAACAATCGAATCACAAACTTGTTTCCACAAATTTTTGCCATTTTTAGTTGTAAGAGAGAACCAAAGTTTGAATCCAAGGAGCTAAGTTAATTAGTTCTAAATTCATTAATCATACACTTGAGCGTTGATGCTCGATCAACAAACTTTACCGAGCAAATGTTCGAAGTAAAAGTTTATGAGTTTTGAATATTGTCATTGAAATTATCTATTAAGTGTAACTTTTGTTAGTTACAAGGTTTCATGACTTTATCTTTAATGAATTTTCTAATAAAAATATGAGATTTTTAGTAAAGTTTTGAATTTGAATGAATCCATATCTAATTATCTAGCTCACCTTAAAATACAACGTTCAAAGAGGCGAAAAAGATCCTTAAAATTTATAATCGTAAAATGTATCATTAAGACTGATGTAGTTTCCAGAACAAGTATAGCAAATAATTTTCGTGAAAAATAAGTGATTTTTTAAAAATATTATGTATTAATCTTTCATTTTTTTTGGTATGTCCTAAAACAAAAAGGCTTTTTTCTATATTTAGTACTTCTTCCCTCTGGTATTTTTTGTTATGTTGCGTTTTCAAAAATTAATTTGACTAATTTTTAAAGAATTAGATTATATTAATTTGATATTTTAAACAAAAAATTAGATATTTTAAAACTATAAAAATTAAAAAAGGTACTATAAATTGCAATTTTTTACATATTAATATGATTAAAAATATATTTTAAAATGTTAGTTAAAATTTTAATAGTTTGACTCTAAAAATAGAAATTATTACAAATAATATTGAATGGAGGGAGTAAATTTTGCAGTTCCAAATATTTTATGCAAGATTCAGTTCACAAGATCTAAAAAATAATACCCATCTTTCATTTAAAACTAAACAAAAAAAAAATTAAACTCTATTCTCAAAATAAATTATTATTTATAAAACTTATTTTTTTGTTAGGAGATAAAAATTATTTTGTGATTTCTAAAGAACATGTTCGTAGAGAAAGGTAGTACTTGTACGTTCCTTGATTGATAAACGGACCAAGGTTAGTGGATAGGTCTCTAAAAGTTTGTTAAGAGTCAAATATATTACAAGTAGATTTGAGATCCCCCACCCCATAAGTAGCTCAAAGTTATAGGTAGAATCTCTATTTCATAACTTTTGCAAAAAACTTCATTTAACTTGTTGCGAATATCGGGTTTATAATTATATATTTATCCATATTAAATATTTTTTAATATTAATATATAATTTTGAAAAAATAACAAGTATTCTCTAGACTATAATTGAAATTCATGTCTTCTTAATTATTCTAAGATCCTATTACCTTACTGAACTTATTGATTTTATAATTTTGTACACCTTTTTGATTTACGTGTGATTTAAATATCTCCACACGCCTCAATGGCATGGAGACACGAAATATGCCATGTAAGATAAAAAAAAATATAAAATTATAAAAAGAAATAAAAATTAGTGGCTAATAGGAATTTATAATTGTTAAGTTGTATTTGTGGAATTTATCATAAAGTTATTGAGCTTGTCTAGGCATGTAGTCAATAACTTAATTATAATCTAACACCACTTCTTTTTTATGGGATACGACGTTCAAGGAAAAAAATGACATTTGAAATCTATGATTGAAAATATGTTTTACTTTTCTATGGTTGTAAAAACATGCCATCAGGGTGTGTTTGATATAAAGAATAATATTCTACTAATTTAAAATATTTTCCATCAAAAGGAGCAATTATTTTTTTAAAATAATAAAATTAGTGTTTAATTGATAGTTTTTGTTGAGGGTTCGAGTTATGTTGTACTATTCTCTTTCGTATAGTTTTCATACTTGTTTTATATGCTTGATTTCAATTTAAAATTTATTATATGTCCTTACCTTTACAATGTAAGATTAAGGGTGCGTTCACACTATCCTCCCTAAAGTTTATTTGTGAAATTATCCATATATGTTGTTATTGGTTCAAGTTACACGAATACTATAATAATGAAGGTGTGATAATTAGGATTGTGGAAAAATAGTAAAAATATTATTTTATCTTTAGTTAGATATCTCGAGTTTGAGTCCTCTTTGGAAAGAGAATTTACCCTCCAATGTTAGATTTTCAAATTTACTCTGACTTCTATGTGAACATCAAACATCGATAAATTATTATTTTTTTTTCAAAAAAAAGGAGGGGTGGGGTGGATGGGAGGAGTGGGAGATTTTAGTTGAAGAGTCAAATGTATTACTAACCATAGTAAAAGTAGATTTGAGATACCCCCACCCTAAAAGTGTAATTGGTTTCCAAAAATGAAACTAATGATCCAACAATTCATATGCACGTGTGCTGCATATTTCAGTCAAAGTTAAAAGAAAGAAAAGATTCATCGAGCAATGTGACAAAACATTCAACACATAGGTAACTGGATTTGACATAAAATACACAAAGTGCAATGCCTGGTTATTGCTAGCCTCGTCACCTCTTAACTCGTTTTCCATTTAACTATTCATAAATATTACAAAATGTGAATAATATACATGTGTACTCCTCTTCAACCTACCTCACAATTATTTTTTCTTTCTAATTCTAATCGTTTTAATTGAATATATATAATAGTAATTATTTGTAAATCATTGCAATACATCGAACATCCTTAAATGTTTGATATTCGTAGTTTAGATTTGACACAAACGTGTGCATAAAGTATATAGATATATATATATTATCTTTTCCAATATATTTATATAAAAATAATAGTCAGAATCTCTGTTCTTTGATGTGATTAGAGTAGTGGAAGTTTATCTCATCATCTATAAGCATCCAATCTAATCATTTTTAGCGATTTATAACATACTTGCTTTGTCTCCACAGTAAAATGTCCAAAGAGATGAGATATTATTATCAAAATCGTCAATTAAATAGTAAAAAACAAATATATGGAGTTTAGTTATTCCGTCTTATAGTAAAATTAACTGTGTCACTTTAACTACATGAATAACTATAATCCTAATGAGTAATCAGGCGACCGGTGAATTATGGAGAAACATAGTGGACAAAGTTTACAAGAATTTTTTCAAGTACAAAATCTCAGACAACTACTACAGGATTCAGTCTAGGAATTTCAAACTTGCAGTTAGGATTGAACTGAAAACATTACTCCCTTACCCCACTATTCTGTGTGTGTGTCCACTTATATTCACATGGTAACCAAAATATGTGTCCTTTAGTGACTTAAGTAATTCCTTTTAGTTCAGCAGATCTATTTAATGAACATATATACATGTGAACCACTTAGTGCCTTTTAATTTATATTTTACATTTTATTCTACCCTTCTAATAGGGTGGTGTGCATGTGCTTCTTTCGCTTAACACAATGTATAAATTTTTTTTAAATTGAAGTTGTTTATATATACACATCAATACCCTAATGATTAAGGAAATAAAACAGATCATTCTTTTTAACTACTGCTGCTGAATTGTTACTTTGTTTTCATCCGATTTAACAATTAAACATTCATACACACATGACCTGACCACAAAGGGATGAAAACAAAAACTTAACTGCCAATTTTTTGCTTTCTTAAACAAATAGCTAATAACCAAAAAGGAGTCGGTGATCAAATTAAAAAAAAAAAAAAGAAGTTGGAGACTCTTCAGATCTTGACTAGCCATTTAAGTCAATTGGTTGGATTGCATGAAATACAAGTTGCACTAAAACTTACTTCCCTCGGTGAAATGATAAAAGTACTTCTAGAGATCGTTTTGTACCGTATATTAAAAAAAATAATGCATGTGTTAGCTTTATATATTACTCCTTAATCATAGATTTTGGGTTTGAGTACTGAGTCATACCCCAAATATAAGATTTTGAAGCACAAATTCAAATATTTATTAGAAAGATAGAAATAAAGAAAATAAATAAATTAACTCTGCAGTAAAAGACATTGCTATTTATGAAGTTTTTGTTACCCGAGGCTCAGAAACACTGACCTTTTTCCTTTGTAGGGCGTGGGGTTTTAACGTATTAGGCCACCTCCCTACCACAAATCCCTCTATATTTCTTTTTTAAATCTATCTATTCATATAAATCAATTGTTTCGATTAATCAAGATTTATATTATTTGATATTTGAAAATAATCAATATTAGTATCATTTAATATTTGAAAATTACTAATTTCATTAGATTTTTGGCAAAATAAGCCAGATAAAATCTTCATTTCCATTTTAACAATTAGACTGATTCAAGTTTATATCGAATAAATAAAATATAACTATATTAAATTATGTATTTAAAAATTTAAATCACAAAACTTTTGATTAAAGATCACAGAAAAAAAAAACCCATCGAACCACAAGGTTAGTGGTCCCTGTGTCCTTTTTAAGTGGGAAAAAAACCCATCTCCTGTTGATGTAGGAGAGTCTATATAAACAGAGCACACGCTTGGCTAAACTAATATGACTCTCTCTTGTGAAGTATAAAGGCAAGTAAAGAAGTCCATACCATTTAGACTACTACTCTGTCTGTGAGGTGGTTTGGTAACTTCTTTTGAAATTTTGAGGTGCATCAATGGCCTTCTTCTTAATTTTTCTTTCATCCTTTTTTGGCCTATGTATCTTTTGTACTGCTTTATTAAGATGGAATCAAGTCAAGTATAACCAAAAAAACTTGCCCCCTGGTACTATGGGTTGGCCACTTTTTGGTGAAACTACTGAGTTTCTTAAACTTGGTCCAAGTTTCATGAAAAACCAAAGAGCCAGGTAAATCTCGATTGTTCAATCATTTATATGATAAGCCACTGTGTGTTAACATAAATTCTGATTATAATTTTGTTGTACTATCAGATATGGGAGTTTTTTTAAATCACACATACTTGGTTGTCCAACAATTGTTTCAATGGATTCAGAACTGAACAGATATATACTAGTGAATGAAGCGAAAGGACTGGTCCCAGGATACCCACAGTCTATGATAGATATTTTAGGAAAATGTAATATTGCAGCTGTCAATGGTTCAGCTCACAAGTACATGAGGGGTGCATTGTTATCCCTAATTAGCCCTACAATGATCAGAGACCAACTTTTGCCTAAAATTGATGAGTTTATGAGATCCCACTTAACCAATTGGGATAATAAAGTTATTGACATTCAAGAGAAAACCAATAAGGTCAGTTACTAACCCAAGTCTTTTTGCCAAATTTATTTTCTTTCCTCTGTTTTTTTCCTCTGTTCTTATATATACGAGTTTTCAATCAGATGGCATTTCTATCATCGTTGAAGCAAATTGCTGGTATTGAATCTACCTCTTTAGCTCAAGAATTCATGTCTGAATTTTTCAATCTAGTGCTAGGCACTCTTTCACTACCTATCAATCTTCCAAACACCAACTATCATCGCGGATTTCAGGTAGAATTTCAGAATACTGTTATTTATGATGTTATCTGAGAGCATCTAATAATCTAGGAAAAATATTTTTCAGGCAAGGAAAATTATTGTGAACTTATTACGAACACTCATAGAAGAGAGAAGAGCTTCAAAGGAAATTCAACATGATATGCTTGGTTACCTGATGAATGAGGAAGCAACACGATTCAAATTAACAGATGATGAGATGATTGATTTAATTATAACTATTTTGTACTCTGGATATGAAACTGTTTCCACCACTTCTATGATGGCTGTGAAATATCTTCATGATCATCCAAAAGTTCTTGAAGAACTTAGAGTAAGTTCAAAAAAATTAAAAATCAGTTAATTAACTACATGGCTATTTTAATTTTTTCTTAATTTTATAACTTTATTTTTTGTTATTCTGCAGAAAGAACACATGGCTATTAGAGAAAAGAAAAAACCTGAGGATCCTATCGATTACAACGATTACAGGTCAATGCGGTTCACACGAGCTGTAAGCGTCTAATATAACACGTTAAATTACATCGATAGTGTATAACATGAAATAAATCAGCATATTGAATCTATATATATATATATATTTTGATTGTGCAGGTGATTTTAGAGACCTCCAGGTTAGCAACAATAGTAAATGGGGTTTTGAGAAAAACAACTCAAGATATGGAAATAAATGGTAAGTACTATTTTGTGGGAAAATCTCATGCATGTTAAATTATAGTTTTTTATCCATTGATCGTTTTTCGCAAGTTATTCAAAGAATATCTACGCACTAACTTCGTTTATGTGATCTTTAAAAGTAAAGATAAGCCGATGATTTAACATTCCAATTATTATTATATATAAAACTTAAAATTAATGTTTATTTGTTATGGTATTTGAGTGATTTTGGTGAAATTATGAGCATCAGATGCAGGGACAATATTCTTCTAATTTAGACTGATTAAAATGTTTAAAATAATAATAGATGTATATAGTATATGATCATCTTTTGTGTTATGGACCCTCTAATACCACAATCCACATGGCACACCTACCATTCCAGCCTATACAGTTTCCCTTCCTGACCCATGTGTCGTCTCTTAAACTTTTTGGGAAAGTACAATTTCCCTAATATTATTTTTTCCCATCATATAATAATTTCATTAATTCACAACTTTTATGTATACTTGGTCTTATTATTACTTTTTTATGTGTATCTTTTTAGGGTATATCATTCCTAAAGGATGGAGAATATACGTATATACAAGGGAGTTGAATTACGATCCAAGACTTTATCCTGATCCATATTCGTTCAATCCATGGAGATGGATGGTTAGTATCGTTGAAAATCGCGCGTATCCTATATTATCTATGCTGAATTTGATTTTTAAATCGGAGTTAACAAATAATTATGGTTCTTATTATAGGATAAGAGCCTGGAACACCAAAACTCATTTTTGGTATTTGGAGGTGGTACTAGACAATGTCCTGGAAAGGAACTTGGTGTAGCAGAAATTTCCACATTTCTTCATTACTTCGTAACAAAATACAGGTATTTAATATATAAACATATATAATAAAAAAATTATTAATTTTATCTCGTATTTGATGATCTGTTACTAAATTGAAGTTGTATTATGGTTTATGCTGATGGGAAGAAATAGGTGGAGATAAACTGATGAAATTCCCAAGAGTTGAAGCACCAAATGGTCTACGGATTAGAGTTTCAGCTCACTAACTATCAATTCATGAATGTACAGAGAAAAAAAAATTCAAAAAAAAAAGAGAAGAGATTTGTAGGATGCAAAGCTAAGAGTAACATGGGATGTACAACTTAATTATTATTCCCGCTAACATAATCACGAATTAAACACAATTTTTTGCAGAGTTAATAATCTTATACAGTGTTAATTACTTTTACGCCTTTGTTATAAAGCAAAAAAAACATACAAATAAATGGATAAACCCGAAATCATTGAAGTACTGGCGCAAAAAAAAATGAAAATTAATTAGTACAAGCCCAATTAACCTTTCTTTTTGTTGACCGGCCCACACATTATTCAAAGCCCATTAACCTTTCAATATGATAACCGGCCCATACATATTCAAAGCCCATTAACCTTTCGAATGAAGACCGGCCCACATATATTTAAGCCCATTAACTTTACTTTATTTGACCGGTCCATACATATTTAAGGCCCATTAACACAGGAGTTCTCAGTGTATAGTAACTCAACCAGCAGTCTGGTATGGTCCAAAGGTTAAATAAAGGGCTTCAAAATTTTGAGGCTCCAAAACAGTTTTAGTAGTGAATTTTATAATTTATTTTTTTATTTAAAGTACTATAGAAGGTTGTTTCAAGTACAAAATTTATATATAATTAAATAAAATAAATTATCTCTTTTTATATTAAATTCTTTTGAACTTTGAATATATCAAATTTTATATTAATAAATAATATTTTTACTGTAGGATCCAAGATAACGTATGACAAACAAATGGTTTACAATTTTATTATTAGAATTAGTTTTATTTTCATGAATAATAATGTTATGAAGTTAAATGCTATATATGTTTTAGGAATACTACTATTGTATCTAGTCTCATAAGAATAAAATAAGCAACCCTACCTTGTTATTTTTTTGGTATATATGTATAAATTAATGTATTTTATTAAAATTAGTTATAAGTTACAAATTTTAATCAAAACTTTTAAATATTAAAAATAAACTGATAATAAATATATTTATATTTCATTACTTACCAAAATTAGAAAATTGTTTTAACAATTATTTGTTTTATATTAAAATTATTAATTTAAGCCTACAAAATAAGACCTACAAACCCAATAATTGTTACTTATACCTATAATATATTGGATCTCCTTTATATAATTGATCAATAATTAATATGTATTCATTATTAATTTATATATTTATTAAAAATAAGTTCATCTTTTTTTTAATAATTAATGTCTGAAAAATAGGATATATAGCTTTTTTGAGTATTAGATTCTCCTTCACTACTAAAGAATAATGGACATCAAAGTTACAATATTCTGAACTTCTTGTAAAGTAATTTGTAATTGTTGATGACTATAAAAAAATTACATGTCACACATCTGAAAACAATTAACTCTTGATATTTTTAAACTTTTTAAGCTGATTCGTCAGGAAGGAGCACTTGTATTTTCTTCATTGATAATTGCATGCGACTTCTTATGCTTCATAAATATGTTAAAATAATTTCGTGAATTATAAAAAAAGGATAAATATATTAAAATAAGTTTCATGAATCGAAAAAGGAAAAGAAATTATCCAATTGTTAGAGAAATTTATGGAATTATTATTATCATTATTTGCAAATTTTTTAATTAAGTCAATTTTCCATGATTCAAGACTCGAGCTAACCACAAGTATAGTTTATTTTTAACTTAATATTTATTTATTATTGCGCTTTCGGATCGACTAGTTTTCTCCTAATTTTTATTAGGAAAATTTTTTAAAATGTCAATATTTTAATATTTAAGAGGGTTCATTAGCAACATTTTCAATATTTAGTAAAAATGTCAAATTTTAGTTTGTTATGTATCTTATTTATGTTCTTATTATTTCTAAATCAAGGGAGAGAATATTTTTAAAAAATGTAAGGATCCTTAATTTCCTCATCACTTACATTTTCAAATAAAATTTAAATTTTGTTCTTTTTTTTTTGCAAAATTTTTATCTTTTTAAAATTATACTCATTCCACAATATATTTTATTTGTACTTATTATAGTTTTTTTATTAGTTTGTATTCATTCCAATATGTATTTCGAATGTATCTATATAGTCATTTAAGAAATATATATGTATTCATATTTTTTTCCCTATATAGTTATTTTTTTCTTCAAAAATCTTGTATGTATTAATTTCAATATGTATTTTATTTGTATTTTTATTTATTCTAGTTTTTATTTAGATTTTTGTATAATAATATATAAAATACAAAAATATTAGTATGATGAAAAAGTGAATGAAATATAAAATTGAAAAGAAATAATTGAATATTAAGTGTACTCATTCTTAAATAAAATAAATAACTAGTTGACATACCTTTAGAATAAATACAAATTAGAAAAAGATGTCAAATTCAGAAACAATGCAACATAATTTTTGAATGAATACAACTATTAATTGTAAAAATACATACCTGACTAAAACAATATCAAAATTTAATATATACTTCCAAATTTATGAATACAAAAAATAATAAAACTATGAAAATGCAAAAATAAATACTAACTGTGGTACATTGACATAACTATAAAAAAAACAGAATACAAAATGAATTAAATATATGAAATACAATTCCAAATCTATGGATACAAAATACAATAAAACAATGAAATACAAAAATACATACTGACTAAAACAACAACAAAATTCTTTATACACTTCCAAATTTATGAATACAAAAAACATTAAAACTATGAAATATACACAATCAAACTCATATAATATGTTACATTGACATAACAAACACACAACAAAAAAATAAACAGAAAACGAAATACAATAAATATATGAAATACAAAAATAAATACTAACTATAATATAATGAAAATTCCATATACACTTCCAAACGCATTGTAACATGGACTTTTTTGAATCTTAAAAATAACTAAACAAATTAAACTAAACATGCAATACACAGAACATGCAAAAAAAAAAACTCTCTAACAAATTGGTCTTCTTCAACTTCATGGTTATGAATTTGTGTGGGATTATCGATGGATTCAGGCATTTTTTCCCGTCATATATACTCCTTAGATTTAGAAGTGGAACCTACATTGTTGTTTAATTCTTGAGTGAAAAACAAATTAAATGATGAGAAATCGGAAGAACTTTGATTATTTTGTTCAATACCTCTAGTAACTCTTTTGAAAACGTCCATTGAAGAGAGAATTATTTAGTCTCAAACCCTAAAAATGTTTTAAGAACAACTATAAAACAAAAAAATTAAAAAAAAACACTAAAATCAGTAAGTAAATAAATAAGGAATCTGAAAAACATAATACCCAAATCAATGTTAATCTTCAAATTAAATCTTGCAACGAAATTAAATGAGAATAATAGAAAATATTAATATATTGAATCGAAAATATGTGGAATTGATTTGGAAGAATGTTAGAGAGAGAAATTTAAAAGAAGCATAACAAAAGAGAGAAAAATCTGAGGATTTTATTAGGAAGAAAATAAAAGAGAGAAATTGATAAGTTTAAGAGAGAGAAAAATTAAAATGACATTAATATCTATCCAATTACGTTGGAAAATGTGTAATCTAATCTATGAGAGAGAAAAAAGGGTGTAAATAATGAGATAGAAAAATATTAATAATATCAAAATAATTATTTATTTTAAAATAATGACATTTTTGACATGATTACTAATATTATTAAAGTATAAAAATTTATCATTAAATAAATTAGTTTTTTTGACTAATTAGTTAAATTTTCCTTTTTATTATTAACGATGTTTTATTTTTGAAGTTAATTCAACCGCAATTAAAGGCCTAATTTCAAAAACTTTACGTATGTCGTACACCTACAAGCTTTAAACTTTTACTAAATTATTACTTCCTCTGTTCACTTTATGTGTTCATAATAAATTTTGCACATATTTCAAGAAATTACAAATTAAGTACTATATTTTTTAATCATAATATCCATATTAATTAGGTATATTTTGTGGACTTAGAATGAATTATCGATGCTAAAGTACTATATTTTTTAATCATGATATCCATATTAATTAGGTATAGTTTTAGGGGACTTAGAAATGAATAATCGATGCTAAAGATTAAAAAAAGAAAATATTTTCTTTTGATATACTAAAACAAAATAAAACTTTATTTTTGATAGATAAAGTAAAAATAAACTATCATAATAAATTATTAGAATTCTTCATTGTAACGGTTGGCTTAATATTTCACACTTTATATTTCTTTCATAATAAAATAGATTCATATATATGGTTATTGTTATTGACTTTGTCAAAAGTATGCAATATCTGTCTTGTACTTGCCGTTATTGACAACATGGCTCAGATTTCATATTTTAAATAAAATTATTTGTCAAAAAACTTTACTTCATAAAAAAAAAAACTATGTATTGATAAAATATAAAACTTAAACTATAAGCGATTTATATGCATAGAGTCATGTTGCTAATAACGGCTAATATAGGAAGGGGCATTGCCTGCTTTTGACAAAGTCAGTAACAATAATATTTTACCACACCCTACACGTGTCATCAACCTATACTCTGACTTTCAATGTATAAAAGCTCTTCCCATTTCTCACTAAACAAAAAAAATATATTCTTCCCATTGCTATAGTATTAGCAAAATTTAAAAAGAAAAAAAAAAAATCTCTCGAAATGGCTACTGTTCCTTTGAAAGATGAGCTAGACATTGTGATACCAACGATTAGAAACTTAGATTTTCTTGAGATGTGGAGGCCATTTTTCGAACAATATCATTTAATTATTGTGCAAGATGGTGATCCTTCAAAGACTATTAAAGTTCCTGATGGCTTTGATTATGAGCTCTACAATCGTAATGATATTAACAAAATTTTGGGTCCGAGGGCTTCTTGTATTTCGTTCAAAGACTCGGCTTGTCGTTGCTTTGGTTACATGGTGTCCAAGAAGAAGTATATTTACACTATTGATGATGATTGCTTCGTAAGACATCGATCTCCTTATATCATATGGTGTTTGTAGGCTTTTTTTTTTATAGTTTGACATTGTTTGGTTTTTGTGAAAATTGAATTGATAGGTTGCAAAGGACCCAAGTGGGAAAGATATTAATGCATTGGAACAACACATAAAGAATCTTCTTTGTCCATCAACTCCCTATTTTTTCAACACACTTTATGATCCATTTAGAGATGGTGCTGATTTTGTGCGTGGATACCCTTTTAGTCTACGTGAGGGTGTTTCAACTGCAGTCTCTCATGGATTATGGCTCAACATTCCTGATTATGATGCACCTACTCAACTTGTCAAGCCTCTTGAGAGGAATACTAGGTCTCCTCTTTATTAATTTTACTTATATCAGTTACTTTTAGAAATAAAAATTATATATAAAGTTTAAATTCTGAATAGGTACGTTGATACGGTGTTGACGATCCCAAAGGGTACACTCTTCCCAATGTGTGGTATGAACCTGGCATTTGACCGTGATCTTATTGGTCCTGCAATGTACTTTGGTCTCATGGGAGATGGTCAACCTATTGGACGTTACGACGATATGTGGGCTGGTTGGTGCTGCAAGGTTCGCTACTTTTATTATGTGATTGAAATACGCGGATATTTTTACATAGAACTTAAACTCTGAGTGAATTGTCAGGTTATATGTGATCACTTGGGATTGGGTATCAAGACTGGATTACCCTACATCTACCACAGCAAGGCTAGTAATCCTTTTGTGAACCTGAAGAAAGAGTACAATGGAATATTCTGGCAAGAAGAAATAATTCCATTTTTTCAGCAAATGAACCTGTCTAAAGAGTCAACTACTGTCCAGAAATGCTATGTTGAAATGGCCAAGCAGGTTAATGAAAAACTTGGGAAAATTGATCCTTATTTTGTGAAGCTTTCTGATGCTATGATCACTTGGATTGAAGCTTGGGATGAGCTCAATCCTCCTGCTAAAGAAACTACCAATGCTGCTTCCAAATAAATTATTTCATAGTTTTTTTATTATTTTGTAACTTTTTAGATTACTTGCAGTATCTTATTGCTTGGGATTTATATAATTTTGTCGTTGTGTACACACCACCCCTCACACTAAAGGAGCTAGTCATGTCCGAAGTTGTTACCTTAACCACAAGTAGGGGATGCCGAAGGCTGGTCTAGTGAACTTGGGAGTTGTAGGTGAAGTCTATATTTGGAGTATTTGTGGGCGTAAAACTCATCCTTTAATTTCTTGTAAACTGTAATAAACCATAAGGTCTTCACTTTTATGCGAAGATCAGATGAAAATTTTAATTTTCTTCTCTTTCCTACAAAACGTGTGGTTTCTACCCTCTATCTTTTGAAATATACAAATGATTAAGCAACAATTAATAATAAAAAGGACCCTTTGCATGTTTCGAATTTACTAATCCCAAATATACTAATTAAGAATTCTCATGAATAAATTTGAAGAACTGACCAGTCACTACTCACTACCATAAAACGTTAGACAAAACAGAGAGCAACTTTCTCTGAATTTAACTCAGAGCAGTATCATCTTTTTATCAATATTATGGAATTACTTTAATCGTCAAGCATCAGAAGAAATATTAACTAATGTTCGTCGACATAAAAGATCAAATAGACAACGCAAGCCATGTTACAGAGTAGTTTTCTGATAAATGAAAATGAAAAACAAAATTTAATACAGCACTGGAATTAAGATTGAAATGAAGGAAAAAAGGGACAAACAAAATAAATATAAATAGCCTAAAATACCTTTAAAAATTAAAAAGTATACTTGAGATAAACAAGATGAAATCCTCCCCATTATCGATAGACGTTTTCACAGTTATCAGAAAGAAGATGGATCTCACTCTGCAAGAAAATGCAGCAGAAGAGATGGATTATGATGGGATAAAAACTGCAGACACTTGGCCAAGATATATAAGTTATGAATCAGATTCTTCGGTCTTCTTACGCTTGGCTGCAGGCTCCTCGACATCCTCATGGTTGCTACCATTACCATTCTCATGGTTGCTACCATCGCCATTCTCATGGTTGCTGACATCGCCGTTCTCATTGTTGCTACCCTCGCCATCCCCATGGTTGCTAATTGCATTCAATGCTTTAGGACCCAAAAGAGACACATGCTTACTGGTGATCTGCCGGCCTGCCCTTAGTTTTGGACCCCAATTCCTCTCAGGATTAGGGAGGAAACGCGCAACCTTCTTGGCTTGTGCCTGGCTAAGGGATGCAACAGCCCGAGCAAAATTAGCCTGTAATATTCCAGATATGAGAATTAAAAGACTGTATTCTTGATTGAAAACACATGTCATCAACTTGTATGTGTACAAAAGCTAGTTTTTTCATGACGGACGTGTGTGTTGCTTCAAAATCACAGACCTCAGTGAAACGAGGAGTCTAGGCAAATTTAGTTTTTTCAAAAGTTATTGTGACTAGTGCAAAAGATGGATTTGCAGAACCAGAACCAAGTCTCCAGTTACATATGGTGATATCATATACATAAAATGATTCCCAGATATTGGAAGTCAAGGAGACGGGTGCATGAATTATTAAGAACATGGACCAGAATCTCACATTCATATTTTGTCCTTTATTAAAAAAGGAATATTGTCCTTTTTTTTTACACCTTTATATGTATAAATTCAATATAGTTTGGACCAAGAAGTATCCTTTATGCCATATGACAATGATGCGGTAAAATAATATCACTTCCAGAGGGTTAAAGTTCACCTGCAGAACAGGCTCCTTAGCAAGAATCACACTTCCAGACTGGTCAGATGGTTGTGCTTTCACAGGATGATTTCTGACCTGCAAATAGAACATTATCAGCTCAGATGGTAGAAGAAGGATGTCTTATTTTCAAAATATGAAACAAGCAAAGGCGTAAGCTAATACAAAGAATATCAAGCAAGAACTGCCAAAAACAAGCAAATGATTAAAACTTACCCAGCAACGCATGATATCCCAAATGACATTCATAGGAGCATCTGTTTTCAACCCCAAAGGATTCACATGAGTCCCTGATATGCGATATCCTGCGTTGATCACAGCAGAGCGAAATATTACTGCCGAGGGAGAAGTGCATTTTAGTGTTGCACAGAGATTGTGCAAACTCAGAAACAGAGGAATATCAGGTAGTTCCTGCAAAAGCACACTCTTGGATCAGAATTTAGAAAACATCCACCAAAAATAACCGATAAAACTGTTCCTCGTCAATATGATCTGCACTGAATAAATAACTGATTGAACTATTTCTCATCAATAGGATCTGCAGTGAATAACAAATGTCTCCAAATAACGAGTGAAGGACAAAAGTTTCTTTGCCCCCCAAAAAAATTGCGCTGCTGTGCCAGCAGTAAAAGTCATGCCATTACTTGTCAAATTCATCAATGTAGAACTGTGAGTGGATTGAAGGACTGGCATTCCTAACTGAATTTATATTTTCCTTCAACAAATTCGAAGCCCCATTACAAGATCAACCTTCACATTTGTGGTCATTAGAGCAGGTTAAGTCCTATTGACAAATTTACGATGTCTAATTGCGTTAAATACCTTCTTCACTATTATGCAATATTTCTTCAACAATTGGAACACAACTGTCATACCAAAACGAAAAGAAAAGACGTTACAATACTAGGGATTTGAACGCCAACTCAATCTCCTGATTCTGTGCAGAATTACATTCAACAGGAAAGGACAATTGAATAACATGTGATCAGAAGATTGTTTGCTCCTTATCCCCGAAAGAACATCAAGAAAAGGTTTATGTGCCTCTCATAGGAAAAGAGTTTAGTACTAAATCAGCAACAAGTGAAAAAGGATGTAATTGTTACTTTAATGATTTCAAGTAGTTTTCATTTCTTTAAAGTATGTAACATATTCTGGATATATTTAAAAGGAATAAAGAACGAAACAGCCTTATGGACAGAGGCATACTATAAATATTAAGACAAACCACACCTCTGATATAGTTGTCAATACAGCAGAGATCCGCTCATAAGCAGGATAGCGTTCCTTCATTGATTTCACATTTGCAAGCATGGCAGCTACCCATTCTTGATCATGAATGGGGGCAGACCATATGGGTCCACCCATGTTGAATTTCTTACCACAATCACTACACTCTTGAGGAACTGCAGGGCCAAATCCAGGGAGGCATCGGACACTCTTATCCTAGATAAGCAGAAAAATAAAACATATAACTGGCCATATTTGAAAATATGTATTAAAACAGTCTCTACCAAGGATTAAAAGGTACAACTAACTAACTCATGATCTAAGGCAAAGAGGAGGGACTTCCCCATTGAACATAAAAGAATCCAAAAGGGATTCCTCCAAATTCCTAGCAGGTCATCATTCTGGTAACAGCATGAAAGAAAGAACAATTGAAGAAACAAGCTTGCTAATAGGATTTAGATCGTGTTACACTTGCAGTAACAGAACACTGGGAGACTTCTAAAGTTGATTAAATGTTCTATTTTCTTGATGTTATCTTCTTCTTTAAGCAAGGAAAATTGATGTTATGATCTTCAATAAGCGAGATAACAAAATAAATTCTGTGAATTCAGATAACAAAATGCAGCATCTAAGCTTTATCTTAAACAAGGGGCACTCCATCCTCCAGAGCAGATATCATTAGAACCAACAGTCCACCTGAGGTCCAAGCATTTCTTTGGCAGGATATGACAAGAGTTGAAGGAAGAATTTCCACACAATAAGTGCTGGATTATAAAACTTGTGAGACTATGGGCTGATAAAGAACATTAGTAGGTACCATGAATCTGCATCTTTAGGCACTGATTTTTTCATCTACCAAGATTTCCAGATTAGAGTATAAGCTGGTCAATCCAGCACAAGAAGTTTGTATGAGCAAGACATTCAAAGATTGTGAATGTAGAAATACCTTTGAGACTGTCCTCCCAACTGTCTGAAGATGAAATGAGTCGCAGCCAATGCATTGATAGACATATGAGAGCTTCAAAGGAGTATTTTTCACATCACTTGCAGAACTGCAAGCAATTATCAGAAAACTCGCATCTATAGAGAGGAAGTTGATAACCTATGAAAAATTGACTAAATTGTAGAAAAGATGAACACTTACGTGTATATACGAACAAAAACGCGAACATAGAAATCCATCTGAACAGATAATACTGGAACTATATATCTCTTATATCGATTTGCATGGCTCTGAAATAAAATAATAAAATAAAAAAATTAAGAACTAAGAAAAATTAAAGAAGCGCCCATTATTTAGGATATGGGACCAACCGATCAACAAAACGAAGTTAACGAACTTCTAATTTCTATATTAAAATTACAAGTGACGGATTTTTTCTAGTTTGTTGATAAAACTTCAAAATGCTAACGGCAGCTGCTAATTTTAGGATAATGCAAAAAAGTATGTAAAGAAAGAAATTGCATGAATGTAGCCAGAAGCCCATAAATCATTAATCGCTGCTTAAAATAACTATAGACAAAAAGTTCACAAATGAAGTACCTCAATAGATGCAAGAAGGATCCGCAAAGCCATTTCATGACAATATTTTCCTCTCAAAGGATAGGAGCCATATCTAGTAGCAGATGAGATCACGTAAGCAGGATATAATGACTAATAAAGTTATTTAACGCCATAAGCGAAGGGATTATTTGGTTACTTGGAATAGCAAACTTCTCCATTTGCTGCACATAAGACTGCCATATCAGTTGCAGTACACATCAACATTCCTCCATCAGCAACAGATTGGACTGCTGAGTCTAAGAACACAGAAGGTGCTCCATAAGGATCGAGATCAACCTGAAACAACACTAACCCAAAATGTATGAATAAAAGCTCAGCTTGAAATAGATATTCAAAAAATTATTTTACACGCAAGTAACCCAGGATAAGAAATTTAATGTGCAAACTAAATATCCTGAACATGGTTGACTTACTAAACCAGCACCAAAGAACAACTTTCATTCATTAAAAGTTCAGAAGAATATAAATATGATAATTTATTGTATATTCATACCACATCAAATTCGTTTGGGTGGGTAAGCATATAAACCCTTGCATCAGCAAGGTGAGATTCCACCTTAGAGCATGCCACTGAACCATTAAACTTAATGTTTCTCCTGCAAGCTTCCACAGAGGCTGCAACATAAGGAATACCTACTCAAATACTGGATTGGACATTAGAAGTAATATCTGTATCACGTTATTATATAGATATTTTGAAACAAGACAAGTAAATTTTTTGGTTAAAGCTTATATAAAATTCTCTGAATTATGCCACCGTTTTTCTCATATTTATCACGACAATAAGGAATTCACTTCTATCCTCGCATTAATTTACAGTTTTAATACCTAAACATTAAAGCCAGTACCTGAATGATTTATATAAAACACACTCTTAGATTAGATGTTTCAAATCCATTCCATCAGACATTCTTACTTTTGTGACTGCTCAGTGATCTCTTGACCAGAGAGATGCATTTCATTTTCTTTTACCATGGTTGGCAGTGAAGGTTAGTGTCGTAACAGCTAGACATTTTATGCAGCACCCCCTAAACTGAGATAGAATTACCTTTGTCATTGTCAAGGGCCACGACCTGGCTAATTCCTTCTACTTCACGAGCATACCTTAAAGCCCTCAATCCAGAAGCTGAGAGAGCCTATTAAGTCACATTGAAAGAAAAAATGTTGGTCAACCACAGCAACAACCTCATTTTTGATAAGCGTTTAATAATCAACAAAACAGGCCAATATACCTCGAGAACTCGTGGAGGCTTTAGTTCTTCTCGGCCTTTTCCCCGCAGATTTTTATTCTGTTCCACTGGAATGCTAGATGATTCACCATGGGATGCGTCTTTCAAGACTTCCGATCCATCAGTGGATTCACCATTATGCTGCACTGAATCACCTGGGTTTTCCACTTTAGCATTAGGTGCCTTATTTCCAGCCTTGGTTCGTCTAGCTAACATTGCGTCATGTTCTAGCTTTCGTTGTGATATAAATGTCCTCAAAACAGCTATAGACATGTCTCTATTATTCACCTGTTGCAGGTAGTTTTTGATGAGCTAAAATAAGGTGGCTACCACTGCCCTTAAATGTTACCACATAGAATAGAGAATAAAGGGATGTAACTTTGAATGCTATTAATAAACCACAAAGTACCATACAAGCAAGAATTGTTCAGGGTGGCATGCCAAGACCATCGAGGACTAGATATTTGCGTACAAGTTGCCAATAGTCATCTTAAAAGGGCTAAATTACCCTGTCCTAAATATTTACTAGGTGGAAATTCCTGCATGAGTAAGTTACCATGAATTGAGCTGTCAGTCTGTCACAAAGTCAAAAACAAAGGAAATGTCTACTACTCCGTTTATCCTAAAAAGAAGGTACTAGTTACATTCTGAGCCCATGTTACATGGAGATGTAGACATGTGGCAAGAATGACATTTGCAAGATCCTTTTTAGTCCTCCAGAAAATTACTAAAACAGAATGTACCTATGTTGGACACTTAATCACACCACGGTAGATAAAACCTGATTTCACCAATAAATGAGTAAATGTAATATAGTTCCCAACTACCTCTTTTTCACCGAGAAGAAAGTTAACCGAAAAAAATAATAAGAAAAAAGAGGTTGACTTTAAGCAATTACATCTGTCAGAATCAGATGCGACATAGAGTTGAGCAAAGGATCAAATGGTTTGGTAATTCTTCATGAAGAGATGAATTATGAACATTTTGAATCAAACTCGGTATTTTTATTCGTCCTTTGTCGTAATATTTTCTCAAGGTTTGTAGTAATAATTAGTGTATCATTAACTAAAATATGTTGACAGTTGAAGCCACACAGAGCCGAAGAAGGATACATTTTGATAAAGAAATGACATTTTGAAAAAGGATGTTATCCAAAAGCCATTCAAGTAATTGTAGTTAAACTTGACTTGTTGACCTCTTGGCTTACGAACATACTAAGTAATTTTCGTCTGTAAAACCATAATGAAAACGACTTTTTTTGTTTATGCATTCACCTTGGCAGTGGAGTCTGGGGTTCCCGTGAGAGATAGTCAAGCAGCTAAGAAGCTCCACTCTAGACGAATACGATACAGAGACATTCCCCAAATGTGATTGGTATCCAATATCACTTCTGATCTTGGGCTCATTTATTTGTTCGTCCTGGTAAATACCCCTACGAACAGTGTTTTTTTTTTTTCAATTTCATTATCTACACAATTGTTTGTAAATAGATATGTTGGATTAATCTTATAATAAACATAGTTACATCCAACTTTTTAATTTTTTCCCTCATCTAAGGATTTTTCGCCAAAGATTGCACTTCAATAGTGCTTTCTGTTAAAGTCCGAGTAGAGCTTGACCTTACTGTTTTTCTACACTCTTCACTTTTGGCAATGTTGTTCTGTCTATCTCTCACACACGTTACAAGAACTATAATTCAAGAAGCACCTACATTCAAAACATTGCAAATTCTAGAAATTGTAGAACTTACAAAAACTTTGACCGAAAACGACATATAATAGGTTGGTTCACAATAAGAGAACACTCGAGCAGAATTAATCCTTATCCCTCTTCCTTGTGTGCATGTGGTATCTAAGTTTGTCCCAAAGTATCTAGCCAAGATCACACACCCTGTCTCTATTCCTTAAAATCATCTAGTTAAACTCACCCATTATTCAATAGCTAACAAGACTACCTTGGTAGATGCAATATTAGCACAACAGAGCTATAGCAGATCAGTCAATTGGCAGACTAAATAGACAGATGGAAAAATTCTACGCATTAGCCATTCCACCAGCATAGCTACATTAGAAGTACCCTGAATGAATTTTTTCCTTAATTTCTATATACTAATTTGTAATTGAACACATGTCTTGTCGCAATAAAAACTCTTTTGATAACTTGTCCAGTTAATTCTTACAGTAAGGCTTAGGCAAATAGGTAACTAGATAAGCACTTTCATATGAAGCATAAGAATCTGAAAAAAAAAGAAAAAAGAAGGACCTGGGAATTGTTGTAGAAAACTTCATTTTTGGCATGCATAAGAATCTCAGCATCTCCTTCTTTGATGATGGTGAAGTCATTGAGATCAAAAGAAGTTCCATTCTGCTTGTTTCCGTTGTCACCCGCCATTGACGGTTTGTGTGATAATGGAGAAACTAACGCCTAATTGCGGCAATTATGAAGCTCAAATAAAAAGAAATTTTGGGGAATGAAAGTGGAGACAATAAATATAGGAATGCACCACAAAAAACCCTAGTGCTTGCTCTTCGGCAGTTGCTGCGGTTTTCTAAATATTCTTTTTTATAAGGAAACACTATTGTAAGTAAAAAAAATTTAACCGGAGGGGAAATACATCAAATTCCTCCTGTAAAATTTATTTTAATACCATTAATTATATTAGGGTTTAAATATTTTAAAATAACTTTTTTTGATGATTGATGTGGTGAATAAGTAAAAAAATTAAAAATCAAAGAGAAAAAAATAATTAGGCTACTTTTATTTTTCTTTTTTATAATTTTTATGAATTAAGAAAACAAAAAAAAAAGAATAAAAGATTCAAAATTTAAATAATTATAAATGTGACAGTAATATCGTGTTGACGTGTCAATAACATGGAGCATGTGGGTGGATGTAAATTTACTTGAAACGGAATTAGGACGGTAAAAAAATATAATTAAAATTAAAGTACTAAAATAAGCTTTGCTGCTAAATTCAGTGAGAATGTTATATGCTTTCTCGTTTTTTTATATTAAAATTACATTGTTTTTATAATTTAAAAGAATTTTTTTAAGCAAAGTATAAATAGACAATTTTTTATTAAAAAAAAAAGATACTAAAAAATAAATTATTATAATTGATAAAATTTAAATAAATTTAATGTTTAACGGCTATCAGAGCTATTACCATCACTACTCCTTTCATTCCTTTTTAGTTGTACTTGGAATTTTATTAAGAAAAAAAATACTTGTAAACATATGCATTTTGACTAACATATTTCATGTTAATTATTTATTTTTATGTAGCTTAATTTTAGAATAACTAGTATTAAAGTCAAAATTAGAAAAATAATTATTTTTTTCTTAATTGTTTAAATTGATAGTTAATTTGCATCGAGTGTTTACATCATAATAATGTAATTTTCATTATACTAGATTTAATTGAAGTAATACACGTGTTAACTAATTATGGTTAAGTAAAATGAACTATAAATTTAAACACGACATGCACACATTGATTTTATATAAACATCCGATGAGAAAAAATTTTACCTCTATTAATTAGTGTTTAGTACTAGATCTCAGAAAATTATTTGAAAAGCAATTAATGTAAAATATAAAATATGAAAAAGTTGCCTTTTCTTATATATAAAAAATAACAAATAGTGAAAACTTTGTTTTTGAAATTATTGACAAATAAAAGTAAACAAAGTGAATATTTGAGTTTCAAAAAACTAGAAAATATCGTTACCAATCAAAAAGTTATATAATTAATATTTTAGAACCTTTTACTAATTTTGTTTATTCACCGTAAATTGACTTTTTAGATTAATAAATTTCATCTCATAATGTGTCGATATTAAAATATGCATTCGTTTTATTTAAGTTTTTAAATTATTTATTTCAAGTTTTAAAGTTTTTATTAAAAGAACTTTATAAAATATTTTATGATATTAAATTAAAATTATGCAATTGTTTATATTTATAAATAGTTTTTGACAATACGTCTAAAATGACATAATGCAAACACGTGGATAACATTTTGTTAGCTTGAATCCTTCTCTTTTAGTTTGCAATTTCGATCAAAGTCATATTTATAATTTTCATTTTTTATTTTTAAAAAAGTATTCATTTAAATAACTAATTGTTTTAAATTAGGCACAATTAAATTGTTATTTACTAATTTGTCCATAAAATATGTTAAGTTTATGTCAAAAAGAAAACTGGTAATAATTAATTAAATAAAAATGACAAGAGCTAATTTGAATTCCATCCGTTAGTCAACGAAGAGGAAAAAAAAATTATATTTCAAAAAGTTGAATGAAATTGGTTCTGTTAGTTGTATTGTTTACTTATTTTGTTTTGGTTCATTATTGATATCGATATTTTTAATTTTTTCGGTTTTAATGATTAAATGAGTATTGATAAATTAAATTAAAAAAATTTACTTTTTTTAACTAATGGGATGTATTATGAGAAAAAATTGTAATAATTCTTAAAATTGAGGGCGTTAGAGCAGTTACCGAATTAGTTTTTTTAATATATTTTTTTATGAAATACTTCTTTTTATTTTTTAAATATACTTTTTTCATAGAAAATTTCTTTTCACTTCTTTACTTATAATTTTTTTTCAATTATCCTTTATCAGATTAAGATTTGTAAAAAAATAAAAAAAAAACTAGGAGTTAAGTGTTGTAACAAAACAAAATAGAGTGGAATCAATTTATTTTTTTTACCATTTTGTAATTCCGGTTGTTATTTTTACAATTTGAAGTGCATAAATAAAATTGGACCATTTTCTTCTAAATTAACCCACTCAGAATTTTTATATTTTTGTATCGATTTAAAACATTTTTCAATTTTCTTGATTTTAAAAGATTAAAGCAAATAGTCAAAAATGTATCTCTATTTTTTTGCTATTAATTAAATTAGTTGTAGCCATGAGATATGACCAAATAGCTATTACTGAAATATTCAAAATTACTCCTTGCTAAATTGAATGAAATCTTCACATTAAACCAAAACGCACCCACTTATGTATATTACTTATTATACTCGTTTAACACAACCCATACCCAGGCTCACTATATAAATTAACCCAGGCTCACCAAATAGTTTGTAGACCCGTGCTGTTTTATCGTCATTCCTTTTAAACTGTACTAGTAAAAAACAATTTAAATAATTATGTAAATTTATACCATAATCTTTAAAATAATTTTGTAATATATATCTAACATAATTGATTTTTGATTTATTTGACTAGTTATTTTTTATATACGTTTTCCATTCAGTTAGATTTATTTTTATGTATCAAAAATTATTTACATAAAAATGACTATATTATTTATTTCTATAAGATAAATTAACTTTACTAGGAGTTTACTTTATCAAATCAAGATTATAATTATTTTTCAAAATTATTAATTTTGATTATTACCTTTTGATACATTTTTTAAGGACAAAAATAGTTTTTAATGAAAATAATAAATTTGTGTTAATTTATTAAAGTAGATAAATGAAATAATAAGATAAAATTATTAAATTACAAAGATATCCATTAAATAATAATTACTATCTCGTATATACAACACCTGGGGCCTTGTATCGGTCGGTTCGATTCGGTTTTAATGTCTTTCGGGTTGGCTTATTGGTTATCGGTTTGTAGAGATGTTATACCGTTATAGAACCATTAAGATATTGAGTTATCGATTTTTGATCGTTATCGGTTCGGTTATCAGTTTAACCATTGAGATTTGACACAAAAGAAAAAAATATTAAAAATCACTTAGAAACAAGGTGACAAACCAAATAAACCATGCACTCGAGCTCACAAGTTATATTTTGCTAAAAAACAAACACTTTTACATCGTAGAATAATCAAGTGTTTGAGACAATAAAAAATAAAACTAGGAAATTAAACTCTAAGTCGAGGACTTTATATACCAAATGGTATAAATATAATTATTTAATTTACTATTGGATTATCGGTTAACCCGTTAAAAAAAAAACTTTAAACCCTTAAGAACCGATAACCCAATAACAAAAAAAAAAATTAAAACCATTATCAAAAACACTAAACTAATAACCCAACACTATAAACTAATAACTTTTTCATCAATTCAACTTATCAATTTTGATTCGATTTTGCACGGCCCTACCCTAGACACTATTGACTAATGATTTTGAGTCAATAGTGTATGATATGGAATTTGTGTTCGAGTATAGGACTTGGATCAACATCCGGTTAATTGCGACAATTTGCAAAGCCCATGCAAGGGTAAGATTTGCTATTTCTGGGCCTAGCGGAGTCTTCAATAGCTAAGAAATCAAAAATCCTAAAAGAGTAAATTGTACATATTGTTAATATTTTTTTTATATCATCAAGATATAAAAATTTATATCAACGTTAAAGAATTATTTTTATTTGGGGAATATCATAAGGTTTATTTGCCCTTTTTTTTGAAATTTGCGAAGCAGCGAAAGGAAATAATAAGTGTTCTAGTATTCTCTAGAGTCATCTTTTTAGTTGCCATGCACCGATAAAGGGGATATCTTTATTATCAACCATACACGTATAGTGAATTAAGTTATTAATACTTATTTATTAATTTGGACCACAAGAAAGTTGAGTCCAATGTAATATAAATTAAAAAAAGACTTTGGAAATTAAGATTTTACTTTAATTTGGAAAACAAATGTGTGTATACGTATATTGTTTACTCTTTTTCTTTATGCAAAAATGTGCGCTAAAAGTGAATAATAGAGAACAAGACTGAAAGTACTAACGATTAATTACAACTTAAAATAAACCTTATTTTACTGTTTAAGCTGTTAAACTATACAATATTGTGTAATACTTATCCACATTTGTGTGTAAAATTGTTTAAAATTATACTTTAGTTATAGGCTAAAAAATTATTTTCAATGTTTTTTTTTTTTAAAAAAAAAGTTTGACTTGATACAACATTTAAGTAAATAAAAAAGACTTCTCAATTTTATGATCTTAAATCAAATTATCTTAGATGTATCAAAATGTACTTTAATCTTGTGATTTTGAACATGTCAGATAAAAACTGAAATTAAAGCAAGGTGTTTGTCTTTTAGGTCGAGTTGTTTACCTCTCCTATGTGGTTTGCGAGCTATTACATAGAAGCAGAGATTTTTCCCTATGTACACCCCAAGGATAGCGATTGCGGGTTTCCCATGTCATTAAAAAATAAACTGAAATTAAAGGTTATCAGAATAAGAACTGAGTCACTACTTTTAAAATGACTAAAAAAATAAATCATAGATCCACATTTTTTGCCTATAGAATATAAAATGGGTAATATTAAAAATTAGTAGTTATATATTCGTCAATAAAAAAATATCATGTGTACAATATAATCATTCGATCTTTTTATTTTTTTTTATTTCATGCGTTTTTTAGGAAAGTGAGTACACTCACTTTGCCACGTCAGTTCTTAATAATCACTTTAAAATTATTAAGACGGTATTTAAACATTTATATAGTTAAAGTACAAAAGTAAATTTGAACACTTAATTCAAAAGTAGTTCGATGTATTTTCTCCTTTTAAAACAATATATATATATATATATCTATTAATTTAACGTAAATATCACATTTGTATAGCTATTGCAATCGAAGGGGAACTTGCGAAAAAGGAGAGGAGATGACCACCAACTTTCCATCTTTGATTAATTATATCACCATCAAGTCAAGCTTTTTCCCCTCTCAACAAAATCCAAACTAATATCTTCAACAATCTCTGGATCACAATCTTTTACAAAAGCATAGGTAATTAATTAATTAGTGGCATAATACACATCATTACCTATATATGGCATTACTTACTTAAACTAATGTGTTTAGCCAATTAAACAATTCCTTAAAATACTAGAAATGCTACTTGACATCGTAGGTTCACTACGTGTCCAACTTATGACTCATTAACCTGTCCTTTTTTACTTATTCTAATGCGCCATTATCCCCAAATTACAACCCCAGAAGCTTCGATCTTCTCTGCTTAAAATATTAATTAAGGCTGCTAGCTGCATTATTAGTACTTAATTAATTATGTTTAAAACTTACGGCCGAGGCTTACGCACATCAACATTTGTTACAAAAGCATTGGTTAATAAGCCATTTTCAAGGGAACATGCCAACAACCAAGCACTAACTTCAATTTTTTCACGGCTTAGTCCGAGGTCATTAGGCTTTCGAATTTAACTTTTATATATTGATAGTGTAAAATAAACGTTATTATGTTATTAGATTATTAATAAATAATACACATAAGCATATACTATAAATCATAATAATGGAAAAAAGAGCATGTTCTCTTTTGCTACAAAACTATCGATTACGACATATTTAAATGAGTTAAATTTTTTTATAATACTGTCGATATATATAAGTTAATCAGTGTATAATTGAAGCATGCATGCAGTTAAATTCTGTTACGGAATTGCTAATGCTAAATCCAAATATATACTTATCATATATCAAGGAATATTTGTCCTTAATTATCTTTGTTGGTACGGTTCTAATAAGATTTCCAAGGCACACTTGTTTCTCACTAGTAGGTTAATAATCATGTGAGGTGCACCATGGGATAACACATGGCAGATATCACGAGGTGTAACGAAAGATTTGGTAATAAAAATAATTATATGATACTATCTGACTTAACATAAAATTTAATTCAAATAAAAAAAATTTTAAAATTTATAATTTAAAATGAATTTTTAATACTAAGTAATTATCTGAGTAAAAATCATTTTATTAATATTATAATTAAATTATTGTTAATTATAGAGCGTGAAATCAGTATCGCTAGTGCTTTTAAAGTTAGTGAGGTCAGATTAATGCATTAAAAAAGACGGTAAATTGACAGGGTGATGAGAGTATATATATGGTAGAGTAGCCTGTGACTAATTCTGTCATACAAACAGGAGACAACATATTACTAATTAGTAAATCAAGAAGATTTAATTAGTGAAAGTTACTTAGCAATTTTATTACTTCATTAACCAAAAAAAATGGTTAGAGGAATGATGGGTTGGGGTGTTAATACTGATGAACAAGGATGGAGAAAAGGACCTTGGACTCCTGAAGAGGATAAGCTTCTCTCTGAGTATGTTAATTTGCATGGTGAGGGAAGATGGAGTTCTGTATCTCGTTGTGCAGGTATTAATTATAAATATTGAATTTTATTTCTTTATGTTTTGATACGACGTTTTTAAGTTGTTACAAAATATGAATGTTCGTTCGTTCGATCGTTCAGGATTGAACAGGACTGGGAAGAGTTGTAGACTAAGATGGGTGAATTACTTGAGGCCTGGACTTAAAAGAGGTCACATAACACCTCAAGAGGAAGGGATTATTATTGAATTACATGCTTTGTGGGGCAACAAGTAAGTAGATCAATTCTTTCTAGGATATTTAAATTTTCCTTTGGTTCGTTTGATGATTAATTCGTTGATGATATGGTAATGTATAGATGGTCAACAATAGCACGTTACTTGCCTGGAAGGACAGATAACGAGATAAAAAATTACTGGAGAACACATTTCAAGACAAAAGTAAAAGTTCCTGTAAAGCAAGATAAAAAGAGAATTCTGAGGCAGATGAGAAACCAAACACAGCAAAATTATACAAACGTATCCACAACGGACATGTCACCTCAAGCAGAAGAAGTGATCATGATCAAGAGCGATGACGATAACATGTTCAGTATTAATTATAATAACGATGAGGATCCGGTTGAGTTGCCACCAGTGACAACTATTTCAGACACATGGACGGAGAATTTTCCGATGGATGGGTTGTGGAACATAGATGATGAGTTGAAGGTGGCAATTCAAAATCAAGCAGCTACTGCTAATTGTTCTTACGGAACTGATTATGCAGTAAACTTATATAATGGAGGTTTTATTTTCTGAAAAATAAAAGCGTTCATAATGGAACTAAGTAATTAATTAGTCAGATGGTACGTGTATGTTCAAAATGCTTTTAATTTTGAAGAAAAAGATTTGGTACAGTACAAGTGATTGATTATGGTTCTGTATGATGATTTGTATTTAATTAACATGATTAGTGAATTTGATGAATATCCAAAATCAACTTCTTTTATAGCTATCGAGAGTATAATCTGAGTGTTTCATTTGATTTGATTCTAAGTTATGATAATCTTTGAACTGGAATAAATTGACTTCTATTAGCTAGCTAACTATAGGGTTAATGAATACCAATAATTTGAATGTGTCATTTTGTTACCTATCTCTTTTATTTCATTCATCATTTCTTTCTTTATATTTATTCATATTTCACACTATAGAACCAAAAAAAAGAAGAGCAAAACTCAGACAATGATACAAATATCACTACATAAAAAATTAAGTTTTAGCGGCAATTAATTAGCAATCACTGCTATATATATACTTGTAGCGGTAATTAACACTTTTTATATGTCCCTAAAAGCTTTAGCGACATTGGATCTAATGACACTTTAACTAATGCCGGTAAAAACTTTAGCACTCTTTTTTATGTGTCTATTCATTACTGCTAAAAGTTATTTTTATCATAGTATATGATGAACTACTAAAAATACAAATTAACCGTTAAATTGAAAAGTAAAAAAAAAAATCACACATGAGAATATTAAATATACTTCTATATAAATTTTATTGTAATAAAAAAATTAATAATCAACAATATAAATTTAAAATCAATTTTTTCACTTCCGTCCATAAAAAGGATATATCTTAATAATTTATGTAACAAAAAAAATAGGGCAACTTTCACATATAGCAAATAAAAAATTTATATTTGTATGCTATAACAAAGTTTGCATAATTGCGCTCCATAGCAAATATAGAAACTGTATAATTCGCTATACATATAGCGTTGAAGCAAATTATATAAAACAAAGTGTATAAAACAAGAAAGAGAAAGACAATTGAGCACAGAACTGTATAAAAATGAAGTATACAAAACAAATTGTATTATTATAAGTGTATAGAACGATTATATACAATTTGAATTTGTATAAAATGAGAAAGAGAGAAAGACAAAAGAGACTTGACAAGGAATATACAATTGAATCGAATTGTATAAAACGAGAAAGAGATAAATTAGATACAATTTGAAAATTGTATAAAACAAGAAAGAGAGAAAGGCAAAAGAAACTGGGCAGATGAGTATTTTTATTGTATAACTATAAGTGTAGAGGACGAAAATATATGTACTTGCATGTGTATATACAATTTTCTCACACTTTATACAAACAGAAACACAATTTATACATTTCGCTTCTGTTTGTATAAGTGAGAAAGGCGACGGTGGCGATCGAGATTTGGGAGAGTGGCGAGCGAGATCTAGAAGAGGGGAGAGAGGGGAACAAAATTATATGTATTTATACAATTTTTTCTGCTTTATACAATTAAATTTTTTTTTATATACTTGTGTTTGTATAAAAAGTGAGGAAGCGAGCAAGAGATTGGAGGAGAGTGGCGAGCGAGATATTTGGGAGAGAGACGCTTGACAATTTTTTTGCAAACATTTACTATGGAGCTCAATTAAATCAAACCCTAGTTACTCCATCTATTTTAGGTTATTAGTTTGCTATTATATATAATTCTTCCAAAAAAAAATATAAGGCACTTTATTAACTATCTGTTCTAAATCGAAAATTAAGGAATATACAAAACTTTTTTACCATATTAAAATGGTTATATTCATCTGTATTTAGTTTCAATGAACCACGCCTAAAATGTAAGATGGGTCTTAGATTTTTCGTTTGACTTTGACTACATCGTGTACCAATAATCTTCACCATTTGGAGCGTGTGTGTTGACTTTGACTCTCTCATAATGACACACGTGGATAAATTTATGATATATTTATGATATAGTGTGTGTATATATATATATATTAAGTTCATTGAACTAACTTTCTATGTTAATTAAGTAGTCTAGTGAGTAGCTCAAATCTCTAAAACATCTGAACCGACGACTCCTGTTTTAAAAAACAATTTGACGAATATGTATTTAATCCTTATGTTTATATATTGGTCCTTAATTATTTAATGAATTGTGACATAAATTGTATGCTCAAATTGTGTATTGAATTATTATTTTTATGTGGTCCTAAATTGCACTTGCCACAATGTCACGTGAATGTGATAATTATATATGGTCATTTAAGGAAAACAAGAGTCAAATCAAGATTGATATCTGGAATATATATGTTCCAAAATCAGATTGGAAATTTAAATCAGTTTTCTGTGCCTTTCATAAATTTAGGAAAGCTGTTTAAGTAATACCCAAAAGACTTATCACTGTGAGTGGTTTAATAGCAAGAATCGATGTCATAAGTTAATTACCTTCAACATTAATCAATTTTTCGATCTTACCTTTAAAAAAATCAACCACTATATATTTTGAAGTTTCAAACTTTTTTATATAAAACTCAAGATTACGATATCTGTTGTGATTTTTGTAACTCTAGCCTATATAATAGGGATAATGCCCAAGTACCCCCTCAACCTATGCCCGAAATTTCAGAGACACACTTATACTATATTAAGGTCCTATTACCCCCTTGAACTTATTTTATTAATAATTTTTTACCCCTTTTTAGCTTACGTGGCACTATCTTGTAGGCCCAACGATGGTTGACTTCTTTTTTAGACTAGTGTCACGTAGGCTAAAAAGGGGTAGAAAATTACATATAAAATAAGTTCAGGAGGGTAATAGGACCTTAGTATAGTATAAGTGTATCTCTGGGATTTCGTACATAGGTTGAGGGGGTACTTGGATATTTTCCCTATATAATAACATATGTGGATAAATTTATGATATAGCTATAAAATCAATTTTTTTTTATTTTCTCCTAATAAATAGATCTTTATGCATATATCGCTGTTTGGGAATTGGGATGATGTATTTAATTTGATGTTGGAAAAAAAAAAGAAGATGCAAACCATATGTCTTATGTATTATTATTTAATAATATATATACATAGCTTGTGTTTTAGCATGGTATTGGTCTCTTTCCACATAATAGAGCTATTGACATTTTGTTTTTTGACCAAATCTGTCATTCCAAATATATTTGCATATTTAACATATGCTTTTTTTTTTAATCAAAAAATTAAAATAAATACAGATATAGCCAAGTTTTACAGCATGCATGATTCATGAACAATGTATAGCTTTGTGTTTGTTAGCCATCAATTACTAGAATGTTATACCACCTCTATACGTACTATATGTATATATTGTCTTGCTAACAATGTATAGTTTTGTGTTTGTTAGCCATCAATTAATCAACACATTTTACCAACATATTATTCCTCAACTATTGACAAATACACACATAACCCATTTCCCAAAATCCAATAGCATATTTAGACCTTTTTTGGCCTTCCCAAAATTCAAAAGATCTACTAGGAGTAATATAGATTAAGACACGACACGTATGTCCCAAAAAATATACACCCCTATATATGATATTAACTCTTTTTAATTTTTTAAAAAAATCTATTTTCTAGTAATTAAGTACACCAATCATGTTATGCATATATATAATTAGGTATTAAGGAATGTTTATACATTTTTGTTATATTATTAGCCTTAATCTTCTTTTGGAGTCACAGAATTTCATATAAGTGACCATTATTAATTACTTTCCTAATGTATTCAAATTGCAGAATGTCGAACATGTTCAATTTCGGGAAAAATATAATTCAACGTAACCCTTCAATTTTTGAATAGAAAAATTTCTTGAAAATTAGACCTCAAAATTCATTGACCATTAAGCACTATTAGGGGTCATTTGGTGTTATGGATAAGATTAATTAATTTTAGAATAACTTTTTAGTGGACTTTAATTCATTGTTTGGTTGCAAAGCAAAGGTAGAAATAACATATCTCAGGATTAATCATTAGTCTTGAGATAAGTTATTGCTCAGTGGGGGTGGTATAGTAATCTCGGGATAAATTATTTTGGGGTAAAGTGTGTAAATTAACAGAAATATCCCCATAAACTCTCTTTTATGCACTACTTTTACATTTATACATATTAACATAATTTTTAACAACATTTATAATAACATTCACAATCTTAATTATTTGTTGTTTTTAGGGAAAATACCCAAGTACCCCCTCAACCTATGCCCGAAATCCCAGAGACACACTTATACTATACTAATGTCCTATTACCCCCCTGAACTTATTTTATAAGTAATTTTCTACCCCTTTTTTGCCTACGTGGCACTAGTTTGAAAAAAAAAGTCAACCATCGTTGGACCCACAAGATAGTGCCACGTAGGCCGAAAAGGTGTAAAAAATTATTAATAAAATAAGTTCAGGGGGGTAATAGGACCTTAGTATAGTATAAGTGTGTCTCTGGGATTTCGGGCATAGGTTGAGGGGGTACTTGGGCATTATCCCTTGTTTTTATGATAAATATATGCTTCTATTAAAAAAATACATTTTTATAAATACAATTTTTATTTATGGATATATTATAAGTTGAATTTATTTGCATAATTATTATGTTTTTATATTTTGATTTCTCTTACAATGTTCATTCCACTACTAAATTACATATTTTTCATTAAATAGTTTATTACTCACTTAAAATTATATTTATCTATAACTAAAATTTAGATAACTTTAGTTATAAATTTTTTTATACTTTAATAAACTTAGAATGAAATTATTTTTAAGCTAAATAAGATGAAAGTTATTTTTACGCTAAATAAGATGAAAGAATCTTATTTTTATGTTAAATAAGATGAATATTTTATTTTAAAGCTAAATAAGATGAAAGTTTAAGTTAAATGAGATGAACATTTAAATTTTAATATATACGACATAATCATGGCAATACACACAAAAAAAATATTTAAGCTAAATAAGAGGTAATTTTTATTTGTAAGAATGAATAACTAAATCTTGTACAAAAAAAAAAAACTAAATAAGGTGAGGGTATTTTTGTAAACAACCAACAACTTATTCTCAAAAAAAATAAATAATAAATATTAATTTAAATATGACAAACCAAACAAACAACTAATCCCTATACAACATATTCCAGCATAACTAGTATTCAAATCAAACAACCCCTCTATGAAATCCATAAGACAAGAAATAAAACAAAATTGCAAAACAATCAATAGATTAAGGTCTAATAAGACATAAGTAGATAAGTGAATCGTTGAAGAAGACATTGAATTTTGATATAGTACAACTCCATACCTTTTTATGGTTATTCATGTTAATCTTAGGGTATTCGATATAACTTTACAAGTAAAATCTGTAAAAGATATACATTATTCTTATCTTTATTTAGAAAGATTATTTTTGATTGACTCTCAAATCAAAAATAGTGTAATCGAGTATGATTTTTCAAAAAAACAAAAAAACATCAATATAACAATATGAGCGAAATAAACTAAGTAATAGGCATTGTAAAAAAGGAAGAAAAAGATGCTTATGACTTATCTCCGTTACTGAATTGGTTTTCCTCTTCTCCCTAATAAGCAAAGAGCCAAAGACTAATATTGAAATGAGTTATTTCCTCATATGATATTCGACATTAATCCTTTCATCATCAATTAGTTTTTTCGAATGAAGTTAGACTCAAAATCCCTTGTGAAACTTTCAAAAAATTAGGTTTATGAGTTGAGTTGGTTTCAGAATGCTAAAAATAAAATGCATAATACATATATTGTATCCTAAATTTGGCTTCAAATTTTAACTTTGACCTCTAACTTTCATAATGCACAAACAAACACTTTGACTATCTAACTTTCAAATAAATAAACACATGAGTCTTACATGACAAAAATATACATACGACACCACGTAGGACGAAAAATGACATGTAAGACATGTGTGTCTATTTGTTCAATTTTATACAAGTTTAACTGTTTAAGTGTCTACTTGTGCACACCCAAAGTGGAAGGGCATAAATGTTATTTGAAGTCAAGTTAAAGCCATACAAAATAAAAATTGAATTATGTCTTATTTAAGATGGATAAGTAGTTTAGCTAAATAAATTTTTGTTAGTAAGTTTTCCATTTCTATAAATTTACAGTGAAGAAGTGAGTTATTTGCTTACGCATGATATGTACGTAATATCCACTAATACACCGACGCGTGTCCAGCCAATTTAGTACACGCCTTTGTTCTTTCACTGATGGACCGCACAAATGAGAAGCAAAAGCTCCAACAAACTAACCAAGCGCGTGTATCCCAGACAACGAATAGTTGTTGTGCGTGTACTCCACGCGCATCAACAGAAGCGTAAGACTAGTCCCTATAATGCATTGGCTAAATACATGAAACTTGAAAAAGTAGTGGAAATAAGAACCAACCCTAAAGCTCTAAGGTATCTAAATTTGGAGTACCTAAGCAAATCCTAAAGTTAAAACAATGAATCCCTAAAGAAGATAGGAAGAAATGCCATAGATAAAAACAACCCATGTTCACTTTTTCTCTCTCTAAACATTGAAATTCAACCAAAACAAAAAACAAAAGTTGATAAGAATCCTTTCTTTCTTTCTTTGTGTGTGTGTGTGTCTAGCTAGGGTTTGCATTTCTTTCACAATTTTGGTTGTTTCAGTAGGAGAGAAAAGAGGATCTAAGAGTTAGCCAAGAGAAGAAATTAGTGAGAAAATAAAGTAGAAAAAGATCATCAGAGGAAGGAGGGATGGGTAGAGGAAGAGTTGAGCTGAAGAGGATAGAAAACAAGATAAATAGACAAGTCACTTTTGCAAAGAGGAGAAATGGATTGCTCAAAAAAGCTTATGAACTATCTGTGCTTTGTGATGCTGAAGTTGCTCTACTCGTTTTCTCTAATCGTGGAAAACTCTATGAATTCTGCAGCACAAACAAGTAATTTTTTTTCTTCTCTATTCTAAGATCTGAAATTAGGATTGAAGCTCTATATTATCAAAGATCTGTTACATACAACATGAAAAATCATACTCCCATCCTAAAGTTGTTCATAAAATAAATAAAACATATAGATCTTATGTTTTAGTGCGTTTCTCTAGGAGATCACACTATTTTTGTTTCCTTAGTGACTCGAATTCACAATTTTAGAGTTGGAGATGGAGGTTTTTTATCATCCGAGCAACCTCTCGTGTCAGATCCTGAGTTTTAAAATCGAATAAAGTAAGAAAATGCACTTAATATTGTTTAGATCGATCATTAGACAATCTCTTCTTATAAAGAAAAGAGTAAATGGACCGAGTATAATCGTACCTGCAGATCTGAATAACCAGATAAAACGTCTTCCAGTCCTTAATTCTACGCCTTTTTTGATGATGGCAAATAAGACTGATATGATAAAAGACTCATAATATCCTGTTTTTACCTCTGTGATCATAGACATTTGTGATATAAATCAGTCCACCGGGTATTTCTGCGTGCTTCATAAAGTTCATTCACTTTAAAATTTATAGCTAAATATTGACTTTAATTTATAATAATATATATCAGTTCAAATTTTAAGGAAGCCTAGGAAATATCTTTTGGGTAATCTCATGACATGCATATATATTTTTTTTTTCATCCGTGAAGCAAATTTCTATTTAGTTATCATTTGAGTTGTGACTTCTTTAATAGAAAGACTGTAAATTTAACACGGTGGGGAAATTGTATAGAGTACTTGGATTAGTGTAGTAGTCAAAAATTCATGAAGTTGATTGAGTGGCCTTCAACTTAACATATACGGTTAAAAGAATTTATGTTATTTATATCGTTAGTGTAAGGACTTATCGGGTCATTAAAAAGATGTGATCATTATTGAATATATGCATAATCTTAAAAATAAAAATAATTACAATATACAACAAGTAAATGGATCTAATGAGGAAGTTAGGTACATTAGTAAGTAGCATTTACTTCATATCTCTGTGCATTGAAAACAGTTTTTGAAACTGTTTTCTAACAAGGATTATGGCTAACTCAAGTCAGGTTGGTAATCGTAGTTTTAGAATATGATAAAAAATGATTCATTGGTTTACAATAAGTAGAAATTATTTACATTGTTTGTCCATCATATAAATGTTGATCCAAATAATTTTACAAAGAGGCGTAGATTTTATCCTTAATTATCTCTTGAGTACATTATTCGAACATGTTTAATATTTTCATCCCGTTTATAGCTTTTGCATGGCCATATAGGGCAGGCAAAATGTTTTTTTTTTTAAAATAAAAAGAGTTGCGAGCTAGCACATTTTTTTATCCGTGTTAAATAAAGATGGATCGAATATTTATTTATACTTGCTCATATTTGATTCAATCCAATCATTTGAGTATTAATAACTTTTTCCTTTTTATTTATCTTGTGCAACAGTATGCTCAAAACACTTGATAGGTACCAAAAGTGCAGCTATGGAACATTGGAAGTCAATCGATCAATCAAAGATAATGAGGTAACAAATGCTACTAATTTCGTTGACGTCACCTTTTCAAAGGATGAACGTATGTATGATTTTTACCATAATATAACTTACTATATGTAAGTTAGTTGCTTTAATTTCTGACATGATCGAATGCTGCTCGATCACAATTTTTTCTGATCGAATTTTTTTCGCAAATAAAGGAAGAATTTTTTTTTTTATATATATAGACCCTTTTCAAGTTATTGATCCATCTTGTGAGCCATTGCAGCAAAGCAGCTATAGGGAATACTTGAAACTCAAAGCCAAATATGAGTCGCTGCAGCGATATCAAAGGTAATTAACTACTAGCTAGAAAGATAATCTATAGGTGTCAAATGAAACCTAAATATTAGTGACCCGTTCAATTCGTCCAAAATTTTATTCTCAAACATGGTTCAAGAATGGGCTAAATCATAACACGTTTAGTCAGAATCCATTTGCCAACTTACCGCAGTTTTTATGCCCAAATTAACCCAACTTTCGACTTGATAATGAAATAGGCGTCGGTGCAGTTATGTGATCATCGCGAAATGTCATCAGTTTCTATGATACTTTAGTTTCTCTATTCTCTCTATTTTAATTTTTTTTAATGTTTAGTGTCGTCTAAAAGCACTAAATAAAATTAGATATATTCATTTTTTAGTTTAATTTGACTATAAAAAATATTTATCTAAACAACAGTCTAGTAACATTTTATTAAATCCAAAACTTTCGATATATTTATATAATCTTTTATGTACTATGTGGAGGTTTAGAGTATCACCAATTAACGGTGTTTATGATGCTATTAATTTCAAAATAAATAAATATAACAAACTAAATAAGCTTATATAAGTGACATCTTTGGACGCTCTAGTCACAAATATTGTATTTTCTGGCTTTTCTTTTTGTTGAGAAATTGGTTTGCCTTTATTAGTTTGGTTTATAAATTACTCTGGTATGTAAGTATTATTCAAATTAAGTGAGTCGGGTCATGATCTAATCCATTATTTTTGCTCAGCACATATGCTTTTAGTTGGATCAATTATTTATTCAGCCCATTTAAATCCGATTATCCATTTGATACCCCTATGTTAACCATAATCATGCTGTCTAAATTATTTGACATAGAAGGATGTACACAAATTGTATTCTTGATAACTTATTATACTTTAACAGACACCTTCTTGGAGATGAGTTGGGGCCTCTGACTATAGATGATCTTGAGCATCTTGAAGTCCAACTAGATACTTCCCTCAAACACATTAGGTCCACCAGGGTAAGCTTAACTTATAACAAATTTTTAGACCAATTTCAATTCAAGTATTCTGATTGTTATCTTCTGGCTGCTCTATAGACACAAATGATGCTTGATCAGCTTTCTGATCTTCAAACTAAGGTATTCTCATTTGATTCTAAAATGGTCAACATGATGCATGTGTTCAATAGTTAGTAACTTACTATTTTATCATAACAGGAGAAATTGTGGAATGAGGCTAACAAGGTTCTTGAAAGAAAGGTAGGTTGCCCATACATGTGATTCTAACTCATTTTCTAGCTCCATGTATATTACTAGTTGTATTGTGATTGATTTTTGTTAGATTAGGTTTATTTTTCGTCAATTTTTTTTTTTTTACCTAACTAAGTTGCTAAAGTAAAGTATTTCTGTTGAAGAGTCTCACATCGGCTCTTTTTAAGGAATGGGTATATGGGAAATTGTGAGCTAGTTTTTAGGGTTCAGTAATTATTAAGCCGAAGATCAATATTCCTTATTGATTGATGTACCAAAGTCATTGAATTGCATATAATTTGTTAGCAGATGGAAGAAATATATGCTGAAAACAACATGCAACAAGCATGGGGTGGTGGTGAGCAAAGTCTCAATTATGGTCAGCAGCAACATCCTCAATCTCAGGGTTTCTTCCAACCTCTAGAGTGCAACTCTTCCTTGCAAATTGGGTAAATTCTACCATATTCATTCTATATATATCTTAATTTTTAATTTATCCTATCTATTTTACATCTGCCCATTAGTTCACAAGTGAGATTTTTTGAAAAAAAAAAGGAAGAAGCAAAACAAATATAGCTTTTCATACTCTAGAGATATCGATGAAAGTTATTCACACAATTAAAGTGCTTGGCTAAAACAAAAATGTTATTGTTTTGATTTAATGCAGGTACGATCCAATAACAACTTCAAGCCAAATAACAGCAGTAACAAATGCCCAAAACGTGAATGGTATGATACCTGGTTGGATGCTGTGAATGAAAAAGTCCTTTATCTTCAGCTTTGCATAAAAGCATATGAAGTATATTTCTATAATAATAAAGGAAAACTCCAGTACCTTTATTTTCAGCAAAATACCCTAATTAAGGTGAACGTTGTGAACCATTTTCTTTGCATAAAAACAAACTTGTTTGCTTGGAAATGTTTTATTTTATTCAAATCATAATGTGGATGTTGCTGAATATGATGATTATTAGCATCTTTCATGTGAATTCAGTTTCTTTTGTGTATTCAGGTACAGAGAAGATGTCAAAATTTTTTACCTTCATTCAAAATGACTTCTTTAGTTGAAGTAGGAACAACATTTCACAATCAGCATTCCAATATCCTCCGCTCTTCACTATTATTTTTAATCTCTCACACCAAACGAGTCCTGCCCAATCCTTATATCTCCTGCTCTCACCCCACAACCCCAACCCCCACAAATTCCCCGTATTTGTCTAGCTAGATAATATGTAATATTTTATTCTTTTAGAATAATATATATTTTTTTTCTTATAATTTACCATATCGAACACAAGAATAAAAAGTGGAGAATCCCACTTATTTTTCAAAAAAACATTTTTGAAAAACTAATAGTATATGATAAGTTCAAAACTTCCTACCAAACAACACTTAAAAATATTCCTTGGCAAAGTTTTCCAGAATCGATCGGGTCATTTAAACGCTTGTTGGAAAGTCGTAGATTGAAACTTTTATCTGTATAACATTGTAACTCTATATGAACAAGAAAGGAAATATTAGTCGCATGATATCTTTTAATAAATAATTACTTTTTATTTATTATTATTTATAACAGTACATAATAATGATATGATAAATCTGCAATATATTAAAAGTGAATTATGTATGCAATATATGTGTATTGTAACTGTTTTAAAATATATTATGCTTGTTTGTTAAGAAATTAACACATTTTACTAAAATATATGATAAATGTATTATCCATCAATAAAACTTGTAATATATATGTTTTATAAATTACTATATTTGTAACATGTATTAAAACTGTGATAAAAGTATTATCCATCAATAAAATTTATATTATAAGTGTTTTACTGTAATATGTATTAAACTATATTATAAATATATTAAATGTGATCAAGTGAATAAAAATATTATTGCTATAAATGATAAATATTCTTTTATGATATTTTAGGTAAGTTTCCTAAGATGAAATTAGTCATTGTCAATCACATATCAACCCATTTGTATCGTGATTAGGCCTAGAACACAAACTTAGAAATAATGTTCTCAGTTATCAAAGGCCCAAATTAGTGAGATGAACTACAATATGGCCCAAGAAACCACATGGCATTTAAGGAGCCCACTAGATTTTCCAGCCCAATACACTACAATAATGGAACAAAACTTGTTAAATTTGGAGTTCTCCGAAAATTCAAAATCGCTTATCTTCAAGGTCATTCTTATAAATCACCCTAGTTGCTCGAAACATTATCAATGACAAAAAAGAGGAGAAAAAGATTTTTTTTTTTATAATCCGTGGAATATACTTTACTTTCTACATTATTAAGAAATTTTGTGAGAGGAAAATATAAAGTACTTTTAAAAAATATAAATCTTTATTCGAATTAATTAGATTGTTATTTGAAGAGCAAAATTTGCTGGATTCCTATTATTATATTGAATTTATTATTCTTTTGTGAATATATGTTAGTTAGCAGTAGCTATCCAAGCTTTTTTTTTTAAACTATAAAACCCACTAAATTTATTGAAGAATCTAAAGTGTGGTTTCTATTCAAATTAAATAAAAAATATAAAATAAGGAATTGTTCTATGACATGATATTATTTGTAATTTCATAGAGTAGAGTAGCTTTAGGTATCTACGCAGTAACGCAACCTTCTCGTAAGGGAAAAATAATAAATTTAATTAGATACCCCTCTATTATTATTATTATTTGCTTTACTTATAACTTATTGTTTATAAATTGTTCTTTTGGGCTTCTATTGTTATAACTTACAAACAAAGGTGCTCCATCTGCAAAGGATACACCCTTTACGGGGCAAAGTGTCTCCCACGAAAAATATTGAGTGATTATTTTAAAATTTTCATATTATTTAATTGAATTAATGAAGAAAATATAATAATTCACACGGAAGAAAATAAAAAAGTTTCTTAATATTTTAGTGATTACTTGTTTCTTACAACGTGTTTTCGCATTGATTCGGTGAATATAATACTTTTTAATAAAAGGTTTCATTGATTATGATAGAAAAGAATTTAATTTTTAGTTGTATTTTGGAAAAAAGTAAAGACATATAATACAAATATATTATTTTTATATTTTTATCGTGTTATTGATAAAGAAAAGAACTTGAACTCTACTCTAGGCGCATACAATTGAACTTTACATAGTTGAGTTGTCGAGTGACAATTGCTTCATTTCTGAAGAAATGATTTCAGAAATGATGTGTGAATTTGCATTACAATAAAAGAATACTATCTTTTCTGATGTGTGCTTTATTGTTGTATTTTATTTTTTCAAGGAGCGGTTTAAAATTAAGCTACTTGACGGTATCCAAAAAGAGTAAGTAATTGTGATAATTTAAAGTTCGTCAAAAATAATAATTTTTTTAATTAAATTTTAAAGAAAATTGAATATAAATTAAATATAGGTGCAGCTAGCGGCTGCGTGGTATAATTTCTACCTCTTTTATATGGAGATACTATAAATAAAGCAAAGTGAAGTTATTTTTCTCCTTTAGTAGTACACAAAAATATTCTGTTTCCAATTAAATTAACTCTGATTGCCCTGGCAAGGGATCTGGGCTTCATTTTTTTCTTTTTAATTTTTAATTTCAGCCGCCATGGCCACTCACAATTTTCTAATTAGAGAGTCAGAAGATAGTTGTTAGGAATATATATTTTATTTTAACGAAAAAATAATTTTTACATTTTTTTTTGGTTGATAACAAAAAGTAGCTAGCGTGCTGCTAGAGGTGTAGCTTCGTATGATTAGGATATTTATATTTTTATAATAATTCTTTTTAATTTATTTAATTCAATAAATATTATGGTCTTCCATTTGGCAAACCTTGATCCTTGTCACCCTTTTATATAGCAAGAATGCCATGATTAATTATAATGAAAAAGAAAGAGAAGTTCATATGGATTATTCATTCATCTTTTCTTTAAACTTTATTTTAATTAAGTGTTGGAAAAATTATGATATCTCAAAAAGGAAGATTTATTCCTTTAATAATTGCTATTGTGGATGTGTCCAGATTCATTCTCCAGAAAATTACAATGACATAATATTCTCTAAGGAAAAAGGTCAAATGTACCTCTAAACTAATCAAAAAGATCTATATAACTCTCAGTTTAAAGTTTGGTTCATTCATGTCCTCATCGTTTAATTTTTGATTCAAATATGTCCTTATAGGCGTTAGTTGTCATGTTAGACATATCCAACTCATTTTTCATTTCTTTAAATGCCACATGGAATTGTCATTTCATTTTGACCTTACCACATGACATTTATATGAAAATGGAAAGATATTCGGACTCATAAACATTTAATCTGACTCATAAATCAACCCCCTTTAAAATAAATTATCCGAACGATTTTCAATAGTCTTGTTTAATTTTCATTTTTTTCGATAAATTCTGAAAATGAGTAATTGATTAATAAAAAATAGGAAAAATATGAAAAAAATAATATAAAATTAATGACAAAAAATCACAAATAAATATAATAACCTGAAATCTAACATTTCAATTTTTTTTTTTGAATTTTATTTTTTTTGGTGAATCTCAAAAATTAGTAATTGATTAATAAAAAATATGATTTTTTAAATTTTTTTTTGATAAATCTCAAAATTTTTATTTTTTTGGTAAATCTCAAAAATTTCATATGGATTATTCATTCATTTTTTCATATTCTTCATATTTTTTTATTAATCAATTACTCATTTTTGGAATTTATCGAAAAAATAAAAATTAAACAAAATTATTGAAAATCGATCGGATAATTTATTTAAAAGAGGATTGATTTATGGGTTTGATTAGGTGTTTATGAGTCCGAATATCTTTCTATTTTTCATATAAATGACATGTGATAGGATCAAAATGACATGACAATTCTATGTGACATTTAAAGAAATGAAAAATGAGTTAGATATGTCCAACATAGCAACTAATGCCCATAAGGGCATATTTGGATCAAAAGTTGGACGGCGAGTACATGAGTCAACCAAACTTTAAACGAAAGGTATATCTAGACCTTTTCGAATAGTTAAGGGACATATTTGACCATTTTTCCTATTCTCTTTGTACGATAATAGTTGTTTACCGTTGTCTACTATTAATTTGACATAAAATTAAGAAGCCATAAATTATAGGGATAATTTTACCAAATCACCTTTATTAAATATAAATTATTTAAGCATTGAAAAATAAATACTACTCACCCCATTTCAAAGTTATTCAATTGTTAAGATATTTTTTATATTTTTAATTAACTTGATTGTTCAATCTTTAAGATTACTTTCAAAAATATTCTTCAGTTTCTACTCTCCATTTGAATTTTCTATGTAATGAGCTCAAAGAAACTTCAACTAATTTCAATTATTTTCTAGAAAATTTCGTATATTAATGTGGCTGAGATTTTCATAAAAAGAATTCTTCACTATATTGACAAATTAACACTCCATCTTTGGTGTAAACTCTACTTGTAATCTGCACCAAATTTAAAAGTGAATTAGCAGATTTTATGAAATTGCATTTTGAAAATTCGATTGACATAGTTCACAAAATTATTATGGATGACAACTAAATTAATGTAATTCAATAGCATTTTTTAGTCATATTTGTTAAAGTTTTACCTCCAAAAATTGACTGTAAATTTCTGAATGGTTTTACCTCTAAAATTTTGGTTTTAAAAGAAATTTTCTTAGTCATTTTAAGAGTCACACATTGTATTTTGTATTCAGAATGATATAAAAATTTTAGTTAATACTGAAATTAGTTATTATGATCAATATTTAGTTATTCTAAAGATTATTTTGATAATAATGACTAAGAGTAAAAATGAAAAGTAACATTTAATTTATGTTTTAATTTTCTTTTTTTTTAAAAAATTTGTAAAACATTTCAACAATTCAATTGTTTTGAAATGGAGGGAGTAATATTTAATAGCAACGGTAAAATAGACTAAAAAGATAAATTATTTATTGATTTTATAAACTGAATAAATTTTATAAGGCATCTCAAAATAGTGAATATATATATATATATATATATATATATATATATATATATATAATGCAACAGGATTTTCCAAACATGGTATCGGTATATTCATTTTATTTTGGGACAATTAATAAGAAATGACACGAAAAGGGAAAAAACAGACACTGTTTTTATTTATTTTTTTATAAAACAAGAAGTCATTTTTGGGAACAAAATTGAATAGGAAATAGAGAAATTTTCATGGAGGAGGTAATATTTACCATTATGTACTCTTCATTTTTTTTTTTTACTTGTTTTTTTCAAAAAAGAGGTTGGTAGAGGCCATAATAAAAGTGAGTTGTTGCCATTATTATAAGGGCTGTGAGATAAGACATGTTTTGCCTCATTTAGCCAATAAAACATAATCTAAGGGAAATGCTAATAATATATATGCACATAATTAAGGTTTTCATTTTCTAAAATCAACTTTGTATATGCTATAATTAAATGGAATGTTTTTAGGCGTGTTTGACCATATAATTTGAAAGTCTAATCTCACATTATCATTAATTTATGGAATGTATACCATCTTTTTAACTTTAAATCATGATTTGAAATTATCGACTAGTCATATGAGTATTGTACTGTGTTTAATTAATTACTTGTATTTATTAAGTTAATTTATATTAATAAAAATACTCAAAGTTAAAACCAGTTTATCCACCAAATCATATACTATAGTAATGACTAATGAGGGTATGTAGTACCTCATTTTCTATTTTTCGAGGTTATACTTTATATTCATTCTATACACTAATGAAATTTATTATAATATTAAAATATAATAAGTTCAAAACTAAAAAAATTAAATCAATACAATTTAAATTCTGAATCCTCCTTGATTTCGATACAAAACGACTTAATCAAAATAAAGTAAAATAAGACCTCTAGATCACCAAATTGTCCTAAACAATGCCAAAATCTTCTAATACGATAGTAATACCTCGCCATTATCAAAAAGATAAAAAGTTAATACTAATAATTAATTTGGCAATAAGAAAAAAGTAGAATGGCTAAGATTGTCTTCTCATCTTAATACAACGGATATAATGTCTTCAATTAAAGTAACAAACTATAATAAAGTAGGGATTTGAGATTTTGATATATTTTATTACATAATAAACGGAGTAATGTCTCTTCTGATAAAAAAAAATAAATTAAACACTGTCCTTTTAATCTAATTTTTAATATTAATTTACCATAATTAAGTCATGGTCCCCTACTTAAAGCTGTAATATAATTTGAAAGGATTTGGAAAACCAATTTTTACTGTACTATATAAATATTCTAATTAATTGTGCCTGCTTGCATTTTATGGTCCCCTATGATTCTATATTTATTTTTGTAACGCGTGAAGTGTCTTACTAGGAAACAACTTGTTCGTAAAACTCCAAGAAACATAGTACATATTTTTACTGCTCATTAAAATGAAATATCTTGGTTACAGGAAAATAAAAGTGACTATTATTCACATCAACCATGTGATAAAACACGGTGTCATGTATTTATTGGACGAATAAAAATATCTAATGCGAACAAATCTTTAGCTTTACTTGTGTGCATAATAAGGACCACCAAAGTTAATTTTAAGCATATCCATCGTCTTGTTTTTTGGCCACCTTAAACCTTAAGGTGCGTGCAGCGTGCCACTATTCACTTTTATATATTTTGTGCTTGACTCATGATTAAAAGCCCACAAATTTAAAAAAATTGGTATATTATTTGCCTATTGATAATAGCATACTATAAAGGGTAAATGTTAGGATTTTCTCTTTAAAAGTGTTTGATTTGTCTTAAATTTTCCCAACTTATTAGTCTGTGAAAGTTTTGCTCACTGTAATAAAAATAATATTTAACAACAATAAATATTGGTATTAATAAAAAATGTTAAAATCTTTTTCGGCATTAGTTAAGTGTAATTAGAAGCCAAAGGTTTTAGGGGCATACACAAAGAGTATTCTTTTGGGGATGAGTTAGACCTAAGACCTAATTTCACATGGTATCAAAGCAAGACCCGTCTCACTTGATGTTGGTTACCCCAAAATCAAATTGCTCAGGCACCAAATGCTAAGCATTGAGCGTGAGGTGGGTATTAAAGAATGACAAAAAGTCTCACATCGGTGGTTAATGAGATGGTGGAGTCTTTATAAGGCTTGGACAATCCTCCTTCCTTTGAGCTAATTTTTGGGGTGTGAGTTAGGCCTAAGACATAATTTCATAAATTGCTGCTAAAAATACATATTTAGCGATAATTAAGAATCAATTGCTCAGGCACCAAATGAATAGGCCCCTTTTTTTCTTTCCAACCAATAAGGTTTCATCTTCCTCACACTTCACCACCCCACCATCTTTATCCACCAACAACCCCCACCCTTTGGTTCTTCGAACCCCCTACCCGCACCCCTTTCTTCTTCTTTTTCTTCGGTGATCTCGTCCCCCGTCCCCCCCCCTCACCCCCGCCTCCTTCTTTCTTCTTTTTCGGAACACCCTCACCTATTTCTTCATTTCAAATTATTCTTACTTATTCTTAAAAGTGATGAATAAGAAAAAAATGAAAAACCCAACAACTTGTTACATATCGAAGGGTTTGTTGATTATGATGAACTTGAAACATTTTTTAATAAAAAAATTTGTAATTTCTTCATCTCAAATTAGTTTTTTAATTTATATTATTTATTTATTTTGATAATGTGTTTTAAAAATTGATGTTTCTAGTTTTGAATACGTTAGAGTTTGATTTTATTTTTATAATCTTGGATTAATTCATAATTTTCTTTTCTGTTTTTATCTTTCTAAAAACGTATAAATAAAAATAAATAAAAAAGAATTAAAAAAAGTCAAAATTTTTAATTTTCAATGTGGCACTGACGTGACACTAATGTGACAATAAAATGACGCGTGTGTAATACACTTGCTACTGTGAGACTGGTATTGTAGTATTAGGGTTGAAAAAAATCACTTTAAAGATGTTAAGGGATAATTTAAACGCTAGTGTAGTTTAAGTGCTAAAGTAAGTTTTGCAGCCAAGTTCGAGAGAACTTTTATGTATTTTCTCTTTAAATATATACTCTTCTCACTGACGATTATCGATGTAATGATCTGACTGTTCTTTAATTTTCTTCAAAGTTTTATTTGGATTAGTGATTAAATGGCTAAGACTTAATTGTCAAAGTAACTCCCTAACCATGATATTTCTTTTATTTTCTTTTTAAAATTGATCTCTTTATTGGCTTATTTCTCCTATTTTATTTCACCTCTTTCTTCCCTATTTCCTCTAAGACGCAATAAAAAGAGTGCTTTGAAAGAAATAAAAGAAATTGTATGCTTAAAAAAGTATTAGGAAGAGAACTATTCCCAATATTTATGGACAAGATAGTATATTGCTAAGATGGCGGAATTTCAATAATTTTTAATGAAATATATAATGTATTTATGAACTAAATTAGAATTGAAGATTTATTTTTATACAATTAAATTTTAATTATTAATTTAATTTATATCATGTATCACTAGTTCAAGTAAAAATTTAGAGAAAATGGAAAGAAAATAAACGAAGAAGAGCCAAATCTAATTAGGCATATGCTACAATGGAACCGCATTAACAAACAAAAATATTTAAAACTACTCCTAAAATAAAGGAGGAAAACATATATTATAAATCACAAAAAATATTAGTATCACAAAAATGAACCTGAGGGACATATTATGAAACTTTTATATAAAGTAATAATAATCAAATTTTAGAATTTAAATTAGCCAAGTGAAATATATACCTTTAATTATAATTTTATTTTTATTAAAAAAACGATGTCATATATGAAATGTAGAGAGTACTACATAGTGCAGAAGTACTGAATGTCCTAGGACCTTAGCATATAAGGAGTATATACTAAAAATAAGAATGACGTAAAACACCATCAATGCAACTATTATACGAATAAAAACTCAATAAGTATGGCCCAACCATTACCTGCCAACCCGTTGAAATCTCGATTAATTTAAATTTACGTACAAAATAAATAAAAATTTCAAACTAAAACTATCTAATCACATTTTGTCTGGTGGTATGTAGCATAATTTTGTGGCTCTTAACCACCAGATACTAGCAGTGTGTACGTTTTATCCAATCACAAATCGACAACGCAACACCCCTTAATGCTTAAACCACTCTTGTATCAGGTTATTATTATTCCCTTTCACTCAATCAATCAAAAATCAACAAATAAAACCTCCCCCCCCAACCCTCAATCATGCTTCTTCTTCCATATAGTCTCTCAATTAGTCCAAACAAACCTCTCTATCTATGCTAGGTAGCTTATATGATTTAATAGTTCGATTAATTTAAATACGCATTAAAGATAGAGGATGGGAAGAGGTAGGGTAGAGTTGAAACGGATCGAGAACAAAATAAGCAGACAAGTAACATTCTCAAAGAGACGATCTGGATTATTGAAGAAAGCTAATGAGATCTCAGTATTATGTGATGCTGATGTTGCATTGATTGTGTTTTCTACCAAAGGCAAACTTTTCGAGTATTCCTCAAATGACTCAAGGTACTACTCTACCAATTTTATTCGAAATCTATGACTAAACGCTGCTATAGTTTTTTTCTATTGAAGCAACAAAATGATGTTTTACCTTTAAAAATTCCTAATTAGTGTATATATATATATATATATATATGTCATGTTAGTGTTTTGGTTTTTTATTTTTGACATAATTAGGTCACAAAAGTAATGAAGGAAAATTAAATCATATATGCTATGTATATTTAGTAAGCTAATTATTGATCAGCTCATTGATGTCCTCATGCACTAATTTGAGTAATTTCTATAATTGTTTGTATGGTAACTTATTACTTTATCTTTTCTCATTACATACGATTTAGATCGTTTGTTCTTAGCTTGGTGAATTTATTACATTGAAACTAGATCTCCTATTTCTTTCCAAAGAGTAAATCAAGTGATTATTGATCAGTAATCATGAACACATATTTCATACTTCTTAGCTCCCGTTTTGCCTTAGATTTTGAAACTTGAAAATTTGAGTTTTTTTTTTTTGAAAGTGTGCATTTCGGAACAAAAATTGTGTTAGAATTTTTACTTGGAAAATTTTTGAAGTTTTGTGAGCGAAAGTAAAAGTCATTCAACCTACTAAATAGTTTTGGAAATTTATCTAAAATTTATGACCAAAAGCTAACTTCATCATTGAAGCATTGAAATTTATTTATATTTGCTACACGAAATAAAAATGATATTTTACCCTTCAAATATCCCTAAAACTACCCTCATAAGTATATTACTTCCCTTGTGTTTTCCATGTATATTTTGCAGGTAGTCATGTTAGTGTATATTGACATAATTACATTACAATTAGATGAAATGCACAAAATACAACAAATTAAAAGCAAAAGCTGAAGAAAGAGCATTTCATTTTAAAGCCTAGAGCCTTGTGCCTCTTTGTCAGTTCATTCACTGATATATAGTACGAGGAGCACTCTTAATGACGTACATGTACTCCAATTATATTACTAACATTAATGATAACGCAGAGATTCTTTATACTGTCAACGTATAAATTATCTTCTGGTCAATTGATCTCTATTAATGACAAGTTAAATCTTATTAGTCGTTTGGTTTTCCGAACGAATTAATATTGATCCAAATCCTTCAGTTAGTTGTTTATAGTCTATGATTTCATGTTATATTAAAATTGATAAATAATCTTCTTGAAGTTTGTAATAGCAATGAATACATAACGAGTTATGTAAATCATGAGTTTAAAAGACCTACTAACTAGATTTGTTGAGGCCTCTAATATAGTTTTAACTTATTAAAGGCATATCTTATACAACATTGATAAATCTAAATGATTATGATGAATCTTGTAGAACAGACACAATTTTGTGGCAAAATATTGTCAAACAATCTCATCCAGCTACAAAAAAGAAAAGGCACAATCTAGGTATAGCTTTACCTGTTATAGTAAATTGTAAGCAACTTTTTATTTGATCATGAATGGAAGCTTTAATTAACAACCAAAACATAGCTAATGTAATTCTACAGGTGGAGTCTAAAGAGAATAGAGCTAATGTCATTACCTCAAAAATGATCACTAGTGACAATTAATTCTTAATTACTGTTAAGAATGTGTATTTTTAGCGGCAACTACCATTCTTTGTATATGTCCCTAAAACCTTCAGTTGCATCGGTTCGAATGAGACTTAACTAATGAAGGTAAAGACTTTACCACTCTTTATTAATGTCAATATTTATTGCCGCTAAAAATTATTTTTGTTGTAGTGTGTATGCTGACCCTACCCCTGATTATTGTACAGAGATAGAGTATTTATTGTCTCCGAAAGACCCTCAACTCAAATAACTTGCACCAAAGTAGTGTGAAAAGGAAAATATAGAACTAAAGAAAACATAGCAAATAATAGGGAAAGGACATGAAAATAATGTGATAAACTAAAAACAAGAAACAACCAGTAGTAACAGAAATTGGAGAACAAAAATCTACGAAAATATTGTTAATACTATAGGTATGAAAGGAGATAAATGCACACTGCACCAAACTACCACCAAACCTATACCATAGGAAAGCAAGATGATGTTTAACTACGTACTTACCTTCAACCCTTTACCACGATCTCGATATCCTCCTATCTAAGATCATATTCCGTAAATTCATGCATGTGTGTCTAATTAATCACCCTTATCCAATATTTTTTTAGTCTACCTCTACCCCTCTTTAAACCCACCATTGTCGATTTCTCACACGTTCTCACTTGGGCATTTGCACATCTCTACGTCACAGACTCAATCATCTCAGCTTCGCTTCTCTCATCTTAGCCACCATGGATGCCACTCTAATAAATAGATCTATCTCTTTCATTTTGAATTGATATACCTGACCTGATTAAAATGCAAAAAACTTCTCATTCTAAAATAACCTAGTTAGAATCCTATTTAAGTAATATTGTATATCAATGGAAAAATTACCAACTGTAAATGAAAAAATAAAATAAAATTTTATACTATTAGGTCATGTAGTTAAGTTCAATATGCTTACTGGCTTATAATTTTTTTTTTGTTTATTTTTTGATTTTAGTATGGAAAGTATTCTTGAAAGATATGAAAGATGCTCATATGCAGAGAGACAGATGAATGCTAATGATTCTGATCCCAAGGTAAATGCAAATTAATAAATTTCAAATGTTTCTTTCTCTTGATTTATCCTTTAAATTTTATCATTGTTGGTTAAAAAAAAAACGAGGTCTTATAATGAAATATTGAAAGACTCTCTCCATTTTAATTTATATAATTCTTTTCCAATTTAAGTCAATCTAAAAATGATTATGGCCTTTTTTTCCACATTTGGAAAGAACCAAATTAATTAAAGCTTGCTACTTTATTTTTATTAGCAAGTCTCTATAGTAGATAGAAAAAAATGCTGTGAAAAATCTAAAATCATATGTAGAAGTCTTATTTTTTTCATAAATTTTGTGTATAATCAAATTGGTTCTTTACATAAAATGAATGGAAGATACTATTAAAGTGAAATACTTGCAGCATTTTTAAGTTAGAATTTTTTATTTTCACTCAGTGGCATAGCCACATAGAGATTAGGGTGTTCAATTGTCGGAAAAAAAGAACATGTATACTAACTAGTAAATGATTAAATAATATATTTTGGATATTCTTAACATAACAAGCTGCTATTTCTGAACAACTTTTAAGAAATTTCTGGATGCCACTGTTCTCACCAACTTTAGTCCAAGCAAAGTTCATGTTTTGAACATATAAAGCATACTTCAAATACATTTCCCCCCTCAATAAATTTCAAATTTAATATTTTCCCAGGCACTTGCTAATTAGTTTTCTAGTCTTTTGTTTTCCTTTTGATCTCATTAGATGTATTTGTTGTAGGAAAATTGGAGTGTGGAGTATCCGAAGCTCATGTCAAGAATTGAACTTTTACAAAGAAATATAAGGTATGCATACCCCTTCACTTCATTAGTAGTAATACACATGAAAAATGGGCGAATTCTTTCTACATTTGCAAAAGACGATGTAAGCCCATTTTTAATTGACACGTGAAAACAGTGTCTGTTTTAACGCCGAATTCAAATTGTTCATATAATATTAATTGTGTAGGCATTACATGGGTCAGGATCTGGACCCTCTCAGTTTGCGTGAGCTCCAGAGTATAGAGCAACAGATTGATACTTCATTAAAGAGAATTAGAAGCAGGAAGGTCCGTATTAATTAATTACTAATTGATATCAACTGTAGTTAATCTTTAAGGTTAATAGTATAAATTGAATAATATGCAGAATCAACTGATGCACGAGTCCATTTCTGAGCTGCAGAAAAAGGTAATAACGATATACTATTAATATTCTTCTCCATCGTCAATAATTATTCGGATTTACTTGAATCTATACAGTGTTTCTGTATTTATGATATTTGTGTTATAAGTAATACTTGCACTATATATGAGCAGGAGAAAGCGCTCCAAGAACAAAACAACTTGATTACTAAGAAGGTATACATACATATATTTTGCTTTCTAATATCTCAAACTTGTTCAATTTCTATCTGTCTCTATCTATAAATGTGAACCGAAAACAGCTAAAAGAAAATGAGAAGACACAACCCAACTCATCAGGCCAAAACTCAGCAACAGTTCATGTGTTTCCATCACATTCTCACCACCAACTTCCTAACCTTACAATTGGGTACGTACGAATAAATTTTACACTATCAGATTACCTAAAAAACATAATCATTGCGACATATAATTGCTTAACAACAAAATGTTTTCTGTATCCATATATTATATGTGTTGATCAGGGGGGCTTTTGGAGGAATGAACAGAGATGGATCGGGTCAGGCTCATCACTATCCGGGTTCAAATAACAATAATAATAATTCCTCATTGATACCGCCATGGATGCTCCGCCACGTCAGCAACGAAGGATGAAATAATATTCCGGAGAGTATAATTAATTAATTGTATATGTTTTGTTCCAAACAATATTAATCAACTTTCCTGTTTGTGATGTATAATTAGCTTAAGCTAATAAAACTTTTCATCCTTCTTTTTTTAGTACTAAAAAGATCTAGGTTAAATTAAATTAAAGTATCATCATATATAAATGGCAATTAATGGTTAAATTGTAAGTAGATGTTTTGTTGTATTAACTTAATGATGCAGCAGCATAAAAAGTAGAATACATTTATTCAATGATGAAACAAAGACTCTGTTTTCTCTATTGTATTAGATGGATTGAAGAATCAAATCTAATGGCTGAATTATTGGTATGTTACATATTTAACACCCATCAATGATTTCACAGACCAAACTCATCATCATTGTAGTAATGCTCCCTGCAAATGCCCAACAAAAATAAATTTAGTTACTAGCGCTTTTAGAGCAATGACATTTTAGAGCAAGACAGGTTTTGAACATCTGAAGCATGGCATTCAACAGTAGAATTTCTACCTCAATCTTTCACAAAGTCGTGCTAAAGCATCAGCTCCTGTTCTTGAGGCGACATCCTCAACCACTGAAGCATTGGATGGATTCACTGTTTCTGCAAGCCTAAATTCACACAGCTCTTTTAGAGAGCATGCATCAGTCAGCACTGCTGAATGTCCACCACCAGCAGCCAATTTTCGGACTGCCCCAACACACCTGAACAAAGGGTACTTGAATAAGAAATGACTTTGTATCAAAAGATTTCCAACGTCTAGTCAAGCATTGGTTCTCACGAATCGTACCAATCAACTGGTGATGGACACCAGGCATATGTAGACTTCTCATTAGCCGCTTGACCATAGCAGTTATAACCCCATCCATGTATTCGTCCGTCTTTAGCAGAAGTAAGTGTGTGTGAATGACCACATGCAACGAGTTGCACACCATCTGGAACAACCAACACTGGTATATTTCGGAGCATCATCTCAGATTCATTGAGCTTGCAGGAAAAGAATCCATTTAATGGCCCAACTCCCAATTGCCCAGCCTGACCTCCACCCCAAGCATAAAGAGCCCCTTTCGCAGTCACAGCACAGGTGTGAACACCACCACAGGCAACTTCTTTAATACATATGCCATCAAGGGAAACTACACGCCTAGGTAAAAGTTCCTTGTCACCTGACTGAAGTGAACAATGGCCAAGTTGTCCCACGCTCCCCAATCCCCACGTATAGCTGTAGTTAGTCACAATGATAGAACGATAAGTCAGCCTGTATCAAAATCTTAAGAAATGGACAGGGGAAAGAAGAAGGGTATCAATCAAATGATCCGTAGAGTAGTATCTGTTGAAAAGCAAAAAATAACCATCACTAATTTGTACAGAACTTCGAGAGATCCAATGAAATATGTGAATAAGAAATTAAACAAAAAGAAGTTCAGAACAATAATATCAGCTTAAGTCCACAAGCCCTGTCGGTTGTTAAGTCTTAAAGTATAATGAGGGGTACTGCAAGATGGTAGATCATCATGAAGATCCATGTTGTGAAGCTTCTTATTCATTTGATGAAGGGTCAATGACTACGGGATCAAAGTGGGAGACACTACATTAAAAATGAGCTTTAGCGGCAATTAATTAGCAATTGCCGCTAAATAAGCACTCTTTGTATGTGTCACTAAAGGCTTTAGCGACATTGGATCTAATGACACTTAACTAATGCCGGTAAAGACTTTAGCACTCTTTATTAATGTATCTATTTATTGCCGCTAAAAGTTATTTTTATTGTAGAGAGAGGGCCACAATTCGCTTCTGATTTAAGAGTTTTCGGGAGAGCATGGATGTGTTTATCACAGCACAAGAAAAGTTCAATTTATGGTAAGAAATTCGTACCAGCATAAGAAAGAACTAGCAAACAAGAGAACTTAGCTTTGCTATAACATAAGCAAATGTTAGTACAATATTATTAGGGGTCTTTTCTGGAAGGAAATTTATTATCTCAAAGAACTTCATGAAAAAAAATCCCTACTTATCATGATTCTTCCCATCTGTTCTAACCTTCTGTTGCTAGTAGGACGTGGCAGGTATCCTGTGGAATGCGTCTAAGTGCACAAAAGTTGGTCCAGACACCACGGTCATCAAATTAAAAAAAAAGATCGAAATAACCAAAAAATTTAAAAGAGCTAACATGTGAACAGAAGAATTAAGTAAAGTGAATACAAATTAACACAAACTCAGACAACAAAATTTTAGTTAATGCATAGCAAAACTGATACCACCTCATAAGGAGAAATGAGTAAGGATGCACCACTGTTTCCCTCATACAAAGTTAAGACAGGAATACTGAAAAATGCAGCAATCATGCTAAGTCTCTACTAAAGAAACTAAAAGTAATAGCAGAAGATTCATTTAACTTCCTAGAGAACTGAACAACTCTATCTTCCTTTTCTAGTGTGTATGTCTAAATGGGGTAGTTTCTAGGTATCTTCTTAGTAATGACTATCCAACAAAATCCTATAATCAAATCCAGAAGCCATGAGGAAATTTACAAACGTAATATTTCAGTTGGACCAGGCAACTTCAATTAAATTAGAGAAGTTCCACAAATGGAAAAAACAAATCCTGCAAATTAAGTAGTGTATCTTTATGGTTTATTTTCCCTGAAATCCACGTCCACTTGTGCCATGCGGATAACCATATTCTCATGTTTAGCATCAAAACTTATCTCCATCAAGAAAGGTCCAATGAACACTTACACCTCGCCTTTCTCTGATATAGCTGCAGTATGGTACTCCCCGCATGACACTTGGGTAATCTTCACAAGTTCAGGGGCTTCATCAAGAAATCTAGCATATCCATTAATTACACAAGGGCCTTGAAGGCCTTCTGATGTAACACCTCTGCCAAGCTGACCATATTCATTATAGCCTGCTTAACCAGCGCAGTGACAAAATTTTCATTAATACATGACACAATATGTTTTTAACTCTAAGGCTGTGTAACCTGATAGAGGATGTACACATAAAAATTAAAATCACATACAGAGATCCATACACATATGTGCACTGATTTCATCAAAATTACTGAGAGGATATGTTAAGCATAGAATTGTATATAAAGGTGAATTAAGAAAGTGCAAATTACCCCAAGCTTGTAGTAACCCTTCTTCTGATAGAGCTACAACATGAACAGCACCACAAGAAACTTGGCGAATAACCTGAATGAATTGAAAGAGCATACATATATCATAAAATTTGTTGCGCACTGCGAATGTTAAGTCACCGTTGTTTTTGTATGGAAAGCAACTTCTTAACAAAAAAATTGGGGGCATAGATTAGATAGAGAACTCAGGTAAAGGTAAATCTGCTATCATAACATAAATGCGACTAGATAAATGCTTAAGCCCCACTAGGACCACACAGAACAGAAGTAATGTATTTGCATGAAAAACACAGATATCTCCACAAAAGTTCATTCTCAAGAAAAAATAGTACCGTAGAAGGAGAAAAGGCACCCCAAAAGAGTCGTGGGTAATTGGATCCCTGCATAGAATAACACAGGCAAACAAATTGTGATCTCAAATAAACAAGGTAGCTGCTTGAAGGTTTTTTTTTTTGTGAGACTGACCTGGTTCTGTCCCCAAACCCAAAGTCTCCGAGCTGACATGCTACCATCGTTTTCACGTGGTTCTGCAATGGCAACAGTACAATGTGCTCCACATGAAACACTAATAACAAATTCAGATTGCAATTGTTTCACTTTCTTGGGGTGCTTCCTAGCATTTTCAGTTCCGTCACCCAGCTGACCAAATTCGTTAGCTCCTGTTTGAAGGTATAAAGATTAGGAGTGCTCTCTCTTACAAGGAAAATCAACTTCCCCACAAACAAAAGCAGGAACAGACTTCTGAAATTAATTGTCAAATATCAATTAAAATCTAGATTTTTCCCAAAGAGGTAAACTTTACAAGTAAAATTAATTGTTCTATATCAACTTAAAATGCATAAAGTGGCGATGTCTTCTTTGCAACATATCTCTTTGAGTAAAGGAATAAAAAACAAGTATTACACCAAGGAATTTATTTGAGCAAAAATACACAAAATGTAACAAGATCAATTAAGAAAGGCAATAAATAACCAACAAAATAGAGCAATGACCTTTTTATCAGTAAGAATAAGGCAATGGGTTTTAGAGGCAAATAGATAACCCCAACCGAGATCAAACCATGTTAGGGAAAAATTAAAAGATGCCACAGTTTACATGAGAATTCATCATTCATTTGGAAGATAAATACTATAACTGGCACATTCTTGGGTTACACCCAATCTTCAGAAACTCTTTCTCAACCCAATTTCATCAGATAGCATGATCAAACTAAAGAACATGGTTTTCTTTCTTCATTCCACCCAATTTATATCAGAAATACAGAGACAGCTGATGAAAAAAGATCAAATCTTTGGGCAAGCATGAAGTAAACGAGAGTCAATTGAAATCAGAAATAGAGGTAAAACATGGATACTGAAAAGTGAAGGTAAATAAAGGGCAAACCCCATGTAAAAAGCGATCCATCAGAAGCCACAGCAGCAGTATGCTCACGACCACAAGCAATATCCAACCAACGGGAATTCCCACCAGCTGGGCATCCAAATAGCTCTGGAGGAAGCTGTTTTGGGATCCTCAAACTCCTCTCTTTCCCTCTCCGACCCGTTTGCCCAGATTGATTGTAACCCCAAACATAAATAGCACTCTTGTTTGTCAAACTCACAGGCCGAGATACCCCAAGTATTTCATCAATATCCATTTTATTTCTCACTATCAACAAAAATGAACCATAAATTACAAAAAAAAACTATGATCTTTAACTACTGTTTTTGAACCCAAGTCCCTAACTTTGACTCTAAAAAATAAATGTAAGCAGTGAAAAACTTACGATGAAATCGAGAAACAATGGAAGTAATTTTATCCGGAAAATTTGAAGAATCTAAGGTTGCAGTTTGAGCTCCAAAGAAATTGGATGGAGGGAGGACAGGACTGCCAATTCCTGGCCGACCGTTTTACCTCAACTGATTCTTTGAGACCTTAAAATACTCTAATGTCCAAATTTTGTTACTAATACTTCTCAATTTAGAAAAGAAAGAATCTAATTGAAATTTTGTGTTTGATAATAATAAAAAATTGTTATTGCATATTTTACATCATATAAAAATTGCTAATTCAAACTACAGTAATATATGATAATTGAATGGAGTATTAGAGATGAAAAAGCATTTATAAGTACTGTTTACACAATAAAAGAAAATGTCTTCCTATTAATTAGTATGGTTTAACTTGAATATATGATATCATGTGTTAAGTGATCATTTTTGTGTGAAAATTTATCAATCTCTATTGAAAAGAATAGTAAATATAATTAAAATAAATATATTTTTATACTAACAAATAGTATCTTTGTTTTTATTTATATGTCATTTTAAAAAAATTAATTGATCTTTAATATTTGTTATTTCACAAAATTGATGCATAATTATTTTTTCTATTTTAGTCTTGTGAGTCATTAACTTCGAGATATATAGATTTAATCGATATAGAAAAATTAAATAAATAATTTATGTTAATAAATCATATTAATTTATTTTCATTGATTGAAAATCTGACTTTAAAAAATATTAAATAAAAAAAATATAAACCCACTTAATTTCTTAATATACACAAAATATAAAATAGTGACGTATATATAGAAATGATAGGAACACTGAACACTAATCTTTAACATTTCAAACCCCTTATTACAAATTAATCGAAGATTTCTAATTTCGATATTCTTACGTTGCTTTATTAATTAAATCATTTCAAATCTCAATCTATGATTTTGGGTTGACTTCAATGAATAAAGAACGAGATATTAAAATTTATAAATCTATTCATTTTTTCCTGGGTGTGTGTGTTTGGAGGAGGGGGTGGGGGTAAATCTACTTATTTTCTAGTTTTATATTAACCAAGAAAATTAATAATTTTAATTAATATCATCTATCTGAGAATTTCTTTTTATATATTTTATTAATAATATAAATCTCGTTTAAGAGATTACATTGCTTATATTATTGCAGTATTTAAAAGATAAAATAAAAATAGAAAAATATAATAAATTTAATAAGGCTCTATAACTATAATTTTAATAATTACATTGTATATTTATAGTTTCGTTTGCTATACATATTGATGTTTTATATTTTTGTGTGCTTATATATTCAAGGAAAATATACAAGCATGTAAATATATATAAAAATTATGTATTTATATATATTAAAAAAAATTTAAAACTTTATTTATATATTTCGTTTGTCAATATTCAAACAGGGGTATGAACTTTTCAAAAATGTGCACAAATAGTTAGGGTAAATATATTCAAAATTCACAATTTATACAATCAAGAACTGAATTATACAAATTGAACGAATTATACGAACCAAATAAATAACAAAAATTAATAAAATTATAGCATCAAATTATAACAATAATACATAATAGGAAACCAAAGTTTCGAAATAAAAAAATTAACACCAAATTAAAATCGAAAAACCAAATTTTTTAGATTCAATTCAATTCATCGATTTTTCAGTATTTATGTCTACCCCTAATTTTCTATATGTAATACAATTGATCAATAAAGTCCGAAATACATGGTGTATATTTTAAGTTGTCCTAAGTCCATTTTCACATCACACCAAACTCCTAAATTTTTACCCTTTTTTCCTAAAAAAAATTTGTTCCTATTCAAGATTTGATTTCAGAAGAAGCAAATTCTGGTTAAGGCCCCAAAAGAGTCTTTCCTAATTTATATGCTTCCATTGAATCTCCGAAAATTCCTAATTTCTTCGAGGTAACACTTTTCTTTTTAATTTGCTAATTTCTCACTGGTTTATGCGTTAAATAATGGGGTTCTGTTAAATATCAAGATTTAATTTAGTTTTCCTTTTGATGAATTTGTTCCCATTTTTTAAAGTGGAATACTCAGAAAAACTGAAGCTTTGATGATATGTTCTGTTTGACCTTTTTAAATAGTTACTTGAAATCCTGTTTTTTACAAGTCAACATTTTTTCTTGGGGATAGGAATTGGGGTTCTTGAGATTTTCATTTTTGATCAAAGATATTGTGATAGAATCGACTTAAATTTAACCTTAGGGATATAGCCAATTCTTGAATTAAGATTCCGTGGTATCAAAATGAATGTACGGTTCGAGTTGAAAACAATGGGTGCAGTCACCTATAGGCTATATATCGATTCTGATTTGGGAACTGCTAGTATTAGAATATTAGAATCTATTGACTATATACATAAATTTTAAAGAGGATTAATTGATATATGGATGTGATTTCTTATCTTGAATTTGACAATGCTGATTTTGCAACTTTTAAGGGAAAATGAAGTGAAAAATATTCTTAACTGATGACATCTGTACTTTATTCTAGTAAATGATTTATTTTGTATAACAGGAAAACAGAATGAGGCTAGTTAAGATGACTTGTTTGTGAATGTGTATAATCAGGTTCCTGCATCGATTAATGGCCACCAACTGTGGAAAGAAGTTTATCCGAATTGATATCAGTTCGGATACTGTGTGCCCCTGGTGCTTTGTGGGGAAAAAGAACCTTCATAAAGCTATAGCGTTAACCAGTGATCAGTATGATTTTGAGGTGCCATTTGCTTCTGTTATCTGTGGTTCCTTTACTGCCTCTTCCTCTATCTTCACTGGAAAAATCTTTTTTCCTTTTGTAGATTAAGTGGCATCCGTTTCTTCTCAACCCTTCTGCACCTAAAGAAGGGATTAACAAGAAAGATTACTACAGAAATAAGTTTGGATCTCGCTCTGAACAAATGATGTCAAGAATGTCGGAGGTTCATATTTTCTTCTTTTCTCTGGTAGCCCAAACAATGTGTCTTGAGAAGTTGCCTCCAGTGTGTATCACCTAATTTCAACCTTTTCAAAATCATGCAGGTTTTTAAGGGCCTTGGGATGGAATACAACATGTCAGGACTTACGTAAGTCTCTGGCGGTTTGCGAAACACAAGAAAAGCTGTGAAGTGCAAAAGACTTGTGCTATAACAGTTTGTTTTCGGTATGCAGGGGAAGTAGTCTGGACAGCCACAGGCTACTATATTTCGCAGGACAACAGGGGCTTGACAAGCAAAATAATCTTGCTGAGGAGCTTTTTCTCGGCTATTTCACACAGGGAAGGTATATAGGTGACAGGTTAGTGCCTATTCTCCTGACATAGTGAAATTAGTTGCATTAGCATACTAATGCTACACAGTAACAATATTCAATTTTCTTCTCATTTTCCTTTCTATTGGATCTTTCTCCTGAGTTTTGATAATGATTTAAAGTTTTAGTCCTTGTATAAATATTGATCATTACAGTGATGCATCACTGGTCAATAGCCATTTTCCTTCTTTTTTTCCCAGTGTTTTATGACCATAAGCAGATGTTATGCATAATAAATATGGCGACATAGTTAGTATAGAAGATGTCATATATAGTTTAAAGTGACAGCATTTGACTCTCAACGTGTAGAGAATTTCTTATTGAAGCTGCAAGAAAAGTTGGTGTGGAAGGAGCAGCTGACTTCCTTGAAGATCCCAACAATGGGCTAAAGGAGGTATATTTCCACAGCTTCTATCCAATAGCCAACTGGAGAGTCTGTCTTCTATTTTTCTTGCTCGTTTCCTTTCTCGCAGAACATTCACTGAGGGGTGTGTGGGTGTGGGTGTAAGTAGTACTGCTGGAGAACTGCTAAAGACAGTAGTAAAGCAGCCCATCTCAATTATATCTGTACTTGGCATTATGACTAGTATTTTGTCCTGCTCCTTGATGGACCTAGTCATTCATATCACATGTTACCTAATTTTCAGTACCTCATGCTCACTACTACTACTACTTCCCCAATCCCCCCTGCAGGTTGGCTCGTCAGTAGGATAGATCACAATTTTATAAATATTTAAAGTAAATTTTGTTGGTTTTGGGTATGTGAAGGTGAATGAAGAGCTTCAGCAACACTCATCAAATATATCAGGCGTCCCACATTTTGTGGTATGTAAACGCATTTTAGCACATTGTTCCCATAAGCACTTTCGATATGTTAATCCATGAATGAGAAAGTACTAAGAAGTTATATTTGGCAGCTAAATGGCAAGTACCAGTTGAGCGGTGGCCAACCTCCAGAGAGTTTCATACGAGCTTTTCAAGCTGCTTCAAATGTCACAGCATAGTTCATCTCCAACTTCATCTAAGAGTCTTTCTACCTCTTGTGAAGTTGTATGCCCACTGGATAGATACCGGTGACTCTTCTTAAAGTGAAATATTCGATCAGTATTATATATATGTGCTCGTGGCGACTTAATTGTACTGCAGTAATTACTTCTGTTTTAATTTCCATTGAAGGTTGAGAGATTTATGTGACATAATTGAAATGATATTTGCATCGTATAGTTGTTTTTCATAGTACATTATATTGCATCAGTTGTTTGAGTTATTATCTTTACATGGTACAACATTATATATATGCAATCATCATTAGAAAATAGACTTAAAATAAAAGCATTTCAGGATATTGCACCCTATGACGTTGGAACAGATATAAAATAGTATCAGATCCAGTGATTTTGGCAGACAAATGTGCCAACATTCAACTTGTGAAAGTAGGAACAATGTGCTATACACTGGGAGAAATCACTCATCAAATCAAAACAAGATTACATGATGTACTTTGAAACTGTTTTCTGTTGCATCAAATGATCAATATGAACTCGAAAGTTCCAAACAGAGAGAACAGTAATTTCATTTTTACTGATGTATGGTCACACATTTAGCTGCACAGATATTCACAATGACTTTACGTTGATTAGCTTTTCTGGTTTACTAGTTGTTGCCCTTATCTCCTTCTGGTTTCATCCACGACTAAAGCTTTTTAAGAGCAAAGATCATGGCGACTCGTTGAATAGCATCACCTACAAAGCAAAGAGGTCATTAAATAAGAAAAGAAAATACTATGCATCATATACTATAATGTACTACATATGTATGAATGTAAAAGAAATTACTCAACAGCACTTTGAAACGGTCTAAATCTACACTGATAAAGAAGTGAGGGTTCTTAGAGAGACTGAACAACTTTTCATGCTCTCATATATTCTGCTCCTCACCATAATCATCCCCCAATTAATTTATTAGATGTTTTCTGAGTTGAAGCAACCAATAAACAGAAATCGGAGGGAAAATGTCATATCCACCCGATTATACAGATTCTTGAATAGATTTTGTTTCTCAGCCACCCCTTTTGTGTTTTCTGAACTATTTTCTCTTTCTATGGAAGAGTTGCAAGCGCTCTCCTTACAAGTACCGACAACAGCTTTCTTCTCCTTCTTTGTCCTCATTGTTAGTTATCCATCAGGCTGAAGACCAATATATGCTAGGGAACGGAATAAACAATGTTCAGCAACCTTTGTTTTAAATACTGCCAGAGCCGTATTTGAACATCTTTAGTAACAGTAATACAGTTTAAAACTTCCAACCCATCGTTATTCAAGCCCATCATAAAAGCTCCCCAAGAACACGGTCAAATGCAGTGTAATCTGAACAGAGATTTATGGATGAGCAGAGAACAGGCTTGTGAGACAAAGTACCCTACAAAAATTACAGATTTGCTCAGGCCCAGCCAAATCCCTTGTCTGAACCACAGGCATCAGTAAAGAGTTTTATTTGGAAAGAATCTGCTAATAAATAGTCTAGGTAGGCCATAGCATGTCCCCCACTAGTTGGACTCTCTATCAGGGTAAATATTTCGGCACAAACCAAGCATGGACTAATTTTTCTAGTCAAGAATAGACCTGAATGGATAGTCCAATCAGGCCAATGTTCACTCTTCTTCATTACAGCCATTTAACTAGCATACCATAAGACAAGCTGGAACCTCTTACCCACAACCTAGACAGTGGGTGGAATAATCCATAAACCATTATCGGCACTTTCAGATATCTCTTTGATACCATCTAGGGACAACTTTTCTTTGTAAGCGTCCTGAGTGGTGCATGGTTTGATACTTCGTGGATAATAGACGGCCTCTTATACATAGGACTTCTTTATATCTAACACCCTCCTGCACCTCGGTACACAGTGGATAGATGATTGAACTTTAAAGAACAAACTTACCAAATGTTAACCCTATGAAAAAGAATCTAACCATCTCTCCTAAAACTAATAATTTAAACTTTGCACCATACTATCATATAGTATGAGTATTTATTATGTTGTGTGCCTCAAATTCAACATATCCTTAAGTCCTTGATATAACCTTCTCTTAGTTTATTCTCCCACGTGGTAACCAAGGCCCTATAATCTGGGTAGAAACTCAAGTAGAATAATTCCATTTGTAAAGGTTTTTCATCGAGTGTAGGCAACCTTACACTGCCTAGCTGCCAACGTCATTTCTACTTTCTAGCGACCATCTGGCGTCACCAGGCCTCTTCCCAACAACCACTCTGATAGCATCAGGACTCTTTTAAGAGACCATTCTAGTGGAGTTACGCCTCTTATCCGTGACCATTCTGACGACATCGCATTCGTTTCCTGCTACTCTTGATGGCACTATGCCTCCTTCCAGCCATCTCCTCAATGGTGTTATCTCTTCCCATCTATTGCTTTGATGATCTTGTGCTTCTTTCTCGTGCTCGTTCTGGAGTATATGCGCCCCCTCCACGAGTTATTCATGTCTCACTTATTACTTATAAGTTATAACTATAAGGAAAATGAAGCCCACTAGTTTCGCTACTTTCTTTCAATTATCAACAGCAGAGCAATTTAAACTGTTATCATACACACAAGTGTAATTTTGTCAAATTAATTAGTGCAACTATTGAGAGGTTTTTAGCAGCTTGTGAAGGCACAAGTAGATCGTTAACCACATCAGTTCATACTACTATAGAAAAATAAAGATGTGAATTGTTTGCCTCAGAATGTCTGGGTATCGTTTCTAGTACAATACTCCCTCCATCCCAATTTATGTAGCACTGTTTGACTTAGCACAAAGTTTAAGGAAAGAAAGAAGACTTTTTGAAATTTGTTGTCTAAAACAAACCTTAGACATTTGTGGGCTTATAAATCATTTCATTGAAAGAAAAATGAGAATTTTAAAGTTGTTAATTCTAATTATATAAAGGTGACATGCTTGTTGGGACAAACTAAACATGAAATGGTGTCGCATAAACTGGGGCAGAGGGAGTAGCATACAAAGGGAAAACTCAACCTCATCACAGAGTTATAAAGAATATTTATTGAGTATGCATATAGTATAAAGAACATCGCAGTTACCTTGCCGCATACTGGACAGTTGTCACTTCTCTCCATCCACTCATATATGCAACCCAAGTGGAAGTGGTGAGAGCATTTTGTCATTATTTTTGGGTTTTCTTCAGTATATTCTGGAAAAGAGAGTATCATCAAGATGAGGAAATTAATAGTCAAGATATTCCTGAATTTTCGTAAACACTGAACGAAAATATAAAACGGAAACCAAATTATTTTACAAGGGAAATAAATTACAGGAGTTATTAGTGTATTTCCTATTGCATGCTGAAATAATATTGTCTACCCTATGATACTAGAGGGAAGAAAGTGAAATATGAAAGTGTTCTCATGGTTATTTTAGCAGATGGAGTACATAAATTACTCTGTAATGAAGTGCAACAAGATGGATCACAAAATACCTAAAGCTTGACCTACCTTCAAGACATGTCGGGCAGACATCTTCATCTTCTGAAGAATAACAAATTTGAGTAAACTCAGTAGTTGTTTTAGCTGTTGAGAATTTCAATGACTTGGAATTATATTCTTTTGATCCTTCTTCACATACAGACTCCTTCCATTTATTGCCCATACCCAAAGATTCAGAATCATCATCAATATCACTTCTTCGTAGTGGTTCAGTTTCCTCATGTGAATGACTTGAGCCTTTCTCCCTTCTTGAGACTAGCCCATCACGTTGCAAGCGGAAGTATCTTGGATCAGCATCGTAAGGAAGTGGTCTTGGAGGAGAGCGGTACATATCAGATAGTGAGTTATCAAGGGATGCTGAGGAGCTCAAAGATGTTGTACCTTGAGTGGATGAAGCAATGGCATGTTGTTCTCCTCTATGAAACAATGATGCATACTGCACAACAAAACATGGAGTGCTCTAAATTCTATGGCAAATGAAGGAGAGCGATTACATTTGGTACTTACCAATAGAGAATGAAGAAAGCCTTGATGATTGTTTCTCTAAGATAATGTGCTTACATATTACAAATAATAGCTACTGAAATGATGTTGCAGTATTAATTCTTTACGGTACATGCACGAATGTTTGATGAACAGTAACAGAGAAATCATAAAGTTATCTTATTGCCAGTTAAGTTCTTGGTATGCCATGGAGGAGTCTCACGTACAAGGCTTCCCAAAGTTATGTATTTTCTGCTTAACCATAATTGTTGGCTATTGTTCCCTTTGATTATCTTAATTTTGTATTCAAAGTCATGAATTATCCATCAGATATCAAAATGTTGCTAAAAATTGACCAACTTTAGCTAAAAATTCAGAGCAGTTCTGTTTCACTAGAAATCAAAGAGATGAGCCTAAGTCTCTCTACTCAAGACACCTAAATGAGAGATTCTCATGATAGCAGACTGACACCTTATCCTATCAGATATCAAAAATGTTGCTAAAAATTGACTAATTATGTGCTCGATAGCAACAATGATGACAAGTTCAATTTGAAGCACTCTTAATTAGATCAGTAGACATACAGTTTGACAATTCACAGAAAAGTTAAAAGTGAAATCAGTTATGATTTGGATGTACTGAAAGGTAATGCAATGGGGTGAAATACAGGTAGCAGAAAAAAAGAAGATAGTACTACACAATAGTAGAAAAAGCATACCATATGCAAGAAGTTTTGAACAAAACATCGAAGGCATAAGCAGTTCCTATATATTGAGCTGTTTGGATTGGCAAAATCTTCACATTCATCTCGCAAGCAGCAACAAACTGCACCCATGATGATGTCTTCAAATAAATGTTCGTAACTCAAAAACCTTCCACGGCTATCATTGTCAATCCTCCATTCTTGTGATTAGATGGTTATGGATGCAAAACTTGTAAGAATATAACTTACGGAAAATGCAATTGGGCACCCTCTCTCTTCAGGAAACCCTGAATGAGTTGATGCCCTTCATGACCAAGACCTTCAGAAAAAATTTCAAAAACTGTTGTGTATCACCTGTACAAGTAAAGAACAACTATCATATATGCATTGATGGAGAAATACATGGATGGTCTACCTCGAGTGACACAAGAAAATTACAGCTTCCGAAGAATGAAATAAATAAGCTTACAGTTTAAATTTGATATGTGAGCAAGCAAAATCACATTAAATTCAAATTTATAAACAGCTTCTTTGGCATAATCCAGCTGCCTAACACTCAACAAATTGCAATAAAATAAAAAAACATAAATAGATGGACACTATAAATTTGCAGGGAATTATTCTTAATTCCTAATCTTAAACACCACTTGTGAGAACTTAATTCTCAAATTGTTATCATCATCTTAATTTCTTTAATAAGAAGCAAAGGGAACTCTCATACAACAGTGTTAAAGACACAGCTAAACCGAAAACAAGAAAAAATTAAAACAAAAAATGATCAACAAAACAACACCAACAGTGATCAAGAATCAAGAAAATCAAGATTTCTACAATTCAAATCAAGAAATTGCATTATCGATCCCTAAAAAACAGAACTTTACCGTGAAAATCTCTGCATCAACCGATTCCGATGAAACCCATTTCAGTTCATAACAGTTTACAATCGATTAAAGCTCCAATCAGTAGGAGATAGATAAAAGTGAGCGTAAAATACAGTGATAAAAAAAAATCAAGAAATCAAGAAAAGTACCTGAAAATAGCGGAGATTGCGGGGATAATAGAGAGAAAGATAAAAATAGATAATTTCAGAGGTCAAAGGGTTTCTTTTTTATTTTTTCTATCTACACAATGAACAATGTTCTTGCCTTTTTTTTTTTTCTCGCCAATAAAAGTTGCCCCAAAATTAATATGCCACTAAATCAATGCCAAAATAGTAGTCAATAATAGTGTCACTGTAATAAAATATTATTATCTTTTTTATTTGATTTGTTTGTATTGTTTTTTGTTTAATAATTTATTTTTAAGAAAATACATTTTCCTTTTTTTATAATCTTTCCATTTAGTTTTTTCATATGACTATTCTTATAATTTGGTATATTCTTTTGTTTGTTTCATATTAGTTATTTACGGTATAATTATTTTCAAATTGTTTGTCAATTTATTAAATAAAAAAAAGTTTCCCCTACAAATTATAATTAATATCTTTCAAAAGCATAAACAAGTTTATAAATTATTTTTCAAAAGAGTAGATAAATGATAAATTAGTGAAATTATTCATTTTATTTATGACTTTTTAAGAATGAAAATTATAGAGAGTAAAAGGATATATAATTTTAAAAGATCTTATTTTCTGAAAATGAAGTAAAAATTATACCATCCAAATGAAACGGTGGAGTAATTATTTAATAGTACACCAATCTAGACTATACTTGAAAGACAAAAGAGTAATGCTGATTTACTAGCAGAAACCAAATATTATAATATTTGTGATAATGACTTTATTATATTGTTTAATCGTCCACTAATATTTTAAGGAGAATAAAAGTTAGTTTAAAATTGAGATTAAACTACTGTTGTTAGCACTACTTAGTTGTAGGTAACGACATTTAGGGTGTGTTTGGTAGGAAAGAAAAATATCTTTTAATTTTTTTATGTTTGGTTGGTGAAAATATTTTGGAAAATATTTTTCAAATTCAACTCATTTTTCTTAAATTCAAGGAAAATAATTTTCTTTCAAAACTTGAGGAAAATATTTTTCAAAATTCTCTTCCAATACTACCCCATCTTATCAACCGCCAACCCACCCCCTACCAGCCCCACCCTTCCTCACCCACCCTACCAGCCACTCCTACTCCTAACAAAAATTTAAGTTTATTTTTTAAAAAATATTTTAAACTTTAAAATTTCATTTTTTACCCGTACTCTCAACTCCCCCGACCCTTCCCTCCAAAAAAAATTTTAAAGTTGTTTTAAAAAAATATTTTTAACTTCAAAATTTTATTTTTTCACCCCTCCTCTTGACACCCCCTCAAAAGAGAAAACAAAATTGATATTATCTTTAATTCAACTTCAAATCATAATTTTTTCATCCTTACCGTGGAACCCACTCTTCCCCGCCCCGCTTAAAAATATAGACCACCCCCACTAACCCCCTAACCTCACCACCCTCCAAAAAATAATATTATTTTTTGAAAAAAAAAATCAACTTCAAATTTTAACTTTTTCACCCTTTCTCTCGAATCTCCACTCCCTCCACAAGAAAAACTTAAGTTTGATTTTTTAAAAAAAAATCAACTTCAAAAGTTATTTTCAACTTTAATAAAAACTAAAAGATATTTTTCAAAAATATTTTTCATTCAAAAATCAAAACTAAAATATTTCTTATACAATAACCAAACATAAAAAAAAATTAATTAAATATCTACTTATTTTTAAAAAAAATATTCTCTAAAAATATATTTTTCAAAAAAATATTTTATAAATATTTTTATTCTTACCAAACACGCCCTTAAAAGTAAAGATGAGGTCATTATCATGATTCATTGCTATTGAACTTGTACGGCAATTGCCGACACTTTATGCACTCAGTTATTCTTTGTTTAGTTAATGGGTGGGAATACTAATTTATCATTCCTTTCACGAATTCATTTACTTGTCACTAACTTTTACTCAAGTCCTAAGAGAATATATATTATATCAAAGAAATGTATTATAAATATAATAATTAAAAAATTAGAAGTACTTAAATATTATATACTATTTTGATACTTTATACATTCTTGAACTAATACAGAGGATCAACGATTCAAAAATTGATATTAAATTGGTTTGATATTATTTATAAAATATTTTTAAAATTATATATAAATGAAAGGGATGTTCACTAACGATGGTGATCATGAGTAAATTGAAATAATATTAATTAATGATGACAGTTGGTAATATATAATATTATTATGATTTGTGAATGATAATTACCGATTATAATTGGCGAATGTAATAATGATTGGTGATGATCATAGCAAATGGTGAATACAATTGATTTCGGAGATTGAATATAGCAATGGTTATGGTGGAACTAAGGATAATGATTGTAAAAAGTTAAGTGTTAGGTGATTTTTTTTTTGGTAATTGTGGATGAAATGGTGGTTGTGGGTAGTTGCTCAGAATCGATAGAGTAACGGTGAAACTTTTAAATAGACATCTTAATAATATTAAAACTTTGTCATAGATTATAGTAATTTACCACATTAATTGGTATACAATAAAAAAAAAAAACAAGCACACATAATGATTAATATGTGAATGATTAAGATTCAGACCTTGAAAATAAATAAACTTAATGACTTAAATCTAAATAATTAAAATTAAAATATTCTTTAAGAGTAAATAAATGAGTCCTAAATATCTAAGGATTTCGCTTAAATGGCTTATTGTAACTCCCCATCTACCTCTCATAGGGAATCTGTAATAACAATTTTAATCTCAAAAAGTCAATTTATATTCTACGTTTGTGAGAATATAAATTTTAAAAAGTAATGATATGATTATAAATTTCATTTTCATATGAAATAAATGGTTAATAGATATAAAAGTGGGATTATTTTAACAAATATAAACTTGTGAATCAATTTTTGTATTAAAATATCTCGAATCATGATATGAAATTACCTTATCGTAGTTTTTGAAAAAATATGAAATCACATCTCATGATATGAAATCATGAGATGGAATCAGTATAAAGTCATATATCTAAATATTGATTTCATCTCATTATACTGTATCGTAATATGATATCCTATAGCTACACACTTACAAATTAAAATCAAAATCAAAACCAAAACTCAAAACTCACATATAAAACCCAACCCATCAATACTTTGTGGACAAAACTTCTGTAACGTCATGTGGTTGCATACAAAACAAAAGGGAATAGGTAAAGGCTGTGGGTCAGTAAATGGTAGCTGGGTCGGGCTTTATGTTAATGGGTTTTGGGTTTAGTTTTTAGTTTTAATTAATTGAGTCAATTTAATGAACCTTTTTTATAGGCTTATACGAAATCAAATTTTAATGGACAACCAACCATTTTTAATAATTTAATAACATATTTAGAGCATTTTTTAAAAATAAATTTCAACTTTATTTTATGACAAAAAATCATTAAATTATTGTCATTTGATTTACTAAGTCATTCCATTATCACTATTTCATTAACAAAATCACTTAACAAATTTAAGTTATATTTCGAGTAGATATTAATTCTTCTTCTTCTTTTTTTTACCATTCAGGAGGGCTAATTTTAGGGTCGTTCAAAATCTAATTGAAAATCGATAATTTGAACCCCAAAAAGGTTATTAGTTTATTGGTTTTGATTTATTAATTTAACGGTTTTGATAACGCTTTTGATTTTTTTTTGGTTTTCGGGTTATCAACTCTTAACAATTTGAGTTTTTTTTAACATGTTAACTAATAACCCGTAATACATTAAATAATTATATTTATACAATTTTGTATATAAAGTCCTTGAGTTTGGTTTCCTACTTTTATTTCAGGTTGTCTCAAACACTTGGTTATTCTACAATATAAAAGTCTTTGCTTTTAACAAGATATAACTTGTAAACTCATGGGCATAGTTTATTTGGTTTGTCACCTTGTTTTAAAGTGATTTTTCCAATGTTTTTTTTTTTTGTTAAATCTTGATGGTTAAACCAATAACGATCAAAAATTGATAAAACCAATAATCGATAATTCAATATCATAATAATTTTATAAAGATTTAGCATATTTACAAACCGATAACCAATAAGAATCGAACCGACCGATATACAACCCTAATCTATTATCTATATCGCATTGGAACTGAGTTTTCTTATTTTTCTCTTTTGTCTGTATCACATTTTATAAAAAATTTGTATACCAACGAAATTTGATTAGGGTTTCCGTTTGAATTCAAAGGCGAACCTATATGTACTTTTCTGGATGCTCGATCGTTTATTAGCCTCAATACAAATTTATATATATATATATATATATAATACGTTTCAAAATTGACACTATTAAATGTTTAGGAACAAATTCCCTAACGGGTCCTTGTGTTTAGGGAAGTCAAGGTTCAATTCTTGCCAATAGTAACTATATACACCTTTTCTATTTTCTATTTTCCTCTTTCTCTCTCAATATAAACTCACCTGTTTTTTCCTTTTTACTTTCTTTCTATACTTAACTTATAGTCTTAATATCTTATATGTTTTATGAATTTCTCATGAGATGATAATATTAAAAAGTCAGGTCGAATTACTTTTCTATTCTTTCTTCTTCTTTTTTTGAGAATTTTTGGCTATTTGGAAAGAAAAAAAAAACTTTAAGCTAAAAAAAATCTTCAAAATTGAAAGTTTATTTTTATCTAGGGCAACTTTCATATATAGCAAACATAAAATTCATATTTGTATATGTTATAGCAAAGTTTGCATAATTGCACTCCATAACAAACATATAAATGTATAATTCGCTATACATATACAATTAAAGCAAATTATATAAAACGAAGTGTATAAAATGAGAAAGAGAAAGAGACTTGGGCAGAGAATTGTATAAAAATAAAGTGTATAAAACAAATTGTATAACTATAAGTGTATAGAACGATTATATACAATTTGAATTTGTATAAAATGAGAAAGAGAGAAAGGCAAAAGAGACTTGGGCGGGGATATACATTGAATCGAATTGTATAAATTGAGAAAGAGAGAAATTATATACAATTTGAATCTGTATAAAACGAGAAAGACAAAAGAAACTGGGCAGAATATTTTTATTGCATAAATTATAAGTGTATAGGACGAAAATATATGTATTTGCACGTGTATATACAATTTTCTCTCGCTTTATACAAACAGAAACACAATTTATACATTTAGCTTCTGTTTGTATACGCGAGAGAGGTGAGAGTAGCGAGCGAGATCTGGAAGAGGGGAGAGAGGCGAACAAAAATATATGTATTTATATAATTTCTTCTACTTTATACAAACAGAAATAATTTTATACAGTTGTGTTTGTATAAAAGTGAGAGGAAGCGAGCAAGAGATGGAGCAAGAGAAGAGAGTGGCAAGCGAGAGTTTGAGGGAGAGAGGTGAATGGCAAACAGTTTGCTACGAAACACAATTAAATCAAAGGGTGGTTATAGCAATTAATTTGATCTATTAGTTTGTCATTATATACAATTTTCTCTTTTATTTTTGTCCTAGTATTAAACTTATTTTTTTCTCTTTACTATTTTAAATGAGGATAATTATATAGAATGACAAACTAATAATATAAAATAAATATAGTAGTTACCCTTTGATTTATTTATGTTCCACAGCAAACTGTTTGTCAGTCCCTCTCTCCCTCATATTTTCGCTCGCCACTCTCCCTCTCTCGCTCGCTGATTCTTATAGCTCGCCTCTCTCACTTTATACAAATAGAATTGTATAAATTGTGTTTTTAACTGTATAAAGCGAGAGAAAATTGTATAAACGCATGCATATACATATATCTTCGTCCTATACACTTATAATTATACAATACAAATATTTTCCTACCCAAGTCTCTTTTGCCTTTCTCGTTTTATACAAATTCAAATTGTATATAATTTTTTCATTTCTCATTTTATACAATTCGAATCAATTGTATATTCCTTGCACAAGTCATTTTTTGCTTTTTTCTCTTTCTCGTTTTATACAAATTCAAATTGTATATAATTTCTCTCTTTCTCGTTTTATACAATTCAAATAGTATATAATTTTTCTCTTTCTAATTTTATACAATTTGTTTCAATTGTATATGTATAGCGAATTATACATATATAAGTTTACTATGAAGCGCAATTATGCAAACTTTGTTATAATATACAAATATCAATTTTATATTTGCTATATGTAAAAGTTGCCCTTTTAAATATCACGTTTAAATAATTGTGCACTTATATTATTTGATTTAAAATAAATTTATATTAAAAAAAGTTAATGCCCACAAGCCAAAAATCCTAAATCTTGCCAGTGAATTTGATGGCAGTTCCATCATCATCAAAGAATAGGGGAACCCGCCAAATAAGAAGGAATCCAAGAAAACAACACCAGCTGGTTCATATTCTCGAGCCAAACGAGATTGAATACCACTTTAACGATTATTTGTAAAGACATAATATTTAACATGGATATGTCATGTAGTTTAACTTTACCGTCCCTTAATCCTTTCATCCTTTAGATTTATCATTAGAAGTTGGGCAGGTGACGCTATATGGCAAAGTTATCGAATAGCATTCTTGATCACTAATTCCATGTACAGAAACATATATAAGCATCTTAATTATATTGAACCTCAAGCTACCAAGTTTGAAGTAGATTTGAAGCGGTTAAACTTTAAAAAAGAAATTATCATTAGCAGTGTCCTAAATGTAGTGCCATTTGTAGGCAAGTTCCAGTTCCGCAATATGGAGAAATGAAAAGAAAGGGCTATTAATGGAAGGTCAAGTTAAACTCCCTTAGCGCAATTTCCTTAATCAATATGTGCTCTTTCAGTTTAGCTTCATATATAGTTTCTAAAGTGTACTTATATTTAGGATATAAATTTTCCAAATAATCTTTGGGCAAATAATGTTTGTCCATACAATTTGTTATTATTTGGCAAATATTCCAAATACTAATTTTTTCTAGTATTTGGGTCAAATATCATTATTTGGGATATTTTAAAAATTAAAATTTTACCCCAATTTTTTATCTTTTACAAAAACACCCTCTCTAGTAGTTGCTTGCGTTGTATTACATCATTTTTTACGTGAACACCAAAATAGTGATGAAATATTTAGTGAATAATTCTTGTTGCACTCACTCCAAATTTTATGGCCAAACACAGGTGAAATTTCACCCAAATTTTCACTCAAATAATATTTGCCAAGAATATTTGGAAATCTATGGCCAAACACTAGCTTAATACGCAACTTTGATGTTCATAAGTAAACACCGGATCAATCAAACTACAAACATTAAGCTCCTATTTGAAACTTAAAAATTTGAGTGGTTGAAACCGGATCAATCAAACTACAAACATTAAGCTCCTATTTGAAACTTAAAAATTTGAGTGGTTGAATTTGTGGTTTTTACGATTTAAATGAGTTTGAACATACATTTTACCTGGAAAAAAATTTCATCGTAAGTGGAAGGCCCAATAATCGAAAAACTGGTTGAAAATATATGAAGATAAATTTCATGGCCAAACAGATACTTAAAGATAAAATTTCCAAAATCCAAGTGTAGATACTTACTCACACCTCGTGCATAAGAAACAAAATTTAATTATGATCCAAAACATAAAGAAATAACCATATAAAGAAGCCAAGTAAAATCAACAATTACCATATATAAATATACAATAAAACATAATTTTGATTTTATATATACCATATAAATTTTTAACTAAAAGAGGTTAGCGCATGAACAGTTTGAGATATCCTTGCTCCACCCATGACTAAACGATAAATTTACTAATAAAAAGTACATATTTTTTTATTGATTTGACGTAAACACTTATACATGCTACCACCTGGACACCCTTATAACAACATATATGCTGCAAATTTGAGTTGTCTCAATTGGACCATGCACTTTGAATGCTGGGTTGTTATTATCTACTAATAAAAATAATTAGTTGTACGTTAATTGAGAGCTTGGAATATGCAGAGTGAAATCTGAGTTCATAGAGAATCATCATCAGAAAAAATAAATGCAAGTAATAATAGTCAAACTAGAACTCCTAATATAACTTATTAACTTAGTCCGAGAAGATTAGGATTAAAAAATTAGTCATAATTCGTATTACCTGGTGCAAATTCCAAACAGGAATTGATTTGATAAGAGGATCAGAGGCATCCCTTTTCTTTTTCTTCCTAAATACGGCTTCTCGCTAGAAACCAAATAAGGACAAATAGTATAACCCTATGCCCATTCTACAAAATGATTGACTACCCAAATTTTCTACTAACAACCCGTGAAGAGAGAGAAAGATCACGTGGGACAAATACATCATTTTCATAAACAGAATAATCATGTCACTGTTATCGAAATTATTGCACCAGTAATTAATGAGCCATTAAGAATTTATGGAAACAGTTTTTCTACCTTCATAATAGCCAACATATGTTAATCCGATGAAGATGGAAGATAATAAAAGTTTCATGACTGAAGAATGAGATTTCTTGAAATTCCATTGACAGTTAAAAAGCAGAGATAATTTCCTAACTGTAAAAATAAAAAAGAGGCATGACCAACCTAAAAGTGTGGATAAGCAAAAACTTGATACATTATCATACACATGCATGACCTCCCTCTTGTTCCTATTTTTTTACAAGTTCACAAGGGACCAAAAAAAATTGTGGCTGCTATAGAGGTCTCGTGAATCAACTGGGACCCCCAATTGTCTGTCCATGGTATTTTTCATTCCTTACCAACTAATAAACAAAACCCACTATGTTGAAAAGAGAAAAGATACAGACAAGCAAGTAAGCATTATACCTTTATGATTAATACTTGTTTCTGCTTATCTGTCCCAAAAACTTTCTCGTTTCTTGTCCATGTCTGGCCGTAGTAAGGAAATGAATGAAGTTACTGTTGCAGTTAGCAGTTTACTGGTCTCTGCATGAATGACATAAAGAGGGTTTGCGGCCACTCTCCTTATAAATTAATGTCCCAGAGTTCTGAATATCATGTCTCAGCTTCTCATATAACTAGAAGAATTCCACAATATACTTCAGCATTTCTAACCATAGAAAGCCAAGCAAATGACTGAAATTCTCTATTTTGCAAACTGAGAATTCATATGGTAGTTTCTGATCTAGAAAACTGAACTTAACAAGAGTCTAAAACATGATGAATATCAGAATATCTTGGGTTTGGATTTTAGTCCTCTTTCTTGGTTTCACATTTCATAACCTTTCGACTTCACAGGCAGAGAATACTAGGCATAGGCATCACTCAACCGCAGTTATTGAGGGAACTGTTTTCTGTGATACCTGCTTCCAGCAACACTTCTCAGGGGCTAGTCACTTCATTTCAGGTTCATCATTCTTGTCAAAATCTTTAACTATATCATCTTTCTTGGGTTCTCATTGAGCTTGCAGCTCATTAATGTGCATTTAAATCTGTGTTTAGGTGCTACTGTCGCTGTAGAATGTGCAGACTCGGTCAGAAGATCAAGTTTTTACAAGGAGGTGAAAACCAATGAGCATGGGAAATTCAGTGTAGACCTTCCTATTTCTGTAAGTAAACATGTCAAGAAAATCAAGGGATGTTCTGTGAAGCTGATCAAGAGCAGCGAGCCATATTGTGCTGTGGCGTCGACAGCAACTTCATCTTCCCTTCATCTCAAGTCAAGAACACAAGGGACTCACATCTTCTCTGCTGGTTTCTTCACTTTCAAGCCTCTCAACCAGCCAGATCTCTGTAGCCAAAAGCCAAGCATCCAAAAGTCAAAAAAGAAATTAACAGATCCTCAAAAGTCTGCTATTTCAAATCCCAATGATCCTACATTTTACCCTCCAATTCAAGATCCACCAGCGCCAGGTACTTTACTTCCACCTCTTCCTAGGCTACCTCCTTTACCATTGCTCCCTCCTTTGCCAGATCTTCCAGGACTTCCAATATCACCAGTGCCTAAAGACTCTAGCAAATACTACTCTCAATCAGAAACTGCAGCTAAGCCAAATTTTTTCAATCCAATAGGAGGACTTCCCCTGCCTCCAAATCCACTTCTTCCACCACCTTCAATCCTTCCTCCAAACCCATTTCTACCTCCACCTTCTATTATTCCTCCTATCATCCCATCTCCTCCTCCTTCCATATTTCCTCCCTTATTCCCTTCTCCTCCACCTTCAATATTTCCTCCATTAATTCCTTCACCTCCACGTTCTCCACCTTCATTATTCCCTCCGCTTATCCCACCGTTCATACCTGGTTTAACTCCATCTCCCCCACCACCGCCCCCTTCACTCTTCCCACCAATCATACCTGGTTTTCCTGGTGTTCCTCCAGCTTCCACTTCTTCATCTCTACAAAAGAAGAACCCCTCTCCTTAGTCAAGAATACAGTTACACAAACACCTGTCATATAGCTTGGCAACTTCTTTTTCCTTATGCCTCTGTACTTCTCCAATAAACCTACTCCACTTTGTTTTACTACCTTCTTTGTTTCTTGATTTCTGTTTACCTTTATAATTTTTATCCTCGGTTTCATCTTGTTTCGTTTTGTTTTGTTAGACATATTAGATAGGAAATCAAGTGATTGTATGATATGTAAGCTACTTCAATAAAAGCTAAACTTATCAGCGACTGTGTTTATAGAAGATAATGGCTATTGCTAGTAGATATTTAACCTTTAGTGTTAAAGAAAAATTGTAGACCTGCTGGTATTACATGTGTCAGGAACCAAATACCTATATATAGTTTCTGAACTTCTGCTCAACAGAAGAGATGAATTGAACGAATTCTTGGATGAACAAGTACTGGACATTTTATACTTACAATTAATGTAGCTTGGTGGACAAATCTGAGAGTTGTTACTAGTATGCTGAAACTAATTTTATTTTATTAATCTTATACCCTATCCCCTATACAAAACAATTATCCAGAAAGAACCTTGCCATTTTTTGAATGGTAACTACCTACAAGGAAGAGCAGCACATGTTCCAGTTAACATCAATAACAACAATATTGATCAAACATAACTTCTTTTTTACCCTGGAAACTATTAGATCACTTTTCATTATTTACATAGTTATTGGAAGTTTCAAAAACTAAAGAATTCCTATTACTAGCTCTCCATTAAAGCAAAAGATGAACTATCAGTATGTTATAAGAGAATGTTTGACGAGGTGATGACTAATAAGTATGATGGTCAAGCTCCCTTAGTTAAGAAATAATTATCAGCTATAAAAATAAACTCTATATAGACAGGAAAAAGCATAAGCATTTAGAGTGGAGTAACCCAAAACCCGAAATCATCACTTTTATTCATCTTTACTGGTGAAGCAATATTAATAAACCAAAACCATGAAACTCATATGACTTCATGGAAATGTATGCTCGCTTATCATCATAATTCACACATTCTTAAAATTATGAAAAAATTACTGATTGTATTTCACTATTTGAATTCATAGTAGCAGTTGAATTGCTTCACTTCAGGGTCAATTTAATCTAATGTGTTTATGTGTTAAATAAGGAAAACTATCTCATACTACCCATAATCCCATATTCCATTGATTTCCTTAACTTTACCAAGAATGAACATGAACTAACATCTTCCTCGGTCATGAATACCTTACTAACTACATGTGTGATCTGATGAATAAAACAATGTGATGAACGAGGGATTGAACAATTGTGTGCCAGGCTAAGCCACAAGTATATACAACAAAGAATAAAGCAGTAAGATATATTGCTGAGAAGTAAGCATGTGTGTTAGGTTCAGAACAAATTTTCCACTGATGTTAATGCAACATCATTATGTAAGCCTGGAAGAAGTGAATCATTTGATCAAAACTTACAATAACCATCACCAACTTCTTCCCCTCATTTTTCTTCCCAGCAAATAATCAAGAGAAGAATTACTCTTTGGCCAACAACATTAGAACATCTTCTATAACTTATAGTTCAAAAGCAATGTCATCATATACACGTAGACGTCCCACAATTCCACAGATATTGGAGAAAATGTAACATCCACAAACCTTTTTTATCTATCAAAACATCAATTTCTCTATTGGTAGCGATCAAAAGAAAAAACATCTACCATGAAATAGAACTCTGGCTTGCTAAGACAAATGGCCCCTCACAGAGTCTTGAAGTGTAAATCATAATTAACACCTTTATTCAATTCTTTGAGATGCAATGAATTCAATATCAACAAGAAACCAAACTTATAGTATAGATTCAATTGTTTCTGAAGTAAAATACAATTTACATAAAACGAAACTATTGAAGTGGAGCACATTGGAGTAGAAATATCAATCGGAAGATAGGAGCCAGAGCTTACAATCCAACCGGCAGGAAAGCTATTCGGATCTCGCCGGAAAATCTAACATCCCTAGAGAATTTTCTTCCGACTATTAACATATATGATTGTATGTTCTCGTGCCATGATGTATAGCAAAAAGAGATAGGAATAAACAGAGATAAATTAGCTCACTTAAAGCATTAAAAATAAGCTTAACGAGCAACAAATTGGGGCATCGAACTGAAATTAAGCAACCACGAGATATGAAAACACAAAGCAAATAATAATTCCAGAAGAAACCCCGATTAACTACCCGAAAGTTGCTCAGCGCTTTCAGACTCATGTGAACCCTAAAAGGCTCAAACCATAATTGCCTTGGTAACCGGGTAAAAATCAAAGACGCAGTTAGGTTTACCCCTGGCGGTGGAGGCGGCAGCCGTCAGTGGTGGCACTGAATGGAACAATGGGCGCCGGCGATGATAGAAGTGAAGAGATTTGGATGTTTGTGATTTGCTTTACTTTTCCAATAAGGCACAATGTCTGTATAAGGCGTGCGGAGGAGAGAATTTGAAAAGATAGAAATTGGAGGGAAGTTTAAATGAAATTGGCTTTCATTTTACCGGTCAGTTCTTGTCGTTAAAATGTGTATGTGGCGTTAATTTGCGGGTAGTACTTGAATTTTAGAAGTTAATTAATTATATATACACGTGTTTATATATATTTAGTACGTTAGGCTTTTGGTGATAACAAAAAGGGTTAATAGTATAGAATATCAAACTAATAATATAAAATAAATATCATAGTTATTTTTTGATTTATTAGTGTTTCATAAGTAAATTGTTTGTTAGTCCCTCTCTTACTTATATTTTTGCTTGCCACTTTCCCTCATATTCTCGTTGTTTATTCATGTCGCTCGTCTCTCTGGCTTTACATAATAGCATTGTGTTTTTAATTGAATAAAGAGAGAAAAAATTGTATAAACGCATGAAAATACATATATTTTCGTCTTATACACCTATATTTATACAACACAAATATCATACCCAAGTCTCTTTTGTCTTTCTCGTTTTATACAAATTCAAATTGTATATAATTTCTCACTTTCTCGTTTAATACAATTCGATTCAATTATATATATTCCCTGCACAAAACTCTTTTTGTCTTTCTCTCTTTCTCGTTTTACATAAATTCAAATTGTATATAATTTATCTCTTTCTCGTTTTATACAATTCAAATTGTATATAATTTCTCTCTTTCTCATTTTATACAATTCGTGTTATGCAATTCGCTTCAATTGTATATGTTTAGCGAATTATACATATATATGTTTGTTATGGAGCGCAATTATGTAAACTTTGCTATAGCATACAAATATGAATATTATGTTTGCTATATGTAAACGTTGCCCTAACAAAAAAATCATTTTATTTTAGATTATTTAAGTTAGATTTGTGTTTGATTATATATTTTTGCTTTAACACATTTGATTGTGTAAATTTATTTTTCCTCAAAAATATGAAATATAATACATATTTCTATTTTAAAATTTCTGATTAATTTATTTAAAACATGTAATCAAATCTACTTTTACTTGTCATATTTTGACTTCATACACTTATTAAAAAAATAATCATGATATAACGAATTTATCATTTTATTCCTATTGATTGAAAGGACCCGAACATATTTACTCATTATTCTATTTGTCTCGTATTAGAGGGGCATTTTCTATTTTACATGGTAATTAAGAAATCATTAATATGCTGATCAGCTTTCCTATTTTGCCCTTTGTTCATATTAATCATACTGGAAAAAAAAAATTAGATCTTCGAAGATTGTTTAACTTTCAAATGTCATATTAATTGTTGGAATAAAATGAAAAAAAAATAATTAATCATATCATAATTTAGTAAGTGATCAAGTAATGTGGACAAATATTTAAAATAACTACCTAATACAAAACCAAGGAAATATATTTTTCAAAAACGATTAGCTCAATAATTATAAAATTGATAGTCTAATAAATAAAATATTCTTTCTTAATTTATTAAAAATGATAATTAAAAAAAATCAATCATTATAATACTCACCGTAATATAACGTATGTCGTGATTATAATAGAAATTAAATTAAGCATGTTGGTTAACACGTGAAAAGCGATCACTAATTGGTTGCCCAAAATTATTGTTAGTTCAGTCCATGGCCATTACTAATTGACAATTATACTAGTAAAACTGATTTCCCAATTCCATTTATTTGGAAAAAAACACTAACAGGCGATTATTTCTCATTTAATTATGATTTTGATGTAGAAATTTCAAAAAATGAGTTTTCAAAATTGTATTTGGAGTTATATTTTACTTGGAAATATAATTTTGTGAGCGAAAAAATATATTTTAATATGAGCCAAATTGATGAATATTCGAAAATATATAAATTAGCATTTAATTATAAATTTTCAAATATATTTGACAAGTCATTTGTTAGTGAAGTTTTATCGTGTCTTTGACAATAGATTTTTGCAAAAAATATGTGACTTTTTTAAAAAAATATAGGGAAAATACATAAATCCTCCTTAAACTTGGGAGCAAAACTTACTTTAACACTTAAATTATATGAATATTTAAATACATCTTAAAATCTTTTAAGTGATTAAAATACCTTCAAATAAATGACGTGACAGGGAGTGAGTGTACTCTCCTGAAAGTGCCTCAAAAAAGAGAAAAAGAAAAGGTGAATTTTAAAGCTCTACACATGGCTTTTTTAATTGGTCAATATATAACAAATTATTTAAATAGTTTTTCTAATATTGAATTTTTAAAATATGTAAATTTTCGTATTAAGAGGTAAATAAAATTAGCTTAATCATTTTGTTGTCTTCCTCAATACACATCTTTCTTTATTGAAACATATCATCCAACATCTTCATCCCTACCTCTATCAACTATTTTGCTTTTAGTTGTCTTTTACTAATCCATAAACTTCAATACCAATGTCATTTTATTGACGTATATTTCACTATTGGTGTTGTTTTCGCAAATGTAAACTTTCTTAATTTTTGGGTGAACCGTTTTGATTTCTAGAACATTTCTCGTAAAATTTATATTTTTTTGGATCAACTTTCTTATGCAATCTTACTTTCTTATTTGAGTTATCAAGAAAAAATTAGCTTTCAAAAAATTCAACTCTCCAAGAAGGTAAATTTGATGTGAGCTTTCAAAGAGGATAATGTGATTTTTCTTCTTTGAAGTGACTTAAGATGTTGTTGAATAGTAACGAATAAGAAGAAAAAAGAAAAAGTTGAAGGTTGGAATACAGATAAACAACAAGGAAGAAGAAAAAGAGGGGTGGAGATGGGAGTGGGGGTGATGATATGCATTTATAAATCAATCAATTGATATAATTAATTTTAAAAAATGTTTAAGAAAAAATAGTGAAAAAGTTAATGACATTGTGATTACATGGTTATGATGTGGCGCTTACGTGGCTATGATGTAACGAATGAGAGTGATGTTACAGCCTCGGGATGGAAAAAAATCACTTTGGAGATCTTAAGGGGTTATTTAAACGTTTGTATAGTTTAAGTACTGAAGTAAGTTATCCGACCAACTTCAGGGAAATATTTATATATCTTTTCAAAAATATAATTCATACCTATAAATTATATTATTTTATAATGAAAGAGTACAATGATTATAATAATAGGAATTTTGAAATAAAGGGAGAAAATAAAAGAAAGATATCATTGATTTACGAAAAATACTACTACTATTAGTAATAAGAATGATTCTAGAGAGCAAGCTCGGTAAAAAATGTATAAAATATGTTTATGATTGTATAAATTTTGTACAACATACTGGAATAAAAACTAATATAAAACTATAAATTATGAGTGTTTTTATAAAAAATATAACGTTTTGAGTAATTTTTTTTTAAAAATCAAATATTGGAATTTAAATCTAGTTTTTTCTAGAACTTGGATGTTGGATGCTGGATGTCTATCAAATATATTTGTCAAATAATAACAAATTATATGACCAGATATCAATTTTTATTTTTTTCCAAATATATTTGTGGCTAAAGGGACCATAAAACTTGGATTTCAAAATTTAGTAAAAATTTAAAGGCAAATAAATATTTAAAAATAAAATTTTAAATCTAATCCAATTTTATAAATCAAACACCAATTGAAATTTAAATTTAGATTGTTTTATTGTTCGGCAGACTCAAATATACTAAGAATTGTCTAGATTGAATGAATCAAAAACCTTATGTCCAAAAATGATTGTGTCTCCGTATATTGAAGATTAAGATTTTGTAAATTATGTTGAGTAGTAAAAGTTAATGAGAAATAGAGGGAAGATGAATATTTTTTGGAAAAGATTCTATTATGCTTAAAGAAAAGACATATTTTCATCATTGGTGGTGGTAAAAAAAAATGAAAGAGGGACTCCTCGCGCCGTTGTCGTTGTTTGCTCGGGTTCGACTTCGAAAAATAATTGAGAGATTATTTTTTTGACAAAGTGTATTTTAATTATTTAATTAATTAGCCAAAATGACTCGACCAGATTCGGATCTGCGCGATTCATCTCACTTGAAATCTTTTCCATTTTATTTGAATTTTCCGGCGGTGGAGATGAGTGTTCCGAAAGGTTACAACTCATGAACAACCATGACCATTTGAAAGGTTGCAAACTTTCATGAATGTTCGTGTGGATTCTGAAAGGTTGCAACATTTTAAAACTAATGCTATTGGCTATAAATACCTTTGATTTCTCATATTTCTGCTTACAAATTTTTTGACTTTTTTTTCTTCTGTACAAAGTTTATTCATGTACTTTACTGCCGTTTAGTGGCTCACTGATACTATTATTTTGAGTATTAATACATGGTGGATAAAATTGTTCTATCCCGAAAGGCTATATTATAATTCAAATCTCAAATACTAGAGGAGAATAATTTCTTAAGAAAATATTGTGTATTTAGTGGATTTAATTTTTTTTTCACTCTGCTTCATATGTTTGTTACAGATTTTGATACATATTATAATAATTAATTTTTGTTAATTAATTTATATTATTCACTATGTGATTTAAACTTTGAAAATTTATAATTTTTGAAAAGTAATATTGTTTTAAACATAGATTGCATAACAAGATTAACATTTTTGGAAATTTCTCTTAAAACTAAAACAAATCTTTAATTTTGTCAAACATTTTTCCTTTATATTTTTTCATTTTTTTTTGAGATAACTTCGATTGAGTGATTTACATTTAAAAAAAAAAAAGATAAAAATAAAAAATGTTAATGTTGAATTATTTGACAATGCATCGCACTTGGCATCACACTTTCCAAAAAATGACAAAAAATTTCCAAAGAATGACTTGGAGACTACTCTAGAGTCGCATTTTCTAATATACTCATATCTTTTGATTTCTTGCTTTAAACCGACTTTACAAGTAATTTTTCCTTTTATGACTTCACCAGTACTAATTTTACACGTACAAGACTTTATTCATATTACCCTCAAGAAATTGCCCAACAAGTTCTAAACCTTCAACACTTCAATCTTAAATCTTTCCCAGTAAGTTCACATTTCAATCTCAAAACTCTTTCTTTGCATAGTTCAAACCCTATCTATTTCTTCTGAAATAGCGAGAGCTCTCTGCTCTCCGATCGATCATACTGTAATGCACTGATAGATTTCTCGTAATAAAAAAGAGTTATGGCTGAGATCGCCAAGCTCGTCGATGTTCTCTCATCAGGCGATGATCTCTCTAGAAGACTTCGCGCTGATTCATCACTCAATCTAGGGTTCCAGAAACTATGTTTAATTCTCCGGCAATCAGTAGAACCCACAGCCGATGATGCCAACAAGTTAGGGCTTCAACTTTGGGATCAGTCACAGATTCAAGCACTAGCTTCCCTCGCACTTGCGCTTGTCAACTCCACTCGATCTTTATCAGGTACTGTTAACACTTTATCCGTTTATTAATTTGATATAATTAATAGAAGTTTTATTGCGTGCGGCTTATTTGATATTATCACAGTTGAGCGAGTTGAACCTGTAATTGTGGTGGCTATTCAGCTTTCTGTAGAGTTTGCCTTGTGTTGCCTGGAAAAATGGATTTGCAACGGCGATGATTCAATGTTTCAGGTATTAAATTAAGTACTCTGTCTTGTTATCAAGTTCTGCTAGGCTGTTGTTTATGCACCATATTTGTGCTATATTTAATTATTATGTTCTCTCTACTTTCAGAGTTATATCCTGCAGCTATTAGAAATAGCACTAGTTGATGAAACAGACAAAGAGCTTGATCTTTCACAGCCATGCTCCTCTAATGTTAGCATGGATATGTTGCCAATAGCTGTAACTGAAGATAGTGTTAGTAAATGGCAGGACGATACAAGATGCATGCTTCAAGGTACTCGTGACAATTTGTAATTGCGTCATATGTTGAAATCACCTGGTATATAATGTTCGTTTAACAGTTTCTTATTTTGTTTCATTCTGTAGGGGGGAGATGTTCCAAGGAAGAAAAAACAGCTGATAGCCTTCTAATGACACTGGCTTCTGAATGGATGCACCCTGACAATGTGGATACAGCCACTATTGGGCAATCTGTTCCTTATGATCGTAATAAATTGATCGATTTGTCTCAGCATTGGGCACTTGTACATTTGGAATGTGTTCATCGTCTTGTTACTGTTTGCAAAAGCCTTTTAAAGCTTCCAGTTCCATTTGATGAGAAGTTTCCCTTTCCTAATTTGAGGAAGAGATTTTCATTTTGTGTGAGAGTATTCAAGTTACTGGGTAGACTTACTAAAAATAGCTCATATGCTCACTTTGATCCCAAGTTATTCCAATCTGTTGCTTCATTCACTGAGGTATTGCCCACCCTGTTCAGGCTGGGTTTTGATTTTGTAATTGGAAATCCTGCAGTTGAGAGTGGCTTTGAAAGTCAAGTAATGCTGTTGCTTGATGAGTTTATTCAGCTTGTACAGGCAATTTTCTGCAATACGTATGTGTTTCAAAACATTCAAGCATGCATTGCAGCTGCAATTTTTGATCATTTGGATCCTAATCTGTGGAAGTACAGCAAGAGTGCTGCTGCTAACCTGAAGCCTCCTTTGGCCTACTGCCCCCGTGTGGTTTCTTATGTTCTCAATCTCATTTTAGATGTGAGGAATAGAACATATCAGCTATTTGAGTACAAGGGCCTTGATGGTGAAGGTGCAAGTGCCAATCAACTTGTGGAGCCTCCTTCATGTCAGGTTCACTCAGCCAAGGTCAACCTGCTGAAGAAGCACTCGGCGGAGGAACTCTTGAGAATAATATTCCCACCATCAGTTCAATGGGTGGACAATCTAATGCATCTGCTATTGCTACTTCACTCTGAGGGTGTCAAATTGAAGCCTAAATTGGAGAGGTCATGTTCCAGTGTTACCAAGACATCTGTTATGTCCGAGTCCGAAAGCACCATTTGTCATGAAGATGAAGCCCTCTTCGGCGACCTTTTTTCTGAGGGTGGTCGTTCAGCAGGTTCTGTGGATGGATATGATCAACCTGCTGTTGCACCTAGTTCTAATATAAGCAATATGCCCATTCAGGCTGCAACTGAATTGCTCAGCTTTTTGAATGATAGCATTTTTTCACATGAATGGTGTGGTCCTGTATACGAAGATGGGTGCAGGAAATTTACAAGCCACCACATTGACATTTTGCTTTCTATACTCAATTCCGAATGGTGTGATGCTGAAGAAAGAGATCAGGATGATGGGATAGCTCTAAATGAACAAATAAAAGTTAGTCATAGGCATCTCGGTGACATTTGCCTTGATCTGTTCCATAACCTCCTGTCGCGTCATGTTGTGTCTGATTTAGTTGGAGAATCACTTGTTGAGAAAATCCTGGTTATTGAAAATGGTGCTTTTGCTTACAATGATCTAACTCTTGGTTTACTTGCGCATGCTGTTGTGTGTCTGGTAGATTCTGCTGGCAGCAACTTGAGGACCAAAATTTACAATATATTTGCTGATTTTGTGCTTGAAAAGGCAAAAATTATATGTTCGAAGTGTCCTAACCTGAAGGAGTTTCTGGAGATACTTCCCTCGCTGTTCCATATTGAGATACTGCTAATGGCTTTTCACCTATCTTCAGAAGATGAGAAGGCTGTTCAGGTTAATGTGGTGTCCTCTACTCTTAAAGCCGCTGCTGTTCCCTCCAATGGTTTTGATAGTACGCAGTTGTCATGTTGGGCGCTATTAATTTCACGGTTGATAGTAATGCTTCGTCATATGGCATTTTGTCCCCATGTTTGTCCATCATCCCTTCTTTTGGAGTTCAGGACCAAGCTGAGGGAAGCTGCTTCTTCAAGATTGAGGCCTCGTGTCAGAGGCAGCCATGCTTCATCTTGGGTCTCAATTTTGTTTGAAGGTGTAGTAGGTGGTTTTATCAAAGAAACACCTTTTTACAGTGCTTTGCTAAGTCATCTGATTGATATCGCACCTCTTCCACCATCTGCATGTAGAGATGATCCCACAATAGCAAGCCTAGGCTTGTCCTGGGATGAGATGTGTGCCTCCTTTTCCAGGATACTGAGGTTCTGGGAAGGTAAAAAACCTGAAAAAGTGGAGGACCTGATAATTGAGAGATATATTTTTGTGCTTTGTTGGGATCTACCCATCTTGAAATCCACATCGGAACATCTGCATCTTTGGCTAACTAGTGCTGAAGTTCCTGAACTCTCAAATGCTGAGCATTTTGTTTACTTTAGCCAGTCACTTGTGGGTGAAATGAGGAAAATAAACTACAAACCTTTTTCGGCTATGTTGCTGGAGTTGGTTCATCGCTTACATGATTTATACGTATCAGAAAATGTGAGAGAACTTGGATGGGATTTTTTAAGGGCTGGATCTTGGTTATCTATGTCACTGTCATTGCTTACTGCTGGTACCACTGGACACTGCTTGAATAAGTCACTAGATTCTGCTGTTTCTATTTCATCAGTGCAGACATCAAGAGATGGTAGATTTTGTGCCTTCACTGAAGGTGTTATTTCTACTTTAGTTGATGCCAATCAAGTTGAACGGCTGATTAAAGTATTGTCATCTTTGCTGAAGAGATACCTAGAAGTTTACCAGAGAGCTTTAATTATGACGATCGACAGTGATCAGCTCTTGGCCAACCGATTTTCACCTGCAATGTTATTTGTGCACACTGGTTTTGATAAATGCAAACAGGATGAACTGCTTGAGAAGATGGGTTCTGATCCGTGCCATTATAAGCCTCTCTATGGAACTTTGTCAAAGCTGGACACAACTCTTAAGAAGTTATCTTTAGGAGGTCACTCTAAAGTTTTATGGGAATCTTTGTTGCATGGATTCCCCTGTCTTCTTCAACCTCCAAGTGGGGTTCTCCTTTCATCTATTCTTAATGTTGCAGGAGTTGTGAATTGTATAGATGGGCTAATGAAGGTCATTGATGCTAGAGGAATAGCTTGCTTGGAGTCACAGGTCATCTCACAGATTCTTGAATTGGTCTGTAGGATCAAGTGTGACAGGATATTTGAAGACCTTCATGGAAAATGTAATGCTCTTTATCAAAGGTTGACTGAAGGTTCTGGTGGTGTTGACTATAGTAGCTTATTCATATTAAAACACATGGAGGAGTTTTTAAGGTGTGTTAATGAGAGAGATGGTGCTGATTCTAGCGACATTTATGATGTTCTTGTTGTCAAGGTAATTGATATTGTTGATAGCTTAAAGAGAGAGCCTTCCAGAATTGGGGTTTTGAGTTATTTCCTCTCTCTCGAGGACGTCTCCGGACAAATTAAAGATCTTTATGGTTCACAACGTGGTGATTTGTTGGTTCTGGTTGATGCTCTAGACAGATGCAACTCTGAGCTTGTCAATACCAGGGTTCTCAACTTTTTTGTTGATCTTTTATCTGGAGATTTATATGCTCATGTCAAAGAGAAGTTGCAGAAGAAGTTTCTTCATATGGACATGGTCTACCTGTCAAAGTGGCTTGAAACCAGGCTTTTAGGAGCTGAATCTAGTGGAATTGCATGTGCAAAAGGAGCTTCAGTTTCTCTAAGAGAATCAACAATGAACTTCATCACATGCCTGCTGTCTCCTCCCCCTGAAATCCTGTCCCAGGAACTGCATAAGCATTTGGTGAAATCTATGCTGATTTCACTTGATAAGGCTTTTCTGCTATTTGACTTCACAGTAGCCAAATGTTATTTTAATTTTCTTGTTCAGCTTTCCGGAGGTGAAAATTTAATCAAGCAACTTATGCGGCAGACAATGTTGCTGACTGAGAAGCTGGCTGGTGATGAGAATATGCTTCAAGGGCTGAAATATCTCTTTGGTTTCCTGGCAAGTGTCTTGAGCGATTGCTGTTCTGCTAAGAGTGCCACAGAACGATCGTTTGTGAAGTCTATCTCTAACAGTAGTTCTGTGGTGGGGTCTGAATCTACTAGATCTGTTGGCTCCAGGAAGAATGCAGATGCTTTAGTCCTTTCTGCCAGTCAAGGTGGGTCCGCATCAATTGAATGTGATGCAACTTCTGTTGATGAAGATGAGGATGATGGAACATCTGATGGTGAGAATGGTAGCCTGGACAAGGATGACGAGGAAGATAATAACAGTGAAAGGGCCCTCGCTTCTAAAGTTTGTACATTTACGTCCAGCGGTAGCAATTTTATGGAACAGCATTGGTACTTCTGCTACACATGTGATCTGACTGTGTCTAAAGGCTGTTGCTCTGTTTGTGCAAAAGTTTGTCATCGGGGTCATCGTGTGGTCTATTCTAGGTCCAGTCGCTTCTTCTGTGACTGTGGTGCAGGAGGTGTTCGTGGTAACAGTTGTCAATGTCTGAAACCTCGAAAATTTGCTGGAAGCAACACTACAGCCAGTCGTGGTGCTAGTAACTTCCAGTCTTTTCTGCCTTTCACAGAAAATGGAGATCAACTTCCTGACAGTGATTCTGATATCGATGAGGATGTTTTGGTGGAAGCAGAAAACTCTATCAAGATTTCTATTCCAAAGGATCTTCAAGATGGGATGCCAATCTTATTAAATGAGCTTGATCTTGAAAGTTGTGTGGTGGGACTTTGCTCTTCATTTTTGCCTTCTATTACAAGCCGGAGAGACTCTAGCCTTTCTAGGGAGAAGAAAATTTTCCTGGGTGATGAGAAAGTACTGTGTAACAGTGTTGACCTTTTGCAATTGAAGAAGGCATATAAAAGTGGATCGTTAGATTTGAAGATAAAGGCTGATTATTCAAATGCCAAAGAACTTAAATCTCACTTGGCTAGCGGTTCTCTTGTTAAATCTTTACTCAGTGTTAGCACACGAGGTCGGCTTGCTGTTGGAGAAGGTGACAAGGTAGCTATATTTGATGTTGGACAGCTTATTGGACAAGCGACTGTTGCTCCTGTGACTGCAGACAAGACCAATGTGAAGCCTCTTTCTAGGAATGTTGTCCGTTTTGAGATTGTAAATCTCATTTTCAATCCTCTTGTAGAAAATTACCTTGCAGTGGCTGGCTATGAAGATTGCCAGGTTCTCACGGTAAATCATCGAGGTGAAGTGAGTGATCGTTTAGCCATTGAACTCGCTCTACCTCTACAAGGTGCTTATATTAAACATGTAGACTGGGTCCCTGGATCTCAAGTTCAACTAATGGTGGTCACCAACAAATTTGTTAAGATATATGATTTATCCCTTGACAATATTAGTCCTGTGCACTATTTCACTTTGCCTGATGACATGATTATGGATGCTGCACTTATTATGGCTTCACAGGGTAGAGTGTTTCTGATTGTCCTTTCAGAACATGGTAGCTTGTACAGGTTGGAGTTGTCGTCATCAAAAGGAAATGTCGGGGCCAAGCCATTGAAGGAAATTCTGCAAATTGAGGGTAAAGAAAGACATGCAAAAGGTTCTTCCTTATATTTTTCGCTAATGCATCGGTTGCTCTTTTTGTCCTTTCAAGATGGGACCACCTTGGTTGGCCGAGTAAATCCAGATGTAACTTCCCTAATAGAGGCCTCTGCCATATTGGAGAATGAAACAGATGATAAACTTCGGCCAGCAGGATTGCACCGGTGGAGAGATTTATTTGGTGGCAGTGCCTTGCTTGGTTGCTTCTCAAGTTTGAACTCAAATGCTGCATGTGCTGTCTCATTTGGTGAACATGAAGTACTCGTACAGAACTTGCGACATTCAGTGGGTTCAGCATCTCCTGTTGTAGGGGTTGCTGCTCATAAGCCTTTGTCAAAAGACAAAATCCACTGTCTTGTGTTACATGAAGATGGAAGCCTACAGATATACTCACATGTTCCAGCTGGTGTCGACTCTGGTGTCAGTGCTATCAGTGATAAGGTTAAGAAGCTTGGCCCTGGGATCCTCAACAATAAGGCTTATGGAGGTGCAAAACCAGAATTTCCACTGGATTTTTTTGAGAGAGCTACATGTATAACGCAAGATGTGAAGCTGAGTAGCGATGCTGTAAGGAATGGTGATTCTGAAGTAGCTAAACAAACCCTGGCTTCTGATGAAGGGTTCTTAGAGAGTCCCAACCCTGGAGGATTCAAGGTAATTTTATATTTGTCTCCTAATTCATTGAATTTGCCTCTGTCTAGACATGGTTGTTCAAGATTCACCCTCTGAAGTGGAGAATGTTTCACAATTAAAAAGGTTAAAAATCGGATTTAAGTTATGATTTGAAAGTTCCAATCTTTATTTTTGTGTTTGGTGGTCTTGACTACACAATTTCGGTGTTTTGAGTAGAGATGAGAGCACGACCATATGAGGTTGTCATCCTTGCTTTTGCCTGTTGAATCTGAAATGAGCTAAGGGCTCGTTTGGTTAGGAACAATTTATCCTGAGATTTATTATCCCATTCTCTATGTGGGATAAAAATAACAGTACAATCCCGGGATAAGTTATCCCACAATTTTATCCCAACCAAACATTGGATAAACTCATCCTAAACTTATTCTAGTATTAGTTATCCCTTTATCCTTCCTACTAGACAAGGAAGTTATTCCTAACAGTGCATTGTTTTGATGGGAAATTGGCTGAATTTGTTATTTACTGGAAAGAGAGTGCACTGTTGAGTTTGGACAAAACAAAGAAGTAGGTCTTATGCACGAAATTATATAAGATCCCTTTTTAAGATCAGCCATATCTTTTGAACTGAATATGATTGAATGTTGGATTGCATTGGCCTTTTTTTCAAGATAAGGCTTCTAACTATAATTACCACTATACACATAGGCATATTTCTATATGAGTGCAATCGATATTATTTATAGTCCTCGTAAGTACGGTAAGACAGTAAACATAGTTTTCGACTTTGACTTACCTATAGTTTCTTTTTGAAGTTGGTAATGTTGTATTCTCCAACATTGTGTTCTCCACACCATGTAAAGAGAAGCCTGATATTTAAGTGGAGAAGGGTGAAAGGACGGGCTCATTATCCACCGAGTTTAGAAGGCTGTATATTGGTCCAAAGGGCGGGTCACAAATGGATTTCTCGGTTATAAAAAAAGTGCTAAAAAGAGGCTAGATTATTGACAAAAAGCCTAAAAGATCAACTATTTGTTCAACATCTTCTACATAATGTTCTTTACATATAGTAGAGAACTGTGACTTCAAACTTTCAAGAAACGTCTCAATTACACCATATTAACACATCACACAAAAAAAATATTCAAGAAAAGCAAAAGCAATAGTTAATAATCACCATAAAAATGACAGCATACCCTAGGATAGAAGTAGCAGAACAGTTGGTTGGTAGATTTCCTAGGATCTATGTAATTATGGTTTAAGCTTGTAAGGTTTTGGAGGTAGCCAGCATACCCTTAATGCTGAAGAATACAACTTTAACTTTATAAAAAAAAAACCCATAGAAATGAGATTTCAATCAAGACGAGCAATTACTATAAAATTTACATATCCTAATAAGAAAGAATCAAAATGTTTACAACTCTAGCAGGTGTGGTCTAGTGATCAATGCAGTGGTCAAGTGCAATGAGGTCTCATATTCAAATCCTAGCAACGACAAAAACATAAGGTGATCCTTTTCATCTGTCCTATCCTTGGTGGCCAGTTATTGACTGGAGTAGTATCTTTATTAGTCGGAAGGAATTAGTCTCCACTAGCGTCATTCGAAGAACGAACATGAAAAGGGTTTTAGGATAGATGGATGCGGCCCAATAACTAAAGCTCTTTCTACTTCTTGTAGAATTCTCTTCTCTTTAGGGTCCAATTCTTTTTGGGGTATGGTTGAATTTACTAGTTGCAACGAAGTTCATAAATGACTAGATTCTCCCGGAACGCTAGCTAAGCTAATCTATCCAGTGGAATTAGTGGAATTATTCATGGTGCGTGAAAGTTGGCCTAGACATAAAAAGAATTAGTGTATACGGCTCTTAACGAAAAAATTAAATAAAATAGAAGATAGTTAAAAGAAATACTATTTGTTTCAACTTAAGTACTTTAACTTTATCCCAAAAAAAAATACTTTTAGTTGAAACAAATACCACGACACTTTTGAAGATGACATTAAATGAGGTTTAAGTTGTACTAGTACTATTTGATTATTTTGACTTGTAAATATTTGTTAGTTCTAATCAAACATATGATTATTTTGTAAGTCCTTAATATTCCCTAACGAATTAAATTTAAGATTTTTGACCTTTTATTAGATTGTATTTTGATTAAAAAGTTATTATTATCTATAGAATAATATAATATATATTGATTGTATAATTAATTTAGAATTTTGGTACATTTATTATTACATCACTTATTTTAAATTAGTAACTACCTCCAATAATTTTTTTTTCCAATTATGTTGATCTTTTCTTGAACATGCACACCAAATACCGTAGTACAGACACCACGATATTGATATTTTGGCTTCGGTATGATAATTCAAATGAAGCAAAGCATGTATATCCATACCTGATGATGGCATGATGCTATGGATTGCATTTTTGATGCACTCTGTTTTGGAATCGTTGTCTTTATTTTCATTAAATTAGCATGCTAACTTTTGATGCACTCTGTTTGGAATCTAGATCATAGCCGTCTATAGCTTTCTAATGTGTGCCGTTATTCCAGGTAACTGTTTCCAACTCAAATCCTGACCTTGTCATGGTTGGTCTGCGATTGCATGTGGGTAACACGTCAGTGAATCACATACCTTCTGAGATAACTGTATTTCAGAGAGGGATAAAATTAGATGAGGGAATGCGTTCTTGGTATGATATTCCGTTTACAATCGCCGAGTCACTCCTTGCTGATGAAGAATTTATAATATCTGTTGGGCCTACATTTAGTGGATCTGCTTTACCCCGCATAGATTCCTTGGAAATTTATGGCCGAGCTAAGGATGAATTTGGGTGGAAAGAGAAGATGGATGCTGTTCTTGACATGGAGGCTCGTGTACTGGGTTGTAATTCATGGCCTGCTGGATCTAGGAGGAAGTGTCGTGCAACACAGTCTGCATCACTGGAGGAACAGGTTGTGGCTGCTGGACTGAAGCTTTTATCAAGAATCTACTCGTTGTGCAAACCACAAGGTTGCTCAAAAGTTGAGGAAGCTAAAGGGGAGCTGAGCAAGTTGAAGTGTAAGCCATTGTTAGAAACAGTATTTGAAAGTGACAGAGAGCCTCTGTTGCAGGCAGCTGCCAATCGCGTTCTGCAAGCTGTCTTCCCAAAGAGGGAGATATATTACCAAGTAACTGCCTGGACTATCTGTCTGAAATGAGTGAATTAATTTTGCTCTTTCTCTGTTTTTGTCAAATATTTTAACATGATAGGAGATTTCTGTCTGAATAGGTTAAGGATGCCATCCGACTTGCTGGAGTTGTGAAATCCACCGCCATGCTCTCATTAAAACTTGGCATGGATGGGACCACTTCTGGGTGGATTGTGGAGGAATTTACTGCACAGATGCGTGTAGTTTCCAAGATTGCACTGCATCGTCGCTCAAACCTTGCGTCTTTTCTTGAGATGAATGGTAATTTTTTTTTTGGTTTACTAATAACTCTTTGTATTAGTATCCAATGTCGCACACCCTTAGATATGGTGTGATTTGATTGGGTCAAAATAATGAAGGGCATTGTTTCCTTCACTATTTTGATCAACCCCTTCTCCCTCAATTCTCTCTCTCCTCCCTTATCTGTTTGTTTACATGTCTCTTGTCACTCTTGACAACTTTAGAAGCAATTCATTATAGCATATCAATCTTTGCCTTCAGAAATCAATTTTTGGGCTTCCTTCCATGAGCAATTCCTTAATTGTTCTTTTTGAATGTAGGTTCTGAAGTTGTTGATGGACTCATGCAAGTCCTTTGGGGAATTTTAGACATAGAGCAACCAGACACACAGACCATGAACAATATTGTTGTGTCGTCTGTCGAACTTATCTACTGTTATGCTGAGTGTTTAGCATTGCATGGAAAAGATGGTGGCAGGTCTTCTGTTGCCCCTGCTGTTTCATTGTTTAAAAAACTGCTTTTCTCTGCCAATGAGGCTGTTCAAACATCCAGCAGGTTGTTATAGCTTTTGAATCTATTTCTCTGAAAGCATTTCTGTGATTTTTTCATTTTTCATTTGCTTATGTCTCCAAATCTTCATTTCTTTTGTTCCAGCTTGGCTATATCATCAAGATTCCTTCAAGTTCCATTCCCCAAGCAGACAATGATAGGTACTGATGACGCGGAAAACTCATCATCTGTTCCTTCGCGAGTTGATGCTTCCGCTGGAGCTAGTGGAAGTACTCAGGTCATGGTTGAAGAAGACTCCATTACATCATCTGTTCAATATTGTTGTGATGGTTGCTCTACTGTCCCTATCCTAAGGCGAAGATGGCACTGCACTGTGTGCCCAGATTTCGATTTGTGTGAGGCATGTTATGAAGTGCTAGATGCAGACCGTCTCCCACCACCACATTCTAGAGATCACCCTATGACAGCTATTCCAATTGAAGTGGAAACATTTGGTGGGGAAGGAAGTGAAATTCACTTCACTAATGATGATTTAAGCGATTCAGGTTTGGTGACAGTTGCATCTGATGTTGGCATGCAGAGTTCTGCTCCATCAATCCACGAGTTGGAACCAACTGAATCGGAAGAGTTTTCAGCTTCAATACTTGATCCTGTTACTATTTCTGCTTCCAAAAGAGCTGTCAACTCTCTCCTTCTTTCTGAACTACTTGAGCAACTGAAAGGATGGATGGGAACTATTTCAGGAACTGGGGCTATTCCAGTTATGCAGCTCTTCTACAGATTGTCTTCAGCTGTTGGTGGACCCTTTGCTGGCAGTTCAGAACCTGAAAGCATAGGATTGGAGAATTTGATAAAATGGTTTTTGGATGAGATAAATCTGAATAAACCTTTCACATCCAGAAGCCGCACCCCTTTTGGGGAAGTCACAATCCTGGTATATATGTTCTTTACTTTAATGCTGAGAAACTGGCACCAACCGGGAACCGATGGCTCTGCAACTAAATCTGGTGGTGCGGTGACTGAAGCGCATGACAAAACTGCTTTACATATCTCAACTCCTACTTGTGTTACTGCTTCATCTACCTTAGATGGTCAAGAGAAAATAGACTTCATCTCTCATTTACTCCATGCTTGTGGCAATCTTAGGCAGCAAGCATTTGTCAATTATCTGATGAACATTCTGCAGGAGCTAACTCAAGTTTTTAAATCTCCATCTGTTAGCACAGATTCATCTTCTGGATTGAACACCGCTTCTGGTTGTGGTGCTTTGTTGACAATCCGCAGGGAAGTGCCTGCAGGTAACTTCTCTCCATTCTTTTCGGACTCGTATGCAAAATCACACCGAACAGATATATTTGTGGACTACCATCGGCTGTTGTTGGAAAACACTTTCCGTCTGCTCTACAGCTTGATACGACCAGAGAAACACGACAAGGCTGGAGAGAAAGAGAAGCTCTACAAGATGCCTTCTGGTAAAGATTTGAAGCTAGATGGATATCAGGATGTTCTTTGCAGCTATATCAACAATCCTAACACCAGTTATGTTAGAAGGTATGCTAGGAGGCTTTTTCTGCATCTCTGTGGTAGTAAGACACACTACTACAGTGTTCGAGACTCTTGGCAGTTCTCAACTGAAGTTAAAAAGCTCTATAAACACATAAATAAATCTGGTGGATTTCAAAGTTCAATCTCGTACGAGAGAAGTGTGAAGATAGTAAGGTGCCTAACAACCATGGCTGAAGTCGCTGCAGCTCGTCCTCGAAATTGGCAAAAGTATTGTTTAAGGCATGGTGATGTTCTTCCTTTCCTTTTGAATGGAATATTTTATTTTGGGGAGGAGTGTGTAATTCAGACGTTGAAGCTTCTGAATCTGGCCTTCTACACTGGGAAGGATAGCAGTCACTCATCACAGAAGGCTGAGGTTGCGGAAGCTGGAACAGCTGTAATTAAATTAGGTTCACAGGCCCCTGAAACTAAAAAGAAGAAGAAGGTAGAAGAAAGTGATTCTGGTGTTGAAAAAACTCAGTTGGATATGGAAGCAGCGGTTGATGTTTTCAGTGGAAAAGGTGATGTGTTGAGGCAATTTGTTGACTGCTTTCTATTGGAATGGAATTCAAGCTCCGTGCGCTCAGAATCCAAATCAGTTCTCCTCGGCGTCTGGTACCATGGGAATCTGGCATTCAAGGAAACATTGTTAACTGCTCTTTTGCAGAAGGTAAATTTTTTGCCAATGTATGGGCAGAACATCATTGAATTCACAGAACTTGTTACATTATTGTTAGGGAAGGTTCCCGATCATGGTGCGAAGCAACAGAGTGCTGAAGTTGTAGACAAATGCTTGACCACTGATGTGATTAGTTGCATATTTGACACACTCCATTCACAAAATGAGCTTTTGGCTAATCATCCAAACTCTCGAATATACAACACTTTGAGTGGTTTGGTGGAATTTGATGGTTACTACCTTGAGAGTGAGCCTTGTGTAGCCTGCAGCTCCCCTGAGGTTCCCTCTAGTAGGATGAAGCTTGAAAGTTTGAAGTCAGAAACAAAGTTTACAGACAACCGCATCATTGTGAAATGTACCGGTAGCTACACCATTCAGAGTGTGGCCATGAATGTTCATGATGCTCGGAAATCCAAGTCAGTGAAAGTTCTGAACCTTTATTACAATAACAGGCCTGTGGCTGACTTGTCAGAGTTGAAAAACAATTGGTCCCTTTGGAAGCGTGCAAAAAGCTGCCATCTTGCTTTTAATCAGACCGAGCTGAAAGTTGATTTTGCCATCCCAATTACAGCATGTAATTTCATGATTGAATTGGATTCTTTTTATGAAAATCTTCAAGCTTTGTCTCTCGAGCCATTGCAATGTCCCCGTTGCAGTCGGGCTGTGACTGATAGGCACGGTATTTGCAATAATTGTCATGAGAATGCCTATCAATGTAGGCAGTGCAGGAACATCAATTATGAAAATCTTGATTCCTTCTTATGCAATGAATGTGGATACAGCAAATATGGTCGGTTTGAATTTAATTTTATGGCAAAGCCAAGTTTCACTTTTGATAGCATGGAAAATGATGAAGACATGAAAAGGGGGTTGGCTGCAATAGAGGCAGAGTCGGAAAATGCTCATCGTAGATATCAGCAGCTTTTAGGATTCAAAAAACCTTTGCTGAAGATTGTGTCTAGTGTTGGTGAAAATGAGATGGACTCTCAGCAGAAAGATTCAGTTCAGCAAATGATGGTTTCTTTGCCTGGACCTTCATGCAAGATAAACCGTAAAATTGCTCTTCTGGGCGTCCTTTATGGTGAGAAATGCAAAGCAGCATTTGATTCTGTCAGTAAGAGTGTTCAAACCCTCCAAGGTTTGAGGCGGGTTTTGATGAATTACCTGCATCATAAACAATCAGATAATGCTAGTCCAGCCTCTAGATTTGTTGTTTCAAGGGTACCGAATAGTTGCTATGGTTGTGCTTCAACTTTTGTCACCCAGTGTTTGGAGATATTACAGGTGCTATCAAAACATCCGACATCTAAGAAGCAACTTGTTGCTGCTGGTGTTCTGTCTGAGCTGTTCGAAAATAACATCCATCAGGGCCCTAAAACAGCTCGTGTCCAAGCTAGAGGAGCTCTTTGTGCCTTCTCTGAGGGTGACACTAATGCAGTAGCTGAGTTGAACAGTCTAATACAGAAGAAGGTAATGTATTGCCTTGAACATCATCGCTCCATGGACATTGCGTTGGCTACCCGTGAGGAGTTGTCGCTGCTTTCTGATGTGTGTTCATTGTCGGATGAATTCTGGGAATCAAGATTAAGAGTCGTTTTCCAGTTGTTATTTGCATCTATCAAGGTGGGAGCTAAACATCCTGCAATATCTGAGCATGTTATTCTTCCTTGCCTGAGAATCATATCTCAGGCTTGTACTCCTCCAAAGCCTAACGTTGTGGACAAAGAACAAGGAGCAGGAAAATCTTCTCATGTCACACAAGTGAAAGATGACAGTTCAAATGTTTCTGGATCTAATAGCCTTGTTACTGGGAGCAAGTCAATGTCAGGATCATCAGAGAAAAGTTGGAATGGCTCTCAGAAGGCTCAAGATATACAACTGTTGAGCTATTCTGAGTGGGAAAAAGGAGCCTCCTATCTAGATTTTGTGAGACGACAGTATAAGGTTTCTCCGGCTGGAAAAAGTGGTCAAAGATCTCGTCTTCAGAGGCATGACTATCTTGCGCTGAAATATCTTCTCAGGTGGAAGCGACATGCTTCAAAAACAGCTAGAAATGAGATATCATCATTTGAGCTGGGATCATGGGTTACAGAACTCATACTGAGTGCTTGTTCACAGTCTATTAGGTCAGAGATGTGTATGTTGATTAGCTTACTCTGTGGCCAGAGTTCATCACGGCGGTTTCGCTTGCTGAACTTGCTCATGTCTTTGTTATCGGCAACTCTTTCTGCCGGAGAAAATGCTGCTGAGTACTTCGAACTGCTGTTTAAAATGATAGACACGGAGGATGCTCGTCTTTTCTTGACTGTATGTGGTTGCTTAACAACGATATGTAAGTTGATCACTCAGGAACTGGTCAATGTTGAAAAATTGGAGAGGAGCCTGCATGTTGACATATCTCAGGGATTTATTCTTCATAAACTTATTGAGCTCCTTGGCAAGTTTTTGGAGGTTCCAAACATCAGATCCAGGTAGTTACTCTTCACATTCTTAATATATTGAATTATTCACTGACATATTTGCTGATCAATATTCCTCGACTGTTCTCATGTAGATTCATGAGAGAGCATTTGCTTTCAGAGGTTCTTGAGGCTTTAATTGTGATAAGGGGCTTGGTTGTGCAGAAGACAAAACTTATAAATGACTGTAATAGACTTCTCAAAGATCTTCTTGACAGTCTTCTGCTAGAGAGCAATGAAAATAAACGTCAGTTCATCCAAGCATGCATTTCTGGTCTACAAATTCATGGAGATGAGAACAGAGGCCGAACTTCTTTGGTGCGTAATGAATTTCTTGATTTTCCCCCAAAGAAAAAAGCTGCCATATTCTTTTTGTGGAGAAAATATTCTGTTTTGTGAATTGGTTTCCTACGCTTGCTTTCTGTTTCTTCTTTAAAAATTGAAAATGTGTGCAGCAGATCTGATTTCCTTTTTAGCTGTGCAGTTGACAAACTACTTATTTGGGATAGTAATTTCAATACCAATAGAACAATTTTTACATGATTTCTTGAATTTCTTTCTCCACAAGTTTCTTCATCAGATATTCCCAGGTTCAATTTAGAACATTTAACATGCTTTCTTAGTTTAAATTATATTGCCGGAAAGTTTGTTCTTTAGTTGATTATTGGGGAAGACCATTTTATCAAATAGATTGAAGCCTTACTTTTCCTTTTGCTGATACTTGATCATTGCCTGGATTCCTGTTTATTTTGGTTTAAGGAGTCCGTTCAATTTCTTCCTCCTCTAAAAAGAAAAAAAATTCTTCCTCCACTATCTGCTCGGTGCTTAGTATTTTAGTTGGTGATTTTACATTCTTCTATTTTATCATGCAGTTCATCTTGGAGCAACTCTGCAATCTGATTAGCCCATCAAAACCAGAGCCGGTGTATCTTCTGATCTTGAACAAGGCTCATACACAAGAAGAATTTATCAGGGGATCAATGACGAAGAATCCATATTCAAGTGCTGAAATTGGTCCCTTGATGCGTGATGTCAAAAATAAAATCTGCCAGCAACTTGATCTCTTGGGTCTGCTTGAAGATGATTATGGCATGGAATTGTTGGTTGCTGGGAATATTATCTCTCTAGATTTGAGTATTGCTCAAGTCTTTGAGCTAGTATGGAAGAAATCCAATAGTCAGTCTGCAAGTGTAGTTGCCTCAACAACTTCTCTTTCTTCCAGTGCTGCTATATCAGTTCGAGATTGTCCTCCAATGACAGTGACCTACCGACTGCAGGTTTTCTTGTTTCTTTTTGCTTCCATTGTATTGTAGAATGTTGTTGATGCAAACCTTAAAACATACCCAGTGTAATCCTGGGGTTGGGGGAGGTTAGAGTGCACGCAGACCTTACTACCTCTTAGAGATAGAATGGATGTTTACGATAGACCCTCAACTTAAATAAAGCCTATCAAACAGTTTGGAAAAGGGATACAGATATTGGAACAACAACAACAACAAAATAGCGTCAAATGGACAGTACTACAAAACAACAGGAGAGCTAGTAACAACAATAAAATACTGCAATAATTGGCACACCAAAAAAACACCAATGATAGCCGAAATTGAAGATCAAGTAACTAGGGGAACTGTGCTAATACTATTGCTAAGAGGGAGGGTCCAAGTATAACCACCAAGCCTATCCGCAGGGAGGCAAGAGAAATTCTCAACTACCAACTAATTCTACCCTAATACACGACCTCAGAACGTCCTAGGATAGATCAAGATGTGCCATGTCCTGTCTAATCCCTTCCCCCGCCCTTCCACCAATACTTGGGGGACTTTTCGGCCTGCCTCTACCTCTCCTGATGCAAACCTAAAGTTCTTTTCATGGATCTATTATGTTGGTTTTGTCCTTAAAAAACCTGATTTACATCTATGCTTGATTGGCATTTGTGTAGCTTCTTTGGTAAGCTAACATTTCCTCGGTCTTTTATTCAGGGCTTAGATGGTGAAGCTACTGAGCCCATGATTAAAGAAATTGACGAGGATAGAGAGGAGACCCAAGATCCAGAAGTGGAGTTTGCGATAGCTGGTGCAGTGCGGGATTGTGGTGGACTGGAAATTCTCTTAGGCATGGTTCAGGTATATAAGTATTTATTCAAACTTTAGCAGGTTATTCATTTTATACATGTAACTGATTTCCCTTCTAGTATTGCTTGGTATTCCTGCTTTTGCTTTGGTTTTTATTTCCTGTTGTTAGAACTGGGGTATATTTGGATGTTGGGTTGAAGAGACTGCGCAAGAAAGGTTATACATTTCTGTAGCTTAAACAAATGACATACTGGTGATAAATAAATCATGACAAATTCTGCTTGTGACCTTGTGCATGTCTTGATAATGGTTGATTTTGATTTTGCAGCGTTTGCAAGATGATTTCAAGTCCAATCGAGAGCAGTTAGTTGCAGTGCTTAATTTGCTCATGCTTTGTTGCAAGATAAGAGAAAATCGGAAAGCATTGCTAAAGCTGGGAGCTTTAGGCTTACTTCTTGAGACTGCTAGGCGTGCTTTCTTTGTAGATGCCATGGAACCAGCTGAGGGTATTCTTTTGATTGTGGAGAGCTTAACACTAGAAGCAAATGAGAGTGATAACATCAGCATTACTTCTGATGTAGATGTAGTCTCCAGTGATGAAGCAGGTGCTGGTGAACAGGCAAAGAAAATTGTACTACTTTTCCTTGAAAGATTGTCCCATCCATCTGGACTTAGAAAGTCAAATAAGCAGCAGAGGAACACTGAGATGGTCGCAAGAATATTGCCTTACTTGACGTACGGGGAACCTGCAGCAATGGAAGCTCTTGTACAGCATTTTGAACCTTGTTTACAGAATTGGCGCGAATTTGATAGGCTGCAAAAACTTTACGAAGACAATATGAATGATGAAACAATTGCGCAGCAAGCTTCAAAGCAAAAATACACCCTAGAGAATTTTGTTAGGGTTTCAGAATCCCTCAAGACAAGTTCTTGTGGAGAGAGGTTGAAAGATATTATACTGGAAAAAGGGATTACTGGGGCTGCAATCAGCCATCTAAAAGAAACCTTTGCTTTCACTGGACAGGTTGGTTTCAAATCAACTGTGGAGTGGACCTCGGGTTTAAAGCTTCCATCTATTCCTCTTATTTTATCCATGCTGAGGGGTTTGTCGATGGGCCATTTAGCAACTCAAAAGTGCATAGATGAAGGAGGAATCTTGCCATTGCTTCATGCTTTAGAGGGTGTCGCTGGTGAGAATGAGATTGGAGCCAGGGCTGAAAACTTGTTGGACACACTGTCTGACAAAGAGGGAAAAGGTGATGGGTTCTTAGCTCAGAAAGTTCACCAACTACGTCATGCGACAAAGGATGAGATGAGGAGACGAGCATTGAGGAAGAGAGCAGAATTACTGCAGGTTCCTTGCCATCTCACTTTACTCTTAACTCCTACTTTACTATTCTTAATGTCCTTTGCGTCTTTATTTTTGTGTTGGCTTGACTTAACACTACTGATGTGTTGCGTAGTAATGAATGATTAAATACCACTTGTCCTCATCTGAAGCATATTTTATGGTCAAATCTTCCCAGCAAAATTGCACATCATAGCCTCCTGTTTGGTAACAAAGCATTTCCAGAACTAGAGATCCTTAGGTGACGAGTAGACATAACATGAGGCATGAGCATTACTTTAAGAATATTTCTTAAGTAATTGAAACATTTTGCTAAATATAATTTAAAATTGGAAGTTAGAAGTGTCTGTCTTGAATGTAAGAACTGATATTGAGACGCTGTGGAATTGTACAGAAGCTTATCAACAGTATCTATCTCTTAGGAAGATGATTGATACTGAAGCTAGAATTTTTTCAATGTAGGTCAGTGGTTACTTCATATTGTTATATGTAGATGCTAAAGTAGAATAGTTTTCTGTCAAGCATCTAATCATTCTCTGGCAAGAATATCTTTTTATCTAGTGACACAATATGTTTCTTCCCTTCCAATTGTTCCTTGTGATTTATTTAATGAAGCTTCTTAGATGTCTTTTAGATGCAACATTTAATATCTAACAACTGAGGTTATAAATGTTGTTTCGGTTGGGCCAATATCGTAACTAAGGAGATTCATCTCATTTTTATGGTACCAGGGACTTGGTATGCACCAAGAACTGTCCTCAGATGGTGGTGAACGTATTGTTGTTGCTCGACCTATCTTGGAAGGTTTGGAAGATGTTGAGGATGAGGAAGAGGAAGGCTTGGCTTGCATGGTTTGTCGTGAAGGCTACCGCTTGCGCCCTACAGACTTGCTTGGTGTTTACACTTATAGTAAACGGGTTAATCTTGGTGTTGGAAGCCCTGGAAATGCTCGTGGGGACTGTGTTTACACAACGGTCAGCCATTTCAACATCATACATTTTCAGTGCCATCAGGAGGCTAAACGAGCAGATGCGGCCTTAAGTAAACCTAAAAAAGAATGGGATGGAGCAGCCCTTAGAAATAACGAGACACTATGCAATAATCTTTTCCCTCTGAGAGGTCCATCAGTACCAATAGGGCAATATATACGCTACGTTGACCAATACTGGGATTACCTGAATGCTCTTGGGCGTGCTGATGGAAGTCGGCTCCGGTTGTTAACTTACGACATTGTTTTGGTGAGTTTCTATCTTTGTTATTCCTTTCTATCATGTTTTCATCTCTCCACTCCTGATCTTCTCTTTTTATCTCTATCCCTCTTTTTTCTTTATCTTTTTCTTTTTTAAGAAGGTAACATATTTGTGTATTCCTTTACACCAAAAATCAAACAGCGCTAAGCACATCTTCTGGAATAGTTGGCTTTATCTTGAAAACATCTTTGGTTTCTCTCTTCTCGAACTGTCCCCAAATGCAAACTGGAATATTCTTCCATCTCATTTTGTGAATTGCATTACTGCCTTCTCTGTTCCAGCCTCTTTTATTTTAATCCCTCCCTTTCCGTGTGGTTGGGGTCGAGGAGGGAGGAACGGTTTTGTTGGACGATGAGGTAGGTTAGGGGTGTTAAATGGGAGGGTTGGGTTAATTTGATTCCGAAGGTCTGCATACACTCTACCCTCCCCAAATCCCACTTTATGGGATTTCACTGGGTATGTTGTTATTGTTGATTTTGTGTGATTCCTATTTTGTTGATTGAGAAGGTTAAATTGGTTCAATAAAGTACGAAAAAGTTCTTGCACTTTTTGAGATTATAATTTTGTTCATATCATTCTTGAAAGAAGATCTGAAAACTTGGTCAAAAATGTGTTTCATTTTCTCTAAATGGCAAATGGACTTCCCTCCGGATGGAAAAATGAGACCTCTGTTTTGCTTTCTAAATCCTTTTCCAATTTATTCAACTTTAATTATAATCAATTTATTCTACTTTTTCCCATCGTGATTTGATAGAGTAGAATATTCGCAGAAAGGTAAGAATATGTGTTGAACATATTCCAAATCAGACCATCTGATGTTTAAAATTTGACAGCATTAAGGTCAGAAACATAACTAAGTCAACATTACCTCTGTTAGAACTTGGAAGTACAAAAAGTCGAGAACCCACAAGCTGCTTAGAAATTTATCATTCCTGCTGGGGTTCAAAAGTTGCTAATAGTCACCAACTTGGATAATTAATTATGACCTGTTGCATTGGGTCTTAAAACGTTAGGTAACACTTGTATCAAACCCAATCTGACCCAATATTTTGATGGGTCAACCCATCTTGACCCAATCAGTTCAAGCTTTGGCGGGTTACATATTCTTGGGCTGATTTTTCCACTTCTGAAGTAGGTGAAGCTTCTTACAACAGAGACTGTTGATTTTAATGCAAATCTTTTTTGGGTGACATGCAGATGCTTGCTCGATTTGCCACTGGTGCTTCATTTAGTGCAGATTGCAGGGGTGGTGGAAAAGACAGTAATGCTCGATTTTTGCCTTTCATGATGCAAATGGCGCGTCACCTTCTTGATCATGATTCTTCTCAGCAGCATATCATGATTAAGTCTATCTCAACCTATTTAAGTTCTCCTGCATCAGAATCCAGAGCCTCCACTACCTCTGGAACTCAGACTTCCGCTGGTACAGAGGAGACTGTCCAGTTCATGATGGTTACCTCACTTCTTTCAGAATCCTATGAGTCGTGGCTGCAGAATCGCGCTTCCTTTTTACAACGAGGTATATACCATGCGTATATCCAGCGGACTCATGGTAGGCCTGTGCCTCGCTCGTCCCCCAATATGTCTGGGGCTTTGAAAACAGAGTCGGGAAGTACAAGTACATCTGCTTCTGAGGCTGGGGGATCAATTGAGTTATTCTCAACTATTCAACCAATGCTTGTCTACACTGGTTTGATAGAACAACTGCAGCGCTTCTTTAAGGTAAAAAAATCATCTAGTGCGACCACCTTGCGAACCCAAGGGACTTCCAAGAATGTGGAAGATGATGACGAGGGCAGAAAGCTAGAAGGCTGGGAGTTAGTCATGAAAGAGAGACTATTAAATGTTAAGGAAATGGCAGATTTCTCGTCTGAACTGTTATCGTGGCTTGATGACATGACTTCAGCAACGGATTTCCAGGAGGCATTTGATGTTCTTGGTGTTTTGAGTGATGTGCTTTCTGGGTTCAGTCGATGTGAAGATTATGTACATGCTGCAATCAGTGGTGGGAAAAACTGATCCATCAAAGGTGTTTCTGTGACATGCTTTCTGGGTTCAGTCAATGTGAGGATTATGTACATGGTGGCGGGCCAAACAGAGAATTTGTCGAAGGCTCACTTCGGTTAAGTATTGTATTCCCTAGTCTTCTTACTTCGATATATGTGGAATATTCTTTTGTAGGTGCGTCTTTTATTCCCTTGTTACACGAATTGCGAGTGAGCCTTCTGAGTTTTGTTTCTCAATGTAGTCGAAGTGTACATCTTTCTGTATCGACCATAACTTAAAACCAGTAAAATAGCCCCCACTTTGGGCAGCAAAAAATTTAAATAGTTTTGTCTACTTGAGTAGCACAAACATTTTAAATTCAAGTTGATATATTTTAATCATTCCAAATACACCACAAAATCAATATAGATACAAGCAGACCAAACAATTATTGAATAAGTATATTAAGGACATCGATTATGAAATGGTGCAAAGAGATGTCTTAATACATAGAATAAACAAAAATTATTCTCATGTCAAGTTTGGAGTCATTATGGATTTTCCATAGTGCTGTTGAAAGAAGATGAGACAAAGCATAAGAATGAAAAAATTAACCTTCAAAAAAATGAGTCTTGAGAATTCCACAATTTTGATTGCTTTATACAATTTCTGATCTTAAATTAAGAACTCAATTGATAGTCATTGAGATTGGATACTGTAAAAGGAAAAGAAAATGACCAGTCTCAGGAATTAACCCATGTGTAGAGTTTATATGTAACTCAACTTAATTGCCTGACCACTTAAGAATATCCCTACATAAAAGATCCTGCAATAAAATCGAATTAACACCAAACATTATACCATCCATAAGCATTAGGAAGTAAACAATAAATAAGAGAAATTCTGAGGTTTACAACTCGAATTCAAGCAGCAAAAAAATCTGCAAATTCTTTTTAAAAATATTTGAAGTTATAATTCTCAAGATTCAAGAGGAAATTCAAATGTATCGAACTTAACAAGTGTTCAACAGAATTACTCTAAAGCCATATATGCGAGTTTAGGCAAGATGTTGTCCTACTAAATAACAGGAAACTTCAATTGTAATAAAAACCAGTAAGGAAACAATCTTTTTTCTTGTCAAATCCAAAAAGCCTCTACAAAATATCAAGAACGGGCTTCTGAAGGCAATCAAGAAAATCAAACCCCATGACTTGAAGTAATTTTATTTGGATTTTCAAGCAACTATTTCCAAATAGAAACTAATACAAATGATTTGTTCACAAAATACCAACCAACAGTTGCATCTATAAAGAGATAATCCAATGTGAGTAATATAATTGATGCATGTACAGATCTTTATTCAGGATTAAGTGAGTGTATATCTTTTTGAGATTATCAGTAATACATTTATCAAAAGAAAAGTTCACCTGGTCCAGTGTGGTTTTCGCTCCTTCCATTCATTGTTGGAGAATGCTGAGGATTTCTCCATAAATGTACAAATCATCCATATTATATTCAACCCGGAGAGAACATGCTGTGTCAACCAACTTAAACAATAGCATGATAAATAAATTCAATGAGGAAAGGTATATTCATTTCAACAAAGAAGAACATAATGATCTTGAATGAAACAGTGATTCAAATACAGGATAAACAGAGAAGGAATAACATTATTTTTGAACCTCAACATTCATCACTACGAAACAGTAAAAGTATATCAATAAAACTAAGAAAGGTAAGACCATCGATGTTACTTTTTCTAGAAAGAAACTAAATCCTTTTAAGCTCCTAATGCAAAGCACAGTAACTGCTAACTTTTTAATATACTCTAGCAAATAGAGTCTAATCTTTGCAAACTTCCAAAAACTTTTGAATCGAAGCCAAACAGACACGTATATATCAACTTTCAACATCATCAAAAATCACCTTGTTTGTCCATTTTATCTTTATACATACAATTTTGTGATTACTTCAACTTGACAGAATGAAGTTTATCTTTTTAGTCTGATCAATTGTAGGAACTTCCAATTACGTTAATCAGAACGTTTTCTTGACTCCCCATCGGTGTGTACTTGTGTGCTCCCCTTGAGCCTAGTATTTCCTATTTCAGATGTCAACAAGTTTCATTTTCACACTTGGCCTGAAGAGAGAAACATAACTAATATATTTGATTTAGCGATTTCAAGGTACAAAACATGTCATCCTGTAAACAATGTCAAAAACAACGACCAGGTTAGTAGTGTTATACCCTATCCTAATGGATATTACCCAACTAAATCTCAAAAGAACTTTTCCTTCAAAACCTTTCGATAACCATTTGGCATCCCATGAGTTGTATTACTAACAATTTCCAACAAAAGAAAGGTCCGAATTAGAGCTCACAGATTCTCCTTTAAAGCCAAAGCTTGCTGGGAAAGCACACAAAAACATCTGAATGACATTATTTTGTTGTTGCTAGCGTAAAGGAAGCATACAAAACAATAGTTGATTAACACCACATCCTTCAAAAGTAAAGTACAACTTCCGACAATCCTTCAAAAGAAAGTATAACTTGAGATAATGAAGTAATATAATAACTTGAGCAACATTAAATGCATTAGATCAATGTCAAAAATCATTCATCTTTTCAGAATTCCCCATTATCTTACTTGACACAATTTTCAACTTTTAATGCCAATATATTCTTGAAAACTACGGTTTCTTTTGATTTTCTTAAAGTATAATACGAATGTAGCTTTAAAAAGACAACAAGTTGTTGATTTTCTTCACTTAACTGCGAATGCATGCAAGAAATTCAAGAAAAACTGACAATATCAAGTAGATAGGTCGGCTGCAGCAAAATTGATTTGGGGTTCTGATCGGACATCGCCCTGCAAAAAAAAAACCCCAAAATCCAAATTCAGTAACGAAAGCATACCGAAGATGCACAAAAAAAGGAAATAAATTCGAGTGAGATGAAACGAAGAACCAAAAGCACAGCGCAGACAAAAGATGAAGGTACATAAAAAGTGAGAGAGAAAATCTGTATTTACAGTGATGAGAAGCACCGTAATAAGCACGCTAAGTACTAAAATGTATTAATGACTTATTAAGTACGCTAAAGGTAAAATCGTGTATTTAAACGCTCGGAGGAAACAAAATAACCTAAGAATATATAAAAATTATACATTTATGGTAACTATGTAAGTTAAAAAAATTTATTTCCATAATTATTTTTATATACGTGGTCGTTTTACATTTCATATTCATCAAGAAAACTAGATAAGTTTATCGTTATATATTTATTTAGTGTTCTTTTTAAAGTCAAAATTTTTAATTACTGAAAATAAATTAAATTACGTTGACTAATTAAATTGACCAATGAACCAGAATTAATTATTTAGTTTCTTACATTATACGCTTATAACTCTTAAGGATAAAATAGAAAGCGTAATATTATTTACTTATTAGGAAACATATATTATTAGTAAAGGTCACGTATAAATATCAATGTAGAGACTAGAGAGTATGCGCATCTTTGAAATTTTGAAATTATACTGTTGATAGAATTATAATAAAGAATTGAAAACCATATTTTAATATTGTCTTATTAAACATTCCAAACTTAAATAATTAAATTATCAAATAACTAAATTAAAAAAGAAATACTCCCTCCATTCGATATTATTTGTCATGTTATGTTTTTTGAAAGTCAATTTAACTAATTTTTAAAGTTAAATCACATTAATTTGACATTTTAAATAAAAAAATTAGATATTCTAAAATTATATGAAAAGTACTATAAATAGCAATTTTTGCATATTAATATGATTAAAATGTACATTTTAAAATATTAATTAAAGTTTTCCTAATTTGACTTTAAAAAAATCATAACAAATAATACCGAGTAGTCCTTTTTAACTTTAAATATCTTCTAAACATAACCGTGACACTCCATAAAAGATGTCTTTTAAGATGCAAAAAGAAAAGAAAAATAACTCAATAAAAGATTAGAAAAAATGTAGGAAACAAAAAGACCAGCCTTCAAAGAAATGAGACTGAAACCGTCATAATTTTGATTGCTTCATACAATTTTTAACCTTAAATTAACATGCTCTTCTTTCATCTATTCTAAAAACATGTCTTTAGATTGAATAAGGTAAAATATTGTAAAGTTCATATGCTGACCACCCAAAAATTATCTCTAGAGATATAGAATCTTGTACAGTAAAATTGAATTAACACCAAACATTATACCATCCATAAGCATTAGAAAATCAACTTCGAATATAATAAATTTAACTCCAAATGACTGACATGTGAATTAAGTTACTAACAAAGATATTCTATTAAACTTTACTGTTGAATATAATGTGTACATCTTCAACAGTCTACAGGAGCAAAAATGTAGAGGGGAGGTAGTACAAGGCAAACTAGCAGGAGGTAAACCTGCCAGGGAACTCCAACAATGGCCAAGAAGAATGTGTTCCATTTCTCTCATTCAATCAATTCTCAAATGCTTCATAAATCTGTCACCAGTCATCAATTCATTGCATCATAATCGTCTAGCTGATCGTTGTACTCCAAGACCTTTCTCCTAATCTTAGATGTATCTACCCAAGTGATGAAATCCTCCATATTTCTCGTCACGAGAAATGCTGGGTCAACAACTGTATCGGGTCCAACTCGAATATGACCTTGTTCTATGTATGTCACTGCTTCCTTCATGTGTTCAGCAAACTTCAGCCTCACCAAGATAGTGGACAACCTACGCCTGTGAATGAAGAATACATGCATGTCTTTATTACCAAGAACATTATCCTTGCAAATTTTGATCAGGAAGAACAAAAACATGCAGTAACACAACTCCATTTATGACCAACTAGTGGTGACTCGCAATGTTGTCTTAAATCAACAACCTAAGAAGAGTTGAAAAATGATTGCTTGTGCTTGGAAGATTGGTAGGTAGGTGAGAGGTTCTTTTGTATGCACGTAAAACTGCATAATATTACCTTACAGAGATTTTTAAGTGTAGAAAATATAGAGAATTTAAATTTAAAAGTTTTTTATTTGTATTTGCATAATAATGGCATGAGATGAGTTTAAATGGTGTAATATCGTAAGTGACGATTCATACAGCTGACGCCAACTTGTTTGTAGATGTAAAGAACTACACAATAGGAAATATAGAGAACTCATTTACCTGCAGAAGGATGACACAGATAAGTTCTCACACACGGATAAGCTTTTCCTTGTAGTTATTACGCCCATGTTGTACCTGAATTAAGGAGAAATCTATCAGAATTTGTGATTTCATGAAATCTGTGGAAATACTAAGGAGAGATAAGGAGGATGTGCTTTCATAGAGAAAATGATTGAGGAAAGATTTTCAGCACAAGGAAGGATGAGAGCAATAATAACATCTATCAAACCAGAAAAGAGGAAGAAGGAAAATGTTCATGCACATATATTACACTGCTAATGATCGATCATCTTCGCATTAAGTTCGCAAAATATAGTAATGCATACGAATCAAGCAAACAGAATATCAGAGGCAGGCAGAGATGGATGCAGTCATCAACTGTTTCAGAAGAATCACATGGTTACCAAGTATCTGATGCTCACTTGTTGAAAACAGAAGTTCTGTAGCTGAGTTATTATATAGCTACAACAGATTAAGGTCTATCACTCCTGCACCATTATCTTCTTAACTGGCTATTGTCTACATATACTAAGCAAAAAAAACTAAATAAATATACATATTATTGAAAAATTAATGTAGGCATTAAGTAATTAGCCTACACAATGAAGGTCACAAGTTGATATCCGGAGAAAGGATTTTCAAAATATAAAGAAACAAACATAAAAAGCCAAGGGAATCCAACATCTACTATATATATATATATAAAAGATAATTTTGACCTTGTAGACTGTAGTACACAGCATAAATTTTTGCCCAACTTCACTTGGAAAAATATCTCTCACGAACTTAAATTATCAGGGCACTCAAACTTGATAAGTATCGCAACAACATACCCACTGTAATCCCACAAGTGAGATCCCGTGAGGTTGGTGTGAAGCAGTCTCAGACAGGTAGTTAAGGAAAAAACACATGCTGAAAACAAGGAAACAAGAACAATAGCAACAACAAATAATACAATAATTGAAGCAAGCAAACAACATGTAATACTAAAATCGAAGAAACAAGATACTAAGAGAGTAATAATAACAATAAATGGGATTAACAACATAATAAGTTAGGCTAAAACACTCACAGCTTCTCTAGAAGAGAATCGGTCATTTCTATTCTATATGGATCTCTTGGGTCCATCTGCTTCAGTATATTCACAAGCTTCTGCACTGTTCTGCACAAACCTGAGTACCTAAATAGAGATAAAACAAACAAGAAATTAGCTTTATACACCAATAAGACTGTAAGAACAGAAACATTCACATGTGATATAGGAAAGACATACTTTTTGTAGTCGTCTCTGCCAGTGACGTGGTAACGACGCATGACATCACCTTCTCTGTGACCTCCTTCTCTCTTCCATTCAAGGAAGTTCACCTTCTTCAGAAGCTTCTTTTCATGAGCTTTAAGCTTCCTCATCCTGATTGACTATGGCTACCGATTTCGAGCTCTGTAAGGCGAAGGGGACACAATTAGGTTAACCTAAGGAAGAAGAAGATTATTCAATCGGTAGGGGACACAATTAGGTTAACCGAAGGAAGAAGAAGATTATTCAATCGGTTGGTTTCGGGTTGGGCCGATGTAAACAAAATAATCGGCCCAAATTAATAACGATCTTTGAAAGTTGTCTGAATTAGCCACTTTTTGGTCCGGTAATCAAAGTTTACCTGCTACTTCGAAAATATAATTAAAAAATAGGATATTTTCTTTTTATTGTGCAACTAAAAATTTGGACAAAAATACTCCCAAGTAAATTTGTAAAACTCGTAGAGTTTGAATTGCACATTTTCAATTATACTTTTAAATTATTTTGAATATTTCTATTGCATATAATTGGCTAGGACCGCATAGAATAAACAATACTTATAGTCACTGCTAACCATACTCTAGGTTAGGGAGAAAAAATGTCCAAGTATCATTAAATATTATATTATTATATTAGTAATCCCTAGATATTAGATGGTGTATTAAATTTTTCACATATTAGATATTGTTTAAAATGTAATACAAGGACTATTTCATTTAATACATTCACTCCTAAAGTCTTTCTTGGGCTAAAGTTAGAAATCTTTTTCTCATTTAAAAATGAAAAAAAAATATATTTAACCGTGAAAATCTTGAATATGAACTTGAAAAAGCTAAGATATTAATAAGCGTGAATTAGTAAGAGGTGGAAAGAAAGGATACATGTTAAAATCTTGTCAACTTAAATTTTCCGATATAAAAATTCTTTACATGGTTAGTTTATATAACTTAAATCATATCCAAAAACACCAATTTCATGCCAAGTTGTTGATCCAACACTCAGCGTGATGTCTTTCCTATATCTTTTATGCTGCAAAAAATAAGCTCAAGAATTGAAACAAAGTGTTCATGGTTGTGAATGAAAAGTCATTCAACTTCTCTTTCATTAATGCTGGCCATGTTTCTCAATTCAACCTGTTGATGTTCTATCCTTCTAGCCATTCTTGAACTGTCATATCTTGTAAATGACATGGTATCCTCTTTGACAAGGCGCCTCTGTTTTATTTTCAATATTGCATGTGATATTTCGCCCATGGAAGGACGCTTCCTAGGTGTTCTGTGTATGCATTTATGAGCAATTGCAGCAAGACTCCTCACTTGTTCTACACTGCATGTTCCAACAAGCTTCTTGTCTAGGATCTCATCAACTCCATCAGAACTCATTGCCGCCTTTGTACATAACAGGTCAAGACAATAAGACAACGTAAAATTTGCATTTGAAGTGTGATGGGATGGGATGGGATGATCTGGGAACTTACAAGATTTACATATTCCATTAAGTTCTGATGTGGATGAATAGCGGTGATTAGTTCAAAAAGGATAATGCCAAAGCTATATATGTCACTCTTCGTTGTGAACTTGCTTGTGGATATATACATAGGATCTATGTAGCCATATGTACCTTTAAGGCCTGAATTGCGGCCATCATATACCTCCTCTTTTGACAGCCCAAAATCAGCAACCTAGTCATAAAGAAAGAGGTAAATACTCGGAAGTAACAACTTCGGCTAATATGCAAAGGAAGCAATTTAATAGACAACAACAGCAGCAAAGTTGAGTGTATGGAGTTCCACTGACCTTAGCTCTCATAGATTGATCTAGCAATATATTGGCAGTCTTCAAATCACGGTGTATCACTGGGGGAACTGCCTGTTGGAAGAAATGTGAACCAAGAATAAGTAACCAGTCTTGTGAGCACGGCAAATAGAAGTAAATTGGTCAGTCAGACTACCCCATCGTGAAGATACTCAATGCCATGTGAAATATCAAGGGCTATTTGCACCCGATCTTCCCAACTCAGGCTGTATTCCTCACCTGAACATGTGCAGGACAAAACAGTTTCATCACCTCTTCTTAGTCAACAGAAGATTTAAAATAGAGAAACCACACAGAAGGAAGAAGCTCCATTGAACGTATAACCATAGAGAGACAATTAACATTCAGATTATTTTGCGTTGTTTACTGATCATCCCCTCCAGATTCCTTTACTTTTAAGTGAAGATTCTACAGGAATTGGTTGTTTCATTGCAAAAAAATTGACTTTGTAGAATATATAGAGTGATGGATATAACTGTTGATAGTAGCGGCAGAGATGATTCCAAGTTGGAGGTTAAGCCACTAAAGTACTCTGAGAACTAGAAGAAACAAGCTCTGGAAACCCTTTTTCTTGATTTTGGTAAATATATAGAGAAAGAAATAGGATGATTATTTAAGGCAATGAAAACATTTGTTTCGATTCGAAGTTCTCTTTTAGGGAAAGAACAAGAAAATTGTTTCACAGGCAGCTTTAAGTTAGAGCAAAATGTCTAGAAGTTTCTCATCAGTAGTCATCTCCAATAAAGTAATGTTATAAAAGGAAAAGAGTAATACACTTACTGTATAAAAGGTTTGCCAAACTTCCATTACTCATGAACTCATATATTAACATGCGATGTCCTTTATCAACACAATAACCCACCAAATTTACTAAATTCCGATGATGAAGCCTACCTAGAAGTGTTACCTGCACAAACACCAATCGAAATCAAAACTTTATCGAGAACATTCACCTTCATGAGAAATATGAATAGAGGAGCATAAGATGCATTATTGTACTGTTTGAGAGTTGGAAATCGATATGCTTAAAGAACCTCTTAAGACCTTTAGAACCTATATGCTAGCTTCTTTTTTGGCCCTTTTTTTAGCCTCATGTGAATAGGAATTTTTCCCTAAATATGTCCTAAGTAAATATGCTTCACCATTATCTTAGAGCCCACCTGGCATACAAGTCTCATCCAATTACATTGAAGTGCGGTAACATCATCTCCGCCTTACAAGATAAAATGTTCATTTGAGATGCCCCTTTTTATCTCTATATTAAGGTGGCAGATGTATAACTGCTTTCTGAGACTGACCAAGATGATAGATTAAATTATTGATAAGGACCAATTTACAAATTTGATATAGTTCATAAACAATAGTAAAAGAATTTTTTGACTGTCTCATCCAATATACTAAGATGAGGGGTAGGTAATGAGTAGAGTTAATCCAGAACCTTTAAACAGTCTTGGATGTCCTTTTACATGTGACATTAGGCACTGCAGGTTTTAAATACCCTCCATACATAACCCAATTATAGGGTCTACACATGGATGACAAGTGAGGAATAGATTTATCAAAGGTTAGCTATAATATATTTAAAGAATCTATCCAACCCAATGTTTTAAGACAATTAGTGGGTAAACCATGTGTTTCATAAACCAGTTATGGGTACCCTTATGCATCTAATGTGAAATATTGTATACCTCTGAACAAAATTCTTATTTACGTGAACATAAATCTCAAATAAAACGGATATATAGATACAGTTTACAGCCACTACTTTAGCTTTCACTGTTGGATGAGGCTATATAATAAGGATGCTGCAGCAGAATAATTCTTCATAGAAATGACAACACTGTTATTTCTCTGGGAAAAAGTTAACGAGCAATCCATACCTCAGTAAAGAACTCCTTCTCTCCTTGTTTTGAGTCAGTAGCAAGAACTTTCACCGCAACTACTCCACCAGCAGGCATTGTAGCTTTGTACACTGGACCAAAAGAGCCCTGTCCCAGAATGGTTGTAAAGTTTTGGGTAGCTTTTTGAATGTCCCTGGGGTTCCAAAAAAGATCAGCACCGGCAGTCGGCATTGTTAAGCAGTTTAATATGGAATTCGTAGAGAAAAATGTATTCAATAAACGGCTTATTTTAATAATGCTAAATTGCCAATTACAACTTCTAGGCATTCTTCAAACCAGATTGCCTAACACATCCAATGTGTATTTGAAGGATCAAAACAAAGAAACGTATAAAAATATTCCGTTGCATTCTGACACCTGGATTACATAATCTCTCAACATGCTTATATGATGACAAACGAAGCATCATCAGCTTGCCGCTAAGAAAAGAACCAAAGCCTGATGGCGATGCCAGAGAGAAATTATAGAGACAATTAAAAAAAATTCTGAAATACACGGGATAAAAAGGTATCTATGTATGTTTTATGGATTTAAATTGCTCTTAAGTTGCTAATTTATACACATTAAGAAGAGGAACCATGATTGAAGAGTTTCCCTCAGTTACTATTTAGGATGCAATAACATGAAAGGCTGTTGAATTTAGTCATCTACAAGGTGATTCCCCCACCAAAGATATTAATATCCCTTTAGAGTTGTAGATAACATACTTATAAAAATATCTTGGTAATCCAGATGCTGAAGCAAATTGATCTTTAGAAGGGTGACTCCACCAACTGTGCAGTGGTTTTGTGGCAGGAAATCCTGATGTCTTAATAGCTACAGAATTTGACAGAGATGCACTAAAATCAACGCTTGTTCCAAGTCCATTTGTCCGTATTGGAAGAGTTGCTAGAGATCTCTCATTTGGATGGTGCTGAAGATGAACACGCCTTTTGTACCACCGAATTCCAAAGAAAACAAGTGATGCAATGAGAATTCCAAAAGCCACACCGACACAGATGCCAATAATAACTAAATCAGCTTTATGAACCATTCTTCAATCTTTTCCCAAAACAAAGAAACTTGACCATGTTGTGAGACTAGGATGGAGCTTATCTGTCGTAATGAAGGTAAATAGAAGTGAATAGTGCACCTTCTCCAGTCAGTATACAAATTAAATATTGAAGTAAGAAAGCATTAAACTTGGAAGAACATATGGCTCTTGATGATATTATTCATGCTGGCGTTAGGAAGAAATATTTACATGTTGTCAACTAAATTGGGCAAGTAGGGAGCAACAAGCACCACCAATGGAGTACAACACCCCCACCCCCACCCCAGGTACATTGTTCATATTGACAGTAGGAAGAAGAACTTCGTTTGATAAGGTAAATAAATTCTATAAATGTTTGAACAAAAAGGTTATACATTGTCAATTGAATTCAGCAAGTTTAGGGACGAGGGAGAATCAGCAGGGGAATACCCTACCTCTGGAGAAACATGTCAAAAGCATCTAAAGACAAATTGTGCACAAATCTATTACTCCTTTTTATGACCAGAGAATCCGCAGCCATAGCCCTTTGGGTGCAGTCATATTAGTAAGCAAATCGATACTTCACCAGAAAGAAAGAAAAGCATAATCTATGAAAAGAAAGAACAAACAAAATCAGCTACGCTAAACCATAGCCCCTGAAGCATTATACCAGTCCTCTTCTCCATATGGGTTCACGTCAAATAAATTGATTGGTGTTGAAATTCTAACTTAATTAATGGCACCTAACAGTGAAAGACACCAAAATATACCCTTGAGTTTATCATATGGAAAATACCTTGAAATCTAGTGAAAACAAAGATTCAAAACTTCCCCTTATTGCTTTATTACTACACAAACCAACCAAATCAATTTTCCTTTTTTCAAGAAAGCCTGCAGTTCAAGATTATGTTAAAGAACTAGATCAGATCACTCTTTTTCATTCACAATCAAAATACTTGAAGACCCCAGTCCACTCGTCAAGCAAACAGACGAAAGCAAGAAACTCCCCCCCCCCCCCACTCCACCCCACCACCCCCAAAAAAAAAACCATAATTAGCAGTACATGTAACTAAATACGCAGAAAACGAAAATCAAGAATCTTGATTTATTTTTATAAAAAAAAAAAACATACCTTCAGAGGGGAATCTCATTGGGTTTCCATCAAAACCAAGAAAAAGAGAAAAAAAACCGTAAAAGGGTGTGCTATCAATTGTGGAAATGGCGCAGTAGAATGAATAATGGGTAAAAAGCCAATGCACGCGGTTTACTTTTGGTTTTTATTAGTAGTAGAAAAGCAGAGCCCTACTAAACATTTGGGGTGGCTAAGCACACATTAATGGGCGTACATTAAGGGATTTGACAGAACTTAGACGACTCCGCCTTTGGATTTTTCAATGTAGCACTGCCATTTTGGTCGTCTTCTTGTAGTCAATTTGGGTGTAATATTTTCATCTATTTTCAAAAAAAAAATTAAAGTATATTTATACTTTCATCCAAATATATAGGTATCTTGTTATATTTTCTCCCTAAATATAGCACTTTATTATAAGTTAATACAAATTTATCGTTAATTTTGATTAATGAACACGTGTTAAGCTCAAAAACAAATAATTCATCTTCGATTTTTTTAAAATAACTCATTTGTTTAACCTGAGCCAACTTTTCTTTCTTTTTTTTGGTCTTCTTCTTCAACACCTAATTTGAAATTTTTTTTAAAAAAAAAGATATTTGATTTTTTAGATGGGAGTATTAATTTTACCTTAATGGTTTGAGTTGAGGGGCAATGTAGGTCCCTTACAAACCACTTTTGAAAGCAGATGAATGTTGGTTAGGTTTGAAATAACCAATAAAGAAATGGTCCTCTGCCAGACTACAAATGGAAGTAAAATAAAAAATATTCGTTTGGTTGGTTTTGGTCAGAAGCTTTTGTGTTTGTGCCATGAATAAGTCCTCCAATCATGTGCCTATTGCTTCTGAAATGGTCACCCAATATATATATATAATAAAAAAAATATACTACAACAAGTTACATAAATTTACTATTATTTTTATTTCTATTTCGTATCCACGTTCATATTAGAGTTTGATTATTTCAAATTCATATTGTTTAGGGTTTTTTTTCATGAATTGAATCTGAAATTTCTGATTAAAAAGTGAACTGTCTCATTCACTACATCATATCTGTTGATTGTTGTTTCTGCCTCTTTTTTAAAAAAATAGAAATGGATCTATAAGAGGTACAAAGGTAGTAATATTCGAAATAGGAACAATTTGTTGTATTATATCACTGACAAGGCACTTGGACCATAACGGACAATACATTGAAGAATATAACGAGATTGTAGTAATGTTCAAACAACCTTCAAGGCTCTGCATTTATTCATCTCCAATCCTTCTACTTTTGGTACAATTTAATCTAGTCATGTTCTTTTTAATCAACTACATTAACGATATATTGAATCTGAACTTAGGGATCGTTTGATTGGCTATATTAAAAGAACTAGTTCATAGATTATGTAAGGTATTATTTAATATCATGTTTGATAGGAATTTAGGCTTTTATACACCCTAAATGGTATTATAAAATGTATTACTAATACCTTTCATTTGAAGGTATTAGTAATACATAGGATATAATACCATGGGATAAGCCTATATAAAGATAAAAATATTCCTCAAATTATTTTAATTATTTTGTATATTTTCTTGATGTTATTATTTATATTTGTACTAGTAAATTTATTTAAATAAATTAGCTTACAAATTTATTTAGAAAGAGTTGTTTGTTATTAATAAATTCAATACAAATTTGAAATGTGGGTTGTATATCTGTATAGGAAGTTTGTGATCTTTTATATATATATATATATGTTTGCTTGGTTTACTAATTATTTGTATTTTAAACAATTTAAATAATTAACATACATATTAAAACTACAACCTGCAATTTTATGTGTACATGTAGATGATTTATTCAATTTTGTCATTGTTGATCGTTTTTTCAATTTTAAAAGTAGATTGTTTATCTTTTTTAAATTGAAAAAATGTCGTGTTGTGAGTGATCAATTATTCAAATGACAATTATTTATCCTCAAATAGTTCAAGTTAAAAAATAACAAACAAGACAACTAAATTGTTCTTCCCATAGCTAGTTAATTAGAAGGTTATAAAAAATAACATTATCCGACAATTATCCATCTTAATCCTGATCCAATTACAAAATAATTCAAGGATATAATTGAAAAGAAATTTTTTATAGAGTTATAATCCAATCACAATATGAGGTGGGAAAAAAATGAATCAAACACTTGATAAAAATAAATCCAACATTAGTAATCGAAATACTAATAATCCCTTAATTACTAATTCCTGCATTATTAATACCTGTGTTTACATAAGCATGCCGATTAAAATACCTTGACATGATTAATATTTGACTACAATATACAAGGTTAAACGGAGTTTGATGGAGTAATATATATAAACTATAAAGATAGGAAGGAAGCAAATGTACAATAACAAACATGATTTTTGGGCCTTCACTACTAGGGAGGCAAAATTGTGATGGCCCAAATCTACTTGTACTAGTTACTACTACTAAGGTTTTAATTCAGGAAATTACACCTAATGATCTTGAAAATGGACGGTCTTGAGCTTTTGGCCTCTAACTTAATTTATAGACGAACCTTCAAAATTTGTTAAAACTTGAAGTTTTGCCCCGTGACGTGAGGTAAAAGTTCAAGATCACCTACCTTCAAGACTAGTCTTATAAATCGCTCGTTTTAATTAGTCGGTAGGCTTGTGATTATTGATGGGTGGTTTGCTGCGGCGAGGCTTGCTTCTTCCACTATAGTCTTTGGTCAGAAGCTTCGTTATTTCATCTTCTACATCAACAAACTCCTTCGATTCTTCCTTCTTACCTATCTCGTGATTCTTCTTGATATCCGCCTAGTAATCCACTATAAATATTAGTAATAGAATTCAAGAATTAAAAAAAATGTGATGTTACATTGATCAAAAGGTATATTCATACCTGGTTAATGAAATAGCGTTAAATCAAATTCAGATTACATTAAACATAAGAATGCAATAGGCAATTTATTCCCGATTAATCAACTTAATTTTAATGAATGTGTGTGTTATAACCATCATCAGGCTGTCTAAACTTTAGGTAAATTAACGATCATAAAAAGTAGGATTAATATTCTGAATTTTACTAAGGCGTGTTTATTCTTATTAAAAATGCACTAATAATATAAGAATTAATCATTTTATTTATATATTTGTAGATAAGTTAAACCCATTTTTTTTAAATTAATAAACAACAGACTGATTAATATTGTGCCCCGTGAGTTAGAGCGTGAATGATAGCATCTTTTAAAGTATGTGTGTCTATTTGTCCCCCCGGAGCCGAGGTTGTTGAAATATCATTTATTTTTAAATTTTATTTTTTATTTAAAAGATATTAAAATTAAAAAGATAAATATCAAAAACAAAATAACATAGATAAAATATTATTCTAACAGAATTAACATGATTTTTTTCATATTAATATATACATATATATATTTATAATTAAATGTTAATATAAATATCAAAAATTTCAACGATTCTAAATAATTAATTTGTCGCGGCATATTTTCGCGAAAATAAACTTGATAAGTGGGAAAAGAGAACCTGAACATTCATGTGAGAGGTCTTCTTTGAATCAAATCCAGCATCTCCTTTCACTACCAAAAATAAAATAAAAATGACTGATCGGACAATTTTTATTACTAATTAAAAAAAAAAGTAAAAAGTTCAAAATGATCAGAAAATCATGTTAGCTATGAACTATTTAGTAATATATTTTTTTTAAAAAAAAATTGCAGTCAGAACAAATAGATCGATTCGAAATTAAATATTAAAACAGAATAGCTAGTAGTAGTAGTGTATATATATACCTGAAAATTGATACACTAGCATTTTTCTAATTCCTCCAGCAGATGCAACGATACCATCCACATGAGAATCCTGAATAAATTTCAAAAGAATATATGTAAATAGTATACTAACAAATAACTGCTAAGAGAACATAATCAAGAATCAGATCAAACGTAATTCTATATACTTTCACATACATAAGAATCAGATCAAACGTAATTCTGTATACTTTAACGTACATGATCTTTTTCTATAGAGGTAAACTTTAGCCACTCTTTCTTCCTTAGCTTTCCTACAGAAAGCAAAGAAGGGGAGAAATATTACTACTTAGCTTGTAAATAGCGGCTATTAAAAAAAATTTAAATGTATGAATTGAAGTGTAGTTACCAAACAGAACATTAGCTGAAGTGTGTTGTTGTGGTTGAAGAATGAGCAAAGCAATTACAAGTACAAGCTGAATATTGAAACCAAGTGACACCATATTATTATCAACTTAAATAAGCATAGATTAATTTTCTCTTTTTCTCGAGTGGGAGTAGTAAATATATAGTAGAATTAATGTGGGATTTTTATACAGTTTTTTCAAAAATAAAAGTTTTGAGTCAAAGTTAGGATTCCCACACCTGTCTGTCTTATTCTATTATTATTATATAATATACTTCGGTAATCTCAACTCTTCAAATATATTAATTTAACAAAACTTATTAATAAACTGTTCGGAGTGATAAGCATCAATTTTAATATTAAAAAAAAAAAAACTTTTTAGGTAGAAATAAGAAAAATGTAATAGTTCGGTTAAATTTACGGGAAAATTATATATAATAGCAAACTAATAACCTAAAATAAATGAAGTAGCTAGAGTTTGATTTAATTGTGCTCCATAGTAAACATTTGCAAAAAGTTGTCAGGCGCCTCTCTCCCAAAATCTTGCTCGTCACTCTCCTTTAATCTCTCGCTCGCTTCCTCACTTTTTATATAAACACAAGTGTATAAAAATTGTTTCTAATTGTACAAAGCAGAGAAAATTATATAGATGCAGATATTTTTGTTTCCCTCTCTCTTCTCTTCCAGATCTCGCTCGACACTCTCCCAAATAACGCTCGCCACCCTCGCCTTTCTCACTTATACAAACAGAAGCGAAATGTATAAATTGCGTTTCTGTTTGTACAAAGTGTGAGAAAATTGTATATACACATGCAAGTATATATTTTCGTCTTATACACTTATAATTATACAATAAAAATACTCCCCTACCCAGTTTCTTTTGTCTCTCTCTTTATCGTTTTATACAATTTTTAAATTGTATTTAATTTCTCTCTTTCTCGTTTTATACAATTCGATTCAATTATACATTCTTTGTCAAGTCTCCTTTGTCTTTCTCTCTTTCTCATTTTATATAAATTCAAATTGTATATAATCATTCTATACACTTATAATAATATAATTCATTTTATACACTTCGTTTTTATACAGTTCTCTATCCAAGTGTCTTTCTTTTTCTTGTTTTATATACTTCGTTTTATATAATTTGTTTTAACTGTATATGTATAGCGAATTATACAATTTCTATGTTTGCTATGGAGCAAAATTATGTAAACTTTGCTATAACATACAAATATAAATTTTTTATTTGTTATACGTAAAGTTACCCTGAATTTATTTATTAATATGATAAATATATAATATGAACCAAAGGTGTAATTTTCTACTAATATTTTATTTTGAAGGACAAAACAATAAGAATCAAAAATATTGGATTTGAACAAGGTAAGTCATAGTTTATCTTTAATTTTAAAAAAAAGTTGTCAGTAATTTTATAAGAGATGATGAGCTGTTATATATGGTTCCACAAGGTGCCATGCAAATCATGAGTAGATAACGGAGAGTGAATTATTAGTACCAAAATTAAATTAAATGTACTTTAATCTTATTCACAGATTCGGCTACTGTACACCACCTTAAAGTTTTTAAAAAGTGTGTGAAAAATATAAAATAATAAAATAAACAAATAGTGATATGCTTTGGATGCCATTTCGGCTTCTACTAAGGTAATCTTGTAAAAATATTTGTACCGTCTTGTTACTTAAAAGTTAAAACAAAATTACTGTTTATACAATCTTGTTAAATACTCAATAGCATTGATTGGTAAATTTAAAACAAATTAATAAGTATTAGTTAGTGTTTAGATAACAGTACTCACTCCATTTCAAATAATTAAATTGCAAGGAAGAAAATTAGGACATAAATTTAATATTACTTTTTATTATTATCCTTATTAATTATTGTCAAATTAATTTTTAAAAGGTATAAGACATAAATATGTCTTTTTATTCGGCTTTAAATCACATTTATGTCTTCAACTTTGGGTGTGCATAAGTAGACACTTAAACTTGTATAAAGTTGAACAAATAGACAGACGCACACGTCCTACATGTCATTTTTTATCCTACGTGATTTCTACCCATGCAGGACTCATGTGTTTATTTATTTAAAAGTTGAATAGTTAAAATGTCTGTTTACGCATTATAAAAGTTAGAGGTCAAAATTAAAATTTAAAATCGAATTTAGGGTTCAATATATGTAATTAATTATAATAAATAATTTCAATACTAATTAATTTATAATACAAAACTCTTAAAATATATCGATCGAGTCTTTCATCCATAATAGTGGACTATTTCAATCGAGTCTTCAAAACTAAAATTTATAAAATATACTAATTCACTTTTAAATTTGGTGAAGATGACGTGTAGAGTATAACACCAATGGAGTATTAATTTGTCAATATAGTGAATAATTTTTTTTATTATAATGTCAGTCACATTAATGTAAGGAATTACTAAGAAAAGAATTCAGATCAATTGAAGTTTCTTGAACTTACGGGTTTGATTTGTTTTTTTAAATATCAAATTATATTATTTGTGTCGGTTTTTTAAATCAATAAATTAAATTAAATTAATAAAATTCAATTTTTTCAATCTCGAGTTTTTTCACTAAAGTATTAATTCAAACATATAATTTACTTGTATGTAAAATACTTATTCAGTTCAACCAAAATATAACTATTTAAGATGTTTCTTAAGAATATAACATAAACAATGATATGATTAATGACACTAAAGTATCCAAAAATAAATAATAATAATAACAATAATGAAATCATGTAAAAAAATTGCAAATTAACAAGTCATAATGAAAATGATCATAATTAAAAGGTACTAAATTATGCTAAAATAAGTTTAATAAGCATTAGTTACATGACTAAATATTTAAAGAAAATTAAAATTAGATTATGTATTTTAATTGTCTAAACCAAACGTTAAATCAAAGAACAAATATTCTTAGGGATAATTTTTTTTTTTGGATATTAGTATTAATTTGATTTTGATTTAAGTTTTATTATAATTACTAATGCATGTGGACTATAAGCTTTATGGAACTATTCAAATTTTTGAACTTCAAGCTTGAAATAATACATTAAAAGATTAAAAACCATGAAAAAGAATAGGAAATATTTAACAATTAGATGAAAGTAAATATTTTTATGTATAAAATAAATTTTTTAAAATTATATATAATATCGGATTTATTTGGTCTCGAGTTGATTCTTTTAGTTAAAATCAAACCAACCTAAATATAGTCGTGTTTTCTTTTCAACTACAAACCACATCAAACCAACCACTAGTCGAATTTTTTTTCTTGATTTAAAATTTGATTCAATTTTATACACCCCTACTTATCACATAAGGATAAAAATGATAGAATATTCTAAACGTAATTTTAAAGATTAAATAATTAAGTTAATTTAAAATATGAAAAATATATCGATCAATTCAATTATTTTAAATCAGAGCATATAAATTATATTAATGTAAAGAGGGATGTACCCTCCAAGTGATTGATCCTTGAAAACTGTGTGATTTCTCTGTTCCTACCCTTCTTCCCCGCTGGTTCCAATTACTGGGTTTTGCTGGAACTGCAGGTTCGCTCTTTACGAAAATCAACACATTTTACTAACTACATAATTTAACTCTTTCTTCCTACCTGTTATATATATATATATATATAATAACAACTTAAAAGTGAAGATTGGGAAAACGTTAGATAGACAATGTATTTGATTTTAGAAATGACAAGGTTTTGTATTTGGTCGTACGAGATAATTAAATCCCAAAGTAAAGGGATTAGTTATGAGTAAGGCTACGAGTACCGATGACTTTGTCTCCCTCTTTTTAACCAAATTCTAATATGATGAAGAAAAGATCCTCTCGTGATACCGCTCCTTACATTTTCCTAAAAGTCAAGTGAAGAGACTAGCCACAACGTGGACAGGGACTATTGAAGGAACAGACTCAATTCTCCACTTTTCTCCTGGCCAAAGGCATTTCATCAAACACAATCACCTTTGTTCTGTCAAGTGTCAACAGACAACATGGAAGTCTACCCTACAAAAAAAAAAGGGAATTACATCATAGCTTTAAGACTAACTCTGCTTTTATTGGGGTTTAGTGAGGGAAATCACTCCAACAATTGGTTTTTGGTTCTTGGGTCAGCTTCCTGTTGAATTATAGAGATAGTGAAACATCTGTCCTTATCACAGGAGAATGTTTCAACAGCTCACTGTAAAATCAGATCCCAGATGCTTGCGTACCCATTGTTCTAGAATCTGTAGGATCGGTTGTTAGCGAGAATGGATTCAATACAAGGAATCCAAAACATCATGCAGCTAGAACTTTGGTCAAAAGATTGTAGATTTCAGCTCAGCTGTGCAGCTAATGGAAATCTCAGCTCCAGAATGATTTCAGAGAAAGGAAATAGAGTAGTTCATTATCTGGCCAGAGTGTGGCAGAATCTTTGTTTTTTTTTAGGATGGTGGTGTCTGGGCAAGCTTGTCCTTGACTATTACACTGAGTACCTGCTACCTACCACTAGCGTAGGTAAAGCGTAACTCTGTCAATCAAGGCTAAGGAAGATGGAAAGAAATCACCAAGTGTTTCCTGCCTTCGCTGGAATTTGAACTTGAAAAACCTCATGGTTCTACCTCTCACTTCATTGACCACTAGACCACACACTGGGCGAGTATGACACAAACTCAACAAGTCCTGCAGCATTTTGCCCAAAACCATAGATACTAAGCCTGCTGATGTAGAGGAATCTGACATTTCCAGACTTCGATTTTAAGTTCAGCCACCAAAGGTAAGAGGAGCACAAAACTAGATTATGCATTTGATAGAGATTAATATGATTTGCTCTCTTAATTTATACTTGACCTAGTTCCCAAGGTACTACAAATGCATTGATGGAAAGACAGGGGAGGGAGAAAAAGTGGGTTTATACAAACTAGAAGCTATGAAGAGATGCTACTCCTAGCCAGTAGATGTTACACATGCTTCGTCCAAGAATGTTCAACCATGAATAGGAAGCATACATCAAAATACAAGAATACAATTTATCAACTCCCTTGGATTACCCATTATGTCTAAGTGGAAAAGAAATATATCATATATACCCTAAAATATATCATATATACCCTATAGTAAGTATCTCAACCAGTGCATGAAGCTATGGATGAACATGGGGATAAGGAAGCATCAAACACTGAAAGAGTATAGCAATAAAGATAACATTTTTTCTTATATACCCTGTAGTAAGCATCTTAGTAAGTGCAAGATGAAGCTAAGGACGAACATGGCGGATAATGAAGCATGAGTAACAAAGACAAGCATAAGAGAGTTACCATTTAAACCTAGTCTGATACTGATAATAACACACTAAGAAAGGCACAATTTCAAAATATAAGAAATACGTAACATAATTAAGACAGCAGTAAATCATTATAAACATCATTCCTGCAGAAAAAGACAAGGGATTTGAATAACTAGCATGAATGTCCAACTATCCTGCAGTTTGATCACCATCAACATGTAAATTAAAGAAGCTGTTGGTAGTTGTGAGATAAAGAAGAGCTGAAATGTAAGATCACAGTGATTTTTTGTTACTTCAGTTAAGAAAAGCAACAAGAATGTGCTGATTACTTACAAAGAGAAGATCAATGTACATAAGCTGAAAACAAAATTTTATCTTACAACCATACTCCCGAATCGTCCATCCCCACAGTCAGCTTGAGAAGATACCTGACACTCAGGTCTTCATGAAACCTCGTCCAAGCAAGGAAATGTTTTCAACTTCTTCCCCCTCGAATAACACCTCAGGCCATTAATGTGCAGAATCAAAACCTTACCCAATTGCTCACTTCAGCTAATTAGGGGAATTTCCACATGAATTCAAACTTTTACCAGATAGATTAAGATGGATAAAATTTAAGCTTGAGAATCTAGCCTGAGGAAAGTTCAATGATGAACGGCAGGCAGTACAGGACTTGAAGGAAACAAGACTGCTGAATCATCAAGATAGCTAATGACCCTGGTAAAAAGTATGTTGGAAATTTAAGCTAAGCACTATTTTAGTATATTGAAGCATCAAATCTTGGCTCATAGAAGCAGACTTGGCTATTATATGATTGAAGAGCACACCCGGCAATCCAAGACCACACCTTCTTATCGACATCATAAAGAAGGCCTTTTCCTTGGTTCCAAGACGTGAAGCATATTAGGTTATCCTGTCCAAAGCATTCAAATCTTTCAGCAGATAGTCTTAAAAGTGCACGAAAATATCTTGGAGGCATCCTGCTTATTTCAACCCAGACGACTTTTGAGTGATCTAGTTCCCATATCCTCATACTTTGAAGAGTACTATAGAGCCCTATCCTTCCAACCAAAAATAGGCGTTTGTGAGTTCCAGCAACTAGGTACCCATCCAACAATGAGCGTGGAAACTTAGCAGGGATGTGTTCCCACTGCCCTGTATCCAGCCGATACATCATCAAACCAAGTGGGGAGAGAGTTTCCAAATACAGTCTTGAATCACAAAATGCCATCTTGGAGGAACAAAGGTTTACAGCAGGCATTGTCTGGTGAAGCGACCATTTGTCGATCTTTGAATCATATACCTCCGTTGGCAAAGACCTGTCACCATAAATATCGCTGGTGGCAATAACTTTAAATGACCTATCCTTTCTATCAACAACCATAAGCAACTGCCTCTGCTGATTATAATGCATGCTAGGCAACGTCCTCCAAGTCTGTGTCAAGGGATTACAAACTAAAGTTTTGAATGTCAACACATCTAATCCTGAGAAACAAACAAGACCTCCTGAAGACCCAACTAGCCAAAATGCCCACTGTGGTAAGAAAGTGAATGGTATTCTAAACCACTGTTTTAGTGGCAAGCTAAATACCGAACACTGAGGGGTCTGTGAATTCTTCCAAAATGTAAGAAGGCAGGGTCCATGGGAGGGCACTTGGGAATGAAACTTCAAAAAGCTATGATCTTGCAAAATTGAATTCCACCTTTTACAAACAGATCGGAGCCGAAATATCATGAACGGTGGAACTCTAGCTAAGATTTCATTCAGCAAATCTTCTGGGAGCATGGCCCAGATATTATCTTCCATTTGAACATCTGGTTGAACCGCTTTAACAAATGTGGTTACAGTCTCTTCATCCAATCCCCTTGGTTTCGTCTTAACCACTTTCTGCCTTGAAGGGCTTGTATTTCTTGATCCTATACGCCCTAATGGGCTTGTATTCCTGGAGCCACTACTTCCAAAGCTGCTAACTTGCCTGTGAATACTGTCCTCTTCTGGCAAAGACCCACTTTTTACCTGTGTCGAGTTCAACAACCCAGACCCAGATTCCGAAGATTCCGCTATTTCAACCATTGAATCAAATCCCAGAAATCCCCACTTAGCTAGAACCTCTGAATGTGGGTACAATTAATCCCCCAAAACCCCAATTCTAATTGAGCTGCACACACCAGACCAAACCCAAACTAACTTCAATCAAGGCAAAACTCCAATTAGGTTAAATTTACAATGTAAACAGTTCTTCATAGAACTTAGAAATGCTCAATTTTGATTGATGAAAACACCAACAACAAAAAGGATCATCTGAGGTATGGATCGAATCTTTTTCCAACTGGGTTTCACAGATCCGATTCGAACAAAATCGAATCTTGTTGGAGGGACTACTGATTAGAGGCTAAAAATGATAAAAAGTTGTAGAAAAAGGTTACCTCAATGTATAAATTACAGCGCATATCGCTATCCGTCAAAACCAAATCCTGTATGTTATCATCTCTCCGTTCTTGCCTCTTTCGTGAATTGCGTTACCATGTTTTTTTTTTTCCACTACTGAACTACAGAGTAGGTAGTAGTAATAATTTTCAGAAATATATAAAAAAAAATTATGAAAATTACATGATTTTTGAAAAAGAGTTTTTGCTAATTTTGACCAGTATATTGCTTATCTAATTGTTTGCAACAATTTCTTTGAACAACCGGAATAATAAATACAATAGGAAAGAAAAAAAAAATTATTTTGAATAATGAAATTTTGGGAATTTTATATATTCTCTATATTATTTTTTTAAGAAGATAAAAATGTTTAAAGAAGTTTTTTTCTCTCCATTATACACGAATTTCGTATATATACATAAATGTGATTTAAATTTATTTTATAAAAATAGTAAAATTACTTATATTTTGCGCAGGAATGTAATATCACAGAATTTTTACATTGTATTATATTACATTCAAGATTATGTAGTAACAAACATCAAAAATATAAAGGAAAATAAAAAATTATTATATCTTATCATTTTGATCCTTAATAACATAAATATAAATTAATGACTTTAAAAACACATACCAAAATTTGTAACATAAGTAATAGTGTCAGTGAGTCATTCAACATAACCAAGGTACACAAATATTTAATTGTGAAGAAGTAAAAGAAGTTCTTAATTTTTGTTAAGGATTGTAAGAAAAATTACATACCATGACTTGTAACATAAGTAATGGTGTCACTGGAACACTCAACAGGAGCAAAATATATAAATATTTAATTGTGAAGAAGAAGAAAAAGAAAAAGTTCAGAATTTTTGTTATTTTAAAATGAACGAAAATCTCTGTATTTACAGACAACAAAGAGTAATGTGAACAAATATCTATTATGCCTTATCGGAAAGGTTACAACTATTTAAAAAACATGCAATCATTCGGAAATGTTACAACTTTATATAAAAGTCGTATTTCTTAATTATAGTCACAACTTTTCATAAAGTCACAATTTTTCATAAAAGTCACACATTTTCATTTAAGTCACAACTTTTTATAAAAGTCACAAATTTTAATGAAAGAGGAAGGTTTAGTTTGAAAATAAATAAATTAAAAGGATATTTTAATTTGTGGTGGTGAGACACGTAGGCGGACCTAAGGTTCTTTTTTATACGATATTAGTAAAATTACCCGTGCTTCGTGTGGAAATTTAACTTCACAAAATTTAGAAATAATACTTAAAATCTATCTATCATTAAAATTAAAACACTATATTGTCTTACATACAAGGTTACACAATAACAAATTTTAATAATATAAAGAAAAATTAAAATTATTACATATTATCATTTATCTTTGATAACATAAGCATAAATTAATGACTGTAAAAGCACATATCATGATCTGTAACATAAGCCGCTTAACAGGATTTAAGTACACAAACAATTAATTGTGATGGAGACAAATTTTTTGTTGTATTAAAATGATAGAAAATTTATTTATTTATAAACAACAAAGGATAGAGGGAACAAATGTTTATTGTGTCTTATTATAAATGTTACAACTATTTAGAAAAGTTGCATCTTTCAGGAATGTTATAACATTTCATAAAAGCCACAAATCTTTAGTAAAGTCGCAATTTTTCATAAAAATCACAACTTTCCATCAAATGAGAAATATTAGTTTTGAAAATAAATAAATTAAAAGGTAATTCTAATTTGTGATGGCGCCACATAGACGAACCTAAAGTTATCTAATATATATATATATATATATATATACACATATACATACATATATGATGAAAATGACTTTGGTAATCTATGCAATATATGTCGTTTCTGACCAGTAAAATTACATATAACTTTGTCCATCATCATTAATTTTTGTTGAATATCAAAACTTAAATTTAAACCAAATCAACTAGATGTCCTAAATGAGGACTTTTTGCGCGTATTTCCTACAAAATTCAAATGGTGGGGCTTGACAAAATATCTTGAAGTTTGAATCTCAAATGGCTTCACCGTGTCATGAGTTACATATGGTATAAAACTTTCAAGTCAATTAGGTGTTTGTAGAACAATATCATTATGTAAATAGTAAGATTGTGAAAGCTAATTAATTATGGAAAAAAATCATAATTCACAAATATCCGATACACTAAATAATCCATTTAATTTTTTATTTTATTTATTCAAATAAAAATAATCCATTTATGGAAGGTGAAACCTCAAGAAAATTTTATCTTTCTTCCCTTTGAAATAACGAAATCATAACATTGATAACCAAAAGTCCAAAAATAGATAACATGCAATCTGCCTTGGGAATTTCCCAAAAACTAAACCTTGAGTTTTAGTTTTTTTTAAAAGAAGATAATGAATTTGTTTTCTTTTAAAAAATAATTTAAAAAATCAAAATAGGACAAAAATACGTTCACGCTTCACATGCAAAGAATCCAAATGGTTATCTTCTTGCCTCTTTTGACAAAACAAAACTTGTGATTGAAAAATTTAAGTAAAAACAAAATCCAATTTAATAGTAATTACAATGTTTTAAAATATTTTAATTGCTGCAATGATTGAACAATTCAGAATTATCATGAAAAAAATACTACTTCTTTTTTTTTTTTAAAAAAAATATAGAATAGAAAGACAGGATAAAATTAGTAGAGTCCGTTATTTTGTCGTTAATAAATAACTAGATTAAATTAATTTGTTGCGTATTTAAAATAATGAGAATTAGACAATTTGTCCTAATTATTGGTGGAGACCACACCACAACAACGCTAGCTGTCCATTCACAGGTCAACAAATCTAACTTGGGTACTACTACTACATTATTAATTTATTATTAGTATTTCGGTGCAATTTTTTTTAAAAAAGTTGAGGGTCTATTTTTTTTTTAATACGTAACGACTCTAATTTTATAATTTAAACATTCAAATATTATGATTGTTATACTCAAAGTTACGATGAAAAATAAAATTAATAAAGAAATTGCAAAATAATAATAAACTCGTAAAATAAAGATGGTTGAAGAAGATAACTAGAAAGAAAAGGAGAAGTTTAGACTTAAAGAAAGGGGATAAAAGGGCTAGATATTTTTCTCAAATAATTTACATAAATCGTTATTTTTTATTATCCTTTTAATTAGTTGTCAATTAGACCTGAGTCACAAATCAACCTTTGTGGAGTCCGGAATCTAAATAAATTTAAAAAATATAAAAGTAACTAAAATAAGTTACTATTTTAGTATGTAACTAAAATAAGTTTAGTGGAAGAAAAAGTTTCATTTTATTCAATTTTCTAAACGTTTTTCGTTAGTGTCATAACGTGTATTTTTAATATAAAATAAAGTTTTTCTTACACTTTATAAAGTGTAACTTTTTCTTCCACTTTATAAAATGTAATTTTTTATACCACTTTATAAAGTAGAACTTTTGTTTACATTTTATAAAGTGGAATTTTCTTCCACTTTGTAAAAAATTGAAACTTTAAACGGTATGCCTTGTAAAAAGTTAATTGGATATTTAATATTATGTTTGGGAGGACAATTATAATAAACGGTATTTCCGCCATATAGATTTCACCATCCTAATAAATTGAAACTTTAACTTTAGGCGTAGAAGATATATTTTTTTTGAGATTGATTTGAAGAAAAATAGAAGACTTTATGTTGTAGGTGCTATCAACTATGTTTAAACGTCCTTAAATAGAGGTTGAAAGATTTTTCAGATTAAAAAAAAAATACATAATGTAACTCTTTTTTTGTTTTTATGATATGTCAAATCATATAATTGTATGAGAATACTGAAAAAACTTCTTCAAAACGTGAAAAATATTTTTCTTATGAAGTGTAAGAAAAAGTTCTGTTATATATTAAAATACACGTTATGACACTAACGAAAAACGCTTAGAAAATTAGATAAAGTGAAACTTTTTCTTCCACTAAGCTTATTTTGGTTACATACTAAAATAATAGCTTATTTTGATAACTTTTATATTTTTGTGGTTTATTTAGATTTCGAACTCACCTTTTTGAAGACCCTAATTTTTATTGCTTCTTTTCGACTCAATAACTAGTTGCTTGACATCCATATAGATATCGATATTAGGCCGAAATTAATTCATAATAAAAAACTTGAAAGGTTTAAAATTTATTTTTTTATATAAAACTACAACTTTTGAATAAATTAATTATTTTATTATTATTTTTCCGCTGATGAGCAAATTATAAGCTTTATGCAAACAAATTAATTTAACCAACTAGTAAGTATCAAATTTAATATAATTATACAAAAGAAAAGGAGTATTAACTGCAAAGTTGGTAAACAGTATTTTGTTTCAAATATTAAAAATGCTTTTGTCAATAAGAAAACATCCACAAATTGTCAAAAATTACTATTATTTATTTTTATACCATTAGGGTCGTTTACTCGTTCTTATTGCCCTGTTTATCTTTACTCACTTTAAATTACTTTACCAGAAAATGTAATTATGTCACTTAAAATAAAAACAAACTGTATTTAATTGCATGCATTATTGTAGAATGTAGATATACTACATAAACATTATTGAGCCCAACCTTTTCATCTATTTATTTCTCAATACATTTATTTAGTCTTAAAAGATCCATGTATGTTTAATAACAAAACAAAATCTTGGTGATTATTAAATAAAAACAAATAAATATAGAAAAACATTAATTATTAAAAGGACTATAAATAAATTATTGATGATCAATGCCTTTTTCTTTAATTAACTTTATATGGACAATTAAAATTAGCCTGGTTAAAAAATAGCAAATATCATATGATTATAATTATATACAAATGAAAAAAAACCCTAATAATTGCTATGTTGTTATCTATCGATACATCGATTATTCAACCTAATAATTGCTATGTTGTTATCTATCGATACATCGATTATTCATTTCATTTTCGTTATAAATAAATTAAAAAAGTATACATCACATGATTATAAAACTTTTGGATAGACACAATAGCCTTTAGACGGTCTAATTCAAACTGTTCTTTCGAATCCTCCAAATTCCCATGTTTTCACAGGTCAATTATTACCAACTAATATTTTCTTACTAATTTTTTTTTTTTACGTATTTGAATTAATTGCCCTAGCCCGGATATCATTTCATTTTTTGTAATTTTAAATATATCACGTAAAAGTATAAATATTTATATTTTTGATATAGGTAGTAATAGTATAGATAATTTGAAATGGAGTAGTAATCTTGCATTAAATAGCATATAATAATAATTATTGTGATAGTAGTAAAACAGACATCTCTGCACCATCGGTAAAACCTAAGGCGACACGTGTCAATCAAAGAGATGAGTAGTACATTGTTCATCCCGTACAACGGCAGCGTACACCACCTAATTTTGTAAGCAGCGTTTATTATACACGTGCTCTCTTCCTTTTTAACGCCGGAAATCCCTCTTCCTTTTCCTTTTTCTCTCTTCAAACCAAATCTCTACATTTAGCCGTAGAAATATACGTATAATTAATATATTGATTGCCATTTTTCGCCATCAACGGATTCGATTCGGAACCCTAGCTAGATTTTGGGATCCTACACTTATACATAGAGAGATATAGTCTACTGTTACTTGTACTCTGTGTGTAAATAATTCATTTCTAGATTTTGGTTCGGAAGCCATGGGAGCGGTGACATCGTCCATGGCAGCAAAGTTTGCGTTTTTTCCGCCGAATCCGCCGTCGTATGGAGTGGTGGTGGAAGAATCGACGGGGAAATTGAAGTTGACTGAAGTGGCGGCGAAGGAAAACGTTGACGTATTGAAGCTACCGACGAAGAAGGGAACGGAGATTGTCGCGGTGTATATTAGGAATCCGGCGGCGACGCTGACGGTGCTTTACTCGCATGGCAACGCGGCTGATCTAGGTCAGATGTACGAGTTGTTTGTCGAACTAAGTCACCTTCTCCGGGTCAATTTGATGGGGTATATTTTCTCGTGCTTCTTGTACTAGTACTTTTTATTTAACTTTAATTATTTAAGTTTTTTTGCTTTTTCCTTTTTTTGGGTGAAAAGTATGTCTTGCTGTCGGATGAGAATGGTACAGTGGCTTTTTTGTTTCAATAGTAGAATCCAGTGTATACATCAAGGAGGGTTATTTTAGAAGATCTTTTTATATGTCTGGCACTTTTTTTTTGTTTTTGCTTGGCACGGAACTCTTGTTTCGAGTGAAAGGGAGAGCAGTGACCCTCACCACATTCACTGGTAAATTTCCCTCTACGGGGTGGGGTGTGGAATGCACTAAGTTAGTTGACTTCTCGACCAAAGGTGATCTAGCTCAACCTCCAAGTAGGAATAGATTCTAGGAATAGATTCTATTATTCGTGATCCAGTTAAGACGAGGGGCATTTCTAGCATTGAAATCATTCCTGCCAATTTCTGTTACAATTAAGCTTCCTTAAACCTAACATATACCGTTGATGCATCTTCAGATTCAGTGATAAAATAATGCTTGCATCGGAAACGTAGTAAGGTGATAGACCCATTGAGAGTTTCTGTTCTCACAGCATAATTGAAGTTGAAATACTCTCTGTTCCATCTTATGTGATTAGACTCTCAGATTAACACATGGCACGATGAAAAAGTTTGTCCTTGTGAGAAAAACTCCCACCAAAGTTTTACATTTGGAAGTTATTTTATTTCCTGAAAGTTGTAAGAGTTGTATGTGAATAAAATGGTATCAAATGGTTTGGGACAAAGGAGCATTATTCTTGATGCTTTTCTATATCTTCTTTCATATGAAGAGAAGACTAGTTGAGAAATTGTTTCCTGCGGCACAGCTGAAGTTGAAATGATACACTGATGAAAGCTAGGATTAATTTTCCAGTAAGATCTGGTGAAATGAGAAGTAAAGCTTGATTCTTTATGGTAAGAAATAAGCATTTCTTGCATCTGGACTACGCGGACTGTAGAAGTAACACTTATACCTTGCTCATGTATATTCTTGGAAATCCTTTCAGCTCTTTTTGGAACTGTTATGACCTCCAAAGAGTGAGATCTATGTAATTGCGATCTTGTGTTTGCGTCCTTTCATCCCCTTTTTATCCGGTTGCATAAATATTGTCTGAATGAACTTGGAGGAAAAGAGTACCCTGATTTGAGAAAAAGTCGCTTACTCTCGTCCTTTTGAACAGCTAGTGAATTTTTTTTTGATTTTGAACCCCGTTCCTTTCTTCTGGCAGATATGACTATTCAGGGTATGGGCGGTCCACCGGCAAGGTACTAAAGATTTCTTTTGAAGATCAGTTAGGGTTGAGGTTTGTTGAGTTTGAAGTGTTAAACTCTTATATTCTTAATTTCCTATAGCCTAGTGAGCAGAATACTTACGCCGACATAGAAGCTGCATATAGATGTCTTGAAGAGACATATGGGGTGAAAGAGGAAGATGTCATACTATATGGACAGTCGGTTGGTAGTGGACCCACACTGGATCTGGCGTCGCGGTTGTCAAGATTGAGGGCAGTGGTTCTTCACAGCCCAATACTCTCCGGACTTCGTGTAATGTATGCAGTGAAGCGGACATATTGGTTTGACATATATAAGGTTAGCTTTATATTTCGAGCAGTTTGTGAAGTTGATTTGAAGGACTGGAGTTCATTGTGTAATTGGTTGCTTCTTTGTGGTGCAGAATATTGACAAAATACCATTGGTTGAATGTCCTGTCCTCATTATTCACGTGAGTATTCATTTCTCTTTTCAATTGTCAACATTTACTAATACAGCTATAGTGATAAAACAGAGTGTTGCCAATAATTATAAAATAATTTACTGGTTAACTGTGATCTTTGGATATGAAATGGGGTCATTGGGATTATGCATATTGGGGTATATAAAATCCTTTTTGCCTGATTGTGTTTATGGAGGAACCAGAATAGAGGTTGGACTAAAATCTGATGTTCTTGGCAATTCTGCCTTCGGATTTCTCCAATTTAGCCTCCACTTACGACTCTCTACGAGTCTACTCCACCCCTGCCCCTGAAAATATTCACCACTTCTTTTTTTTCTTTTAGGATAAGTTTTGAGTTTTAGAATATTTATAATTTATTTCTTTTCTTAATAGAATTCTCTATCATAAGGTCTAGCCTTTCCATTTGTTGGGTTGTCGATACTCATTCCTCCATCCTATTTTGGTTGACCTTTCTATATTTAGTCTATCCCATCAATATGACCTCTTTTCCTTAAATTGCATAAGTCCACCACATTCAAATAGAATGTTACATCTTCCCTTTTTTTGTTAGTTTAATTGTATCTACATCTTTATTCCCTTTTTACATTTTCCAGCCATTTTGTTATAAGATGTCTTTGAAGACTCAAATGTAATATCTCAGCAAACCTTTTCCTCTAGAGATTTATGCAAGTCGATGCAAAATAGGACAGGGTAATAAGAGTAATTTGCCTTTCTAAGTCTTAAGATGATTCCGTACCTGTCATATTTTACAATCACAAATTCGCTGTTTGTAAACAAAAATACGAATACGGCGAAGATATATTGTTCTAGAGCACAGTATAGTATTTTTTTTCTGGATGTACCTTCTTTAGAGAGCAAACTATTCTTTTCTAGTGATATTATAATGGTAACTCTAGGATTCAGAAATGCTAGCTGGTATCTGATATGCATTTTTTCTGGGATTTCCAGGGCACTGCAGATGATGTAGTTGATTGCTCCCATGGCAAACAACTTTTTGAGCTATCTAAGCAGAAATATGAGCCTTTGTGGGTTAAAACTGGTAACCATTGTGATTTGGAGCTCTTCCCAGAGTACATAATACATCTGAAGAAGTTCATATCAGCTATTGAGAAATCAACTAGTTTTAGAAATGTATCTGCTCTTAGCATAAACCAAATAGATAAACCTCGAAGCAGTACAGATTGTAGACCCCGGTCGAGCACAGATCAGAGGGAGAAATCTAGGCTAAGCACAGAGAAGAGAGAGCCTAGAATAAGCACAGATCAAAGAGAAAAATCCAGAGCTAGCATAGACCGCAAGGAGAAGTCGAGCAAGAGTGTGGATCTCTCAGATAAGGCAAATGATAATACAGAACAACAAGAGAAAGCTAGAAAAAGCATTGATCGGTTAGGTTACTACTGTCTAAGAGTTCTTCACTTTATTTATTTTTGTCTCTTTTGCCGCTATGTTAATTCAGAATAGCCTTATCTTGTATAAAATGTGATAACTGTTATGACTGATAGATGTTATTGGTGGCAGCTTTGGCAACATGATGAGATCTGCCGTATTGTGCAATATTGATTGCTTCAAGCCAGTGGGAGCAAATGTCTGAATGTCTGATGAAGGTTAGTCTAAAAGGGTAGTCTTTACCACCTTCAGCTGTTGGACACTTAGTTGTTTATTTGGTTTTATCGGTTTCATCTTTAATTCTTACCTTGTCCATATGTTCCTTTAAAACTAGGGATTTTCCTTCTTTCTTATGATTGATTTGCTTCATCATTTTGGAGTCTTAATGTCTATTTCCTTGTACTACATGGTTAGCCATTTGGTCAATGTTTGAAGTCCTTGTGCAGGTTTATTCATCTCAAATAACTGTAAATACTCCTATTTGTAATCTGTGGCTCTCTGTCTGAGTTCTTGATTGCTTAATTAATTTATCATCAACAAAAGGAAATCTATGGATGTCCTGAATTCTGTGGAAACTTTTGCATGTAACTGAAATGCACGAGCGTATGTTGCATTTTTTTTGTTCTGGAAACAATTCCATATATTTGATACCCGAGTAGGTCATGTTTGTGTCGTCTGAAGCTTGGTGCCTGCTGCTGAAACCTCTAAAGAATCACTAAAATTAAGTTCAATTGAGGTTCTTGTAGTTGCTATGTGTTTCTTTCCAACATTGTACAGTATAATGTTAGCACAAAAGCTGTTTGTTTATCAGAAAAATTTCCAAAATACTTGTTGAAATAAGTCATCCAGATAAAACCTTTAGAGCTTCGAACCTCAGGAGTAATATCTAGAGATTAGACAATAAGCTGCAGAAACGGCTGAAAGGATCTACTTTGTTGTAAGTCATCCACTGCTTTTGCTGGAAGCGTTTCAAGGAGATCCGATGTCTACCTGTTTAATCTCCCTTATGATGAGCTGATGCGAATATAAAGTAAAACTATATTTTGGTTGATTGTAGAATGTAATGCTTAATTTTGCCTTCTATATTTTATTTTATTGGAGACGGTAATGATTTTCATTTCAAGTCTTTGACGGACCAGAAAAAACCTAAATGTTTTGTCGAACTCTTTACACTTACAGTTATACGATTGCTTTCAGATAGCAGTTTTCCAAGAATGTACGTGCTCCGGAGCTCAACTAAACATCCCAATGCAAACACTGTTTGTAGATACCACGGCGAACCAAAATGGTCTTAGCATGATAGTTATCACACGGGATCCTACAATTTGGATGAATTGGGTTAGTAACAAGGAAAAAGTGGCGGGGTTTCTCTCGTTGGGTTATGTGATTATATGACCCATTACAAAATGTTCTTTTAAAAGTTTTATGGCCCATTTGACAGGAGATCTATTTATTATTTTAACACATAGGAGATACAGTGCTATAAAGTACAATAGATCTTTGTGGTCGTTCTTTTTAATTCAAATTGTAACTGGCAATTTATATCATTTCCTCTCCCGTGCCTGTACCAAATTGCAAATGTTATGCTTCAATACCCTGAAGTTGTGTTGCCTGTACTACCGGAAGGGAACCGAATCTTCTATTGTGGCTTCATGAGGCATCTAATCCTGATGAAACCACCCAGGTTTGAGTTTGGTTTTGGAGTAATCATAGTTGTCATCTTCCCTCCTTCGACACTCTTTATCATATCGATCTTTCTCCTTTATTATGATTCTACACACTTCGGTGGACTAGACTAGTTCACAAAATATTTACAAAGTGTATGTTGTTGTGGTATGGAGTACCATAAACCAACCAATGAAAAGAACTACTCAAGATTTACAAGGGTAATAAATAAGATATCACAGCTACCTTTAACCCCATTTGTATCGTTTGCTAATTAAGATGGATGAAAAGTTTCTCGGTAGAAAGTGAATTCGAGATTTTATATATTTTTTTTAATCAAGTTTTTGTAGTTTGTTTGATCTGTCAGTAATTTTTTTTTGGTTAAACTTCAGAAAAGCACAGCCGTAATTGTGACTAACTAATGTAAAAACTAATCTAGTGATTGAATTTTATGTTGGCTTCGTAAATAGAAGTCCTCATTTTTCAGCTGTTTTGACAATTTTTTAAAAGAAGTTTTTCAAACTATGTGAAAAAAAGACACTATGCAATTGTAGTTATTTGTTGATTTAGTTGAAGGTAAAATTTATTTCAAAGGTCTGGAAATTAGATTATAATTTTGAAATAACTTCTTCAACTGATACTTTTACATGCATTTAATTTCACACAAGACAGAATAAATAATTACAATTTTAAAATAATTTTATTTACGAATCGAAGTAACATTGTATGCATTTAATAAATGGAGTAAAATATTATCTTTTAAAATGAATTATACCACTCTCACTCCCAAATGCATTATTAAAAAACCCAAATTATGTTTTTTTTTTTAATTAAAATTTAGAGAAACCAAAATTCTGGAATACTTACACGTGTCCCTTGGTCGGGTCTAGCTCGTAAAAAAGCAGGTGAATGAAGTTACAAAAAAGTGTATATATATATAGTAGAGTGCATAGACTCTATTAGCCACAACGGACCCAAGATTTAAGGAGGGTTTATAAGGTCGGTTTGCTGTTAGGCATCTCCGTTTATACAAATATATCCAGTTTCCCTTTTTCTTGGTTTACTTTACACTTCGCAGTAATTCAGTTTCATGAATATCTCTTGATCCTTCATCTTGCTTCTCTTCTATAATATATATCTGTTTCTTCAGTACAACTCTGTTTCTTTTACAAAAAAATCTTGAACAATTTGATGTCCTGCACTAAAACCCCTATTTCCCTAACCATCAGATTCGACCAATTCACTGATTTAGAAACAAACCCATATCATATTTCTCCTATTATGTGGCGAAACATAGTCAAACAGTTCTCTACAAGAACCCCGCAAAAGATTCTTCTTACCTCTAAGAATCATGCTTATAGTTATCTTGGTTTCGGCCTACATTCTGTTTTCAAGGATAAAAGAACATTAAGATCCTTTATCCCTGTTTCTTGTTCGAATAGTGGATTTCTTGAGATGGGGTTTCAGAATCTTGGTGAATTTCTTCCTGGGGATGAGTTCTTGAGGAGACCCTTGTTGTGTGCTATGAAAAGTCAAGTGAGTAACAACGATATTTGTAGAAAGAACTATGCTAGTGTAGCTGAGGCTGTTGCAGTATCTTCCACTGATGCGGAGGAAGATGTGTCTGTGGTTGGTGAAGTTCAAGAATTGTTAACTGAATTAAAGAAAGAAGAGAAAAAACAGTTTACTTTTAGGCGGAGGAAGCAAAGGATGTTGACTAGTGGTATTGACCGCAGGAAGTATCCAGCACTTATGAGGAGGCAAGTCAAGATAGAGACACAGGCATGGGAACAAGCTGCAAAGGAGTACAGGGAGCTTTTGTTTGATATGTGTGAGCAAAAATTAGCACCCAATTTGCCATATGTAAAGTCATTGTTTTTGGGGTGGTTTGAGCCTTTGCGCGACAAGATAGCTCAAGAGCAGGAATTATGTATCCAAGGGAAGTCTAAAGCAGCGTATTCAAAATATTTTCACCTGTTACCTGCGGATATGATGGCGGTTATCACTATGCATAAGTTGATGGGATTGTTGATGACAGGGGGTGAACATGGTAATGTAAGAGTGGTACAAGCTGCGCTTACTATTGGTGATGCAATTGAGCAGGAGGTTGGTTATCCTGGAATTTTATGTTTGTGATCTAGAGAACACTATTTTTAAGCATCAAATTTGCTGCATTATGAACTTTCTCTTAAAATTTTCTTCTGTGTTATTCAGCTCCTCTTCTATAAGTGTTGTGATGGAGCAGTAGAGTGTCTGGAGAATATTACTTTCACTTTTGTGAAGTTTGTACAGATAAATGTTACAAAAATTGTGTGTCAGTATATTAAGAGACCAACTGTACAATACTTAGAACTATCAAAAGTGGACATTGGACAATAATACTCATGTAGAACTGACAGAACTAGAAGTGTAGAAGTGAAGGAAGCACTACTGACCTAGTACATCGACACTTTTAGCGTTTTGCACTTCTAATTAGTTGTCCATGAAAACAGCTAAGTTGTAGTTGACAACAAATGCTTGCCCAATGGAATCATTCGACATTTAACCTAAATCTATGCAACTAGTGTTTTTAATTATGATGATATAGGGAAGAAAGAAAAAATCAGTGCTACCGCTTTGAATATTATGGTCTAGAAATTGCCTTGTTGACACTGTCAATGTAGTTCCAGGTAAAAATAGAATGTGAAACTTCACCTGCTTTTGCACTAGATTCTAAAGTCTGAATATCAGAAAATGAACTGCAAGTTTTTGAAAACAAAGACTGGTCATAGACTCATTAACTGCACAATATGACATACTTTAGCCTCGCAATTTGCACAAGATGTTCAAGTATTGCAGTGATATAAGGTAGTTTAACTAGCTATGGCTTGACCGGCTTTAACTTTACCAGTATGTGGTTTCTCTAGCTAACAAGTATACTAAAAAATATTTGTGTTAGATCTAATTTAATGATAAATTGAACTGTACTGTCATCATCTTATATGTTAGACAAGATAGTTTCCAAGCATGTTGGAACTGAGTTTATTCGGTTTTATGTTGGCTATCTTGTGACAAACCTCATTTTGGTTTACCCTGTGTCAAGTTTCAAGAAATGGTGGGGAGAAATGTTTGAAAAGCACAGAGACTTCCATTTGATAGTACCTGGAGCTGATCATGCACTTCCTCATGCACCAGGTTAGAATACACAAGTTTTTAGAGAAAACAGAGAAGCATAAAGCCGAGAAAGATAGGAACATGGAAGACGGAGAACATGCCACTCTAGAACAAAAGAAATTACACAAGAAAGTCACGAGTCTAATGAAAAAACAGAAGTTACGTGCAGTGAACCAGATAGTGAGAAGTCAAGACGATTCAAAGCCCTGGGGCCAAGATGCTAAAGCAAAGGTTGGGCTTACCCTCGTTGATGTTGAAACTTCAAAAATTTTCTATGTATGATTTGTTGAACTTTGACAGTACTTTTTCTTCTACTAGGTTGGAAGCCGTTTAATTGAGTTCCTCCTACAGACAGCTTATATACAGTCTCCTGCTGATCAGTTAGCAGTTGATCCACCTGACATTCGACCTGCCTTTATACATAGTACTAGAACTTTAGCCAAAGAAACAAAGTACTTTTCATTCTCTTCATGTCAAATTTTTCAAATTTAATTGTGACTACCAATTGATGATTATCTTTGAGAAAAAACAATTGATGATAATTGTGGGACTATTCCCTCACAGAAGTGCGAGCAGAAGATATGGTGTTATCCAATGTGATGAACTGGTTTTCAAAGGACTTGAAAGAACTGTAAGTATTTTTTTGCCTCTTTGGGAGATATATGTTATTTAAAACTTCTTTTGTTGATCAGCTAGCCTTGTTTTATTGAGCTACTAGCTATGAGAACAATCCTCGGTGGTTTGTTTAATTTTGTCTTGCAAGCAGGCCAGACACATGGTGATACCTTACATGCCAATGTTGGTGCCTCCTGTGAAGTGGACAGGGTATAGTAATTTGTAGTCTGTTCATATCTCTGTTTTTCCATTCTATTTCCTGTTCCTTTCACCTTGTACATATACCACGCATACACACATATATATACTGTATATATTTATGTATCTATATCTTGTTTTTCCTTACAAGAAAATGTGTCTACGTCTTGTTTTCTGTCTACAGTTATGACAAGGGTGGACACCTCTATCTGCCTTCGTATGTCATGCGGACACATGGAGCAAGACAACAACGTGAAGCAGTAAAGAGAACCTCCCGGAACCAGTTGCAACCAGTTTTTGAGGTTCATTTGCCAATGATTTATCCAATCTTAAATCTTGATATCACGTGTTTCCTTTTTTTGCTCACCTCATGGAACTTGAGACATTTGTTCTTGTATCTAGGCTCTTGATACTCTGGGAAGTACCAAATGGAGGATAAACAAAAGGGTACTTTCTGTAGTTGATAGAATATGGGCTGGTGGTGGTCGTCTGGCTGATTTGGTGGACCGTGATGATGTTAGTTGCTCTATGCTTTAACTATTTTTTTGAGATACAAAAGCTACTTTCTTTGTCATTGTCAAGTAAATGAATTTCATAAGCTGTGTAAAATGGTTTATGTGGTATGGACGATCACTGTAATATTTCTGTTGTTTGCAGGTCCCTTTGCCAGAAGAACCAGATACGGAAGATGAGGCAGTATGCACGAAGTGGAGGTGGAAAGTAAAATCTGTCAAGAAAGAGAACAGAGAAAGACACTCACAACGATGTGACATCGAGCTGAAACTTGCTGTAGGTTCCAGTTGCTTCTCTCTTTATGTTCTACTAAACTTCCGATTACATCTGGAAACATATATAGAGAATCTTATTCGGGCACAGTTGCAATCACGGCTCATATATTTCTGCGTCTGTTACTGTTAGATTTTCTTCCTGAGGTTTTCTTCTCCATGATTGAACAGGTAGCGCATAGAATGAAAGATGAAGAAGGTTTCTTCTACCCGCACAATGTTGATTTCCGAGGTCGCGCTTACCCCATGCATCCACATTTAAACCATCTCGGTTCTGATATCTGTCGGGGTGTCCTGGAGTTTGCAGCAGGTCGTCCTCTTGGAAAATCAGGCTTGCGCTGGTTAAAGATACACCTTGCAAATTTATTTGCTGGTGGTGTGGATAAATTATCTCTTGATGGTAGAATAGCTTTTACTGAAAGTCACTTGGATGATATATTTGATTCTGCTGACAAACCGCTCGAAGGAAGGTGCTGGTGGTTGAATGCAGAGGATCCCTTTCAGTGCCTGGCCGTATGCATTAATCTTAGTGAAGCTGTCAGAAGTTCATCCCCAGAGACAGTTATTTCTCATGTTCCTGTACACCAGGCAAGTTTCACTATTATTGAGGCCTGCACATTTAATTTGTCTGTTGAGGTTTTGGAGAGAAAGAAACCTTAGATGCCTTGAGGAAAAATTCAACACTATACACAAGAGCAAGTCAAATTGTATAATGTGTTTCCCTTTCTGGTGTAAGGAAGTATCGTAAAATAATGCAGAATCTATGCTTGAATTTCCAGGAACCCTACAAAGAATGGTAAAAATGCTTTTGAAGCTCTATCTTTGCTTCGGATAACCCTTTGTACAGATTACTTCCTTAATACTATGTTGATAATGTACTAACAACAATTACCTACCCAGTGTAATCACACAAGTGGGGATGGGAGGTTGGGATGTACACAGACCACCTTACCCCTACCTTTCTGGGGCAGAGAGGCCATTTCCGATAGACCTAATGTATTACCATTTCTCAAAAAAGAACGGAAAAACATTGTTTGACTCAAACTGAGAGTACAGCTGCACCTTTATTTATAAGCCATTGCTACGTGTTATGAAAACCATGTCAGTATGATTAGAAGGCAGCACAAAGTCTTATGTGGAAATCATTGATATATGACATGATTTGCAATGGTTTAAGAAAGACTGTATATTTACCTTCCTCGCCATTGATGGGGCATGTATTTCAAACAGTTTCTTGGGGTTTGAATTCCATTATAAACTACATATTTTGAAAAAGCTGGCTGATTTCGTAAGTTGCTTCCTGACTAATGAAAAAGTTCAAACAAAAGGAATTTTCTTTTTGGTCTTATTGCAGAGTCATTTAATATAAGTTGGTGAAAGTTGACAATTCATTTCATGTAGATTACAGGAGTTGGGCTAGAACTCAGTTGCACCTGACAGCTATTCATGTCTCAAACTAACTGTTGTTCGAGAAATGTTACTTGATATGATTTTCAACTAATGAGACCATTTGCTGCCTAAGTACATTATCTTTTTTGATTGAACTTCTATGTAATATTTTGAGTTTGTGTGAAAAATTTATTTCATAAAACTTTTGTATCTTTCTGTTGTAATTTTCAGGATGGTTCCTGCAATGGTTTACAACATTATGCTGCCCTCGGAAGAGATAAGGTAATAAAAAGTGCGATGTTGAACATAAGTGTTTGATTACAATATATCTGATATGCATTCCCCCTTTCCACCCAATTGACATGTTTTAACTTTGCTTGAATTATATTAAAGCCTAGACCACCACCATTTGCTTCTTTCATCTTCCTTGCTATTTCCCTCTTTAGGGTTCAGAATCTTATGTGGTTCAGTTACAATTAGTAAAACAGATGCATGTTTAGAGTGTCTCCATCAGTTTTAACACTATTTCCATTCTTTCTTATCTTACCAATCAAGCATAGAGAGTTCATTTTCCTTCTTTGTGCGAGATGAGCCAAACAAATTATTTATTACTTTTTTATTTTGTTATCTATAATATTCTATGGATCTACATAATCAACTCTTCTATTGACATTCATCGGTTCAGTTGGGAGCTGCTGCAGTCAATTTGGTTGCTGGAGAAAAACCTGCTGATGTTTACTCTGGCATAGCAGCTAGGTGAGTTTTTTAAATCCTTTTTCCTGTTAATGGACTAAGAGGTCTTGAGGTGCTGCTATGCTTTCTCTTGACCCCTAATTGCATGTGAAGCAAACAATTTTCCTGCAGTAGCAACTATAGTACCAACACTTGGTCATTAGCATTTGACAAACCACTGGCCTGCTTCAGACTAGAACATTAGGAGTGGATGCAGGTCGACCTTTCCTGCCATAGCAAAGCTTTCCTTAGTTTCTACTATTAATGTTTGGAGAAAAACTGTATTGGAATAGAAAGAACATCGTATCTTTGGTAATTTATGCAGGTCGACCTTTCCTGCCATAGCAAAGCTTTCCTTAGTTTCTACTATTAATGTTTGGAGAAAAAACTGTATTGGAATAGAAAGAACATCGTATCTTTGGTAATTTATGCTTTACTTTATTGCTTGCTATGATCTTTTAAGGAGGATAAGAGTGCAGCACGTGAAAGGTCACACTTCAATTAAACAATGAACCCGTGGGCCACAGACATTCCCAAAATGACATGATTTGGCTTCAAAATTTTGCTGCTGCTCTGCATCTAATTGTGTAAAGACAAAATCTGGAGTCCCTTACTAAACTTTCTGGAATGATGAATATCATTAAATTAGTTATGGAGTTCTCAAATTGTCGATCTGTGAGCTCTGGGAAATGTCACGAAAATTTTCAGAGACCCCATGTTGTGCTCATATGAAAATATTTAAGGAGATGAAGATAAGCTTTTTCATAATGTGGAAGGGAAAATTTATTGATATCCAAGCGTTGGACGAGGCATTAATTCATACTTTGTGGGATCTTTATCACTGCTGAATTAGAACTAGAAGCTCTTTCTTTTTGAAGATTTTATATTCACTTTAGGGTCACAGGTTCAAACGCTTAAAGGTTCAGAGTTTTCCCCTTAACTGTCAAAAGAAACATTGAGTTGGAATATCTTTCATCTTAACACTTCTAGCTAATTAAGTATAAACCCTTAGAAGTTGGTATTGAGGAATAAGAGATAGTGAACAATATTTTGATGTGGCTATTTTTCAGAGTCCTTGATATTATGAATAGAGATGCACAAAGAGATCCTGCAGAATTTCCAGATGCTGTTCGTGCAAGGGTTTTAGTTAATCAGGTATCATGCTGATCACCTTGTTAAGGCCACAGCCAACAGCATACTCCCCTTTTCTGAATTTGTTGGTAGTTTTAGATAAATGATTTTGACAGATAGACTTTTGGTGTGCCACCGGAAAGAGAATTGTTGCTACTGATATTCATGAGTTTTTTGTGTTGCAGTTGCTTGATGATAAGGCAACTAAATCACGAAGGTTTGTTTATGGCTTGTCATACAGGTTGACAGGAAATTGGTGAAGCAGACAGTGATGACATCAGTCTATGGGGTCACTTACATTGGGGCTCGTGATCAAATAAAGAGGAGGTTAAAGGAGCGTGGTGCAATTGCTGATGATACTGAACTATTTGGTGCTGCTTGCTATGCCGCAAAAGTAAGGGCAAGATGGAGTACCATATGTTGATAATTTTTCGATAGGTGTTCTATATCAACATATTGAAACATGATAAATGGGTTTTATTATAATTTGTACTCTTTTGGTAGCTGCTTCTAGGCCTAACTGTCATCAGTTGAGAATCAGCTCTAAAATTGCTTAAAACTAAAGAACAAGACTGCTGCTTCTGGTGGCAGCTGTATCTGGTTTCTGCTTTGCTTGGAAGTGACTGACAATTTGTGTGTGTTTCGCACCCATAAATAGCCCACTTGTCACATGCTTTGTTTACTTCCTCTAAATGTATCGGCATATCATACCACATGAAGTTCTATAAGAAGATATTACCAATGTTGTGATGCTTATAGAGTGCTAATTAACTTGGGCAATAACTAATCTCCCATTACATCATTTAATGAAGCTCTTATCTTGGTCAATAATCAGCACCTTTTGACGCATTGATTTGCCCATTCCATCATATGTAATTAAGTTCTTATCTTGGTCAATGACCAGCATCTTTTGACGCATTGATTAGGTCACATTAACTGCATTGGGGGAGATGTTTGAAGCGGCACGCAGCATCATGACTTGGCTTGGGGAATGTGCTAAGGTATGCCTAATTGCTTACTTTATCACCATTGAAATGTGTTGCAAGTTCGATCACCCTCTGTCTAGGTCAAAGAGCAGTTATGTTGCTACACTATGGTGTCGACTACCGGACTGGTTAATTCTTGCACAAGCTCTTAGTGAGTAATAACTCTTCAGTGGCCATCTTTTAGTTGATCTTAGTCAATTTTTTTTGTATATTCGCTCAACCCTGTTTTTCTACTTCTGTTTCTAATGATGTTAAAACTATCAATGTGGACATGTATATCTGTGATTATATGTTCCTGTTGTTATTGACACATGATGGTAAAGATTTTAACGGGCCGAAGGGTTTTTCCCTGGTTGATTGGACCGTTGAGATAGTGGAGGAAAAGTTTGGTGTGCAAGTGGTACACAAAAGTGGTAGAACCTATGTTTTCCACAAGTGGGATCTTGTGGGTACTCCAAAGTCCAATTATCTCTACTTCCATGAGGTAGTGGTATAGCACCATTTATCCACTTCAATTTTTCACCATGTAAATGCACCAATTATCTCTACCTCCACTAGGTAGTGGTAAGTTCTGCGTATAGTAGACCATCCCCAGACCTCATTTGTGGGATTTCATTGGGTATGTTGGGTGGGATGGCCCTTCAAAAAAAAGAACTTCCTTGAATTTCGTAGATAAGACTAGTCCTATCAGCTATTTTGGGTGGGATGCCCTTCATAAGCATATTTGTATTTGGATTAATTACTTTGAGCCTTCAGAAGACAGGTCAAAGATTTAGCATCTGATGACAGTTGAAAAAAAAAAGATTTTCCATCTGAAGCAGGGTTATCAAATTATACAAGAACTATGTTTATTCAATGATTAAAAAAAATTGAGATTGGATAATTTGCACAAATATTTGATCAGGGAATAAAAGTGCATTAGAGTTTGTTCTGCTCAAGTATCTTCATTGACCTCTAATTTTTCAACAGATAATTGCTTCTGAAAATGAACCAGTCAGATGGACAACTCCTCTTGGGCTTCCAGTTGTTCAGCCTTACCGCAAAATTGGAAGACATTTTGTGAGTGTTACTATGTTGTCTATTTTTGGTCCCCATGCTATTATAAACTACTCAAGAGTCATTACATCTCTATTTGGCAAATCTTGTTGCAGATTAAGACTTCTCTTCAAATTTTGACTTTGCAACGGGAAACAGAAAAGGTATATACTTGTTTTTGCCCTCATGCTTTATGTTATCTAATATATCGTTCTTCTATATCAACAAGGTGGGAACTAATGGGATACAAATGAATGTCCATTTATCACTTTCATTTACATATTCTTCTTCAAATGTTTCCTCTTTGAGATTCAACTTGGTAAACTTCCAGAAGAAAATTGCTTATCTTTCTATGGCCTTTGCAGGTAATGGTCAAGAGGCAAAGGACAGCTTTTCCGCCAAATTTCATTCACTCCCTTGATGGTTCACATATGATGATGACTGCAGTTGCATGCAGAAGGGCTGGCTTAAACTTTGCAGGTTTCCTTTAGTTCTCTTTTTTGCCCCCACTTTGTGTGGGTTCTGCGGAAAGAAAACAATTGAACATTTTCTGCTACAGGTGTTCATGACTCGTATTGGACGCATGCGTGCGATGTTGATAAGTTGAACAGGATATTGAGAGAAAAGTTTGTAGAGCTTTATGAAACGCCAATTCTAGAGAAAGTAAGTATCAGCATTATCAGAGAAGTAGAAATTCCACATTATCAATTTCAGTGTTCCTTATTAGTTATTACTTGAGAAACTAACTACACTCCGCCTTCCAAACAAGAATGTAAGGAAGCATTAAAACGTTTTTAAAAGATGAGTATTGCCCAGCTTCCTTTCACCATTGGAAGAAATAATCTGTATGGGAAATGGTTGCAGCTCTTCCTGTTATCAAACAGAGCTGATGAAGTTGAACGAGAATGACAAATAGTTCAATTAAAAAAAAATCCAAATACTTCTTTGCTTCTTTGTTTTTCCTTCTGAAGTAGTTGCAAGAGGAAACCTGTCCCATTGATCAACTAATTCACTAAAATTACTTTAATGCGTTTGATGTGTCAAAATCTGAAAATGTTACTTCATTTTCCGCTCATATTTGTTTCTTTCCATCTTTTTGCAGTTGTTGGAGGGCTTCCAAGTTTCCTATCCTACACTGTCATTCCCCCCTTTGCCTGAACGTGGGGACTTTGATTTGAGAGATGTCATAGAATCTCCCTATTTCTTCAATTGATTAGGTTCACGTGTACCTCACCCCTCTTTGAAGTACTAAGCTGGGCAGGGCCTTCTTGTGTTTCAAATGCCATAATGGTAAGACGAGAAAAGTTTATGCTTACTAATCCGGTGAGATGCAGATTCTGCTGTATGTATAAAACACGATTAGTGTCTTACATCCTGGATGCTCTGGCTCTTTTCTCGATCGTTAACCTGCACTCTCTAGTGCAGCTGGGACAGACTTCCAGTCGAAGCCTGTATGCATTGAGAATTGAGATTTACCAACCTGTTTCTAACAGATTATGGTGGATATGTGATGGTGCCTCGTAATTTAGTCATGGTCAGAAGAAAGCTTGTCAAAAAATATAGACGATCATTCTGGGGTCTAATTTCTACTGCAGAAGCATTGAGGTGCAAGGATACAATTGATTTCCAGGCTTCGTAGGTTGTTCTCCTTTATGCAAAGTATACAATCTTTGTATTTTTATTGTAAATAGTATTGGTTTGTGCTATAACCACCATTACGAGAGAACATGGGTATGATAGAGCGAAATTTACAAGCTTTCAGGCTGTGTTTGAGATTAAAAGATGTATAGTGGTTGAGACAACTGTAATGTTGCAAGATCTTCTGGTGGCGAGTCTTCTATACTAACAAAATCTGTTTATTTCTTCTGTATATATGCTATAACAAATGTCTTTTATCTAAGAGTTGCCTTGATCAATCTTGCTATATGATTCAGTGCCAGTGACAGTTGATAAACAATCAAGTACAACCCCTTTCCTTACAGTAGTCTCCAGGAAATTTCTGTTCAAAGCAGTAAAACTCTGACAGAGGAGTAACCTGTGTCTTCAAAGTATCATCATTTCCTTATAAACATTTTCTGTTTGACTTAACTCTCGTTTGGTCATAGATTTTGAAGTTTTAAACTTAAAAGAGTTCTTGCGGTTGTGATTCTTGAAACTTGAAGTTATGTTTGGATTGTGATTCTTGAATTGATGTTATATTTGGATATGTATTTTACTTGAATTTTTTTTTTTTAGTTTTGATATATTCCTAAAAATTCAAAAACTAGTTTGTCGAAACTCGAATTATTATTTTTTAGATAATGATCAAATGCTCTAGATCCGCAATTCTCATGGTCATTCTTTTTAACATCATCTTTTTCTTTATTTTAATGTAATGCTATTAATTGAGGCAATAAAAAAGAAGTATCTAAACGTGAATCATGAAGAGCCTAGCATATAATTGCAAGCAAATGGTGATTTATGGCTACACTTCTTCTGATCTATTAATTCAAACTACTTAACCATGGTTAAAGACAAGGATTTGTATTCAAGCTACATAGGTGCATGTAATTTTTTCCCCCATACTCCGTTAAAAAAGAGAAATTCCGATCATTTCGCCACATTCTCGAATTACACAAATACTTGTTAATATCCTGCAAGGTTTGTACTTGCACAGACTTATAAAGCTGGAACTCTCTCGATTGTTCAATGAATACAACCAATTAATCCCATGACTGACCTACTCTCAGCCCCAATCAAATGAGGAAATTGCAAAACTCCAAGTGCATTATTGAAACTAGGAATTAATTAAAAAATGTATTATGGACCGAGCTAGTGATATATTATGAATTAGTGTTAAAAGAACTTTTAAATGGAATCTCTATTAAAAGAGAAAATTGCAAAACTCCAAGTGCATTATTGAAACTAGGTGTATCACGGACCGAGCTAGTGATATATTATGAATCAGTGTTAAAAGAACTTTTACGATGTAATATATTAAGTTCAATTTTTGAATCGGCTTCTGCTTTCCGAAACTCCAAGTATAAAGACAAAAGAGAAGAAAAGTAACATAAAGTGGGAAGATTAGTGGTCACTCAAAACAATCATGGGATATAGCTAGTGTTTTGGCCATGAAATTTGATCAGATTTTCAAGATTTGAATTTCAAGTAAAATGCATGTCCAGACGCAATTTCATGTTTCAAATATTACAACTTCAAGAACTCAAAATTTTCAAATTTTGACTTCAAAATCTATGACGAAACGCGAAAATAGCATGTACTTGAGGCACTTTATTAGTTAGTTGGATATTGAAGAAATATTGTTGAAGTCCATTTATATTATGGAAGTTGCTGTACATATATTGTTGGTGGTGGGCAAATTGAAAGCTGGAACCTCTAAAAAGGGCATGTGAAAGCACATGGTGAAGGGTATGCTATCACTTTCATTTGTTTTCATTTGCACATGCTGATGTGAGATAATTGAGATAACTTCTTCACTCCAACTTGTTTCCTCTTAAATTATTTAGTACTATACTTGTCACCACTCTGTTTATCACTACATATTTTGCCTAAACTTCTATTAATATGACTGAAATTCAGTCATCTTTTTTATCAAGTCTAACCGATACCGCATATTTAAAGCGAGTGCACTGTGACTTATTTTTTAAAAAATGAATAGATGTATGATAATGTCGAAATAGGATAACTCACACGGGTGATTTAATTGGTGCAACAGGTGTCTGGTGGTATTCCTTAAGGAATATTAAGGATCGATCCCCCATCAATTGTTGAGCTCATTTCATCGGGCTTGTCTAGCGCAAATTACATCTCTGGTGTGAATTGTAAGCTATTTCAAAATATCAAAATTGACTTGAAGTTCGGTGTTGATATATGATAATGAATTCACTAGATGGTAACCATACCCATTTCGATATATAAAAAAATTTCAAAAAATGAAGCACAAAAAATATTTGGTTATTCATTGTTAAGTCCCACATAAGTGGGATGAGGAACAGTTAGACTCCTTATATGAATTTAGCCAATCTCTCTTCGTGAATTAATTTAACGGTTCATCTCAATTAATGAATTAAAGAATTTTTAGAAAATATTTTCTTTTTTTAGATAAATAAATTCTTTAAAATAAGGAAAATAAAATAGAGAAAATAATTGTCAAGAGACATTCTAAGTTTATTGTCTTCTCTCCATCTATCCAACCCCACCCCTTGACCATCGCACTCCTGAACCCTCACTCCCCACCTCGTCCAACCCCCACTTCTTGACCATCTCACACTCGTTATTCCTATTGTATTTTGCTAGATTAACGTATAAATATTTTTGAGATATATTTTCCTACTTATCCAAAATGAAAAAAAAAAACTTATTTTTCAGAGAAAGCACTTTCCTAAGTGTTTTTCCATCTATTAAACCCAAAATGTAAGCAGTTTTGTGTTTTCCATCCTTTTTGTTGTTCTCTTTTTCATTTTGTATCACTACTTGGAGAAACTTTTTAGCTTTCAACTTTTCATTTTCCTTTTTATCCCAAATAAAAGAAGAACAGAGCCATGTGCCTTGGTAAGGTTGAAAAAGACAATTATGAATTAATGACCCTCCCACACACCTTCTTACTGCTTGGAGACTAAGAATTGAATGATCTAGATGAGAAATATGTTTCACATACTATTATAGACAATTTTTTCAATTTATATATTTGCTTATTTCATCTTAATTTGTTTGTCATTTTTCTATAAATTGGTAATTAATTAAACAGTTACCATTAATGACATGACCTGTTGGGGCCACTTCATTCAAAAGTGTAACGTCTTTTAAGAGCAGAGAAAAATATAAATAAGACATGTGATCTCTTTTTATCTTCTTAAATTTAAATTGTTGATACTGAGGACTATTTTGGTACTTAATGTATACTTTTTAGATTATGCTATGTATGGCTTTTGAACTGAACTATGAGAAAAAAATTGACTTGAAACGAACAAAAAGGGCAAAAAACTTCTTACACTATGCGAAATTGAAATAAAATGCTCCGGTTAATAGTTTGGTCCAAAAATATTGATGCAGTTAATAGATTTTGGACCAAACTATCGATGCTGTGTATAGATTTATTCAATTTTGCATAGGGGATACTGTTGGAGTGTGACAACAGCAAGTGCTAGGCTAAAGAGATTAACCACTTGAGAAGATCCCTCTCTATAAATAGAAGTCGATTCTCTCAAAGCTCTACACACTTCACTTCCTCTCTTAGCTTCACACAAAATTACTACAATGGCTGGGAAAATGAGCATTGTCTTGTTTGTTCTTTTGGTGGTTTTCCTGACTCAAAATCAGGTGAGCCCAAATGTTTTGCGCATCTCTATTGTTTTCGACTCGAATTATATATATATATATATATATATACACGTATTGTTGAAAATATATTAAATGATGTGTGTGGTTGTGTGTTCAGGTTTCAAGGGCCAACATTATGCGTGATGAGCAGCAGCAACAACAGAGAAATAACCAACTGGTATGATCCATCTTGCGATTTTATGTACTTTCTTAGGTGATCAATTTTAATTTCCATGACTAAACTATATTTTATATGTGGTGTTTGCAGTATGGTGTTAGTGAGGGAAGACTCCATCCTCAAGGTATAAAAACTCACTAACTAATTTTAAGTTCAACTTCTCATAGGAATAATGCTGAGATTACCGTACAAATTTTTAATAAAGGTAGGTAGCTCCGTCCTGATGAAGTGTGTTGTTGTAATTTTTCAGATTGTCAACCAAAATGCACGTACCGGTGTTCAAAGACATCGTATAAGAAGCCGTGTATGTTTTTCTGCCAGAAATGCTGTGCAAAGTGTTTGTGTGTTCCTGCTGGTACCTATGGCAATAAGCAAAGTTGCCCTTGCTACAATAACTGGAAGACCAAAAGAGGTGGCCCAAAGTGCCCATGATCATCCATATTGTATTAAAATGTGACTGCAGACACCCAACTTCTGTCAAATCTAGTAGTATTAATTAATTAATCAACACTTGTTGTCTCAAGTGGTGTATTAGCTAGTAATGTTAGGTCCCAATTATATAGAAGAAGATTGGGCTAGCTACAAGTACAATAGCATGGTTATGATTATGCAGCTTTTTTTGTGAGACTTATTTTATATTATTATTATGATTATATCTTAAGTGATATTTATTGGTGTACCATAAGAATTATAGAATGTTCAAGTCATCTAATCCAAGGCCAACTTGGCGTTTGAATGGGCTATTATACTAAAGCAATCTCTCTCTCTCTCTCAAGACTATTTTAGTAGCTTTTACAGCAACTAACTGATTTTTCGACTCTTGAGTATCTTAATAACCGCCGCCGGCCACCCTCCCGATATCTCCGGTTAAAGTACATCACTTTGAGTATATTAATTCTCTCTGTTCAGAGTTGAAACTCCTAAATTCTCAAATGTATCGTTCAGTTTCTTCCAAGTCATTCTCTTTCTATCGGGAAAATGGTTGTACATGTTTTATTTCCTTTGTCGTAACACTGTATCTTCTATTCTAGAAGCTCAACGGAAGAATCATGAACTGAGTTTTCGATTTTTCATCTGGGCTTTTAAAACGAAAGCGATTTTGCAGCTGATTTTGCTTGTAAAAGATGGTGGATTCGATTTATACTGGACTGTTCTATATGAACTTAAAGGTTTCTGGGAGCAGATAAGGCTGTTGAGACTTTTGGTAAAGATCAATGAAGCACAGCTACTTCTGAAGTGTATGAAAAATCACTAGAGAATTATGTTGTTCCCCTGAACACAACTATGATTGGGGGTTTTAAGGGTGAATGATAAGATTCTGCAGAATTATTTTCTCCCAAAAGGTGTCAGCTTTGAGGTATGGCTTTCAAATGTAAAATTCCATGCCTTCAGAAGAATACAATCTCTCACTCTTAATCAGATGTTTTTGGAATCAAATATTGAGAATAGAGAAACGGTAGCTGTTCCCTTTCTATTGGGCCTTCGTGCATTGAAAATCTTGATTAATTGGTTGTCGAACACATTATACAAAAATAAAATCGACTTGTATCATGCTACACAAAATCACTTATGAGCTTTTTTGGAGCGGGCACAAAGCATTGCATTACAAGCACATTTTCTCATTATCTCTATCCTTTCCGAGTCAATCTCTATATACAATTCAATCAGGAAGGTGTCAGGTTCTTGTTAACAGAAGGTACAGGAGCAAGAGTGGGAGAATGGGATCATAATCCAGCTCTTGTATCTTCACGTTTTCTATTTCTTTTCTTCTCTTCAAACAACAAATGTTCTCGCTCAGATGTCCCTGTGAAGGATTTTCGCAAGATGAGATCTCAAACCAAGCTGTAAATGCTATTTAGTTACATGATCCATCAGCAATCTGTAAGCCGAGCTACCCCATCCCATAGTTAGTTATGTGTCAAACGATCAAAATCTCTACCATTCAGTAACCAAGACGATCATTCAGTGAGGTGCGTCCGTCACCTGATTGCCCTGGTAAAAGTTTCACAAAGACCAGCAAAATTGTCAAAAAAAAACTTGAACATCCATTAGTAAGCAACTAAGCGTAGGCATGAACCAAATAAGTGGCATACCTTCAGGAGGAACCCAAGAATTGTAATCCTTCTCACTCTTCAGAAATGATGGTCTGTCTGGACCAAGAACCTTCTTTTGCTTTTTTTTCTTTTCCTTCCTCGTTTGACTTTCATGTGATACATCACCTCCGCTGGATTCCACTTCATCATCAGTACTATGGTATCTTTGAGAATGTTTCAACAGCAGAGCTACCGCATCTTCTGCTTGTAAATCAGCTCCAGTGGATTCTTGAGAATGTTTGACTTCAGTAACATCAGACTTCTCAACTTGCTTGCGCTTCCTTATTATTAGTCCAGGAGCTGCACTTTCAATTCCAGAGTCAGCAGTCAACTGTGTAGCATCTGGTTTTACCAAAACTTTATTCCTGTCTTTGTAGTCAACAAATTGATCATTGTCTTGCAGTTCTGTCTGTCGTTCAATAACTTTCTCTTGTTTTTTCTTTTCATCTACAGCACCAAGCCATTGGGGCTTACTAGCAATGTACACAACATTTTTACCACCAGCTGCATCAGCCACAATCTCCTTCTTTGTTTCTTGACTGAATGAAGAGTTCGCATCAATAGTATCCTGTTTCTCCATTAAAACCTTAGGTTCTGCTCTATCTTTTTTGTTCTGCTCGGGTGGAGGCTGCTGACGGGCAGCAGTTGCAACAGTTTTGGTCATATTGGTCTTTGGTTCTTGTACTTTCAGCTCCCTCTTTTTAGCAGCCTCACCAGTAGGATCAGCAATCTTAAGCAAGTAAAGTACCCTGTCCAACTCCGTCTGGAGAGTAGCGAGTTCCTTGTGAAGCTTTTCCTCCTTCTCCAGAGCTGGCACAGAACCAAAAAGTAAAAGGTCAACAAAAGACGCATACTAAATTCTATCAAAATTCTATCTCAATAAAGGAGTTTGAATATAATTCATGGGTGGGATACCCATTCTTCCACTATCAGAAATGATCCCTTGCTTAATATTGAATGCTCATACACATAAATATGCAAGTGTTACTGGAGTGGAAGGATTTAGCTACACCGTTCAGCAGATATGCATGTTGTTAACTGAACAAAACTACCCAATGCATTTCTCTTAGATAAATGCACAATCATTCTTCTTATAAACTGACAGCTTTTTTTTTTTATGAAGGAGAATTCGTTAGAAGGCATCAAGAAGATGCAAGGCAAAATATTTACAGCATAAAAGGGGTCTGCTCCTGTACAAGAATTTACTAGATGACTAAAGAGCAGACAAAGTCCAAAAAAAGATCAACTGTGGTTACAGGGGCCTGGTTGAACCAACTATATAAGCAGACTAAACAGTTGGATTTAAGAATGTGGTTAGGAATTGAAACCCCATCGAAACATCTACAATTTCTTTCATTCCAGATGCACCAAAAAATAGCTGCAGGCACCATATTTGTATGTATTAAAAAAAATAAAAAAAACTTAAAAATATCATCAACTTGAAGATGCATATTCAAGTTGATGATATTGAATGCTGCCTATGTGATGGGAAAGTTATGGAAACAAATGAACACCTGTTTGAAAAATGCACATGGATGAAAAGTGTATGGCAGGAGATTAGTGAATGGACAGGTATTGCCTTGCAAAAAGAGGGGATCAATCAAGTACTAGGCAACATCAAAAAGAAACATTGGAAGCAATTTAAGGAGGAGGTAATTGCAGCCATTTGTGGAGCTGTTTTACACCACTTGGCAAATAAGAAATTGGAGAAGGTTCAAAGGGAAGCATGTACATACGAAAGAGGTAGCAACACAGTTAAAGAAGGAGATAATAGAAAGGTTAAATTTAGTTAGTCATTCCAAGAAAGCACAGAAATGTAGTTCTTTCATTCAGCATTTACTTTGTAACTAGTTTGTTTTGGTTGGAGGCCTAGTTCCTGATCTTGGAAATAGGTGCTCTTTAGTTTGTACTTGTTCCTTGATGGCATGGTAATATTTTACATTTGTTACCAAAAAAAAAAAATAATACCAATCATTAGGGATTGGTCCCATTATGAACAGAAGAGACAAAGTGAGAGACCAGTGCATGATAAGATGCCACCAGATACTCCACAAGCTTTGTCAAATTTAACTGAAATCTCAAATATATAATATCATAAAAAGAAACCCAAATGTTACCTCCAACGAGATAAGAAATTAGCATTCAGACAATTTTGGAGTTTATTTGCTAAAATAATCACGCACCTAGCTGAGATGAAAGGCCAGACATGTAAGCATCTAGTTCATCTCCAGCTTCAACTGCACTTTCCTGACCTGTACCATCCTTTTCATCAAGAAATAATTTTCTCTTGTCTTCCATTTCCCTGACAATGGCATCCTTCTTATCAAGAAGAGAATCAGCTGTCTCAATTGATTGATTTTCGCCAACTTTTCTCTTTGAAGGCTTCTGTGTGCGATCATAGAATTCATCCTCCTCACTGTGCGGTAAGAAATTCAAGTCACCTTGTCAATGCGCTAGCTCAACTCACTAATGACAATCACAAGTATATTGCCAACCTTATATAGATCATTTCAAGCAAACATACGGCGTACACAATGAAATTTGTTGAAATTATTGAAGATCTACAAATTATGTACTAACCACATGTTGTCACTGGACTAGCTCCACTCACTAAATAAAAATCACGACAATTTCAAGTGTGCGTTTGGCCAAAGAATTGTATTTTCAGGAATGTGAAAGAACACCAAAACAATACTTCCACTCTAAAATACTCACAAAAATTCAGAAACAACTTCAATTGGTACTCATGGCCAAACACAACTTTTTTTCAAATACTCGCAATTTTCATGGCCAAACGCCAATCTAACATTCCTAAGATCATTTCAAGAATTATGTACTGCATAAAGCATCAACCAAACAATGAAGTTAGTTGAGATCATTGAAGATCTGCAAATTACATACTAACCTTGAAAACTCCTCTTCTTCAGGCTCCTTTTTCTTTCCATTGGATGTCCTTCCAGTGCGTGCACCAAGACTTTCCCGTATACTCTCATTTAAAGTCTCTTCCAAGTTTTCAAGCTCTTCCACTATCTGATAAATTTTCAACACATGAATTAAAGGAAGTGGCCAAGCTACCCTAGGATATTGCTAAAACACTCAGTATACTGGAGTATTATTAGACCTTATAAGAAAGGAGTTAAATGAACATGTGATATTCAACACCAAATAGAACAAAAGAATATCTTCTTTGAGTATTAAGGAATCAAAGAGAAAATGATGAAGGAGCTATTAACCTGTGATATCCTCTGTTCATTACGAGCAATTTGAGTTTGTTGTCCCTGTGTCAATCCACCTTGAGAAATATCCTTGGCCCGAATAGCATCTATCTCTTTTTTCATATGAGCAATCTGAAATCAAAAGGGGTACAATAAGATTCGCATACATTTGCAAAGGGGTACTTTTCCTCAAGAGATCCTTCAGGTTAACAGTAACATAGAGAAATTAAGTAAACGGGTACCTTTTCAAGTCTTTTCACAACTTTTTCACGTGTTTTTTCCTGCTTCTCTGTAAGCTGTCCCTTGTAAGTTTGCCAAGTTATTTCGTCAACTTCATCCTAGCATCAAAATCAATTCGGATAGCACTCTATCAGGATTTCATCACATGCTACAAGAATTTAAAATATTGAATGAATAATAGCAGGAAAGAATGACTGCAGTGTGCAAGGGATCAGTGCTCAGAAAAAAAGTTTAACTCGTCTATAGCAGGTGAAAGCAACCAAAGCATACAGTTACATGCACAACCCGTGACTCTTTAATTCCTTGGACAGTATCACTTATTATGGAGTCCACAACATTGTCAAAGGTGTTGCTGAATATTTTAAATACATAAACAATTTCTTTCAAAAAAAAAATAACGGTGGGTTGGGGATTGGGCTCTGCACCTCTGCAGAGATTTAAGTTGTCTAACAACCTACAGAGAGGAACATTCGGAAAACAAAAAGAGAAAAATTAACACTAAAAACCTTGCCAGTGAGAAATTAGTTGATATGTGTAGGGGAACATCCTAGAGTAACTGTAATAACTGTTATCCAAAAAGAATTGTAACATATACCAAATACCCTAGAGGAAAATGAGACACATAAACTGACCTCGTTCTCCTCAATAGCATCATCACGCATTCCCCATGAGATCCCATCTGCACGAGATGCTTCCAGTTTTGCACGGAGAAGTGATGATTCCATGTCATGCATCTCTTCCCGGATCTTCGCTTGTCTTACCCTCTTCAGGTCAGCTTCCTACAACATAAAAACAAAGTAATGCATTTGAAAATAGTTAACTCTAATAAAAGTGTTCTGTTTGGTAAAATTTTGCCGTTCAATTTGTTGAATATGTGTCATCTGTTCTGGTAATCAGTTCCAAAAGGGATTTGATGAAAAATGCTATATTGCATTGGCAAGACAAGCAAGAATAACTGTATAAAATGTTCTAAGAAATAAAAGGAACTCTGCTTTTTTAACTTATAAATAAGAACAATTATGAATTATCCGACCAAGGGCATTAAATAGCTTGTACCCCTAGAACATCTGGTGTGACATAGATAAGGAATAAATAGGAGTTAATATCATTCCAATTGTCATTACAAAAATAATTAGTATCTTTGGAATTGCAATAGCACAACTGTCATACCGGTGGCATCAAGTCAGTTGGTCCTTGAAATATGTATAATCGTGATGATCTGTAGAAAGGGAAGAACATTAGAAAAATGCCAAAACATTATAACACCACTAGTAAGAGAACTTGTTTATTCCTTCCGAGCATGATCATTTTTAATCCAGTGTAGTTTTGTATCATTGCGCCTGCAACATAACCTTTGTACTTCTAGGACACTCTTCTTGTGAAAATGTTGCATCTTAAAGGCCCAACATTCATCGTATTATTACTTTGTTGGTCTTAAAATCTTCTCATCCAACTTGCCTTCTCATTTTGAATGATGAAATTTGTATCTAAAAAAAGATAAATGAAAGAGCTCACTGTGGAACTACTGGATCATAATATCAGAATGAGGCAACCATCCATAATGAATATAGTCTATCCTAGAATCTCAAATATACATGATTTTAACTATCATCCTATCAGATAGATAACATAACAACATAGAGTGCCAGTTTTCTTCAACAAGCTGGAGTTAATAACTTACTGTCCAAATCGAAGGACATCACCAACATGGAGATCCACAAAAACTCTCTTTGTCACCTAATAGTTTGCAAATGGGCAAGCCATTAGTATATATGCTCTTTACTAATTTGAAAAATGAAACCACACCATAACAAATGACAAGGATGGAACTAATGATCTTGACAGTAACAATTATGGGCAGAGGATAGAGCAGACAACTATAAAAAGGAATGATGCATAAGCTGAAGGCAAGATACATAAGCTGAAGGCATGCAATTGATTATTTGAACCTCCTCATCTGTTTTATATTCTGAGTTAACTAGAGTAACTGATAGGTATAATAATACGTTAAAATACCTCTTTTTTATTAACAAATGTCCCGTGTGTACTACCAAGGTCATAAACATAAGCATTGCCGTTTCCCTTGAACTGTAAAACTGCAAAGAGATGGTGGTTACATAATCAACGCCAATCAAAAATCTTTTTTAAAAAACTGAACAAATATTTGCATATGAATTGTGTTAATTACACCAAGAATATCCATAGAGCACAACAGCACAACGATATAAGGAAATAAAAGGCTGGTAGAGCAAAGTTAGTCCCATATATACCACTTGTAGAAGTAAAGAAGCATTACCAGCGTGAAAGCGAGAGATGGTCGGGTGTTCAAGAACAAAATCACAAAGATCAACACGCCCAAACATGTACGCCCCCTTCTTGTGCCTGGACAGCAGTAAAAGGTGATAAGAATTCCATTAAACAAAGTAAAATCCCAGCAACTGATACAAAAAATGAAGCCTTGCAGAGTCCCAGAAACAATGCAAATGGGCCGTCCTCCCCATTCGGGAGACATGAACAGTAAGAGAGATATAGAAACCCGTACAGAATGTTTAACTAGAAAAATTAAACTTGTGCAAGTTCAATTGTAGGAGCTACAAAATAAGATAGCACTTGATAAGAAACCTCAGTAACCCTTACACGTAGCTTCTAGTAATATGATAGACAATTTCAAACCAATAAACTAAACATTAGGCAATTGTACCAAAAATATAGATACTACTCAAAAAAAAAAAAACTTAATGTGATAATCAAGGACAGTAGTTATTTTGTTTTAGTCAATATATTCATAGAATTAGAAGGACACAATAAAATTTCTTCCTTATCGATTCGTTTGATTGTGTTACCGAAAGTGGTACTTAAAACCCAGCACAACAGAAGAATAAGCTTATGAGGAACCAAACATAAGTTTGCAGACACATACACATCAAATTTATCAATGATCGATCCATCTTTAAGCACTTCAAGATAAAACCGATGACACGGACGCCCACTCCAGGTCGGAATCGTGTACGGAACCGAAGCAGCTGATCGTTGTTCTTGCTTTTTGTCTTCATTGGTGTCGTTACTTCGGGACACAGAGCTGGAGTCATCTTGAGAATTGGCACTTTGTTCATGTTCAGCACCAATTTTATCCGAGTTCGACTTGCTAAGGAATTTTGGAGGTGGAGGTTTCATTAAACTCAAGTTGGAGTCTTTTTGGGCATTGACACTAGTAGGTTCTGAATCACTAGTAGGTTCTGAATCACTTTGAGAAATAAAAGGTTGTGATTGGGACTTCTGTTGATCGAATTGTTTGGATGAATCCGAATCTGAATCCGAATTGCTTAGAAGTGGGGGTTTCATTGAAGTTTGAGTAGAGTTTGAGGTCGAAACTTCATCTAAGTTTGAAGCATGAGGTTCCTGGGTTACAACCGCGGCGGTTTTAGGGTTCCGGGGCGGCGGCGGGTTCATGTCAGTCGTCATTCTAAGACGGGAAGATGAACTTAGTGGCAAGGAGGAAGGTGGAGGAGAATGGAAGACGGAAGGAACAGCAAGAAGAGGTGGAGAAATTGGACCCAAATCTTGAAGCCCTCCGGATACGGGTCTAAAGCATCCCAAAAAGGATTTATACCTATTTTTTCGTGGCACTCCCTTGAGAAGAAGGGCTTCTTTTTTTAAAAAAAATAAAAAATAAAAAATTTACTACTAATTATATTTTGCAAGAAAATAGTCTATGAATTTTTGCATGCATCTCATTTGTAAAAGTAAATTCTAGTAAACAGGCCTGAAATATTTTGCATTAATGATAATTTGACTAATAATTATTTGTATTTCAAATATTAACTATCTTATCTAATTTTTATAAGGAAATTAATTTTTATAAGAAATTTTAGAATAATTAAGATCTCAGTTTTCGATCTACTCTTTTTTTCGTTTCACAAATATTTTATGACTCATGCATAGAGGATATTTTATTACTCCTTTATTTATTTTTTATATTTAATCTCACCGTTCATCACCATTCACCACTCATATACTAGTTCTCAATTATTATAATTAAATATTCCATTATGAATCGTTATGTACGATCATCATTGTCATTTATTATTACTCGTGATTACACAAAACTCACTAACACAGTTTATTTATAATCAACATTTATGATAATTGTTGGTTATTTTGACAAAATACATAAGGAAAAATTCTTTCAGCGAGAAAAGTTTGGTCATAATAATAAAGGCACATGTTCACATTATGAACTAGTTTTTTTTTTCTGGACATTTTTACCCATTAACTCAAATAATGAATATATTCTTCAATTATGTTTCCAATGCATTGAAAATGATTGATGAGATTAATTGTTTATGATTCCATAGTTAAACATTAAAAATGAACCACAAAATATATCTACCAAAAAGATCATAAGTATCACCCACCCTTCTCTCTTGAAATTTCAATATCTAAAAAATTGTTTTTACAAAAAAAAAAAAAAATGGGAAAAGGCTCATTTATGCTATCGAACTTTCAGAAAAGACTCATTTATGTCATTCGATAAAAGTTTGGCTCATTTATACCATTACCGTTTAGAAAAAAACTCATTCATGCCATTATTTTTTAACAGTGATTTTGTAAAACCACTTTTTACACGTGACAAGTTTTGATTCGGCCACATAATTTTTTTTTAATATTATTATTTAATAAAAAAACCACCCAATATTTTTTTTTAAATCCTATTTTTAAAGAACCCCTTTAACTTATATTAGTGACCCATTTCTTTCCTTTAATTTTTCAATCTGAAAACTCTAACAAAAAAGGGAGATTTCTTCACTTAAGGACAACAGTCTCTTCTCCTTATCCGACAAAATTATGGTTCTTCCTTCACAACTCATTTATGAAGTAGTAATATGTCAACTAACCTCTTTAATCTTCAAAAACGAGATTGCAGTCCTTAGTTAGGATATTTAGGATAAAAGTGAATGAAAAATTGGGTTATCAATGGGTTATAAGGGATTTTTTTTAAAAAAAATTGGGTGGGTCTTTACTTGGGTGAGTCTTTATTTGGATGGGTTTTTTATTTAATATTTTTTTAGAATTTTGATTTATGATTTTTATTTTTAAAATGATGTGGCTGAATCAGAACTTGCCAAGTGTAAAAAATGGTTTTACAAAATTACTGTTAAAAAATAATGGTATGAATAAGTCTTTTTCTAAACGATAATTGCATAGATACGCCAAACTTTTAATGGATGATATAAATGAACCTTTTTTAAAAGTTCGATGGCATAAATGAGTATTTTCCCTTAAAAATGTAAGCGTAGTAAAAAACTATATAACCAAAAAATATTTTAAAAAAAACTATACTATCTCTTTTTTAGTTTCAAAAAATCCTCCTTTTTACTTTTTTTTACAAAAATTTATTTATTTTCTATTTTTTATGTCTTAATGATAAAAAGGGAAAAATTTAAAAGTATAAAAAGAGGAATAAAGTGTAGATGATCTATTTTACTTTATATTTTCTAATATAAAAAAGATAAATTATATCTAAATTTTAATATTAAAAATTTATATTTATAATACTCAACATTAATAATCTGAAATTAATCGAGTTGGCAAAATAATTACTCCTATTTATTTGAAGGAGTTGTTTTTACAAATTAAATTTTTAGAAAGAAGTTAAATAATAAAAGTAGAGTATATTTTATTAGATCGTACTAAGAATGTATGTGAGCGAAATATGAAGAAACTGAAACTACAATAATGTTTCTCGTATTATGTAATTGTCTTCATATCTCAACCTCAGATGAATCATATCATAATAAAGATTCATCAATATTAGTACTTTTTTTATTTGAGTAGTAGAGATGCATACAAATATTACTTGGATAAAAATGTTCATGGAGCTTCATTCAAAAATTATAATAACATCGAACGGATATAGAAAAATCTTTATAATTTCAATATAATCTTTTACAAAAATAAATTGAAAGAAAAACATCTTTATAGTTTTCCGATGGCAACGACATTACTAATATTTAAATAGGCTTTAATTAAATAATCTGATTAATTATTGTGTAAACAAATTTAAAGTATATATTATTATTTTTAATATAATATGAAAAAATATTATAATAAAAACAGTCAAAACTCAAGATGCTTTTAAAATATTATACAAAACATAAAATTCATATAACTTTGAAGTATCAATCCTAATTAATTACATTAAACATTTGTATATTATATATATTCAATCAAAGATAGACCCTCTATATTTTGAAATCAAATATTTACGTCCTCTATATTACAAAAATCATACAAATTTTATCCACCAATAATCTTATTTCTAATTTTCTAAAAATATATATAAATATTGTATAATATGAATGTTCTGCATAAATGAAATTATATCTAACTAATTATATATACATAATTCTAAAGCAAGAAAATAACTAAAAAGAAATTACACATAATAAATATTGCATTTAAATAAAATTATAAATAAAGTACGTATTTATATTAAAATAAGTTATTACTAACCATTATATATCTTATTAAATAATTTGTATCACTTAACATTTTTAAAAAATATATTAATTTTTTTAAAAATTAAATGCATGAATAAAAAATTTCTTTTCGATTTAAAATTTTGTGAGAATAACTTCACAAAAACTGTTTTTTTTTTATAATTTTATTTTATCTTTTAATAATTTACTTTAACATATGAATAGTATATTTAAAATAATAATATATAATAATATTAAAGAATAATAAAATAAATAATAAAATATTAATAAAATATAAATAATAATAATAATAATAACATATAATAATATATAATAATAATAATAATAAATAATAAAATATTAATTATTATAATAATAATGTATAATAATAATAACAATAAAGAATAATAAAATAATAATAATAATAATTATAATAAATTATAAAATATTATTAATAATAATAATTATAAAATAAAAATAAAAACAAAAGAATTTGGATAAAAAAGTAATATACGGTCAACATATGACTTTTAAGTTGAAAAAAAAAGTACCCTTTATTTAGCTTTTAACTTTTGGCTTAAAATAAATTATTTTTGACTTAAAATATGTTACTTTGATATTTACTAAATACTGTGATAAATCAAATACTGTCTTTTAAGTCAGTTTAATCAGCTTTTAAGTTCATCCAGACATGCTTTAAAAGGTGTTTTGTTTGATGGACTGAGACTATATTATTCCGTTACAATTCAAATCTTTCATGAAAATTCTATCTATAACAATTTAAAAAATATTCATAATTTAAATTGTTAAATTGATCAATTTATAATCTTAAACTTCAAAATAATTAAAATTGAAGTATTAGATAATGGCCAATTTGTTGCAATATCCGATAAAGATACAAAATGTGCAGAGTAAATTTTTTGGAATACACATTTCCACGACAAATTGATAATCCAAACATCATATTTATTGTTTAATTCGCTTAACTTGTCTAGTTAAAGGTTGCATTTGAAAAAATTAATAATTTTAACAAATAATAGTTCAAGTGGAAAGGAGTTATAAAGTGAAATGAATAATCCAGTTGAATTTAGAGGTTGAAATGCAAAAGAATTTAGATTTATCCGATATTTTATTAAACGGGTGATAGAAAATAAATTATTTTTTTGAGTGAACACACATACAGATTTTGAAATTATCATTATTGTTTAAATGGTGTATTTTCAATGGCTAAAATTGTTTTGTGACGTAAGAGGACTAACTCAAATTTTAGATGTGTACTTTAAAAACTATTTAAGTTTAATTAGATAATTATGTATTTCTTGAGTTATTAATTTCCATCACCAATTATTATCATCAAATGTTGTTGTTAATCACTATTATTAATCATCAATATTTATTATCATTGACAATCGTCACCTAAAAAATATATCAATTTTTTAATTAGTTATAATCATAAATCATCTTATAATCCCCTTCTTCCCAATATTTTTGTTAACGTGAGTATTAATTTAGTTGATATTTTATTCAATTTTTATATTTATTTGAGTAACTTCTAATTAAATAAGTTTTATTTCATAAAATATTAAAAGAAATAAGTATATTTATTTTCTAGATATTAAGTATCATAACAAGTATTTTTTTATACATCTTGATATTCAAATATATATTCAACATTTTAGTAGAATAAAGTAACATATATTATATTTTAGAATCGTCATTTTAATCATAAATAAATTTTATTAAATAATATGCAAGTCTATCAACTTCACAATAACTTCAGTCATATATTAAAACTTAATTATCTTTATCTAAATTTCATGCTTGCTTGTACTATTGAGTTCAACTAATGAATTCAATTATTTTTTGTTCCAAGTTCGAAACTTCATTCATAAATGTAAGTTGTGTCTAATTTTGTCTTTATTTTATAGTAATTATTCGTAAAATAATATGTACGTATCCTTTGTAAATCATAATTATATTTTTACAAGTGAAATAATTTAATCCTACAAAATATATAATTTCAACAGACAAGTATTAAAAAAATTTATAAATCTATATTAAACTTTAAATAAATCAATTATTTTAATTTTTGAACTACGATAAAGTACAAAAAAAAATAAAAAAATTACTGAAACTTAATACAATAGAAAGGGATTAATATATTAGATACTATCATTTTAAAAATAAATACAAATTAATAAGTGTGTTCAAATTATATAAGACAAACAAATGGGCCTCAGTACAAAAGAGTCAGCAAATTGTTAAAAAGAAAAGATAATTAAACGTAGTCTGACGATATTGACGACAACGAAGAGAGCACTGGTCTGATTGGGTCTACAGCTAAAATCCAACTATCAGAACAAGAAAACTGCAGTAATGACCCGGCAGTGAAACGCTTCCTTTATTGTTTTTGCTACCTGAGAAAGAAATCAGTATCAGGCAGGAAGATAGAAACTGGAAAACAATATCAATGACTAAGTTTGAAGATGAAGATGGATTATTCACTCGCCAATGAATTTTCAAGTAGCAGGATTTCCGATTCCGGTACCGTCTCTTTTCGGTTAGTACTTATCATTTTCCACTTCTCTTTGTAACAAATTGGCTGAATTTAGCATGATAACAGTATCTGGATGAACCCTAATTTATACTTTACATTTCGAATTCACGTACTCGACTCAAATTAGCTTGGGATCGAGGGGTAGTTGGTTGAGTCAAATTTCGGAGTCCTTCAATCTGAATTGGGATCACGCGCAGGTACGAAGTGGACAGTTTCTACTGGATATGAAATCTGAAGTTTGCAGTTGCATCAAAGTGGGGTAAGATTGAGAGAACAAAAAGTAAAAAAGAAATGAAGGCTGGGAGTGCAGCTAAGCTGATTGTTGACGCGTTGCTTCAGAGGTTCCTTCCGCTTGCTAGGCGTCGCATTGAAACTGCTCAAGCTCAGGTACTCTTTAACCAAAAGTTTTCTCTATTTTCATGTGCTGATACCATTTTGGGGATTATTTGTATGTTTGTGATGTACTATGATTATGATTCTTAACTTCATGTCAAGAAAGATATTTGCAAAATGCTTGTCATATTAGTCGGCAGCATAGTTCCTGTAACACTAAGAGAAAGTTCAAGATGGATTCTGGAGTCATATTCTTCCATTTATGCTGGTTTAGACAAAAGATAAACTTCTCCGAGAGTAGTTAATGCAAGCGCGTTAGAATTTGTTCTGAGGAATACCCTTTTATGCTGCCTCTAGCTCTCAAGTGTGGAAAGGAGAACTATGGTATGCTTTTACTAAGGGGGAATATATGGAGGAAAATAAACAAAGAGACTAAGTGGATTCAACATCTACTATATATACATAAAAAGTATTTTTGGCCTTATATATATAGTATTATTTTTTGATGATGAACCCACTTACGGTACCCTGGCTCCGCCAAGTTGGTCCTCTAACCCCACAAAGGGAAAATGACAAGCATGGTCTACTTAACATGAGGTGGAGCGGAATATTTTCGTTGTTTACTTTACATCCATTAGTTTGATTCTGGATTATGCAAAACAAGTTGTTTTATTGCTTAATTTTCTTTTTTAAATTATTATTTTAATTTTTTCCGGATAGGTTTTTGTGATTAATTTCCTTTTGACTTGGATTCTTCAACTTTATCTAAAATTTCTCACTTGACGAAGTACAGGATGGACAGTACCTTCGGCCATCTGATCCAGCCTATGAGCAAGTACTGGATTCATTGGCTATGGTTGCACGCCACACACCTGTTCCTCTCCTGGAGGCCCTTCTAAGATGGAGAGAAAGGTGCACATTTTCAGTTACAATTTATCCTAATCATGGTACATGGTTTTCATTTATGTGTTAAGTCAAAGTGTAGTTTTCATCATTCCGCTGCCAATTAATGCAAGTTCATTTTGGTGAAAGAAAATTTTTCCTTCGTAGTTCATACAGTTGTGCTAGCAAATCCATTTGGTAAATATATATTGCACAGTTGTTCCCCTTACATGTGCTGTATGAGAATTCACATACATGATAAACCATGGTAAATTATTCAGTAGCTTGTTAATTACTCCTTACTTCACAATATAAACATTTCTTTTAATTTTGGGAAATCTCAAATGTTTGCCATTATTCCAATCCCAATCATAATACTACTATTTTCAGCAATTCAAATTCTTTTAGCTATTAACATTTAAGATTGGGATAATGCCCAAGTACCCCCTAAACCTATGCCCGAAATCTCAGAGACACACTTATACTATATTAAGGTCCTATTACCCCCCTGAACTTATTTTATTAATAATTTTTTACCCCTTTTTAGCCTACGTGGCATTATCTTGTGGTCCCAACGATGGTTGACTTTTTTTTTTCAAACTAGTGCCACGTAGGCTAAAAAGGGGTAGAAAATTACTTATAAAATAAGTTCAGGGGGGTAATAAGACTTTAGAATAGTATAAGTGTGTCTCTGGGATTTAGGGCATAGGTTGAGGGGGTACTTGTGCATTTTCCCTTTAAGATTTGATATGATCTTTTTTCTTCCGAGCTAGTTTTCAACCATTACAGCAACAACAAAATACCCAGTTTTCAACCATTATTTTACTATATTCATCCACTAACACTTATATAAAAATAAACTAAATTAACGTCTTAAACTGCGTGTCCAGGTAAAATGGGATGGCGGAATAATAGTTGTAGTTTCATTTCGTTCTAGTTAATCTGGGACTGGATAAGTATGTTACAGTTTTGAAAAAGTAGAACTAGGATAAGGGAAAATAGAGGAGATCAGTTGCCACGCGGGCAATTGCATTTTCTGCTACTGTTCTTGAATATGGACGACCTCTAATAGCTGGGGCCTTGACTTACCATTTTTGGCTTGAGGTGACCATGGGGAGATTTTACACGTGATAAGTGTTTTATTGTTCAATAAAGAAACCTTGATCTTTCTGAAATTATCACTCTTATAGTCTTCTTTTATGAAGTAGTGCAGTTCATTGATTGAGATCTAGGGGACGCATAGGAAGTACAAATCTATCATGAAAATCGCCATGCCATCAATCTATTTTTATTTCTGATGAAGCTTTGTTAATGTGATGGGATTACACTACAATAATGTGTATACTACAGTAGAGAGATTTTTCAATGCTTTGAATCTGATGTACTATGGTTGGTTGCAGCGAATCTCCCAAAGGTGCAAATGATGCATCAACATTTCAGAGAAAGGTTTGTTAATCTACCAACTCTCTTGTCTGTGACTCCTTTTCGAAAAGGAAGTCATGAGTCCTTCCCTCATTCACATCTTTAGCATGGAATTTGCTATGAGGTTGTTCCTCTGCACTTCCATTTTCTGGTTATTGAACAAATTCATTGAAAATGACTTATCACACAATCTATGAAATAGCAAAAGAATGGAACTATGGGAGTCACTTCTTTTAAATCACACATCTGGTAGGCTGAAATTACAACACCGCTATGCAGCTCAAAATATTTCCCGGCAAAATAGCCGTCCTCTCACTTTAAGAGAAACTTAACTTTCCAAGTGTAGAACCTCATGTGTTTGCTTCCTTTTGGGACTCGATAAAACTGGAGAACCTCATAAAGTTGACCTTAATGTGTATATATATATAATATATAAAGAGAGAACCTCATGCAGTTGTCTGCAGGAAGTTGGAAGAAACCAGAAAGGAAGAGATTGTTTTTATAATATAAGAAAATAAACCCAAAACTGTTCTAACTGAAGGATTAAAAGAAGTAGCCATTATTACCTCAACTGGCAGAGTAATAAGCATGAAGGATTACTGCTGTACATTTAGGCCACTATTCATTTCGTGACTAATGATACCAAAGTGGTATTATATCATAGGTACTTTACATGCATATTCTCCTTTTGTGAAGTATCTGATTAAGTTCTGTATGATTTAGCAACTTAAGTATCTTAGTTGAAGCTCGTGAGGAAGTTCTTTCATGGTTCTTAAATTTCTCAAATCCTTATAAAAAAAGTAAGTTCTTCCCTGGTTCAGCTTGCAGTGGAGTGCATCTTTTGTTCTGCGTGTATTCGCTTTGTGGAATGTTGTCCACAAGAAGGGCTTACAGGTAGATTTACAGATTCAACAAGTCTACCTTTCTCTAGGAAGCTAATCCACTGCTAGTTGAGTAAAATGTGCCTCCTTGAACTGCAGAGAAGCTTTGGATTGGGCTTGAGAATTTTGTATTCGATTGGCTAATAAATGCAGACAGGTAGGTTATAAAGCTAGTTCAAAACTTATGGTACTACTCAATTACCTCTTTTGTTTTTTTCCAGAATGATAGTACAAGTTATTGACAAGTGCTTTGGTCCACCTTTTAGTTCATTTATCCTGTTGTGGTTTATTCTTATTTGCTAGAGCCATAATGTAACCTCAGTATGCTTTTCATTCCTCTTCCTGAATTTTATTTTATGTATTTTATTTAATTTTTTTGGTCTTGTCTGCCAGAACATATTAAAAGGCCAATATTTTTTTTCTTTTCAAAACCCTGTTCTTGTACAACATTCAAACAACATGATTTATGTTCTTCTGTATTAGTATTTACCATATAAACAAAAGGATTGCTTTGTTTCTTGAGACGGTATGAATGGAAAGCACAGTATTTCTATTGTATTTATTGCCTTCCCCACCTGTAAGGTCTTTAATGGACTTCAAAAGGATTACAGTATGATAGCTAGGACAAATATGCAATCTAAACCTTTTCATATCAGATGTACTTATATTTATCACTCTGACATGTAAAGTTGCTTTTGTTTTGTTTAAATGTCTTTATTTTTATGGCTAGTTAGACAGTCAAGTGAGTTTATCTAATCTTAATTATTTGATTTTTTTATCTAATCAACCCTGTAATCTTAACTCGAATGCTAGAATTATAAAATAACTATTGGCTTTTAAGTCCATATACTGAACCAATTTTATCTGTTGCAGAGTTGTTAGCCAGGTTGAGTATCCTTCGTTGGTTGATTTGCGGGGGCTTCTTCTAGACTTAGTTGCTCAACTCCTTGGTGCTCTATCTCGGATCAGGTAAGTAAAGGGAACCCAATATTTTGTAGTCCAATGTTCAAACTCAACTCTTGATCGGTTAATAGTTACTCATACCGAGATTTGTTGCTTAATTTGGAAATACTATTCAACAGATAGAACAAAAAGTGGAAAGTAACAGGAAAAATTGAAATCAACTCTGTACTTTACCCTGATGCGTGTTTCACTGGAAAATAACAAGTTACTTTCATACAGTTGTGATAAATCTTTTACCCTGTAGACATTATTGAATTCACAATCTTTGCAACAAACCATGTTAATCAATGAGGAGGTGACTTTCAGCCTCATGGTTAGTTTATGTGAGTGTTAATGTTTTCCCATTGTCTGTCAACAGATTTAGTTCAGTGACGGAGCGCTTTTTCATGGAACTCAATACCCGTCGTATAGATACTAATGTTGCTCGCAGTGAAGCACTTAGTATTATAAATGGAATGCGCTATCTCAAGCTAGGGGTATGTGTCATGTTTTTCTTGCTGAATAGATATGCATAGAAGCATCATTAAGATATGTTATTTTCAGGTGAAGACAGAGGGTGGACTGAATGCTTCAGCTTCCTTTGTGGCTAAAGCTAACCCTTTGAATCGTGCTCCTCACAAACGAAAAAGCGAACTTCATCATGCCTTATGCAATATGCTATCCAATATCCTAGCACCTCTTGCGGATGGTGTTAAGGGTCAATGGCCTCCTTCAAGCGTAGATCCTGCGCTAACTCTATGGTATGAAGCTGTGGCACGAATAAGGATACAGCTCATGCATTGGATGGATAAGCAGAGCAAACATATCTCTGTAAGCATAGAAATCTTTTTATAGACCTTTACTTGTCAATGTAATCTCTATTTTTGTCACAAGGATAGTTGAAATTACCTATTTAGTACTCCCTCTGTTTCAATTTTGTCTACTTTTGAATTTGTGGTCTTAAACCAAGGATTTGTAGAATATCCCAAAATGTCATTTAATCTTGTGGTCTTGAACATGTTACAACTAAAGGACTGCCAAAAAATGAGAGAGGAAAGAAACATTCTTTTTGAAACGAAACAAAAAGGAAATAAGACCAACAATTTGAAATGGAGAGAGTAATATTTAAAGAGGAATCTCAAAATTTTAAAGTCTTTATTTGCTGTCAAACTGTACCTCAAGTTTGTTCTCAAGTGAGATGGTTTCCCCTTCCTGCTTGTTGACCCAGATAGCTTCTTTATCATTCTTTTTCCATAAAGCATACATACATTCTTACATTTCGGTTTTGTGGTCAGACTTTTCATTGATGTTGCTGTCTCTTTCCTCAAATCTTAGTAGATATTTTATATCGTTTGCGCCTAGAATGTCAATTAAGGGGCCTACAAGATACATGTATTAGATCTTCTATTGTAACACGCTGGTGTTTTTGCAAGAATAAATTGGAATCCAGGGAATAACAGGAATTTGCTATACTTGGTTTCCTTCATTCAGCTCAGGACACACTATAAGTTATCATCTAGAGGTCAGCATAGTGCTTACCACATTTATATACTAGCCTGGAAAAAGTTCCAATGAATAATAAACACTCAGCTTGTCCTGAGCTTCATGTGGATTTTGTACGTGAAGAGGCCTTGCTCTCTCAAAATGTGAGAAGGAACACAAGAACATACTGAAGAGTCCTCTCTTAAATGCTAATATTACATTTATTTTTTGAAATAGAAATGCTAATATTACATTTATAGTCCCCCTTTTTGTAATTATCGTAGTTTCTCTAATTTGTATTTGTTCTGCAACTCTAGGTTGGCTATCCTTTAGTGACACTTCTTCTGTGTCTTGGTGATCCACATGTTTTTCTCAGTAACTTTGGTCCTCACATGGAACAACTGTATAAGCATCTGAAGGTAAGCTGTAATTATAATCTTTATTGCAAAAAAATATAACCTTGTTGTGGCTGCCTTTTTGAAGATTTTTCAGCGTACATATAATATTGATCCTTTTCATAGGACAAGAACCATCGATTCATGGCCTTAGACTGCTTACATCGTGTACTGAGATTCTACTTGAGTGTTCATGGTGATTCCCAGCCTCCAAATCGTGTTTGGGATTACCTAGACAGTGTGACATCACAGCTCCTTACAGTTCTCAGAAAAGGCATGCTTACACAGGATGTACAACATGATAAGCTCGTCGAATTCTGTGCGACTATTGCTGAACATAACATTGATTTTGCTATGAACCATATGATATTGGAGTTGCTGAAGCAAGACAGTCCAAGTGAAGCTAAAGTTATTGGTCTTCGTGCTTTGCTTGCCATTGTCATGTCTCCGACCAGTCAGCATGTTGGCTTGGAAATTCTCCATGGTAATGATAATATACTCGGTTTCATTGGCATTTGTTATTCGTTTGGCCTTGCTTTTCTGAACTCATGTCATTCTTTATCGACAGTTCGTGGTATTGGCCATTTCATCCCAAAAGTGAAGGCTGCAATTGAGTCAATTTTGAGATCTTGTCACAGGACATATAGCCAGGCACTTCTTACTTCTTCAAGGACCACTATAGGTAATTATCTACGGTACAAATAGCACTTGTACTCTAGAATATTGATAAGACTTAACTTGCATATCTTTATGATAAGGTCAGCTGACATGTGGAATTTATTCAAGAATTTTGTACTTTAGCTTGTTTTTGACTGTTACCTCCTTAAGATGCTTTTCTCAATTGTATTTCCCGTTGAAAATGTGTTATTTGTTGGTCAGCTTCTATTAACTGCATATACATCAAGAGATACCCCATCATGATGTATATACCTTTTTATCTGTTTTGTGCATTTCAAAAGTATGCCACTTGAAGTATGAATGCCAGAATTATGTGTGGGTATTGCATCTAATTGCATTAATCTGTCTCAGTAAGTTTGTGTGGATGTTCAATTTCTTATTTCATCTAATAGATTGACATATTAAACTTTGGTTACTCATATCTAAATTCACAGCTTGAAAGTCTTCCATTCACTGGTCACTCATTTGTCTCTGCTAATTGCTGCTTGTCCTTATACCTGCTTTGTGCCATGTTTATGGTTTACACTGTAAAATCATAACACCAAATCTATTCATCATCCACACTTTTTAGGTTTGATACCCAAAAAACTAGCCACGTTTACGTTCCATGTATCCCCCTACGATGTATCTTTTGGTTTGTGAGATTGAACTGCCCCTATACGTTGTGTGAAGTAGTGATTTTATTTATAGAACTCTTTTGTTGTGCCAGATGCTGTAACAAAAGAGAAATCTCAGGGATATCTATTCCGCTCAGTTCTGAAGTGTATACCATATCTGATTGAAGAAGTTGGCCGAAGTGATAAAATTACTGAGATAATACCTCAACATGGCATTAGTATTGATCCTGGCGTGCGTGAGGAAGCGGTACAGGTACTCAATCGGATTGTCAGGTACCTGCCACATCGTCGCTTTTCAGTCATGAGAGGGATGTCAAACTTCATTCTACGTCTTCCAGATGAGTTTCCCCTTCTCATTCAGACTTCTCTGGGGCGCCTTCTGGAGCTCATGCGTTTTTGGAGAGCTTGTCTAGTTGATGATAAGGTGGAGTACGATGCTTCTGATGCAAAGCGTGTGCAGAGAACAGAGGGATTCAAGAAATCTTCTTTCCATCACTCTCAAGAAACAATTGAATTTCGTGCTTCAGAGATAGATGCAGTTGGTCTTATTTTCCTTAGTTCAGTGGATAGTCAGATCCGGCACACAGCACTGGAGTTACTGCGCTGTGTTCGTGCTTTAAGAAATGATACAAGGGAACTCTCATTGCATGAGAGATCAGATAATCTTTTGAAAGATGAAGCTGAACCGATATTCATAATTGATGTTTTAGAAGAGCATGGGGTGGGTAGCATTCTCTTTCCCTTTTAATGCATCCTGACATTTTCTTATTTTTATTAGGAAATTCAAGCGCATATCTAGTAAGGATCTTTGCTTCTGCAGGATGATATTGTTCAGAGTTGTTACTGGGATTCAGGCCGTCCATTTGATCTGAGGCGAGAGGCTGATCCTGTACCCCCTGATGTTACTCTCCAATCTATACTCTTTGAGAGCCCGGATAAGAACAGATGGGCCCGCTGTCTTAGCGAGCTTGTCAAGCATGCATCGGAGCTGTGTCCAAGTTCTGTTCAGGAAGCAAAGTAAGCAATCTGTGGAAATATAGATATCTGAAACATGCCGAAATGTCCCAAGCTTCCTGCTTTAATGTGTCATTTTTTTTTTCATGAGTACATTTTGGTATACTTGGGGAAGCCAAAATGACCCTGTTGTGGAATTATTTGTGTAATGGTTGTCCACCTATAATTTAGTAAATAGCTTGCCAAAAAAGTTAAACGTAGTAAATGTAATTCTTTACTTACCATTAGTCTCAAGTATTTTTTCCTCCTAGGAAAATATACGAATGCCCATTCCATAAGGTGATAGTTTCTCCTGATAGGAATTCAGAGTTCTTTCAGGAAGCATGTCTTCTATAGGAATATTCTCACCATTGTTAAAGCCATTGAATATTTAAAGTTCCATTCCTCAATCATTGATGCAATTCCTTATTTTAAAGTTTTTAAACTTAACAGTAATTCTATGCAGAAAGTTTGAAGTTTCATATAATGTTGATGCCTCATATACAGATTGGAAGTTATTCAGCGGCTTGCTCATATAACGCCTGCTGAGTTGGGAGGGAAGGCCCATCAGTCACAGGACACTGACAACAAGCTAGATCAATGGCTGATGTATGCTATGTTTGCATGCTCATGTCCATCTGATAGTAGAGAAGGTGGTGGCACGGCAGCAATAAAAGAACTTTTCCACCTCATCTTCCCGTCCCTAAAGTCTGGCTCTGAAACAAATATAGTGAGTAGCTACTACCTGTAATCATTCTGATAATAGCAGAATGATCGAATCTATGTTATCATTTTTACTACATTTATTGGTCGGAGTAGCAGTAAGTAAGAGATTTGTAATGGTGGAAAATCTGAACATTGCATGAGTGTGATTTACTTGGGTTCATTTTTTTCTTGCCTTTATTTTTCACTGGGGATACTTAAGCATCCAAGCTCCAACTGTATACGTGGTCTAAAAATTTGTTAAGCCACTGTCTATATTATTTTCTGATATGTTAGCCTCTAATGACTTGCTTAAGAACAAATATTTCATATCACTGGAAGAGTTTCTGTAGGATTGACGGGCTAAGAGTGCTATATCTTGGGGTTGCTTAAAATTTGACAGTCAATACTGATAAACCTCATGTGCACATTAAATGCAATTCTATCTGTACCTTTTTGAGATAAGTATTGTTAGATTTTTTATTCTCCAAAACTTTTGATACTAAATATAAGCATCCAAAAAATTAGGATGTAACGAAGTTCTTTTTTCCCAAAAATAAAGTATCTGCATGATTGAAAAGAGTAAAAGGAGCGAAATATAACTCTTCTTTGAGTTGGCATCATGTTGAGTGACTTCTTCTTCCTGCTTGTTTAGCATGCAGCTACAATGGCTCTGGGGCACTCCCATCTTGAAATATGTGAAGTCATGTTTAGTGAGCTTGCATCTTTCATTGACGAGGCCTCTCTGGAGGCAGAAGGGAAACCAAAATGGAAGGTAATTTTTTCAAACTCTTGTCATCGTGGTTTCCTTTTGTGGTCACTTGCTTTATATGTAATTTCAGTAAAAGAGTGATCTTGCTTTCGTTTTTGTTTTGTCTGGATTGATTGAGCAATTTGATGTTTTGTCCATTTTATATATTACTAAGTAGCTTAGGAGTTTTTTAATGTGCTCATGTGCTAGTATTGAGAATTATAAAAGTATACTCCTTATGGTTCTAATACTACAGTAAGAAACTGATCTGGCATTAAGTGTTAGCAGACGAACTTGAAGTAGTCAGCAAGGAGATGAAATTGAGGAACAAAAGAATACCTAAGAAAACAAAAATAACGACACCTCAATGCTAAGCTAGTTTGGCTCAGCATATTCATTTTGCTCTATTTGGACCCGTTTTATTCAAATATTTGATAATTTGGGTGTTCTCCGACTCTAGAGGTTCTCTTATTTATAAAAATTACTAAGATTATCGACATTTCCTACTGGCATCTGTATATCTGAACAGATAAAAAGGCTCCCAGTAACATTGGGCATATTGTAAACATACTTCAAGACTAAGCATTACGCCAACTAGTCAGTGTTGCCTACATGAATCTTTCGCTTCTAATTTGTTATTTGTCTTATTTCTTGCTAAATCTGCATAGATTTTAAGAGATTGTAGATCTTTTGAGACAACTTTCTTCCATGTGATCTTAGGTCTACTTTTTTTCCCATTTAATAACTTCAACATTTTGGTTTAAAGTGTACCAGCCAGATGTCTATGTAGGAAGTTTATGAACTGTTTCAAGCATCTTCTCTGGTTTTATCCTCTATCTATGTATGTTACTAGAGGATACAATTCAAAAAGGTCGATTGAGACGGTTTGGTCATATCCCCGCAAACTTCCAAATGCACCTATCTACATGTGTAAAACCATGATGATTGAAAGATAATATTGTTAAGAATCGTCGAGAAAATGTGCTCAATGGGAAAGTCGGAATCTAGAAGAAATTGGAATAAAGCAAGCCAAAACATAAATGTGGAGCAAATTAGACTAAGCAAATATTCGAAAACTGGACTTCTTTTCCTTATTGTGGTTTTTCATTTCCCTCCCTCCCGTTGCTTTGTCAGGTTATGAGCTTATGCATACTTGTTAGGTACATAAATGCCAAGCAATAATGTTGTGCTTAAAATAAGCCTTACAAGAATCCAGGTTAAAACTTTTTTGCTTGAACGAATGCTTATAGTTGTAGAGCATATGTTGCTGATGATGTTCTTATATACTAGCATCTTACTCTATTCAAAGAACTTCTAACAATCTTCTACAATTGATGTTAAGAAAGAAAGAAATCAGATGTCAAATTCATGTCTTGAAAAATATACTGCTCACATGTATTACATGCATAGGATATTTCCATATTTATGGCGAAGAAAAGTACAGGTTTGGAACTTGCCAAAACTGCAGCTACATAGTCCTTTGAGACCCCCATGCCAAAGTTTGTAAATTGTTGATTGTCTCTGTCATTGTCGGTACAAATTCTGTGCTTTGGTTCTGTTTAGTAGAATCTCGATCGTTTCATTGCAGAGCCAAAGGTCCCGTCGAGAAGAACTTCGTGTTCACATTGCAAATATATACCGTACAGTTTCTGAAAACATCTGGCCTGGAATGCTTAGTAGGAAGCCTGTTTTCCGCCTACATTATTTGAAGTTCATTGAAGAAACAACCAGACAGATATTTACAGCATCTGCCGAGAGTTTCCAGGAGATGCAACCACTCCGTTATGCACTTGCTTCTGTACTGAGATCTCTGGCCCCTGAATTTGTTGAGTCAAAATCAGAAAAATTTGATATTAGAACTAGGAAGCGGCTTTTTGATCTTCTACTCTCCTGGAGCGATGATGCTGGCAATACATGGAGTCAGGATGGTGTTAATGATTATCGACGTGAAGTTGAGCGTTACAAGTCTACTCAGCACTCTCGATCAAAGGATTCTATTGACAAACTCACATTTGATAAAGAACTGAATGAACAGGTAGAAGCCATCCAATGGGCTTCCATGAATGCAATGGCTTCACTGTTATATGGACCCTGCTTTGATGATAATGCCAGAAAGATGAGTGGCCGTGTAATATCTTGGATAAATAGCCTATTCATTGAGCCTGCACCAAGGGCACCCTTTGGTTATTCACCTGCTGATCCAAGAACTCCATCTTATTCAAAGTACACTGGTGAAAGTGGCAGAGGAACAACTGGTCGTGATAGGCACAGAGGAGGTCATCTTCGAGTTTCACTTGCAAAATTAGCTTTAAGAAATCTTCTTATAACAAACTTGGACCTGTTTCCTGCTTGCATTGACCAGGTGCTGCTTCTTTTTCCAAATGCTTATAGAAAGTTCATGGTGCAGTTTTACTCGTTTATTGTACACTACATATTTTGTTAAAATGTATTCTGTAAGCAAACCTTCTAAAACATGAATTTTATGTGACTTGTCAATATTGTGGGTGAAGGTGTGTAATATAGTGATTTTATGTGTTGTATTATCCCCATTGTTTTCAGGAGGTAAACCATTTAGCAAGTATTTAATCTTTTATGCATTTTTGATTGGAAAGTGAGTTTCCTCTGTTATGCCTTCTGTTTAGTTGGTGCAGTGGTGGCATTCTTATATCATTTTGTTATTTTCTATCTAGTATCAAAAATATGTTTGAAAATTCAGATCCTCTACTTTGATTTTTTTGACATGGAGCAAGTTATCACTTTTCTTGCCCTAGGCAGATGTTTAGCATACATGTTTTTTATTTTTATCCCTTTGAAATACTTACGAGTCTTTATTTGGCACAGTGCTACTACTCTGATGCTGCAATTGCAGATGGCTATTTCAGTGTGCTAGCTGAAGTCTATATGCGTCAAGAGATTCCAAAATGTGAAATACAGAGACTCTTAAGTTTGATCCTCTACAAGGTGGTGGATCCTTCCAGACAGATTCGTGATGATGCCCTTCAAATGCTTGAGACGCTTTCTGTCCGTGAATGGGCCGATGATGGGATGGAGGGTTCAGGAAGCTACAGAGCTGCTGTAGTTGGGAACCTTCCAGACTCGTATCAACAGTTCCAATACAAACTCTCTTGCAAACTTGCTAAAGATCATCCTGAACTGAGCCAGTTGCTTTGTGAAGAAATTATGCAGAGACAGCTTGATGCTGTTGATATAATTGCACAGCACCAAGTCCTCACCTGCATGGCTCCATGGATAGAGAATCTCAATTTCTGGAAACTTAAGGATTCTGGCTGGAGTGAGAGATTGTTGAAAAGTCTGTATTATGTGACATGGAGACATGGTGATCAGTTTCCTGATGAAATTGAAAAGCTTTGGAGCACAATTGCTAGCAAACCCAGGAACATAAGTCCCGTTTTAGATTTTTTGATTGCAAAAGGGATTGAAGATTGTGATTCAAATGCGTCAGCAGAAATAAGTGGTGCATTTGCTACATATTTCTCTGTTGCTAAAAGGGTTGGTTTATACTTGGCTCGTATCTGCCCCCAACGTACTATAGATCACCTGGTTTATCAACTGGCTCAACGTATGCTTGAAGATAACATAGAGCCTCTGAGGTCTAGTGCAAACAGAGGAGATGGTAATGGAAACTTTCTGTTGGAGTTCTCACAAGGACCGTCTGTGGCTCAAGTTTCATCAATTGTAGACAGCCAACCGCACATGTCACCTTTATTAGTTCGTGGATCTCTTGATGGTCCTCTAAGAAACACAAGTGGGAGCTTGAGCTGGAGAACAGCAGGGGTTGGAGGCAGAAGTGCCTCGGGCCCCTTGAGTCCTATGCCTCCTGAATTGAATATTGTTCCTCTAACTGCTGGTCGGTCTGGCCAACTTCTTCCTTCCCTGGTGAACATGTCAGGGCCATTAATGGGAGTTCGGAGTTCAACAGGAAGCCTACGAAGTCGTCATGTCTCTCGAGACAGCGGAGATTATCACATTGATACTCCAAATTCTGGGGAAGAAGGGTTGCACTTGGCGGCTGGAACACATGCTGTTAATGCAAAAGAACTTCAATCAGCATTGCAAGGTCATCAACAGCACCTACTCACCCATGCAGACATAGCGTTAATTTTACTTGCTGAAATCGCCTATGAGAATGATGAAGATTTCCGGGAGCATTTACCATTGCTCTTTCATGTCACTTTCGTCTCCATGGATAGTTCAGAGGATATTGTCTTGGAGCATTGTCAGCACCTTCTGGTTAATCTGTTGTATTCCCTTGCTGGGCGTCATTTGGAATTGTATGACGTTGAAAATAGTGATGGAGAGAACAAGCAGCAAGTAGTGAGCTTGATAAAGTATGTTCAATCTAAGCGAGGTAGCATGATGTGGGAGAATGAGGACACTACAGTTGTCAGAACAGAACTGCCAAGTGCAGCACTCTTATCTGCTTTAGTGCAGAGCATGGTGGATGCTATCTTTTTCCAAGGAGATCTACGGGAAACTTGGGGAGCAGAGGCTCTTAAATGGGCTATGGAATGCACATCAAGACACCTGGCCTGCCGCTCGCACCAGATATACCGGGCGCTGCGGCCTCGTGTAACTAATGATGCTTGTGTATCCTTGCTACGTTGCCTACACAGATGCTTGAGTAACCCAGTACCACCTGTTCTAGGCTTTGTCATGGAGATCTTGTTGACATTACAGGTGATGGTGGAGAATATGGAGCCAGAAAAGGTGATATTATATCCCCAGCTTTTCTGGGGTTGTGTTGCCATGATGCATACAGACTTCGTTCATGTGTATTGTCAGGTGCTGGAACTCGTTTGTCGTGTAATTGATCGCTTATCATTCCGAGATAGAACTACTGAGAATGTACTTCTTTCAAGCATGCCCAGAGATGAGCTTGATTCAAATGTTGGTGACAATTCTGACTTCCAGCATCTGGAATCACGGAATGCTAGTGAGCCATTACCCTCAAATGCAAAGGTGCCAGTCTTTGAAGGAGTGCAACCACTGGTTCTTAAAGGCCTTATGTCAACTGTCAGTCATGGTGTCTCTATTGAAGTTCTATCGAGAATCACCGTGCCTTCATGTGATTCAATCTTTGGTGATGCAGAAACACGCCTACTAATGAACATAACAGGCTTACTTCCCTGGCTCTGCTTACAGCTTAACCAAGACGCAGGGGTTGGTCCTGCTTCACCGTTCCATCACCAGTATCAAAAAGCTTGCTCTGTTGCAACCAATATAGCTGTCTGGTGTCGAGCAAAATCGATAGATGAATTGGCTACTGTGTTCATGGCTTACTCCCGCGGTGAGATAAAAAATATAGAACACCTTCTAGCTTGTGTTTCACCATTACTGTGCAATGAATGGTTCCCCAAGCACTCGGCTCTAGCATTTGGGCATCTCCTACGTCTTCTTGAGAAAGGGCCAGTTGAATATCAGCGTGTCATACTTCTCATGCTGAAGGCATTGCTTCAGCATACTCCAATGGATGCTGCTCAAAGTCCACATATGTATGCAATTGTATCTCAGTTGGTAGAGAGCACTTTGTGTTGGGAGGCACTTAGTGTATTGGAAGCCCTCTTGCAGAGCTGTAGCTTACCTGGATCACATCCGCATGAGCCAGGACAGTTTGAGAATGGACTTGCTGGCTCTGAAGAGAAGATTCTTGCGCCTCAGACCTCATTTAAGGCTCGAAGTGGGCCATTGCAGTATGCGATGCTCGGACTTGGAGCTGGCTCCACAGCAGTAGTCCAACCTAATGCATCTGAATCAGGTTTATCAGCGAAAGAATTAGCGCTTCAAAACACAAGGCTGATGCTAGGTAGAGTGCTTGACAGTTGTGCACTTGGGAGGAGAAGAGATTACAGAAGATTGGTTCCTTTTGTGACTAGTACTGGGAATCCATAGAGGTCATTTTGCACATTATTTTGGTAGCACGAAGTTTGAATATTTGCAGTACAGAGGTCATTTTGGACATTATTTCGTTAGCAAAAAGTTTGAATATCGACTAGCTGGGTTTTGTAAATAGGTGTAGTGTAACTATTATTATGTAGAGTTAGTTTAGGCCCTGTCCCTGTATTCAGAATGCAACAATGTATTTTTGTTTCAGAATTTAACCAATCAAATAGTAGTTCATGCTTCACTTATATTTCTTCAGAAGATGAAATTTGTTTGCTTGATGGAAAAAATATATACAAGAGATCGACGTGCAATTACCATTGCTAAAAAAAAGCAATTAATATAACAGAATTTTACAGAGTTCCCCTCACTCATTTAACCACAAAAACTCTGCAATGACCAAAAGTACTGACAGGAAAGAAAATGAAACAATGCAAAATAAATTGAATTCCAAACACCAGCCAACTAAAAAGGGCGTCTGGGACCCGGAGATTCATTAAGGAAAAGAAAAAACAGCAACAAACCCAACCAATGGAAATGAATACACAAGAAATCAACATACAGAGAACTGAAGCCAATCCAAGCTGAATTTGCTGTTTATACATCATTTCGTATGTAAGACATAACTTCAGCGGGCACTGTACAAGACTGTAGGCTGCAGCCATGTCTTGATGCATGTTAAGCAAAGCTACTCAAATTTTCATATTGAGCAGTGTTTGTAAACTTATTAGAACTAGACTCCAGTAGCTTCAAAGAAAAGCTTAACCAGTATTATCCTGCCTTCACCCTAACTTCACCATGAGTACAACTGATACTTCGAATTCCTCGTGTCACACAGGTACATGAGAAATCACTCGCGCGGTGATGAATTCTTTTTAAACAAGGCATATGCATCGCTATATATGGCCACCATGTTCGAAAAGACAGCAAGGACAATCATAAAAATACTTAGGATCTTGTCTCTCTTAGTTGCTATGCCATACCGATCCCTGCAACAAAATACAACCAATTCTATAAATGCTCATCTGATTTCGCCATACACCTGGGGGGGGGAGAGGATGTGGGGTTTGAAAGCAGGGAGAAGAAGATATATTGCAATTATACGCTAAAGATGTATCCAATCTTTGTAATTCTTAAAATTCACACCTAAATGTTTAAACTTCAAATAATCAATGGCCCAGGACTCGGAAAGAACCAACAAACATAAATTCATGAATCAATCAACATAGAGTCCTGCCTGGACAAAACTTCCAAACTGCAAACAAGGTAAATGTTATCCAATTTTTAGAGATATTGCTCTTGTACCTCCTACCATAATTAGAATGAGAAAGATGAAAGCACAAGTATCAGTTTGAAACTCTTAACGTGTCGAATGATAAAGGTCTTACTAGATACCGTCCAGTGGATCAGCGAAGAAATTTGAGGGCGAAGAGGATTGATTGGGGAAAATCTGGTATCAGTAACAAAAGCAAGTTGTAATCAATTTATTGTCATCCTATGATTGTATTTAACCATGAGATATCCAAGCACCTCCAACTTAAATAGCACAGAATTCTCAGACGTGACGTCTTCTACTCCTTTCCACGAAGCAAACTATTAGTAACCTTTCAACATTGGACAAACAAAATATTCTCTGCTTTTTGACCAACTCTTCTACCATATAGAAGTCAGATAACTTTGTTGTCAGTAGTCTCAAATGTCCAGCTTTTTCAAAGGAGGGGTAAACATAAGTAGACATCTCCCAATCAACAAAAAAGTTAACAGAACTCAAACTAAGATGAGGTCAGCTTATTCACTTTCTTGACCGGAGGGCACAGCAAGTATGCTCGCACCAAATTTTACGAAGGCCACCAAATGCAGGCTGATCAGATGTGCCAACAAAGCTGGTTAGCAATTTCCGTTCACAAACTTTCATGCATGCAACAACTCAAACGAGTCCAACTACTATCATGTTCCTTTAAAGTTCGTGCAGGTAGGGTAGGGAGGTGGAGGTGGGGGGCGCTTGGCAGACAAGATATATATTGCAAGCTATAATCCCAAGTTTTGGATTTGCTAAGCATCAGTCAAGTAACACCTTAAATAAATTGTGCAACAGAAATGTGTTTACCTGAGAGTAACAGCAGCAGGAAATATGAACCCTATGCAAACAGCAGCAGTTGCTCCAGTGAATTGGAACGCATCCCAGATGCTTGGGATGAAATTCGCCCCCAAAAAGATGATGGCAATGAGACCACCGCTGATTAAAGCAAACCTCAAATTGTCCAGGGTTAGAGGGCTTGCAGAAGGAAATACAAGGCCATCCAAGTTAAGCCGCAGTGGGTAGAAAACAATGGGAAAGACGAGCATCAGGTGGGCAGCATAGCTGACACGCACAACATCATTAAGCAAGGAGCCAAATGGAATTCCAAGATCAGCATCGAAGTTGGCAAGCACATCATCAAGAGTTGCATCGCCAAATAGGAGAAAACCAAAAATGCTTGTCAGCACATACACACTCGAGCAAAGAGCTAGCGCACTTTGCACCACTGCTCTGATCTGCCTGCTTTCTTCAAGTTCATTTTCTATGGAGTGAACTGCATAAGTATGCTTGTTTAGTCTAATGTTGTAGCAAGACGGATGTACAGTTAAATTTCCATTTACAACTGCAACATCCAATTTGACAAGAATGTGCACCAAGGAAGAAAATTTCACATAGGATATTATATTAAGTCAATCATAACGCTAGAAGAAGTAGACTAAACAGTTGAATGGACTACACGGAGGGCAAACGACTTAGAAGTAGGATCATCTAAAGATAACAGGAACTCCTGATGGTTTCTCTATCATCCATGGTCAGATCAAATCAAGAAGTGGACTTGCAAAAAGAGTAGGAAAAGAAAGTCATAGTGCAAGCAGTAATGATCTTGAAATATGATATATTTGAATAACACATTCAATAATCATCAATTAATGCACCAAACAACCAGAACTTTTGTATTAATAGTACTTTGAATATAATAAAACTGTTTGAATTAATCTGAGATATATATATGGTTGTCATGACTTATATAATAAAAGAATTTATATGATTATATGAAAGACTCCTCCAACTGAGAAATCTGAAAGTATAAGAATACAAAAACTATGGGAAATATGTACCTTAGATTAATTTCAAGCATAGCAGAGATGTTTCTACCTTTAAACTTGGTCGAATCTATGTATACCTCCCTTTCATAAAATATTAGCAGTAAAACAAAACGGCAATATCCGCATGAAAATATAATTGGGCCATTACCATTATAGTGACAGATGTATGCAGTGACCAGTACAGGAACAACTGTGAAGAGCTTGAGGAATGACGTCAGATCATGACAACTGGGAAGCAATCTGGGCATAAGAATTGATCCATTTATCAGCTTGAATATGGTGATTCCCACAGTTACGACCAGAAATACAACAGCCAGGGCGACTGATAATGCAGATGTATATCTCAATGAATCTGCAAAGGAAATTGAGTAACATAATGTCACCACATTGCACATGTAATACAGAGAAATAGTACTGTTGATGTTAAGTTTATTTCTGCAGTGCACAGAATTGAAAATAATATCTACTCATAGGAATGTAGCAACTGCCCATGTATTCTGAAGAGCCATGAAAAAAAAAATTGAGCTGCTTACCAAAAGGCAACCAAGATCTATATATACCTAGTTGACTGAAATTCATATTTCAGTGATAAAATAGCATGAAAAGATTGTATAAATTAAGTAATATCCCAAAAAACTGACGTATCTACAGAAAGTACTTACCTATACGCTTTAAGCAAGCTAATGGTGCAAATACACCAAGGGTGGTCACAAGAAGAACAAAGAATCGTCCATTCCACCAATGAACTCCGAACCAACCTTCCAGGACACCAGCATGGTGGGTTCCACTTGAAGTTGTTCCAGAAAGCACGTCACCTTTGAAAGGAGAATATAAAGAGTGAGTATCACAATCATCGTGGAATTAACTGCGGATGAAGAAGTAGTCGAAGCTAAGTCTTTTTCTTTTTTGAACGTAAAGTACATGAAGCTAAGTCTTTAAGGGTGTGGTAATCAGTTCATCCTTACCTACCTATGATAATCATGTATACAATAAGAACACCAATATTGTTAACAAGTACACATATTTGAAGCAACATCTTCCCATAATTGCCAAAAGCATCGCCCATAAGACCTCCATAAGAAACTGAATTTGAAGTCCTACTAAACCTGATTAACAACTCAATTGAAGCTTCTGTGAGGAAAGCCATCAAGATGATCATAATAATCCCAGGAATGAGTCCCAACACCTTCATAATTGCAGGTAAGGCCATGATACCAGCACCGACAATTGTAGTCGACAAATTAAATACAGCCCCACTATATGAAGCCCCATTGAACTCATCGAATCCGCCATCTTTCTGATGCTTTGTAGGCAATAATGGCGATTGGTCATCTACTACTGGCTGTTTGTTCTTTCTTGATTTTTTCTCTTTTACAGTTCCAATAGTCATGTTTGAATTCTGAAGCTTCGAGAGGTCAAAATTGGAAACTTTACGATCAGCTTATGCTTTTTGGATCCTTCAGACAAAAAAATAATCTGCACATAATACTTAACAGGTATCAGTTATACGTTCTATGACCTCCTAAATAGTAAATTCCAAGACCCAACAACAATATGCCCAGTATTATAATCCCACAAGTGAGGTCTACCAAACTTTTAATTTACACTATTGATTAGAAGCCTGCAGTTTATGCAAACTTTACCACTACCTCGAGACACGGAGAAGTTATTTCTGATATACCCGGAACAAATTCCACAAGAATTTCAAACAAGCTTGAACTATGAATATATGAATTTAACTAGTGAAACAATCTCTTTGGGACAAAATCCAATTATTTACACAAGTTAAAAGAACCCATAACTAAATCTCATTAACTCCAATTTACCCACAAAGTGGCAATCAATAATTCCGATACAAAAAACCACATTAAACAAGAAAGTAAGCAATAAACATAATCAAAAAACGGTTCCCATAAATAGAATCTACTCAATTTTCTTTTTAGTGTACAGATACTAAAAATCATACCTGAAATGGATTTTTTTTAAAAAAGCAAGACTCTTTGAGATAAACCTTTTCCACAAGAGTGACACAAAAATTGAACAAGAATTCAAGAACCCAGTATTGGAAAATCTTGATATATCGTCCTTAATCCAAAAAAATAAATAAAAAATCAACAATCCAGCAGTCTCTCAAAAATTATTGAAGACCAATAAAAATTCATCCGAAGCCAAAACTTTAACAGGGTTTTGTAGGTTTAGTATAAGAAACAGAAAAGGAAGAAGAAGAAGAAAGCTTCACGCAAAGAATTGATTGAATAAATTTATACGTATGAACAGTTTCATTGACTCAAACTTTGTTAAAGAAAATCCAAAACTCTGCCTTTACTAATTCTTATCTTGAAAGAGAAGAAAGAAAAGACGTGTGTCCTTCTCAGCTATTTTCAAGATCAAGAAATGTTAGGTTTATGTATACTTATTACTTATATAAGGAACATTTCCATGTTAATTCATTTAACTGAGTTCTACTCCCTTTGCCTCAAATTTTCTTTTTACACATTTTATAAGATTTTTTTCTCAATTTATTTAATCTATTTTTATTTGATGAAAATATAAGAAGATAAAAGATTTTTAAAAAAAGTTTATGAACTTAATAGTCAAGCTGTTTGTTATTTCAAGAAAGTTATTGCTCAGGTTAAAATGGAAAAATTCACGAGTGATTTTGTCTTTGAATTGCTAAGACTATAAATAAAATAACTTGAGATAATTATTATCAAAAAATAGAAGGCGAATCATATTTATTCTTGTGGGCACTTTTTGTTATCACTAACTCTTTGTCTACCAACAATACTTAACAAAGTTAAAATTTTATTTTATTAGTTTATTAGTGATTGTTTGATTTTTTATCTGATAATTTTTTTTATTCTTTAAGATAAATAAGTATGACTATATCAATTTTGATCTTTCAATTTTCATCAGTTAAATATTAAAATTAAACATGTTATTTATAATTCAAATTATAATAATTGGATTATTAAATTGTTTTACTGTGTGATAGAATCCTCATAAAAGATAAAAAGTTAATATATCGATATTATTTATAAATTTTTTTAACTGGAATAAAGAGTAAAATAATCGTGATTTTTGTTTACTGAAACAATCAAAATACTAGTATACTTTATACAAATATATATAATATAATTCAAGTCGTCAAAAGATAGATAGACGACGAAATAAGAATTTTGTTTCTTCTTTGAAATAATAATTTAATAAACAAGAATTGAACAATAATTGGTCGAAAGTATTTTTTGTTAGGTGGATTGATATTATACGCATTGTCCATGATGTAAAAATACAAATATGTATTTTTAATATTGATGAAGTTTTTACATAAATAACGTGAATTTTATGTATAAAATATTTTTAATTTATTTATATACGGGTATAATTTATTTAAGTTACCACCAAAATTATTTGTTAAGGTTAACAATAAGACTTTTTCATATCAGAGAAGGGATAAAATATATTAATAAATAAGATCAAATTCAAAATATATCGAATGACAAAATTATTCACATTCAGAAATCAAATACAATAAAAAAAATTAAATATGCTTTCATATAAAAAAAAATACTAAAAACTCAAATGAAATTAGAATTGTGACTTTATATATAAGAATGTCCCTTTAGAAATATAAAAGCCAATACTATATTCTAAACATAGTGTGATCATACATTTTTGGATAGTGAAGCTCCTAATGTAAACATGAATTTCCAAATTCTAGAATCACTATGTTCAATAATACAGAAAGAATATATTAATTGTAAGTTTTAACCTCAATTTATTATTTAATCACAATAAATGAATATAATTTAATACATACTTGAGAGATATAAATTTTTGTTCCAAGTGTTTACACTAAATCACTGTCCTTCTAGATGTTTACATGTTTAAATTTAATAAGTATATATTAGCGAAAGAAGTTAAATTAAATTCATAGTGAGAATCACAAAATAGAAAAATAAAATATAATCAAAGTCCCATTCAAAGTAGGCCATTGATGTGTTTGTCACGTAATCATTAATAGTTAGTCGACAAAAGTAAACATAAATTATGTCAATAATGACAATATGACAAAACAAAAGAAAAATTAGAATTGGCCTTTGTAGGTGTATTAATTTTAATTAATCACATGGTAAGCACTAAGCAAGTTATTATTGTAAGTTTTTCTCTAACATAAACGTAGGAATAAGGTGGTGACACGTGGCTAATGAAAACGTGAACACACTAGATTAGCAAGGAATCTAAGCGATTTGCTTTATTGGCTAATTGTGATTCACTAAATTGACTCTTTAATTTATTTTTGTAGAAAAAAATACCTGTGTTAAGTTTCACATGTACACCTTTCGTTTTGTTTCATATAAATTTATTTGTTTATTAACCAATTTCAAAAGGAATCACCTTGTGTAATGAATTTTTTTTGTAAATAGTCTATCACAAAAATTATGATAAAACAATAATTTTATATAAAAAATGTAACTATTAGTAGGAAAGTGAAATTTAAAAGCACATAAGGCAAAAGTGTATGTGTTTAGTGATGAAATTAAAATTGCTCAAGGATACACAAATACCTTGTAGAAGACAAATGTGTGCAATACTCAAATTAAATTTCGAATTACATTTATTTATTAAATAATATATCTCGATCGTAGAGAATAATACGAACTTTAAACCTAAAAATGGTAATTGTGAAGTGATAACGTATACGTGTGTGTGATATGGATCCACAGTTGAAAACAATAACAAAAAACAAAAAATAAAAAAATAGAAAAAATAATAGGCACCCCTCCCTTCTTTGACTAGTGATGAGGTACTAACTATTATTTTCAAAAGTAAAACGATATATAGACATCTTATAATAAACTTAATAAAGATATCAAGAAATCAAGTTAAAAAACACGTTTCTTCTGTCTTTCTCTAATTCATTAAATCCTATGAATTGTTTTAGGAATTTGAATTTCATAAATTATTCATGAAGTTGAAATTTTAATTTTTCTTTCGTATTTTAATTTGAATTAAGTTTATATGTGTCAAATCATTTTCAAAGTTTAAACCTATATATATTTAAAAATTATGAGTTCGAAGTTAAAAAAGTAAAAAAAAATTATTAAAAATTCTAAAAGGACATATCAAAAAAAAATTTTAACCAAAAGGACAAAATTGATCTTATTTTAATCTTTTAATATAGTAGCGCGTGTAGCGTTTTTTTTTTTAAAAAAAAAGTTAAATTGAAATGTTGCTACATCAGTGATTTCCTTTTCCTTTTCCTTAAAAAAAATTGATCTTCTTCTCTTTTCAGCAAGCCAACAATAGAGGCAGGGGCTGCTTTATTAAAAAAAATTGACAAAATCGTTGCCAGGGATTTTAAGGAATTCTTTTTGATGAAATTGCTGACACAATAACGATTTTGTATTTTTTAAAAAAATATTGACATGTCAATTTTGTCAAAATAAAATTGCCCGTTGGGAGCGATTTTGCCATTTTGGTTAAAAAATATTAATGTATCCTTTTGAAATTTTTGCCAATTTTTTTTAATAGAATAATTTTATCTTTTTAATTAAAAAATATTAATATACCCTTTTAAAATTTTTACCAATTTTTTTTTACCCTTTTAACTTCAAACTCCAAAAATTATTGAAATACCACTAAAATACTTGTCAATGTATGAGAACTCAAGGAAATGGTCTTTAAGTTCATTAAATTTACAACTAAGAATATAAGGACTTTGTATGCTATACATTTTTTTGGTCAAAATTTTGAACTTCAACATTGTATGCTTTCATATTTGTATATATTTCAATAAATAAAGTGCTTACTTTTACTAAATTTATTTTTAAAGTATTGATTAAATTTAATAATTAACATTGATAAATATTTGATAGAGTAAATTAAAAGATCTAAACTACTCAAGTGATACTTAAATAAATATTTTAAATCTATTATTAAAGTTCACCGTTTTAATTTGTCTTCCATTAAATTCTTAACGGTCTATTCCACTTCAGACATAAAATGAGATATCTTAGAAATAGATTTTTCATATAAGAAGGCATGCCTGTAGTCGTCGACATATGTTGAACGCAACAACAAATTCAATATATATATATATATATATATTTTTTTGTATATTTGAGTTTTATTTTAGAAGTGTTCATGGTTTCTTTTGGAGTTATTATTGATTAAAAATCTATTTTTAAATTTCTATAATTAAATAAAAAAATAACTATGATTTGATTCGATTAAATGCAAGTATTAATTTTTTTCGATTTGAAAGCAATAAATATGATAAGTATATACATCTTTCAATACACACCGACACCTCTTACAGAAACCATCCATATAAAATTTCTTATAGATTAAATTAATCAATTAAACAAACAAAGAAATTTAAATAAGCAATACTAAAATCATTATACATCAAATATCAGAAGAATACTATTTTTGTATAGCAAAAATAAAATGAAAACCTCAAGCTCAACAATTGACAAACTACCCAGGGAGGAATACTAGTAAATTGTGTACCAAAACTCTAACCTGAGTTTTTATAAATAAAATATAAATAATATATAAATAATTATAAAGTTCATAGTAACTCGATTCAATTTATTTATTTTTTAAATAAAATTAAAATTAGAATAGTATTAATTTTCGTAGTTTAAAATCATATTAAATATTAAATTTTAATATGTTTGATCCATTTTACGGTACAATTTTAATTTTCAACCATAGCAATAAATAATCAAAAGGATTACAATCATTTTGAATATTAGATACTATATATTTGAAATAATCAGTCTTTTTTATATTGCAACGTTCATAATGTTAAAACATAGTCATAAGTACATTTTCTTCAATTTCTTCTTACTTTTTGGATCAGATTTAAGGCACTATGTTCATAGACCATACATAAAATACTATCACCTTAACACTTAATGAATAAAATAGAGACAATTTTTTTAGGATAATTATATCAAATGATTATTCATCGATTTAATTATAAAAAGTGGTTAATTTCTTCTCCACTTTTACTGTCGTCATCTTTTGTTACCAGTTTCATCTTTTAGATTTTTTCCCCCTATTCTTCTTCTTCCAGCTTTTTTTAAAAAAAAAAAAAATTCAATGTACCAAGAATATTAATAGTTTTTAGAAAATAATTCATCAATAGATTTGAAACATTAAAAAAAAAAAATATCACACATTTTCAGATTGTTTAGACATAGTTTTGAGTTAGTTAAGATTAAATAGTCAGTGTATATTTAGGTATATATGAAATTTAGGGAAATTTACAATATATTATAATAAAATAATATTTACCATTTATAGTAATAAATATTTTTTTTCCACTTAATCACTTTTAATTTATTTATAATATAAATTTAATACATATAAAAATAATTTATTATTTACATATTTTATAAGTTTTAATGATAAATAATATATTTATTACACATTTTAATACACTTAAAATAAAATATGTAAAAATTTTACGAAACAAACATAATATATTTTTTAAAAAACAACTCTATTTCATATATATTGCATACATTATTTACTTTTAATACATATTGTAGATTTAACATAATATTGCTATAAATGATAATAAATAAAAAATATTGATAAAATTAGTAATTATTTATTAAAGTTTATCAATTCATATAATTTTTCTAAAATAAATAGATTCTACGTATAGTTAAGATTTTGAGATTATATATGATATATAATCAATATATAACCAAGTTATATTGTATAGTCGATAAGTTCTTTTTATGATTTTTGACCGTTTATGATTTTAGCTTTTTATAAAAACAAAAATATGATTATATTTATCATATATCAATTATTTTATAATAGTGTAAATTAGGTATATAGCATTTTATATAGTAATATTTTCAAGTTATAGCATTAGAGTTTGAATTTCAGTGTATAACATTTAATATTTCAATCTATAACATTTTATTAATAAATATAATGTTAATTATAATTTATTAAAAAAATTGTTATTAACAATTAATAAAAAAGGGATAAATTAACAATGGATAATTAATATACCTAATTAACAAACAGATAAACTAATAATGGAAAATGAGATATTTTATTAATTACATTAAATGTAGTTAGCACATTTTGAACTATACACTAGCACGTTTTAAGGAATTTTAATTAAAAATTAATATTAGATTAACACGTTTTTAGGGATATCAAAAATTTTCAGATTAGCATCATTACCTTAAAAATCTCTAGTTAGTTTAAATGATATTATTATTTTTTTTATTTAATTCCTTAAAAAATTCTACCATATTTTAACGATTATTTTCAGATTTTTTTCAAATTGGCATTTTGAAATCTATTTGCATCATCGTTACAATTCATCTTTTTTTCAAATTTTCACGATTATTTTCAGATTGGCATCAACGTAGAAGTCATTTTTCCCCAAAATTTCACGATTTTTTTTAGATCTGCATATTTCAGTTTGTTTTTTAGTAACCTGATAAATTTTGGCGTTTGAAACAATTTGATTTGATGTGATGAAGAACATTATGTCAATATTAATTAAACATGATGGAAAGTGGAATTCATCATGTTGATTTTTAATTATGATTTGTTTCTTTTAATTATGATTTGTTTATTTTAATTAATTTGATGTTTTTTACATGTACAACAGTGTTAGATTTTTTTGATAACTGTATTATCTGAAAACAGTTTGTATATTATTTTTTTTGAATGAAATAGTCATGTTACGTATAGCTTATTTGAAGTCTGGAGTTTGTATTATTAGTGTATGAAAAGTAATTGCAACGTGTATCAAATGTTTATGAAAGTCCTTTTTTTAAAAAAAATATTCTAGTTTCTATTGAAATTAGAATATATGTTTTTGTATTAATTTTTTATTAAAATTATATTGTGTTTATTTAATTGGAGTAGTTTGTAGGACATTGAATGATATATTAAATGTGTATGAAGTGTGTATGAATTATATAAACTAATTATAAATGGTCATCTTCTTCCAAAAGTTTTCCAATTTAAACTTGTGGTAAAAATTTGACTTGGGGACTTTGTCAAACTCTCCGAAATTTTCTGCAATTAATCTATTTGGAACAGATGGATCAGAAACAAAATCAGAAATTGGTCAAGATTTTAGATCGGTTACAACGGTCAACTCTTTTAAGTCAAAACGTAACTCTGTACCATTTACATTGATAATGAATATGTCATCCCTGCCAGTTTCAAATTCAAGAAGGAAAGTATGACATAACAATTGACATCGAATTTTTATGTTATGTAAATCATAAAAAAATTCAAATGAAATTTCTTGTAAAAATTGCTGAAACTTATCTTGACCGAGGAAGGTCAACAAATCAACAAACGAAATCATGTTGATACAGAAAGATAAATGTGATTGAACCTTCTTCTCCTATAAAATTTGTAAAACTAATATGTGACTTTAAAACTACATACTAAACTCATTTAGTATGAATATGTCAATTCATACATCAAAATCAAAAAATAAAATATATAGTTGCAATACTTATTATAATAGTCAAAATTATAGGATACACAACATTAATATATCATTCATACACATATATTTAACTGGACAAGAATATCATTTCATACATATATGATACAAAGGTAATACATAATGCATACACTCCTGTATCGATAATGACCAATTATTTCATACACAAAATCATACAAAACTAATACATTTATTATGTATCAAATCATATACTGATATATTCAAATTATATCATATATAAAACATACATCACTAAATCATTCAATATTCATATTTAATTATAATATAAAATATTAAAAACTCAACTCATACATAAATCATACAATTTCATGTAGTATACTATTGACAAATAAAAGCAAAAATTAAATACACTAACACAACACATTGTAATCCAAATTTGAAATAATCTTTTTACTGACTTTATCAACTTTTTTGGGTTTATTTGTAGCTTGTATCCCTGATGTTTTTTTTGAAAACTTTCTTGTTGATCGATCACTTTCAATGCCTCTTTGATTTTGTTTTTTTCCATCTTCGAATCAACTGAACTACACTTCTCTTTTCCCTTTGATTTCTGTGCTTGAGTTTTTGACAATATATTGAATGAAGGAACATGAAAGTCATCAGTCTCATCGACCAATCTTTTACTTTTACTTGGGGTTTCACTACCTTTCCTAGACATTCTGTATGAACTAAATGGGGAACTGATCTGAGAGGGATGTTTGGATTTTGGGTGAACTGATCTGAGAGGGATAATGGGGAAGATGAATGAGGCGAGATTTGGGTAAGAACAAAAAATCTTTGCGTGTTGGAAAGAAATGACAAGTGAGGCAAGATTTGGGAAAGATCAAAATATCTTCGCGTGTTGGGGAGAGATGGAGTGTATTGGGGAAAGATGTCTATGTATGTATTGGTTGAAATGGGGTGGATAGTTATTGGGCAACCGTTTAATAGGGAATTAATTAAAATCAAATCCCTATTATTTAGATTTTGTTTTTTAAAAGGTAACTATATAATGTAAAATTTAATTAATAATAATTTATTATTTATATTAAAAGCTTTAAAATGTGAAAAAGAGAGAAAAAATCATGTTTTAATTTGATTTAAACTAATTTGAGCATTTTAAGAAAACTGAATAATTTAAGTCCTTTTTAAATTCCTTAACATGTGCTAATTTGTTAATTATTCATTATTAATCAAAATTAATTCAAATCCCACAATTAGTGCTGGTTACCAATTCATACATAAACGTTTTTTTTCTTTTTATTTTATCAAAAAAATAAAAATAAAAAGTTAGTTGTAAAAAATAAAAATAAATATTTGAACATATTAATTAGTATTTAAATAATTACTTATAATTTATTTTTAATTAAATATATTTTTAATTGATATGCTATAACTCGATAATAATCTGCTATAAGTAATTTATTTTTAAAAAGTAAGTTTATAACTTGATATATATAACCTTAAATGTGTACAGAGTGTTATTTTTATTTTATAATATATATTTGAAACTATCCAAATATAAATTTGTAAAAAGATTACAAAAGGTATCTTCCAACTTGTTTATATGAACAACCAAAACAATGGAGCTTAAACTTAATTTGAGCTAAAAATCTCCCTTTTGTTTTTGTTTACCAATTCAATGGCGGAAAATTATAGCCTTCGTTTCCATATACAGACAACCAATTTTAGCGAGAACGAAGTCGAACAGGAGAACCCCACATACTCCTTTTCTCCTTATAATCCCACCTTCTTTATTCCCTCATTTGACTCGGGCACCGACCTTGTAACCGATTTGTTCGACTCCCGAAATGACGAAGTAACGGATCATCCCTATGTTGTTCACAACAATTCTAATTCTAGGGTTTTGCCAGACGATGAAGAACTAGAGCTTGGGTTTGAATTTGATGGACTTCGGGTCGTTGGGGTAGACTCCGAGTCCGATTCAGAAGACGAGGAGGTTATTCACCAAATTGGCAATTCGAGTGTGCCGGATTTGTGGAACTGTTTTCGGGTTGGTGATGAGGGGGATTTGGATGAAGATTCAGAGTGGGAAGAAGTTGAGAGGGTTGAAGGGAGGGAGGACAATATGAGTTATCTGATTGGACGAATGGAAGAAATTTCTGTTTCTTCTGATTTCTCTTCTGAAGAAGGAAATTTGGGTTTCGGTGAAGATGGAGAAGGGGGGCAATCGAGGAATTTAGAATGGGAATTTCTGGTGGCGGTTAATGATCTCGAAAGGAGCCTTGAACTTCACAATGCTGTTATACTTCAAGATGGCGGTGGGTTTGGTGCTGTTGATTTTGTTGGAAGCCAAGAGAGGTTAAAGGGTAGTCCACCAACAGCTAAATCTGTGCTGGAAAATCTTCCTTTGGTGGTCGTGAGTGATGAACATTTGAAAGGAAGCAATGCAGCTTGTGCAGTTTGCAAAGATGAGATTTTGTCAACGGAGAAAATGACTAGGTTGCCCTGTTCTCACTACTACCATTGTGATTGTATTATGCCATGGCTAAATATCCGTAATACATGTCCTGTTTGTCGCCACGAGTTGCCCACGGATAATGCTGATTATGAGAGGGAAAATGGAAGGAGTGCTGGTCAAGGACATGTTAATGATTTTCAGGTTAGATACAATTTTGAATCTGTGCTCTGACATTGCAAATTCTGTTCTGTTGACAGGTTTCGTGGACATAGTACTAATCTCATTTTAGCTGAGCATGTTGAAAATCTATTCATATTTTTCTTCCTTAACTTTTTTAGTGTTGGTACTGTATATGTAAAGTTGCCAATTTTATTCTGTGAGTATCACATAGACAGCTAGTTGGATTACCACCGAAAAATGATGAAAACTCTAATTCTCTGTATATTCAAAGGTTAGTACCGTTTAAAAAAGAGTGTCCCTATTTCCTTTTTAGTTTGTTTAAAAAAGAATGACTCCTTTCATTTTGTTTTAACTTTCCAAGTGACATGTTTAAGACGACATTTTGGTACATTTGACATAACTTTAATTTAGAACCACAAAATTAAAAAGTCTTCTTCTTTTCTTAAACTCCGTTCCAAGTCAAACTAGGTCATTCTTTTTTAAATGAAGGGAGTACTATTTTGGAAATTTAGAGTTGGTTTTGTTTTCTCAATGAGATGGTGAAAGTGTACACCATAGAATTATGAGATCTTTTTTTCTTGTCCAACTTGAAATGGTTGCCGAATCATTATCTTGGTAATATGCTGGGGAAGCTTTTCAGAATTTTCACCTTAGTGTATTCTAATATTTCTAATATATCTAGTTGTACGAAAGATCTTGCATCATATAGTGATGCTTACCTTTTTTATAATATTCACATAATTATCAAATCTCTGGATTTGTAACTTGCAGCATGTTGCCTTCACATGTGTTTATCATATATACTTACTTTCTTATCAGAACTTCTAGAGCCTTTTGATTTCTGCTTTCTTTTGACAAGTAAAAGAATTTCATTACATTGGCTACATTAGCACCAAGTACCTCTTCAAAGTGGATACAAAATACACCAGCTCCCTATACTTCCTGCAAGGAGCTAAAGAGTACAAATTAATTAGGGATAATACATATATTGGACCCTAAACTTAGCTTCAAATTTTAACTTTGACTTCCAACTTTCATAATGCACAAACAGACACGTTAACTATCCAACTTTTAAATAAATAAACAAATGAGTCCTACATGGCACAATACACGTAGGACACCACGTAGGATAAAAAATGACATGTAGGACATGTGTGTCTATTTGTTTAACTTTATACAAGTTTGAGTGTCTATTTGTGCACATCCGAAGTTGAAGGATATAAATGTGATTTGAATCCAAGTTAAAGGGTATATTTATGTATTATGCCATATCTATGTTGTGTATGTATTTCAATATAAGCGAACAGATATAATTATTTCTATTTTATATATTACTGTTAAAACCTTGGGTTGAAGCATTTGTTGTTTCTCTCTTTCCGAACAATTCATAAAAATGCGAACTGGAATCATGGTCTAACCCTTTTGGTGCTGCTTGCCAGTAATCCTTCCTTACCAGCTGAAATAAGTTACCTTTAGAGGCATGGGCATCATCAACTTTGTGTGTATAAAGGAGCATATTCAATAACTGTGTCAAGAGAGACACAACTAAATAAATGATTAGCGTCTTCAACTCTCTGGCACTCATTAGCAGCTGTTAAACATAACCGTACCCCTTATCTGGGGATAACATCAAGTCAAACAAATGTCATGAATAGCAGTCCAGCTGAAGCGAACTACCTTAAGAGATACTTTGTTTATTCAGATCTTCCCCGGACCAGTTTATGCTGGTACTCTTAGCTATTTTTATTGCATTGTAGGCTGTAGAATTGCTTGATAAAGAAAGATCCAGATTTACTTACCCCCATCTAAAGGAGTGACACTCATTTGTTGTCTCTTATACCGCTTATACAATATCAAATTATCAATAACTAAGATGATAGGGTATCAAATTTCCAATTATAACAGTTTCTCAGTTTTTAATTGCGTCATGATGTGTTTGGTGTTAAGCTATTGCAACCTGCTTTACTTTTAGAATGAAAAGGGAAAATCATCTTCATGATCTTAGGTACATGTCCATTATCATTTGAAAAAGAAGTTCTTGATGTATATTTTTCAAGGACAGAGGATGCTTCTTTCTCACATCCTCCTGAGCGACTAGAACTGCCAAATCTCTTGGTCGGAAATAAAGGAAATATTACCACGGAAGAAACTTCTCTCAGCAGTTGTCTGGAAGTTCTTTTCCTACTGGGTGGAAATTGTTCTGCTCGCTCTTTTCTTGAAATAGGAAATTTTAGTTTTTACAACTTCACAACCACATCTAAAACTGGGAGTTGAGACACGAACTAGTGGGGTGTTTGTCCATGAGCAATGGATTTATCTTCATCAACTGTATTTTTGACCGATACCGACCATTACTTTTTCGATTAATATAAAAAAGTAGTTAACTATGCTGTGAAGAACACAGTTTGTGAAATCTTTCTACCCAGAGATTAAGCCTACCTTATTTTGCAGTAACCATTGTCTTCTAGACTTCTTGATTTTTGCTTTTTTTCATAACAAACTCAACATTAGGGGTTCTTGTTAGGTATATTTCACTCTAATTTTCACTGTTCCAGAGTTACCTTCTCCCATATAACTTGGTAGAGATTATGTTGCTCACTCTTTACTTCCCATGAGATGTTACCTTCAGTTCGTGTGATTTCTTTCTACTCTTCACCTACTTTGTCTCAATTTCCAATCGTATTCGCCTGCATTATGTATCTACTCTAAATCATAGCTGCGGTTATGAAGAAGTTGGACAAATACAGAAGGCAGTACGTATCGATGGGAGGTATATTGGTCTTGTGTGACGGCATACTTAGTTATTCTTTCAAAATAATTAAAAAGGCAGGTGATTAGGTGTCTTGGGAATGATAATCAAGATCAGATCATCCACCTATGGACAAGTACCACCTTCTCCAACCAGATACTTTCTTCTCTCAAACATTTTTTAAGGTATAGGAAGAGATCTAGAAGGAAATTGACCATAAAAATGTGGGATGTGCTAACTTGGTAGTTCATTATTGTCTTTACTTTGAAGTCCTCCGTCCTATTAAATAAAATGGTAATAATTGTATTCGTAAACAACACAAGTTGCTGTAATTTTCTGATCAAGCGAGCAAAACATCAATAGTATAGCCCTCTTCTGTCAGTGGCTCCATTGATAAAATTTTATCCAATTAAACCGTCTTCTTTCAAAGGTCATCTCTTTTTAGGTTCAGGAGGAGAGCCCACGTGATCAAATGCCTTTTTAGAAGACCTGCAATTGTAATCTTACTTGATCATTGCCTAACCTTGACGAAAGGAGTTTCATATTGATGAATAGTGTTACTGGCATCTTACTGGACCAATGCCAAAACATTAGAACAGTTTTTATTTCATTTTCATAAAAGGTAAGCTAAATTACGGTAGCTGCATTCAACACCCAAGTTTTTGTTGTTTTTTTTGGCCAAGCTAATTCAGATTTTGGTTGCTGGATGACTCTGGTCAATGTACTTTTGTATGTGAATTTGCAATTTTCAGGCTGTACAATAATAAATCTAATGCATGCTGAATTGTTGGTTAAACTTCTTTATGATTTAATATTATATGATGATGATTCGGATGTTGCCAAAAGGAAGGGAAAAAAGAAAGAAAGAAAGAAAGAAGAAGAAGCAAAGATAAAGAAGAAGAAAAAAAGAATTCTTTAAAAAGAAAAGAGAGTCGAAAAAGCAAAATGTTTTTCAAACTACAGTATACGAGAACTTTATTGAAGAAAAACACTTTCGAGTATGGCTACTTTATTTACTTTAAACGTTGCTAATTTCTTCTCAAATACGACTGCTTCTATATTGAGATAATGCATGAATTTTGAATCAATCAAAATAAACGAATCCGAGAAGCAAGTCACATGACACAAATCATTAAATATGGATTTACGGAAAGTATTACAACTTTACTCGTCTAACTTGTGTTTAGATATACTAAGGGGAAACAAATAAATCCACATTTAGTGTTTGGACCAACTTCCACAACTAAATTTGAATCGAAGATTTTGATTAAGAATGAAATAGTAGTCACTATTCCACCACAACCCTAGTTTTCTAAGTCAAGATATTTTTCACTTAAATAACTTGGCAAACGTTTTCTGCTGTTAGTACTGTAGTTATAGACATATACCACTGTCAGCAAATAAAATTTAGTCCTCTTGCAAGTGGCCTCTGGTTCAACATTCTACCCCCCCTATTTTTGTATTTTTCAAAACTGTGGGGCACTGAAAATTATTTTTTCAATCATAGTTGGATTGAATATTTGTATGCGTGGGCAGTCTTTTTAAGTGCTACTAATATTTTTCAAAAGTTTAAATTATATGAATTTTAATTAATAATTATTTTGTTTATCATATTAAGAGAAAAATTATAATTGATAGTATTTTTCTTTAGATATCTAAATTATGGTTTTACCATGTAAAATTAATCTATGCAATTCAACACTAAAAATAGTCAATTAGACTCTCCAAAAGTAAAAATTACAAGTTGAGTAAAAAACCAGGCCCTTTGATACATTTTAGTGGTCAGTAGATCAGAACAACAACATAAATTGGTCATATTTGTCCTTGTAGTTCAAGGTATTGCATAATATAAGCCCCTAAGTTTACCAAATATGTTCAACTATTAATCAAGTAGCAACTTCATGGCCCTAGTTAAGAAGGTAGGCCTTAGCTAAACATAGAAAATATAGTGTAGCTTCATTCCCTCACGTCTCTTAGGGTAGCCTAAGAATGTATAGTAGTATGAAGATTCATTCCAAGATCTCAAGAAATTGGATAAATTTCAATAAAAGATATTTTCATCATTGTTATGTTGAGTATAATTCTAAAATTACCAGAGAAAGTAAGCAGCACTAAAAACAAAGCTACACTAGAAGCAGCCACATACCAACAATGTCTCTGGAATTGGGTGCACATCAAATTCACTTTTGATGCTACTGCAACTAAATTTCCAGTAGACTTGAAATCTCAACAGTGTAAATAAAATTCCAAGATTTTTTATCTGAATATTTTTAGATAAATATGTCGGCAATTGATTGAGCTGTTTGTCACTGTACATGAACTTGACAAAATTGACACAAAAATCAGTCATATTTGTGTCTACATATGTACCTTAAGTGTTTATTAACTTCCTTTTTTGTATTGCTTTTCCTTTCAACCTTACAGATTTAAGTTATGCATTCTACTACCTTAATCACTGAGCTATTTATCGCACCATTTATATCATAGTGATATATAATTATTTCTCAGTCAAATGACAGGATCATAAAAAGAGGGTTAAGAAACAGAATAATTGGTTCTGACGGTTCTAAGTTTCATTAATCATATCAATTATCAAATATCATATCATATTATATTAATAATGTAAAACAAGAAAGTAAAAAATTAGATTAATAAAATAATTCTATAAAATTTGTATCGATTAAACATCTTTTGAAAATAGAAAATCTAAAGAATTTGAAGGGTAAATTAATAATTTAATATACTAACTTTAATATATTGAGTTATTGACCATATTCATTTACCAAGGCCTTTAACTATTGATAAATATGTAAAGGCATAAGTTTTAGACTTTAGTTCTCTTCATTCGCTTTCTTTCATTTAATAATTCTTACATAAAGTTTAAGTTACAATTCTCCAATTTAATTAATTATTTTCTCCTATATAAAACCCATCTTTACAAGAAAAAAAGTACATAATCTTCTATTATGAAAGAAAGGTCATGTTGATTTCCTTGAAAAGAAAAATTGAGATAACTAATGTTTTGTCTTTCCTAATATCTATTTTATATGTATATATGTGAAAGTTCTACAAGCATTTATCATATAGTAGTTGCTTTTCTTTCACAATACATGTGCGTTTCTCCGTCTATATCATAGAGATTAACATCTCTAATGGATAGTTAGGATGACTTTCAATAGGGTTACATATTTGATTGTGTGGAATATGTGATGAATATATATTATTGTCTGCAACATACGTTCTCAGAGACTAGTACTTTACATAAATGGCTAAGAACAATGTAAATACAACAGCAGCAACAGTCATCAAAACCATAAGGATAATGAATAATTAAAGAGAAAACCCATTTGCTTAAAGAAGAATTAAAACACCTTTATTCTCCACAATTCATAGTGGATTTAGACCTTAACAAGTACGTAAGCAAACTTCAATGATATGCCCAAAACTCGAAGTAAATAGTAATGAAATGTAGCACCATCACACAACTTATCAAACTTTATGCTTTGCACCTTGAGATGTCAATTTTATTAAACATGTTAAGCAACAAAAGCTACAAGCATTCAACTTGGTAATAGTTTAATAGTCCCTTCTAACGTTACTTTAAGCTGAAAAAAAGAGATGAAAAAGGGTAAGCACATGAAGAACTTATCCTGTCCTGACCAATCTATTTATAGTCAACGACCTAATTAATGATAACAATTAATCATCTATCTTTTTGGATTAACTATTTATGGTGTTAAACATAAAAGATGGAACAGTCCCAGTAAGGAAATTCTTAGCTTGGTGAACTAACTTGGATGTGTCAACTTTCTTAACAATTAAAATAGATTGATTATGCATGCAAGTAAAACAAAGCCATAACAAAAAGGTTGATAGGAATTTTTATTAAACAAGCAATGGATAGTACAGACTTCAAAGAAGTCGATAGTAACCAATAATCAATTACTAATAAAATTGTTTTAGTACGACTAGCAATATATTTCAAAGTGGCCCTATATTTAAAGCTAAAAAATTATCAATTGGGTCTAGAATCGCTAACAGATGTACTAAGGTCGTGACGAAATAGATCATAAAGTAACTTTAATTTGCTCTCTGCTTTTATTCAACACAAACCCATTCTTATCCGTTCCTGATTTTAAAACTTGATTTGCATCACAAAAAGGCCAAAACAGTTACATTAACACAACCACAACTTTTAAGTAGTAGTGTATATAATAAAATTATCAAAAATTGTCTCTTTCTAAAGTCACTTTCTGCCCATTAGAAGATCCTGGGAGTTTCATCCCAATTCAAATTTTTAGAGCTTGATGGCTTAAAAGTCTTTCCAAAATCTGTTTCAGCACTCACAACGAGCCCAAGAATAAAGTAATGGGCAAGGTCAGGCTTCGATAAATTCCTTCACTTGGTAACTAGAGAGCCAACCTTCAATAAGAACTCAAATGGAGTACCCGTCCGTCATGCAGATTAATTTTATGATGATCAAGATCAACCAGTCAAATAAATTATAAAGCTAATAATTAAAAGATGATCAATTATTGAGGCTTAAGGGTGAAGAAATTAAAAATGACCAAAAGCAAAGTAAAACTAAGCCACAATTCCCAGCTAGTCGGGACAAAAACTTGATTGGGTTGAACACATGATTGTTGTGAAGAACTTATGTGCACTCACTACCTTTTGAAAGAAGAAAAGAAAGGGAAGTTGAATAGGGTACGTCAGTGGGGTGCAATAATGGGCATATCAGGTACAAGTGACAGTACCACAAAATTGAGTTCCCCATCATCATGACCACGGCACCTGAAGCATTCAAAAATTATGGCTTCTGTTTGATGTGATTGGTAGCCAATTGGCCATAGGATTGCACACGACAGCCACGCGCACCCTACTAGCAGGGTCCCCCTGCAGAAACCTACCGTGCATCTCTGTTTTCTTTGTCTACCAGCTTTTGTACCTTTTTAACAGATAATCTAGAGAATTTGATATCAAATGAGGCTGATGTTAAATCAAGTACCCTTTGTGCAAGACCTTGGCCGATAGTTTAGGGCACTGTCCCAATAACTTGTATTCCTGGGTATTTCTGATGAGAAAGATTTGCTATTTGAAGGGTATAAGGGGTAAAATAGCGGGATATGGCCGTAATTACGGGAAGATAAATAAGATATGCTGACATGCACCAGCTTCTTAAGTGGGCAATATCTTTCAGTATTGTGGTGTTTTAGTAATGTTTTCCATGGAAATGATTTCTTGAAAAATATATAGATTTTTTGCTTTTCATATGTTATCTGGCAAAACACTACGAGGCAAGATGGAATGATGAGTGGGGAATCAGTGTGATGTGGGTGGGATGATCAAGGGATAGGAGTTGGAGGATTAGGTGGGTAGAGAGGAGACAATAAATTCGAAAGATCACTTGTGTAATATTTTTTTTCAACTTTTATTAGAAAAGTTATTTTTCATATTTTAAAGTTATTTATTTTCTTAAAGAAAATAGTTTTCTGACATTTTGACCAATAACATAAGAAAAACACCCTAATAATCATAAATTTTACTTTTGCAAGGAGTTTCCAACCTAGCAAGCTTTTCTTTTCTGAAGACGACAAGAACACATAAAGTACACCTTTTTCAATTGTATTTTTTTTCAAAACACAGGCATTTCAAAAGTGTACCAAATGAGAGGACACCAAACAGATTTCGACATCCAAGGCATAAATTTTCCGCAAGGACATCAATTAAAGATATAAAGGTATAAACATGAAATGAATCTAGGGTCTTTCTCACTTTCCATGTGTAGTATCTCCACCCTAAGTTGATTGCCGAGCAAGTAGAAATATTGTTGTTTTTCTTGAATATTTAAAAAATTTAATTGATTTCGAGTCCTAGTATGTAAAACACATCCAAAAGAGAGTAAAACAAGAAGATCAGAGAATTAATTGGGACTGTACTAACTGAACCTGATGGCAAAATACTAAAATGTACAAGGTCCAGCTCAAACAGTCCTCGATACAAGATAAATCCAAATGTACCGTATATGTATAGGTACACTCTGCGGTGATCTATATCAATCACCCAAACACCAGAAATGGTCATATAGGAAAGGACGTTCATTTAAAAGCTAAAGTGTATAAAGTATAGGACGGAAAGAAATGCAACAAAGGCAAAACAATTTGAAGACAGGAATAGAAAGAGGAGTCAATACTTGTGTAATTATATTCTTGACCATTCAGTCCACTCAACAGACCCACCTGAAAGGGGTAGAGCATTATCCCTAAGGACTGAGGAAGTTCTGGTTTTGGATGCATTGGAAATCTTTTTTTCATAGTGGAAGACTGGATTTCAAAGCCCATCCATATCTTACCACCTCTTCCTTCCACCACCAACCGAAAAACATGACTTTAGTCGTATGAGTAAATCTAGACACTGTGTACAGCTTAGAAATTTTGACCTCTAAAACAGAAGCCAGAGGAAAATGCAGAGAACAATTGCTGCAAAAGCATAGAGGCAAGTTCTTGCTGAGACCATAAGGAACCCTATAAAAAACTCGGAGGAAAGCGCTGAATCTATCTTGACTATAATAAGCTGAAGTTATTCTTATTCTCCTTTTCCGGGAAAATTATTAATCATCTTACTGGTCTTAACAGAACTTTTATTTTACAAAGCTGGGAGAAGCTTAACGTGTTTCTTCAGATTAATCAATCGTGAGTGGGTGTTTCTAAATAAGAGGAATTAAGCACAAAACAATAAGGAGTCACTAGTTATTTTAAACTAATCAAGTAGCTTGATACTTCCCAATCTGATTTCTTGAATGCTTTGAAATATTGAATCTAGTTTATGATGAGTTTATTTTCCTAAATTACAAAAAAATAGAAGAATCACTTTCAATTCGGTTCATTAGGTTGGAAATACAATCACATTTTCTAAACTTTACTCCGACTTTAAACATGATAAAGAGAGTGTACAGTGACTAATTGCAACAAGCTCTGCAGAAAATCACCTTTCCTCGATGACAATTTAGAGCTTTTATGGTGACTAATGCAACTAGCATGAATATGAAGCACCTCATATTCACAACTATATTACCACCGGTGATTGTAAGTCACTATTGTTATGCATAGGAGGAGCTATGCACATATTATGTGTATTTTTAAATCATGTTGTGGTTGTTGAGTCATCAACTTATTAAGTGTATGATCTTTCCACTTACAAAATATGGTTTGCCTTCACAAACCTCATAAACTATTCTTTTACGGCAGTTACCATTGTTGTCAAAACCCATCATAGAGCGAAAACATCATGGATTGTATTGGCCTGGCAATAATGCTGAGTTGGTCTACCTGGATGGCCCTTCCTGTCGAGTATATGTCCATGTAGCAGATTAAGTAAAACATATATTCATGGAGTAAATATTCTCTCCATATGACCCTCAGATGTTATCATACGCACATGCACATGTTCAGGATTACATTATAATGATTTCATTTTCGAGAAACTGTACTGTATCTAATTGATACAATATGGGACCGTCTTAACTTTTTCCTAATCCTATAAGTAGCCCCCTTCCTGCTCACGTTATCATTCGCACTTCAAAGCCAATTTCTTTTGCTTGACCCTCCATTAAGATCTAAATCAAAAAATTGTCCTTGTAAACTAATATACTTTTAAGCCATGCAACCCACTGATGTCACAGACTTCTATTACCTACTTCCTTCTAACCCAACTCAATTCCCATCTCAATCTTGTGTGAACTATAACCCATCCACATTTCAGCTAAATACGGTCTTAAATCCTTTGTATCATCTTCAGATCACTCCTCAAGTTCAAGACCTCAATCCACAACTAACATGTTTCAACAGTAACTCTACATCTGATGAAGCTGATGAGCAACAGTGGACTCTTATAAATGAACGTAAACAGAGAAGAATGATATCGAATAGAGAGTCTGCACGGAGATCACGCATGCGCAAGCAGAGGCACCTAGATGAGCTTTGGGCACAGGTTCTTTGGCTCCGAAATGAGAATCACCAGCTCCTGGACAAACTAAATCATGCCTCTGAGCGCCATGATCAAGTACTTCAAGAAAATGCTCAACTGAAAAACGAAACTTCAGAACTTCGCAAAATGATCACTGGCATGCAGCTAAGTAGTCCTTGTCCTAGCTCAAGAGCTCTTGAAAATGAACCTTGCAGTGGTTTACCTCAAAATGAATAACTAATCAGATTAAAATGGAAGTTATGCTGGTTGGGATAAGGCTGTGGTTTTGATTTCCTTGTTATATATTTGTTGTTGGGATGGTGGCCACAATTTGAGTTTTCCCTCTATCTCTTATGTTGACAAGATGAAGGCTATGAATTTAGTTTTTACTGTATCTCCTTTCTTCTTGTGCTGGTATGCTATTCAATAAAAATCCCCTTCTTTATGCTGTTCATGATGCTAGTTTCACTATACATGCATTAACAGATAAAGAATAAAATCCACCTCTATTCATAAAGAAGAAAAAGTAAGAAACCATGAGATAGCAAGTGACCTATGCAAGTCTACCGGATTGATTTTTAAAATCAGTGATGAATCTGCAACAGAAAAAATGGGAAGAGAAACACTAGGAACCTTCCACTAAAGAAGCTTAGCCAATGGAATTGGCCAAGTACAGTAGAAGATTTTTTTTCCTTGAAAGTTGCATGCCTAAGATAGTTAAACAGGACGACAGGAGAGAGGTTTGTGCCTGTCAGGTTGTTTACGGCAAGCATACCCTGAACAGGAGAAACATGTCATAAAGCAGTCCAATGATTCCAAAATTCACTGTTCCTAGCTTTAATTGTTATATTCAGAGTTTCAGAATTTGAGTATGTCATTTTATCACAACCTACTCGCATACAAGCACAACTATAGTAAATGTGACTCAATCCTACTTCTTCCTTATGTAACAGGCGAAAAAGAGCACATTCATAGGGGCATCAAGAATTACCAGTAACACTAATAAACAAACTCCAACAGTGTGAACTCCCATTCTACAATTTCTTGTGAATATTTTTCCGTCATGTTTATTGTAGTACAGATATCACCTCCCTTCTTAGTGATTTCCACTGGTTCCTCCTCTCAATCAAAACCTGAACTTTTGAAAAAATGTAAATTTGTCATATTTAACATTCACCTCCCAGGTATATCACAATAAAAGTGAACCTTTTTTGCTAGCCTATCTACAACAACAAACCGGTGAAGTCCCACAAGTGGGGCTTGACACACAGGCCATCCCAAGAAAGATAATTTCAAGTATATCGAGTCTGTAATCTAGGAAAGTGGGAAGTTCGGTGATAATATTACACATTGTATCGTTGTGGTGTACCTTCTTTATAGTGTTGAAATGAATTCACGGGTGGATTAGCTTGGCACATTATTCAGTAACAGCATAATTCTTAGGCAACAGATGTCTTTCTCTTGTGGTTGTTTGCTAATGAACTATACTAACATCTTACTGATTCAGCACCACCACATGAGTAGTTTCGTATATTTCTTAAAATATGTTTCCAATAATACAAAGTTTGTCTATGCATGACAGCATGAAACAGCAAATAAAAATAACATTCAATCACCCAGTAATTGCTGTTCTTTATAGTCTGGCTGTTCTCTCAAGAAAATTCACAGTTCAACCTTATCGAAAATTAAAATAGTATTTCAATTGGAATGCCATACTTGAGAAGTAAAATCACTTTTCCTCCTTTAGCACTGTTAGATACTAGGGAGTTCAGCGTAATTGGTTTAGTCTCATTTCTTTGCTAATTGAAAGTAGAAAGAAGCAGATGATCAGGAAGGTCGGATCTTTTCCAGTTAATTAGATAACAGAATACAGGAATCATCATCTTCTATAAGCAAGGCCATAGTCCTAATCAAATATAAAACGAAGTTTACATTCTCTAAAAGGCTTGAGGGGCAACAGACCTGTCTCTACATGTGGTAGATGTAAATAGTAAAGTAAAAGAGAGTCTCTTCTCTAATGCATTAAACTTTTAGATAAGACAAGCTTACACAATTCTATGTGCTGAATTTTTGTTTGTACCTCACTGCTACTCCACAAATAATTAAACCCGCATGTGAATGACGTGTTACATATACTACTTAAATAAATATAAGTGCTCATTTTCTAATAGCTTGAACCTTTTGATGAGATTCAATAAGTTGACATATCTTAGACTTCTACTGTTCAGGAAAAAAAATTGGCGAAACTTGACATCTTCAACAAAAAGGTAGGATTCGTTATATAAATTTTCAGCATTCCTCATTCCTGGTATAACATAACTCAATTTAAACAAAGTAATTATTAGTTGTTTAACTCCAAAAATGAATAATATAGGTACGGTCTAATATCCAAAATAGGCGGTTTAAACTCAATGTTTTCATGAAAAATCAACTTCATCACTGCAATAAATTATAAGATGCAAACTACTAACTTTACCAGATCAAATGAAGAACAGACAAAATGTAATTAATTACTGTAAGTTAAACTAATATAGAAGATAAATCAGAATGTCTAGCTCGTAATAATAATTGTAAAGTTTGACGAAATCGCCTGGGGTTTTCATATTTATCAATTTCAATGGAAATAGAACATTATACGTAACTGAGCATTTGAAATTTCAGGAGATGTATCTAAGGCGACGGACAGATTAGTCGGGAATTACCTGTGATCGGAATCCGATGGAACTCAAATGGAAGACGGTGAAGTGTTGATGAGAAGAAGCTTCGTGCTTGAGATCCAAAAGAGTAAGAGTAAAAATTAGAAACCCTCGTCCCGCTTATTTGAACTTTCCCTGTGGCGGTTTCCCGGGTTTAATAAACCAAAATTCAAACCTTTTTGCGTGCCAGCATTTTTTAAAAATTTATTTATTTTCAAAACTAATCTTTTCCGTTCGCGAAAAGATAAAACTTTTACGAAAAATTGTGAATTTTATAAAAAATATTGACTTTTATATAGAGTTGCGATTTTTATGAGAAGTTGCAATTTTAATGAAGAGTTGCCGCTATTATGAAAAGTTACGACTCTATGAAAGGTTGTGACATTTTCAAAGGGCTGCAACTTTTCCAAATAGTTATAACATTTTCGATAAGCCACAATAAATATTTGTTCACACTACCCTTTGTTATCTATAAATAGAGAAATTTTCTCTCATTTTAAAACATAAAAAATTCTTCTTCTTCTTTTTCACAAATAAATATTCGATATTTTGCTCATGTTGAGTGACTCATTGACAACACTGTTTATGTTACAGATGTTGGTTTGCATTTTTTCAGTCATTAACTTATGCTTATATTATTAAGAATAAATGATAAAATGTAATAATTTTCATTGTTCTTTACATTATTAATATTTGTTACTACATAATAATGGATTTAAAAAAAAGTGTGAATGGAAAATGAAGAGTTGCGACTTTTACGAAGAGTTGTGACTTTTATGAAATGTTGCGACTTTTATGAAAAGTTGCGACTTTTATGAAAAGTGACGACCTTTCTGAAAGATTGTAACTTTTCCAAAGGTTTGTGACCTTTCCGTCAAGGCACAATAAGAATCTTTTCGCACTATCCTTTGTTTTCTATAAATTGAGGGATTTTCTCTCATTTTAAGATAGAATTCATGGATTTCTTCTTCAACTGCTAAATCTAGTATTCTAAGTGTACTTTACTGCCGTTGAGTGGTTCGTTGACACCGGAGTTTTTGGTATTTATACTTTGGTGATTGAGATCATTTTACCCTGGGAAGTCATATTCCAAATCAAACCTCAGATACTAGAGGGGAATAATTTCCTTAGAGGGACACTGTGAATTCAGTGGACTTGATCTTTTTCCTATTAAAAATTTTTCAGATTCTGGTACGTATTTTACAAACTTTACATTTGTGAATTAATTTTAGTTCTTCTATTCTTTTGTTCTTCACTGGTTCATTAAACTTGGTAACTTCGTGTTTCTGCAAAGTTTGTTGGAATCAGTAAGATTCTTTAGACACATATTAACAACAATTCTTTTTTAAGAAAAATATTTCGTATATTTTTTTAAAAAAAAATTGTTTCTGATTCTAGTTTCACTATTAGTTTTAATTTTCTAGTTGTGAAAATGTTCTTAAACTTTGTATTGTTACAAAGATGTTCAAAGTTTTGTTCTAAGTATGTTTAAAATACAAGATGAACAACACATAATCTTGTATGTAAGATAATATATTGTTTTAATTTAATAATTAATTGATTTTAAGTATTATTTATATATTCCATGACGATAAATTCTTGCACGAAACCCGAGTAATTTTAGTTGTTTTAACTTAAATTAGGAGTATTTCTTAAGATATCACTTATCTGGAATAATTAAGTTAAAGATATTTCTTATTTGGAATATAATCAAGATGCCCGTTATTTTTTCAGATATTAGTTATTAATTTAATACCTTCTATTTTTAAGGAACAATATGTTAGTTATAGTTATAAATAATAACACTTCTTTTTCTTATAAACACCACCTATTTATCATGCACTAAATTTTTAAAAAATTACCATTTAAAAAATATCTAATTGCCAAATTACACTTTTTTTCAACCAAACCTACTCTGAGTTTATATTAAGGGCAACAAAAATATTTTCTTAATTACTATATTATGTAACTATTATTATATTATATTTATTATATGATTTCAACGCACTTTTAAAAGTATAATTTCACATCTTTACAAATACAGTAAATTAAGAAAGAAGTTGTGTTTTCTTAAACACAAATTCTAAAAAACCCATTCAATTATTGAAAGTATAATTAATTGTCAAGATCTAACCCCAATACTAATTATGCATATCACTAAAATGGTTATTCTAAATTACCTTTGCACAATTACAATAAAATTAATTACATAATTCTATTTTACCCTTGATATTGATTATTTTTTTTAAAAGTTTTAGACAAGTTTGCAAGGTTTAAAAAACAATTAAGAGGTAAATTAGTAAAATATTCTTTTATTTGTGATTTCTTAAGAAACATGTAAATTGTAAAGTTATAATAATTTACTATAATAAGGTAGAGATTACACAAGTCTAAACCCTATTGTTGAGATTAAAAAGATGTTCTTAGTAAAATTCTCACAAAAGAAAAAATAATTCAAAGCATAACAAAATAGGAAATAACAAATGTAAAAAGATAATTTTTTCTTACTAAAAAATAATGATAATAATCAATTTTAGATAACTAGAACTTCTAGAGTAGTGTAATAATGACTAGAACGAAATAAATTTGTGCATGTTGTGTGTAGACATACATGTAAGGATGTCAAATAGGCGGGTTGGATTGAATTGAAAATATTAAAATGGATTGAAATAAAAATTGGGTTGGATCTTGATCCACCCGAGTTTATTTTGAGCTTAAATGAACTAAAAACGGATTAGATCGGATTAGATTTTGACTCGATTAATCTCAATAGTTTAACATATTTTATAATTACAATTTGAATTTCTGCTTAATATTTTTGTTAAAAAAGTAACAAATGGATAGATAAAAAATCCTAAAAGATGTTAAATAAATAATAATTAATACCTTCAATATAGGAACATATCTTAATAAAAAGTTTTAAAACGAAATGAAATTGAAAATTGAATTGGGATCAATTGAGAATTTTATTTAAATGGATTAGACTTGAATGAGTTGAGATTGAAACTTTATACAAATTATCTTAAACCCAACCCTTAAAATTCTGAACAGGTTACATAATTTGAGTTCATTTTTGACACACACATGTATATATATATATATATATATATATATATATATATATATATATATATATATATATATATATATATATATATATATAACACATTCAACTAAAATTAAATCTAAATTTAGTTGATCTCATAACTAACTATTACTAGTGGTGGTTGCACTTGCAATATTTATAAATGAAGTTAGGTAGTCAAGGATTAGTTTATAATTTAGACGTCTACAACATATGAAGTTATTTGCACATGGACGATAATAAAGGTAGAGTAAGAGCTAGTAAGCATTTAAGGGTGATCATTAGAATTTTATTCAAGGAAAAATTTGACTATATATAATTAAAATTACTTTTATGTGTATATATATTGAAAATTTAAATTATTTTAAATATGTATACATAACATATATGAATTTGACTCCTTCATATTTATATTTATTTGCATTTTATATTCTCAATATATATGTATATATATAATTTTTATTTTTATTTTTTTACTATATATTAAAAATTTTGACTCTAAAACAAAAGTAATATATATATATATATTTTATATTAATAAAAAGAGAAAATACATCATAAAAGAAAGTCGAGGGTTATTTCTGAAAAACATAAGTAATTAAGGGAGGGCTTCATCTGTTTATTTCCTTTTCACTGGACATGCCTTTTCATCTTTACTAGGAGTAATCAATCGCGTTAGATCCCGAGTTGATTGAAATTTCGCAATCAGGAAAAAACCACCGACGCGGGAGAGAGATCACTCTCCATCTTCAACTCCCAGCTTCAGATCTCATTAATCAACTCCACTCATACAATTCTACCTAATACAAATTCCACATTAATCCCCATTATTCTTCCACATAAATTGAACTCAATCTGCACTCCGGGTAGCATATGTAGTTTCACAGATTCAGAGCAGAATCGTGTGGTGTTTTCACATTATCAATTAGATCCGTCGGAGAGAGATCTGAATAAATGGCGGTTGCAGTCCGAGGAGGCCGTGGCGGCGGATCGGCACTTCGGAATTTCTTCTCATATCGAATCTTCGTCTCGGCTATGTTTACTTTACTGTTTCTCGCCACTCTCTCCGTCCTCTTCTCATCTCATCACGATTCTGTACGTTTTCACTCTCCGCTTATGACTTTAATTTTCAAATTTTACCTTATTTGCTTATGCATGTTGTTTGCAATGTGTTCTCTAATGGATTTTTCTTTTTTTCCCTCCTCAAGCTTGAAGATTAATCGTTTTCCTTAACAAGTAGTAGTAGTTGTTTATTATTATTACTAGATTTGAGTTTTGATGAGGTAATTTATTTTTTAACTTTCCCTCATAAATGTTTCATTCTCCATGGATATGGCATGCTTTATATCTTCTATACATAATATGTTCGCGGAGATTATATCAGTTTATATTTAGGAAAGATTTAGCTACACTGAAATATGTCAAAAGAGAAATTGACTAACATTTTGATCATGCGCAACAGACTATTGGGAATGCATACTTGCATCGGTCATTGGTGTCAATAAATTCAGATCCATTGAAGACTAGGTTAGATTTAATACATAAACAAGCAAATGATCATATAGCACTTGTGAATGCGTACACCGCTTATGCGAGGAAGCTGAAGTTGGAAATTGCTAAGCAACTTAAGATGTTTGAAGATTTGGCCCAGAATTTTTCTGATCTACAATCAAAGCAAAATTACCGCTCAAATTTGTTTGATACTGATGGCCCCCTGGATGACGACTCCTTGAAACAGTTTGAGAAGGAGGTTAAGGATAAGGTCAAGTTTGCGAGGTTATTGATTGCTGACTCAAAAGAGTCTTACGATAATCAATTGAAAATACAGAAGTTAAAGGACACAATATTTGCTGTTAATGAGTTGTTCGTGAAGGCAAAGAAAAATGGAGCTTTTGCCAGCTCGATTGCTGCTAAATCAACTCCAAAGAGCTTGCATTGTCTTGCTATGCGGCTTATGGAGGAGAGAATCTCACATCCTGAAAAATACAGGGATGAGGACCCAGAGCCTGAATATGAGGATCCTACTTTGTATCATTATGCCATATTTTCAGATAATGTCATTGCAGTATCCGTGGTTGTGAATTCAGTTATAAAGAACGCAGAGGAGCCATGGAAACACGTGTTCCATGTTGTTACCGATAGGATGAATTTAGCTGCAATGAAAGTGTGGTTTAAGATGAGGCCTATTCAGCAAGCTCACATTGAAATCAAATCTGTTGAAGATTTTACATTCTTAACTTCTTCCTATGTTCCAGTGCTCAAGCAACTTGAGTCCGCAAAGCTGCAGAACTTTTACTTCCAAAACAGTGCGGAGAATGCTACGCAAGATGTGAACAACATGAAATTTAAGAATCCAAAGTACTTGTCTATGTTAAATCACTTAAGATTTTATTTGCCCGAGATGTATCCAACACTTCACAGGATTTTGTTTCTGGATGATGATGTTGTGGTTCAGAAGGATTTGACTGCATTGTGGACAATCGATTTGGATGGGAAGGTCAATGGGGCAGTTGAGACCTGCTTTGGATCTTTTCATCGCTATTCTCAGTACTTGAATTTCTCTCACCCTCTTGTTAGGGAAAAGTTCAACCCTAAGGCGTGTGCCTGGGCATTTGGGATGAATATTTTTGATCTTGACGCCTGGAGGCGTGAAAAATGCACTGAGCAGTATCACTACTGGCAGAATTTGGTGAGTTGTTTTATGTTGTACCTTCTATCTCTGTATGTTCAATTTTCTTGGACAGCTTATCATAGCTTAGAAAACAATAGACTGAATTAGAGAATCGATTGAGCTAGGACTTCATTTCTTTTATCAGATATCCTATGAAAGAATTAATTCTTATCAAATTATTTCTTTTATTAGAATGAGGATCGTACATTGTGGAAATTGGGAACACTTCCAGCTGGGCTGATGACCTTCTTCTCGAAAACCAAATCACTGGATAAGTCGTGGCATGTACTTGGACTTGGGTTCAATCCGAGTGTAAGCATGGATGAAATCCACAAGGCTGCTGTGATTCACTATAATGGGGATATGAAGCCTTGGCTGGACATAGCCTTGAATCAATACAAGGAGCTATGGACTAAATATATTGATTCTGAAATGGAATTTGTGCAGATGTGCAATTTTGGCGTGTAGAGGAGCACACTGTTATGCCTCAGCAACAATGAGGTAACAGAAACTATCAAACTAAAGCACACTCATTGTTCATCTGAATACTTGAAAAAATATTTTCATCCTGAGCAAACTAAGGCTGTTGATACTGTCTACAGTATCTCTCAAATTTCTTGTCTTGTTAGTTATTGTAATTTTAAAAATTTGAAATCAAGCGATCAGCTTTTGTAGACAGTGAAGTGATTCTTTTGTAAGGGACTTTAACACGTACAATGTGTTCAGTGATTAATTAGAAGATTCTGAAACCATAAATGCATTTATATAAACTGCTACTAGTTTCTTTTTACTGGCTCTAGTCTGCTGTGAAGATTGCAATAAATTAATTGCTTTTGATAATCGAGTTGCCTATGAGAAGTTTGGATGGGATTGCAAGGCTTATTTTGTTGTCAACCACCAAAATGTTCTTAAATTCTTATGTATTTTCAAATATTGTCATTTATGAGAGTTATGCAGGTTGCCTTGTTAAATCATTACTAATAAGCGAGTAAGGCATTATTAGCCCTCTTGGCATTCTGCACCTCCCCTAATATCGCTGTACATTTATTTTTCAAAAAAAGATATTGTTCCATTTGCTGCTTACAAGGTGATCTCAGCCATACTCGACAATCCTCTTACCATAAGTCTTCTTCTTCTCAAATGTTTGCAGTTACTATAGGTTTAGTGATTCTCTCACTTCTTACATGTTACATCTCCTTCTTTGCTCAATCCCTCCAATCTGATCTTAATCTATTTCTCATAGAGTTGAATTATCATGTCATAACGTTGCGTATGTCTCCTTTCAAATAAATGAAATAATAGAAAAGGGAAGAGGGGCTAGTTGTAAGAAATGAATCATGCAAGATGCACTATAGATTCCATGACATTCTGATAAAAAAAAATTGTCTGCCTATCCCAACACATATAGGATTCTAAGCTAAGATATTTGTGCTGCAAGTATGTGTTGGACTTGGTTATCCAGTCCCCTTCATAAGGCTCAATTTGTGAAATAGCTACCTATGTCTTTGCTTCAACAACATGCATATCTCCATTTCAAATTACATGCCTTAAATGTGGCTTTAAACAGTTTGAACGGTTACTATTTGCGTGGTGCCACATGCCCAGCCATTCTTTCAGGCATGCAACAGTGGGGAAGTTAATCTAAGAGAATCCTATATACTAATATAATAGGGCGAATAAAACACCCTTGGAACTCCTCTCTCAATAAGAGAGCGGAATATAAAATTTATTGGAAAATATACAATTGTTTATCCAAAGATAAGCGTATTATTTATGTCTTACTCTTGCTTCTGCTGGTGTTACAAATTAACCACCCATGATTGGGTTTACTGTAGAAATTAGAATATCCCAAAGAACATTGTACAGAGTACAGTATGAAACATGAAATATTAGGCGGTAGTGTCGGGGAATGAGGAACGTTCAATGTGTGCCACTATTGTACATTCGTAGTGGTGCTGTTACTTTTTGAAAAGTTATTCAGGACTCATTCCTTAAACTAGTAAAGTGGGATCCATCCGAGTCACCATAACATGATTGATCATGAGCTTCGAGCCGCTGCGTCCAAATACATTAGTAAAGCACATTTGTATCACTAATTTTACATCTTTTTAATTAACTTCTACTAGTACTTTTTTGAAACATGACATCTGAAGGGAAGCATCTGACCAACTTCCACGGCCATTTGCATTTAGCATCTACCGGCAACTTCAGAAATAGAAAAAAAAAAAAAAAGGATTTATCATATATCGTTTCTTTAAAACCTACTAGTATGTAAGAGTTTTTGTGAAGACAATGAACATTTGTAACATATTCCCTCGAGTGTGAGACACTTTTTGACACCTTCGCTCTCCCTGCTCTATGAAGACAAGTGGGCATTTAGAGCACAAATAACTAACATGATGTCCAACATTGTTAAAAATATATATTATGTGAAGAAAATTAAATTTAGGTTCGCCTGGAGAATCATTCAATATCATACAAGTCCATTAATATGTTTCTCCATTTGGAGCAAACAATATGAGGTATCTAGAGAAAGCAATTGGGAAAAGGAAAGTCTCATCAGAGTAGCTCCCTGTTAGGATAAACATACAACTACCAGGCTCTATAGATAGATTCCCCAATATAATTAGAGTAATGGTAGTGCGAGTTATCTACTATACTAGCTTAATATAGAACTATTGAAAATGCAAGAATTAAAATGACTTTATTATATTAGGTCAAGCAAGAGATGGAGTGGCCAAGTAGCTAGGCTTGTCATCACCAGCCATAATAACCACAATCTTCGGTTTCATTGTCACTATCATGCGAATTTCGTTAATCATCGTCCCATTCCCACCATTGTTCTCACCCCGTGAATTACGCGATTTCTTTCTGCAATATGCACAGGCAAGAATGACCAGTGCTACAGAAATGAGTAGAAATATAAAAGCTAGGCCTCCAAAAAGGTAAGGTACCGTAGAATTCCATCTCCAGACAGAACAAGAATATGGGCTACTACAGTTTGAAAGGCTCATCTGTTATCTCTTTGTGTGTTTCTCTGTGTGGAATTTTGGTGTAACGTTATGGTTTCGGGAATTACTTACCAGCACTTTATAAAGGTGAAAATTGAGTATGTTGAGAAGGAAGATTCTGAATGTGCCCTTTAGATTCCTCTGTAAACTAGTAAAGTGAACACAGCCGCTAGCAGACTAGTAGTTCCTATGTGTGCTTTGTCTCAGAGATCGTTTAGATTGACCTAAAAGTTAGTCAAATCTACTTTTAAATTAGTTTTGATTTTAAAAGTTTTTGACAAATATAAAAAATAACTTAAAATAAGTCTAAAACCTAGAGTAGGTCTTCCCATTTTTTTATTTTTGACTTAAAATTCATTTCAGTTTGACTTTTTATTTATAACTTAAAAGATACTTTTTTAAGTCAATTCAAACGGGCTCTTAGTCATAAGTCATATCGTAAAACTTTAGTACATAGAGGATTCGTGATATACGGAACGGATGGAATACATTAAAACACGTGTGTCTATACATGTAGAATAATTTAAACATTTTGTTTGCATCTTTTCGATATGTATTCGTTATACAATAATGATCATAATGATCTATTTTCACACCTACTTGTATGCCAGGATCTAGTTGGAAAGATGCTCAATGTATTACTTTCACTTTTCACTAAAAAAACGAAAGAAATTACCCAAGTTTGTCAAGAAACAAGAACGATTAACAAAATCTCAAACTAGTAGTAATTAGCTATATATATTTTGTTTATTACATTAAAATTATAAAACTAATTCTTCAACAACATATAATTACTATAAGTATACATATTACAAAAAAAATCACTTCATATATCAAAGTCACTTTGAATAATAATATCCATGTGGCACCACTTAAATTTTTTTTTTGAAAGAAGCATTTGACATTCTGTAATGGTTCGATTGAACTTAAAAACAATGGTAAAAGCATTAATCATGGACCTTCTTGTAATGAATAAAATATCTGATTTAATTATGAAACACTATCTTTCTGGGCCAATACGTAATCTATTATAGTGGAGCTTTAAAGTTCAGCGTCAATTATAGGCGTCTCATCGCTTTTGATTAATATATTCGTCCCCCTTCAGCCGTTCATATATAATATTAGTGTTCCATTATACACAAAATATACTATGTCCATATGATTTTTATATGTAAAAGTATTGTATTATTATCCGAAAATTAGTTTGACAACAAATTTGATCGTTAAATTATTTAAACTTTAATTTAAATCACGAAGGGAAGTCTGATAGCAACATCCCTTTGGTGCAACCTTTTCTCGGATTCTGTTAATGTCGTTGTTTTACATGTCGGACTGTTTTTTTTTTTAAAAAAATAATATAGTTATATAAAATTAGTTATGATGTCACTTATTCTTTGAATTTTATTAAATAGATTAATTAAAGAGAGAAATATAGAAAATATTTTAAAACTTTTTAGCTCCTGAACAATTGACGGTCTTTGAAATGGGTCTCTATTTGATTAACTAAATATAGATACATCCATGATTTGCGACACAAAACATAACATGTGATCTCAAACTCTTGTAGGAGTATAAGAGAGAAGTATTGAAACATCCTAAACTTACCGAGTTAATCAAGTAAATAATATTTTTTAAGTCTATCAATTATTTAAAAATAAAATTAATAATTTAAGCTAAATTTAAAAAAAAATCAATATCAGGTGCTTTTTAGTTGTTGACCATGAAAAATTGTAGTGCCGCGGCGCCTCGTTCTAGTAATAGTAAGGCATAAGTATAGGGGGAATATCCTACCGAATATATGCAAAAAAAAAAAAAAGTTGTACTAATTTCAAGTACTTCAGGTATTGCGTTCGGGAACTGCGAGTGCCACATAGGGGTGGATCTACCGAGCTAATGATGCAATTGAATTTTTTAAATAAAATATACGATATATATAAGGTGATTTTACAAATAAAAGTTAATAATTTAAAAAATTTAAAATTTATTAAGAGATTTCAATTTCAAATCTTTCGATAAAGTTTTGAATTACCCGCTGTGATTTATGAATTTCAATTTCAAATCCTCTAGAAAATTCTAAAATTTACCAGTGACCACGTACTACAAAAAAAAAAACATAGCAACCACTGACAAGTTCTTTTTTTGATTTCTCAATTTTGTTTGTTTCTCGCATTTTAACAACATATAATAAAATTTATTTTTTCATTTGTTATTCATTACTCATACAAAAGCTTATTTTTCAAATTCATACTTTAAAAGAAATTTGAACTCAAAATCTAGAGTCGAAGAATACTCGATAACTTGACGCTTTTTGATCACTGACAAGTGTTTTGATTATTGATAGTAGCGACACTCGTGCCTCTTTTCCCAAGGAAATTTTTTATAAAATTTGTGTTCTTTCTCTTTCATTGTCATCATCTACTCATTATTCGTTTCATCGATCTTTTCACACTTTTTTGCGTGAACGGCTCGCCGCATCCCTATCCACATAAAGTTAGTTTTGGCATTTATCACAACACCCACTAATCCAATCTTTGTTCTTCTAATTAAAGTAATCAAATACGGAATCAATCCTCTATTAGCAAATTTTAAAATTTCATTAATCCCACAAGTAAAGAGGAGCTACAAAGACGGAAGAGGGTTCATCCGAAATGGACTTCAACACCACAAACACCAGGACAGAGAACAATTTTGTAAAAAACAAATAGATTTTAGTTTTGCCCAATTCTTGTTAGTCTCAGCTTTGATTACACTAATACTAAAAAAAAAAAAAAAAAAGGAAAAACAAGTGAAGAACTCAACTGTGTATATGTATATATCATGTTGAGAAGATTATACATAACAAATCATAACTCTGATTACGGCAAAAATAAGTCATGACTGATCTAATTTCTCAACGTTGTTTGTTTTACATAATCCGGAAAATTACAAAATTAAGCTAGCTGGGGCTTACAAGAGAGAGATTCAGGGGAAGCAAAATTAGGGAGCGGATGAGTGAGTAGGTTTATCAGAAGCAGGAACTCCGATGTGGGTAGGTTTGTGATCTCCGGCCATGATGACGATAATACTGGGAGACATCTCAACAATTGTACTGCTCGGCGGCGTACATGCAGATTTCTCCGGGTCGGAGTTAGAGGAAAAACGTTTATGGAAGGAACAAGCGAGGATGACGAGGGAAACAACAATTAGAAGCAACATTATCCCCAAACTTCCAAAAAGATAAGGAAGTGGAGATCTCCATGTCCAGAATGAGGAGGAGCTTGCTGTATCACTTAAATCTCTCATTATTTTTTCTTTCTCTCTGCTCTGTTACACAAAAGAGCTCTGAGGCAGATGATGGAAATTTCTAGCTATTTTATAGAGGTGAACAACTTCCACACTCAATGAAATTGCTTATTTGCCACTACCTTTATACTCTCTCTCCTCTTATTTTATTTTATTGGTAAATATTTTTTTGCTTTTTCTCGATATTCGTATGGGAGTCTGACTCTTTTATTCAAACTTGAAACGTCTGATTAACGATAAATAAATAAATTTATCTATTGCACAATATCTTTTAAAGATATCTTATTTTGATTTTGTTTTAACGGGCGTTAAATATTTTGGTTAAGTCCTCTGTATTCAATGTTTCAAATCTCATAGTGTAGTTTCATGGTATGTAAAAAGTAAGTTAATTAGTACTGTATATTTCTTTGCCATTAAGTTACAAAAGTAACAAATTAAATGAAGGGATGGGATGGGCCGAAGATATCCCATGAGACGAAATGACATTAGAGTTAAGCGTAACAATTACAACTTCCTTTTGTGCATACCACTTTTAGTTGTAAAGATTTAACATTCCATCATAAAGTTGGTAGTTGGCTTAATTAGACCAATTTAACTAGTAAAAATTTTAAGGGGTCGTTTGATTGATTGAGATCAAATACATAATAATATTTTATCGATTATCTGATTTTATTTTTTTATATAATATAATTTATTTCATTATTTATATTAAGTAACAGATGATTGGAACCAAACAATACTCATTACTAAACGTATGATATATAATATATCTTATAAAATATTATAGTTATTCCACCAATTAAATTATCCTTTATTAGATGAAACAAGAGTACTACTTCGAATTTAGGATGTGTTTGATAAAGAAATTTTCTGATAAACAGATAGTTTTCATATTTATATTCCGTACCAAACGAAAAATACAGTTGGACTCATGATTACCAAGTGGCCTTGTGAGGAATTTAAACAATTTGATTTTTTTTTCAAATAAAAATAAGACAGAAGAAATTTGAATAAACCAGCTCATAGAATTGTATGAAGACAAGACAATTTTTTTGCCTATGTCAACAATTATCGTTACGTGTCCTTACATCCTTTTGGTACTTATTAGTACTTCAACTATTTATGAATCTCTCTTGTTTTCAAGTCTACATTCGTCTTCGTCTAGATTTTAGTCAATAGTGAAGATTATTTCTTCATTTTAATTTATTTATCTTAAATAAAAGAGTGTTATATAAGTGGAAAACATTTTAATTTTCAACGGTAAGGGATAGGAATATATATATCTTAATCTAACTCGACTTAATATTTTTAAAAATAAAGTTTGATTTCTTAAAAAATAATTTTTAAAATTCAAATGTTTGATATGAAGTTTTAAATATAGAAATAGGTATTTTCTAAAAACATAAAAGAACAAATTAAAATAGCAAAAATTAGTAAAATTTAGCAAATGAAGTTTAAAGTTTAAACCTGTGATTTCAGCAACTTTTGAACCCTGCTATTAGCTAACCCACTGTGAATAAAAAATAAGTTCAGTAATTCTTTTTATTTTTGGTAATATAAGTTGATTAATTCTTTCGTTTCAAGTAATTCTATTTTTTTTAGTTTTTTTTAAAAAAAAATACTTTTGTCCTTTGTTTGATAATTTTTAAATTTCTTTTTCATATAATATGCTTAAGATCATAAAATTTATTTTAATATATTTTCAACTTTATATCATAAATTAAAAGTTCTTTTTTTTAATTTCTTAAACTTCATATTGAATTAAAACATAATAAATAAATACTTTAAACCTCATTTGTGATAGTTTATATATATGTATTTTATTGATAAATCCCACGCATTACACTAGTTCCACAACTGACTCTAGTGACTGGTGACAACAAAATTAAGTTAAAAAATATATGTATTTTCACCACATGAATCTAATAGATAACGCCCCCAGCTTTGATTTTTTTTTAAAAAAAAATTATTATTTAAATTTGGGTGGATTTGAGATATGGAAAGAAGAAGCAGATTTGATGAAGTTAATAATCAACTTTAAACACATTTTCCATATTGTAGGACACGACAAGAAAATAATTAGCAAAAAGTGTCTGCCACTTAAAAGAAGAAGAGATTTCTTTATGTGGGTACATATTACAGTACAATGTCGCTTTTGAAACGGATCATCTTACCGCTAAAAAATCGCGGTGACGTAACAAGTATTTTTTTATTTTAGACATTAAAATTTGAATTATGAATATAAAAATCTTATTTATTAGATAATTATTTATGTCAAAAATAAAATTCTTAATATAGATTTGAATTAATTGGATCTTAAAAAGAAAACAGAAAGTATATAATTACTGTAACTGAATGGAATATAAATCAAGTTTGTTTCTAGATTAACCAACATTTTTTAGTGCTCAATACTTATTTTACAATTTTGATGACATTGCCGAGCCACCGCACTCTACCAACCCAACCGGGTCGGGTCATATATTTTTACAGAGAGTCAATTTGGACAAAGGTTAAGGCCGCTAATCTAGCAGTTTCACTAATTATATCAGTTAAATATATAGTTCCAAAATGAACCATGCTAAAAATTGTGGCAATGCCAAAAAAAAGTGATCCATACTAAAATACTTTAGTTTGTGTTATATCTAGAACTAGAAAAGTAAAGAAAAGAAAAGAAATAGGTTTATTCATTCGTTTTTTTATAATTAAACGAATTCTAAAAATTAGAATTAAATAGATTGAGCTATCAATAATTCATTTAGTGTAATTTTTACAAGTGAAGCTTGAAAAGAGCAAAATATATGTTATCGTCTTCTATCTTATAAAGATTAAAAAAAATTGACATATGTATTCAAATAAAATACATCGTCTGATATAAAATAGAAGAATACAATTCTATTTCCTTCGATTGCAACAGTTAAATCAACCAAAAGGTGTCTAGCATTTAAAATACTAACAAAGTGGATCAACTGCAAATTATTTCAGAGTGGGTATCGAATAATGAATTTATAATTCCACTTTTTAAAAAAGTAGTATTGTAACTTCCTCTCTTAATTGACTTATTATCCCCACATTTTACGAGTCCGAAACTCAAAAGGTAGAAAATATTAACAAAAATTCCAAAACGGTATATAAAATTTTATATAAACCAAAACGGTAGAATCGCTGTCGACGCAGCGATTTACTTCAACTGAAAAAGTAAAATCGCTGCCTCAGCAGCGATTTTGCCAAAAAAAATTTTTTTTAATAAAAAAATGAAATCGCTGCTCAAGCAGCGATTTCAAAATGTTTTTTCTTACAAATCGCTGCCAGGGCAGCGATTTAACATTATTTTTTTTAAAAAAAAAATAAGGTATATCGCTGCTCTGGCAGCGATTTATGAAGAAATTTTTTTTTTTTTATAAATCGCTGCCTAGGCAGCGATTTATTTTTTTTTAAAAAATTGTTATTAAATCGCTGAGCAATTTTTTAAATAATTTTTTTTTTTAAAATGTTAACTTATGTATATAATTTATAAGAAAATATACATTATTTTTAAAAAATTAAAAATAAGTAAATATATTTTCTTTCAAAAAAAAAGATATTATATTGAATTTAAATTTAAATAATATTTGAATTCAAATAATTAATTTTTTTAAATAAAAAATTAAATGAAAAAAATTATTTAATTTTTTTTAAAAACAAAATTATATACTTTTATATATATATATATATATATATATATATATATATATATATATATATATATATATATATATATATATATAAAGTGAAAAGGATCACATGACAATAGTAAAATTTATTTTTTTATCGTAAATAGTTGAAGAAGTTCACATGTAAATAGTACATGAGACTTTCAATTCTATAAATTGGAACTTATCCTTCATATTCATATTACTTTCAATCTTCCAATCTACCAACAATTTTAGGTAAAAACATTTGAATATTATGGGAGAGTCTAGCCAAAATTTCAGTCATTTGAATTGTTTCTCATCGGATTCAACTAATAGGTAAATAAAGTAATGTTTTCTTATTTCTTAAAAATTATTTTTCTTATATGTAATATATTTATATTATTATTTTTATAGGTATGATCAAATTCAAAATGCAGTGAGTTATTGTACACAAATTGTAAATAATAATGTTATGGGTGATGAACGAGTTGGTGAGTTGCACAATGATGAACCTTCCGAGCATGAATTAACAGACAGTGATGATATGTATGACGGCGATGATGATAATGTGGATAATGCACCTAATGCATCCGTTGAAGATCAAAGTATTAATTATCATTCTACAGCGATTCCATACTTAGATCACACTGACGAAAATGCAGAAGATTTTATGTACACGAGAGATGACGGTTCCATTCGAACGACACTTTGGAGTTCAAACAATCCTAAACATATCCAGTCAGGTTCGATTGTTGAAAACTAAATATTTTATAGTTGGTTATTTATTTATTTATTGCATGTTGATTAATTTAATTTGTATATGCAACTAGGTATGTTATTTATGAATAAGATGCAAATGAAATCTGCAGTAAGAGCATACAGTCTTGCTATTAAAAAAGAATTTCTTTGTAATCAATCCAAAAGTAAAAGTTGGAAAGTTATTTGCAAGCGTCATGAGTTTGGGTGTGATTGGATGATTCGGGTTAGAGAGATTTCAAGCGGTATGTGGAAGACAGGAAAAATGATTGAACCGCATACTTGTCTTACAGATAACTATAAGGAGGATCATTTCAATTTGAATGATAACATGATTGCCACTTCATTAATACCATATGTTATGCAAAATTCGGACATAAATATTAAGATGATCCGTGAAATTATCAAAGGAAAACATCACTATACTCCTAGTTACAGAAAAGCACAAAAAGGTCGAAGAAAAGCATTTCGAATGGTTTATGGTGATTTTGAAAGTTCATTTAAGGCATTACCTCGATACATGGCTGCACTACAATTATTCAATCCAGGCACTATTATTGAGTGGGAGCATCATTCTACAACAATGCAAGGTGAGCAAATTTTTAAATTTCTTTTTTGGGCTTTTAAACAGAGCATTGATGGTTTCAAAAGTTGTAGGCCGGTCATTTCTATCGACGGCACACATCTTTATGGTTTGTATGATATCAAATTGTTAATTGCGGTTGGAATTGATGCGAATGGAAATATTTTTCCACTTGCATATGCTTTAGTTGCACGTGAGAGTTTTGAGTCTTGGTCATGGTTTCTCAAGTTATTATGGACACATGTAGTTTGTGAACGACAAGGAATTGGTCTTATTTCTGACCGTCGTCAAAGAATCTTGCAGTGCGTTCAATCTTATGATTGGTTGAGTCCACCCAACACATATCATAGATTTTGTGTTCGACACTTAAAAGCAAATTTTAATAAAAAAATTGTAAATAGTGAACTCGAAAATCTAATGTGGTTGGCTGCTACTGAGCATCAGGAGAAAAAGTTTATGCAACGGATGCAACAAATCAAAACATTGTCTCCTGCAGCATATGAATGGTTAAATGAATTTCCTTTGGAAAAATGGACGATGTATAAGGATGGTGGTCGTAGATGGGGTGCCATGACGACAAATGTGTCTGAGTCATATAATGATTTATTGAAAAAAGCTCGGGGGCTTCCTGTGACTGCCATGGTTCGAATGACGTTCAAAGCTCTCGTTGATCGTTTTGTCGAAAGAAACAATCTTGCAATTGCATTACTTCAAAGTAATATGCCATGGCCTCTTGCGATAGATAAAAAATTTAATGATTATTATCAAAGAGCTCAAGGGCACACAGATATGATGACTTACAACACAGGTGATGGAGTTTTTGAAATTCTTACTTTTGCTCATGATGGTAAAGGTGGAAATGTCCACAAGGTTACTGCAAAAGGTAAGAAATGTTCTTGTGGAAAATAGAGGAACTATCATATGCCTTGTTCGCATACCATCAAATTTTGTGGAATTCGCGGAATCGAGCCAAAATCTTATGTAAGTAAATTCTACAGTGCAAAATATTACAAACGAACATACAGTGAGACATTTAATCCAGTGGGTGATGAAATGTATTGGCCACCAGCTCCTTTTAATTTAATTGCAAATACTGAATATTTGCGGACAAGTGGTACGCAAGGAAGAAGCCGACTTAAGAATGATATGGATATAGCTCCGGCTCGCATGACTAGAAAATGTAGTGTTTGTAAGGAGACAGGTCACACAGAGGCACGATGTCCTACTCGATTTTAAATATTTTGTATATGTTTTTAAGGTTAATGTGTTTTTATTATCTTGTTATTAATATTATGATATATCTTTTATATTTATTTGTTGACATGAATTTAATTTGTCTTGTGCATTTTAAATATTGTACGTAAAAAATAATGATTTTACCTAATATAAAAAGTATTGATTTGACCTAACATAAAAAGTATTGATTTGACTTATGATAAAAAAAAAGTAAATCCTGCAAACTTGTTCAAACATACAAAAATGTTGACAAAAAGTATTGATTTGAGATAAAAAAAAAGTAAATCCTGCAAACTTGTTCAAACATACAAAAATGTTGACAAAAAGTATTGATTTGACATATGATATATCTTTTATATTTATTTGTTAACATGAATTTAATTTGTCTTGTGCATTTTAAATATTGTACGTATAATATCTTTACATTATTATTATATTACTGATTTGAACTCTATTAAAAAATAATGATTTGACCTAATATAAAAAGTATTGATTTGACATAACATAAAAAGTATTGATTTGACCTATTACAAAAAGAAAAGTAAATCCTGCAAACTTGTTCAAACATAATCTCATTACTTTGTTCAAACTTGCACGAAACAACAAAATTTACATATTTCAAAATTCGAATCTTCAGCCTTTTAGAATAAAGGTGCATAAAAAAAATTATTCTTCTGAATCCGAATCTTCTACATCTTCATTCTCATCTTCATTTTCATCTTCATTTTCAAAATCTTCCTCATTTTGATAGTGACTGCCTGTTCCACATCTAGTTGATTTGTGTAGCCTAGATGTTCTCCGAGGTGGATTTTGTCTATTAAGAACTAAATTTTGTGAAGCCCCAGCATTAAATCTTGAATCATCAAACGCAGTTACCTATAATACAATATAACATAATATAATCAAATAAACATGCAATAAAAATAAAAAAAAATTATAAAAAGTTAAAAAAATTGTATGAAAATAATTATACTTGCATTCGAAAAATTCAATCTTCCACCAAATGGAGAATTATGTATCGGAAATTCACGCATACCATGTTGAAAACCATATTGAGAACCACTAAATTGTGCAAACCCAGATATTGGAACCTGCGGAGTTACAAAACCAACTGTTTGCTGACTAGAAAAATTTGGATTAGTGTTAGAGGGCACTACAGAAAAATCAAATGTGGGATAATAAGGCTCGGGAGTCGCCACATTAGTGTTAGAGGGCCCTGCAGAAAAATCAGTTGTTTCACTAGTGGTCCTTCTACCTCGACGAGCACCCTCTCTCGGTGTTGTTTGTCGTGATCGGCGAGATACTTGTACTGGTGGTGGTTCATCATATTGAGTGGGAGAATTGTAATCATGATCAAAGCTCAATCGCGTTCCCTGAAAGGCCACATTCATTGACTCCATTGAAATACGAGCGACTTCCGCTGCATATTGTCTCATTTCATTAGATTGATTTTCATCATTTTCAATCATCCGAGCTCGACGATACTGCATTTCATGACCCCTAGCCTATAATGAATAAACAAATATTAATAAAAAAAATTTATTAAAGATTGACATAATAATTTGAAATTTATGTAATATACATACTAATGCCTCATGTCTTCCTGCCATGTGTTGATACCCTTTTTGTACAACATGTTGTGGATTTCCAATGACCATGCGGGTATGCCTCATGTACCAACGGAAGTAATCTGTTTGATCACTTACAAATGCAGGTCGAAATATACGATTTTGACGTTGTTCCCATAAATATTGTGTATAGTTAAATGCATCTATATCTTCTTGTTTTATTTTTGATCGTTTATCACGCTTAAAATGATATTCGAAAAATTGGGTACACGATCCAGGAATATGTTGTAAATAACCGAACTGTCTCACAACACGATCAACCATGTGCCACTCACGATAAATTCCATAAATCAGTGGCACCTGTGCCATCCAGACACGTTATCCTGACCGACACCACTCAGGCAATCTATTAATAACATCTTCCGAATAAGGCTGCCAAATAAACTATAAAAAAATAATTAAGTAAGATAATTATAAAAACAACATTGGCAGAAAAAAATATATTCTTATTTAAAATAAAATAAAATATGAAAAGTATAAGATACTAATAATATTAAATACCTGTTCATCAGTTAGATTATCAAGTACATCCCTAATCACACTGATTACAGTTCGTGCCTCATTTTGATGATTTCTACATCGCATCCATTTACGTGCAAGTGCAGTTAAAGTCTCAAATTGATTGGTTCTTAGAGGCTTTGGCAATGGTTGCAGGGGAATAATTCTTTCCCATGCCCAAATCTACAATAAATAAATTCACCATTACTTATAATGCACTTAAATTTAAAAGTGCATATTACTAGTATATAAAAAATATTTAATCAAAAAATATGTATACCTGCACTAAAGAGAGAAATCCACAAACTTCATTTGATTTTTTCATTGACGCACGGCATAAACAATTATACAAATATGATAATGCGGCCAATCCCCATGCTTGAGTTGACATTAAATCTAAATTTCTCATGTCAATCAAAATGTCCAAATTAATCTTATTATTAGATTTATCCGAAAATATTGATCCACCACATAACCATAATAAATATAATCTAAATCTTTGTTGAACTTCATGCTCAGTTGAGTTATCGTTAATAACTTCCAAACCTTCGATATACTCAATCAATTTATATGTTGACAATCTACTAACACCAGAAAAACAACTAGTATCGGGTAACCATCCTGTTAATTGAAAAATCATTTCTTGTCTACCTATAATCCCTAAAGAATCAGCTCCATTTAAAATTATAGGACTACCATCTACTACCATTCTGAATAAAAATTCAATATCTTGTAAAGTTATGGTAGCCTCGCCAGTTCGCATGTGAAAAGTATGAGTTTCCGGACGCCACCTTTCAATTAAAACAGAAATTAATCCGGAGTCATACGGCACACATCCAACATCAAGAATTCCTTTAAATCTACAATTTTCAAAATATTGAAGGATGCGAGAATGTAATGGATGATATTTTAAGTGTTGCCAAAATTCAATATCACCACGACGCGTATATAAGCAACATCTCTCTTCTTTTATGCTACCATTCCAAATTCCTTCGGAATGATGATGAACTTGAATTTTTAATACATCATGCTCTACTGGACCAGGATGTACGTATAAATTTGATGGATCCATATCTATACACAAAAAATAAAAATAAAAATTAACATTAATATAAGTATCAAACGATTGAATATATCAACAATATCATATAAAAGTATAAAATAAATTAAAATAAATTAAAAATAAAATAAATTTAAACTCACCTTATAAAGAAAATGCTTTTAAAAACTTTAGAAAATTTGAAGAATAACAAAAATTTTAAGATTGTGGAAGATTGAAAGTAGATTGGATTGGAAGATTGAAAGATTGAACTACCAATTTATAGAATTCAAAGTATGAAAAATTGAAGTACCAATTTATAGAATTCAAAGTATGATGTACTATTTACATGTGAATATTTTTTTCAAAATTTACAATAAAAACAAAGGTTTACTATTGTGATGTCATCCACTTTAACTTGTGAAAATTTTCTTCAAATTATACAATAAAAACAAAAAAATTTACTATTTTCATGTGATCCTTTTCACTTTATATATATATATATATATATATAAAAGTATATAATTTTGTTTTAAAAAAAAATTAAATAATTTTTCTCATTTAATTTTTTATTAAAAAAATTAATTATTTGAATTCAAATATTATTTAAATTTAAATTCAATATAATATCTTTTTTTTAGAAAGAAAATATATTTACTTATTTTTAATTTTTTAAAAATAATGTATATTTTCTTATAAATTATATATATAAGTTAACATTTTTTAAAAAAAAAATTATTTAAAAAATTGCTCAGCGATTTAATAACAAAAAAATTATTTTTTTTTATAAATCGCTGCTAAGGCAGCGATTTATATTGGAAAATATATATATATATATTTTTTTATAAATCGCTGCACTGGCAGCGATTTTTTTTTTAAAAAAAATTTCTTCATAAATCGCTGCCCTGGCAGCGATATACCTTATTTTTTTTAAAAAAAAAATAATGTTAAATCGCTGCCCTGAGCAGCGATTTCATTTTTTTATTAAAAAAAAATTTTTTTGGCAAAATCGCTGCTGAGGCAGCGATTTTGCTTTTTCAGTTGAAGTAAATCGCTGCGTCGGCAGCGATTTTATTATTTTGATTTATATAAAATTTTATATACCGTTTTGAAATTTTTGTTAATATTTTCTACCCTTTGAGTTTGGGACTCCACATTTTACAATGAATTTCACGCAGACTACTTTTTCCTAGGAAAAAAGAAACATAGACTACTTTTTACTTCTTTGTCCATTTTAACCAACTTTCAAAAGTAACTTCATGTATATCATTTCAATGAGGCACAAAATCATATTTACAAAAAATAGAATGAGAAGAACAATTAGATATATTTCCAACACACCATATTATCAAATTACTCATGGTAATTATATTATAACAAATCTTATTATAAAATAGTTTCATTAAAATAGAAAGAAAAGAAACTTTTTGGATGACCGTAGAAGAGATATATTGTTGAGTAATGTGTCTGCACATTATTGTCAATCCAATATGTAGTTATTATTACTCCATTACTCCTCATTTCTCTACTCTGCCTTTTTTGCTCTTTTAATTTGTATTGAATTGCTGAGGTATTGATATATTTTTTTATAAAATATTTATAGATACAAATTCACTATTACCTTTTTACTATTCTTAACCTATTCTACTAAAAAATATAAAGTAATTAAGAATTTCATTAATTGAATAGTAAATATGAAAATCTTTTTTAATCATAAATAATTCATTTATTTTGAATTTGAAATAAGTCCCTAACAGTTTATTTATATATCGCATAAAAGTTTTTGCCGCTGAACATTTTCATTTTAAGTTGATAATGATAAATTAATATATTTTTTATTTAAACACCCACGATATTTATGACTCAAAATTGCAAAAAATGATTTTCGCCCAATGTTAAATATATCAATCAGGACATTTTTGTGATAAGACTGATAGTCTAATTAATTATTGGTTCATCCACACTTAATATCTCTATTTTGCGTGAACTGCTCACCGCATTTCTATCCATATTTACACAAATAGTACTTCAGCACTTACAAATTATATATTTGTTCATATTAAGAGATTAGCATATCAAAGATCTATAGTGAATAATAAAGGTGAACGGTACACTTTAGTTTAGTTAAATAGACATACTCGACTCTCAGCTAATTATCAAATAAAATTGAAATTAATTTTTAACTTTTACATACACATATTTATAAGAAATGTTTGAATTAACACAGAAATCATAATAAGATTATAAATGCAAACCCGGCTAATTAAATTGGTTCTAGGAGAATCGAATATATACAGATAGCGCCCTTATATAACAAAACTTAATAGATAGGATCAGGAACAGGAATAAACGATCGATCGACTAGTATTAATTAGTCAATCGGGACATTTATCAGATGAAGAAATTGGAACTCCGATGTGCGTGGGTTTCCGTTCACCGGCCATTATAACGGCGATGGTCGGAGAAATCTCCGCCATTGTAGTACTGTTGTTCCCCCGATCTGCAGATTTGTCTTCTTCAAACCACTGTCGGTAGAAGGTACAGAGGGGGAGGAGAAGAGCCGCAATAATGAGCGCCGATGTTAATGCCAAAGTAACAAACAGGTAATGAAGAGTTGATTTTCGTGTCCAAAATGAACCAGTACCATTTGGATCCTGTTCATGCTCGAATTTGTTGGCGTCTCTCTCGTAACTTTTTTTATACAACAAAAAAGTAATCAAAATTGAAAATTACCCAGATGAAACTTATAGAGGTAACAATTTGCGCTACAGCACTACACTTAATGAAATGGCTAAATATGTTTTTCTCTTTTTAATTTTGTACGTTGACTATATTAATTTTCAACCTAAAATATAATGCTTCATTATTGGATATAGTTTAGAAATTCTACTCTCTTTTTTTTTCCATTTAAATCTTTATATCCAATTTTTTTTTTCTTTTAACAAATTGTAACACAATAGGAAAACAATTAACTTATGATGGATTAGTCATCATTGCTATGATTCATGCCATATCATTTTTTCAGTAAGCTTCTTTCCCACTGCATAATTCCTTTATTTCATTGATTTCACATGTTCGATCAATTAAAATAAATAGAAAAATAATAATCTACCTTTTCTTTTATATTTTATTTATACTTGTTTCCTATATTAGTAATTTAACAAGTTTATTTGAATTAACCTATATACTCCTTTGAATTTGTAAATCTTACTTTTTCTTGTTTTTTTTTTTTACTTTTAATATATTCTTTTTCTTTTTTTGTTCAACTCATTAACTTAGTTTTTCTACCTATTTAGTTTAAGATCAATAACATACCTAATACCAATGAAATCTCCATAAAATATGGTCTGGAGTGAAAATATTAATCTAAGATCACAAGAATTTTATTTAGTGTCAATTTTAAGATGAGTAGTAATTAGTACCGACAAAATAGGCTCATATTTTGATGATCTATTCAATCGGTATATATTTTAATGGGTCGGGTGAGTGACTTTTCACATGTATAAAATATGGGTTGTTATGCATATTTGACCCATAAAAATATGGGTAAAATATGAATTAGCCAAATGGATTGAACTTCTAGCTTTTATCCACTCAAAATTTATGATATTACTAAAAATAGTGTAACTTATCTTCCTTTCTTCTCTATAATTGAAAAGGTGAAGTCATTGACCCTCCAAAAATATTAATTATAATTATATTTTATTTATTTATTTAATTTTATATTGGATAATCAATAATAACATAAAATAAACAAATAATGTATTAGTATTTGCATTGCTTAAAGTGAATTAAGCATATTTTAGTACTAAAATGCAAATATACATTTACTTTGAAATTAAAAATATTTTCATCTTGTTATTATATATATTTACTTTATATTAAAAAGTTATAGAATTTTTTAATTTTTTATGATACAATAAAACTAAATGAAGTATGTCGAACATTTTTCATCTAAAAGAAAGACTAGCAAATTACTATTTATTCATGAAAATATATATAAATAAGTATTTTATCCAACTCATTTATTACCCAATAAATTTTTATTCATATCAAAATAATTATTATCGTTTATCCATTTGATCCAACCCTAATAGTAATTAAAAGGGAATGATTTATACATATCCCTTGTATCTGTCCTTTCATTTTCCCATATTGATTCCAAAACATTACGTTTGGGAGCCACCGCGTACACCAACCCTAAACAGAAAATCCTCTGCCAATTGTATTCTACTTATCAAAAGTGAATTGAAGAAGTAATTTTTAATTGCTAATTCTTATCAAATTAAAGTTAAAGTACTCATAATTATAAGAAATTTGAAAAATATATGCTCGAATCAATTGTACAGTAATTTGATTTGATTCACATAAAGTATTACAGAGATTGATTTTACATATATCCTAGAACTCCAGAAGAAAATTACAAATGCAATCCCAGCTAATCAATTGTTTCTAGGAGATATATAGAGAGAGAGCTAATATAACAAAACTTTTGGACCGGATCAGCAAGCGTCGTTCGATCGATCGATCGACGGAGTATGAATTAGTCAATCAGGAATAGGAACTCCGATGTGTGTGGGTTTCCGTTCACCGGCCATGATAACGATGATCCTCGGAGACATCTCCGCCGTTGAAGAACTGTTGCTCCCCCTACTTGCAGATTTATCTTCTTCGTCGTCGTCAGAGCACGGTTGATAGAAGGAAAATACGAGGAGTATAATAGCCACAATAATGAGTGCCATTGTTAATGCTAAACCACCAAACAGGTATGGAAGAGGTGATTTCCATTGCCAAAATGAATTAGGATTATTTTGATCCAAGTAAATGGTTGAATTTGTTGGTGTTTCTCTCATAACTTTCACTATAATACCAAAAGAAAAAGGGGGGATAGAATTTAGTATTGAAATAACTCAATAAAACTTATAGAGATAATACAACTTGAGCCCCAAGCACTACGCTCTATGAAAATTGAAATGGCTAATATGCCCACTAGTACTAGGAACTCTGTATTAGTTTATTCTTTTGCTATTTCGTACAATGAATATGTTAATTCTCGTCCTAATATTTAATGACTGATTAGTGGGATATGGTTTAGAAATTTTAAACTTTTTTTTCCATTTTAATATTTTTCTTTTTCCTATTTGTACACAGGAGAAAAAATAATTGGCAAAAATAAAATAATAGAGAAAAGAGTAGGCGTTCTACTTCTTAATGTGCACATAATGTCACATTTGAAACGGATTATTTAGCTGTCATATTACTGTAACTCATTATGCATCAGTCATCATAACTAAGATTCATGCTATACCATTGTTTCCGTACACTTCTTCCCAAATAAAATAAATTTATTTGTGAAGTTTTTCTTTTAAAAAAATATCTACTTCAAAAAGAACATTCGCAAGGAATAATCTAGTAGTATATTTTACTCTTTCAATCTCTAATTAAAAATTTAAGATATTTAAAATGTTTTATTTTTTTTAAGTAATTAATTAAAAGTATAAGTAATTAACTGAAGATATAATATATAAAAATATTTTATTTCTTTTTAATCTGTCAAAATGGACAATAACTAAAAAATAAAAAGTAAATGAATAATAAAAAATACTAAATTTAATTTTTTTTAAAAATAAAAAATTCTTGAATTTAGTGTGAACGCAATGAATTATGCCAAAACATTACGTTTCCGAGACACCGCGTACGTTCCACCAACCCCCAAACAAAAAATCGTCTGGCAGTTGTAGTTTTTTCTCTGTTTTTTGTCAACAAGAGAAGAAACTTGCCAAAGATAGTAATCATACTTCATGCATTTTAAGTCTTAAAAAGAAAATATGCGTTTAAATTAAATGAACTTCTGTAGTAAATAAATAAAAAAGAAACAAAACTGCACAAGAATATTATGAAAGTATTTAATTAAGTATAAACTGGTTAAAGTGATTTATAGACATTTTTAGACTTGAAGTGCTTATTATAAGCTAATTAATCAAAACTAATAAGTTGGTCATCTCAATTTATGATTTGTTAGTGTTTGCAAAAAAAATTAGAGTTTTACCATCATAATAAAATATAAAATATGAAGAAATATAATTATATTGATAAATATTGCGGGTAATCGGGTACAATTTTATTCCTTCCTTGATTATACTTTCCTAAGATTTTAGGATGATTTTATCAATTTGTGGAATATTTAAGATTTTGATCTTTAAAAATATCCAATAATTTATGGAAATTTGTACTCTTTATATAGGCATGAATAAGGTTTTAGAATTAAGTATTCTCCAAGAATTTTAAATGAAATTGAACATAGATTCTCAATTCGAATTGAACACATACGTAGAATCTCGTATATTTTCAATATCTATGCTTATAAGTACTTTTAATTTAATTTTCTTTTTTTTTATTCGTATTGAATATTTAATTCTCAAAATGTCATTTCCAAATAAAATCTTTTAAGGCTCTAACTCCTCTCCATTTCAGGCAAGTTATTCATCATGTTCTTTGTTACTTTTAATTTGAGTATTATTTTTGTTATGAAAAAATAAAAACAATTTAGTCTTTTATCAACAAAAAATATATATATTAATTATTATTATATTTTTTTAATCAAACATATCAAACCGCTCATTATCATATATATACATACGCGTAATGTTGCTTACTTTATTTTTCAACATGCTTTGACTAATAAAGATACTATTTCGCTACTCAACAAGATTGTCAAAGTTTTATTGTTTCATTAAAGAGCAGTTGCGCTATTTTTAGTTAGATGTTGGCATAGGAATTGATGTGCAATATGGAAAAATGATCAAGTAAAAGAAAAGCGAAATGCTTAAATATGCCATGAAATTTTGAGAAAATATTTATTTAAAAATTTGATTTATTTATGTCATTTTTGTTTAAGAAAAAGATTATTTGTGTCATTATTTGTCAAGGAAAACCGTTCCAATTATGTAAAATCATTTTCCACATAGTCAATAATGATACAGTCACGTCATTAGTTAAATTATTTTTTTTAAAAAAAAATTATTCATGCTATCAACCTTTGAGAAAAGGCTCTCTACGTCGTTTATAAAAATTTTGACATAAATAAATAAAAATTTTAACTTATTTTCTCAAAATTGATGATATATTTGAATCTCACCGGAAAAGCAAATAAAAAATTTATTTAAAAAAAGGAACATTAAATATGAGAAAGATATAGCTAGCGGAAAAAATTGGACTACATTCTCCACTAATGATTGCATAATATTGGAGCTCTAAAGGAAAACAGAAAATACCCAGGTCAATAAGTCAATTACCATCAACTTCAAAAATAAATAAAATAAACATAGCCACCAAAATGTGTTATTTGAGTTAAAAAATAATGAGTGGAAGTGGGTAATGTGGAATTATTAGTTTAGGTCTTCCACTTAATTAAAAATGTTAATTAAGTTGTTGTGTGTAACTTTCTCTCGTTGACTCATAGGTATCCTTTCTGCCTTCATTAGAAGTAAAAAAATATTTCACATTTATTTATTTATTAGTTTAATTTATTTATTTTGTTTTTTCTTTTTAGTTCGACTTTAAAAAGAATGTTTCTTTCGTTATTAATATCTTTTTAATTCTAATTGTTATATTTATGAATACAGAATTAAATCTTATTAAACTAAAAAATTTTAAAATCTTATATAGTTTCTTAAATGTTATGCCAAGTCAAAATCAATCAACAATTTCACTTTTTACTTACTCACTTGTCTAATTTCAATCACGTTGCTTTCAGTGGAGCATAAGATATATATAAATAAAAAGAAGAAGAATTTGACAATATCAAATACTCTGTTCCACCATTATATTATAGTTTGATTAAGCAATATATTTAATGATCATCTTCATATGAATTGTTATAATTCTAATTTAATTTTTAAAAAATTGATAATTTTTTTTGGGATAGATATTCGATATTAAGTTTTAATAGTGTTACAACTAATATGGAACCAAAAGCAAATACATCCATGACATTTTCGGAAGTGGCTCCTTTTTTCTCTCTTTCGATTGAGCCCATATAAAATTATATATTTTTTTAAAAAAATAATCTTTCCACAATTGTATAAAGACTTAAAATTAATTCTTCCAAAAATAAAACGGAACACTATTGTACGATACTTATAATCGATGAGGACAAGTGCTAACTTTAATGCTAAACCACCGAATAGAGGAAAATGGGCTTCCTTTTGGACCCATGGACTAATTGTAGTCGCATTACTCTCTATCCAAAAAAAAAAAAAAGAAAAAATAATTGAAATATATTTTCTTTATTTTTAATATCTTTTTTTATTTTAAAAAAGTTTTAAAATATTTAATTTCTTTAATGTGTTCGAGCTACATATTAATATATCCAAATCACTATTTAATGTATCCGAACTGTATATTATATATCCAGTTTATTCTATAATGTATCTGAGATAGTTTTTAATGTATCCAAACTACATATTATGTATCCAGTTTAGTTTATGATGTATTAAAGATATTCTTTTATGTATTTGAGCTACATATTAATGTATCTAGTTTTTGTTACTTTTAAGGGATTAATGTAATTACAAATTAAAGAGGAATATATTATAATTTCATATTAAAACTACGCTATTCTTAAAATTTATAATTAAAAAAAAAACAAGTGTGGAAGATGACTTGGATGAGAAATACTCCCTTCGTCCACTTTTATTTGTCACATATTGCGCATTTAGAAAGTCAATTTAATTAATTCTCAAACTTAAATTAGATTACATTAATTCAATATTTCAAATAAAAATCTGAGATATTCAAAAACTATATGAAAAATACTATAAATTGCAACTTTTTGCATATCAATATAAAAAATATATATATCTTAAAACATTAATCAAAATTCTTATGATTTAACTCTAAAAATAGAAATCATAACAAACAACGATGGACGGAGAATGTACGTCATAAATCTTATAGAGGTAACAACTAGCGCACCAAGTAGTACATAGTATATGAAAATGAACTGGCTAATATGCCATTAATACTAGTTGGCTAAATAGGCGGAACTAAAAATTTTAATAAGGGTATTCAAAATTTATAAAAATAGATATAGAAAGTAATCGAAAAAGATTCGATATCTATTATATATATATATAAAATTATTTTAATTATATTTAGATAATATAATTTTTCATCAAAGAGACTCCGTCCCCGATTGGCTACCAAGCACTAAAAAGGTTTCTTCTTTTACTTTTTTTTTTTTGGGGTAAATCGTCTTTTGCTATTTTATAGTACAATATAATTATACAAAAAAAAAAAGAAGAAAAAGTAATGGATAAATAGTACTCCGCATAATTAAAACATTACGTTTCTGAGTCATCGCGTAAGTTCCACCAACCCCAAACAATAAATTGTCTGCCAATAATTCTATTTTACTTTATTCTTTTCTTTCCTTTTGTCAACAAGAGAAGAAACTTCATATATTTTGAAGTCTCAAAAGCAAAAATATGCGCTTAAATTAACCGAATTTATGTGAAAATGAAAAAAAAAGAAGAAGGTATTTCGTTAAGTTGATCAAATTAAACTGACTTATAATTAGTTTTGGGTTTATAGATTTTTTCATCTTTTATTTTAGTTAATTACCATCAATTTCAGATATAACTAAAATAAACATTGCCATAAAAATGTGTCCTACTCACTTTGTTTCGTTAGTATTTGTTCAATTTTGATTTTTTATTAGTTTTTCTTTTTGTGTTTGTCATTTTTGATAAATTATGAAAAGGATAATTCTTTTTATTTATTATACCCTCATTATTTTTAGAGTTTTTTTTTTTTGAAAAAGATAGAATCTCTTTAGTGATTAAAGGGGTTTTGAAATTCTAACAATTAATAGAGTTAAAATGATAAATTTACTACGTTTATTATTATTAATTCTTTTGACTAGAAAAATTAGCTAGAATTGGCCAGAATGGTAAAATAATATATTTCATACCATGTTATTTAACTTTTTAAAATATTTTTACCTTTTAATTTTAATACGTTTTTAATTTAAAAAAATTGGTTCATTTTAAAATTAAAAATATATATTATAAACTTAGGTGATAAGAGTATATTAATGTCAACTTGAAGTTGTTGTGGTGTAAATGTAACTTCCTCTGATTGACTCATTAGTGTCCTCTCCCGCTTCTTTTTAGCAGTAAATTTCACAATCATGCTCTCTTTATTCGTTAAATTTTATTTGTTTATATATATCAAATTTTATGTGCTGGTTAAAAATAATAATTATAATAAATATCTTATTGTAAATGCACTTGTTGGTTAATGTATAGTATTAGAATTTAAAAAATAAGTAACTTATGCTAAGAATAAATTAAAAATAACAATAATCATCTTTCATTAGTAATTAGTAATATATTGAAAATGATAAATATTAAAAAAAAATCAATTATTTTATTAATAACAAACAAATAAAATGAATACAGAAATACTTTTTACTTAATTAGTTACTCCCTTATTCATTTTCCAAGCACTGTAAGTTTCCGGTGAAACTCAAATTGAATCATGCGTAACAGACTCGTTGTTTTGGCAATCTAATTAACATAACATAACATAATTTATATATTTATGACTTAATCTCTTAGATTCAACTAAATAATCTGTTGATTACTCTACTTAAATCTCTAATTAGTAGTCTTTCCAATACCTAATCCATGTGCCTCCGTGCCAATTGGTCATATCTTGATTAAGTTGATTCTTTCAATAATTTATTGCACATCACAAGTGCTTATCAATTCATGAGTTAAGATGACCATTTTATTGCAATTCATTTTCAATTTACTCAAATTATTAATTCGTTTTACCGCCTTGATTAATTTCTATAATTAGCTTAGAATTTGAGAAATAAAATAAAATCTAGCTAGTAGCCTAGTACGAGTGAAATGGCCAGGGCATAACAAAAGGTGTTAATTGTTGGGATAATTGTTTGTATAGCTCCATTTCATCTGATTAACCTTTCTTTGCTATAATCAAAATAAATACCTTTTCCATTTCAAATCAATAGAATAATTGTCTAAAATATGTTTTCACTTATACTTATGCTGTTATACATTTTAGCATATGAACTTCTTTTTTTCCAAAAATAATCTTGTTTTACCTTTAATGTTAGTTAATAACTACTCATTCAAATTATTTTTCAAGTCCATAAAAACTATGCACTGAGTGTGCACTAGTTTCATTGTAGCAAACAAAAGTAAATTATGCCTAGTAAAAATTTCGTAAATAAAATTTAAAAAGAATTGAATATACGTAAATCTTATTTTATCTCACGAAAATAGAAAATCTATTTTGGAAATTAAAGACTCAAACACTACTAGCCTTTAAAGATGGAACCACGAGTCTCCCATGTTACAAATAAAAAAAAATATTGGTCCCCCTTCAACCTATTCCTTCTTTTAATGCACCAAACTCTCTCTTAATTAAAATCTCATTTCCAATACTCCACTCCCTCACATTATATCAAAATTTTTCACATTATATCCCTTCTCTCTCAACAACATTAAAGGGGAAAAGAAAGATAAAAGCTACGTAGAAATTTAACTCAAGGATAGTACTCTAATGTGCTGAATCTAGAGTTTCAATAAGGCAACTCAAACAAAAGAAGAAGAAATATTCCTTCTATTTAGGTGGTACTTTTTTTAATTTCGAGATTTAAATCATAATATATCTTTCACTGTAATTTGTAATTATTCATATTCTTTTTAATATGTTGAATTGTCAATTGTTGTGACTTATAACACTTTTTATTAATTTTTAAATATATAAAATTATTTTTAAAAACTTGAAGATTTTGATATCTAAATTTACGATTAAATCTAAACTATTTATCTTTTGAAATTCAAACAATGACATGCAAATTGAAATTAAAAAAAAGCATTAAGTGTCATATTGTAAGAATTAATTACGTGACGAAGCAAACATCTACTCGTCGATATTGAAAGAGTCATTGACCAGTTTCACAGGGATTTTCTTAAAAAAAAGGAAGCAGCGCCAGAATTTAATCAATAAAACTTCCACCCAAAGTTACAATTAAATTTCTAGCTAAAGCCTAATTATATACGTTTTCTATTCTACCAAGTTTATTGTTGATCTCCTCAAAAGAAGTGTATTGTTACTTAAATATAATATTGGAACAATTATTGTTCTCTGTTTTGTTCCGTCTTTTGCTTAATTTATTGTGTGGCTGGGTCTCGTTGCTTTAAATATTATTTTCTTCTGTCTCATATTTTATATGGTATTTTTAAATTTTGAAATTAAAATAAATTTATTTTAGAACATAAATTTTTTGTAAATTTTTAAATATATTGAATTATAAATTATTCTAATCTATATTATTTTTTAAATAGTTTACAAATATATAAATTTTATTTTTAAAAAATAAAAATTTTATGTATAAATTTTCAGTTAAACTTAAATTTGTTTGACTTTTTCGAAACTAACTGTGGACAATGGTGCTTCTCTTGCTTTAATTAATGCAGAAATTAAGCCCTAAATTAATTTGCTTGACATTCAAATAAACGATACTTGATCCATATTCTTTTCTATAAAATATATATATAAAAAAAATTGGATGACAAGAAGTTGATACAAAAAAATATACTACTAGCTGTTAATTAGTTGAAACAAAAAATATACCACCCCTATGTACACGTTTTAACAAATCAAAAGATCAAAAAATAAAATAAAATAATTAATCTAAAAATATTTTTATCATAATACGTGATATTGTTCATTTTGAACTGTTGATCCAGGCTTAGACTTTGTTGGGACCATAGCGAATAGGCAAAGTCGGCTTGGCTAACCACGTAGGGTTGTAATCTCCGGGCATGATCACAACAAATTTAGGTTCCATCTCCGGCTTCATCAACTCTATCGTCTTCTTGTCTTGACCGTGATCCAAATCATTAACGTTGTTTGAACGCGACGATGATTCTTCCGTTGAAGGTTTCTTGTATGAACAAGTTACGACTAATAACGCTAACGCGATTAATCCCAATATAATTGCTAGACCACCAAAAAGATAAGGGACTGGTGAATTCCATTTGGTAATACCTGAGTCTACTAGTAATGTTGAAGTTGCGTTATGTGATGGCTTCATCATCATCATATTACTTGACATTTTTTCTCTCTCTCTAATTTATGGTATTGATATGATATGTTATTTTTGTTGTATTTATAAGATGGGTTTTAACAGTGCATCGATAAGGAGAAATAGTTGCCATATAATGGAACCGTTTTCTACTCAAAAAAGGTTTAGGATTCTTTCTTTGGGTATACTGTATTCCTTGATGATCTATGCACTCAAAAATTCGACGGTGCATCACTTTTCAAGTCTTGTCTAGCTTTTTTTTCATTTCTTGAATTTCCATATTTACCCCTAGTTACCATATTTATGTTTCTTTAATTACTCTGATCCATATTAAGTAAATTAGTGAAATTATTTTTTTTTAGTTTAAAAATAAATAAGTTATTACCATATATATCTAGTGGCAGAGCCAGAGATACAGTTTAGGGTTCCAAATTCAAGAAATAGATACATAAAGTAGTCGAAGGAGTTCGATATCTACTATATATATTTAAAAAGTTATTTTAATTATTTACAAATAATATAATTTTTTCTTCGAAGGAGGTTCGAATTCCCAAACAGTGTAGCTCCGCACTGTATATACCCTTTCACATAATAATTTTTTAAAAAACTATTCTACTTTTAAGAGAGTTTTAGGAATAATCAAATGGATAATAGCCAGAAGTATTATTTGATTTTTGTCCTTACATGATATTATCCTTAAAAGGATTTGTCATATCTGAACAAAAGGAAGTTTTACTCCCTCTATCATAATATGTGTCCTGTTTTTGGCACATGTCTCGTAGAACATAATAATCAGGTGAGACTGTGAATATTTTACACTCATTTTTGTTTTAATTTATAATATCTCTTTATTTGATATTCACTTTATTAATGTGTCATCTCTTATAATTGAGGTGTGTATAGTTTTCAAAAGCAATTAATTTGTGTCAGGAAATAACATGTATAAAAACAAGACGAATATGAATAATCGAGAAAGGAATCTAGAAATATAATTAATGAAATATAATGTAATGTAAAAATTCAACTTGAAAAAAATAATAAGTAAAAACGAACAAATTCACCGTGTTAAAGGTAGAGTACAATTTCAAATTCTCCAAAACTCAAGAATGAAAAAAAAAAAAGAAGAGAAAAAGATAACTCAATTCTTTTGTTTTCTGCCACAAAAAGATAGAAAAATTCCCAGAAAAATAGGCTCCACTTTTAGTGAAAATTGGTGCCCGTTTACTGTACTATAATCTCATGATCTGTTCAGCTTTTCTGAAGTTGCGGAAGTCTCAAAACAAGCTAAAACATGCTGACATGAATAGGCAAAATCATTGGAAAAAAGAAATTGGGACAACTCTAACAATTTGAGAAAAAAAATAATGAATTTTATTTTAAATTTATAAAATAACAAATTATTTGAAATTATTACTTTAGAATGAAAGACAAATAATTTGAGGGTGTACTTTAATTTTTTGCTTGGTAATATTTAGGTTTACAACAAATTAAATCTTTCTTTTACTCAGACTCGTTTTTTTTTCCCTCCATGTGTCAAACACAGTGATATTTTATTTTTGGACTTTAACTTGCCTTCATGACCTTTTCTTAATTATATATCATTATTGAAATATGTAAATCGATTAACAATACACGTTTTCAACAATTAATTTGCGTTTCAACTTAAATATGGAATGACATTTAATGTACTAATTAGTATACCTAAGAATTTTCTCGTGTCATCCAATCCTTTATTGGACAATAGAATTAGGAGACTTGTAGGTGATAATCATTCTATTCTAATATGAAATAAGAAATTAAAGTATATAAAGTTTAATAAAAAAATATGATAAATATAGTCATCTCAATCTAATAACCCTCTATTTATGCAAGTGTTACTTTCCTAAATAAGCTCTTCGATCGGTCCCTTATTTTTTTTCCCTACTTAAATCTAAAATCAACTAAAGATAATGTGGATTATACTCTAGTGACGTTTTCTTCTAATGTCTCTATTGTTATCGTAAGCTAATCATTTTTTTTATATTATCTCCCATTTAAGATCTCATATGATCCAAAAACAATCGGCGGACAAAATATAGGGCACATCATAACATCCTATAATTTAATTTTAACATAGACGGATCAAAGATTTAAAATCGTAGGAATAAGAATGAATCTAACTTTAAAATAATCTGTCTAAATAAATTTACTGAACCTGTTCTAGTTCCAACTTTGATTGAAAATGGGTTTTGAAAGGGTATAAGTGTAATTTAATGGTATGGAAAAATAACATGAACAATAATGTGTAATTGTGAATGTTTGAAGAAATTGAAGGAGATTTTCTTGTGAAATGGGCCTATAGGGCCCGCTAAACGTGTTCTTTCGGGTTAAGAATCTAATTCAGTTCATGAATTTTAAGTCATACTTATGATAGGCTCATAAATAATTTATTTATTCATAAAAGAAGGATAAAAGAATTGTAGCTTTAACAGAAAAGTGATATATATATAAATCAAGGTTCCAGAGGAATAAGATGACTTTCTTATGATCAAATTCAGGTATTAAAAATCTCTTAATTAACAGCTAAGTAATCCCATATTTGATGATAACTCTGTGTTGATTAAGTATCTTTGTTGTATATAGTGATCTTTAAATTTTTATTCTTACTATTCCTTTAATTAAAATTTGTTATCAAAAGCATCCTTAATTATAACTTAATTTCGCTAGACGTTTTTTATAAGAATGTTTGCTTGAAAACATAAGTTCACTAGTTCAATGCTATCTAATTCACAAGATAAATCTTACACTTAATAGTAATAATAATAATAATAAAAAATAAAATGCTAAGCACATTTTATGCCCTACAAGGCACGAGTTCATATTATTTAACTTAATTATGTCCAACGCATATTTCAGTGTATGAACTTTTTAGGCATAATGTTTTTGAATTGGACTCATGTTTTTTAGGGTATAACTCGTGCCTTTTAATATAATTAGTTCAGTTTTAGAATTTTATGCCTTCGAGAAGTTGATACAACTCATACTAATATATGTCTGAGGCTAAAGAAAAACTAGTTAACATAAGTTTAATGTATGAAGTTCTTCGTTACTTTAAAAAAAATTCCTTTTGATTTTTTTATTTAGCTAAGCTTTGGAGGACAATCATTAAAACCACAATGGGACAAAAATAAAAAATCACAAAGTTAGAATTATAAAATGTAAAGACCACGAAAAAATAAAGTTATTTGTGTATGGAAGGTTAATTGTTGATACATAAGTTTTTAAAGCTCATGTGTAGCCCAATTCATCATGTGAACTCAAGCTAAATTTGATTTCAAACTAATTAACATTGAAGAGTTTGAATTCATTGTAACACGCGTCTAATCTCTAAATCAATTATAAGTTGTAGATGTTGTCCATTGGGGATCCCAATCTGACTTGCTCGTGGTTTATTAATGTCGGGGTTGTTTTTACTTGTTATCAAAATAAGAAATTACTGATTGTAATAAATTGTTCAGAAACATGAAGTAACTGAAATTTATAGAATTAGTAAACGAGATGAACAAAAATTTATTTCACAAAATACTTAAATCTGTAAAAACGCACAAGAATCTGAAATAACCTTTTAGTTTGGAAGAAAATCAAGTCCACTGAACTCACAGTGTCCCTTTAAAAAAATTATTCCCTTCTAGTATCCGAGGTTTGATTTGGAATATAACCTTCTAAGGTAAAATAATCTTAGTCAGTAGAGTGTGGATACCAAAAACTCTACTGTCAGCGAATCAATCCACAACAAGAAAGTACACGAAGAAAAATGTGTTTAGAAGAAGAAGGAAGATCAAAAAGTTTATTAAAAAATATTCTGAAAACTGAGTGGTATTTATAGGCGAGAAGGATATGTTCTGAAAGGTTGCAACACTTTCAGAATTGACACGACCATTAATGAAAGTTTGCAACCTTTCAAATGGTATTAACTGTTCCTGAAAGTTGCAACCTTTCAGAATAGTTATGGCGAAAAATTTAAATAAAACGAAAAATAAAATGGGTCACGCGCGGATCCGAGTCGGGTCGGTCAACTAAAAAGTTGAAAACATTTCGATTAACTAAAAACTTCTGTTATTGTTATCAACTAATTAAAGAAAATATTTTTGGCCATTTAATTAATTAAATAAATAATTAAAATAAACTTTGTCCAAAAAGTAATCTCTCGATCATTTGCCAAAGCAGAAGCAAGGGACGACGACGGCACGAGGGGATCTCTCTTTCCAATCCTTTTAACAATTAATAGGAGTGTTTATGTATTTAACCTCTCCGTTTTTCTTTTTATCACCGGTGAGGGACAAATGCCTTTTCATTAAAGTATAAGAGGACTTTTCAAGATCCCAACTCTTCAAATTCTCAACTTTTCAAATTCCTCTTCTTCGTTCTATTTCCCATCAATTATTGCGACATATCCAACAATAAATACATTGTCAAAGTTTTTTATTTATAGTTCTTGATGATTTCTCATAATTTTGATAAATCATTTGCATACCATATGTTCTCTAGTGAATGATGCCAAATAATGTGTGTTGTACTTCTCATTTCAGCGTGCTCTTGGAGAATTAAACTCTGTTGTTTTCGCAATATAAATTGTGAGGATAATGATTTAGAATATTTTGTAATTCGTGTAAAGTAGGTGGTGGACACAATAAATTTTAAAAAAATTACTTTTTTTAAAATTTTTTGAAGAATATATGTAGTTGCTTGTGTTTCGGCTGATTATTATGAGTTATTATTGAGGAAAATTAACTCTTATTTTATTTCAAACAATAATTGAAAATCTTAAATAACGGGCTATATTCCTTGATTTGAATAGCTTTGACAAGTTTATGTGTTAAATCTACTCTCAGTCTATTGCAATGGTAGCTAAATAAAGTGATCTAAAGCCAAAATATAGAAAAGAAAATTTACGTTTAATTTTTTAATTTTATTTTTATTTTGATAAATTCTAAAATTATATGATGGTTTATTGTAACTTGATAACTATTTCCTTCCTTTTAATTGAAATTATAATATTTGTTGTATTTTGCAAAACAAATATATGCATGTATGAATTATTTTACGTAACCTAATAACACAAGTATTTAAATATTTTTTTTATTGATTATAGTTTTAAAACCTTTCATAAAACTCAATTATTATACAATATTTTGAAGTTGTTCTAAAAGTGTTTTCAAATAAAATTAAGGTTTCGCTTGACTTAATATATCTATTAAAGTGTATTTCTTTTAGTTATATAATATATTGTATTACAAAATCAATATTATAGTGAATGTTACTTTAGAAGACATTTAAAATTAATGATAATATATTTTTTAATAATTTAACTAGTTGATAATCTAATTAGTTTGAGCTTGAAATGTCTAAATAAAATATTTCAAAAGAATTGAAGACAAACTTATAAAACTAATATTGATACATGGTTGATTCATATTTAAGTGAATTAAGCAAATTAAGAAATAGAAATCAACAAAAAATTAAATCATTTATGATTTTAATATAATTTTATCAATAGTAAAATTTCAAAAATATGTGCATAATAATTACTCTTTCCGCTTCATAGAAGTTTATTATCTTACTAAAAATAGGTGCCACATAGAATAAAACCCCATCAAATCAATATAGGTGGGACCATGAGCTATTACTATTTTGTAGGGGTATTATTCTATCAATAAATTTTCATTTATTCATTTAAAATGTGTTTCAACACAACTCATTCAAAGATGAAATCTCAAATAATTTGAATGAATCACTTGTGAAAACGTCATGCAAGAAGTTGAGGTTATGATTAATGATCTCAGTTACCATTAAAAGGAACGTTGGTACCCTATTGAATGGATGAAAATGATATCTGTTCATAGGTCCAAATCTTAGAAGAAATTGTGGATACCATTGAAAAAAATAATAAGGATGATAAAGTTGAAGACGATATAATACCTTTAGAACTAGTTACGCGAAAGGTAACACTTGTCGCATCTACAAGACACCACAATTTTATGGTGCAATTAAAAAAGATAACACCATAACTTTTGGATACACTAAGAAAAATTAGAGATGATCAACTTTAACTAAATATAAATTTTAAGAAAAAACAGAAAATCATATAATCGTATTTCAATATATATATATATATATATACACTTTAAAGAATTACTCCATCTGTTTAAAAAAGAATGACATAGTTTGACTTGAAACAGAGTTTAAGAAAAGAAAGAAAACTTTTTAATATTGTGGTTCTAAATTAAAGTTATGTCAAATGTACCAAAATGCACTTTAATCTTGTGGTCTTAAACATGTCACGTGGAAAGTTAAGGAAAATGGTCATTCTTTTTTAAACGAAGGGAGCATTAATTTATAATATTAATGAGATCATATCTTTATATAGGGTCTTCTAAAAATATTCTATTTTTCGGGATCCCTATTTTATTATCTTATTGAAATAAATGTTTTTTCGTTGTCCAGGTCAGAATCAGAGGAAAATATTATCTTAGAGAAATTATTAATTAACCAGGTAGTAGTTGTCCATTTTACTAAATTAAGATAGTATTCATCAGCAAGTTCGTTGAATAATTGTTACCAATTTTTTCATAATGTATTGTATTGTATTGTATGGTTGGTAGATACAATATTTGACTAGACTGTATTGTTTATGTTATTTAATAACATTTTAATTGTTTGGTTTGATCATATTGTACTGTATTGTAATTTATAAATTTACGAAAATATGATTAATTATTCTAGGGTAGGAGGTTTGATTAGATTTAAATAATTAAGATAAAGGGTAAAATAATATTTTGAAATATTATGTAAATATATAATTGAAAAAAAAATTTAACAATGGGAACACACCAAATTGGTTGTTCCATAATATAGGGGTTTTTATTGTTACGTAATGACGAAATTAAACAATACAATACAATATATTTTAAGGTACAATCAAAATAAATATTGTAGGTATAGTATCGATACAATATAATACAATAGATAACAATAATTCAAACATAGTGTAAATTTTGTCTACATTACTCTTTTATAATTAATTTTTTTTAAAAGTGTACACATTTGTTTGTAAAATTTTTGAAGGGAAAAACTAATAAAATTATATTTTTATTTATTACGTGTAATAAGAAAAAAAATCAAATAATATGAGACAGAGTAACAATTAACTACTATTTTTAATTATAACTACATCAATAATAAATTTTCAAAAATACATATGCATTATAATAAGTAAGAGATTACCAACAAATTACATTAATTTTTATTAATGGGAGCAGTAGTAACACTTTATATTCTACTTACAATATACGGCATTAACATTTTTAGTTAGCGTACTTATTACGCGTGATTTTCACAATACGGTATTGACATTTTTCTTAGCGTACTTATTACGCGTGATTTTCACAACACGGTATTAACATTTTAGTTAGCGTACTTATTACGGTGCTTCTCACTACAACTATACGGTATTAACATTTTAGTTAGCGTACTCATTACGGTGCTTCTAACAATAATATATAAAAATACAGATTGGTTGCCTCTTTTTATATATATATATATATGTATCTGCTTCGTCTTCTGTCCAGTGCTTTTGGTTCTTCGTTTTGTCGCCTCTTGCTCTAATTTATTTATGTTCTCTGCATTACATGCATGTTTTCGTATTTGAGTTAACTAAATTTGGGGATTTTTTTGGTTCTTTTGGAGGATTTGTAATTTTGAGGCCCTTGGGTTTTAGGGTTTAGCCACCCTTGATTCCGTGTTTGCTACCTCTTAATTGTACTATTGGATAGATTGATGATACGACACGAAAGAATCTTTGTTGTGGCTGTAAATCAGATAAAAAAAAGTAATGATGTTTGGCAAATGGCATTGCAGAAATAGATACATAAAGTCCTAAGGATCTGAAAGATGTTTAGTTGGTTTAATGATTTTATGAATGTCAGAATAACAAGAATTGCTCCATGATTGAATGCTTGGTATATGTGGGCTGTGTTAAAAGTGCTGAGTTTCAGCGAATGGCAGAGCAGAAATAGGTACTGAAGTGCAATGGATCAAGAGGGACCTCAAACTTGCCCGGCTCTGGTAACTTCTTCCGAAATTCAGGACCACAACTTCAATGTTCTTGCTGAGATAGAATCTATAATGCTAAATTTTCTTTTAAACCATGTCTTTAGAATATTGGTTAGGATTACCGGAACAACTGATACAATCTTTAACGAGGGATAATACGTAAAACAAGTAAAATTATCATTAGGTATCTCATTTGCCTAAATATTGGTGTGCAGAATTATTTGACACCTAGTGCAGCAGCAAACTTTTATGAAATTAGCAGTTCATAGACAAGAAATAAGATTACTATAGCTGGATTTTGTTGTCGAATGAACCACCAATGCAGTTAATTTTTTCACATTGAATCAGGGAATCACTAAAGGTTGTTTGTAGCTTTAATAACTTAATTGCATTGGAATCACTAAAATTGCTCCACGGTGGATTGCTTGGCTTTTATGAGTTTCAGAAAAAAGTGCCGACGTTCAGACAAATGGCAGAGCAGAAATAGATTGCTAAAATTCCCTTGGAATCTGAGGGACCTCAAACTTGAAAGCTTAGCTGTGCTCAGGTGACTTAAGTGGAACCTACTCTTTTCACTTTTTCTCAGAACTCCACCTCCAGAAAAGCAAAAAGTGCTACATTTTTTTAATAAACTACTTTGTATGCTTTTAAATGCTGGTTTAGATTAGCCTCAGGTCCTTTGGTAGTCAACTTGATGCTTTTAAATGAGACATCTTTGTTGAGGTCCCGAAAAGTAATTGGACATGATTTAAAAGGAAGTATAAGATAGTAGAGCACCTTGAATATCCTGTTGTTAATCAAATTATTCAACTATATCTTGATCAGGAATATCTCAAACAATGAGTTGTTTGTCCGTTACTTTGGGCAGGAATAATACTGGCTGTGTGACATTTGATGAGTATTCTTTTTTTTTGCTAGTGAGTTGTGGGGTGGATAAAGGTTCTTTGTTCAACGAATAGCAGTGCAGGATTGGATACTAAAAGTACCCAATGATCAAAAAGGACCTAAAAGTGAACGTCCAAGCCGTTCTTGGACGAAATTTCTCAGCCACAAAGTTCTTACCTCCTTACATTTTCGTCGTATTCTTCAATAAGATGGAACTTGCCTTGTTACTTTATCAATGACCACTTCACATCGAGAAAAGGTAAAAGTGCAATATGCTTTCCTTTTGCGTCTTATTCAATCAGTTGCATATGTTGTAAACCTGATATTAGCTCTAGACTGATAAAAGTACACTGTGTTTTGACTACTGATATTGTTGAGGTCATGGAATTCCTCCTCATCTTATGCTTCACAGTTTGCTGTTACTGGAATATCGAATGAACTGGCTTACAGGGATTTCTAAAGATAGATTAGCAATTTATTAGCCTGCAAACACGTATGAGGAGATCAGCAAGTATCTTTATTCATATTTCTTAGTGTTAAGCTGTTTTGATTGCAAACAGATTAGTGCAGAAATAACTGAGCCAAATAATGGGTGAGAATCTAATAAAGAAACCCAAGTCATTTATGTTAAGCTACATCTTTTTGGTTTGTTTGTAAAGCAGCTGTATTCATAAATACTTTTTGCCCTTTTGATTTCTGCTAAACAAAAGTATTCTGTAATTGAACTAGATAGAATTTGTTAATACTAACCAGAGTGATGTTGGATTATGTAGCAATTTGTTAGAAGTGCTCATGAGGCATGCTTAAACCTCGAATATAGATGCATCACAGGCTAGCTGCATTTTGTTGCTCAGGCAGCGCTCAAGTGCAAGGCATGTGCCTACAATAACACAGCCAACTATAATTGCTTCTTAAAAGAATTGATTTATAAGGCCTTTAAGTTCTATTTTGAAGTGGGTGACATTAAACAATAATTAAAAAGCAATTCGTATCACTTGTTAAAAAAATAAAAACAGCGAGTTAGAAATTCATTAGAGAAAATTAGCACAAAGACAATTAGTCAATGAAATTGAATTAGAAACTTAAATTTGCATTTGTGCAACTGAATAAAAATTTAAAATGATTATACTCTTCATATATGTTCCACTTGCAATTTTTTTTTTCATTTCCTTTGTCCATATAACTTCTTGTGTGTGTTTATTTTATTTATGTTTCTTCATCTCCATCTTCCTTCACTAACATGTGCTTTTTAGCCTTTCTTTGCACTTAAATTCCAATCATACCCTGGGGTGCTCTTCTTCCCTTTAGCTCTTGACAACACCATTCTGTTGCAGGGAACTAGTGCCCAGTGGAATCCAGTAAGGTTCATACTGCCAAGTACTTTAAGTTGATTATGTATAAACAATTAATGAAATAGATGAAACAGAGAACACTTAAGATTCCAAGATAGGAGGATCACTTTAGTAGTTGATCGTCTTGATGCACTTTAAACTTTTTAAGTTTCAGTAGAAGTGAAAGGAAAATCCAGATGATTGGTCTTTTAGATAAATTCACTAGCTTAATTCAATAGTATTATCCATCTATTCCATGTCGTTCCCCTTCTATTGCCTTGAATTTTCCTTTCACAATTGACTAACGTGCTTCGTATATTCCTTAAGGAAATTACCTATTTCCTTGCCGATAAATAATTAGAAGCTGTGTTTTAGCTGAATTGGGGATATCCCTGATTCCGTCATTAAATTAAGTTTTTTGATGATCGTTGTGATATCTTGCTTACATGGTGCGTATGGACTACCATTTTTAGGCAAAAATATTGCATCCATGCTTTCCTATCCTTCGAGAAGAGAAGTGGTCCTTTTATTCTTTATCTTCAGTGATGGGGGACATTCATTGTACTGAAGGAGAATCTGGGGAAGGCTCTGGACCAAAAGCTGCTATTGATGAACATTATATATCAAATTCAAAAAGATATGTTCCAACAAAAAGATGACCACAGTGGAAAGCAGAAAGCAGAAGTGAGCTTCAATTATATTGCACCAGCACACATTGTCATATACAACTGGACGACAAGAGGTCGTTGGTAATAGTGCTTTTCCCATTACTTGTGGCTGGCCTCGGTTCTTTTTTATTTTCGAAAAGTTAACTGCAGTCAATTCTTATTTTCTTTTTTCTTTTCCCTTTAGGCATCCAGTATCTATGTTTGTACGGGTAGGTCCACTAAGAAGATAAACACTTCATACCAAAAAGGTCCTGCGTTAATCCAAAACCTCTGGTCCTTGATATTGCAGTCAATTCCTTGCTTCTTGCAGAACTAGTACTTTTATCTTGTTGGGTCAATCCCAATCCCTTTACACTGAAGGGCCTTTTTCTTTTCTTTTTCCTCTGGACAATTGTACGTATTGACTGCAATGCAGTCTACAAGGAAGAACTATTTTTGAACATATACAAAAATGCAGAAAATTTGAAAAAGCTTCTGTGGAAAACTACTTTAGTACATTCTCATTATTCAATAGCTAGTCGCTCGATAATGATGTAAGATACAATACTTTTACTAGATTTAGTGACTCATAGTTGATCTACTCATTGCTATGAAGGAACAATTCCATAAATTCCATCTGCCATTAGTTGTGTGGAAAGCATTTGGTCTTCTTCAGCGACGTCTGTTCTTTTCGCAAATCGGCCTTTGATTCTTGGCCTTGTTTCTGCATAGACTTTTCTTAAAGCATACCTTATGGTTTTCTCAAATTTACGGTTCTTCTTCTTCTCTCTGTACTTAAGGACTCTGGCTTCTCTGTCCATTGGAGTAAGCTGGGAGGTATCTGAATTGGAGGGCCTAAGAAAAGGTCCATGTTCCCTTTTGGAGGTCGCAGGTGGGAGTTTGAAGTTTCACTTAGTGCAGATTCTGGGATAACGCTGACATCCATTGACGAAATGGGAACCTGAGAATACATCAAGATAAGTCACTCCAATTAAGTATCACTTAAAAGGCACCTACAGTTTTTTCGTCCATAAAAAGTGAAAATCAGTGATCTAAAAATAAGGAATAAAAAATTTGATCCATAAAGATTTCCTTGGTCCATGAATTTCGTCAAAGTGCATGTTGCCTGAAGTGAGATATATGGATACAGATTAGAAAACTCACTCTGTGACTCATAGTAGCAGGTTAACCATATCTAGTGTTAGAATTATCATAATCCATTCCCAGCTGAAAATTTAGGTGGTGAATTTGTTGTTGTTGTTGTTGGTTGTAGAGAATCAGAGATTTTCCCTGTCCTTCCTGAACTGGCACAACACTATCTCCATGGTAGCTCTTCTGAGGAACAGAGTAATGATGTTGCTGCTGATTAACACCGTACTGATCGTTAAATTGACTATCCCCTCCATACTCCGCTAGATCCAAGTAGTCATCCACTACTTCCCCACCAAACAACGTCCCATAGTTGTTATTTTGATCGTTGTTGTCATTGTCAAAGTTGTTCTTATTGTTCTTCTTAACGGGAGGATTCAGCAATAGCCATGAAGCTGCTTCATCTTCATCTTCTTCATTTACAGTCATATCATCTGCATTTTGAGTAAAGCTCAAGAACCCATAATCCTCCGGCTTTCCCCTGTGGGCCCACCGATCATTATAGAACCACTGCCAATAGTTTCAACAGCTGGAGGACCATAAAGGCTTCCTGGAAAGTGGAATCAAGACGAACTTAAAATTTAAGTTTGATGGGTTCAATCTTTAATTGTTCTTGCTACTTAATACTTTACATTTTTGAAATTATGGTTCAAAAATCATATTTATTGAAATATTTGTTATTTTTTACATGTAGGAGTATAAGTTTTGTGTGGCTACCTAGAATGGTCATAATTGGGACACGGTGATGACGGCACGCCAAGGGGCTGGCAGAGTGGATGTCAGCGTCGCAGGAGGTACAGAGTGAGGCAGCATCTGCCTTGCAAAGAAAGGCTGCAGGGGAACGTTCGCAGGCCTCACAAATCCACACACGCTTGTGACGAGAAGCCAACAGATTTGCTGCATGCATGCGGGTGTCACAGCCGGCACACAAAAAGCTGGAATCTGCCCTGCAGTAAACGGCACATGCAGTGGAACGACAACTGTCACACACCCTTGACCAGTTGTTTCTACTGCCATAAAAAACCCCACTGTTCTCGTTTTTCAACATTGAACTGTTTTTTGTTTCTTTTCTTTTTCCTTCTTGCTCTCTATTTTCTATTGTACTTTGAATACTGAACTTGAGCAGGTATACTGTAAACTTATGGGGTGCTGTGAAATGTGAAGGTGGAGAAGAAAGAAAAATAACAGTAGGCAACTACGAAGTGGGAAGAGAATCCACAGGTCCACAACTTCAATGTTCTTGTTAAGATAGAATTTACTCTTTTCAGCTTTACGGTATGACTCTTCATCCACAAAAGTTAGGAAGCTCTACATTGTCTTTACTATATGTTTTAAAATATTGATCTGGATTAGCATCCGCAGTGCATTCTTTGATGCATATAATTGCGTCATAAATAAAACACTAGTTGAGTAGATAGTGATAGTTCAGGTGGGAAGGGAACAACTAATCAGCGTCGAGGTGTATTTTAATACATTTAGGGTGATAGTTCAGGTAGGAAAAGGGAACAATTGATAATTTGGGTGTGAAACTCGTGAAAAAGTGTTAGTTCAGGCGTGGTTTTGCTATTGACTCTAAAATTTATTGAACCACTAAAACAACAGTATATTTAAACTAATAACATAATACAACACAATACCATAGGTAACAATCATCCAACTAGCTATTTAGAGGAAAGTTCGCCAGACATTACTAACTTTGGAATGGAATGAACCAAGTATATTTAAACTAATAACATAATACAATACAATACCATAGGTAACAATCATCCAACTAGCTATTTAGAGGAAAGTTCGCCAGACATTACTAACTTTGGAATGGAATGAACCAAGTATATTTAAACTAATAACATAATACAATACAATACCATAGGTAACAATCATCCAACTAGCTATTTAGAGGAAAGTTCGCCAGACATTACTAACTTTGGAATGGAATGAACCATCAATAAATCTTTTGCCCTAAATAAAGTCTAGCAATGACAAGAAATAGGAATTTTCCAGAAAAGAGTTTTTATAAGATCTATTTAGTATAGAATCGGTCTCCTTTTACCTTAACTGCTTTGCTCAAGTTTCTTACCTCTAATTCACTTTCCCTGTATTCACATATTAAGAGTTTAAAGATTCAGGATCAATATGTTCTCCAACTCAAAATTGGATGCCTTTATAAAATATAGGAACACAATTATAAATAGTTTTGTTAGTTTTCATTAAATATTCCCTTAAGTTAGTTAAAAGTTCTACTGCAACTAAATTTGCAGGGAAAAGTCATTTTAGGGAATTGAAATAACTTAAATATCTTTTAAAAAGTAATAATTTAATTTTGCTTCTCAATTTACTAAGAAATGAAATCAATTTATATCAAGTATGGAATTTTATTTAACAGAAGCAATGACAGACCTTAAAACTTAAAGATGCGTTCTTTTTCTTAATGCTTCATTGTCCTTTGCTTTGTAACCCAAGGATTAGAAAGGTTTTTAATCAGTGTTATTATTCAATAGACTTCTTTATGATTCTTTTAATGTCAACTTTAAGCTTGATTCTGTAACAGAGTACATTTTACTGAAACCTGGAACTTCTGTGAAGTAGACTGCATTAAGAAATAGCGAAGTAAATCAAGGAATTTCTTCAAAGAAGAGTAGTGGAAGAAAAAGTAGTGGTAGTCGCTTTTAATTTTTGTGACAACGAGTTGCGGCCCTTCAATCTTATTATGACGAATTATGAAGATCGAAAGCAAGTTTGGAGCGAACTAGTAGAAGAATCACTGAAGTAGGTTTAATTTAAATTGCAAAAGATAATTAATGTTCATTATATTTATGAACTTGAAACTTTTTGAAATTTTAATTTTATAATGGAACACATCTTTTATATATTACTAGTATATTGTTTTAAGAAGATCACTTCTCATTGATGCACGATAAATGTGTTCCCAAAAACTAGTAATTTTATAAGCATATAGGAATCACAAGAATTGCTCCATGGTGGATTGGTTGGCATTTATGAATTGTGAAAAAGTGCTAAGGCTCAGCAAATGGCAGAGCAGAAATAGATAGCTAAAGTTCCCTTGGAATCTGAGGGACCTAAAACTTGAAAGGCTTAGCTGTGCTCAGGTGACTTACGCGGAACCTACACTTTTCACTTTTTCTCAGGACTCTACCTCCACAAAAGTAGAAAGTGCTACATTTGTTTATAAACTATATGCTTTTTTAAATGCTGATTTAGATTAGCCTCCAGGTCCTTTAACAGTCAACTGATACTATTAAAATGAGACATTTTTATTGAAGTCCTGAAAAGTAATTTGACATGATTTAAAAGGAAGTATAAGATAGTAGAGCATCTTGAATATCCTGTTGTCTGGATCAGGAATATCTCAAACAATCTCACTTGTTTGTCCTTTATTCTGGCACGAATAATATTGGCCATGACACATTGATGCTCATTCTTTTCTTTTGCTAGTGAGTTGTGAGGTGCATAAAAGTTCTTCTGCCCAACGAATAGCAGTGCAGAATAGGATATTAAAAGTACTCAATGATCAAAAAGGACCTAAAAGTGGACATCCAAGCCATGTTGGATGAATTTTCTTAGCCACAAAGTTCTTACCTACACTTCCATTTTATTCCTTGATATGCAGGACAATTACTTCACATCAGAAAAGGTAAAAGTGCAATATGCTTTCCTTCTGCGTCTTGTTTAGGCAGTTGCACACTTTGATTCCTCAGTACAGCTTAAAACTGATAAATGGACATTGTGTTTTGATCACTCATACTGTTGGGGCCATGGAATACCTACTCATTTTAGGCCTCATGGTTTACTGTGACTGGAAATCCGATGAACTGGATCACATGGATTGCTAAGAGATAGAAGATTGTCAATTTATGTAACCGCGACCGAACTTGTTGGATTATTAGCAATTTGTTAAAAGAGCAAATGCAGCATGCATAAACCTCAAAGCTAGATGCGTCGCAGGTTAGGTTCTTTGCATTGTTTAGGCAGTGCTTAAGTGTAAGTCTGTGCCTAGAAAGATGCAGCCAACTAATTGCTTCTTAATAAGTTTAAGTAATAATTTATAATGCCTGTAAGTTTTGTTATGAAGAGAGCAATAATAAAATAATAATTAAAAAACAACAAAAACCAATGTAATTCCACAAGTGGGGTCTAGGGCGGGTAAGATATATGCAATCTTACCCCTAACTTTATGGGGTGGAGAAGCTGTTTCCGTATGCCTTCGGCAATCCTCCTCTCTTTATTTGGGTTTAGGACCAATAATTTGAACAAGCTCACATTGACAAAGTCAAAGAACAAATAATTATAAAGCAAGTTATTTATCACTTGTTAAAAAAGCATTATGGAAAAAAATGTTAATGATTAAAACAGGTAGGTAGAAACTTAGTGAACAAAGTTAGTCAAGGACAATTAGTCAATAAAATTGAATTAGAAACTTTAATTTGCATCTTTGCAACGGATTTTGATATTTATGTTTCACTTGCAATTTTTTTCTCAGTTCATTTGTCCATATAATGGCTTGTTTGTGGTTATTTTTATTTCTTCATCTTCATATTCGTCTTCCTTCACTGACATGCGCTTTTTAATCGTTCTTTGCACTTAAAACCGACCATACCCTGGGGTGCTCTTCTTCCCTTTTGCTTTTGGCAACACGATTCTGATTCTGTTGTGGGAACTAGAGTTCACAGTCCAGCATCCAGTAATGTTCATACTGCCATGTTTTTTTTGGTCAATTAACATTAATGAAATGGATGAAACAAAGAACCTTTAGATCCCAAGATAGGATGATCACTTTAGTAGTCAATTGAATTGATGCACTTTTCACTTTTAAGTTTCAGTAAAGGTGAAGAGAAAAAAACCTATGTCCTTGCTGATTACAGAATAAAAACTGTATTTTAGCTGTTTTAAGGGGGTATCATGTAACTTGATTCTTCACTACAACTAAACTTTTGCTGACCATTGCAGTATTTTACTTACATGGTTGCTTATGAACTACCATTTTTAGGAAAAAGTATTGCATCGGTGCTTTCCTATCCTTTGAGAGTGGACCTTTTATTCTTTATCTTCAGTGATGGGTCGTTCGTTGTGCTGAAAGAGAATCTGTGACAAATACTAGATGAGAGAGAGAGAGCCCCTGGACCAAAGGAGTATGTTCCAACAGAAGGATGACCACAGTGGAAAGCAGAAAGCAGAATTGAGCTTCAATTATATTGCACCAGCTCACTATGTCATATACAGCCACTGAGCATCCAGAGGTCGTTGGTAGTAGTGCTTCTCCTATTACTTGTGGCTGCACCGAGTTCTTTTAATTTGGAAAAGATAACTGTGGTCAATTCTTCTTTTCTTTTTCTTTTCCCTTTAGGCATCTGGTATATGAAATTGTCCCGGGTAGGTCCACTAAGGTGGTAAAATTTTGTACCAAAAGGTTTTAGGGTGCTGATTTCTCATCCACATCACCCCCTCCTTGATTCTGCAGTGAATCCTTTGCTCTTGCAGAACTACTATTTTTTGTCTTTTTAGGTCAATCCATTTACACTAGAGGGGCTCTTTCTTTCCTTTCTCCTCAGAAAGATTTACGTACTTTCTGCAACATAATTTACAAGGACGAACTCCTTTTGCATATACATCAATGCAGAGAATTTAATAAAGTCTCTTCGGTGAACTACTTTAGTAACATTTGTCATTATTCAAGAGCTAGTTATATTGATAGTAATGTAAGAGATACACTAGTAATACTAGGTTTAGAGACTTGTAATTGATCTTCTCTTTGTTGCATTCAGAATGAAGGGACAATTCTATAACTGCTATCTGTCATTAATTGTGTGGAGAACATCTGGTCTACTTCAGCCTCTACGTCCGTTCTCTTTGCAAATCGACCTTTGATTCTTGGCCTTGTTTCTGCATAGGCTTTTCTTGAAGCATACCGTATGGTTTTCTCAAATTTACGGTTCTTCTTCTTCTCTCTGTACCTTAGGACTCTGGCTTCTCTGTCCATTGGAGTAAGGAGAGGTATCTGTATTGGATGGCCTGAGAAAAGCTCAATGGTCCCTTTTTGAGGCCGTGGCTGGGAGTTTGAAGTTTCACATAGTGCAGATTCTGGGACAACACTGACGTCCATCGACACAACAGAAACCTGATATAGAAAACAAAAGGGGTCATCGCTCCAGTTAACTATCACTTAAAAGATAACAACAGTTGATTGTCCATAAAAATTGAAATCTGTTATCTGAAAAATTAGGCATAAAGTTTAGATCTATAAATATTCCCTTGGTCCATTCAAGAAAACAGACTAGCAAGACAGCAGGATTTATCTTGATGATCAGGACATAGAACTACAGCAACATCCGTGTAGGATGTCACTGATTAACAACATGAACGTTGTAACATTATGTTAAATCAAGTTTCAAAAGAAAGCCAAAGGAAAAGCAAAAAAGGTGAAGATCTTTAAGACAACTTGTGAATTGAAAGTGCATATTGCTTGAATGGAGATATATGGATAAAGTGAAGAAAACTTACACTGTGACTCATAGAAGCAGGGTAACCGAGTCGAGTGTTAGAATTGTCATACTCCATCCCCAGCTGAAAATTCTGGTGGTGACTTTGTTGTTGTTGTTGCTGTTGCTGGTAAAAAATTAGAGGTTTTCCCTGTCCGTCCTGAACGGGCACCACACTATCTCCACCATAGCTCATTTGAGGAACAAAGTACTGTTGTTGCTGTTGGTTAACATTGTACTGATCGTTGAACTGACTATCCCCTCCATATTCTGCAAGATCCAAGTAGTCATCGACTACTTCCCCACCAAACAACATATCATAGTTGTTAGTTTGATTGTTGTTATTGTTAACGTTGTTCTTATTGTTGTTCTTAACAGGATGATTCAGTAACAACCATGAAGCTGCTTCATCTTCATCTTCATCTTCTTCATCTATAATCGTATCATCTGCATCTTGTGTCAAACTCAAGAACCCATCATCCTCCGTTCCTTCCCCTGTGGACCCACTAATCATCATAGAATCACCGCCAACAGTTTCAACAGCTGGAGGACCGTAAAGGGTTCCTGGAGATTGGAATCAGAGCCGAATTTAGAATTTAAGTTTGATGAGTTCAATTTTATGTTTTTTATTATTTAACACATTACACTTTTGATATTATGGTTTAGAAGCCATATATATTGAAATTTTTGTTATTTTTCTCATGTAGGAGTATATATGGTCTACCTGGAATGGTAATAATTGGGATACGGTGGTGACGATGTGCCAAGGGGTTGGCAGAATGGATGTCAGCATCGCAGGAGGCACAAAGTGAGGCAGCATCCGCCTTGCAAAGAAAGGCTGCAGGGGCACGCTCGCAGGCCTCACAAACCCACACACGCTTGTGACGAGAAGTCACCAGACTTGCTGCATGTATGCGGGCGTCACAGTCTGCACACAAATAGGCAGAATCCGCCTGGCAGTAAATGGTACAGGTAACTGAACGGCAACTGTCACACACCCTTGCCCAGTAATTGCTGCTGCCATCTAAACCCCCACTGTTCTCCTTTTTTAACATTGAGCTATTTTTGGCGTATTTTTTCTTCTTGCTCTCTATTTTCTATTGTACTTTGAATACTGAAGTTTAGCAGGTATGCTGCAGACTTATGGGGCACTGTGGAATATGAAGGGGGAAAGGAGGGAAAATAACAGTAGGCAACTATCAAGTGGGGAAGAATCCAAGGGCGACACGTGGAGAGAAGTTAATGGGTAGGAAAAGTTTTTTCATCATCTTGTGATGGCTGGTGATTCTGGTGGGGCCAGATGGTGGTCAGGCCACAAGGTGATTGAAACAAGTGGGTCCAGGGGCCTTGGGCTTTTGGAATCAATTGTGGGAGAACTTTGTTCAAGGGATTGCCTTTTAGGGGGAGATTATACCGACAAATTTCCCATAGTTTATTAGGTTTTCACTGTTAGGGGTGGTGGGCATGGTACAGACATGTACGGCAAGGTATTGAAAACTTTGATTTCGTAATTTCGGTTTTTAAAATACTCTTCTGATGTGATTCTCGTTGTATCTCATAATAGAACCCAAATGATCAAAATATATGCCTAAGCAGGTTAAAGTGGAAGAATGCTTTAAAGGTCATATATAGTATTGGAGTGGAAGAATTAGGAAGTTTTGTTCTTGGAGAGCAAGATTATTATTGTTTCGTCGTAAGATTTGCTGAGTTTGGCATACTTGAATTAATACTGTTTTGAAGATAACTTCGGAATTCAGTACTTTGATAAGCATCTGTAATATTGACGTTTTCCCTTTCTATGATTCCAAAATGGTAGTTTAGACTTTAGGAAGGAGAAGAAAATAGTAATTGAGAAAATATAGAGGAACTTTCTCAAAGAACACCTCATTTGAAAGACTTTGAGACTTGGTGCTCTACTAGCATTAGGAAAAGAAACTCAGCACCACATGAAAAGAAAATAATTGGTGCTGCAATGGACGATAAAAGATCTTGTTTCAAATTTGAAAAATGTACGTTGGGCAACTGATTTGATGTCCTAATATTGGCATGTATCTTTTATCTAATGATAGAGAGGAAATGATCTCTTATGACCACGTACAAATTGAAAAGAAGAAAATGACCTTTTTAGATCTCTTATATGGGGCAGGGCCTTATTAAGGACACATAGCGAATTCGGATAATTAATTCGCTGTTCCATAATTTTCGTTAAATTTTTCTTTCTAGATTATTTCATATATTCTGCTTTATTGTTTCGAACATATGATACTAACATCTAATGTTACGGTTTGTTATGGTTCAACTTATAAGTGTGTTTGAATTTGAGACGGTGATGGTTTTAAGGATTTATTTCTTTTTCCAAATATGTCTTTTTCTGATAAAGAATACAAGCTTAATATAGGTATACGTTGTTAGAAATGGTATATCTATTGGGAGAAACACGATCAGGATCAAAGCTATATGGGGCAAGGTGGGAATGATATTCGTGATGGACAAGATGAGGGAAGTGGGACTCAAATAGTACGCTAGTTAGGAGGTGTGAGGTTGGTTGTAGCAGGAGTTAAGAGAGGTAGTGGTGACCAAAAAAGAATTGGGGTGGGGGGGAGGGAGTTGATTAGACAAGACAAGGCATGACACAACTGCAGCTTATTGACGACATGACCCTAGATAAGAAGGTTTGGAGATCGAGGATTAGGGTAGAAGGTTAGTAGGTACCTGAATGTGGTCACTCATTAGTTGGGAGTGGCAGGGGGCTAACCTCATATCCTCTTTTCTCAATTATTAGTATAATTTAGTAATCACATGGTTCTTTTTTGTCAATGTTTTTTACTATACGTTGTTCTATTTTGCATGAATCTTGATATTTTGCTATCATTCTTTTTCTTCCTGCAATACTTTTCCAAATAACTTCACTTTTTGAGTTGAGGCTCCAGACCCCACTTGTGGGATTAAACTGGGTCTGTTCTTATTGTTTTTTGATTCTACAAAGGGACAATTGCTTCTAAGGTAGAGCAAACTTGGTTTGTTCTTATTGTTTTTTGATATCTACAAAGGGACAATTGCTTCTAAGGTAGAGCATCTTGGTATGACATGAAAGAATCATTGTTTGGTATATACAAAGGGAACACTACGTACAAATGCATCTTGGTATATAAAAAAAAGGACATGCATTTTTCAGTTTTTTCACTAAATACAGAAATTTGAAATGCTTAGACAATTTAACCTCTTAATGCTATTATTGGATAAAATTGATGATATGGCACAAAAGAATCTTTGTTGTGGCTATCAACCAGATCAAAAAAGTAATGATGTTTGGCAAATGGCATTGCAGAAATAGATACATAAAGTCCTAAGGATCTGAAAGGGCCTCACACCCACAACAAACTGAGAAATTTGTGAGCTTTGTAAAAAGTGCTGAGTTTCAGGCTTTCAGCGAATGGAAGAGAAGAAATAGGTACTAAAGTGTCATGGATCAAGAGGGACCTCAAACTTGAAAGGTTTAGCCAGGCTCTATTGACTTCTGTGGAACAACTTCAATGTTCTTGCTGAGATAGAATCTACTCTTTTCACCTTTATGGTAGGACTCTTCATCCACAAAAGCTAAAAGAAAGAAGCTCTACATTGTCTTCTAAGTTATATGCTTTAAAATATTAGCCTTGATTAGACTTCTATGCATTTTTCGACAGTCAACTGATACAATCTAAGATGAAACATTTTTGTTGAAATCTTGCCTAAGCCTATGTGCGTGCTTCTTTCGTTCACACATTATGATTAATAATGGCTAGTAAAATTATCTTTAGTCAATATGCTTTGCCTGTGTCCCCTAGCAATTGAGGACTTGGAATAAAAGCTTGAGTACCAAGGTACAAATCTCAACAGAGATTACGCTACTAGAATTTTTTGCATTTCCCTAAATTTTGATGGACATAATTATTCGATACTTGTAGAGCCGGTTGGAGATAGTAGGTACCTGGTGACTTAATCGAGCTGCGGTCTGCGTAGCCTGGCCTCACCATGTGTCTGTAAGGCACAATCTCGACTAGCGAACTTGCTCAAAATTAGTTGTTTGCTCACACTAATAAGATTGTTGTGTAATCAACTGGCAATGGAGTTTGATATTTTCACATTAATTAGAAAATCACTAGAAATTGTTTTGTTTTGTTTATTAGTTTTTAACCATAGGTATCACAAGAATTGCTCCTTGTTGGATTGCTTTGCACTTATGAATTGTGGAAACAAAGAGCTGCTGCTCAGCAAATGGCAGAGCAAAAATAGACGGCTAAAGTTCCCTTGTAATCTGAGGGACCTCAAGCTTAAAAGTCTTAGTTGTGCTCAGGTGACTTTAAGTGGAACCTACTCTTTTCACTTTTTCTCATGACTCTACCTCCAAAAACTAGTATTTTTTTGAGCATAGGAATCACAAGTGGATTGCTTGGCATGTATGAGCTGTAGAAAAAGTGTTGTGACTCAGCAAATGGCAGAGCAGAAATAGATACATAAAGTACCCACAGAACATGAGGGATCTCAAACTTGAAAGTTTAGCCTTTCCCTGGTTACATCTGTGGAACACAACAGGTCCAGGATAACTTCATGTTCTTGTGAGATGGAATATGCTCTTTTCACTTTTTCTTAAGATTCTTGATCCACAAAAGAATAAAGTAAACTGCTACGTTGTCTTTTAAACCATATCTATAGAATATTTGTTTGGATTATCCTCCAGGTGCAACTTTGACCCTCAACCGATACAATCTAAATGAGGAAGCCTTATTTGTGGATTTCCTTGGTTCACAACTTAACATAATATGTAAAACGACTTATAAAATTATCTTTAGGTAATATGGTTTTGCTCTCTCCCTTGACGTTGCGGAGTTGGGATGACAACCTTGGAAACCAAGGTTCAAATTCCAGCACAGATGACATTACAAAGATTTTTCCGATTTGCCTAAATCTTGGTGAGTGGAATAATTTGACACCCGTGCGGGTATGGGCGAGGGGGGTTCAAATCCCCTTCGCTGGAAAACTACATTCTATGTACACGGTTAAAATTATTTTGAAGTATATATAGTAGATGTTGAATTCTCTTGACTTCCTTCAGAATTTATCTCGTCATATCTTTGAACCCTCTTAATGAAAATCCCGGCTTCCCACTGAGTTGAGCATTTTGGACACCACCTTGTGTGTGTGTACGATAATCTCGAGCAGCAAATTTGCACAGAATTAGTCATTGACAGACAAGAAATAAGATAACTATATCTGGATTATGTTGTTGGAATCAACCAGGAATGCAGTTTGATATGTTCACATTGAATTAGAAAAATCATTAAAGGTTGTTTTGTTGTTTTAATAATTTTCTTGCATTGGAATCACTAGAATTGCTCCATGATGAATTGCTTGGCTCTTATGAGCTGCGGAAAAAGTGCTGATGTTCAGCAAATGGTATGGCATAAATAGATTGCTAAAGTACCCATGGAATCAGAGGGACCTGATCCAACTTGAAAGGCTCAGGAATAACTCAAACAATCTGAGTTGTTTGTCTGTTATTCTGGGTGGGAATAATATTGGCCGTGACACACCGATGAGTATTCTTTGTCTTTGTTAGTGAGTTGTGAGGTGGTTAAAGGTTCTTCTCTTCAACGAATAGCAGTGCAGAATTGGATACTAAAAGTACCCAATGATCAAAAAGGACCTAAAAGTGAATGTCCAAGCCATTTTTGGATGAAATTTCTTAGCCACAAAGTTCTTACCTCCTTGCACTTTCATCTTATTCCTTGATAAGCTGAAACTTGCCTGGTTACTTTACCAATGACTACTTCACATCAAAAAAGGTAAAAGTGTAATATGCTTTCTTTCTGCGTCTTGTTCAATTAATTGTGTATTCTGATTACTAATACTGTTGAGGGCTTGAGGCCATGAATACCTCCTAGTAGTATGCGTCACGGTTTACTGAGACTTGAAATCCAATGAATTGGACCACATGGATTGCTAAAGATAGCTGACCAATTTATTAACCTGCAAACAAGTATGAAGAGATCAGCAAGTATCATTATTGATAGTATTTCTTAGTGGTAAACTGTTTTGGTAGTAAATAGAGTACTACAGAAATAACCAAGCAAAATAATATTGGTCATGACACATTAATGAGTATTCTTTTTCTTTGCTAGTGAGTTGTGAGGAGGATAAAGGTTCTTCTGTTCAACGAATAGCAGTGCAGAATTGGATACTAAAAGTACCCAATGATCAAAAAAGACCTAAAAGTGAACGTCCAATCCATTCTTGGATGAAATTTCTTGGCCACAAAGTTCTTACCTCCTTACACTTTCACCTTATTCCTGGATAAGCTGGAACGTGCCTTGTTACTTTTTCAGTGACTACTTCACATCAGAAAAGGCTAAAGTGCAATATGCTTCTCTTCAGCTTAAGACTGATAAAAGGACATTGTCTTTTGATTACTGATACTGTTGAGGCCATGGAATACCTCCTCCTTAATGGTAAACGGCTTCGGTAGTAAGTAGAGTAGTTCAGAATTGACTGAGACTAATAAGTCATGTCTGCTTGATGTAGAAGGAGAAGATGCATCATAGACTTGGTGTTCTTCGTTGCTTAGGAGTGTAAGGTCTGTGCCCTAGAAAGACGGCCAACTATTTGCTTCTTAATAAGTTGAAGTAATTTATAATGATTTTGAAGTGGGAAGCTAAAAAATGATTACAAAGCAAAGTGATACATCACTTGTTAAGAAAACGTTAAGGAAAAATGTTAGTGATTCAATTAGGTCAATAAAATACTTTATCCAATCAAATTAATTAGTCACTAAAATTGAATTCGAAACTTGAATTTGCATCGTTGTTACGGAATAAAAAATTGACTTAGAACTTCATTGAAATGTTTTTTATTATGTTTGCAATTTTTATTCTCAATTCCTTTGTTCATATAAATGCTTGTTTGTGTTTATTTTTAAATTTACTTTCTCCATATCCGTCTCCTTCATTAACGTGTGATTTTGAATCGCACTTTGCGCTTAAAACCTGACCATACCCTGGTTGCTCTTCTTACCGTTTGCTTTTGACGACACCAGTTTTTTGAATCAAGTAATTTTCTTACTGCCAAGTGCTTTTAGTTGATTATATATAAACAATTAATGAAATAGATGATACATAGAAGTGAGAACTCTTTAGATTCCAAGATAGGAGGATCACTTTAGTAGTTGATTGACTTGATGCAAGGGAAAATACACATGATTGGTCTTAGAGATTTTTCATTAGTTTAACAGATGCCGTTCACCAGTCTCCTTGCTTGTATCGCCTTTAGTTTTTCCTTTCAGAACTGATAAAGTGCTTCTTTTTCTTGAGCAAATTACCTATTTCGTTTCTGATTACAAATTAGAAGCTGTATGTTTTAGTGGTTTTAGGGATATCGTGTACCTTGATTCTGTCCTTACAACTAAAAGCTTGATGATCATAGAAGTATTTTGCTTACGCTTATGTAGTACCATTTTCGGTAAAAATATTGTGCTTTCCTATCCTTGGAGAAGTGGACCTTATATTCTTTATCTTCAGTGATGGGATATTCATTGTACTAAAGGAGAATCTGGGAAGAAGCCCTGGACCAAAAGCAGTTATTGATGAACGTTATATGTCATCTAAAAGGTGTATGTTCCAACAAAAAGATGACCACAGGGAAAGCAGAAAGCAGAACTCAGCTTCAATTACATTGCACCAGCACACAACGTCATATACAGCCACTGAGCATCGAGAGGTCATCGGTAATTTTGCTTTTCCATTACTTGTGGCTGCACTGAGTTCTTTTAATGTGGAAAAGTTATATGCAGTCAATTCTTCTTTTCTTTTCTCTTTTTCGCTTTAGGCATCCAGTATCTATCTATGTTATAGGTAGGTCCACTAAGGAGGTAATCATTTCTTACTAAAAGTTTTTCCATTAATCCGAGGCTTCTGGTTAAGGGTTGTTGATGTCTCATCCATCCACCACACTCCTTGTTACTGCGGTCAATTCTTTGCTTCTCGCAGACCTAGTACTTTTTGTCTTGTTGGGTCAATCCCTTCACACTGGAGGAGCTGTTTCTTTACTTCTTCCAGAGAAAAATTGTACATATTGACTGCTGCGCGGTCTACAAGGAAGAACTCTTTTTACATATACAACAAAGCAGAGAATTTAACAAATCCTCTGTGGAAAGCTGCTGTAGTACATTTCCTATAGCCTTAGATCGATAATGACCTAAGAGATACAATATTAATTCTAGGTTTAGGGGCTTGTGGTTGATCTTCTCTTTGTTGCATTCAGAATGAAGGGACAATTCCATAATTGCTGTCTGTCATTAGTTGTGTGGAGAACATCTGGTCTACTTCAGCCTCTACGTCCGTTCTCTTTGCAAATCGGCCTTTGATTCTTGGCCTTGTTTCTGCATAGGCTTTTCTTGAAGCATACCTTATGGTTTTCTCAAATTTACGGTTCTTCTTCTTCTCTCTGTACCTTAGGACTCTGGCTTCTCTGTCCATTGGAGTAAGCTGGGGAGGTATCTGAATTGGAGGGCCTGAGAACAGATCGATGGTCCCTTTTGGAGGTCGTGGATGGGAATTTGAAGTTTCACTTTGTGCAGATTCTGGAACAACACTGACATCCATCGACGAAATGGAAACCTGATGATACATAAAGACAACAAAAACATGACTGGTCAACTTCCCTATTCGTGTATATCACCTATAAGATAATTACAGTTAACTTACTGTCTATAGAAAGTGAAATTAGCTATGTGAAAAAAAACATGTTAAAATACATGAATTGTAATTATTTTTATAATATTTAGTATATATAAGTTGATCCATAAAAATTTCCTTGGTCCATTTAAGAAAACAGACTAGCTAGACTAAAAGATTTATCCTAAGGATCTCCACATAAAGCAACAGCAACATCTGTGTGGAATGTCGCTGATTATTATTATTAACATAAACATGGTTACCTTGTGTTAAATCAAGTGTCAAAAGAAACCCAATGGACAAGCGGAAAAGGTGAAGATTCTTAGAATTTCCACCCTTGAGGATAAATTATATCAAAGTATCTTGAGAACATGGGTAAAAAGCGAAACAGTAACATACGTGAATTGGAGCAGTTTAAATGTTGTAGTGAATTACTATTTATAACTTGAATGCAGCGGCGGACCCACACCTTTAGGAAGGGGTGCACCTGCACCCACTAACTTAAGAAAAAATCAAGCATATCTATTTTAAGAAACTGACAGAAACTAGATATAATTAATTGTGCACCAATAAAGCATAAGAGTGACCTTGTGCTACTGGTACAAGTTAGAGAAATCACCTCTGGACATCTTTGTTTATTTGGAAAAGAACATAACTTGGGAAAAGTTTAACACAACAAAAGTTCAAGGGCCAATTTAGGTATGTAAAGGTAACAATAATAGCAAATGGACACTTAAAATGACAAATTCTCTGTTGAAAAAGGACGAAGTGCTGGAAAAAGTAATTCGGAAGTTAAAAAACTGAGGTTGCACAGAGTTGGTGTCTTTGTAGACTAACTCAAAAAGTGAGGTATATCGATACAGTGAAGAAAACTTACACTGTGACTCAAAGAAGCAGGGTAACCATATCCAGTGTTAGAATTGTCATACTCCATTCCAAGCTGAAAATTCAGGTGGTGACTTTGTTGTTGTTGTGGCGTTTGGTAAAGAATCAGAGATTTTCGCTGTCCGTTCTGAACTGGCACAACACTATCTTCAACATAGCTCTTCTGAGGAACAGAGTAATGTTGTTGCTGCTGATTAACACTGTACTGGTCGTTAAATTGACTGTCCCCTCCATACTCTGCAAGATCCAAGTAATCATCCACTACTTCTCCACCAAACAACATCCCATAGTTGTTATTCTTATTGTTATTCTTAACAGGAGGATTCAACAACAACCATGAAGCTGCTTCATCTTCATCTTCTTCATCTATGGTTGTATCATCTGCATCTTGATTCAAACTCAAGAATCCATCATCCTCGGTGCCTTCCCCTGTGGTCCCACCAATCATCATAGAACCACCGGTAATGGTGTGAACAGCTGGAGGACCATAAATGGTTCCTGGATATTTGAATCAGAGATTAATTTAGAATTTAAGTTTGATGGATTCAATTTTTACATTTTTGAAATTATGGTTTAGAAGTCGTATTTATTGAACTTTTTGTTATTTTTAACATGGAGTACATCATGTTGTGTGTGAAAAAAGAATTGGTGGCTACCTGGAATGGGCATAATTGGGACACGGTGGTGACGACGTGCCAAGGGGTTTGCAGAGTGAATGTCAGCGTCGCAAGAGGCACAAAGCGAGGCAGCATCCGCTTTGCAAAGAAAGGCTGCAGGGGCACGCTCGCAGGCTTCGCAAACCCATACACGCTCGTGGCGAGAAGCCATGAGACTTGCTGTATGAATGCGGGCATCACAGCCCGCACACAAATAGGCGGAATCCGCCCGACAGTAAACGGTACATGTTGCGGAATGGCAACTGTCACACACCCTTGCCCAATTGTTACTGTTCTCTTTTTTCAACATTGGACTAACTTTAGTTTTCTCTTTTCTTTCTCTCTATTTTGTGTTGTAAAAAACTTGTAGTTGGAGCACTGAAGTTTAGCAGGAATGCTGGAGACTTATGGAGCACTGTGAAATGTGAAGGGGCTGAGGAGGGAAAATGACAATTAGGCAACTACCAAGTGGGGAGAGAATCCACAGGTGACACGTGGAGAGAAGTTAATGGGTAAGAAAAGTTGTTTCATTATCTTGTGGTGGCTGGTGATTCTGGTGGGGTCGGTTGAACAAGTGGGTCCAGAGGCCTTTGGCTTTTGGAATCAATTGAGGTGGGAGAGGTTTGTCCAAGAGATTGCCTTCTTGGGGGAGACTAGAGAGAGTTCAACTCTATTTAAGCATTTTTATTACAATTTCTATAAATACTCTTCATATTTTTTTAAATATACAATATGTTCCTGTTTTCATATATTTATATCAAAGACTATATTGACACATTTCTCATCGGTGTTACTGTACGTGTATAAATCAATATATATTGATGCACAATGGTGTATGCAAGATTTTGTATAGATAGTACCAGCCTATTATCACAGTTCAGCGTGTAAGTGATTGTGTTTAAGACATGATGACTTAACAATTAATTTCTTCTTCCAAATGTGCTTTTTATCTGATTTAGATTTATCGTGTAAGATTTAGATTGTTAAAAGAAAGAGTAATGCTCCATTGATGTAAACAATCCAAGTCAACTAGAAGAAAAAAAATTAGTAAGCCATTAATTCATCGAAGAAGTAATATTTTGAGAACGTTAATTACGAAACTGTATGTAAATAAATGCATTGTTTTAAAATTTAAAGCGGTATAAATATTATGTAAGGAATGGGACATCCATTGCAAAAAAGTTTGAAACTGAAAGCTGGATTCTTGATTTCCCTTTTTCTTTTAAAGCCATCCGATCTTCGAAAGGGTAAGGTTCAATTTTGCCTTATTACGATGTAAATTAGATTAATTTTATCTTCGAAAGGGTAATGCTTCTAACAAAATTTTCTCCATTACCTAGGGCTTGATTTCGAGATCTTTGTTTAAAGACGAAGCACTTCCACCAGTGCGCCAAAATCCGTTGATTATTGGTGCAAATCTCTTCACTTCTGCTTCCACCATTGGCACCTTGTCAAACACGACTAAAGAGTGTGTTTGCATTGACTTAAAAGTTGATTAAATGAAAAATATAAAAAAATAATTTAAAATTAGTCAAAAATGACTTATAGTGTTAGGCAAGATCAAAAATTACTTAAAATAAGTTAAATATTAAATGTAGGTCTTTTCTACTTTTTATTTTAAAAGTTATTTCAATTTGACTTTTCATTGTTAATTTAAAATCTACTTTTTAAAGTCAATTTAAACTAGCTTAAGGTTACGAAGAGGATTATATGTAAATCTTTTAAGAACCCATAAGTGTAATTTAATACAAATGGTATAACGGAGAAGCAAACCTTTGTAAATTGTTATCAGGTAGCCACTTTTAAGACTGCTAATTAATATGACGGACATTTATAATGTAATTGAAAAATAGTCATACCACTGTCTATTTTTCTTCTCCTTCAAAACATTGTTCTATAGTTTGAAATTCTTTTTACGCGTGAAAAGCTTCAGCTTAGTGAAGTTGTCATTCTTGAATTCAAAAATAGTAATGCACTTATTTTCTTAGAGAGAATTGATTTTGTAGATTAATCATAACTTTTTACGAGGGAATTTTAATTTTACACACTCCAAAATTATTGTGAGAGCACATGCCCAGGATAGACACTACAAATGCTGTGTACTGTTACCAATTCCTAATGCACAGGAGAAAAAAAATGTCAGCGTCAGCTCATTCATTTTTGTTGTCCTTGAAAATACTCATGTTTGTTTAGGATAAACCCAAAAATGTATTTTGTGTCGAGAGACCTCGTGGCTGCTGCTCAGTCAGACATTAACACAACTAGTAAAGCTGAGTCAGATGTGTCTTGTGTAAGAATTTCACCCAATGGGTTGCTGCCAATTAAGATCCACCCTTAACCACAAGTTTTAGTGGGCTAGAAATCAGGGCCCAATTCACATGGATTTTGGGCCCAGTTGAAAGGTACAGCCGCAATCAAAAACTTGATGAGATGAACAATGGCATTCCTAACCCCAAACATTACTGGCCACTACTCTAATATCCTCAGCTTTGCATTTATTAGATTTGGATTTGCTGTCTTAATCATCTTCACAATGTTAGATAGACATGAAATTTTAAGAGCTACACACTCACACTCCTGTTTTATATTAGTTGATCATTTTCTTTTATTCGTACATTAAAAAAAGATAATTTTACTAATAAACATGAATACTTTAAAAATTAACTAGTTGTCAGAGTAATACGAAAAAAAAAACTTTTGTAGTTTAATAAAATAGACGATTAATATGAAATGATCAATTAATATAAAATAACTGAGTATATTTATCTTTCATCCCTAGCCATTTATCTCAAAATGACTTGCATTTTCATTTGTCAGTTATTGATAGCTTTGCGTAAATCAATTGATGACTAGCATACAGATTGTCAGTCAATCGGTCAATAAGCAACGTTTTGACCATCCTATTTCCAATTCAGTTCCTCAACTGAGCTCATTGTTGACCAATGGCACTTGCAATATAGTAAAATAGAAATCTTTCAAAAACTTGCTAAATAAGCTATAAGCAACCTTAACAATTTGCACGTTCATCGTCGCAAACCTACAAATTCTGAAGTTCTGAATTTACCTTTTTAAACATGCATCATTGTTTTCTTTTATGAATTTATCTAAGGAGTCGTTTGGTTGAAAACTAGCTATTTCAGGATAAGGATGATTTATCCCATCATGTTTATGGGATAACTGTTGGGAAAAACAAGGCACTAACAAAGAATGCCTGACAGGATAACAGCGGAAGAATACCCAAGTCTATACTTTCCCTTTTCGATTTGAACCAAGAGAAAACAAACAACCACAAGCAATATGATAGTAAGGCAGCAAGTAATTCAACCAAACAAATATAACAAGGCAATGATAAACCAATCACACAAGATACCAAGATTTACGTGGAAAACCCTTCGATGTGAAGAGTAAAAAACCACGGGACCAAAAGCTCCACTATAATCACCAAGAGTTACAATATTGTTCTCCAAAATTGGCCACAAAACAAAGTGTCAAACAACGAGCAACAACAAAATAAGATTGCACCAAATCTAGAGAATTAAAGGAGCAAAATCACCAATTTCGCAACTACTGTTCACGACAGCAAAACTGAAGCTGCAGACCACCAAATCCAACTCTGTCAGTTCCTAATCAAAGACTGAGATGAAGATAATATGCTGTCCAAAAATCAGCTCAATCGGACAAGAAACGAAGCGGGAATCGCAATTTGAAGTTGGTTGTTATGGCTGGATTTTTAACTGCGAATTTCTCTCTTTTTTCTCTCTTTTGGCTGCTGAAAAACTCTCTCTAAAAAATCTGAAAATAAGACCTAAAATAGGCTTATATTTGCCTCATAAGAATGGGCTTATGGACAAAAATGGGTTGGTCCAAATTGGGCTTTTATTTATCCACATAGGAAGGGAAAAAAGACCCATAACCCAACAATAACTTATCTCATTTTTATGCTATAAATAGTGGGATGAGTTATCTCTAACATGTCAACCAAATAAGACATTTAAATAATTACTCCTCTTCTATTTCACGGCATATGTTGATAGCATCCAAAGTTAGAAATTTTATTAAAAAATTTGAAGTATAAAATAATACGTATTTTTTACAAATAAAATATGTAGTACATTTCTTTTGATTGATTAAGTGTAGTTGGAATGAATCTAACATTCTAACTCTGCCCCTTAACCGACAGTGTATATCTATTACAAGTGGAGCTTAGGCACATGGGAGTTTCATGTACTATACGAGTAGTACTTAAAATGAGCTAGGACCAAATATTACTCTCTCTCAATATATATTCATTTATTTATCTATAGTTCACATAAATATTAGTGAAAAAAAAATGTCAGGAGCACAGCCAAGGGGATGTCTAACACCAACTACCTATGAATCAGTTGATGAGAAGAAGCCTAGAATGAAAGTGAAGCATTCAAATTGAGAAAGCCTAGTGCCTCGTGCTATGTTTTTTCAACACGTGATAAAGAAAATTTATACAGTGGTAATAATTGTCAATATATATGAAATAATCCAAAGTTGGTAAACAATGATTCCACACTTGCTTTAGTCTACTTTATTTAAGAACAAGCAGCCCTTTCACATTATTAGTCTCCACTAGGTTATTGGATGTAGAATTTTAGAAGGAAGAAAGGACTTGATATACTACTTAATCTTGTCCAATAGAGTTTGATATATGCTTCATTTCTTATACAAATGGTTTACGTATATTTTTATCAATTCACCAAAATTACTATCTTACAAAAATACTATAAACTTATTTGACAATAAATTTTAAGTATTATTTTATTTAAAGAATTTATGACAAAAACACAAATAGTTCACAGAATAAACAGACATAAAATGCTTTAAATACGTTTTATTAATTCGTTACTCACACAAAATGTTTTTAACAAATACGTTTTATTAATTCGTTATTCACAATCAAGTTTCTAAATTAAAAAATGCTACTGACAATAACGACTCCAACTTAGTCCTGTCTAAGAGGTTTGAGTGGAATATAAAATATAAATTAGTATTAGGAATATTAAGTAAGAATATAACTGAAAAAAGTTAAATAATAATGAAAACACACTAAATTGATTGTTTAATAAAATGAGATGCTTTCATCATTACATAACAACAAAATTTAACAACGTAATATAATACATTTTTAATAACAATTAAAATCAACATTATATCTATGATTACAATAGAATAGAAAACAATAATCTAAACAGAGTATGAATAAAAAATAGTGTTTCTTTTTTTGGACAAATGAATATATATATCACATGAATAGTGCAAAAGGAGTATGTCTGCCTAGGCATCTAAAGGTGCATCCATGGCTTCATTAAATATTGGGCTTTGGGCATTTGAATGTGTGATTTTTGATAGCAGGCCGTTGGAGAGAAATTGGCTGGGTTGAACGTAATATGGGCCATTTGAGTCCGGACATGGGCTTTGGCTTTGAAATCTTTTGCAGCCCAATTCTAGGCCCATTTAGTGGCAAATTACGATAAACTTTAGAAATCACATAGTTTCAACGAAAAATTACTTATATAAACACTTTAACTTTGCTTAATTTCCATTTATCCCTACCTTGTTTAAAATTTTAGAACTCCCTTAATTCCTTCAATACATAAAATCTTCCAGACACATAAATATGTCACTTCTATTTTCAGCGTATATCCACTTATCTCATTCTACATTTTATTCCTTCATTTTATCCCTAAATTCTCTCCACTTCTTTAGCATTTACAAAATTTAAATTTATTTTGATTTTCAGTAGGTATTAGTTATTATTTAATAATAATTAATATAATATTTGTAGAAGTTTGCCTTTTCTGTTGTAGTTTTTTTTTTATTTCGTCTTTTTCCTTTTTTTGGTTTAATAGTTGTTTTGTTTTTCTATTATTTCCAAATCATTGTTGGGTTTGATATTTGTATTTAATTTTTTTATTTTTATTAATAAAACTCACATCGTGTGTTTGATTAAAAAATATATATAGTACTTGTAAATTTTTCATAATTTGAGTTAGGTTATGGATCTAATAACTAATCATTCATAAAAATTGATTAGAATTCTTGTATTACTACTAATCTTCTAATTGTCTCATAATAATATTAGTTTTAATTTCACCAAAATTTCATACGGTTTAATATTTTTCTCTTTATTCTGGTGTTTTTCATAATTTTTTTTTCTTCATGAATTGTGTTTGTTCATGTATGTAATTGATAACTTAATTCTTATTTATTGTGATACATTTATAGATACATATTATTTCAGATCAGGTACATCCTTCTTTAACAGCATTATTGTATTAGATATGTTATTATCAACTACAAAATAATACATTACGTTAGCATACATATCTTTCAAGAAAAACAATATGATACTCATCAATTTAAATGAGATACATAGATAGTAATATATCATGCACTATTTTTCTAGATATGATACATAAATTTGAATTTATATTAAATGTATTAATTACATAGCAACTATCACACTCTAATGTATCAATCTCTTATCTAAACTAGGAAAAGGATTTTGAATATCAAAGTTTCAATAATTCTGAATCAAAATCGAAAGGATATTCGATGAACTTGAAGATTCACAAAAGAAATTGTTTGTCCAGCAACGATTCCATATAATCCTTCATAATCCACCTCGCTTTTCAAAATTTTGACAAAATTTTTTATGAAATAGAAAGAACGATGAACAAGAAGAAAGAAATTTAATTTTTTGATTTTTTTGGTTTGTTACACTATAGGATTTTGAATTCTTGACAATAATTTGAATGGAATAGAATGTTAATTTAATTTTCAGCTTTTCCCTTCTTAATTAATGCAACAAATAGATACTATGAAATTTTAAATTGATTTTACAACTTTTTTTCCTTAATAAATGCAACAGATTGATGCATAAACTATCAATAATAATGTATCCGGATTCTTAATTATATATTTGAAATGCCTAAAAAATATGAAATATGTAATTATAAAAATAATAGGGATAGAAGATAATTAAAATTTTACACTATGATATTTATGTAAGTTATACTAGTTTTAATATGAAATTACAATATACCTATTTAGTTTGTAATTACATTAATTTCTTCAAAATTAAACAAACTGGATACATAATATATAGCTCGAATACATTAAAGAGTATGTCATATATATTAAAAACTAGCTCGGATACATGATATGTAGCTCGAATACATTAAATACTTTCTCGAATACATTGATATATAGCTCAAACGCATTAAAAGAAATTTAAAAATTTTAATAATAGAAGAGAATATTAAAAATAAAAAAAATTATAATACTTATATTTCAGTCATTTTTCCTTGTTATATATGACTCGATTTTTGTTTGAATATTGAATCCTAAAGAAACCTCATAGAGTCATAGTGATTTTGACCGCAATATGTATCTACTAATTTAAAACACCCATATGGAGTTAAAGCTTTTTTGTTTTTACTGCAAAAATTTAACTCTTCTGATATCTATCGTCTGCCTTCATTATTATTTTATTCTAACATTTGTTTTTAATAAACTTGTGTCTATCAGTTAAAAAAAAAAAACTTGGCTAGACGCTAGTTTTTTATGGAATACATCTAAGTTAGATATAATGATATTGTTCGTTCGAATATTTTTAATTTATTTTATATATAAAGAAAAAGCATAAAGTATAATAAAACACAAGATTAAAAGTTGATAGTGAAAAAGCCATTATACTGAAAATGTAATATAACTCCTCACAAAAATGGTTCTGAAAAGGAGTCACAGTGAAATGTTATCGAAAGGTCTCATTGTTATGTTATTGTAGACGATAGTTGTTTAGTTTTATGTTATTTCATTTGCTTTTCACACTCGTCAAACTTGATAACACATTTTTGTGATTGGATACTAAATCAATAAGATATTTCCGTGCTGGACCACTGTGTTTTCTTGGATTCCTTGCTATGATGAATATTTACATCTATTATGTCTTTAGTGTGGCTTCGTGCGTTGCACTAAAATATAAACTATACTTCTACCTTAGCTAGCTAACAACTTTTTCTTAAAGATTAATTAAACCTCCAGAAAAATCATTAGCTTCTCCACCAGCAATTCCATTATCATCTTCAATAGCTGTTGCTAATCATTATTATGATATGCTAATTACTAACCCAAATGATGTCAAAACCACACTATAATGCTTAAAAGTTTCATTTCAGATTTTTCAAACTACAACATTGTCTAAACTACAAATACAGGTACGAGGAAAAAAATTAAAAGATGAACATATACAATAAAGAAACAAAAAAATAACAGAACACATCAAAGCTCTTCGAATCTTTGATGGTTCATTACTATACATTACCACATAGCTTAATAAATTACCTCTCTAAGTGTGAAATTTTACGTTATAATTATGTGTAATTTTAACTTGCTCACCTAGGACCAGACAGCTCCATGGCTTGTACAAGTAATAAAGAATCATCGGTGAGATCTGAAAATCTCTCGGATGAGGATAGCTCTTTAGTTTTGTACTTGTTACTACCATCAAATTTTTGGGATGCTTCCCATCTCTCTGCAAGTCCATCACCTTCAAGCATACGAACGATTTCAGACATTTTTGGTCTGTGGCCTGGAAGATATTGTGTGCAAAGCAGAGCAACTTGAACCATTTCCTCTAGCTCGATTCGATCATAATTGATTCTCAAATCTTTATCAACAAGGACATCAAGTTTCTTCTCTTGGTGAATTTTCCTAACCTGATGGAAATGTACACCAAATGTTACACTTTATAGGATATACAATGTCGTGAAACATGCCATGACTCTCTGACTAAAAGAGGATGTCGTTAAGGGTGAAATGAGAAGTCTAAAGTTAAATAAATAGTTTTCAAATATAGAAAGTGATTGATACTTACCCAATCAAGCATTACTCCCTTTTGGTTAGCTGCTTTTCCAAATTCTATAGCTCTCATCCCTGTGATCAGTTCAAGTAGAAGGATCCCAAATCCAAACACGTCTGTTTTCTCAGATGATTGGCCTGTTGATAAGTATTCAGGGGCTATATGCCCTACTGTACCACGCACAGCTGTTGTGACATGTGAATCCTGGTGATCTAAAAGCTTTGCCAGCCCAAAATCTCCCACAACCGCCTCACAAAAGTCATCGAGCAATATATTTGCTGCTTTAACATCTCTATGAATTATCTTTGGATCACATTGTTCGTGAAGATACAACAGTCCTCGAGCAGCTCCAATAGCAATTCGCTTCCTTGTTCCCCAATCCAACACAGGTTTTACTGTAGAAAGTAACATGGACTATATTTCAGCATAAGACAAGTAAGATATCTGAAATGCCACTTTGCTAATTTAATGTATTTTTTTTTACCTCTGAGACGCGAAGCTACACTACCATTGGACATATAAGGGTAAACCAAAAGCTTCTCCGACTGTGTCATACAAAATCCATAGAGCCTGAGGAGGTTACGATGCACTGCTAAGCTTATCATTTCGACTTCTGTTTGGAATTGTTTCTCACCACCAATTGCATTGCCATCATTTAGCCTCTTTACAGCCACAGGAGTACCGTCTGGGAGATGGCCTTTATAGACATTCCCAAAACCACCTTTTCCTAAAATGTTTTTGTTGCTGAAGTTGTTGGTTGCAACTTGGAGATCCTTGAATTGAAATCTTCTCAAATTCCCAAGGGAAACTTCTTCATGATGCCGATCTAATATTAGAAAATTATAGAAATGAGTAAGAAGAGATGATCATAACTTTCATGAGAACAGTGAGCTAAAGTTTAGAACAGATTACCAACCTTTAACATCAAAAAAGGCTTGTTGATTGTGTCTATGCCTTGACCATAGAAAGAGTCCAATTCCAAGAACAAGCAAAGAAATACAACCAAGAGTCGAGCCAAATACAAGCGCAATTTTATGACCTTTTCGCTTCCCAGAAGGCGAAGCTGGATAACAAACACGGAGCAATAAAGTGAGATGAAACAGAAGAAACTGCAAAATCATAAATTACAGGCTAGATAAAATGGTTAGATTTGGAAAATGACATTCTATAATGCATACATTCTGAACCATTCAATGTCATTGACATAGGCAACAATTGCATTCCATAGCAGTCTGGCTCAGACCCCGTCTCGCAGATCAATGGATTTCCAACAATGCTACAATCACAGAACAACAAGAGAATATAAATTATCCTCAACACTCCAGCTCTCTATTAACAAGACATGAATAAACTGTTAATTAGCTTACTTGAATTTCTTGGGAGGGAACCTAGGTACCGGTCCACTCAAGTTATTGAAGGATAAGTCCCTGAATCAAAAGGTTAAATACCAAAATCAATCTCAAATTTTGAAAAGGAAAAAGATAAGTAAAGCAATAGAGATTTACACTAGAGTTAGCTGTGACATGTTGGCTAATGAGACTGGAATTTCTCCTGATAGACTGTTATTGTTGAGCCTCCTGAACAAATTAATATAAAGAAACTGATATTGGAACTGTTGAAAGATAAAAAAAAATGAAGCATAAAAATTGAAGTTTAGTATGAGAATTGACTCTCTGTTAAGATTCTTACATGTACTTGAGGTCACTCAAGTGTCCCAAAGGAACAGGAATATCACCAGTGAAGAAATTATCAGAAAGATCAAGAGTCTGAAGTTTTGAGAGCCTTCCAATTTCTTTTGGGATTGGTCCTGTTATATTGTTATTCTGCAGCAATCTGTTTCAAAAGAAAAAAAAAATGGTTATTCAAGAACGTAACAGAAAGAATCAAGAGAGGTTGAAATCACTGATTTTAGTAACTCACATAATCTGAAGATTTGTCAAATTGCCAATGCTAGGAGAAAAAGTACCAGACAGATTCTGGCTTGGTGCCCCTCTGTATAATACAGAAAGATAAAAAAAAAATCAAACTTTTGAATTGCAAAGACACAAACAAAGAAAAAGATTTCATCTTTGCAAGAAATAATACTTACAAGCCAATAACCAAACTCTCAGAAGAACAAGTAACCATAGCCCAACTACATGGATCAACAGAAGTACTATCCCAATTATCAAGAACCCCATGAGGATCCTTCAAAGCAACTTTTATGGCCATTAAAGCTTGCACTGAGATTAAAAAAAAAAAAAAAGAGGAACATCCCAGATGAAAACTTAGTATTTTCAGTATACATAATGCAGAATTTTATTAACAAGAACACTAATTACCTTCAAAGTTGACACCTTTAGGAGAAAGCAATCCTGCTGCTGAACTCCAAAGAGCCAAGAATGTAGCCACATACAAGAATGAAGCCTTTATCTCTCTTTTCTTTTCCATTAAATTTCAAGAAAGAAACAGAAACTCAAATGAATACCAGAGACAAACCCCTCCACTGGATTTTCTTCTTCTAATAGTCTTTTTAGATTGAAAACAAAACTATAGCTTTTGTATGCCAGAAAATCATTTTATTACTGTCTTGTCAGTCTCCATAGAAAGAAAAAAAAAAGCAGTCTTTGTAAAAAGGAGAACACAGCATGCCTGTCACTGGGGACACAGACCCTCTGTAAGGAAAAGAATATATTAAAAAAAAATTAAAGTATAACTCAGTCTAAATGGAAATCTAATTACTACTATCTTAATCAAACAACACTTGTCTTGAAGTATATAGACATAGAAATGACAAGTTTTCTAATGGACCTCTGTTTTAAGCTTAAATCAAAATCACTCTTTGAAGACAAATAAGCAAAAGCATTAGTGTAGTGTGCAGCTATAATAAGACCAAAAATTCCTCATGGGTGAGTCATTCACTAGCTAACTTATGGCTTAGAAATAAGCTATTTTTTGTCATTATCATATGAGATTTATTATGTGCAATAGTAGTTAGTAATATTTTAATTTTTAAAAAAAAATTGGGAACAAACATTTGGGATGTGTAAGAGTGCAAGTAATGGCTATGGGAGTTGGATTTACAAGGGAATCCAACATTCCCTGAGTTTGGCCATTCAACAAAATCCCAAAAACTTGTTTTATTTTAAAAATTCTATGTTTTTAAAAGAGGCTAAGAATGTGGGAATCTCTAGAAAATTAGGCTAGAGATTGATAATGGGTTTGGTGAACTGACCAGTCACATAGGCTAGGGACCCAAGACACGACCATGATGAGGGGTATCTTTGTAGGCTATAACAATTCTTTTTATTATTTATCAGATAAATATATTTTGCGTTATTAAAAATGTAATTTAACATCTTATAATGAGTTATCTATTTTGAAAAAGAAAGAATACGTCTATATTTTAAAATTTTATAGATAAATTAATGTGATGTGTTTCAATTGATCACATGAAGTAAACATGATAAAATTTTTGTGCATATTTTCAAGTACCCATTTCATAGACATATTTATCATGTAAAATATATTACGCACTTTAATAAGTTGTAAGACTTCATACATGTTTCAATTAATGTTGATGTGTATAATTTAAAATAGAAGGAATATTAAATGTGATAAACTTAAGAGGTTTTGAACGGGCACAAACACTTTCAAAATATGAGAAAATTGTTTATTTTGTACCTAAGCGCTCAATAAATATAATATAATTTGAGTGTATTTAAATAAAATTTTCTTAAAGAATTATCAATCTTAAATTAGTTCAACCTATTACGATGGACAGCTATGTATAGTTAACTGTGTATACGTAAAAGTAATTTTTTTTTTTACCCAATACACAATATTTTTTTACTACCTTTATGATTGATTGCTTGTGGAAGAGGGGCATGCATGATGAATGTACTTTAATTGATTCCACTATGGAATAGCACACTATATGTTGTTTTGAGTTTTTAAAAATAACATGATTTTACACGCTTCATGAGACTGTCATTCCAAAGAAACAAACTTATATTATATTTATATAATATAAAAAGAGAAAAAGTAGTATAATAGTAGTTGATAAAAGCTAAAGCTGCCCACCTCCATCCTTTCATGCTCCCTAAACATCATTGATAAGAATTTCAATTTGTTGTGGGTGGACAATATCATGCATCTCTCCTTTTCTTGCTTACCTTTTCCAATTTTATTTTTTTTAAAATAAACAATAATAAGCAAATTACTTTTCTCATCTTTTGAGTATTTTCTCCATGTATGCATATTTGAAAATATTAGTGGCCAAAAGGATAATGTGTGTGTTTTGTGGTACTAGGTAACCATTATTTGGCTATGGCATTATTTTATTAATAGAAGTTTTTGCATGATTTTCCCCATAAATGTGATATTTTTTAATTTTTGTCTTTGCTACTCATTTAATAAAAATGTGTGGATCAAATACTCTATAATCTAATTTCACTATATATAACTTTAGAGAAGTTTTATCTCACCTTTGATATGATAATAAGTTTGGTGGGAATTAAGTTAGCGGCATAAAATATGTAATATTTCTATGACCTAATAATTTTGCTAGGCATTAGTTTAGAGAGAAAAAAAATAGCCTATGTTGATCATATATATAAGTTTTTGAACGTAAAACTTAAGTTATGTCTTTTGCAACATAGGTTGTGGATATTGACTTGAACTTTTGCATCTAATAACATAAGTTAGAAATTGAGCGATAAAACTTAGAAAGTTTTTTAAAGGCATAATTTGTATCATATTGTGATATGAAAATATAAATTTAGGTAGAGTTAAAGATTATCTATTATTTTGGTAGCAAAGATATTTTCTATCACTTACTTTTTATTTAAAATACTGAAGGGCAAAATAACCACCCCAACCCAAACTAGAAACATTTGTGAATGGTCTTATTAATATTCGAATTTTTGACCAAATTAACCTATTATATAAAGTAATTTATAAAAAAAAGAATATTTTTTAAAAATTTTACAAAACTAGTATAAACGTATTTTACAGTAATGTTTTAGGGTATATTTAGTTTTTTAAAACTAACAGTGTTAGGTTGATATACATTGCTATAAGTAATGTTTTACTCTTAAAATGTTATTTTGAGTAATGTTTTAATCCTAAAATGTTACTATGAATAACGTTTTAATCCTACAATGTTACAATGAGTAACGGAAGTTTAGGAGTATAATGTTATTGTGAGTAACGCTTTAAGAGTAAAATGTTATTGTGAGTAACGTATATCAATCGAACGCCGTCAATTTTCAAAAAATAAAATATATCCTAAAATGTTACTGTAAATACATTTATATTAATTTTATAAACTTTTAGAAAAATATATTATTTTGATAAATAGCTTAGTTTGATAAAAAAAATTGTTAATATTCTTACACAGAAAAACAAAGGGAAAGTGCAAATTATGCAATGGGAGTCTGCACACTGCTGACGTGGTCTTTTTGTATACTGCTGCTTGTACGTATTGCTTCATAATTGGACCAGTCAATATTTGGTGAGGTAAAATATGTTCCTATTTTTCATTTGATTTAGGTATTACTATGTTAATAGTACTAAAATAAAATATAAAGTTTTAATAAATTAAATATCATAATAATTAAAATAATTCAATTGAGTTCACTGTACTCTTTTGTTAACCTTACCTAATTGGTACTCAAATTAAAGTAGTAGTATATATACTTTGCTTGTTCTTTCTTTCTATGTTGTTTTTCTTTATCATCAAGATTCTTATTTTTTGTTTACTTCCATGCACATAATTGGAACCTAAAGTTTATAAACTTGTATTCTTTTACCCTTTTTAACTTTCCTTCTTTTATTTCCCTTTACTTTACCCTCTATTGATTTAAAATAAAAGTAGTAGAAGCCATGGTGAAAGTGGAGGAAAAGTAAACTTGAAGAATAATGCATTTTTTCAAGCTAGCTACTTTTTTTCCCTCCTACACTGTACTCTAATGTGATGATCACAAATTTAAATGAACCAATAAAAGAATTGATACTTTCAACCGTTTTTTAATTTTTAATTTTTTATTTTTGTTTGGACACTATAAAGAAAAGATGTAAAGTTAATCGGTACGTCCAAGAATGAACAATGGGGAAGAAATTACCGAAAGAATATGAGTTGTGGCTAACGCCCAAACTTAAAAGAATAAAAAGGATTCCCTTTATATATGAGATTAAGTATCGTTTGAATTAACTTATTTTTACGTGTTTTTGACTTTTAAAGTAGTTTTTAATTATGGAAGTGTTTGGAAAAGTTATAAAATATTTTTAAGCATCTATGTTGGTGCTAAAATAGCTTTAAAATAAGTCAAAAATCGGATACCATCTACTTATGATTTTTACCTTTGGAACTATAAGTTACTTCTTTTAAATTCATCCAAATAGGCCCTAAGCGACTAGCCACATCGACCTAATTCTTGACTAGCACATCAACTTCCTAACAAAATGTGTATGATTGAAAATCACTGACATGGCAAGATTTAAATTCAAATTCAAATCGGTTCCTAACCCTTATCAGAGAGATAAAGACTATTGTATTTGTGTTAGTAGTCCAACAAAGAGGCAAACTAATGATATTTTAATTACTATTATGAACAACACGCTTCACCTGTTTCTTCCCCGTGTTTACTAGCCCTCCTATCCCGAACGAAGAGAGGGCAAAAAAGCATCATTGTAGCTGCATAACATGCATGCTTCTATAGCTAGCCCTATTTGCTACGTAACAATAAAACAAGATAACAAAATTATGAACGGAAACTAGAAATTCGTACTATATTTAAAACATTCACGACACCTAACATAGAAAAATTATAATATTAAGAAAGGCATATTGATGGCAAAGTTTTATTCATTCCCGTTTGATATAATTAGGTGTGTGTGAAGAGAAAAAATGAATAAGCAAGAGCCAATTTTATGAAATGGATAGAAACACATGCAAGAAAATGGACCAACAACATTGCAACAATAGGAATATGAATTGACTAAACGTGAGAAGAAAGAAAAATCATATAATACCATACTATATAGTCGACAAAAGGAAAATAGATATGAATTAAGAGGAATTTGAATCACAGCTGGATCTATTGTCTCTTTCTTTGTTCACTACTATATTTTTACTTGCTTGCTTCAAAGTTGGGACCATTATTTTGGCCTTCAAATTAAACATTTTCATATTCTTCTCAAAACATACATCATTTCAACAAAATCCATAGCAAAAAACTAATAGTAATATACATGTGATACACTAAATATATACACTAGTGTTGATTACAAATTGTTACGGTTTTGTAATGGCAACAATCATGTTAGGAGCGTCATCCCAAATGGGCCCTGCAGAGCGTGATTCGAATTTAGTCGAATTTTCAATATGAATGTGAAAAAAAAAACTTAAAAGAAATCCATAAATACAATAGATAATTACCTAGAGTTGATCAGATATAAATTCAAGTACACATGTACCGAAAATTAGGGGGTGAAGCTAAGGGATAATTGTACAGGTTTGATCGAATCTAATAACTTTGATCCAAACTCTATACTTGTGATCTTAAGAACTTTTCACTCTATATAGACAAATTACATTAGCTTAGAACTCAATAACTTAATAGATTATAATCCCAATATTTATAAAGTTTGCTCCACCTCAGCTGCCATATATATATATATATATATATATATATATAATTTGTCCAAAAGACATAATGAGTATATAAAATTTTACGCGCCAGACAATTTAAAACTTGTACTCTGATTTCTACTATTTTTTTAGTTCGATTAAACCCAATAATTCTTTTGCAGTTGACACTAATCGAATATTTTTTTTTAAGTGTGCAATTCGCTTACGTATGAATATCTCGAACAATATATAAAATTAAAAATAAATTTATAAAAATGGCTATAAAACTAAATCTCCCGAAACTAAAGGCTTGAGAAGTGGTCCTTCCTTGTTCGAAGCTTCCGCCTTCTCAATTTTTGAACTAATCCACCTTAGTGGAAATTTCACTTTTTAGCAAATTAAATTAAACAACTTTTCTTTTTGGTTTTATCTTTTTATCCTTAAATTCCCTTTCTTCTGTTTTTTGAACACAAGACGTAAATAAAGAAAAAATTGACAAACTAAAGAAAATTAAATACGTAATTAGAGTTATGTCAGACTGATTAACTAGTTTTAACTTTAATGGGCGAAGTCATGCTCATGAATTCATGATTCAAATTAGTTTTACTAAGTACACAAAAACGTGCATGTCCCCTAGCTTACACAAAAATCATACACATATGTCCCTTACACAAAAGCCTTATCGTCGTCATTACTCTTTCTGGCGCAGATATACGTTAAGAGTAAGGGAATCACGTGATTCGATTTTGTGGAAAAAATTATTAAATTTGTATGTATAATAATAAGGCGAAATCGATCTATTTGGTTAAGTGACATTGTTTGTCACAATTAATGTTGCAGCTCTGTTGGTCTGATGTTCTAATTTTGAATTTGAGGTTCTGTGTTCAATTCGAGGATTTTTAAGCCTTAAGGCAGATATCCAACCACTCTTAGATAGCTTTAAAGAAGAGGTTGGAGGTTAGCTCCTTAACTTCAAATGGTAAAGGACGAAGAACGGATTCGCTCAACCACCGGAAGAAGGAAATAGAGGGAGAACAGCATTGATTGAGAGGGAGGACAACCCTTTCTTGAGGCCTCACCGGGCTTTCATAAATCAGTCTCTCAACAATCAGTATTTCTTATGAATAGTAGGGCAATGAGGGAGAACTTATCGACGACCACTCCATTCGAAGTCTCACAAATGTTGCACCCCGGCAGCAAAGCGAACCACCGGAACTAAAGTCACGATTGCAGGCCTTCGGAGCCGGTGATCTGTTCGGCCTAAAATCCTCACAGCTTTGATCAAATTTATTGTTGCGAGGACACATTACTATTTATAATTTTACATTATTTTTTATGTTCACGTGGTTAAATACACATGTTTAAAATACGGTATTAAATAGTCTAGGAAGATAACAGGTTCTCATAAAACTTTAGTATCGCAACAACACATTCGACCAAAGTTGAGATATTTTTCAGATTGTTATCTCAATATCAGTTATTGTTCTTTTTTTTCCCCTTTCCTCTTTTCTCTCGTCAATGAAATTAGTTAAGTTTGATTTATTGAATTAGATAAATAATAAATTTTTAAATTGTTTGATGCTTTATATATACATACTCCCTTCATTTTTAAGAAAAAAAGTGTTTAATATTCAATTTATTATAAATAGTTGTCCAACTTTATTTGTCTAGTTGAATAATTAAGAGATAATTGAGTGTTTTGTCTAGATGAATTACAATTAATAAGAGTGGTATAGTAAAATATTGTATTTATTATTACTCAAGCGGTGTACCAAGTGGACCAGTAAATTAACATGAACGACCGGGATATTACTTTTAATGAGGTTATCTGAATCTATGTAATCCTTCAAGCTAAGGGATATATATGTGGGTTGTATTTTATTTTTAATATAATATAATAATATTTATTTAATTAAGACGTGACATCACTTATAAAAACTCTTGTATACGCTACTGGCTCTTTTCTCCTTTATTTGTTGATGTTTCACTAACAAAAAGAAAAGGAAAGCACAATAAATATAAATGAACTGATGTCTTATAATTAAAGATAAGATAGAGATCGAAATTAGGACAAATATTCTTAATTAAACTTACTTTACCGTAAATGTTCCCAAGCAAAAGTAGAAAAGGTGAAGGAGTAGGTAAATTGAACAGCTATTAATCATCACAAGTTGATGATAAAGTTGTCTTATGTAGTGTAATATCATCAGTTGTCTAGTGTCTACAACTTTGTGAAGCTAAATTCCAAAATTCCATTTGTAATATGACAAATAGAAGCCTCCAACTGAGATTTATTTTCACTTTGTCATATATGTCTTGTATATAAAAAAATTTAAAAACTACACTATGAAGTAGTAATATACGCAGCTCAAATATAAATATATTGATGAGATGAAAAAAAAACAAAATTCATTAATATGTTCTGTTAAGTCATTCTCATCGCGTTTTGCTCATTGAAATGTCCCATTCACTCCCAACTAGAATCAGAATGGGAAAAAATTGTCTATGTAAAATAAGTTGATATAAAGTTGGAAACAATGTATCAAGGTAATTAAATTCAAATTTTAATATCAATATTTTGAGAACATAAATAATTTAAAGAAAAAAAGAGGCACAAAGTGACAATAAGGTCCATGAGGAGATTTTTGTCTGGTAGAGTATTGATGCATCATTTTCCTTCTTGGTACAATACTCCCAAACATCTTTGATGCGGTGTATAGACTAATCTCAATCTCTGTCCACCTTTATCCAACAAACCAAATGCTATTCAAATCTTTTTCTTCCCTTCTTTTTAACTGCTGATTAATATGTTTTTCTTTTCTCTTAATTAGAGATCTCGAATTCTAATAACTTTGAAAATAAATAAACTTATAGTAAAGAATTATTCTCTTTTAATGGGTCTAACATAACGTATATCTAAATTAGCCGAATAATGGTAGAATAAGTCATCACATGGGTATAAATTTCCAACCGAAGCCATCTCTCTTTGATAATTGACCCAGGGAGAGAACACGTAGTATTACCAGAATAGCCCAAATTTACAACGTTTAAAATTTAGTCACGTCAGAATCAAAGTTGTAAAGACCGGCTTGAAGTTATAATAACTTCAGAAGAAGAAGCAGGGGAGGCTCTAAACTTTAAAGTATGCCAGTACTGGCTAAACTTCAAATAAGTCATAAAATGGGCTATGTTTTAAACAGTGTCATCACAAGCGGCTACCTAGTGCCATTCCTACCAAAGAAAAGAAAAAGAAAATTATCACACCAAACCAAGAAGCCCATCTCCAAAGCCACTACAGAAAAGCTTCATGCAGGGGAAGAGAAGAAGCGCAAGCTGAAAAATATCGACGTAAATCAAGCAACGCAACAAAGGGCACGTATAAATGCACATGGAAAGACAAAAATACCCCTTGCTAAAGCAATTATGTCGATATGAAGAGACATGTGCAATAGCAGAGAACAACTACGATGTTTATCATATTCCTCTTCAAGATGAACCAAATAGACATTCCCATGTTGGAACCAAAAAAAATGATCGAATTATAGATATAGGCCCAACAAAAACTTGAGTTCGTAAATGTAGCACAATAATTGCAGTGATCCACAAGTATCTAGAGACAAAAGAAATGAAAAACTTGAGTAAGATTCAATTGAAATAACAAACCCTTGTAAACATGATATTCTCTAAGGTCATCGGATAAAATTTACAAGGTGAAGACAATACCTGCTCATATACTAGCTAAGGGAGCAGATACAATTCAAAAAAATTGCTCACAGCTCGACATAGGAGCCTGATTATGCCAACTAAATAAACTTTAACAGACAATTAACTTTAAGAGCATGGCTAGCAGTTGAAGGAACATGAAATTATCCTAGGTTGTTAACATAATCAAGTAAAGCCAGAATTAAGACAATTTGTATGATGGATCCAGTAGACTAGACCAATTACAGTCAGGTTCCTTTTTCCTCAAGCCTACTCAAAAACCATAAAATGACCAACTCAGTATAGGCAAGGTGAACTATTCACCAGTTTTTATGAAGGTAACATGATGAAGTGTTCACCCATAACTTTGATAAGTCCAAATGTCCAATGCAACTCTATGCCTTATTGTGTCGATTAAATTCACCAAGTGAACTCTAATTGGAAAACGGTTTCTAAGGGACTAAGCCCCAATATTTAAAGAAAGCAGAGACGGTTGCAAACTTTCATAAGAAAATATTAGGAAAAAATGTCCAAACATGTTGCAGCACAAAAAAACTAGACGACGTATCCATCTGACCTATGCAGTTGCAGGAATAGTGGCAGTTGCTTTCTGTGGTTTCTTGGAACAGAAAAGATTCAAAACATCTGCGTGATTCCTAATGTATCTGGGACATATTGCAAGGAAGTCCTGTGCTTCACTCCGCCTTCCTGCTTTAAAGTATGCTTCAAACAAATTGAGAAACACAGAAGTTGATGGAAGTTTCTTCAGGGTCACTGCTGCAGTAAATGCAAGTGCATCATCAGCACTTCCAGTCTTGGAAAGGTACTTGATGAAGGGATCCAGAAAAGGTGGGTAATCTTGACTTTTCATCAAATGTAAAACATCTAGAGCTTCCTCGAAACCTCGTTGGGCCAATAATTTTCCTATCAAGAACTTATATGTGGTATGCCACACACGTAGTTCTTTCTCATTAACCATCTTCTCAACAAGATTGAATCCATGAATCGCTCTTCTCTTGCGGCAGTGCAAGGACACTAAGAGTTCTAAAGCATACCCAGCATGGGATGGCCCTTCCTTTTCGACCATCATTTCAAATGCCTCTGAAGCTTTAGCCAGATCACCGGCTTCACAGTATCCTTCAATTAAAGATGTCCATATTTTAGACTTTGGAGTAGAGACGGTTGATTCTATATAATTCATAAACTCATTGGATTCCTTATCCTTCCCACCACTACCCAAATTGAAAGCAATTTTGCTCTGCTGATTATGACTAGGTGTGAAACCAGCATCCTCAAATGCTTTCAATATCTTGTTGCATTCGTCAAATCTGTCAACACTGGTCAAAGACTTGAGGACAGCATCGAGGTTAGCACTAGTCAATGAATTGCCACTTTCTGTGAAGATCCTTAAAACTTTTGAGAACAATTCCAAATCAAGCTCCTTGCTAACAATTATTTTCTTCAATAGAAAAGTGCAGTCTTCCGGGGATGGCTTGTTTATGCCAACCATTGCAAACTCATATAAGTCCACGGCATCCTTAATCATTTTTCTCTTAACAAAGTTATCCAGAACCCTAATATATGTTTCTTTTTCCATTTCAGATCCTGCAGTTCTCATTTCATCAACTAATTTCCAGAGCTTCTCACTGTACTCTTCCCTACCTAAGACCCTTGCCATAGCATTAAATGTCTGCTCATTGTGTTTAAATAGACCACTCTCTTCAATCCACCTAAAGAATATCAACGTCTTATTAGTTTCACATTCAAGCTTCTCCAAAATCATACTGATCAATTCACTCGAAAACTCGAATTTCGACTCTCGCAGCTGCTTTTCCACATCATCTCCCCATACATTTCCACGAATCAAATTGCAAACCCTAGAACAAACCTCCTCGCTCGAATTGCCAGCCAGCTCAGAACCATACAACTTTTTTAGCTTTTCCACGTCACCGCTCAGCTTCTCCTTCTCAAATCTCTCAATAGCTCGATTAAACGTGCCCCTGGACACTCCATACCCTTTACTTTTCATGATTTCAACCATACTCCAAAACTCCTTGACAAACCCATTAGACCCCAATATCCCTAACATATAATTATACACCTTTGAACTCAACCTCTCGCTCTCATTCTCCTTAACCCAGTTAAAAAACTTACGTGCCGCATCAGGGGCGGTATTAAAGCTCCTTAACGCCCTTATAACCAAATCATGCGTGACAGTAACATTATTAGACTCTAAATCAATCTTAATTTCTTCATTACTCCGGTTTGGTTTAGAGAAAATACCAGTTAAAACAGCGATTTGATCTGAAACTTTGTGTTCGACCGCCAATTCAGATGTGGAGAAACTATGAACAGTGAGTGATTGGTAAGGGAGCATGTGAGATGCACGTGAGTGGATAGTTGAAGAAGCGATAGAACTAATAGATCGATTTACCTGAAACGGAGATTGATTGATGAGGTGCCTGGAAATGTGCGGCTGAGCTAGAGAATGGTGCCGGAGAAGAAGGAGAAGCCATTGCTGTTGATTACGCATTCTTCTTGGTAGATTCCGATTGCTTAATTGATCAAAAATGAAAAGAGTTTCGGCTGGTTTTTTGGGAATGAACAAAGAGGATTTTGGTAGGGTTTAGGGATGAAAACTCAGATTGAATGAGTTCGAACAGATTCGGGTCAAATGGAGTGTATCCAAGATCCGAAATGTTGTGTTTTAGATTTGGATTAATTAGGGTTATGGTCCTATAAAATTGATTTCTTTTAAAATTGGAAATCGAAAAATATACATATACGGATTAATTACATGACTGGATTTCTTTTAAAATAATTATTTATTTTATAAATATTCTTTAATAATTATTATTTATAGCAATATATAGAAATACTATATGTTTCGTTAAAATTATCTCTGTCTATCACTTCTTTATCTTTTTTCTCTCACATTTTTTTTTGTCGCTCTGTCTCCTTTTCTTTATTTCCACTTTTCTCTCTCCCTTGTTTTTCTTTTATTCTCTTTCACCCTTGCTTTCTTTCTTTTAGTCTTTCTCCCTTGTCTTTTGATGTTTTTTTCTTTCTCCTTTGGTAGCTCTTTTTCCTTTCTTTCTCTCTACTTTTTTCATAGAGTAGTCAATAATTTGTAAACTGAATAAAAGTCGTATCAACAATTAATTAGTAATTTAATCGTAACAAATGAAGAGACTTAATAAATTGCAAAATGAATTACACTTAAATTTAAAATATTGCAAAATGAATTAAACCTGAATTGAAAATATATAAAGTTGAATTAGAAGAAAATTAAACGTGAATGCAAAATGTAGCAAATGAAAGAACATTCTATGATATGTAAACTAAATAAAACTTGCATCCATAATGAACTAAACAAGTAATACGATTATAACAAAACAACTAATAAACTGCCAAATAAATTAAACTTGTATTAAAAGTGTATTATACAAATATTAAACTTGAATTTGAAGATAATTAAGTATGAATAAAAACATAACTTATGAAATAACATACATCGATCTATAAAGTTTATTAAACTTGTATCACTAATGAATTAAACAAATAATTTAGTAGTAACAAATCAATCAAATAAACTGCAAAATAAATTAAATTTGCATTAAAAGTGTATTACACAATAGTAAAGTTGAATAAGAAGAGAGAAATAAGAATGAATGAAAAATGCAACTAATGAAAGTACATACAATGATGTAAGAGTGAATTTAACTTGTATTAATAATGAATTAAATTATTAATCAAACAGTAACAAATCAACCAAATAAATTGCAAAATGAATTAAAGTAGCATTAAAAGTGTATTACACAATATTAAAATTGAATTAGAAAAGGGAATTAAGAACGAATGATAATTGTAACTAACGAAAGACAAGACAATGATCTATAGACTGAATTAAACTTGTGTTATTCATGAATTAAACATGTATTATATGTGCTTATACATTATTTTGTTTTTTATCCCTAAGATCGTAAAGTGATGTTTGCAATATGTATTAGAAATGTATTGTTCATGCTTTTAATGCAATTTTAATACAATTATAAAAAAAAATCTAGTTCAACTTTAACACAATTGTGATACAGTTCCATAAACTTTACTTTTTTTGAGTTTCAATCTTATATTTCTTCTAACATCAATTATAAACATAACCAAACTCTCTAAAATTGAGATATGAATTTCAAACTGCATTTTCAATTATTTGTAAAATCAACCTATCAAAACTAATCACGAGTTTGTAAGATTCATAAAATGAATTCAAAATTTGAAGCTTTATAAATGACCATCAATGGTGAATTCTTGTTGCTGTAATTTTAGAGATTTCGAGATTCTGTTTGAAAACATAATATTGTATAAATTTTTGATTTTTTTATTTTTCTTTCTCGTTATGTTTGTAGGTAAAAATAGTGAAATAGGAACACAAATTGGTGTGAGAATAATTATTTAAATGAAAAGTTTAAAAGAAGAAGAAGAAAATATAATAAAAGAGGAGGAAGAGAGATAAAAAAAGACGACGAAGAAGAAAAATAAAAACAAGAAGACAGGGAAGAGAAAAAAGACAGAGAAAGAAAGCGGTACAATTTTTTAATTCAAAAAAATGTTATATTTAGTTTAAAAAAAATTATTGACACATAGATGTTAAATATTTTCTTAATATAGCATATTTATGTGATTTACCCTATATTACCAACATTGACAATATTACCTTTGGATGACTTATTATTGAGTTCGTTCAACGCAAATTATTTTATTAATATACAAATGAGAGTATATCATTAATCAACTAAATTATTCACGATTTATGCAAGAATTTAATATCACGTAGTAACAAATATTAATAATATAAAGGAAAATAAAAAATTATTACATCTTATCATTTATCATTTATAAGCATAAATTAATTATTATAATAATACATATCAGGATTTGTAACATAAACAATGGTGGTACTAAGCCACACAACGGGAGCAAAGTACACAAATATTTAATTGTGAAGAAGAAGAGAAGGTTCAAAATTTTCATTTTTTTTAGAATGAAAGGAAATCCCTCTATTTACATAGAACATAGGATAGTGTGAACAAATATTATTGTGTCTTATCGGAAATGTTATAACTATTTGTAAAAATTGCAAATATTCGCAAAGGTCGGCCTTTCATAAAAGTCACAATTATTCATAAAAATCATAAAATTTCATAAAAGTCGCAATTTTTCATAAAATCGCATCTTTTTATAAAATATCACAATTTTTTCATAAAGAGGGAAGACTAGTTTTAAAAAAATAAAATAAAAAATTCTAATTTGTGATAGCGTCACGTAGGCGAGCCTAAAGTTTTATCTTATGATTTTCATAAACATTTACAATAACGTCTTATTTATGTACAATTTCAGATTTTCATTCAAGTAAAACAAAAAAAAAAAAAAAACTCATTTTTCCCCTCTTTCCTTTGATTTTTCAACTATGCACAAATCCACATGCAAATTCTAATGTTTATTAATGGGCTTAAGTCATATACCACGCCTTAAAGTTGTGCGCATGATTCATTTAGACATCTCAACAGAGACTTGTATCTATTGAACACCAAAATTATTCAAAACATGTACCTATTAGACACAAAATGTTGATATGACAAAAAATGTGTATTGCACTTCCCTGAAGCGCGTGAAAAAACTTAAAATAGTGTCTTTTTTATTTTTTTTACATTTTTTCTTTTTTTATTGACACTTGGCATTATAATTAACTTAAAAAATATTTTCTTCTTTATTTACACTTTTTTCAAAAAAGAAAACACCTCACTTCCTATCTATCATCTTCTTCGTAATTTAGTTTACAAAACTTTCTTCATTTTAGCTGTAACACCGTTTTTTTTTTTCTTTTTTTATATACAAAAAAATTATATTTTTCAAATATGAAGACAAATGAAAATCAACTATAAAGATTCAGATTTGAAATAAAGTCTTCGTATGATTTATTTCAAATCTCATAAAAACAAGGAACAAGTATGAAGAAGATGAAAAAAGATAAATGATTTTTACGTATAAAAATAGTTAGCCGATATTTATTTATCACAATTTTCGAACAAAAATTTTTACTCAAATTCATATGTGGTCATTAAATTTATCAAAAATGATATAAAAAAATTTAAAAGAAATAATTTTGGAGCTATCAATTTCATTTTGTCATCGATGTAGAGTTAAATAACCGCCAACAAAAGTTTATTTCTTCTTCACTCTTAGTATGAAAAAAAAATTAATCTTGAAGTTATTTGAAAAGAATAAGATTTTGTAATTTGAGAAAGAATGTGTTTTGGGGAAGAAGATGAAGATGAAAGGGGGTTGGAGTGGGGTGGGGTAGAATACGTTGATATTTTCATTTTTCTTTTTCTTTTTAAAAAAATTAGATATTAAATGTGTGTTTTTTTATAATTTTGGGCTCAATGCCAAATGTTATTTTTTAATTAGTTATGCTGCCACATCATCGCAAGTGTATCACACACCCTTCACATTTTTTGTTGATTATCAAAAAATGTCTAATAGAAACAATTATTATACAGGTATAAGTGTTCAATTGGTACTAGTATTAGTTAAAGTGTCTAAGTGAATTATGCGGACAATTTTAAGGGGCCGCTGATGACTTAAACCTTATTAATGATATTGCTTCAAACCATTCAAACAATTATCAAGAAATACTATTATTATATAAAGGGAAAAAAGTCAAATATGCCCCTAAACTATTTGAAAAGGTTTAGATATACCCTCCGTTTAAAGTTTGGTCCATTTATACCCTCGCCGTCCAACTTTTGGTCTACATATGCCCTTTTGGGCGTTAGTTGGCCAACTCGGAATATCCAACTCATTTTACTTTTATTTAAATGTCAAATGGATTTTTCATGTCATTTTTATGTATTATCACTTGACATTTACATTCAAGGGAAAAGGGTCAAATATGCCCCTAAACTATTCGAAAGGTCTAGATATACCCCGTTTAAAGTTTGGTCCATTTATACCCTCGCGTCGAACTTTTGGTCTACATATGCCCTTATGGGTGTTAGTTGGTCAACTCGAAATATCCAACTCATTTTACTTTTCTTTAAATGTCAAATGGGATTTCACATCATTTATATATATTATCACTTGATATTTATATTAAAAGAGAAAGGGGTCACTTATGCCCTAACTATCCGACCCAATTTTAAAACACATATACGACCGACTTTTAAATGGTTCAACTATGCCCCTAATCCGACTCATATATGTGTGAATTATTTTGTTATTTACATCATCATCGCATGCTGCAGCTTGCAGTTGTGTCTGTAACGTTGTTGCGCTGAATTCCTCTGCTCTAGCCTTTGTCTGCCAGGTTTGCGCCTCCAGCTCTGCGTTGCGCCAAAACGCTTTTCAAACCTCGACTTCCTTTTCCTTTAGTTGTTGTGCCATTGATTCCTCGGCAGTTTCAATCAGAGCACGATAGTGTTCGCCATTTAAATGGTTCAATTATGCCCTAATCCGATCCATATAGGGTATTTAAAAAAAAGGATCGGATTGAATAGATTATTTAAAAGACGGGTCGTATATGTGCATTAAAATTAGGTCAGATAGTTTAGGGGCATATTTGACTCTTCTCCCTTGTATAAATTTATTGAATTATATTTTGATTTGATCCTAATTTTGTTATTCTAATTTTCTTTTAATCAAAAATATAAATTCTTCCATTTCATTTTTTCATTTAAGCTGATATAATTGCGTTATAATAAGCTTTTCATTAATTATAATCTTAGCGTTCATGTTTAAATAAAAAATAGAAATAAATGATGTTAAAAAAAATTGCTACCAAAACAAATTATTTTAATTTGAAATTCATTATTTCTTATTAACAAATAGTGTTTGTATTAATTGATCATAGATAAGTTAACTATCGATGTAAAGAATATTAGCTGCCGTAGAATTTATCTTGCAAATATGAAAAGCAATTTTTAGGTAACTTAAAATATTTGCAAAACATAAAAGACAATTTAAAAATGGTGTTGAACTTGCTACTTAAAAATCTACATTCACTCAATGTTTGTAGGTTAAAAACAATTTTTTCGAAGAAAAAATTACCTTTTAAAAATAAATACATGTTTGGCATAAAAGGGAACTTTAGTCATCTTTATGCTATAATAATGTGATGTGAGCAAGATTTTATCGAAAATATTAAATATTTTTTCATTTTTTGATGTCCAAAACTTTAATTTCATTGATCTTTGATTAATCATTCTTATAGTTATTCTTTCCATAATTTAGGAGACAAATTGTATTTTAATTTTCAATACTTTATCACATGATTCATGAATGTCTAACTTAATACGTAGGAGCTAAATTATATATTTTTGATGCAACAATGTAGCTTGAAAGATTGATAAAATTTACTTCGATAAATTAAAATAATAAAATTATAATCATATCATCTCGGAAATACAAAGTTCAGAGATTCAACAAAATTAAATATTTTTATTAAATTAAAAGAAAAAAAAAAGAAAGTAGTGGCAATGTGCACAACTTCACTTTTCCTTGATCCAAGAAATAAGAAACCTCTAAAAAAAAAAATACTACATCTTAAATAAGAAATATTGTTTTCCAAATTTGAAATAACAGTAAAATTTCAAATTATTTTAGTGGGGATTAAAAAAAAAAGCGCCTATATGGTTTTGATCGAAATTAGGATTTTATTTGTTCAAGCCGGTGGCATTTTTGACTGCATCTGCGGCTCCTTGTGCCTTGGCCTGCACTTGTTGTCCCGCCTACAAAATGATCAATCAAATATAATACAAACACATTACAAAATGAATATGTACTTCAGTAATGTATGTATATATATAATGAAATATTAATTGTCAAACCTCCTGAAGTGATTCCTTAGCAGACTGTGCAATATTGGCAGCACTATCCATCATCTGATTACCTTTTTCCTATCACATAATAATGTGACATCAGTGACAAAGCTACTTATTTAAGAATTGTAATGTAAATAAACTCGAAATAACTTTGTATATAAATTGTTGAGTCCTTTTTTGACATAAGAAAAATTGTTTCTTCGATGTAGCCACAAAGGTCACTCGACAACTGCTCTACATGTTGATATGACAATAATTTTTTTTTATTTTTTGCAATTATCCAGCAGGATGTTAATGGAAAAAAAAAAGTGTAAATAATTATAGCATATAGATTACCTGGGCTTGGCCCTTGGCTTGGCCAGCTTGGTAGCTCAAATTCTGGGAGTTATTCATGATATTGTGATTGAAATTGAGTAACTAGTGTTACAAAATCAGAAAAATCAAACTAGTTTTTAAAGAACTTAAAATTTCTTGTTGATATATTGTTTTAGAAAGTTTTGGGGTATTTATAGATCTTGAAATTCATTCAGTGCTTGACATTTGTTAATTTTGGTTGAAGGATAAGACATTCAGGCCTTAATATGGGGAAGAAGTTGCATAAACTTAGTTTATTTTGAGGTTAATTATTTTGTGTATATTACAACAAAAATATATACAATGAAATATAGATCTGAAAATAATAAGATACACATTTTATTACTATTTGTGGATGTAAAATTTTTTATTTTTTTTCTATATTGTAATATGGTAATATTTCCTATCTAAATGTTTAATATTTTTTCATTTTCTGATGTGCAAGACTTCAAATTTTGATTAATTATTTATATATCTCGTTCTTCCATAATTGGAGACAAATTGCATTCCAACTTCAATAATTGTTTTATGATCTTTATGAACTTCAATTTTTCGCTATATATATATAAATAAAATGATATAATACTTTTCTAAGGCTTTCGATTGCATTAATCTTTTTTTTTCTTTTGTCCTGTTCTAGTAGCGTCTCCACTCTCCAGTGAATATTGACAGGTTATTGTTAGTAGCTTGCTTCTACATATGCTATAGAGCTATTGCATATAAAAGAAATTACTTAATTTATTATAAATAATTATTTTATCAATAAAAAAAATATTTATAATAAAGACTTTTGACATGTTTTAACATTTATAATGAGTAATAATTTATACCTCATTTTTTTCTTTATAAACGGGCTTCATGTAATCATATATAGCTCGTTAAATTTTCTAAATAACCTCTTAAAATAGTTGAGTACTAAAAATATTCTAGCAATTCTTTAATTTATATTGTTCGATCCAATTATATAAAATTTCAAGTATTATTTATTTTATTTTACAAAAATAAAAAGCATTTTTCACGTAACTTAAAATATTTGCAAAACTTACAAAACATTTTTTTTTTTAAAAATGGTGTTGATGTTGCAACTTAAAAGATTCTACATTTACTCAAACAGATTTCTAGAAAGAAAAAAATACCTTTGGAAAAAAAACTTATATAAAAGGTAACTTTAATTATCTCTACGCGATAAAGTGATGATACCAAGGTTTAATAATTGTTGAAATATTTTTAAATTAATTATTTCATATGTATTGCAATATAATTATTTTTTTTAGCTAAACATTTAACATTCTTTCATTTCTGATGTCCAAAACTTAAAATCTATTGAACTTTTATTAATCATTCTTATATTTAGTCTTTTCATAATTTAATAAGAGAAATTGTGTTTCAATTTTTAATATTTATCATATAATTCATGAATGTGTAATCTAAGATTTAAGAACTAAATTATATATCTCTAATGCGATATAACTTAGAAGATCGATAAAATTTGTCTTCGATAAATAAAAGCATTATAAAAAATAAAACAACAAAGTTATAAATATCATTAGCAATTTAAAATTTGGAGAATTCAAACAAAGTCATGCACTTTTATTAGATTAAAAGAAAGAAAAGAAATTAAGAAAGTTGTGTCAGTGTGACTTATACACAACTTTTTCTTTTTCTTCTTTAATTCAAAAATAAGAAGCCTCTCAAAAATACTCAAACCAAATAAAAGAAATTGCTTTCCTAATTTGAAATAATAACAATATTTTAAATTATTTTAGAGGCGATTACAAAAATATGAACCCATCGAAATTAGAATTTCATTTGTTCAAGCCAGTAGCATTTTTTACTGCATCAGCCGCTCCTTGTGCCTTGGCCTGCATTTGTTGTCCCGCCTACAAAATTATCAATAATAACACAAACACATTATTTTTTGTTCTTATGAATCGCTAAAAAAATATAACTTTACATGTAGTATATATATAGTGAAATAATATTAGTGGACAAACCTCTTGTAATGAATCCTTAGCAGACTGTGCAGCATTGGCAGCTCTGTCCATCATTTGGTTACCTTTTTCCTATCATACAACAATGTATATTACGTTCACTATGAGCAAAGCTACATAATCATTATATAGAGGACGAATTCTACTTGTTTGAGAATCGTAGCACAAATAGACAAGAAATATTTTTGTTTATTTAAACATAAATTGTTGAGTCCCTATTGACACAAGGAAAATGCTCAAAGGTAATTCGAAAATTGCTTTATATGTCGTTGGTTCGGATAATACATACTTCTATGACAATTGTTATTTTCTCAAATTCACTCATTAAAGTATTTAATTTCGACAATTATGTACAAAGATGTTAAAGAAAAAAAGAATGTTCAAATAAGTATTAGCATATAGATTACCTGGGCTTGGCCCTTGGCTTGACCAGCTTGGTAGCTCAAATTTTGGGAGTTATCCATGATTTTATGATTAAAATTTAGCAATTAGTGTTATAAACTTAGACAAATCGAACTGTTTTTTTTTTAAAGAAGTTGGAATTGCTTGTTGATGTATTGTTTTAGAAAGTTTGAGGTATTTATAGATATTGAGATCCATTCAGTGCTTGACATTTGTTAATCTTGATTGAAGGGTAAGACACATTCCAGGCCTCAATATGGGGAAGAAGTTGCATAAACTTAGTCTATTTTGAGGTTAATTATTTTGTGTATATTACAATAATAATATATTCAATAAAAATTGGATCTGAATGTAGTAGAATACACATATATATTATCATCATGGAAGTACAAATATTATTTATGATTTCGTATATTGGAATATGATAATATTTTTTACCCACTTGTTTAATATTTTTTTCATTTTTTAATGCTCGTGGCTTCAAATTGATTAAACTTTGATTAATTATTTTTAGATCTAAAAATCATTTAATTGATTTATTCTAAGTGTTTTAAAATTAAAATAGATTTTAAATATTTTTGGAATGGTTGGGAATAAGCTAAAATGATAAAAGGTACATCCAAAGTCAAAATTTAAAATTTTTGACTTATGATTTTTAATTTATAAGTCAAAATGAAAAGTCAATTGAACATACCCCTAGTCCTTCCAAAAATTAAATAAAAAACAAATTTCATTCCAATTTTCAATATTTATCATATGATTTACGAATGTCTAACTTCAAATTTTCAATATACACATATATCTAATATCAATATATATTATGAACTTCTATATAATTAAGATGACGTTACACTTTTATGGCCTCTATTTCCATGTTTTATTCTTCTTTTCGCCTTGCTCATATTCAATTAATTATTTATTATGAAAATAAATTACTTATTTTATTATAAATAAATATTTTATGTACGAAAGAATAGTTATAACAAAGACTCATCACACGTTAATATTTATAATGAGTAATTACTATTTCATGACTTACGCCTCTCTAATTTTTGTTCATTATGAATTTATTTATATTTTCTTCTAATTTTTTGACCTTGTCCTAATTATAAAATGACAGTCTTTTTAATATTTTAAGTGCTGTTTGTTATTATTTAATGCATTTGAAGAAGTAACTATTCATAATTCAAACCTCTTTAATTTCTATTTTTGATAATATTAATAACTCCCATAATTTTCATATTCATAATCCTCAAATTTAATTTGTAAGTTTGTGAAATTTTATTGTATTCTTTCTACTTTACGTATAGAAATTCATATTTTGTTTATGGAGATTTCATTTAAGATTATCCTTTTTATTCTTAGTCACTTTGACTTGTAAATTAACTAACCTATAGCGTGAAAAAAAAAATATAAATACAAGAAATATTTTGTTTTGTTCTCAAACGTTACTTTTCTTTTCTATTTACTTGACTTCACTTTTTTAATTTTATCATATATTTTTTTGATATGTACGATCGTTTTTTAACCCAAGTATGATCAATAAAATTTTGAGAATAACAAATAACCTACTGCGAGTATATATATATATATATATATATTAAAAAGTTAATTTGCTGCTCATTACACTAACGTTATAACCATATAATATAGTATAACTTCAATATTTATTAGACTTTAAAAGAAGATAATTTTTTAATTGTTAGTACTTTATTTTCGCTTAAAAGAATTTATAAAATTTAACTTCGATAAGTAGAAGCATCTAAAGAAATTTAAAATTAACAAAACTGTAATCATATCATCTCGACAATGCATAGTTCATAAATTCAACGGAACCAACACTATTATTAGATTGAAAGAAAGAATGACATTAGGAAAGTTGACAATATGACCTACACACAACTAAGTAAGTAACCGAAAATGCTTTCCTAATTTAAAATGAAAACGAAACTTCAAATTATTAAGAGGGAATAAAAAAAAAAATGAGAATCAAGAATAGAATTTCATTTGTTCAAGCCAGTGGCATTCTTAACTGCATCTGCCGCCCCTTGTGCCTTGGCCTGCATTTGTTGCCCCGTCTATACATATCATCAATCAAATACAACAAAAACACATTATTTTCTGGTCATATCAATAGTTGGAAAACGAAATAAATTTAGTGAGATATTAATAGCCAAACCTCCTGTACTGATTCCTTTGCAGATTGTGCAGCATTGGCAGCCCTGTCCATCATCTGGTTACCCTTTTCCTGTCACATAAAAATGCATATTTTAAACTGTTATATAAGACTAGTTCTATTTGTAACATAAACATGCTAAAGTTATTTTTGTTTACGTGAATTTTTTACTATACTAAATCATTATATAAAATAATATATTTTTTTAAAATTTTACAAAATTAATATAAACGTATTTTACAGTTACGTTTTAGGGTATATTTCGTTTTTCAAAAACTAACAGTAACATTTTACTCCTGAAACTCCTAAAACGTTACGGTGAGTAACGCTTCAGGAGTAAAACGTTATTGTGAGTAACGTATATCAATTCTAATGCCGTCAGCTTTTAAAAAATAAAAAATACCCTAAAACGTTACTATGAAATACATTTATACAAATTTTGTAAAAATTTTAAAAAATATATTATTTTAATAATTTGCTTTATATAATAAATTAATGTGATCAAAATCTTTGTTTACGTACACATAAATTATTGAATCCCTTTTGACATTAGAAAATGTTTTAGAGTAGCCACAAAGGTGACTCGACAACTGCGCATTCATTGCTTTATACTTATTTTTATTTTAAAGGTTTCAATTCCGTCAATTATCTATCAGCATGTTAAAGTAAAAATGAATGTGCATATGATTACCTGGACTTGGCCCCTGGCTTGGCCAGCTTGGTAGCTTGCGTTCTGGGAGTTATTCATGTTTTTCTGATTAAAATTGAGTAGATAATGTTACAAACTTAGAGAAATCAAATTATTCTTTGAAATTGTTTGTTTGATGTATTGTGTTAGGAAGATTGGGGTATTTATAAATCTTGATACCCATTCAATGTTTGACATTTGTTAATTTTTGTTGAAGGGCAAGACACATTCTAGGCCTCAAATATGAGAAAGAATTTGCATAAACCTAGTCTATTATGAGGTTAAAAAGTTAAAAGAAAAAAAGAAACTTAAGACTCGGAATAAGTTTGTAATTTTTCATTAATACATTAATTAGAACCATTTATAGTAGTAATAATTAGTACCACTACGTCTGAATTGCACAGAAATAAGTATCAAATAACTAAAAATGTTTGTTTGATGGTTATAAATAAACATTTGTTTGATGGTTATAAATTTAAGTTGTGAAAATCGTAGAGTATTATTTAATACTCCATTCGTCTCCATATACTTCTACCAGTTTTTTCTTTTAGTTAAATTATATGAATTTTGATTAATATATTTTTTAAATTATGAAAAAAAATGTAATTTATAAAGTAATATTTTTCATATAATTTTTAAATATTTGAATTTCAAATATCTAATTAATCCATCTTATTTAGCCAAATTAACTCTTAAAAAACAAAAATGAAAATTATTTAAAATAGAAAAAATATAAATTATTAACTTACATGATGATTGTAATAAACGTGTTAACTATAAGAGGGTGCATTTTGCTCTTTCCATTAGGTGAATAATGTAAGATATACTAACAAAGCTTTCGACATCTCTATGTCGATATAGATTAATTACTGCTATTTTTTTGTAAAAATATTTTTACATATGAACATAAAGTATGTTTCTTCAACCTCATTAGTTTCCTTACATAAAAATTTTCAACACTACTAGTTCTATTACTTAAAAATGTATTTCTATAAAAATAAATAATTAAATACATTTCTGATATCTGATAGACGAAACATAAAGAACAAAGTAAAGGGAGAAGAGTGTCTTTTGTTTGATTTCTTATTAAAGCAATTTGTTTAATGACTCAATCAATCAAACACAAAAATAATTTGTCAAACACACAAATGTAGGGTTATGTTTAAAAAATGAGGGTTTAAAGTGTAGCAATTAAAACTTTAGAGGTATGTTTTGTATTTTCTATTTTTATATCCAATACCCTGTCCGTTTGTATCGTCTCTTTCGTTCTGGAGTCGCCAAACAAGTCTCAAACTTTATACGTTCAGAGACCTCGCCGCTCCTTGGCGGCTGTAAGAGGTCGCAATTGCTTCCTCCGGTGACTGCTTTGCCGTCTCTCTCCAATATTGTGGCGGAATTTACTTCTCAAATACTTCATCTTCTCCTTACACTGTTTTTGGTACGGTTTTTTTTATTAGTATTGGTGCACAATTTATACTTGAAATTGTTTTCTAGGGCAAAAGTTCTGTTTCTATTTTTTGATAAATAAATAAATTGTTTCCCCTATTTGTTGTGTTTTCCATTAACAGAGGTCTCGATAGGAAGATGGGAGCTAAGGACTTGGAGAGGAAGCTGAAGAAAAAGAAGATTAAAGATGGAGAATCACAAACAATGAACTCTAACTCTGTTCAAAATGGTAAATTATTGTTGGCTGAGGCTCAATATTTCTCTCTTTAACTTCTCTACTTTTCATTGCAATACACTCTTCTATTTTCTTCCAACTAATAGATCAATCTCAAGTGGCAAATAGGATACATTTTGAGTTTGAATCTCACTCATATCAATACGTATTCAGTCATGTCTGTGAAAAAAAGTTTGTTCAGAATTATTCGATTCTTGGCTGTTATTGCGGAGTTATAACCACCTTCTAACAGGTTTAACAATTAAGTGCTTAAATAATCTGTATCTTGTTGTATATGTTGAAAGCATAAATTAATTGCTTTTGATTTTTCATAGCAAACTCTATCAGTAGACAGGCCTAATATTTCAGAGTATTGAACTCATTATATGCAATGCTTAGCAACCATCTCATCATTATCAATCCACGTTCCCTTAGAATTGTCAACTACCACAATAAGTTAGCAATTATAAGAGCAAGGAGCCAGAAACAGCAAGCTGAGAAACATTATGCCAATGCACTGACCATAACAATGAATTAATCCTTGCTCATATCAGATATTGTTGGGAGTTATCCATTGCTGTAAAGTTTATACTTGATTCAGCTCTTCATATTGATTGAGGTCGTCTTATGGAGAAATAGGTGATTCACACATTCAGCTGCAATCTAGACCAATCTCCTTTAGAGGGGACTTCTCTTTTCATTTTAATAAATTATCTCTCAATGTCTTTTTGTTGGCACTCAAAATACATGCTTGTCAATCAAGGTAATATGTTTTATACAAAATTACCAGCACACTTGATACCCCAAAAGGACAATTTTAGATCTAGAGTTCAACATTGTCTATAATATTATAGTTCCACTTTGGCACTGAATAATTGGTGGAGTATTGAGAATAGAGGTGGGGAGAAGGACTGGTGTGAGATCATTCCTGCTTGCATTTGGTGGACAGTATGTAAAGAAAGGAATGGTAGACATTTTGAAAGCACTAGCAGTTCTATCGAGAAAATTAGGATGAATTGTCTTAGCTTGTTCTTTTTTTGGTGTAAACAGAATATGTAGGGGGAAGTAGGAGAATTAGTATATTGAATTGGCATAGGATTTTGGGCAGGGGTTTAAGCACCCTTCGATGCTTGTAAAATTTCCAACTTAGCACCTTTTCCTGGGGTGGCTAAGTATTGACGGAATAGAATTGTTACTTGTCTCAAAAGAAGACGTGACAGGAAAGGATCCTGAAAGTTGGGTTAACTGGAAGAAATATGTGCTTACCAAGATCTTCTGGACTTCTTCACTCAGCCAATACTTCTTACTGTTTCTGTATGTTTCCTGAATAAAGATGTTGATTGATGCCTTCTTTGTAGAGGAAAATTTTCCCAAGGTAACCAAAGAAAAGAAAAGGAACAAGAAGAACTTGAATATGCAAAGTAGAAGAAGCAAAGATGATATAGATGAATGTCATATCGCATATCATAAAGGTAAAGAATTGGTAAAGTTAAGTAATAATTTATGTTGAGCATCAATTGTTGGTTTATATGGATGATTTATTTAAGGTTTTAGCAGATGAATCAAACAATGCAGTTGGGGAAAAGAAAAAGAGCAAATCATCAAAGCAGAAGAGGAAAAATAACACACTTGCTGAAAGTGGTGGAGTTAATCAATCTAATGAAATAGAGGATGAAATTGGCCGAGATAATACCATATCAAGTGAGCCTGATAATCAGGAAACAAGAAAATCCAAGAGAAAGAAGAGAAAAAGTGACAAGAAAGCTGGCAAAGCGGAAGTTGACGGTGTCCCCAAACGACAAAGAGGTTAGAAAGAAAGATTATTGAGTTACATATTTCACTCTAATATTTCTTCATCATGTATTCAAATTTAAAATATCTAAGGTATTGAAAAATGTTAAGCAATTGATGTTTCAAAAAGTTAATCTCGTTAGGGGGGCAGTCTATAGCACTTGCTAGCATGCCCTTATGTCTATAACTATACAGCATTGAAACTACTGAAAAGTTTCACTTTTGAACACAATGAAGTGAATCCTGATTGCAGTTCCTAAAATATTTATTTCCAGGAAACAGTATGAAATTCTTAATTCTCCTAGGAGATAAATTATTTTAGGAAATCGCGGTAGAAGATATAGACTTAAAACAATATAGTTAAAGACTCTAAATGTTAAAAGGTAGTGACATGACACTTCTATCAATTGAAATGAATTTCACTGCTCCAGTTAAATGCAACACACTTATTGTACAAGAAGCATGTGTTTTCGTGATAACAGTTATACCCAATGACCATCATGCACTTTGATTTACCGACCCTCTTTTGATGCGTATGATCGTGAAAAGACAACAATTTATGTTTTAAGATCTATATTTGATTTTTTTTTTAATTTCAATGCTGTCTAATTCCTATAGGCAATTTAAAAGAGACCAATGACATTGTAGAGAAGGATCATCCATTATCAATAGCTAAGGATGATTTTCCAGTGGACGGAGAACAAGTTGAAGAAGAAGAGATTTATGAACTATCTTCAGGGGATGAGGATTACTCCAAAGGAATGAGAAGTATGATCTTCTCTCCATATATATACGAAATACCTGTTACCTTGTGATTTGAAAAAATATAATATTATTTCAAAAAGAAAAAGATAACGATTCTTGTTGATTCTAGTGTTATATTCGTTATGATTTTGATGTGAGATTTTCCTCGTTTAATATTCCAAAGAAACTCGTTCAAGTTAAACGCAACATATTAATAGTTCTTGCTGTTGAACATTTTTCTTATTCTGAGACCTGAGTAACACATGCCTGGTTTTACTTTAATGTCTTGCCAGTTATGTTCATAGACATGATGAATTGAAATGTTCATTTTTTACGGGGATAATATTGGTGTCCAGGCTAGCTTGCACACCCAAAGAAATGATCTTTTTTGGATATACTGCAGTGCGAAATGTTGTATATGAGAACACAAGTATACATTGATAAATAGAAAATTTCCTCCTTTTTTCTGGGTGCAGAATGGGTTGCTAATTATTATCAGAATAGGCCAGGGTTAGATGTGTTGCAAGAAAGGATTGATGAGTTTATAATTGACTACGAGGCGAAAAAGGAACAGGTACATCAGTTTCCAGATTATCTTGACCTTTATTGATGTTAATGATCCTTTTGGGAGTATGTGTAGAATGCTTGTATGTTGATGAACCTTTTCATATTTGTGGTTGGGAAAAATTATCATTGGAGTACTCCGTAGGTTATTTTCAATTTTGAAAAAACTGCTGGACTTAGTCTTTAAAGAGTTCTCCCCTTATCTCGTGGCCACCCCTCATACTGATATGTCATAAAAGTTTGTTTATTTTCCGACAACTAATCATGTTCTTTTTTTGGTCAAACAATAAATATGTATTGAACCAAGTTAGGAAGTACAAGATTAGTTCTTTTGGACTCTCAAACTAGAGCAATAAGAAACTTACTAATCCAATTCTTCTAATCAAGTTGTATATATTCAAATATTGTTTACCTTTTCATATTTTTCTATTTGGTGCATACAGGAAAAGAAAGAAAAAGAAGCGCTTGCTGCTGAAGATGGATGGACTGTTGTTGTACATCACAAAGGCAGGAAAAAGACCACAGATTCTGAAACTGGAATCGCAGTCGGTTCTGTTTCTCAGGCTGCAGTTATGGATAATGTGGCCAAAAAGAAAAATAAAGACGTGGGATTAGATTTCTACCGGTTTCAGAAAAGAGAAGCAAAGAGAAACGGTCTGTTTATTTTATCTTTGACTTTGTTAGTACTTTCTGCCTCCATATGTATCCAGTTGACTTTGTTTTTCTCAATTAAAATTTTTCTAAAAGGTAAGTTTGAAATCTCGAAATTTTAAATTTATCTAATTAATCAATCAAAAATGAAAAGCTCATAGATAAGTTAGTCAATATAGGATATGCTTGAAAAGGCAGCCGTGTTTTTGGTTATTTGTTTTATCATTGGTGGAGAAATTTTTTCTGTCATTCATGGTAGATGAATGAGCCTCAGATAATCCTGAAACAGCAGTGAATTTGACCTCTTAAAAACCACCTCAAAAAGCAGCTTCAATTTTTTTGAAGTTTTAAAGAGTTGCACCTATTTTATGGAGAGAATTTATTGGAGAGAGAAAAAGAGTTACCTTCACACATGTTTGTTCTTGAGATCTTCTATTTTGCAAGATTGAGTTGTCCCAGCACTCTCTTCGACTTATTTGTGTGTGATGATGGTTGTGAGCTTTTCCCTTTATCATGGAACTGTGGCCCATCTTTCAATCGCATAAAAGTTGGACTGCTTCAGTAGCTTATATATGTTGGTTTTAAAACCAGTCTCTCTTCCGTTATTCTACTTGTAGTTTATGCCCAATAATGTTAAATTTTTCTTGACTGAAGTACATGCCAATGCTTTGACAAGTATCTATCTTACTGATTGGCTTCTAATTGGTTCGAGTGCCAATAAATCCTTAGATTGAATTTCAGTATGGTTATTTTCTGGTTCTTCTGTTTGTTAACTTATCATTGTTGGCTTATGTATTGTGCACAGAGATCATGGTGCTGCAGAGCAAGTTTGAGCAGGACAAGAAGCGGATACAACAGTTGAGGGCTGCAAGGAAGTTTCGACCTTACTGAACAAAGAGAAAATCTCCATAGCAGAGTTATAGCTGCACAAACTTTACAGAGAACCGATGTCAAGATTGTTCAGTTCAATTCTGCTTCCTTAAAGATAATCAGCTTAGCCAACAACAGAGGGTGATTGATAAGATTATATGATACGCATGAGACTCACGAGTGTAATGAAGTATTGTTCTTGTATGTGGAGTCCCCAATTTTGACTGTAGTTGAGTAGATGCCAAATCTTTCTTCAGTGAAGCTTATGCTTTATGCTTCTAATGGTAGGAATTTCACTTATAAATCAGATTGGTCATCTGATTTTCTCTAAGCTTGTTGCCCGGGAAATTAAAGACTATCTTCTCAATTATAGCATTCTCTGTTCTATTCATCTTAATGACAGTATTTCCTATAGAGTATGATCACTAAAGCCTGTGAGTTTCCAGATTTGATAGTATTATGATATAGATGGACATATTGTTTTTCTCTATGATATTTCATGTGAGAGAGTTCAATTTGTGCATCAAGAATAGGGAAGTGGAAATTATGCACATCTTTTTTATTTTCGACCATATGATATGTTTGAATTTTGTATTTTGGTAAATTAGTGTATGCAAACAATGGACAATTTAACAATGGCAAATGCTACCACTTCTAAAGATGGTACGCCATTTTTTTGAATCAGACTGCAAACCATATCCTGGTCAAACTAATCGATAGAATAATGAACAGCAATGGCTTGTAACATACCTAATGAGACCTGAGAGAATAAATTGTACACAGGCCGTAAAGAGATGGAGAAGTTGATTCTGAAAAATCCAGAGATGGAGAAGTTGATTCTGAAAAATCCTTGACTTGAACGCATCAAAACTTGAGGAAAAGAAGACAATGAAGAAAGAATCACCGTAATAATTTAACAATAATTAATTATATATGACAAGACCTACAAGTTAATAGCTAGTACAAATTTAAATAGTTAAGTTCATGTAAGAAACAACAACGATGACATGTAAGTTTTTTTAGCAGAGAATTGGTCCAAACTCTGTACCCAAAGAGGTCCAAATAAAAGGAAAACATGTTATGAACAGAAAATAGAATAGTAAACACATGCTTAAAGAAGTAGGAAAAACTACTGAACGTTATCCTAAACAAAGAAAGAGACGATTACAAAATAATAAAACAAAGAACAAGCTGGAAGATAAGCATTATCACCGATAGAAGCTGCAAAGCACAAGTAGTATTTCAATAAACAACAGAGATATACAGTTCATAAAATCACGGACGGACCTTAAAATGGAAGATTTATAAAGGAAAGAAATACGGAAGGTAAATGTTCAAAGAAAACAACATGAAGAGTACAAATATTATAATCAAAATGACGATATTTTATATTTATTCTCCCAAAAGGGTTTTTTATTGCACACACCAGACAACTGAATATTATAGTAACAGAAAAGCCAAAAACCACACCACAGAACTGAATTAAAAGACCAAAAACCAATATTACTACTATAGTATAGCATACTAAAAAGGAGAATTAGACATTTATCACTAACATATCTTCTCCATTTCCTCATCCTCGTTCTCACTCCAACAGTTATTAAGGATTGACCTGGGGGATCCGCAGCTACCACCGCTGCTGAATGTGAGGTACGTAAGCGATCCTCCCTTACCAAGCATTTCAGTGGTCTTTTCTCCAGAGACATATCCGATGATATCCAGGCCAGACTCGGTGTAAAGTTCCTTCCCGAGAATGTCACAGTGTAATGCCACGGAGAACTCTGCAGGTCCAAAGCAGGACAACACCCTCTCGATCATTGCAGACAAGTCAACAGCTCTGAAATCGTAACCCACTGCTTCAAAACTTGCATAGCTGAATCCATCCTCGGGGGTTATGTGAATTGTGGAGATTGCGGAGCCTTCAACAGCATTCATAGAGTAACCACAGGGGTCAAAGTCGAAATCACATATGTTTGATTCTGGAAGAATCTTCCGAATGCCTGAAACTTCAGTCATCTCAGCAGCAGTGCTAGATTGAGTCTTGAAAAACACGGATGCCTTTTTCTTGTCCAAGTTAGTCATGCACATCTCCAGAGTATAAACTGGATTCACATTATTGGCATCGGCAGGTTCAGCTGAAGCAGAATAGACATGCCAGTTCTGTTGTTTATCAGCATTGCCCATCACATATGAATTGCTGCCTGCACCAAGCTTGCCGAAATATGTGTCAAGTACAGCCACTTCTTCGGAGAAGTGGCGATGTGGGAATGGCTGAGCTCCAGGAAAGATGAAACTACCGCGTGTGTACCTCACAGACTTCACTTTCAGGTTAAGTGAGTCAGCTAACTTAAGAATGGGTGGGATCGAGAGCAGCAGTTTTGTGGTGCCACAAGTTTTGATTATGATCTTGTAAGCGTAGACAAAAAGGCTGGACTCTGAAAGGACATAAGAGTCCACTTCATCATTTGCCAATGAAGACACTATGGTGCATGCAGCAGGTGTCAGAATTTCATCCAATTGATCTTTGGAGAGGGACCGTAAGCCACAGCCAGGGCCATAAGAGTTTCCTAACTCGAAAAAGCAAATCTCAAGTCTCTTTTCGTAACCTTCAAATCCGATGGCAGAAACCGGCAATTCCATCTTGCTTGAAAGAGTGTGTTAAGGAAGGATTACTTTTTGGAGAGCGTAACGAGGATGAGGGATGAAGAAAAAGTGTTGAGAAGTACAGTATTCTAAATTTAAACTACTTCTTACTAGAACCACCTCTGGTGGTTTATTCTAAAACACGGGAAATCTCAGGATGGCTTGCGAGTGCACTGCATATGAAAAAGACATAGTAGAGCAAACAGTCAGTATATACACAAGAAGATACAAACAACTGGAATGCCATAAGGTAAAGGATAAATAAACTCACGTTGGAGTATGCAGCTGATCTGAATTTCTTGATTCCACCGTTTGGTCGAACGTCTTCAATAGTGTAACCTAGGGGAGCTTCGTAACATAAGGAACTACTACTAGACTTCTTCTTCCCACCTTTAGACTCCATTAGTTCATGGATTCCTACCTGCTTAAATCAATGAAAATAGAGCAGACGGACAGAATAAATAAGAATTATGGACTTGAAGAGCAATCAGCAACTATAAATGAATATAATGACACATCAAAAACCAAACCAATGATGTGCTTTTAGGCCTTTGATCCAACGCAAGCAAATATTGGTACAAAGTGTATGCTGGCTCTTTCCCCTTCGAGGCAGGGGTGTCAGTTCTGCGTACACAGGGTATACATGGGACTACACTGAACCGGAAGAGCTGGCTTACATCTATACTAACAACTAAAGGTAAAAAGAATAGCTCCTTCAAGCTTGTCAACATACTTCGAGATGGTAAATTATACCAACAAACCCGATAAGAAAAACCAAAAAGAAACAGATACTATATCTATAGTATGTTTTCGAGAAAAAAGAAAATTAAATGTGTAATAGCATCTTTCAGTTTTATACTGTCAATTTCAACAAAGTACTGCATAGCTTACGTAATAACACAAATGGGTCTGATGAGGGTGGTATCCCTTCAGAAATTAAAGAGATTGTCCATAATAAAACCCCTTGTTTCAAGAAATCCATATCAAAATCCAAGAATGTAAAGCAAATAAAATGTCCTAGAGAGATTGTTCACAATAAAATCCCTTGGTTCAAGAAATCCATATCGAAATTCAAAAATGTAAAGTAAATAAAATGGCTTAGAGAGATTGTTCACAATAAAAACTCTTGGTTCAAGAAATCCATATCGAAATTCAAGAATGTAAAGCAAATAAAATGGCCTAGAGAGATAGTTCACAATAAAAACCCTTGGTTCAAGACATCCATATCGAAATCCAAGAATGTAAAGCAAATAAAATATCTTCCGTCAATTTCATTCACTCATAAGAAAGACCAAACAAATACTAATCAAATCTAAAAAATCATACCTATTTTCTTTAAAACAACAACAAGAAACGGCTTCAATTTTACATCCAAAGGAAAACCAAATTATTGTATGGGCCGGCAAAGAAGCCATAGAAAACTTATGAAAGTTGACAAATCGGTAAGGTTCTATCAAGAAATCAATTCTGTAAACAATGACAAAGAATTTAACGTACACAAAACAAAGCAGCGAAAAAAATGGGGAAAATAGAACTTTAATCAGAACAACGCCAAGCATTATATCAAAAACAAGAACGGTGTAAGACGATACAAAGAATAAAGCAAAAGAACCTTTACGTACCAAAATTGGTGATATGAGAGACCTCCTTAGATGAATTAATGCTTCTTCAACCGAACCCTAGATAACACAAATCAAATTTCAAAACCATATCAGAAAACGCACAAAATTCAAGATACAATAAAAAATCAATGAAAAGAAAAAAATAATAATATCTTACAGTTTAATTGATCGACGATGCAAATAGAAAGAGAAGATCTCCAAAGGATTTCCGAAGAAAGCTTTGAATTTGTGAATTAATCGGCAAAAGTGGGAAGAGAGAATATTATTATTAGGTCTAGAATTTTTGTTTCTTCAAGGAACGAAGCACATAATTTAACGAAGAGGTGTTGATCTTAGTTATATAGGACTAGAGCCGAAGCGCGTTTAACGAGATATTGACACGTGTAATTTACAAAAATTTGTGGCCTCTCGTTTTTTTTTCTCGAGAATTGTGTATAAACCAGAGATATTTTGTGTGGTGAGTAAGAAGCGTGGTGATAACGCAGGACTCGGTAAACACACCTGTATGTATGTTGCATTCGGACTCTACTACTCTCTTCTAAACAACTCTATATTTATTGAAATTTTATTCGATTTCAATTTAATTTTAATTAAAATTCTTAAAATTATAATTTTAAGTTTTAATTGTGATTATATAAAGACTTTATATGATATAATATATGTTTTAATTTTTTTTTAAAATATTTTATGAATTCATAAAGAGATTAATCTATGATCGAATTTTTTAAGGTCCAAATTATATAATTGAAAATGTGATTCATGTTTAATGGGATTAAAGTAGATGTTTTAATTAATTCAAATTCAAAATTAAAGTAAATTGCAGAAGAAGTAAAATTAGAATTTACTAATGATTAATAAATAGGTTTGTTCAAATTGGGATTTGAAGAGTTAAATTTTCTGATTTTAGTGGGCATGTATCGACCTTATGAAAATTCTTCTCCTAATGCCCTATTTTGTGAGTTACGTGTATGTTTATCACAAGTATCTTCTACCCCTTTCCTTTTTATTCTCTACCTACCATTCACCAGACTACATAACTTCCCAATATGGCATAATACATAAATATGCTTTGTAAATTGACTTTAAATTACATTTACATTATTCAATTTTGGATGTGCACAAGTAAACACTTAACTTGTATAGAGTTGAACAAATAGATACGCATATCCTAAACGTCATCATACATGTCACCTTTTGTTCTAGTGTCTTACGTGTATTGTGTCATGTAGGACTCATGTGTTTATTTATTTAAAATTTAGATAGTTAAAATTTAAAACCAAATTTAAGATATAATATATTTTTCATCTCAATTATTATTATACCAAAAAGAAATAATGTTATTTTACTGAATTGCCTTCCCCAAATGCTTCTTTCAAATGGACTCATTTTTATTTTTTTTAACTCCAAGAAATCCATCACCTTTCATATGGACATTGGATAAACTTGTTCATATATAAGAGTTTTGCAAATTACAAGAAAATTGTAGATTATATTAGACAAGTTTGGTATGATAAGTTTAATTAAAAATACATTAATAAAAAGAATCAATTTGTAAACTCTTTCATAAAATATCACTTGTTGTACTAACTCAGTAATTTTTATTGATGATGCTTATTTTCTTTGTAATTAATATTTTTAAAATTATATGATAGGACAAAAAAATTGAGACCATGTGATAATTTCTTTTTAGGGTCAAGGATGATAATATTTTATTAGTATTAGACTAGCCAAAGAAAGAAAAAAAATAATAAACAAAGTTGTATTCGAGTCGGATAAAATTGGAAAAGAAATTGTGACAACTCTAGCAACGGTGTATATCAAGGGATAGAGAATTGTGGTCTTTTCTCAAGTCTAGAAGAATATTAGCTATCTTTGACCGCAATTAATTAAGGAGTTTAGATACCCAAACGTGTCATACTAATTGATTAGATTACTTGCTAATCAAGAACTAAATAAGATAACAACCATTGGTTGACTATACTAGTCATCTAATTTCTTAAGGCATTTGTTTGGGCTTGGCAAGGGCCCAACTGAATTTATTTGGGCTTGTGATCGATATTACATAGGCCCAATAGATGATTTAGTCCAAGCCCGCAATAGCTCAAATCTGTACTCCTGGAGTCTTGGTCTATATTAACCTAAAAAATAAAACTTAACTCCATTTAAAAGGCGAATTTATATAATGATTTTACGTTAATATAGAATAATAACCAATCATATATTTATAAAAATCTTGTAACTTTTTAATAAAAATAAAAATAAAAAATCTCAACTAGATTGACATAAATATATAATCATGAACCTATACCTTAGTTAAAAGAGAAGTAGTAGTATGTATATTTTTTGGTCGATTCAAGTAAAAGAGTACTATTAATTTCACCGTGAACAAAAATAACGGCTAAGATTTCATATAGTTTTTTTCTTTTAAAAAATAAATAAAAAGGGCTCTTTGGCAGAAGACAATAATGAGTCATTTACTGCCAAACTTTTTGATGCATGTACGATATCTGCTGAGTTTGTGACACATCAGAAATGTGCTAGCTTTTCATGACTCATCTCTTTTATTTAACAACATGTTTCTAGACTGCTTGCCCTAATTATTAATGCAACGTAAATAATGTTCTTTTTTTTCTTTCACGAGCTATAAATTAAATCCTTATCGATAAGGTAAAAATTTAGATAGACAATTAATCATCGTGTGGTAGGTACCCAACTAACTTACTTTAAGATTGCTTGTTAGGGACTTAGGAGTATTTTCTTTACAAATGAAACAGTACTAAATATGATGGAATTTGATTGATAGTTCCTAGAAAATTCGTTGCTAAATAGTTTAGCTAATTGAATTTCGTATAATTTATTACGGGTCTTACCATAATAAAAATTTTATCGGTCGCTAATTTGTTATTTACTAATAGTGAAAGTTTTATATAAATTCTGATTAAAAAACCATTTCGAACATGAAATGGTTGAACATTATTTTATTTGTGAAAAGAAGCAAATATCAAAATTCGTACAAATGAATGTGTTTGGCAGATGTTGAGAGAAAGAGATTTGTTTGGACATATGATGATTTGCTGATTCTTTGTCTCTTTTTCTATTTTCTTACCGAGAGGAGTATGTTAGGTGAGAGTTGGGACATGGACAATAAATGAGCTGGAAGCTACTTACTCTTAGCAGCTTTGGTCCCAAATTTTTAAATATTCTCGATAAATTATATTTGGGTGAAGTTTTTGATAGAGTTCAATTATATGTTTGGCTTCAAATTTTTCCAAAAATGTGACTACTTATTAATTAAAATAGGATTTTGTATAATGGTATTTCTTTTTATAAAATATAAAGTTGAAAACTCTCAGATGTTGAAACTTGACCCAAATATATTTGTCAAAGTTATGTGGCCAAACGGGTCCTATACATAGACAATAATCACTAATTCACTGTTAAAACTTTTTAGTGATTAATATTTGATGGATATTCTTATTGATATTTTAAATCAACTAGGAGAAAAAAAAGTGTAATTATTCATAGAAAAATCAGGATGTTTCTCACTATCACAATGATAATCTATTCTCACTCATGCTTTTCTCCTGTAAATTGGTCCAATAGAAATGAATAAAAATCAAAGAGCATTCAACAACACAATTTTTTAAGTGATTCGTGATTGAAGAATTTTTATTTGCAGTAGTATAATTTGGTAATTGTATTAACTTGGTTAAAGTTTGACTATCATGCTAACAAGTATGAATTGTTTGGATCATAGGTATTCTTACGTGCAATTCAAAGCTCACTTTCAATTTTAAAATTGCAAATTTAAATCATCAAAAAAGATAAAAAGATGAAAGCTTTTAGAAAGAATAAAAATAAAATTACCACAAATCCACAATTGAATTGTAAAAATAAAATAAAATTTGGTTATTCATGCTTCGCGCCTTCCACGAAATTTCGGAAGGTAACCACAGGGAATGTAGCGCCTCAGTATAATGTTTACGGCGTGGAATATTAGTGTACTCAAAAAATTAATTATTATAATCATTTTGTCAAGCCTAAAAAAATACTTGAAAGTATAGAACGAAAGTAGGGTAGGTGTGAATTTTATATGCAGCTGAGATAGCTTTGTTTAATCAATTGCATCTGACAATTTACTAATAATTAGGTAGGGATAATAAAGTATATAACGTGGTACGTAAGGATCTTGCTCAATCATTATGGACTATGGTCAGTGCAAGTTGTCTCCTTTTAGCACTAAAAAATTACTTTTTTTCGTTCAATATTATTTGTCATTATTTTTATTTTTAGAGTTAAATTATAAAAATTTTAATTAATATTTTAAGATAATTTTTTCATCTTATTAATATGAAAAATAATGTAATTTATAGTATTTTTGATATAGTTTTAGAATATATAATTTTTTTAGTTTAAAATATCGAATTAATGTAATGTAATTTACCTTAAAAAGTTAATCAAATTAACTTTTGATAACGGAGGAAAGGGAGTAAAATTTATGGGTCCAATTAATTTAACTTCTTCTCAAGTCTATTTGAGTGCTGGGGTTTGAACTATATGGTATTTGGATTATAAAAAGAATTGGATTGATAAACGTTAAAACAGAGTAATACGTATGGTTATTGGAATTCACATATAGTAACAACTAATTTATGATCGACCGCATAATATCTGTTGATTTTGTTTATGGTTGTTTTTAGACGCTTATGATATTTTTAGTAATAACCGGTAAAAGCATCAAATTGAAAAATATATACTTTATCATAGACTGTTAATTTTCTTTCTGTTAAAAGCTTATAGTATGAATCTCAAAATTTATATCAGCATGTCCATTTGAGAATTGATGTTTCGAACCAACTAGTAAGTATATTAGAAGTCTGCTCCGACTGATTTTTGGCTTATAATTTTTTAAGTCAAAAAGTTATATTTGAAAATTTTAACTTAAGATAATTAAAATACATCTTTTTATTTTATACAAACAATGTTCGGTTGCCGGATCTTTTTTTATAACATAAAATTGCTTTAAACAACTTGTTCTTCATTTTGCGGCTCTTTTAATTTCCTTGCCATTCTACTTATTACTCTAATTTTTGCAACTTTAATCGTATAATAACACTAATAAAGGAGCTTAAAATGTTAATTAAAGGCCAATAAATCCGATTTATTTCATAATGTCTCGATAGAGAGAGAGAAACTGATACACACTTTGTAATTTCGACATTTTGGCTCCACTCTGGGAATACCTTCTTCCATTTCTATTTCTAAAACACGATACCAAATAAAAACCAACTTAAGGAACTAGTACATTATATAGTAAATATAATAGAACCTAAAAAATAGCACATGGAGAAAGATACAAGTAGTGGACCTAAAATAAATATGTACAATTTTTTTATTTTTCATAACACACACAAAGATAAAAACTGACTTCCTCCTCATGCATTTTACCCATCCAGGTTGCTTTGATCATCCTCATCAATTTTTGCCCTCACATCATTGAATTATTTACAGTAGTCGGCGATGTTTCCTCGTTTATTATTTCTTACTTACTAATATAGATTTCATATTCTGAATATGAATTTAAGAAGTAGCCACTTCGAATCTCCTGCTCAATTCCTTCCTGCAAACAACACATTGCCATAATAGAATTAATAACTTGGAGTATTATAAAGTTATTAATCATTTCCTTTTTTGTGCTATGTTTAATTATTACCTCATGAGTTGTCTGTCGAATGCCGATGTAGACAGCATGCCTCTGTTTTCTTCAGCACGCCTCATAAGGTAATGCATAATCTGCTCTACAGGACCAAATGGTAAATATTTGCTTACTTGAAATCCTGCATTTCTCAGCCCAAATGAAAGCCCATCTGCCATACCATATAGCTGAGCAAATTGGAGATTTTGTCTCTCATCTTTTATTCCCAAATCTATAGCTTTGGTTGCAGCAAGTTTTCCTATTTATATTATACATATACATGTTAGACAATAGCGAACAAATCTATATATTTCAAGAATAATTGATTGTTACCTGATTCAATGTTATGAGTGGCGAGAACAACTGCACCAGAACCATTAGCAATCTCTTCAATCATAAACTCCGCGCACGAATTGAAGCAAGCGTGTGTTTGCTCAATGCTGTCGTGAATTGGAGAGTTGAATCCTAATGTAGAAGCCAATTCCTTTTCACTACACATATAAGCGCCCCTCACAAGCTTAAATCCCATTGGAACTCCCATTTTCTCTGCAGCCTTTTTCGCAATAACCATTCGTTCCTTGGCGTCCTTCAAGTAAGCTTGAATTGTTCCGAATATCAAAGGCTGATCATCTTTGTGATACTTAATTGCTGCTGAATACGCAAAATAATCAATTGCAGGTTGAATGGTTGTGTCTTCCGCATCAATTAGTAATGGAACTTCATGTTCCAAACATTTCTCGCAAATTTTTCTAAGTCTTTCATGAGCTAATTGAAGATCACGCTCTTCCTCTACCGATAGAGGCTCTGGTTTGCTACAAGTGTGATAAACAGGGCTCGATTCGGCGAAAAGGGGAAGCGACTCTCGCTTCCATGGAAGATTAAATGATGGATCTTTCTGTTCCCATCTTAACAAATCACTCATTCTTTTGAGAAGCCTTGGGGTACAAATAGCAGTTATCTTTGCTACCACAAAACTTGCCTGTTTCACCCCAAAAAAAGAAAAATTTAAAAAAATGAAATTCATAAATCCAAGAATATTGGAAACACAAATAGAATATTATTTGAAATTCTTACAGAAGATTCGGGAAGTGATTTGGTTGATTCAATCGTTTGAATAAACGCCGCAGTACTCTGTTCACAAGATTCATTATCGGTGGCATGTTCCACCCCATAATCAAGCATGGCTTTTAACCCAGAATCCGATAGATTAGTAACGGTCCGTCTAGCTTCCGTTAAGTCTTTGCCGGCGCAAAAATGTTCATAAAATGTATTTTTAACAAACCCAAGAATAACCTCCCTAAAAATAGGCATTTCCATAAGTTTAGAATTCATTACCCACATGCCCAAATCAACCATGGGATCAATAGCAGCCATTTGTAACGTCATCGAAGATCGAATCAGTTTCGTGGTGGGAACACCGTAGAAAAGCTCCTTAACATCATCGAAATTGATAATGTTGTGATGGTCGTGGTGGTGGTGAAGGGTTGTGTTAATTTGTTGTGCGGGTTCCACGGCGTTAAAATCGCCAGTAAAATTTAGCGGTGGGACGGCGGAAAGAGGTGACGGAGCTGAGTTTAAACGGCGGACATGAAATCCGAGGTTCTTAAGGAGTTTCGGACAAAAAACTTTATTGGCCATGCAACGGTGGGCGGCGGAAGATGAAATTTTTTTTTTGTGTTTATAATTTTTTTAATTCTCTCTCAAATGAATATGTAAATTTTGTGAGAAATGGATGGTATTTATAGAGGAAGTTTGTTTTGATTTTGTTAAAGTGGTAACTCAAATTACGCAATAATTAAATCATGCTGAGTAGATGCTGTGTTGTTACTGACGATGTATCACTGTACATGTTCAGTACCACCATGTGTATTTCACGGTTAAATTTCTGTATCTTAGCTGTTTTTTGGTTGTTACACTTGTCTTCCTTACCATCTTTTTTGTACCTCAAATTTGTTACTACTATAAATTACAAGTAATTAATATTGTTGTCCTACTTTCTTGGACACTTGGGTCTACAACTTGATCTTTCGCTTTGCGGCTTTTTGACCCTACCAATAACAAAATTATTTCTTAAACCCACTTGTTTGAAAATTATTTTTCTCAATTTTAATATTCATTTTTTATTTTTCAAATGATATATATTTATTTTAGAGTTTTCTAGGACTTAAATTGTTTTTATTCAATAATTGAGGTACAGTAGGAATGCATTAAAAAAAATTATGGGGTACAAAGGAATCTGAATCTCCGTCTTTAAAATCATGAGATTTGGTGTAAATGATTTTTTCTATTAAGGCGTGCTCTGGTTGAGGAATCTTTATGTCATAATCTAAGGCCAAGATTCCTAGCAAGTGGTAAAACCTATCACGTGAGTAGAATTATTGACCAATTTAAAAAATTTATTGTTTAGATAGGCAACTTTGATTTGTAGAACCTCATGAAAAATGTTGAACATGAAGGAAGACACTAGAAATAAACTATTTTTTTATTTTTTATTATCACATTGAAATCTAATAAAATTTAGTTTGTGTTAAAATAATTCGAAAGGGAAAATTCTCCTATTAAAGGCAATTTCTTATTCGAGAAAACTCAAATTTAATGCATCATTCTTTTCAGATTCTTATTTTGAATTAAAATTAACTTGAGTATCTTTTTGTTATCTTGCAGTAGTAAATAATATTTAAACTTTTACTACATTAATAATTGAAACTAAATATACCATAAACATTAAAGGCTCGTATTTTTAAGTAACTTTGATTTAAACTGTCATATTTTTCACAAGGATCAATAAATAAAGGTATAATTTTCATCAATATCGACAACTTTAATTTGTATTTATAAAAAAACCAATTACAAAAGTTGGAATAAACTTCCATACTAATACAAGAAAGAGATAAAAAGAAAATTAATAGTACATTGATAGGATTTTTTTTTGTTGCAACAAGTCTATTTCCAAACAATTTTACGTTAATTAGACCTTCATTGCTTGTCCCTTTAACTTCTCTCAGCATTCGTACCTAAAAACTTTCAACAAATACTTGAAAGCACGTTCGATTTATTCGTAGTAATATCACCTATATCTAATATACACTACCATAGTTCTCAAGATTTATGCAGTTGCCACATCAAATCTTCTGATTAACTCCTTCCTGCAAGAAAATAATTTACAAAATTAATAAAAACATTTCAGTATAAACTTCTCCTTTGTTAACGAAATTATTAATGATATTTAATTACCTCATGAGTTGTCTATCGAAGGCAGATGTAGACAAAAGACCTCTATTTTCTTCAGCTCTTCTAATAAGGTAAGGCATAACTTGCTCTACAGGTCCAAATGGTAAATATTTACTCACTTGAAATCCTGCATTTCTCAGCCCAAATGAAAGCCCTTCTGCCATACCATATAGCTGAGCAAATTGGAGCTTTTTACTATCCTTTCTAATCCCTAAATCTATCGCCCTGGATGCAGCAAGTTTTCCTATTTATAAAAAAAATCGAAAGATATAATATTGAGAATACTACTTATATAATTAAGTAAATAAAAGTGTAGTGACACGAAATTTTACCTGACTCAATATTATGAGTAGCAAGAACAACAGCTCCTGAACCATTAGCAATTTCATCAAACATAAATTCAGCACAAGAATTGTAGCAATTATGTGTATATTCAATGCTATCGTGAATTGGAGATTGAAAACCTAAACTTGAAGCCAATTGATTTTCACTTGACATATAAGCACCTCTTACAAGCTTAAACCCCATTGGAACTCCCATTTTCTCTGCTGCCTTTTTAGCGATTATCATACGTTCTTTTGAGTCTTTTAAGTAAGCTTGAATTGTTCCAAATAACAAAGGATGATCCTCTTTGTGATACTTAATTGCCGCTGAATATGCTAAGTAATCAATCGCTGGTTGAATAGCTGTATCTTCAGCATCAATGAGTAACTCAACATCAAGTTCCAGGCATTTCTTGCAAATTTTCTCAAGTCTATCACGACCTAATTGTAGATCACGCTCTTCTTCAATTGTTAGAGGTTCTGGTCTTTTCAACGTGTGATAAAAAGGACTCGATTCGGCGAAAAGTGGAAGCGTCTTTTGCTTCCATGGAAGATTGAATGAAGGATCCTTCTGTTCCCATCTCAGTAAATCACTCATTCTTTTGAGCAACTTTGGTGTACAAATTGCAGTTATTTTTACTACCACAAAACTGACCTGTTTCATCACAGTACACACTACTTAGTATTAAAAAGAATGTTGACGATTCTACACACCAGCAATCAAGTAAGTTATTTTTTATAAGAATATACAAAATTTTATGACATACTAAAACAGTACACATGAAAAAAATTTATTACCAAGCAACGCAAAAAAGTCTTTATTTTTATGATTTGGCTCTGTTAAGTATTCATCAAGTTTTTTTCTTCAAATTATTTTTAAAAACATTTTAATTTAGTAGGAAGGGTAAATCTTTATGTCTTTAGTTGAAAAGTCATAGAGAAGAATCTAATCGTGTTAGAAATCAGGTTATTCTAAGAGGAATATACGTAACTTAAGGAAAAAGATAAATGAGAATAAAAAGGCATATTTTATATAAATTCCATGCAATAGACACGTTTTGTTGCGTCAGCTGTCATTTATTGCAATTTTGTAAAAACTCATGCGGAGACTTAGTTTTTCTTTCTAGCCTATTCCAATAGACTTGGAAATTTAGAATTTTCAAATATATAGAATTAATTAGTTCAATTTAAAACTAGAAGTAATAACAAAAAGAAGATTTTGATCTTACAGATGAGGATGGAAGAGACTTGGTTAATTCGGCTGTCTGAAGAAAAACATTCATACTTCGATCACAAGACTCATTATCCATTGCATGTTCCACACCATAATCAAGCATGCCTTTTAAATCAAGGCTCGACAACTTACTAACCGTCTTTCCTACTTCAATTAAGTCTTTTCCAGCACAAAAATGTTCATAAAATGTCCTTTTAACAAACCCTAGTATCACCTCCTTAAATACTGGCATACGCATGAATTTCGAATTCATTACCCAAATACCTAGGTCAACCATAGACTCAATCGATGCCATTTGAAGTGTTAACGATGATCTAATCAACTTCGAGGTGGATACACCCGTAAACAACTCTTTAACATCATCAAAATTGAGTACTTTTTTCTCAGGATTGACTAATATTTGGTCCGTAGGTTGTAACGTCGGTATTGTTACGTTCGTAGAACCATAGTTGCCGGTGAAATTCATAGGTGGGACAGTCGGAGCTGTGTTTAGACATCGAGCGAATCGTCGGAGGTCACGAAAAACCTTTGGACATACGACTTTGTTTGCCATGAAATTGAAATGAAAATTAACAAAATATGAATTCTTTTTGTTTCTGCCTAAATTCTAAAATATGTGTAACATTTGAAAAGTTGCATGATATTTATAGAGATTCACTTGGTCAAAGTCAAGTTTGGTTTGTGAATACATTTTTACTTTTCCTTTTATTTATAGAAAAAAAAAATGGTAATGCATCTTTTCTTTTCTTTTATATTTCCAAGGTTTAATGAATTTACCTTTTCTAGAATAAAATTTTATTTATCATGATCCCTCCAAACACGTGATTCAGATTCTACGGCGATTGAATTTCCATAAGAGGGAATGTAGGGAAACACACTCGCGGAAAATAACTATAAGAAAAACCGTACGTTGTATGCACGCGCTGTCAATGCAAGTGGAATTGGTTGGCTAAATAAATAGCTGGATACAGCCGTCATTGTGTTGAGCGTGGCATTAGCGTCCTTCCCAGTGTTGTTAGAAAAAGGATAAAATTTGATGAATCAGCAGTGTGTCGGATTGGTCCCACTTCCACGTGGAACAATAGTGATTTTTCTCTTTTTAAAATTTATTTTAGGAAAAAGATTATTTTTTTTCCTTCCATATTTATGTTTTGTTATTTATTTCCTTACGTTGGCACACTATGGGTTGGGTGAAATTTGAGTTCTTCCTTTATTGATGGATGTGTTGAAGTAAATTCATGCCTAGGTAAATGATATGATAACAAGTTATACGTATAAAAAAATATTTACATGTTACGAATAATAAAGTTAATGTTTTTTCATACTATTGCTTCTTAATAATAAATTTTAGAGTTAAATTAATTATTAACTGGACACATACGTTGCATCGAATGTACACTTTCTTTGTACAAACAATTCTTTTACGTCTCAAAATGCATTATTGCTTTATGGAATCAAATTTTCCTTATTGCAAAATATGACGTTGATAGTGTTTGTTCAACTTTGCATATTAGTATATACAGCTTTACATATTCTTTGAAAGAAAAAACTCTTATTAGGAAAGACATTATTTTGTACGTATTTCCAGATTTACTCTTTTTCTTACCAATCTTGGCCACAACTACTTGTGGATTTGGTGAGATATGAATCCTTTAAATTGTACTACTATTCAAATTTGAACCACTGATTATATGCATAAAATAACAATAACCAATCACTAATCAATGGAAATGATCCTTTCTTAAAATACTGAGACAATGATTACTACGTTTGAAAATAACCTGATAACTATTAGATCTCTAATTAAATTGAAAATATTTAATGATAATGATAAATTAAAAAATAATTGATTATCTCTTGATTTACAAAGGTAAATACGAAAAAAATAAATGAGAAGTTGTACATTGGATGAATAAAAAGGAAATGGAGAGAGTATTAAATATTTTCTCTCTCCTTATTTATTTGTATATTTTTTAATTGACATACTTATTACGTAAACAATTATTGATATAGTGACTTTACTGTTTTACTCATATTAATTATGAAGTGAATGAATTTAAAATTTAAATTTTCTAAAAAAATTTACTTTTTTAAAAATAATTAATTGAAGGTAGATAAGTAAAATATTTTATACTTTATTGATTTGTTAAAATAAACGAGTAACTAGGAATTAGTAAAAAACAAAATGTAGGCAAAAAATTAAAAACAGAGGGAAAAGAATTTAAAAAATGCTTTCAAACAATATTTTCTTTCATACGAACCAAATGTTTGCAGTGATTTAATAAGCATTTGGGAATTCATACATTACAAAACATCAAATTCCCAGGTCTTTAACGGATATGCAATACCAAGACGTTGACTTGTTAAAACCAAACAAAGCAAAAGTTTTTTAAATAATCTTTAATGGTATTAAATATTAATTTTAATAAAAAATATTAAAATTTTTATCGTCACTAATTAAGTATCATTAGTATAATATCATTAAAGATTTTAGGAATATAATTGCTACTAAAACTAATACTTAGTGGTAATTAAAAAGTTAATTGTTGTTCATAGTTAATGTGATTAACGTCTAGGTTACAACTTAACTCACACACATATGACATAATTAAATTAATGTTGTTGTCGGCTAATAATAAATACACCGACTTTCTCAAAGCTGTCTTCATCCAATATAATTATCTAGAGATAAGATATCCTTAATTAAAATAATATAACAACAACTTGTACATTCTTTCATTTTAGAGGAAAAATGGTGGATACACGTCAGTAATTAGTTAAATAATTATTATTTTTTTTAAAAAAAAAAACATGATGTATTTTGTTGGCAGAAAATCCATATTTGAGGAGAAGCATATACCGTTCTAGATTCCTAGCTAAAGTTGTCTACTTGTCTTGGTTAAATTTTTCAATTTTGAGATTCTTTTTAATCAAAACAGATTTAATAAAATATATATTGAAAACGTCGATAATTATTAAAATAAAAAGAATATTTCGAGTAGGAAATTAATTAAATGAATATTAGTTTGAAAGGATTTGATTCTAAAAAGTAAAAGTACTACTAGTATTGTAATACTTTTTCATGTGAATTTTGTTCTCATCCAATTTCTATTCGCCGTTTTAAATGTGAAATATGGAGAAACATTAATCCCCAGTTTTAATTTATTTGAAAAAATCAGTGAGAGTAATGATTACAATGTTCCAAGTTCAAAGTTTATATGGTAAATTTACGATACTAATTTTTTTTTTAATTAGATATCTCAAATCAAAATTTGATAAGTAAAATCTATATGAAGAGCGTTGAATATTTAAACTTAATATTTCCTCCAATTTTTTTGAAGAGACACATTATTAAAATTAATTTAATTAATTTTTAAAATAAACTAAATTATTATTAATTTAATATTTTAAATTCATATTTTGGAAAGGGAATAATGCACAAGTACCCTTTAATCTATGCCCAAAATTTAAGAGACACACTTATACTATACAGGTCCTATTATCCCCTAAACTTATTTTATTAATAATATTCTATCCCTTTTCGTCTTAAGTGACACTGTCTTGTTGGCCCAATATTGGTTGACTTTTTCTTTTAAACTAGTGCCACGAGGTCTAAAAGGGGTAAAAAATTACTGATAAAATTAGTTCAGGGGTAATAGGACCTTAGTATAGTATAAGTGTGTCTCTGAAATTTTGGGCATAAGTTAAGGGGGTAATTGTACATTTATTATAAGCTCCAATTCTAAGTTCTCATATTAATATAATAAAAATTTATATTTTAAAAATAATTAAAATTCGTATCATTTAACTTTTGAGAATCAAAACATAACGAGTAAAAATAAATAGAGAAAATAAGATCGATAACCCATCTGTTAAACAACAACAAATTTTCCTCAGAGGACAAGTCTTTTAAAAAACTATTGTGTATTTTAACACGTGCAGAGATAGATGTATTTGCTTTATTACGACTTAATATAAAAGAGCACATAATTATCCTCGGTATGGTGTAAGATGTGAAATAATTAAACATATCTTTGTATATCCTACCAATAATAGATTATGAAAAAAGAGCATAATAATTAATTAGCAGCAACTTGCAGAAAAACAATTACTAGCAACTATTAAGAAGTGTAAATGCATATCTTAATCTCGTAACCGTCTTTATAGCCGTCAAATATTAGATTATGGGCCATAATTAATTTGCAACAAGTGGAATTACATATCTTAATCATGACACAATTCATTGTACGTCTAATAAAGCAAGTGGCATCATAGACCACTCCTTAAATTTTTGTGAATAAGAAATCTTTAATATTTATCCTTCTGATTGAATCTTATATTTGAGCTCGATTAAGTTTGATGAGCGAAAAAATAATTATACAACAATTTTGTAAGGAATATAAAAGGAAGAAGAAAAGTTAAATAGAGATGATTTAGGTTAGGTTGGATAGTTAGATCGTTATAGGGTGGATTGTGTATTATTTGGTATAAAGTTTCATATTAATGTTTTAATTTTTTTAAAAAAATTAAGCTTGTCACGTTGTAAATTCTTCCTGAAAAATAAAAAAAATTAATAAATAATATTTAACTGAGCTACGGAAAGTAAAAAGATTTAGAAAGACAAAAAAGAAAGAAGATGAATTAGATGTCCAAACCACTCATCAAATTGATTAGTAAACTTTATATCCAAACTTGTTACTTGACTTAGTATTAAAATATAAACTTTATAAATCGTAATTAGAAAATTAAAGGAACCCAACGGCCAACCCTCTATAAACCCAGTTTGGCCCATCACACTCAATGGGTTATGGTTTGTGATGGACCTCTATACTAGAAAAGCCCATCGAATCAAACTGGGCTCAAATTTGTCCGGATTAGATCCAAACGGGCCCTAGGCTTAATCACAGCCCGGCTGAAATAACCTTTTAGAAAGTAGTGTGTAGCGTAGAAGGCTTTAACCCGTATGGAAATGGGAAACTAACCAAATACCTCATAAAAGCTGTATCCCTTTATATTTATAGCGGACAAAATAATTATACTATATATCCTTAATTAATTATATTTAATTGATATTAAATAAATATCATATACTCTTATAGTATCATTGACTAAAAAACCTTAATGATACCACAATAATATTCATATAATTTTATAATATCATTGATTGATGAGTAATTGTCAAATAAGAAAGCTTAATGATACCACATATACTCTTATAATGTTATTTACTAATGAATAATTTATAAACAAGAAACCTTAATGATACCAATACAGTATATTAGATTGATTTAGTATCAGTTAAACGAAATTATCAGTCTTAATGTTATTAATACTATATATTATACTGATTTAGTATTCCTAAAGTGAAAAACTATCCGTCTCACGATTGTGGGGTATGGGCTATAATTTTTTTTTGATAGGATGAGTATTTCTTGAATTACTTTAAATTGAGTATGAACACATAATTATTTTAAATTTTATGGCCCGTTTATATAGTTATTTTGGCAAAGGACAGAAATCACATATTTTTAAGGGAAAATTATCATTTCCCTCCTATAAGTTTATAATTACAAAAATTTCTCAAACTGATACAATAACATAAGAGCTGAAGCATTAATCTGATGCGCGAGATATATTGATCGTTAATTAAGATACATTACATTTTATACATGATACACAAATCTGATGCGCGATATACATTAATTTGATACGCGAGATCCATTAATTTGATGTGCTGATACATTGATATGATGCTTGAAAATAAGAGATTTTTTGGAATTTGTAAAACTAATAGAGGATAATGATAAAAAGAGAACTTAAAGATGAGATTTTTATTATTTTCCCCAATTTTTTCGATAGAAATCAATTCAATGAGTTGAGAAACGATCTTGAGATCATATTATAACCTTTTGTATATAACTAAATGTTTTAACTATTTATGATGGAGGCCCATTTATCCAAAAAAAATGTTCCAATTATTTATGATGGACCAAGTACAAAATAGGGCAACTTTCACGTATAACAAACAAAAAATTCATATTTGTATGCTATATCAAACTTTGCATAATTGCGCTCCATAGCAAACATAAAACTGTATAATTTGCTATACATATACAATTATATAATTCGCTGGCCCAAATTGTATAATTCGCTGACCTATTTCGCTGCAATTGTATGATTTGTTTTGCATACAGTTGAATCGATTAAAATGTATGTATATTGCATAATTATAAGTGTATAGCAAGAAGATATATGTTTTTCTCGCTTTATACAAAAACAGAAACACAATATATACACTTCTGTTGTATAAAGCTAGAGAAAATTGTATTTCACTGCAATTATATAATTCGCAATTGTATAATTCGTTAGTCTTTTTCTCTGCAATATTTGAAGTAAAATGTTTGTAAATTGTATAATTAAGTGTATAACACGAAGATATATATTTTTGCATGTGTATATACAATTTTCTCTCGCTTTATACAAAACAGAGACAGAATTATACACTTCTATGTATAAAGCGAGAGAGGCGAGCGAGAATGGAGAGTGGCGAGCGAGATTTTTGGGAGAGAGACGCTGGCAAATTTTAGCTAATGTTTGCTATGGAGCACAATTAAATCAAATCCTAGCAATTTCATTTAATTTAGGTTATTAGTTTGCTATTATATATACAATTTTCCTTACAAAATATCAAAATATCAAGGCCCAAATATCAATCAACAATGGGACAATTCAACCAGTTCTTCTAAAATCAATGAAGGTCCTATATAATTAGCACTAACAAATTCATTCCATAATTGGTAAGAGAACTTTATCACAATAAAGTTTTAATACGTAGAACTTAGAAGTAATTTAGTACGCACGCCTCTTGAGAAATAATGATATCTTAATACTTACTCTAATTAATTAGTAATAGTGTTAATATCTTATTACACTGTTTTACTTGCATATCTTAAGAAATGATATTTTGTGCGAAAATTTTATCTCAATATATATATTAATTTATAAGTATATTATCTTAGATTTTTTATAATGGACTGAAAAAGAGTAATTAATATTAATTATTATTTTATCTTTGATATGTAAAAACGGAAAATTTATTTTTAAAATACCTAACCAGCTAGGAAAGACAAGGATAGGATCTTTTCCGGGTATTCTGGATTTTCACATGAAGGATTGCAAATGTGTTCATATTTGTTGATTGCTTACGCAGTGAAGACAATCTTGAATAACAATTTGTTTGTTTATACAAACATCTCTTCAATTTGGACTCAAAATTATACGATTTGTGATGTTGCATCATATGATTTTTTTTTGTGTGGGGTGCAGGTCCATGGTCCACACATGACACACCCCACGTTAACCCGTTTCTTTCCATTATTTTTAGGTCTGGTATTTATCTCGGAGTTTAATTAATTTAGAAGTTTATATTGGCTTAAAACGCTTCGTGACAAATATAATTCGAACTTGAGACATCAAATTTAATGATAAAGAAATATTTATCACCTCATTACTTATCTCTCCACCAGAATCATGATTTGACCTTTACTCGAACCTTCCATTATATTATTTGAAGATGTGGTGACCAAGCACCAAATATTTGATCAACTTGTCCAAAAGTTGACAAATTTGAATCCTAATTATTTTTCTAATGCATCGTGCATAAAAAAGAAACAAATTAAGTTGACTGTTAGACCTTTAATCACACTCTAATTAATAGCAGCACACAGAAGTTTAATTATTTTTCATAGATCTCTTGCGGATTTCTTAAACACTCCATTAATTATGTAATTGCATCAGATCCCAGATTTAGTTAGTCCAGGTTTGACTTCCTCACTAATTGCATTGCATTAGTGACATGAGCGACATGGCTAATTATAATACCCAAACACACGTTTTGGAATAAATATTAAAAGACATTGTAAATTGGCAAATAGTATCACAAACACAGTAACACAAAAGCTTGATGGTGACACCCATCACAGAAATCCTGACATTTATATGGAAACATTGAGAAAATCATGAGCTCTTTTTATCTAAATAACTGAATATCACATCCTGACCCATCACTTGTTTGGGTTTATCCAATATTGGATACTTGTGTTAGGTCGTCCTCGCTTTCCCCGTTAAGACTCTTTTATATGATGAGTAATTATTTCATATCTCCTTATATTGTTATGGACTAATGATGAGCTAATTTTTGGACGAATTGAGTTCATCAAACTTATATTATGTTGTCTGAACTTCAAATGTCTAACATGAGGGGGTGTTAAATGTCTTGAATCAGTTGGACGGATATATCTCTTGTACTCTTTATATGATTTTGAACAATTATCACTTGATGAATTAGCTTTTCGAATTAACGTTATGAACGCATGATTCTAAATGTTAATTTATCTTAAAGGAAAGAGCAATAATAGGGGTAGAAGGGGTCATGTTGATGCACCCTAGCAACCAAGCAAGTCATAACATAAGGATAGGGGCATTATATTCGTAAATCAACAAAATTAAATATCTTGGCCTTACGATAGGTCCACATGTGGCCTTTTATGTCACTATGTGAACCCACCATGTGCCCAGGCCCCAGCCACATTGTGCGTCGCTGTACCAAACTTTTTTTTAAAATTATTTATTGGGCCTTCATTATTGTAGACAATGATATTTCAAAGAATGAATTCAAGGGGAAAAAAGATGAATGACTAAATCTCTCTAATTTTTTTAACTTCCAAACGAGAACAAGTTATCAATCAATCATGAATTCAAGTACAAAATGCTAATGACTCTAGTGGTATGTATGTATTCATTAACTATTAACTTTAAGTAAAAAAATGTGATCAACTTCAAGTAACTACACATAATAACACTCTGTACATGAGAATGTATAGTACTATATTTAGACCCTTAACGGCCTAGTTTTCGTCGGACTGCACTTTTTGTATTATTATATAACAATATTTCGCTATAAAAGTCCAAGATGACGTCATTATTATAGTAAGGTTTGACTATACTATACTATGGATAAAAAATAAACAGAGAAGATGGTTCTATTACATGATCTCACACAAAAAACAAACCACAAGTTGAAGAATTATCATGGGTAGACAGCAGAAGAAGGCAGATTGTTTCCTTAATTAACATGAATTACTGTAAAATTATTAAAAGCTTTATTTGTAAACAGACAATCACATGAAGGAAAACATGATTATGCTGGGATAAACTAACAAAATAGTAGGTGAGATATCCTTCTCTTTGCACACATTGTGGCACCCATCATGGCTAACTTACCTGCAAGATTATCCCAGATATTGGACCACTCAAATTCTTCAAAGGTTTCTCCACTGTTTGACTAAATTTGTTGATCTCTTGGGAGGAGGAAAGACGAGAGAGAAGGCGTTCGTTGTTGAAATTTCGAACTCTCTTCTACTTTACAGATTGTGACATTCAAAAGGATAACAATAGTATTCAGAAACTGTACTTTTGAAGAAGACCAGGTGACAAATAGTAAACCGATATGTTTACACGAATGAATAAATATTACATTTACTATCGACAAAAAAAAAAAATGAAGAAGAAAGGCCATTTTGTAAACTCAGAAATCCATATCCCAGTTCACAGTAAGTCAAACAATATTTCCAATTCATTATTTTGCTTGATATAGTAAAGGCAATTACAAATTTCACAAATGAAAAGAAATAAAATAAAAAAGTATATATGAATGAATGTGAGTATGCTATTGTTTAAAATTCACCTGTAACTATTCTTATGGTGAAAGTCCCAGTTTGCAGCCAAGTTTTGATTGCTACTCAACTGGAAATTTTGGTCTCTAAACAGATGATGATGTTCCAAATAAAATATTAAAACTCTTTGCTTTAGCTAGCTGACTTGTTCTCCAATTAAATCCAAGCCAACTATAAGAAAAGTTAAGCCTTGAAACAGCAAGTAATAGAAATGTATGCCTTGTGCAGATAACAGGCTTCTTGCAGCTGCAGTCAGCAAAAGAAAAGCAAGCGCTAATTCCTTCCTGTAGATTTTGTTTGCCTTCTTTTTCTTCGGAATCTCTTGTTCATGTTCTTTTAGTTTTCCGTATAGTTCTAGACCAGATTCAGATAACCTTCTTGATATTTTCTCTTCGTTCATTTTCTTTGATTCCTCCTCAGCAAATGCTAGCAAGTCTGATTCAGATGATCTGCCTGTTTTCTTGGTGACCACCCATTCATAGGCACTTCCCAACTGAAATAGCCCCGAGACCATGGCATTGAATTTTGTCACCGACATTGTGTTCTCGAATAGGAGGTATGGCATTAGGAAAGGGAAAGACTTTGGTGCCGGAAGGATGTTCAAAATGGACATGACTATAGGGACATAACAGATAACCCAAGCGGGCAACTGGGCTTCTGGTATGAACATTGTTAATGGAAGTATGATACAGAACAATGTGAATGAGTAAAAGGGTAATACAAGCTTCCTTAGAAGAAAGAAAAGGAATATCATGTTCGCCTTCTTCCAGATAGAGATCTGCAATGACGATTCAAAAAATGATTAAACTTACTACTTGTATGAAAGTTGAATGTTGGGATTTGGAAGGAGGTATTGAGAGAGCGAAGATAATAGTAAGCAACGCTCACCTTGGAAGTCAGGATTGCAGGAAGACATAGTCTAAAGAGCTGCATAGGACCAGAATGCCAACGGTGCTGCTGTTTCTTGTAAGCCTCATATGATTCTGGTAACTCGCAAAGTGCCCTTACATCATTAACATAGATAAATTTCCAGCCATACAAGTGTGCTCTGACAGCGATATCCATGTCCTCAACAGTTGTCCGTTCCAACCATCCGCCAGACTCCTCCAAAGCCTTAATTCTCCAAACACCAGCTGTTCCATTGAATCCAAAGAAATTGAGATAGTGACCATTCACTTGTTGTTCCACCTCAAAATGGAAGCACAAGTTAATGTTCTGAAGCCTAGTAAGTAAGTTCTCATCCTGATTAACGAAGGTCCAGCGTGCTTGAACAAGTCCAACATCCGGTTTTCCCTACATAACAGAAATCAAAAAGAACTATTTAGCCTCGTAAAAAAGACCAGCAACTAGCTATTCAGATTGAGCAATTGAACTAGCTTGTTACCTTAAAATGAGGAACAGTCAGTTTAAGGAAATCAGGATTTGGTTGGAAATCCGCGTCAAAAATTGCAACAAATTCATAGTCCTGAACATAGTCACAAGTCATTGCAGATTTAAGATTGCCAGCTTTGTAACCAGTTCGGATGAACCGATGTCTGTAGATAATGTTGACTCCTTTCTCTTTCCAGGATACACATTCATTCTTGATCATTTGCTGCAGGACTTCATCATCTGAATCATCCAATACTTGTACCAAGAATCGGTCTTTTGGCCAATCCAGCTGACAAACAGCACCAATTGATTGGGCAAAAACCTATTGAGTTCAAGAAAATTATGAAATCAGATTAAATCTACATATTCACAAACACTATCATTAGAGAATTGAAAAACAACACAAGCTTAAACGGATGCAGTGTAGTTCAAATGGATGCAAAATCATGTATATGTGAAAAATCACTAAAGATTTCGACAAACACCACCCCTAATTGCAAACTGCAATGGATTCAACTGTGTGAACATAGATATTGAACCCATCAAATTAAAATCTGTTTAAACTGATCAATCAGCAAGAATGACCACAATATTAACCCCCGTTTGATCATAGACTTTGAAGTTTGAAACTTGAAAAATTGGGGGGTTTTAAATTTTTTTTGCCATTTTTGGAATTTGAAATTGAAAATTTTGAATTTTTGGGGGTTGAAGTTCCAAAACCCCCAAAATTGGTTTGGACCAGTATTTGGGAACTTGAAAATCAGATCAAATTTCATGTCCGAACAGATAGATTTTCAAAATCATAAGATATGGAATATTTGAAGTTGTGTTACCTCTTTTTCATTGCACATGGGAATCTGTACAAGAACCATAGGGAAATAAGATCCATCCTCAAGATCAGATGCATCTTCATTGATAATTGGCTTAATCTTCCTGAATTTCATCCAGAAACATCCCAGACAAAGAACAAGTCGATCTATGGATTGAATAAGGAAAAGCACAATACAAAATGTAGTAAGTTTTGAAAGGGAAGGAGCAATATAATCAGCTCTAAATGAAATCCAAGCCATATAAGTCCATTGCAAAATACTTTGCACCTCCCAAGGATTCACCAGATTCAATTCCCACTTATTAAAATAAGCAAAAATCTCAATACACAAAGCCACCACTGATATAGCAAGAAAAGCTCTAATAAATCTGTACAACTTCCCCCTGTATTTTGGCTCTTCATCTGATAAAGCAATCCGTTTCTTAACAGATGCAAATGTTTTTGGGATACAGCCAAGTGTCCTCTGGGCTTTCAGTAACAACACTTTAGTAAATCTCTTGGGATTTGCAGCCTTGTTTTTATCCCTAAAAGCTGGTGAATCCAAATCATTGACTTCAACTAATGAAATGTTTTTAGTATTCTCCATTGTAACAACAACGGAGCTCGGTGCCATTTGTTAATAATCTCTTAAATGAAAGATAAGCAAAACGATAATCAATAAGTGTTGGAAAACAGAATTATGTGCTATGTCATTTGCACAGCGACACACAGAGAGATGAGAACACAATTTTTAGATCTTGAAGAGAAAATATGCTCGTGAGAAATAGAAGAAGAAATAAAAAGAGGTGTCAGTGGAGACTGGTGTGGCACATGGAAGCTTCGGGGTGTAATTTAATGTCTGCTAATAAGTAATTAGCAAATAGTAGTGAAGGAGTTGAGGGGTCAAAAAGGGAAAGAGATTAGTGATGAGTACAAAGAAGGAAGACAATTTTTATGTTTATATAATAATTTTTTTTTGTCAACAATTTTAAATAGTGAAAAGAGGGGTCACCAGATTCCATCAACAAAACAAAACACAACCAGTTTGCAAACGATAAATGACAGCCAATTACAGCCAAAATGCACAATCTTAAATATTCAACTCATCAATTTTCCCTCTACCCCGCGGCTTCACTATGACGTACAAAAATCACCAACTTCTAAAGTGGTCCTTCAAATATTTATTAGAGTAGAGCTTTAGTCCTTAATCTTATCTAAATTGAACACATTTCATCCTAAAAGTGAAACTATTTTTGACCAAATTAAGCGCCCCCACTTCCTTCCCGCTCTTATTTACATGTCTTATTTACTCAAATTAGATGTTTCTTACCAACTTGTCATTTTACAAAACTAGTAATACATATAATAACATACATAACACTATTATCCCTGTTTTATTCTTCTGTTTATTTTTAATCGTCATAATTTCTCTTTTTAGAATCAAATCATAAAAATTTTGATTAATATTTTATGATGTATCGTTTCATCATATTGATATGTAAAATATTGCAATTTATTTATAGTTTTTAAATATCTAAACAAAATTTATTTAAAATATCAAATTAATGTAATCTAATAGTCAAATTTTGACTTTTGAAAAATGCAACATGATCCAAAAAATGGACAGAGATAGTAGTATCATATGAATATATGAATTTGACCAACTTAAGAAAACTAAATGATCAGATCATTTTCATCGGGCAATTTAATTAGTAAAAATAAACTAATTTATGTTCATTTACTTGACTTCAAGAGAACACTGAATAATATAAATTAATTAATTTATATTTATTTACTTGACTTCAAGAGAACACTAAATAAGGATATAGTAATAAACATACCTAGTTTCTTAAGAGACATGAAATATAAGATGGTGAAAAACAACTAGAAACAGGGAAAGTACAAGTCAAAAGTCAAAAATTGAGATTTAAAAAACTTGCAACTTTTTATTTTTAGGGTACTTTTGCAGCCAAAAATAAAAGGAAGTATACACAAAAGTATAGCTTAAAAATAAAAAATTACTAGAAATAAGTTAATCCAAAATCACGTGAATTATATGAACAGTTTAACTAAAAGGAAATACTTTTAAGAATGTTTTATTTTCAAATTCATTTTATGTAACATTAAATATATATATGAGCTATTTGTGTACTTATAAAGATATGTCTGAGCCACATGCATAATGAGAGTCACAATATCAAATCTAAATTATAAAGTTCAAGAGATATATCAAACTCTTTTTTCTATTATGAATGAAAAGTCCGAAAAACATAAAGGACCGAAAACTGCACTAGAACATATTGCAAGGGACTGATTTAGACAAACTCAAAACAAAAGGGACTATTTTGTCGTTTCATACGTCACAGCATTTTCATGGACAACAAAATAGTCTGATGATCTGTAAAATAGCGTGTCTTTTTCCGCAGATTAGGATCGTTAAACATGATTTTTTGGTCTTCTAATTCCTTTTTGGTTGTTATAAAAGAGAAAGAAACCGCGCCTGCCGCCTCCTCAAGTCAATCTTTCCATGTTACTTAGTTGTCATCGACCAAATTTTTCGTCTCAAATTATCTAACGTAAAATATAAATTTTAATTAAAATTAGTGTTGTTTTTTCACATTAGTGATAATTATACTTAGACTACTAAAATAATTAAAAAAAATATCAAATATTATTAAGAAAATGCACAAGTAACCCCTCAATCTATACTCAAAATTCCAGAAACATATTTATACTATATTAAGGTCCTATTACCCTTGAACTTATTTTGTTAATAATTTTCTACCCTTTTCGGCAATACATGACACTATCTTTTGGATCCTACGCTGGTTGATTTTTTTTCCAAGTTAAAGCCACGTAGGGCGAAAAGAGATAAAAAAATATTTAATAAAATAAGTTCAGAAGATAATGAATCTTGGTATAATATAAGTATGTGTCTGAGATTTCGAACATAAATTGAGGGATACTTATGCATTATTCCAATATTATTATTAAAAAGAGCAAGTAAGAAAACTTAAGATGGAGACACTTGGCGTGAACAAATTATATTCCTTTGTAAAGTCATTTTGTTTGGTCATTGGTGTATTTAACTCTGTAGTTCTGTCTTTACACGACAGTATTTATCAATTGTAAGTAGTAATTAACATTATTTTGTTAATTTGAAATGAATTACTCTCTATAATATTTAAAACTCCAGGTACGATCAAATTAGGCTCTATAAATCATAAGGTAAAATACTTATCTGCATTGTATATTTCCAGTACGTGATAATTTGAGATGAAAATTACATGAAGAATTTATACTGTTTAATAAAATAGCGATAATCATATAAAATTATATGTAATGTAATTTGTTTTATATTTATTAATTCAATGAAAATAGAATAAGTGAGTAATGTCTTTTTGAGTTCAATAATTATATTTGATTTCAAAATCAGCTTACACCTTAAAAAAAAATTATCTCTTAAAAATATTTATCATTTAAATAACTCTTCTGTTTTAACTTTAGCAGGGAACTTGTTAAAGTAAATAATAATCCTATATATTATATGTTTTTTAAATGTAATAATCAGGAACTCGGTAACTCATAAAAAAACGCGGTAGTTGACTTTTTCTTTATCCTTTTTTTCAAGTATTATTAGTTCTCCATATTCAATAAAGCCATTAAAATGACACTTATTTAATGTAAGATAAATTACAAGTGTCAGACTAGTTTCCCATGTTTTATTTCTGACATGCATGATGAAACTATTTGCTTTTTTAATCTCTGGGCCTTTCAAATCCGTACAATATACAAATGATTGAAGAATAATATAATGTAAAATTAACACGGACTCACTATTTACCAGCATTAATTTGTTCAAAATTTGTTAATAAGCCAGCAATATCACTATTTACCAGCATTAATTGGTTCAAAATTTGTTAATAGCATGCAATATTTGATCCCTTTCATATTAATTGATTATTTATATAATTTTTTTATTTAATTTTTTTAGTTATTCCTAATTATTTGTTTATTTTGATAAATAAAAAAAGATAATTTCTTTATCTATTATACCCTCAATTATTTACTTTGAAAAATTTATAACTTTCTAAAAATTCTAAGTTTTTAATTCATCCACTTCATAATTAATAGAGATAAAATGATAAACTCATTGTGTCAATAATTATTTTCTTAATAGATGTGTCAATGCAAAAGTGAAAAGTAATTAGAGACAGAAGAAATCCATATTAAAAAACCACAAATAAAAAGATAATTTTTTATTAATTCAACCCTTAAAACACTTATTGAGAATTTTACAAATAAATGTCAACACTTTGAGAGAATTAATTACAAAGTAATATAATTTTTAATTAATATATATTTATTTAATTTAGAAAAATGCACAACTATGAACTATTGCGAAACAAAAAAAATACTAACAAAAAATAGACGTAAAAAAAATTTACATCTTAGATGAGTCAACGAAACTAAAAGTAACTTAATGATCAATCAAAAGGAGTTCATCTCTATTTGAAAAATTATTTTGGAAAAGATCTGATTCGGATTTACTCTTCTTTTTTTTTTTGACATTTTTTTGTTGTCATTTTGGATGTCCTAAAAATGACATGACATCTCCTAGTTAATATAATGTCCCAACTATGCCAGTGTCAAATAATATAATTCACCACTAGAATCAAAGAATTTTTTCTCACCATGATTTGATAAGAATTTTATAATATAAAATATAATTTTTCACTGAATTTAAATCAGACTCTCATTAAAAATACTTGAAAACTTTTTAATTATGATTACAAAATACAAATAACCATTCGTACAAAGAGTGAAACAATACTTGAGAAGCAAAACATAAATTAGAGGAGTAGGGATTTGTCTATTAATTTTATAAAATTGTAACGTTTAAATATAATAATTAATAGTATGTATTTAATAAATTTTAAAGATAAATAGAGAATTTAAATCAAATTTACCGTGTTCGAATTTTGCTACCAACACTTATCATAATTATCAGTATATAAAAATTAAACGTGTAACTAATAATGGTGCAAGTTCAAGGAAAGGCAAGCTAAATATCCTTTTCTTATGAGTGTATTCTGGATTTTCACATGAAGGAGTTCATATTTGTTGATTGCTTACGTAGACAAGACAATCTTTAATAACGAGTTGTTTATTAGATTTCTTCAATTTGGACTCAATTATACAATTTTGTGATGTTACACCATATAATATTATATAATTTTATTTTATTTTCTTTTGTGTGTAGGTCCATAGTCACACACATCCCACGTTAAATCGTTTCCTTTAATTACACTTGTATACCTTCCATTATTAGATGTGGTGACTATGTACCCAATATTTGATCGAGTTGTCTAGAAATAATAAAATTAAAACCCTAAAAAGTTTAGCATATTCTACATAAAATACTTCTCATGCATTCTAAAAACAAATTAAGTTGACTGTTAAGACCTTTAATCACACTCTATTTAATTTTAACACACTGAACTCTAATTATTGTGGAATTATTTCTTAAACACTCCATTAATTATGTAAATGCATCAGATCTCAGATTTAATTAGTTCAGGTTTGACTTCCACACTAATTGCACTGCTTTAATTAGTCAGTGTTACATTTTGGCCTAGGAAATTGGTAAATAGGTCATAAACATAGTAACAAACAGCTTGATGGTGACCCCCATCACATAAATCCTGGCATTTATATGAAACCATTGAGAAAATGAGCTGCTGTTTTTTTTTAAAAAAAATAAAAATTTATCCAAATAACTGAATATCACAGCCTGACCCATCAATCGTTTTAATTTGGTATAACTAGTAGTAAGTACTATATATGTGCTCATGTTATGTTGTCTATGCTTCTAAACTCTGGAACCCTACGTTTCGGACGTTCAATCATAGGCATGAAAAATTGTTAATTAAATCTCGTTATATCATTTGGACAACCTTCATCTCATGACTTAATTTTTGAAATTAATTCGACTAAATGTATATATATTGTTCCCGCTTAAAATATTCAATTTAAGAAGTGTTAAATGTCTCACATACATTAAGGAGTGTGTTTCTTGTGCGGCGTGAGACGATTTTCACCTCACTTTTTCAGATTAAAATCGGTCAAATATTTATTTCTTCTACTGTTATATTGTCTACAATTCAGATGCTCAATCTTTGATACCTTGAATGTTAAAGTCATCACATTAGTTGAACAAACATGTTTTACTTATACGATTTTGAATAATTTTCACTTTATAATTATTAACCTTTTGAATTGAGTTCGACTAGACGCCTAACATTAACGACCCATGATTCAAAATGTTGATGCACCCTAGCAACCAAGCATTGGATCAGAAACCTCATCCAGCAAGCCCAAGTCATAACCGAAGGCTTACGGCAGGGCCACATGTGGCCTTTTATGTCCCTATGTGAACTCTCCATGTGCCCAGCCACCCTGTGCATTGCTGTATCAAACTCCTCTTCTTTTTTTTTTTTTTAAAAAATGTTGGGCCTTTAATATTGTAGACAATGATATTAAAATAAAAGAATGAATAAATATTACATTTAACAATGGAGGAAAATTAAAATAAAGAGGAGGAGGAGGGCATTAATTAATATGTAATTAACCAGCTAATGAAAACATGTATCATTAATAACCCATGTTCCCACTGTATTTTGTCTAAACCTGAACACTTTGTATTCCAGATCTGCTAATGTCAAAGTATCACTTTACTAATAACATGTCTCCACTAATTGAATAAAACTCAAATGACTTTATTAAATCATATGCTACACTACAAATACTGACAGTTACCTCTAACCTACCATCAAGAATATTGTAGCCACAGGTTCTCTCAATTTTAGATGTTTTTTGAGGCATTAAACTTGAAAGTGAGAGCTAATTTATAACTCCATGAAAGAGAGAAAAAATAATCATAAAGAGGCAGTGATCAATGTCAAGTAATACTATAGTAAACCTCTCTATAGTTTCGTTTGAATTCCATTTTTTCATATTATATAGGTTACAGTTATAAAGAGTTCTTTATAACAATATTTTGCTATAACAACTAAAAAGTAACCAAACCAGAAGTATGATTGTGCTAAAAGCAAATGGATTGCTTCTATACACTAAAGAGAGAATATGGTTCTATCACATGACACAAAATCTCATGCATTAATGCTGTAAACCTATAAACTTAGAGCTTCAATTGTAAACAAACAAACATATGAAGGAAAACGTGAGTATGCTGGAACAAACTAGTAGTTGAGATGTCCTTCTCTATGCTCACATTGTGGCACCCATCATGGCCAACTTACATGCAACATTACATCAAATTTAGAATGATATTTAGTTTACTTAGCTTGATCCAATTGTGCGAAGGTTTCCCAAGCATATATTATTGCAATGTGACTAAATTGGACCACTCAAATATTTGGGCCTAGGGAAAGAGGTATTTGTGCATAAAAGTGGATGAATTTATTATTTAAAGTTAAAAAAATCATTAGAGAGCTAATGGAATGGTAAGCACTTTCCACCTTTAACGGTGGTTATTTTGGCTTTTTTTTTCAAGTTACAAAATAGGATAAATTACAGAAATATACTGTTGTTTCACTTATTTTCATTATTTTCTATTACTTCTAAAAGTCTCTAAGATTCTTTATTTTTCTAATGTATTTGATCTGCATATTAATATATCCGAGTCAGTATTTAATGTATCCGAGCTACCTATTATGTATTAGAGCTAGTTTTTAATGTATCCGAGCTACATATTAATATCAAGATTTTAATATATTTGAGCTACATATTATGTATCTGAACTTCAATTATTATATTTAAGTTTTTTAATTTTTAAAGAATTAATATAATTAAAATTTTATTAGTAAGAGATCTACGTAATTTGTAATAATTGTTAGAAAGAACGTGATTTTGCTATTTTGGGCTAAACATATAAAGCGGCCTCCGGGTTTCATTCAATACACTCTCTACTAGCATAATGTTTGATGGGCCCAAATAACTAGGAATTGACACAAATAGATAAGTGTTATATATAATTAGCAACATATAATCAATATTAATTAGCAATTAATAAACAGATAAAACATTGGCATATATTAGCCTAAAAATAATTTATTAATATTTTTTATTTATTTTTAAATAATAAAAAAATTGTAATACCATCTCTCTTCTAACTTCCAACCATTATTCCTTAAAACTAGCAAAATATTAATTAGAATTATCTCACCTTTCAAATTTTTATATATTTTTTGAAATAATTAAAGAAAATTAATTTCATCTTTTTTCTAACTTCCAACTATTTCTCCTTAAAACTAGATTATTCAAAACTCTCTTCTTTCAAATTATTTTATATTTTTAAAAATGAAAAAAATAATTAATACCATCTCTATTCTATCTCCAACCATTTTCACTTAAAACTAGATAAATATAGTTTATAATTATATCTTTTTCTTATGATTAACAAATAGTATTTTGATCATGATTATTCTCATTTCAAAGGTTCCTATGAATTTATTACTCATCAATTATTTTGCCTTTGAACTCAATTCATATTCATTCTCTTACACAAATTTGTATACATTATTTGCATCAGTATCTATTAATCAATATTTATCTAATAGATTGATATACATTTGTATTGGATACATTTGTTCGTATTCATAATAAATTGGTATACATTTATATTTTTTTTTGTAGTAATATCTTTCAAATTTTATATAGATATACATTTATATTGGATACATTCGCTCGTATTCATTTATGAATTGGTATATTTGTTTGCATTAATATGTTTTTTAATTTACATTTTTATTGTATACATTTGTTCGTATTCATAATAATTTGGTATACATTTGTTCATATTCATAATAAGTTAGTATACATTTGTATGTATTGTTGATAAATTGATATACATTTATTTGCAATAATATCTTTCAAATTAACATTGGTAAATATTTGTATTGGATAAATTCGTCCATATTCATTTATAAATTGGTATACGTTTATCTGCATTACTATCTTTATAATTTTACATATGTATACAGTTGGTTGCATAACTACTTTTTAATGCAATCAACGAAATTCATTAATAAATTTAAATAATTTTAAATTATTATGTGTTTTTTTGTATTCATTAACAAACTTAGATACATTTGTTGGAGAAAAAATAAATATTCATTATCAAATCCGATCAATAAATTTAATATTTTAAAATCTTGTCAGAAATATATTAATTAATTATTTATTAGAAATTGAAAAAATCTTAATTCAGGAAATCACGATATATTGAAGTTTTTGGGGGAGAAAAACATTGCAAAAAATACAAGTACGATAATTTGTAAAAAGAAAAAAATCTTGCATCCAACTACAAAATAAAGAATGTAGAAAAATTCAATTAGTTAAAAAATAACCCGGACAATTAATATAAATAAAATTCATATGATTTGAGTTATTACTTACAGTGAGGAGTTAATGTTGTGATTGATCTTTAATGAAAATATTTTAGAGAAAAAAATAGAAATCCTTCACTTGAAAGAGGGAGAAAAAAAAAGGAAGAAAGGAGAATTGAAAAATATAAGGAAGAATACGCATAAAAAAAATTATTTACAAATTACAAGAAAAGAGAAAAAAAGGAACAATAAAACTATTAAGAAATAGAGTGAGAAAATAAAGAAAAAAAATTTATTTTCAAATAAAAAAGATATGGCTATTTAATGCGAAATAAATAAAAAAAATAAATTTATTTTGCTAAAAAATTAAAAGTGAGCTATTTATTCCCAATAAACTCTATAGTTTGTTATTGTGCCATTTTTTTGCTAAAATTCACCCAATCCATTTTAGCCAGATGACATGTCTATGTAATAACTGTCAAACAATTTATTAAAAAACAAAATAAAAGAGCGTTAAAAACTTAGATATAAATTCAAGAATAAATGGTGCGTCCAAGTAGAGTATCACTGGTAATAAAGGTAAATATGATATGAAAGTGTAATATCGACAGGGGCGGATCTATTATGGCCTGTGGGGGTACTGTGCCGCCGTCGAAGCTTATTTATATATAATATGTGTTAAATAATAAATGTGTCACCCACAAAACAAAAGTAATCTTTGGTGTAGTGGTAGAGCATCTACTTAATGGGTCTTAGGTTATGTGATTGATTCCAGCTAGCTGCATTTCTTTTTATAAAACGACACATTTTCTTTTGTTTTTTGATTTTTCTTTCTTATTAACTTATTATTAAGTATTGATCCGTAATTGTTTTTTAACTAATTTAATTTGATTCTTTGACTTTTTTTATATGATTAAATATATAATTAAAAAAAATCTCTTGACCGTTGAAATCCTAGCTCTTCCTTTAAACTTTTAAACAACAAAAAATTGTCATTAATTAAAGCTTTAGTCTTTCGTAATCAGCCAATCATGCTCTCTCATTTAGGCACAAGACGAATAATTCTATCTGAATCTAAAATTGATTTAATCAATGAGTCTACTGAGCATTAGAGAAGAATCCAAAATTTGAAGATTTTGATGCACTAATAGTATCTTAATTTAGGTAGTTAACGAAACTTTTACTATAATTAACGAATAATGTAATATTTAATTAGTAACTAATGGCTCAAATATGGTTGATAAGCTAACCTTGAAATAAAAATAATGAAATAAGACTAAATCGTATTCTTGCAAGTGGTTCCTCTAGCTTGTACCAACTAAACAAGGATATCCTTTCGTTTCTTATGGGTGCACTGTTGATTATATCCTACTTTATGTCAGTTTTTCACGATATATATACATATATACACGTGATTTCTTTTAGAGGTTAACGTATGCATGAACCCCTATCAAATCGTAAGGGTCCGCCTCTGCTTAGTACCATGTAGGTCCGCCTCTGCTTGGCACCCAATGACTCTAAATCCTAGATCCCTCTGAACATCAACACTATTTTTTTATTTCATATTTCAGATGTGGATAAAATAAAGTCTATCAGGATAACTTTAAACCTTTTTTATATTTATTTTTATACTAAGAGTTTGTCTACATATCGATCGATTTGATTCGATTAATTTGAAGTTTATCGATTTGACTTATTAGTTATCGGCTTATAGAGATGTTAAACCGTTATAGAATGATTAAGATATTGACTTATCACTTATTGGTTTATCAATATTTAATCGCTATCCGTTTGGTTATCGGTTTAACCGTTAAATTTATCGAAAAAAAACGTTGAAAATCACTTGGAAACAAGGTGACAAATCAAATGAACCTTGCACTTGAGTTCACAAGTTACATCTTACTTAAAAGCAAATACTTTTACATTGTAGAATAACCCAACCAAAAATAAAAACAGAAAACCAAACTCTAAGTCAAGAATTTATAAACAAAATGCTATAAATATAATTATTTCATTTACTATTGGGGTTATCGGTTAACCCATTAAGAAAAAATCACAAATTGTTAAAAATCGACAATAAAAAATAAACAATTATCTTAACCGCTAAACTAATACTAATAAACTAATAATATTTTTTAATTCGAATTATCAACTTCATTCAATTTTAAATAACCCCTTTAAAATATAAATCATACACATATATATCGTACTCAGTTCCTTTAATTATTGGTGGTGGGGGCACATAAAACACGTAGCTACTATGTGAATGCGATAACTCATTGCTTACTTTTAAACAGCAAATTTTCTGGATTAAGTTATAACTTTACTGGATGGTAGGGGTCGGAGCTTGTATTCCCCTCGAATCTAATAAATTTTACTTAAATAATATATTTATGTTAATAAATTTATGTTATATATATATATATTTAAATTTAATTAATATCATTTAAAAAGATTATTATAAAATTCAAAAAAATTGAAGTTCTCAACTACTAATGACGGGTGCATAAAGATGGGTGGGTAGTTATTGTTATCACTCGGTTTGAGCTAAAATTGGTGCCCTCTGGCCGATGGCCACCCCACTTCATCGATTATAGTGTAATTATTTATACAGCTTTACTTGTCCACACAAAAACTAAAAGATACCAAAGTTTGCTTTATCCATTTTTTTTTTGTACAAATTTGAACAAATGGCTACTGCCCACACCCTAAAGAAGCTGCCCGTTATTCCACTATAAAATCTTTATATATGTACACATCATAAGCAAATAATAACAATATCATGTAAAGTAAGTGGAAATTGAGGTATGAGAGTCGCCAATCATTGTTTTTGTTGGCTTATTCTTTTTTCTGGTGCATGCTTAGCTTCGTTTACTTTTTCTTTTTTAAAGCTTAGTACGATAATCATTTACGATTTTTAAATTCATCAATAAATTTTATCTAGACATTTTAAATTGCATGCTGTTCCAATTAAATACTCTTACACGTGATAAATTTTTTGTATAAGCACGTCATTAATGGATGACGACAAATTTTTTTCCAAAATTTGATATAAAATGTTAATTTAATATTTTATTATAATATGTTCGGATGTTTAATTGAAATAAGATTCAGTGTTCCCAAGTCCTAAGTGAAAGGGATGGTCAATCATTAAGGTTTTTTTTTTTTTTTAATAAACCTTTACAAATGTGTCTTTTTGTTAATACATTGTTCGTCACACAGTTTTTCTTTATCCCTCTTTGGCTGAATCTTTATTACTAGCACTATTATAATCCCAAAACTTTTCAATGGATTATCGTGACTGAACTTTAAATCCTATCAATATGTTAAAAGAGCCACTAAGATATAGAAGCATTCTGTATATTCCTTCTCTCATAAGTAAACATTATAAAATATCATACAGTATAAATAACTCCCAAGCCTAAAAATTAAACAAAACATCAAAATTAGCAAAGATGTTTGCCACAGCACCACGTTCTATGTATAGGAATTTCCCAAAAGCACTTACAAAATTTCCTACAAATCCACCAACAATTACAGGGTATTTAGTAGTAACTGATGAAGAATCAGAAGAAATGGACACTTTTTGTTGGGGCATTTGTAAGCACAGCAGTATCACTAAACTCCCATTTCCTCAAGACAGAGTCTTGAAAGTTGTTCATAATCCAGAGTTTGGTGAACCTAGTGTTCATAAAGTTTGGTTCTTACCTGTTCTTGATCAACCAATAGCATCCAGCCGCTACTATGTTATCAAAGCCAAAGGCAGATATAAAGGGTAAGTACCTTATTTTCGCGTATCCTATACCAACATATCTTCAGATTTAGCTTAGTTATATATGCACTTATCATGTAACAAGTAGTATGTACCTTTTTAAATTTTTGACTCCCCTTGAAATTCCTCGCTACGCCACTAGCTGTTGTTGGTTGAGTTAAGATGGAAGGTGCAATGGTCAGGGTTGCCATGCTAAGCCCCATGTTGTATGTTATCTTGAGGCTATGGTTAGGCCGATCACTATATAGTGACCTCTAGTAATTTAACAGGTGATCCATTTTTAATCGGATTATCAACTAGTAGTACTTAGTGACATAGAAATTTTTATGTAATTATCTTATAAATGACTTGATCGTACGAGTACTATATTATATTAAACTGTTCATTTCGATCAATTTATATAGGAGGGCATATACATCTTGGAAAGAAGCAGATATGGATAGTTGTTGCTTTGACAATTCGATGAATGATCTAAACCCAAAGCCTTTTAATCACAAAGATACCTATCAACAATTCGAGATTTGTCCATATGATCTTGGTGGTTTCTATGCAAAATCTGTAGCCTACGATGGAGTTCCTCCGAAATTCCTCAGGAAAAAAGGATGGCACGTTAATAGTATCCATTCACTTAAAGTCAATTTGAAAGAAGCTCAAGGACTCCAATTATCCTCTCAACCATTAGATTCAGATACCCCTGAATTAAACATCCAAGCATCTTCCAAACGTTCTGTTCCGATAATTCTTGGCAAATGGTATAGTCCATGTGTGTTAGTAAAAGAGAGGAAAATTAAAACTAAAGAACAGATGAATAAATCATTGTTCTATGAAGTGACACTCAAGTGTTGGTGGGAGCAAATATTTTCTTGTGAGAATGTAACAAGAAGAAACAGAGCACACGTGGAGGTGGACGCGCGTGTGAGGAAGTTGTTAACTTTAATAAGTGGGACGGAAGCTGTGAAAGAGGAAGAAGGGAGTGGCGCGTTTGCTTGGTTTAGAGTGAAAGAGGAATATAGAAATAAATGTACATTGGAGAAAGTTGGTTTGCATAGTGGTGTTATTGAGAAAATGAGATGGATACAAGAAAGAAGGGGATGGTTTGATGGAGGAGAAAGTGATGTAAGAGTAGAAGGTATAGAAGAAATAGAAAGTGAGAATGGCTATTGGAGAAAGTTTAGTTGTTATGTTATGGTGGAGAGTTTTGTGTTTAGGAGAATGGATGGGAGTTTGTTAATTAACTTCAATTTCAAGAACACTCAGAAAATTGTGTGTCAATGGGAATGAGGATACGTGAAAAAAGATAGTCTGATGCACTAAGCTTTCGTTATGAGTCTGGAGAAAGGCGCCGGACCACGGGAGGATATCTGCAAGAAACACATATGTTGATTGGTACATGTTAATGTGTTGCTAGCTTCCACTTCTCTCTCTCTCTCTATATATATATATTCTATATATATAGACTTGTGTTTTAATCTTCTTCAGTGTTGTCTCTACTTGAGATGAACTAATAACAACTGCAGAATCTATTCTCTCTATTTTTAAGTTATAACTTGGTCCTTTTCGTTTCTTTAAAAATAATTACTGTTAGTATTGTATTGTGGCTTGCACCCAAGATATGCTTTTAATAAAAAGTTAACTGATAGGATTATCCGAGATCATATACATTTATTTTCTCAATTAACGTGGAATGCCCCTTTGAATGTGGTCATCAACAACATAATATAGAAGTAAGGGTGGAACTAGAATTTCAATTACGAGTTTAACAAAATTTAATAATTTTAATTCAAATTCTATATTTGTATCAAAGTCCACCTAATATATATAAAAAATTATTTTTTTTTCTGAAATCTAAAATCTCAAAATTCAAAATATTAACTTGGCCAAGGTATAGTGTATTTAATATAAAAAATTAAGTAGATTAAAAAATTTATTAATAAATAAATTAAATGACAAGGCATGCCTAATATTGAAAATTTTGAGGAGTTATCGTTACAAAATAAAAAATTATTCGGAAATTTCTGTACCCCTTAAAACCGAAGTCGGGTCAGACCCGAATGTTCTTTCAGGCTCCAATAAAAACGTACTTGCAATCAAAAACCCGCGTAGGGCAAGTGGGAATTCAAAATTTCCCCTTTCCCGGCAAAGGAGTTATAGTTGAGGACCATCACCATCAACCAGAGTTTCCATGGAAGAAGACGGCGCAAATCCACAGCATACCAAACTTAAGCACCTTCAGTTTTGCCCTAACTTAGTATAGACTTTTATTTCAGAATATTCATCGTTTTTCTCCTGTTCTATAAGTGATATCATGATTACAACAGGTTTAATCTCATCAAATTGTAGCTAAATCTGGCGCAATAATGTTGATTCTATGAATCATTCCACTCATTAAGCACCCCTTTCACATCCGGAACACAGCCATTAACCAGAACCGTTGCCATTTTTTCCCTTACAATTGTCCGCCTGAATCCTATGCCAACATCTAAAACGCAGCTTAAGAGGAATATAACGGTAGGTTGAGAAGCAATTTAATTATGATAACGAAATTGAAAAGAATGGAATTGGTACATAGAATTCATGTAGTTGACCTAACTAAGTTGGGATTGAGGCGTAGTTGATTTACCTATAGTTTTCTCTTTAGTTATTGATCTCTGCTGAACCTCTCATTGCTGTGATGGATCAGCTGAAAGCTTTGGTGTTTGGCTGTTGATGTTTATTGTGAATTTTAGCTCTCAAAATCCTTGTCATATGCATGAACCAGAAAGGTTTTCAATTGCCCTTTGCGCAAGGCTAGTTCCATTTCGTTATAAAGGTGGATGATGCTTTCTCTAATTTATAAAAAGCTACTCTCTCATTCTATTCCAAAAAAAAAAAAAGGAATCGTAAGGAAGAGACATGGATGTAATTTCTCGTTGGAGAATCATGTTCCCTGAATGCCAAAGTTCACACGAGTTCTGTGCCAAGGATTTTCTATCCTACGCCTAATTGACTGTTTTAAGTGAACTGCCTCACTTTAAAAAAAGAGAACTGGAGAAGTACATGTAATGTTCTCTTTGTGTTTGGGACTGGGTTGTATTTAGCAAATACTCTTTTCAATTCACTCCCATATTCAACAACAAAAGAAGAAGATCATATATCAATTTGTGTCTATCTTATTTGTTTTCATCTGCTGCTCGGATGATTTCTCTCATTTGCTTAAGTTTTCCCCGATTTAGAAGAAAGAAGGTGCTTGAGCCTGTCATATGGTTATGTATTATTGAGCTCTACATTTGATATTTTGGTTTTTGTAGCCACCGATAGTACCATTTTATTGTAAATGTTCTTGTTGGAAACCGAGGAATTACTGGCCAATTGTTATCTCTGCCTGCCTCTGTGTGTTCATTCCGATTGTCCAGAATCCAGATCCTCCTTGGTTTCCACGGACGTGCATTCGATGCTGGGGGTCTATAAATTCTTTACCATCCTAAGTGTGAGTAGCATATTTGGAGGACTAATAGATCTGGTAATGTGGCTATTACCTTATTATCATGTCTTTTGTCATGTTTCTCCACAATAAATGCATACCATGGGGCATGTATAATATGACTTACGGGCATGTTGTTCAAGTAGTCTTTGCCACTTTGGCATGAAGCTTGCAACAAGCGTAATGTCTACAATAAATTTATCATATAGTTCCAACGTGTTCTCACATTGTTTGATTGTAATATAAAGTATGCAGATGGAATTAAAGTTGTTTTCCTCCTCTCATAACCAGACTGAAAATGATTAAAAAAGATAATTGAGATCATGGAGAAAATCAAAATAAAGAAAGGGTATCAACCTCCAGGGAAAATATATTGTTACTTACAAATCTGTGTAGCTAATAAAACCCTGAGGAGCAATTGATGTTACAAACAAAATAGTTTCGTGATCAATAAGTTCACGACTTCAAGTTATCTTTATCCAATTTTTCTTCTTTACTTGGCTAATTATTTCCAGTTAGCTTGCTGTAACGTTTCAATGTACTTTCTATGGATATCAATAAAAGTTATTGGGGAGATCCAAAGATCTGAACTTGCTTGCAGTTGCAGATGACGATTGAATGTGAGACATGGAGCAGCATTAACAGTGGAATATGACATGCCTTAAGTCAGGCAAATGCGTTTATCTAACCAAATTTCAGAACTACACGGTTAGTTAATAATATACTATTTGTGTATATTAGGCTGTTAGCTGTTTCACTTTCTATGTTATGATTTTTGTCAACTCCGTTGTGAGGGAATAACAAATCAACTTTCAAACAAAATAAGTGATTAAGACTCGTACACTATTTTTACTGTTTTCTGACTATGGTTGAATTGTTCGGAATTTTTAGGCACTTCAACTACATCATCAGGTTTTGCTATTTTACTAATTCAAATGAGGCCAAAGTTTCAATAAAGGTAAGAAATCACTTTTTTTCCTGTGTCTACTTTCATAATTTACACCCCTTTTATTTATTGCTAAATACGGCCTTAGGTATCTTAAAAAGCTTCCCTTTTTCTTTTAGCCCCTAAATATAATATTGGTCTGCAGAAGTTATCATTCTTCTCTCTAACTGTTACGTGGATAGTGATGTAACTAAGGACCAAACAAATTTAATTTAGGTTCGTCTAGGACAAGAAAAAGAAGGCAGAACAAGACAAGCAAAATATAACCATTTGTGCACGACAGTATTAACTAGTAAGCATATGTGGGCGCCCTCCGTGAAGGTGCCTTTTTAAGTTGGACACAGTTCTAGGAATATGCAATGCATCAAATCAAGCTTGGTATTGAAAATGATCATAACGTCTCTAACGCATTGTGTGTCTCATTCTATACTTTCTCAGAAGACACTGACTTTTCACAGCTATATTACCTTGCCACCAAAAGAAGACTTCGACTCAATATTTTTATTTTCTGTCTTAATTGATCATGATTCGACATTAAAAGTTGATTCCATCCATAAATAAATTTTCTTCCCTATTGAGACATAGTCTAAATAAAATTGTTATTAATTCGTTATGTATGGATGATGAGATTCCACCGATACAAAGCCAATTCTAATAAGACTTATTGGAGGTCCCTTTGGCCTTTCTTTTTAGTGCTGAAAAGAGAGCTTTAAATCATTTCCAATCACAAATAGTTGACTGACTTAACTATCTTTCCCTAATTCGACGTATTCATAAGCAGTAAGGATAAATTTCAGCTGCATAAAACTCCCTTCTTCGTCATAATTTTTATTTTTAGAGTTAAACTATAAAAACTTTGACTAACATTTTAAAATGCATTTTTTAATCATATTAATACGAAAAAATTATAATTTATAGTACTTTTCATATAGTTTTAAAATATCTAATTTTTTTGTTTAAAATATCGCATTACTGTGATCTAATTTATCTTTAAAAATTAATCAAATTGACTTTCGATGAGCGCAATATGACAAATATTTCTGGATGGAGGGAGTAACTAACTATGGTTTATAATCTTTATATTGAGTAAAAAAATGGGTGCTGTTCGCTATTTTATTGAGTACTCTTTAACATACAGCTGACGAAATGTCATTATGATTTACGGGGAAAAAAATTATGATTTTAATTTTTGAATTTATGGTGGATTACATATAAAAAAGAGTAACATTTCTCATGCCAAGAGGGGAAAAAATAAAAATATAAAAAAACAGACCCAGTAGCTGACACAGAGAATATGTACAGGCAGTATCCACATCACCATAGAAACATGTAATTTTTATGTTTTATTTGTTTAACATGTAGTGCTTTGATGTCTCACTTTCTTCGTTACCGTACTCTGCTTACCATCATTTTGCCTTAAAATAATTTAGCTGTGCTGACTATTAAAAGTAGCCACAAAGCCAAACTTGCATGGCTTTAATTTATTTGTGTTTTTGTTTTCATAGCTTTTTTTTTTCTTGCTTTTTCTGTCAATGACTCATCATTTGTCTTATTGCATACTAATCACATCTCAGTCTAGGCAATAGTTCAACAATTAAGACACTAATTAATTTCCTCCCTTGTTTTTTTCTCTCTTTTCTTGGATCATTCCCACTAAACAATGTTTAGTGGATCCTACATAAGGGTGATAGTTGAGTAGATCTGGTAAAAAGCAGGGCAATCCACCAGAGATTTATATGAGTTGGTTAGTACTGAGCCTGAATGAGACTACTTTTTTATTTTTTGTTGATTAGTACAAAAAGATTGAAATGGAGAATTTTGTAGATTCAATAAATATAATATCAGTTAACTATTAAGTATCAACATCCAATCAGTCTATTTGTTCTACCTCAAATTAGTTGTTGACTAAATGAATCTTCTAAAACCATTTTCAAGTAACAAGCTTTCTAATTCTAGTCTAAAAAAATTCCAACAAATTCAACGGAAAACTAAAGAACTTCTATCTGTTAAAACATTATTGAAAATATTATGAAGTGTCATGAATTTACCCAAAAAAAAATCACTCTTACCTACCGGAGCATACTCCAGAAAGTAAAAGAAGGTGAAAAACGAATAGTGGCTGCAAATGCAAAGATTCAGGGCAGAAAAAAACAAATAACTAAAACGTGCTCTGCTTTAGTCTATCGAGAGAAAGATAGATAGATGCAATGGATGTTAGTTAACTAATCTATGAATTGTCACTATTTTCTAAACTGACACAAAACATCTGTAATCAAAGGTTTCAAGTATGGTCAAAACTCAAAATGAAGAACTTCTTAATGCTTTTTCCCTTTTTAATACAATTACTGCGCGTGGAATCATATTGAATCAGTGAATTTCGAATCCTAAATGTCTAAAAAGGAAAAGGAAACAGAGAGTCTTCATGTGCATGCTAAAATTAGAATGAGAAGAAGATAGAGATTCCACTAAACTTGTGCATATAATTTGATTTTCTATAAAAGTTGGGATTACTTTTGTCATTACAACATTCTAAACAGATTACTAGAAAGGATAGCTTCGGGATTTGGGGGAATCAGCAATTTTAAGAGTCTGTTCAATAAGCTTACGAGCCTTCTTGCTCCTAATCTCCACTCTCATGCTTTCACTCTTCTCAATCTTGTCGTATGATTCCTTCATTTTAAAAGACCTCCTCAGTTTCGTCTTCAAATTCACCATCAATCTCTCAAACCCCATCATTTTCTTCTTGATTAATTAAAACCACCCTGCAAAAAGAATAATACTGTAACCTATACTAGAAATAACAGAAGTATACCAAGAAAATAACAATACTAGAAATAACAGAAGTATACCAAGAAAATAAGCAGAATCATACAAGGGTGACAAAGACTAAAAAGGAATTTGAGTGATGTTGTTAATGAAATAAATATAAAACAAGAGGCTGCTTTTATAGTAGTGGTACTACCAAAAAAATTGCTGTAATCTTTGATTTTTTTTTTTTTACAGATAAGAAGAAAGTAAGGATATTTTTTTTGGGTGGGGGTGGGGTGAGGGGGAGGTGTGAATTTGGAGCAAAGTCAAGTGAGGGAGATAATGTGAATGAATAAACGGTTGGATATCATGCAATGAAGGCATTTTAACAGTTTTTAAAGTGGACCACGCATATTTTAGTCATATATGTAGTAAGAAAAAGACGTTGACTCCTCCTTTGATGAATCAAATAACCTTTTTTATTTCTTCATAAAAAATTACTCCTATTACATTTGGTCAAGATTTCGGAAATAAGGGAAGAGAAATATGAGAGTTGATTGATAACTTACAATTGCAATGTACACTAGAATTTGTTAGAAAATCTTTATTACAAAGATCTTTCATTGAACATACACAACTGTTTTTTCTAAAGAATGTCTTGTTTGGAAAATTCATTATTTAAATTTCTATAAATAGAAGGAATTTTTTTGTATTTTCTTTTGTTTGATGTGTCATTAAAATAAAAGAATAAAATGGAAAAATAATTTTTGAGTCAACAAGTTGAATTATTAATTAATCATTACTTAGTCTAAATTGACTCATACATTAAATAAATACTATCTCTTTTTGAAAAATCATCACTTAATTTCTATATGGATCTTAATTTATTTAATATAGATACTATAATAAGTAAAAGAAGAAATGACAAATAGTTTTTGAGCCAGCAAGTTGAATTAATTAATTAGTCACTTATGTGAGGTGCTTTTAAGCTAAATTAGTTTTTAAGCAGTTTTGAAGTGTTTGGATAAAATTAAAAGTGCTTATAAGTACTTTCTTAAAGCCAAAATACAAAATAAATCAAAAATCACAATTTAAAAACCTTAACTTATATGACGTTTGACTTATAAGTCATAAACCAAAAGTCAATCCAAACTAGCCTAAATTGACTCATGCATTTTATCCAAACAAACATAGGAGAGGTAATACCCAAAATTTATCGGGTCGACCCATCTTGACATGGGAAACGATTGTCTAAACAGTTCCTTTAACTATGACAGTCTTGACATTCAATAATATTGTAGTGGAACCGTTTGTTATTTTGTGTATATAATATGAGAACTTCTAGAAATACCACGCACATACTGTTGTTTCCTGAAATATACTACTGCTATACATCAGCCTATCACAATCACCTAAAAGGGTATACAATTGTTCATATAGGGTTCACATGAACACAGTATTGTGACCTAATCAAGCTTCCTTTTCTTTATATTCAGATTTTAAATGTTAGAACTGATGAAATATAAATTTTAGTTCTGCTTGAGTGACCTAATCAAGCTTCTTTTTCTTTATATTCAGATTTTTCGAGTCTTTGCCCTTGTCATTCTTAAAATATTTGGTTTCATGTGGCTATTAAAATTGTGCTTCACATTTTTCTTCGTATTATTTTGATAGCGAGAGTTGATTAAATTGTAACAAAAAGAGTTGTTGTTTTAATATTATAATACGGCACTAGAATTCATGACAAGAACAGATGAGATTCCATGAGACATGAAGAAAAATACAAAAAAGGGGAAAAAAATGATAAACAAAAGAAGGTGAATGTACTTATCATTGATGGAGGCGGCAAACAGGCTTCATCAGTTGTCACGACCGGAATCTAGACCCCAGACGAGACCGGCGTCGTTGACCTTTCAGAGGTCGCAGACAAGCCTACTTACGTCATTCTTACTTTACATAGATTAATTTTAGCGGAAAATTTGGAATTTTTGATTCTTTAATCATACTTGCTGAACATTCTTAACATTTCGTAATCGTTCATCATCAACCATCTAACCTTTAAGAGATAAGCAACTGAAAGAAATAATTCATTAAATATTAATTGTATATCGGCCAAAATAGCACCAATACAAAGTCTGAACCAAAACAGGAAAGAAACGCTAGTGGAACATGCCCCACTAGCTCAACTCTAAAACTACGCTAGAATGTAAAACAGTAGCATCCTCGAAGGCATAAGGACCTACCAAACTCCGGATGAATGCTGACGTCCAGATAGCTGCAACAAAGAACTTGTAGCTCTACCGTACACCTGTGCCTGCACCTAAAAGTAGATGTTTGTATGGAATTAGTACACACTTGTACTAAGTATGGGTATATGCAAGCACACACCAGGGACATGCATGAGAAAGAATAGCTCTTTCCTAACAACATGATTTTTGGAAGTCAAGTCGGTGGACTTGCTAAAATGAGATTAGGAAGGTTATGCCACGAGAGTGACATGCATCATTATAGTTATTGTATGGCACACAACACATAATATCTTCATATAACACATAACATATAGCACATAGTTTCTTTCATATTGTTCATTCATATACCATGAGACCTTACTATCATAGACTTAACCTTAAGACTTCCCAAAATGAGGGCTCAACATATGGGACCTCAACTAGGGAGCCTTCTTCAGCAAACACAGAGCCTGCTTCATTCATTCGTTCGTATTTCATTTCAATTCATTCATAGGCCAGTGCGAACACCAGCTATACCTAGGATGTAGTTTAAGACTTCCATTGGGTTTGCTGTGCAATGATCAGGAATGACCTAATGTCATTACCTAAATCTAGCTCACCTCTTGATTATCCTATCCTAACACCTTCGGTATCATTCATTTCTTTATATGATTCATTTGAGGCTGGCCTCATTCATTCATTGGGAACTTTAACTTTAACCGACATAGATCATGTGAGCATCATGAAATCCAGTGTCTTCCCCACACCGAAAAGAGGTGGAATCACTGGCCAAAGCGATTCAATAACATGCTAGCGTATATGGGAATTTAACCCCGCCAGATCCCTATAGTGGCAATATAGGTTCAAAGACTAGGAGATGTATGGAGACCCATACCCGGCAAGCCGGACAGTCTCATCTCATGAGAGTTACGTGAACCTCCGCCCTTCCCGAAAGAAGGCATCACCGCTCATAGCTAGCCTATCGGTGCTCAGTATAAAGTTCCATTACATCCAACTCATACATCATGGAAGTTGTCTTCTAGTATGAGGGCATCATAGCTCAATAGATGATTTCTCATCTCATTATTAGTATTAAGTGTTTTAAACTCAATATTTTTCATTAAAGTATTTATAGAGACTGGTCTCTTCATTATCTTACACCCTCATTGATGAATACGTATTGGTAACATTTACTTAGGCTCGTTTGAGATTGCTCTCTCCATATACATTAGCCTCACATCATGATTGTCACCACATTCTTCATTTCATTACGTACATCTTAGGTTCACTTATTTTTTTGAACGTATGTTAAACTTATAGTTCGTTAAGTGATTCTTATTTTCCTAAAATTATGTATTACAAGACTTATGTATCTTGTATATATACCAAGATCTTGATTTTTGATCAAAGTAGATTACATTATTCTTGAATATTTTACTCACGTATGACTTATGTATCAATACGGAGGTTTGGGCACGAGAACCCAAATTTTGAATTATTTGGATATCATTTATATTTTTCATTGATTTTTGTTCTAATATTCATAAATTTAGAACTCTAAGTTAAGTCTCAACATTTTCGTGAAATAATAAATTTTTTTTATTTTAATTAGAATTCTAAATTAAATTTCAATCATTTAGATGAAAGAATAATTTTCTAATTTAATTAGAATTCCAATTTAAATCTCAATATTTACATAAAAGAATTAATATTCTATTTTTAATTAAAATTCTAAATTAAATCTCAATGTTTACATAAGAGAATTAATTTTTTTAACTTTAATTAGAATTTTAATTTATTATTATTATTATTTTTAATTACATTCGCTTGAATAGGGAGGTTGTGGGTTCGAACCCCCACAGCCCCCTTTATTTTTCTCTTATTTTCGCTGGAAATGGAGGCTGTGAGGTGGTGGGTTCGAACCCCCACAGCCTCACCTTTATTTCCTTAATATTTGTACCCCTCCCTTCAACTCTGAGGTCGTGGGTTCGATCCCCACGCCTCACATCCCTTTTTATTCCTTTTTTTTTTCGCGAACTGGGGGTCGTGGGTTCGATCCCCGCCCCCAGCATTCCCTTTTAAATCTTTTTTTTTTTTTTTGCGCGTGGCTGGGGTCGCGAGTTCGATCCCTGCCAGCCCCATTTTTTTTTTTAATTAAGGCATGCTGCAGGGAGGTCCTGGGTTCGATCCCTGCAGGCCTCAAAACTTTTTTTTTTAATTCTTTTGATGTTCAAAAAATTTCCAGATTCTTTTAAAGTCTGTTTTCAAGTTCTGGAAATTTATTCTACGATTTTTCTTCACTTTTTCATCAAGTTTAACATTAATTCTTAGGGAAATTTCATGGTTCATTCATAATGTTTTAATTACACATTATATTTTTTTTTTATAGATTCGTCTAACCAAGAATTACTCCCTCAATCAAGCCACCTAACATTTCATATGAACTTCACGTCTTACCCCATTTTATTCACGAAAAATATACAATCATATTACATTAAACTTTTGGAGCATTACATAAAGAACCTCATTCACTGTAACATACTTACACATAATTTCAAGAAAAACATGGTTGCCTTTCATACGATTCCAAGTACACAAACATAATCATATTCATCGCGAAAACATAATATACACCTAAATCTACCAGCAATCATACCCAACCTAAAATTCATTGGGAGCTAGTGACAGGGGCATGCAACGGGAAACAACCTTAGTTTCGAGATGAATAACTTGAATCGTAAGGGGCCTCTTGGGAAAGGAGCCAAGAGAGAAGAAACCCATACCTTAATCGATGTTCAAACTTTAATGTTGCTGCCCGGAAAACTCCTCCAAACCACTCCCAATTCACTTCAACGCACACCTCTCTCGACGAACCTCTCTTAGCCTTGACGTTTTGATTACTTATTTTCTTTTACTTGAAAATTTTTTGTGAGTTTTTCAAGCATGAAAACTGTTGATATTTTTGGCAGAAATAATGTGATGAAGATGGAGAACGTGAGAAAGAGAGTTAAGGAGCGTGAGAGAGAGAGGACTATTTGGATTAGGAGACTAATTCAAAAATCAGTCAAATAATAAATAAATACAAATCTGTTTTTGATTTATTTATTTATTTATTCATTTAAAACGTGAAAGGACAATTACGCCCTTTAAATACTTATTTATTCTTATTTATATAAAAAAATTTTTTTGAATCGTTACATTATCCCCCCCTTAGGAACATTCGTCCCCGAATGACACTACCATTACACCTCATAATGCCAATCAGATCATAACTTAATTGCTATGTACAATCAGTCAATAGCAACAAATACGAAGAGATAAGGAACTATAGTCTTATGAGTAGGAAGCCTAACCTCAAGAGTTGAAAAGATGTGGATATCGGGATCTCATGTCGGCCTCGGCCTCCCACGTAGCACCCTCAACAAGATGGTTTCTCCATAATACCTTCACTGTGGCAATCTCCTTGTTCCTTAGCCGCTTGACCTGTCTGTCTAAGATTTCAACAGGTATTTCCTCATAGGACAAGTCTTCACCAACCCCCAAACCTTCTACAGGTAGGATTGATGCTGGATCACCTAGGCACTTCTTCAACATAGAGACATGAAAGACTGGATGAACAGAAGCTAGCTCCGCAGGCAATGCTAACTCATAGGCCACCTCACCCACGCGTTGTAGGATCTCATATGGCCCCACATATCTCGGACTAAGCTTCCCTTTTCTACCAAATCTCATCACCCCTTTCATAGGAGATATCTTCAAGTAGACCTGGTCACCAACGTTAAATTCTAAGGGTCGTTTTCTGTTGTCTGCATATGATTTTTGTCGGCTGTAAGCAGTAGACAACCTGTCCCTAATCAGTCTAACTTTCTCCAAGGCCTCATGAATGATCTCTGGACCCAAAATAGATGACTCTCCAACCTCGAACCACCCAACTGGAGATCTACACCTCCTACCATACAATGCCTCAAACGGTGCCATCCCAATGCTGGAGTGATAGCTATTATTATACGAGAACTCTATCAAAGGTAGATGGTCATCCCAATTACCTCTAAAGTCGATCACACACGCCCTTAACATGTCCTCCAATGTCTGAATAGTGCGCTCTGCCTGCCCATCTGTCTGAGGATGAAAGGCAGTGCTAAGTTTCACCTGCGTGCCTAAGCTTTTCTGGAAAGATCTCCAAAAATGTGAAGTAAACTGAGCTCCTCTATCTGAAATAATAGACAAAGGGATCCCATGCCATCTCACAATCTCATCAATGTAAAGTCTCGCGTAATCCTCGGCCCTGTAAGTAGACTTCACTGGGATAAAGTGGGCAGACTTAGTCAATCTGTCCACAACAACCCATATAGAGTCATGCTGCCTCCTAGTCCTCGGAAGACCAACTACGAAGTCCATATTAATGGCCTCCCATTTCCAAGTCGGAACCTCAATGATCTGAGTCAGACCACCAGGCTTAAGATGCTCTGCCTTAACCTGCTGACAATTAGGACACTTAGCCACACAGTCTGCAATATCCCTCTTCATGCCATCCCACCAATAAATCTGCTTAAGATCATGATACATTTTTGTGGAACCTGGATGTATGGAATATCTGGACCCATGGGCCTCTGTAACAATCTTGGTCCGTAAATCATCTACATCTGGTACGCACAACCGGTTCTGGTATCTAAGTATGCCATCATCTCCCAAAGCAAAAGACTCATTCATTTTTAACAACACTGAGTCCTTCATCTCCATCAACACCGGATCAAGATGCTGACCCTTCTTGACTTCCACTATCAGGGATGATTCAGAACTAGGGTGAACTGAAACACCTCCACTAGTAGAGTCAACCAACCGCACACCCAGTCTGGCCAGTCTGTGTACCTCTTTCACTAGCTCCTTCTTCTCATCCTCAACGTGGGCTGTACTCCCCATGCTCATCCTGCTCAAAGCATCAGCCACAACATTAGCCTTACCTGGATGATAGTGCACATTCATGTCATAATCCTTCAGCAGTTCCAACCATCTGCGTTGTCGTAGATTTAGCTCCCTCTGCGTGAACACGTACTGGAGACTCTTATGATCTGTGAACACATCCACATGTACTCCATAAAGATAATGCCTCCACAGCTTCAATGCAAACACCACAGCTGCCAACTCCAAGTCATGAGTGGGATAATTCTTTTCATGAACCTTGAGCTGTCTGGAAGCATAGGCTATCACCTTACCAGCCTGCATAAGAACACATCCCAAACCAACCCTAGATGCATCACAATAGACAGTGTAATTCTCGCCACTCTTAGGCAGAGTAAGCACTGGGGCTGAAGTGAGTCTGTCCTTGAGCTCCTGGAAACTCTTCTCACAAGTCTCCGTCCATTCATACTTGGATTTCTTCTTTGTCAAGGCTGTAAGTGGGGCAGCAATGGAAGAAAATCCCTCCACGAACCTGCGGTAGTAACCAGCCAATCCCAGAAAGCTACGGATATCGGTGGGTGTAAGAGGCTTTGGCCACTTCTTAACGGCTTCAGTCTCTCTGGGGTCCACTTCTACACCTTGATCGGACACAACATGGCCCAGGAAGGTCACTGACCTCAGCCAGAATTCACACTTGCTGAATTTGACATACAACTGATGATGTCTAAGTACCTGCAAGGTTAGTCTCAAATGCTGTGCATGCTCTTCCTTGGTCTTAGAGTAGATGAGAATGTCATCAATGAATACTATGACGAAAGAGTCAAGGTATTCACGGAAGACTCTGTTCATGAGGTCCATAAATGCAGCAGGTGCATTCGTGAGACCGAATGACATAACCAAGAATTCATAATGACCATATCGGGTACGAAAAGCTGTCTTTGAGACATCCCCATCCCTAACCCTAAGCTGGTGATACCCTGAACGAAGATCAATTTTAGAGAAGAAACTAGACCCTTGGAGCTGATCGAACAAATCATCAATTCTGGGGAGTGGATACTTATTCTTTATAGTGACTTTGTTGAGCTGCCGATAATCGATACACATTCTAAGGGTCCCATCCTTCTTCTTTACAAACAACACTGGAGCGCCCCAAGGGGATATGCTCGGTTGAATGAAACCCTTATCAGTGAGATCTTTTAACTGCAGCTTCAACTCCTTGAGTTCTGCTGGAGCCATTCTATAAGGAGGAATCGAGATTGGTTTAGTATCGGGTTCTAAATCGATACCAAAGTCAATCTCTCGAAGGGGAGGGACTCCAGGCAAATCTTCAGGAAACACATCTAGGAATTCATTTACCACAGGCACTGAGTCTATGGAAGGAACGTCATGATCTAAGTCATTAACACTCACAAGATGACATAGTAACCCTTTGGCCATCATTTTATTGGCCTTAAGATTTGAAATCAAGGGGTTAGGGCGAGTCGGATTGTACCCCTCCCAGACTAACTCTTCTTCATTAGGGAAACGAAACCTCACCACTCTACTACGACAGTCCAAGCAAGCATAATGGCTGTGAAGCCAATCCATGCCAAGAATAATATCAAAATCATGCATGGGTAACTCAATCAAGTTTGCACACATAGCCCTGCCACTCACAACTATTGGGCAATTCTGGTATACCCTATCAGCTTTCACATTTTCTCCTAAAGGCGTACTAACCACTATAGGATCATGCAGGACTTCAGGTAGTACTTTAAAAGTAAGGGCAAGTAGAGGAGTCACAAAGGAAAGCGTAGACCCTGGATCAAGTAAGGCATAAACAGAAGTTGAGAATATTTGCAGCATACCTGTGACCACATCAGCGGACTTCTCCTGCTCCTCCCTACCTTTCAAGGCATAAAATCTGTTCCTCTTGGGAGGCTCGGCTGCTGCTGCACCCTGTGGGGTAGGCCTAGGCTGAGCATTACCCCCAGCCTGACCTCTGTTCTGGGGACAATCTCTGACCATGTGTCCACTCTTACCACAACCAAAGCAGGCATTAGTGCCCTGCCTGCATTCCCCAAGGTGAGTTCGGCCGCACTTAGTACAAGCCTTCCTTGGGCGCTGCATCTCACCTCCATTGCCCCTCTTGGGTTCGGGTCTGCCTCCTCTAGGTGTTGTATTTCTCTGAGGGTCAGAATTACCAGCACTCTGTTGCCCCTTCTTAAATTTGGGCTGCTCGCGGACGCCAAAATTATTTCTATGGCCTCCATGGCTGGGACCTGCCTGATCTTGAGGCCTAGGCCTCCTAACATCACGTACACCTCTCCTCTTTCGGCTGTCCTCTACCTGCTGGACATGCATCATTAATCTAGAAAGGTCCATATTATCATGGAGCATCGCAGCCCGACAATTCTCCTCCAGGTCTCCATTGATTCCTGTGAGGAATCTGCTCATCTCCTCCCTGCTGGTAGAAACCAAGGGAGTAGCATACCTGGATAATTTCAACAAAGTTAAGTACTCTCATCATTCTTGTTATCAAATACTAAGGGAAGTACATACCTTGATAACTTCACAAACTTCAGGGAATACTCCCTGACAGTCATGGATCCTTGCTTGAGGTTGATGAACTCCTCAACCTTGGCCTCTTTCATCTCTCTAGGGAAGAACCTTTCCAAAAATGCTGTCTTGAACAGCTCCCAGGTGACTGGCACCTCTCCTAGGACACGGTTATCTCGCCACATTTTGCACCAAGTCTGTGCAACATCTTTGAGCTGGTAGGAAGCCAACTCAGCCTTCTCAATATCAGTGGCCCCCATGGCCACCAGTATCTTATGCAACTCGTCTATAAATTCCTGAGGATCTTCTGAAGTCTTAGCCCCTGTGAAAATTGGAGGATTCATCCTCGTGAAGTCTCGCAGTCTGTCAGCTATGCTGCGAACCGGTGGGTTTTCCCTTAGAACATCCTGCCGGTTGACTTGGGCAGTCATAGCTTGGGCTTGCATTGTGATGGCCTGTGCCATCTGGGCTAGAGATGCCCTCACCTCCGCATCAGTCAACCCAGCTGGGTTAACAGGCATAGCCACTCCTTCAGCTGGAGCCTGGGGTGGATTCTGATTACCCCTAGCTGCAGCTCCTCCCGTCCTCCGACCCTTAGTCCTCCAAGTATTCATTCTCTGAAAAACAACAAGATTGATGTTAGACACGTTCATAACACCAAGAATTCAAACATTAGGATAAGCACGATAAGATCAGAAAAAGGGAAGTTTTTCCTACGCATCATGCAGTCTCTAATCCAGGATAGTGGTGCACTTCACTACCATGACTTAGAAACTACTCAATGTGGTTGATGTGAACTCATTATTCTAGGAATTTAACCTAGCGCTCTGATACCAACTTTGTCACGACCGGAATCTAGACCCCAGACGAGACCGGCGTCGTTGACCTCTCAGAGGTCGCAGACAAGCCTACTTACGTCATTCTTACTTTACATAGATTAATTTTAGCGGAAAATTTGGAATTTTTGATTCTTTAATCATACTTGCTGAACATTCTTAACATTTCGTAATCGTTCATCATCAACCATCTAACCTTTAAGAGATAAGCAACTGAAAGAAATAATTCATTAAATATTAATTGTATATCGGCCAAAATAGCACCAATACAAAGTCTGAACCAAAACAGGAAAGAAACGCTAGTGGAACATGCCCCACTAGCTCAACTCTAAAACTACGCTAGAATGTAAAACAGTAGCATCCTCGAAGGCATAAGGACCTACCAAACTCCGGATGAATGCTGACGTCCAGATAGCTGCAACAAAGAACTTGTAGCTCTACCGTACACCTGTGCCTGCACCTAAAAGTAGATGTTTGTATGGAATTAGTACACACTTGTACTAAGTATGGGTATATGCAAGCACACACCAGGGACATGCATGAGAAAGAATAGCTCTTTCCTAACAACATGATTTTTGGAAGTCAAGTCGGTGGACTTGCTAAAATGAGATTAGGAAGGTTATGCCACGAGAGTGACATGCATCATTATAGTTATTGTATGGCACACAACACATAATATCTTCATATAACACATAACATATAGCACATAGTTTCTTTCATATTGTTCATTCATATACCATGAGACCTTACTATCATAGACTTAACCTTAAGACTTCCCAAAATGAGGGCTCAACATATGGGACCTCAACTAGGGAGCCTTCTTCAGCAAACACAGAGCCTGCTTCATTCATTCGTTCGTATTTCATTTCAATTCATTCATAGGCCAGTGCGAACACCAGCTATACCTAGGATGTAGTTTAAGACTTCCATTGGGTTTGCTGTGCAATGATCAGGAATGACCTAATGTCATTACCTAAATCTAGCTCACCTCTTGATTATCCTATCCTAACACCTTCGGTATCATTCATTTCTTTATATGATTCATTTGAGGCTGGCCTCATTCATTCATTGGGAACTTTAACTTTAACCGACATAGATCATGTGAGCATCATGAAATCCAGTGTCTTCCCCACACCGAAAAGAGGTGGAATCACCGGCCAAAGCGATTCAATAACATGCTAGCGTATATGGGAATTTAACCCCGCCAGATCCCTATAGTGGCAATATAGGTTCAAAGACTAGGAGATGTATGGAGACCCATACCCGGCAAGCCGGACAGTCTCATCTCATGAGAGTTACGTGAACCTCCGCCCTTCCCGAAAGAAGGCATCACCGCTCATAGCTAGCCTATCGGTGCTCAGTATAAAGTTCCATTACATCCAACTCATACATCATGGAAGTTGTCTTCTAGTATGAGGGCATCATAGCTCAATAGATGATTTCTCATCTCATTATTAGTATTAAGTGTTTTAAACTCAATATTTTTCATTAAAGTATTTATAGAGACTGGTCTCTTCATTATCTTACACCCTCATTGATGAATACGTATTGGTAACATTTACTTAGGCTCGTTTGAGATTGCTCTCTCCATATACATTAGCCTCACATCATGATTGTCACCACATTCTTCATTTCATTACGTACATCTTAGGTTCACTTATTTTTTTGAACGTATGTTAAACTTATGTGTCTATACATACAAGCCATGGGGCTTCGTTTATAGTTCGTTAAGTGATTCTTATTTTCCTAAGATTATGTATTACAAGACTTATGTATCTTGTATATATACCAAGATCTTGATTTTTGATCAAAGTAGATTACATTATTCTTGAATATTTTACTCACGTATGACTTATGTATCAATACGGAGGTTTGGGCACGAGAACCCAAATTTTGAATTATTTGGATATCATTTATATTTTTCATTGATTTTTGTTCTAATATTCATAAATTTAGAACTCTAAGTTAAGTCTCAACATTTTCGTGAAATAATAAATTTTTTTTATTTTAATTAGAATTCTAAATTAAATTTCAATCATTTAGATGAAAGAATAATTTTCTAATTTAATTAGAATTCCAATTTAAATCTCAATATTTACATAAAAGAATTAATATTCTATTTTTAATTAAAATTCTAAATTAAATCTCAATGTTTACATAAGAGAATTAATTTTTTTAACTTTAATTAGAATTTTAATTTATTATTATTATTATTTTTAATTACATTCGCTTGAATAGGGAGGTTGTGGGTTCGAACCCCCACAGCCCCCTTTATTTTTCTCTTATTTTCGCTGGAAATGGAGGCTGTGAGGTGGTGGGTTCGAACCCCCACAGCCTCACCTTTATTTCCTTAATATTTGTACCCCTCCCTTCAACTCTGAGGTCGTGGGTTCGATCCCCACGCCTCACATCCCTTTTTATTCCTTTTTTTTTTCGCGAACTGGGGGTCGTGGGTTCGATCCCCGCCCCCAGCATTCCCTTTTAAATCTTTTTTTTTTTTTTTTGCGCGTGGCTGGGGTCGCGAGTTCGATCCCTGCCAGCCCCATTTTTTTTTTTTAATTAAGGCATGCTGCAGGGAGGTCCTGGGTTCGATCCCTGCAGGCCTCAAAACTTTTTTTTTAAATTCTTTTGATGTTCAAAAAATTTCCAGATTCTTTTAAAGTCTGTTTTCAAGTTCTGGAAATTTATTCTACGATTTTTCTTCACTTTTTCATCAAGTTTAACATTAATTCTTAGGGAAATTTCATGGTTCATTCATAATGTTTTAATTACACATTATATTTTTTTTTTATAGATTCGTCTAACCAAGAATTACTCCCTCAATCAAGCCACCTAACATTTCATATGAACTTCACGTCTTACCCCATTTTATTCACGAAAAATATACAATCATATTACATTAAACTTTTGGAGCATTACATAAAGAACCTCATTCACTGTAACATACTTACACATAATTTCAAGAAAAACATGGTTGCCTTTCATACGATTCCAAGTACACAAACATAATCATATTCATCGCGAAAACATAATATACACCTAAATCTACCAGCAATCATACCCAACCTAAAATTCATTGGGAGCTAGTGACAGGGGCATGCAACGGGAAACAACCTTAGTTTCGAGATGAATAACTTGAATCGTAAGGGGCCTCTTGGGAAAGGAGCCAAGAGAGAAGAAACCCATACCTTAATCGATGTTCAAACTTTAATGTTGCTGCCCGGAAAACTCCTCCAAACCACTCCCAATTCACTTCAACGCACACCTCTCTCGACGAACCTCTCTTAGCCTTGACGTTTTGATTACTTATTTTCTTTTACTTGAAAATTTTTTGTGAGTTTTTCAAGCATGAAAACTGTTGATATTTTTGGCAGAAATAATGTGATGAAGATGGAGAACGTGAGAAAGAGAGTTAAGGAGCGTGAGAGAGAGAGGACTATTTGGATTAGGAGACTAATTCAAAAATCAGTCAAATAATAAATAAATACAAATCTGTTTTTGATTTATTTATTTATTTATTCATTTAAAACGTGAAAGGACAATTACGCCCTTTAAATACTTATTTATTCTTATTTATATAAAAAAAAAATTTTGAATCATTACATCAGTCCTCACCATAACTTTGGGTATATGTCGACTACTCTTTTTGACAATTGATTGATTGAGCAGCTTAATTAATACTGAGACATATATTCTGCTCTGCAACAAAAGTGGACCAGAGGCCACAACTCTCTTTGATAAAGCAAACCCATATACAAGATGTTGGTTCACGTGAATCGAGTAATTCTTATTCAGATGTTATATGTTCACAAATTTATTAAATTTTTTACTTTGGAGGATAGTTATTATTATATATCAATTTGAGATTTTTGCGGGAATTTATAAATTTTAAATTCTGAATCAAACTTGTGTTGTTTGTTTCTTTTCATTATTGTTCCTTCATTTATTCACCAATTATTTGTAGAGCTGTCATGAGATGGAGTGTGTTCATTACTGTCTCAACTATAATGTATATTGCATATGGAGCTATGGAGTTGATTTTGTGCATAGGATAGAAAAAGGTACAAGTATAACTCATATATACTGCAATTTTAATAAAGTATGTAATTTGTGTATTATCCTGTAACGTTAATGATCGAAACAAGTTAGAACTTATTTAACTTCTTTTCTAGGTAATCAACTTGCTTTTATACACTAAAAAATAAAAGTATAAAAGCAATCTGTAGACAAAATAGTAGTAAAAATGACTGTTAAAAAAATTGTACTCCATCAGTAATGTTTTACCAGTTCAGACTCAAAATAGGTCATATTTACCATGATAACCTTATGAAATTAATCAATTGTAAGTTTTGATCCTTGATATATTTTTTTCCTGATCTGCATTATAAGGGTACTGTTTACTGTTTAGGAACCTCAGAAGATTCATTTAACAATTGGAGGTCTCTTAACAATAGGTCCAACTCATTCTGAATATTTCGAGTAAAAGGCCCAATGTTTTCCTTGTATGTAGCTGACCCATCCAATAAAAGTTTACAAAGTTGTATTCAACTATATCCCAAAATGATCCGATAAGTACTTCACAAAATATGAGACACAAAATAAAGCTAGGGATAATAATTTCTTTTTAATTTATCTAAGCTTTGATAAGCATTATTCATGCCTATACTGACGGGAGATACCTAATAGTATCTAAGGCATACAAAATTTAGCTAGTATGAAGTATAGACACAACGGTTATTAAAAAAAAAGAAACTATCCCATAAAAAAATGTGTTCTAGATTTAATGCTAGCTATATATCATAATAATATCATTACTAATTTCTTTGTTTTTGGCGCTTATGGTGTTACTAAGTTTTGGTTAAGAGATGACCACCACTTTGTTAATGAATTTAGCGCAACATGCGTAAACTTTTTTTCTTTAATATTTTCTTCACTCACTACCTCTCTTTTTTTTCTTCTTCTTCTTCCATTTACTTTATAATTTTGTAGTAGTATTATTTTTTCTTAATGTCCATATAAAGCTTTCTCCATGAAGTTCCAATCCTCTGAACTTCCAATAGGGAAACCACAAGCACGAAGAAAAACCGCACCAAAACTTGCTCCTCTTATTGTCATTACCATCTTATTCACAATTATTCCTATTTACTATCCTTCTATACGTTATTCTTCTCAAAAGAAAATTTCAGAAGTTATTTCTTCTAATTCAGAAGATACAGTTCAGGTTGTTGATCATTTGGATAATGATTTGCAAGTCAATCGTCCATGTCCCGTGGAGGACGTGCCCACGAAACCTTGTAACGTGCCCATAAAGGAAGAACAACAACATGAACCAGAACAAGAAAAACCTGAAAAATTACCTGAAAAAGATGAGAAATTTGTGACCAAAAGTGACATAACAGATAAGGAAGTGCAACCCTTACCTAGAAAAAAACTCGATAGACATAATCAACATGCTAGAAAAACCGGACATCATCAACGTGACTTCACCGTCTCTAAAGCCGTCCCAGAAAAAACAGATCAAAAGAAACAACTTAGCAATGACGATGTTAGAATTTCGTCATCTGAAGTATCACATAGTAGTGCATCTTGCGACTTATTTTCAGGAGAGTGGGTGAAAAATCCAGAAGGACCTTATTATACAAATGATACATGTTATGCTATTCAACAACATCAAAATTGCTTGAAATTTGAAAGGCCTGATACTGACTTCTTGAAGTGGAGGTGGAAACCTGATGCTTGTGAGTTGCCAATTTTTAATCCTACTCAATTCCTGGAATTTGTTAGAGGCAAATCTCTTGCATTTGTTGGAGATTCTGTTGCAAGAAATCATATGCAATCATTGATATGTCTCTTGTCCAAGGTAAGTTCTCAGCACGTAGCTATTCGTTTTCATTGAATAGTCCTTAATTCTAAATGATCATTTATTTTGTCGTCTCAATGTCCTCACGAGGCAGTGGTGAGTTTCATTTACTCTAAGCTTAGCCCACACACAATTAGGAAGTAAGATTGATCGCAATCTGAGCCGTACTACCCAACCACCTATAGACGACTATCCTAATAACCGTGTGATAAGGCTACAATAAGTAAATTGAATCCTCATAAATATACCAACACAGTTTAAGGTTAGGTCTTTGAGGTACTGAGACATAAACTTGAAGTTTTGCATATTAAAAACTCATTGTGAAAGACAAGTTCTTTGAAAACTGAAAGAAAAAGATTATGTTTAGTAAATCAATGAAAACAGACTTTGGTTTTTCAAATTATTTTCTATTTTCTTTCAGGTTGTATATCCAGAGGATGTTTCAGAAACACAAGACGAAAACAGACGTTGGATCTACAAAGATTACGACTTCAACATTTCCATGTTTTGGGCACCCTATTTGGTAAAAACTGAAAAAACCGACCCAAATGATGTCACACAACCCTTCAATTTGTATCTTGATGAATTCGACGAATTCTGGACGAAACAAATCCAAGGTTTTGATTACGTTGTTATATCTGCTGGCCATTGGTTTTTCCGTCCAACAATGTTTTACATAAATCGTCGCCTTGTTGGCTGCCTCTACTGTCCCCAATCGAACGTTAATCATGTAACATCGTATTTCAGCTACCGACGGGCTTTTCGGACCGCATTTCGGGCTATTAATAGCCTGGAAAGCTTTAAAGGTGTAACGTTTTTGAGGACTTTTGCCCCGTCGCATTTTGAGAACGGGCCTTGGGATAAAGGAGGAGATTGTGCAAGGACTAAACCGTTTAAGAGGAATGAGAAGAAACTTGAAGGTTATAATTTGGAGTTCTATAAGATTCAATTGGATGAATTAAAGATTGCACAAAGAACAGGGAGAAGAAGAGGGTTGAAATTTAGGTTGTTTGATGCAACACAACCTATGTTGTTGAGACCAGATGGTCATCCTAGTAAATACGGTCGATATACTGATCCAAACGTTACAGTACCTAATGATTGTGTTCATTGGTGTTTGCCTGGACCAATTGATGCTTGGAATGATTTCTTAGTAGAATTGTTGAAAAGAGAAGTGGCAGATTAATCATTTGTTTGAAAAACAAAATCTATGTCTTTTAGGATTTTCTGGAAAATGAGTTTCTTTTTTTTTGTGATATGTAATTTAGTAGTGTAAATCTTGTTTCATTCTTCTTTTTGGGTTAGAACGGGGGAATTGCAAATACCATTGTAAATTTTATCTTTTGGATATGATGCTTAGTGTATTAGTTTTTTTCATACTATAATAAATGCATTAGATGAAATGTTATCTCGTGTATGGTATTTCTCTCATTTGGAAATTAGTATATCTTCAATTTGAATCTGCTGGTCTTTTTTCTTTACTTCTTTAAGAAAATAAAATAGAATATATATATATTTTGTGTAGACAATAAAATTTGCGTCAAGAAAATAATAATCAAGAATAAATGTGAGTGTTACAATTTCTATGATTTCTCTGAAGCCTTTTCGAATATAATTCAAGTTTGATCTTGAATTTGAGATTCATGATCTTGAATTTGAACTTGGACTTGATCTTGACTTGAATTTTATTTTGATCTTGACTTTATTTCTAGTTGAATTCAAAGGCTTGGGATGATGGTCTTGATCTTAATTGTTCTTGAACTTGATCTTGACTTCTTCAAATCTTGAACTTGAACACTTGAATTCTTAAACTTGTAGAGAAATTCATGGCTTTTGATCCACGAGTTTTCTCTAGCTTCTTGTTTAGAATTCTTGGTTCTCTTTTCTGAACTATGAGACCCCTATTTATAGTTTTAGAATAGAGGAATTGTGATTGGAACAGGACTTCTTTCGGCAAATTAGATTTAAGTGACATGTCATATGGGCTCTATGGAGCTAGCTTTAATTAAATTCATATTTATCTAAATTTAAATAATTAAATCAATTATATTAATTCATATTATATTTATTTGGACTAATATATTCATTAATTTAATATAATCTGAACAACGTTATAGATTTATATTTAATAAATTTTGAGTGAATATATATATATATATATATATATATATATATATATTTTAAAAAATATTATTTAAACATAAAATTTATTTTATAATATTCTGTAAAATTTTCAATCATTTAAAAAAGTTACAAAAATTTCTATCTTTTTAATACATCACTTTGCGATGTACCGAGATGATGATTGATATATGAAGACCGAAAGCAATGTATCAAAACATTAAGACATATATCCAAAATGGGGACGTTTTTTGATGTATTTGGATTCAACTAAATTTAAGAATTTTTTATAATTTGAAAAAGAATAACAATATAATGTAATTAGCTCTTAACACTATATAATTTGCGTAAAGTTTCTTTTTTTTTTCCGCTCAACTTTCTAATTACAATTGTTTGTATGATATATGTTCAAGATCATAAGTTTAACAGTTATTTTGTTATATTTTATATATCTTTAATTTAATATTATAAAATTTAAAAAAGTCTTTACTCTTTTAATTTTAATATCAAGACAAAATCAGACAAATAAATCAACATAGTATTTGTTATTCCCTAGGATCGTTTGGTAATATAAAAAATTGCATTAAATTTACTATATTTGATAAAAAAAAATTGTATTAGATATAAAAGTCAAATAGTTTATACCATGTTTGGTTAATAAAAATTTAAATATTGTTGTATAAAGTTATTTATGTATTAATTTATACGGTGTTTGGTTGTATTTTTTATAGTCCTTCATAATTAATACTAATATAATTTATGAAAAAATTTATGCGAAGTAAAAAATCGAATAAATTATGTGGATATTAGTTATACATTTATTAAAATGATAATTACATATTTACTCTTTTAATTTTGTTTAATTGAAAACTTTGTTCTTTCCTATAGTTTTTATTTCTTTCTTTTTTTATATGAATATTCCACTTTCATTTCTTTTAATTTAGATTTTATTTTTTTAGTTAGCAATTTTACTATTTTCCTATCAACATTTGTTATTTTTATTTTATTTTATATATAGATCATTTTCATTTCTTTTTATATATTCATTGTTTTTATTTATTTATGCAAATATAAATATTTTTTTAATATTAGAAATTTGATTATATATTTAATAGCTAATAATTCATGTGTTGTGATCACTATATAACTAAATAATATCTACATAACTAATATTTATATAACTGTATGCCGCATAATTAAATCTAATATAACTAAATTTTGCATAACTAATACATGCATAACGAAACCTTACATAACTAATACATACATAATTAAATTCTGCACAACTAATACGTGTATAACTAATGCCTACATAACTCTAATTAGTAACCAAACACTCGTAAATAATCTTGTTGGTGAAAATTTTACCAACTACTAGATCAATCCATAAATAAAAAATTGAAAATACGTGTTCCTTAGTTACCTCTATATACTGGAGACAACTAATGAGCCACACGTTTTGCCAAATAAATTATTTACAACACTAGTGATTGATACATATGCGTCACCGACACTAGTACCAACATCATTGCACATTGTACCACCAAAAAATTTCATTTTTTACTTGCATTCTTCCCTACGGGACCGCAAGAAGCTTCGGGACACAGCTAAAGTCATTTTTAAGAATGTCAAACTACTCAGAAAGTATTAAAAGATCTCATTAATTCATATTTCACAACCTCTAATTACATTTTTAGTGGTTCCATAACATGACTCATAATTTACTAATACAAATAATTACATCACGAGGGCATATTAATTACATTTGCTAATTGATGAGGAATTAGTACTTAGTAGAAAGAAGCTTAAAATATGTGATTAGCACGTTCATAGAGTCAACATACATGTGCTAACTGGCCCTCCATTCATTACATCCACAACGTATTTGTTACATTTTTTTTTTACTCCTTTCTTCTTTCTCTCATCTCTACTTTCCTTTTTCAACTCTCCATTGAAGAAATTTCCACAAAAAAAAATGGAGCTTCCCTTTGGGAAATACTCCACTTCAACCCAAAGAACCCCAAGAATATTCTTACTTTTAGTTTTAGCAGTTGTCGTTTTGGGTATTATCCCTCTTTATCACCCATTTAATTGGTACCCAGCAGATTTAGCAACCCAACATCCCTCTGAAATTTCACCCAATTACCATGCTGCTGAGGAGCAAAAGATAAAGATTAAAGAGCCGGAGACATGCGATATCTTCACCGGCGAATGGGTCTGGAATCCGGATGCTCCATATTACACGAATATGACCTGTTATGCGATCCATGAACACCAAAATTGTATCAAGTATGGGAGACCCGATACGGATTATTTGAAGTGGAGATGGAAGCCTAATGGGTGTGAGCTACCTATTTTCGACCCGTTTCTGTTTTTAGATTTGGTTAGGAACAAATCGTTGGCACTCGTCGGTGATTCAGTTGGAAGAAATCAAATGCAGTCGTTGATATGCCTATTGGCTCGGGTACCCTTTCTTTTCTCTGCAAATAGTATTAATATAACTTCAATTTGAACAAAGTACTTGCTGATCTATGGTTCTCACTACTTCTACAATATAATGATTTAGTTCATCTTAGTTTTGTTTAGTTCTAGCTTGGATTAACTACATAAATTAGGGTTAATTGAAAATTTGAGCTACCAATGGCTAGATTTTTTCATGATTTAGTTGAAATTTCATGGACGCCATTGATAGGTCAACGAGTACTGTTTTCCGGCATGAGGATGTGAAAGGTAGTAAAATGTGGAGGAATAATGGGAAAGGTTTGATCATGAACAGTAAAATGGAGGACTTGAAATGTAAATCTTTTAGCTCAAGGGCCCTGGATAACCTCGTGAGTATAAAATGTGATAGAGTGGGGAACGACGTCGTTTTATCTAATCTAAACTGTTTAAAGTACTAGATGCCAAATCTAATCATAAACACACATTATTGAGACTTTATATTGTCTTTCCTTCCTTCTATTTTAGGGTAATAATTAAATTTGTTATAATATAGTCATTCTCATTTTTGGAAGTGATTTACTCTAGTTCCTAGAAAGTTGTCATTTCATTACTATTTTCTCCGTTTTAATTTGTTTGTCTAACTTAAGTTGAAACAAACTTTAAAAAGTAAAAAAAACTTTTTGAATGTTGTGGTTTCTAAACTAAAGATATATAAGATGCACTAATATGTCTCTTAATCTTGTGATCTTAAATATGTATATGGAAAGTTGAAATTAAAAAGTTGTCAAAAGAAAAAAAAATATTCTTTTTAAATGGATTAAAATGAAAAGTAAAACAAACAAACTGAAATGGGACTACAGGAGCGTTGATCATCCCTCAAAAGATTAAGTAGTACTACAAGAAAAGAAAAGCAGAGACATACCAAAATATGGGAACATTGGGGGCTGGCGTGAAATTTGTTATATTGCATTTTAATCCTCAGGAAATTTCTTTTGTTACCAATATTATAACAAGACTATTTAGTTAGATCCAAAGAGATTTTCATACTTAACTATTGCTTAGAATAAGTATTTTGCCAGATTAGAGAACCCAAGCCTGGTAACTGGGTTCGTTATCTGTAATAAGTTAATTGTGCCCTTTTGGAGATCTATTTGACTTGATCATTATCAAACATGACCAATGGTTCTTATCAGTCAATTCGTACAGCATTTTATGTTAAGCCCGAGAATCACTTGGGGAAACAACCTGGAATCTGGATTCTTGCTAAACACTGCACTTGCCTCTGCATGTGCCTATATTAGCTTTAAACTAATCCTAAAATAAATTGAAGTGTGAATGATCAAAGAAGTGATAAAAATTTTGATCTTCTTTTCTGTTTCTCTTCAGGTGGAATATCCTGTCGATATATCTGATAATCCAGATGAAGCTTTCAAAAAATACAAATACACAACTTACAACTTTACATTAGCAACATATTGGTCACCATTTTTGGTGTCAACAAAAGAAGCTGATGCAGATGGTCCAAGCCATACTGGAGTTTACAATCTTCACCTTGACAAAGCAGATGAGAAATGGACCACTGAAATTGAAAGATATGACTACGTCATCTTAAATGCAGGCCACTGGTTTGCCCGGATCAGTGTATACTTTGAGAACAACCAACGAGTTGGCTGCCGGTACTGTGGTATACCAGATGTTTCTGAACTCCCTATTACCTATGCCTACCAAAAGGCATTCAGAACTGCTCTTAAAGCGATCAACAATTTAGAAAATTTTAAGGGGGTGGCAATTCTTAGGACTTTTGCACCTTCTCATTTTGAAGGTGGGGAATGGAACAAGGGAGGTAATTGTGCAAGGACAAGGCCATATAGAAGTAACGAGACTGCGTTGGAGGGTCAAAGCTTGGAACAATACAGGATCCAAGTTGAAGAGTTTAAGGCTGCAGAGGAAGAAGGGAAGGTGAAGGGGAAGAAATTCAGATTGATGGACACAACACAAGCCATGTTGTTGAGACCAGATGGTCACCCAAGTAAATATGGGCATTGGCCAAATGCCAATGTTGTATTATATAATGACTGTGTTCATTGGTGCTTGCCTGGTCCTATTGATTCTTGGGCTGATATTTTGTTTCATATGTTCAAGATGGAGAGCACGAAATCCCTGGAGGAAAAGCTTGAATGAGAGAGCCAAATCATACAATGTACTCTGATTTTTTTAGTTGCTTCATTTATTTTTAGAATGGTTGTGAATTACAGAGGAACTCTGTTACATGGATCGTTTTGGTTGAGTTGCAAATGTAACTATAGTACTGTTAGAAAAGTTGGGGCAAAAAAAGCCTTGTTGAATTTTTATAGAGCTGAATGCTGATGATATTTCTCCCCCATACACCAAAGGGTACAACATATGGTTCAAGTTTACCAAAGTCAGCCCATTACTTGCAGGAATGGAATATTTCTGGTAAGACAGGGACTCATATTGACGGAATTACAAGACATGGTTACGTTACTGAAGATATTTTTTGCATGGTGGAACTTGGAAGCAGTGGCTTTACCGTGGTAAGGTATGGTATTGAAAACTTCGATTTCATAATTATGGCTCCAAACCCAAACCTCGCCAATTGGGGGCTTCTTGTATATTGCTACTGTCGACTCTTTTGGATTTATAGGTTGAAGAAACAGAAAGTTTCGTATTTTTTTATGAACTTCAATTTTTTTGAGATCAGGAAGACTTATTTATTTATGGTGAATGACAGAATGGACAAACAAGCTTCCATTTTTTTCTATTTTAATGGTGCAGGTACATATGGACGTTTTGTACTTCGATTTTATTCATTCGAATTTCAATTTTGGATTTTTCAAGAGTGTACCAACTACCGAATACTTGTACCAATTCAACTCCGTTTTATACTGTTTGTTCTTTTAAAGTTAGCTTTTTCAATATTTAATTAAATGAAATGACATAATACACAAAACAGCCAGCTCTAATCAGTAAGCAGCAGCTGTGGACAACTAAACAGCAACAGCAACAACGAAAGTATGAACTGAAAATTTGAGAGGCAGCACTATAGTATGAGGTAATTAGGGATTTGGACTAATTTAAAATTGGGCATCGACATATCAGATTAGTTCGATTAGATTTAATTTCGATACTTATGCCTACTTTATGTGAAAGAAAAAAAAAATAAAGAAAGGGATTTTAAAAAAATGAGGTTGAAATGGTGAGGCGGAGATAATTAATCTGCAATCGCACGTTATGCGTAATAAATTTTTCAAATCACTAGCATGGTTTAAATGAGCCACCCAACTCACTGACAAGCCTCATACCTTGTTAATGAATGTTATAGTACCATCACCATAGCATATTGTACCACCACCTTTTCTCCCTCAGCCCTTCTCCTTGCCTAGGTATTAACAAATCCACAGAAGCTTCGTGTGACACAAAGCTCAAACTCATTTATAACAAATGAATACTTCTAGGCGGTGAGAACGTTTTATTATTCATTTTTTTTGGATTAATTATTTTGTACAGGGTCAAATGACAAGAAAAAAATAGGATTATCAAGTCACAAGTGTCAACATACATGTACAAAGTGCTGTCCCCTTAATTTCATGCACTCTGCATCTTTAACAACTTACTTTTCTCCGTGATTTCTGTCATCTCTTACTGCTACTACTACTTCTCTTTTTGAAATTTCAATAGAAGAAAATTAATTCTCAGAAATGGAGCTTCCCTTTGGGAAATACTCCACTTCAGCTCAAAAAACCCCAAGTATATTTATACTTTTAATTTTAGCAGTTGTTGTTCTGGGTCTTATCCCTCTTTACCACCCATTTAATTGGTACTCAGGAGGCTTAAGAATCCGAAATCCGTCTGAAATTTCACCCACATACTTTCCTTTGGAGGAGCAGAAGATAGAGTTTAAAGAAGCAGACAAGTGTGATATTTTCAGTGGAAAATGGATTTGGAATCCGGAGGCTCCATATTATACGAATGTGACTTGTACTGAAATCCATGACCACCAAAACTGTATGAAGCATGGAAGACCCGATAGTGATTATTTGAAGTGGAGATGGAAGCCTAATGAGTGTGAGCTGCCAATATTCAACCCGTTTCAGTTTTTGGATTTGGTCAGAAACAAGTCGGTGGCAATTGTGGGTGATTCAGTTGGAAGAAACCAAATGCAGTCTCTGTTATGCCTCTTGTCCCGGGTATCATTCTCTTCCTCTGAATTTTCTGTTGATAGTACTGCTGATTTAAGCTGACTAAAAATATTTATTTCAAATATTAGTTGTTTATTTACAAAATTAATTTATTTTTTAAACAAAAAGTGTGATAGTCATAATTTTTTTTAAAAAAATAATTTGATCCATAAAGTATTGTGCTTTAATAAAGTTTGAAATGCTAAATAATAAATATGATGTAAATAATTTATTCAAACACTTATATCAATAATTATTTTTATGACTCAAACATCTAATCTATATTTATCAATAAATTAAGATAAAAAGAAATATAGGATTAATGAGGAATATGGTCATCAACAGTAAGGTGATGGAAGGGAGCCCTTGGAGGAATCAAAGTCTAGTCACAAACCACTATCAAATTATATTATAGTAACCCTTTAACTACAAATTATTGAAAATAATAATCTTTTGGATTTTACTTCCCTCCTTAATTGTCGGCGAAATATTTAATAAATTAGTCATTGTCATGCTAGAATTGGTTTTCTTCTAGTCCAATTTTTTTTTTTTTAATTTCATTACTCATACCTAAAAAGAAATTAAAATAAAGAAAAGCATTACTGCAAGAAAAGAACAATAGAGACTTGTGACAATAGGAGGAACATTGGGGGCCAGCGTCAAATTTGTCGTATTGCTTTTTAATTCTCAGAAAATCTCTTAGGGTCCCCAAAATTATAAAGAGATTTTCTCCTTAAAATATATAATGCTTAAAAAAAAGAATGTGAAAAATGTCGATACAAAATCAAGATGATTATGCCTGATTTGTTTGACTAATTAAACCATTAATCAACAATTATTGACAGTGGTCCTTGTATTAAACAATTTATTTCCGGGAATTGCTGCCGACGCTTTGGGATTGTTTGGTACCAATATGGGGATAGACAAAGTTAACAGTGCATAAATAATTTTTGAATAAACTAAACTCTCTAATTAAACATAGGATAAATAACTCTATATTTTATTTCAGGATTATTATTAATGGATCTAATTTCTAAATAAAAATCAAAGAAGTGATGCAAACAATTGATCTTCTTTTTGTGTTTATAGGTTGAATATCCTGTTGATATTTCTGACAATCCAGATCAATCTTTCAAAAAGTACAAATACACAACTTACAACTTCACTCTAGCAATGTATTGGTCACCATTTTTGGTTTCAACAAAAGAAGTAGATGCAGATGGTCCATGCCATACTGGACTCTACAATCTATACCTAGATGAAGCAGATGAGAAATGGACCACCAAAATTGAGGGATATGACTACATTATCTTAAACGCTGGGCACTGGTTTGCGCGGTGCAGCGTCTACTATGTAAACAACCAACGAGTAGGGTGCAGATACTGTGGAATACCAAATGTAACTGAACTTCCATCTACCTATGCCTACCAACGGGCATTCGAAACTACTCTTAAAGCCATCAACAATTTAGACAATTTTAAGGGTGTAGCTATTCTTAGGACATTTGCGCCTTCTCATTATGAAGGCGGGAAATGGAATGAGGGAGGTGATTGTGCAAGGACAAGGCCGTATGGAAGTAATGAGACTTCGTTGGAGGATCAAAGCGTGGAGCAATACAGGATCCAAGTGGAAGAGTTTGAGGTCGCGGAGAAAGAAGGGAAGATGAAAGGGAAGAGATTCAGGTTGATGGATACAACGCGAGCCATGTTGATGAGACCAGATGGTCACCCAAGTAAATATGGGCATTGGCCAAATGAAAATGTGGCAAATGACTGTGTGCATTGGTGCTTGCCTGGTCCTATTGATTCTTGGTCTGATTTCTTGTTTCATATGTTCAAGATGGAGGCCATCAGATCCCTTGAGGAAAATCTTCAATGAGAGAGCAAAATTATACAATGTACTCTGATTTCATTTATATTTAGGATTCACGTCTCAGTCATCTAAAGAGGAACTCGGTTTCTAAGATATATAGTTATGTTGCCGTGAAGATGCAACCATAGCCCTGTTTTAAAAAATGTTGGAAAAAGACGTCCCTTCTTGAATTTTTATAGAACTGTCGATGTTTTACTAAACGCATTTAGCACATGCAAAGTTTACAGGAAAAGAATTAATGTAAAGAGAGGTTACGAGGATTGACATTTGACTGAGGTCTAGGAAGAATAGAATATACACAGATTTTATCCTTATCTTGACAGATAAAGAGATTACTTTGAGAAAGCAAACTAATGAAAGCAATTCAGGAGAGGAAAAGCAGTATAAAATATGAGTAAATATAGTAAGAGTGCTTTTGGTATGGTTTTTGTTTGATGAATTCAAAGTTAAAATATTTGGTTAAACCTCAATTGTGGAATATGTTTGCTCCAAATAAAAGGTTTGAATTTTTTCCCACCAAATAAGAAAAATAACTTTTATCACTTACAAGCGGAAGTTTCATTACAAATATTTCAAAGTAACGTTAATCCATAATACTTGTTTCAATCAACACGACCATTATTGCCATCTTTTTATTCTAAAAATATTCAAAGAAAACATGTATTATACTCCTACACAATGTCACTATTTTTAACGAGACAGCCACTAATAAAATAATAATAATTTTTTAAAAAAAAACAATTATACATAGAAAATCCACAATCAATCACCAACTCTTATTATTTCTCAACGAAAGATAATACATATTTACCAAAAAAACAATGTTTATAGAAACTATGAAAACTCCTTATTCTAGAATATATTTGAAGCTATTTTCCATGTAGTATTCGAACTAGTTTAGGAAAATTCGGTGAAGCCTGCGGTCCCCTCTTATTTGGTCCATTGCAAACATAACACTACGCACTAATCATCACATGTTTCTTATTCCTGGAGCCTACTTCAATACTCAAACACTATACATTTATACTCGTACCCCATGTTATTATCATCACATAATTGTTATTCCTTTGGCCTACTTTAATACTCAATCAAACATCAATAATTGTGAACAATATTTTAATACTAAAGCAATAATAGTATGTTTTTCATGAAAAATTTGAATTCCTTCCTAAAAAATTCTTCACGACATATCATTAGACTGTGTATTAAATTTTGATTTGTAAATCTTAATAAAATGATTCCTTTTATGTGCTTAAACAATCATGCTAATGTTATAACAGTTACAAAACAAATTACAAGGCAAAAGTTATGTACAAGCACTCATTAATTTTTGGGCAGACTAATTTCTATAATTTTTCCCTTTCTAATGATGGTGTTATTCATTCGTTTGAGACATGTCTTTCAATTCGTTCAAGATGCAATTAAAATATGATCATTTGAGAAATAAATCTAAAACATGATAAATGACAAGTTAGATCGCATAAGCAACAACCGTAAAACAATACTAGGGTACATTTAGGTGAAGGATCAAACCATTAGAAATCCTAATTTTGTTCTGTATTTTTATAAGAAATTATTTTTCAAACTCGAATTTGTGATTATATGATTATATGAGAAGAATTTAATTAAAAGATTCCCTGCATATGGGACCAACTGTAGCCCACAATTCACAAGGCAACAATATAGGGTCAAGTTAGTTAATTGAATGTCATATCTTAATATAGAAGCTAAATCTATTTGATCAATTTGCACTGTTACAGTAGTTCAAATTTAGAAGTTTCTGATTATATTACTAATTTCTCGATTTTTTCGAATCATTCGTAAAAAACTATAATTAAAGTAAAAATAAATAAAACATGTTTTATCTAATGATTAATGAAGTATACTATACTTTGATGAAAATTTGCAGAAAGAACAAGAGTTTGACAGCTAAAACTGACGATTATACTAACACTAATAACTCAATAGGATTTGTCCTCTTTTGAATAATATATAAATAAATTAAATAGAATGCCAGCTGCTAAATCCACTTTTATTGGGTATGTTTGTCTTGCAAGAGAAAAATAAAGGTTGTTCATGAATCACAATCAAAATTTTATTTCAATTGAAATAAATATTCCAATTTTCAACTCTTATGATACGTACTCTTCTGAATTATTAGTGTTCTTGTTGTTTTTTTCTTGTTGTATTATCTTATCACATAAAAGTAGGACATGTTAGAGACTATTACACACTTTTTTCGATCCAATTTAATTGATTTTTATTACTTGTGTTCTTTTCAAGTGGATGGTCACTTATACACCGATAAATTATACTTATAGATATTAAATTATTATCTATATTAATTTTTTTATATTTTGAATTAGTTGGTGAAAAATCTAACTTTCAAATTTGGAATCCTAAGCCCTAAGGGAACTATATTTTTTTTTAATTAATGGCGGATCACACGTGAAAACTATGTACTTTATGAAAAGGCAAAAATAGTGCAAAGATAAGAAGAAGCTAATTAAAAGCAATGCAAAGTACTCAGGATATATCATCATTCAGCTAATTGCCACCAAGTTACGCCATGTTTAAGTCTCCAACAACCTATTTTTTACCTTTTTCCTCTGCAAGTTATTGAAATTGGATAACATAATCATTATTCAACTACTTCGTCCGTCTCAAAATAAGTGTTGTTCTATCTCATTTCATGTGCATTAAGAAAAATAATAAATATACCTACAATTTTACGAAGTTACTCCTATTTATTAGATAGAATTTCTTTTGAGAATCATCCACTATTAAGAAGATGTGTTATGTTAATATACTCGGAAACAATTACTACTATTTTTGTCCTGAATGCTTAAAGTAGCATTTATTTTGGGACAAAAAAAAAAAACAAGTACTAATTAAGTAAGGCTTTAAGGTCGGTATCAGTAAGTTGTGAATAAGTTCTATTAATGATAGTAAGACATTTCGTGTGAACCTAGAAAAAGATGGTTTAAGAAAAGGAAAGATAATTGAATTTTACTAATGTATATATATTAAACATACAAGTAAGTTATGTTAAAACATTCAGATAAACCTTTGTAGCAGAAATGTGGTTCTCAATATATTATATTTTACGTTCATTTGGTCTCCAACTCTCAAGAATCTAGTGGTTTTCACTATCTGTTGAAGTATAACAGGTAATGTTTCGCTTTAATGACAAAGCATGTACAACTCACCATGTACATATAATATGCTTCTAGTTACAATTATTAATATTGTAGAATCAGAGTATTAGTTCATCAATTTTGAAAGAGTCTTATCAACATAATAATAATCATTTAGTCCATAATACCAAACATTTAAACAGTAAAAGTAGCTTATTTCTATCATTGATAGTCCTATTATATAACTTGCTCACAAAAACTTGATCTTTGTAACATCACTTGCAGATGAAGGGTGGTGTAGCAGAGTTGTTTGATAGCTTTAGAAAAGTTATTCTACCAATCGCGACGTTACTGCTTTTACTCAAAATTAGCTACTCTTCATTTGATTCTACCACTGATTCTTTGCTGCAAAATCTTGAATCAAGTCAAAATGGATCACTCCCTCTTGATCAGCCAGAGCAAGTTTCTCCAGGAATTACTAGCGCTAGTCCTAGCACTAACTATTCGGCGAAAACAGGGATAAGGCAGCAAACATGTAATATCTTTGTGGGAAAATGGATACCATATCCAAAGGGACCATACTATACAAATGAAAGTAACTGTGTGATAGATGATCGACAGAATTGTATGAAATATGGAAGACCGGATAGTGATTTCATACACTGGAGATGGAAGCCAAATGATTGTGAGCTTCCACTGTTTGATGCTACTCAATTTCTGCAAATTGTTCGTGGAAAAACTTTGGCTTTTGTTGGAGACTCTCTAGCAAGAAATCAAATGCAGTCACTGGTGTGCATTCTATCTAATGTAAGCATTGAGTTTTTGTGCTTCTATGTTTTCTGCTATGCCTAAATTTCAACATTCTATGATATATATTGTTATTACAGCTGTTTGAAACATGCTAAATGTTGTCATAATTCAGATAACAGAATTGGCAAAATCATCAGCTAATATGTTTATATCTCAGGCGTCCATTCCTGTAGACGTATCGGAGACTACAGACACAAAATTCAGGCGATGGTTGTATAAAGATTACAACTTTACAATCATGGCCCTCTGGTCTCCGCAGTTAATCAAATCCTATGACTCAGATCCTACTGGGGATCCCTATTACAGTCTCATGAATTTGTATCTTGACAAGGCTGATGATGTCTGGGCAAGTCAGGTTGAGAAAGCTGATATTATCATAATCTCTGGAGGCCAATGGTTCTTTAGGCCATTTTTGTACTACGAAAACGATCAGCTCATTGGATGTCACAAATGCAATCAAAAGAATGTAACAGAACATACTCATTACTATGGATACAGGATGGCGTTTCGTACAGCTTTCAAGACCCTTTTAAACCTGCAGAAATTAAAGGGTCGATTGGTAATGTTAAGGCCATTCTCCCCTGCACATTTTGAGAATGGGGATTGGAATAACGGAGGGAATTGTAATAGAACAAGACCATTCAAGAATGAAGAAATGAAGTTGGATGGATACGAATTGAAGATGTATATGACTCAATTGGAAGAATTTAAGGCAGCAGAAAAAGAAGGTAGAAAAAGGGGTAGTGTCAAATTCAAATTGCTAGATACAACTGAAGCAATGGTAATGAGACCAGATGGACATCCAAATCATTATGGACATTGGCCAAATGAAAAGAAATTGCCTGATTGTGTACATTGGTGTATGCCAGGCCCTGTTGATACTTGGAATGAGCTTTTATTAGCAACTTTAAAGATGGAAGGAGATGAATTATAGAAACAGAATTATGTCTAGAATTTGGTAACAAACATATAATAACTTTTTCAAATGTTTGTGTAATTTGTTTTAGGAAAAAGGGTATAAGTTTTTTGTAAAGAAGTTTTATATCAATATATATTTTTAAGTAATCAAAGCTTCACAATTTGAAATTCTGCCTTATGCTAGTAGTTAAGATATAAACTCCGGTTTTGCTATAATTCAGATAATATATTCTCAGGCCAAATCCCTCGATCTTGAATATTAGTTAAATAATTTGAAAAGGTGGATATAAATTAAATGGCACCGACCAAATAGTTGCTCCATAAAGGTGGTTAAATAAAATATTTCATAATCTACCATTATTAATTAAATTACTAATCTAAAATGTATACTTTATATATACATGGTATATAGAGTTTTATACCACAAATCAAGAAATCTTTCTTTGTATATGGAGCTATAATTGGAATTTCCTATATTAGTGTTAACAAAATTAAATGCATGTTTAAACACATTTTTACTTTTCTAGAAAACTCCGACATATTCATCTATCACTCTATCCATAAACAAGTATATGGTAGTATATATTATACAATTTCTTTGAAGAAGTTTATATATTATTATTGTACTTATATATATATATATATAAGTGTTCTATGTGTTATTTATATTTATTCATATTTGAAAAATATATTATCGTATTCGTGTATGATGTATTATGTATATTGAAGAAGCATAATAAGTTGTTCATAACTTATTTATGTATCGTATACTATATATCAACTTAAAATTTATAGAGTTGTTTTTTAATTTCATGGAAGAGTGAGAAATATTGAAGAATAAATATGTGAATGGTAAAAAGGAAGCCAAGTTTTATGGAATCTATACTTTGATTATAATTCTTTTCAATTTAATGCATTTTATAGAGATATTTAGGAATATGAAAATTTGTACACAATGTAAGTTTTAAAATTAGAATACAAAGAGAAGTTACAGGAGTACACATCTTTTATTTAACTTATTTTTATTATGCTCTATTACTTTTAAAAATCTCCAAAATTTCTTATTTCTTTAATATATTTGAGTTACATATTAATATATTCGAGTCAGTATTTAATGTATCAGAACTACATATTAATGTATCAGAACTTCAATTATTGTATCCATTTTTTTAATTTTTAAGGAACTAAGATAATTAAAAAACTTATTAGGAATAGATGATAATTTCATATTAAAACTATGGGATATATATAATTTACACAAAACTATAAAAATACATGTACATTTTTAAAAAGGAGAGTATTTGTGTAATTGCCAAAAGACAGACAATTTGGTCCATTTGTTATGGACTAGATTTTCAGTCCAACCAAGTCTTTAGTTAATAAAGGTATAATTTAATTTATTTACGGTTGGTAAATATAGTTTCAATTTTTTTTCATAATTAATGAGATCCACTAGCTATTTGTGTACAGGAAAATAGTCATCCAAAGATTTTTATATAATTTTATTCAAAATCAAATTTATCTAGCCTATTCTCATTCCATATCTTACTCCAAAAGTTACTTTTCCCTTCTAATTTGAATTTCGATTGGAAAATTTTTTACCTTCTGCCTTCGATGCTCTTCCACTTTTCGCAGGTTACCGCCAAATTCATGGCTTTCAATATTTTTTTTCTTGATTCCTTCTTCAACAATTGTATATGTAGTATGATTATTAGTTTTTTCATATTTTTTCTTTAAAAAAATCTTTATTACTTATCAAATCTTTATTGTTGATAATCAACCTTCGTTTCAATTGAGTTAACTGGATTTTGGGATCAATGTATTATGACAAAATATAAACAAGTTCAAGTTGAACAATCTATTGATGTATTGAGATCCATAAAGAAAAAATGACCCAATGGCAATTCATAAAGTCATTAACAACGCGAAATCTAGCGACATTAAGATTGTTGAAGGTGGAAGTAAGAGAAAAGTCATAAACATTGATTCAGAGGATATTGAATCAGTCTCATCAAAATTGGACAAATCTGAAGAATATCGGGAACATCAGGTAGTGCAATTTATATACAAATTACAAATTTATGTATATAGTGGGTTGTATATTAAGTTAATATTTATTAAGTATTATGAGATATTTCTTAATTGTATATTCTATTAGTTGTATACCAATTACTAAAGTTAGGTATATAGTGGGTTGTATATTAAGTTAATATTTATAAAATATTATGAGATATTTCTTAATTGTATATTCTGTTAATTGTATACCAATTACTAAAGTTAGGTATATAATGGGTTGTATATTAAGGTAACATATACAAAGTCTTAATAGGCAATAGTTCTTTATATACAATTACGTAATTTTGTATAAAATAAATTTGTTAAAATCACACTATTGTACATATACAAAATTATAATACATCATACAAATTCGTCGATATATACAAAAATTATGAACATAATAAAATATTGTATATATAAACGTTACACACTCAAATATACAAACCTATATATACAATTAACAAATTAATATTATACAATCAGTTTAATTATTAATATTTTTTTGTAAAAAAAGAATGAAACCACAGATGCACATATATAACTATAATATATATACCAAAATTATTGTACATTTACAAATTCCTCAATATATACAAAATAAAAAATAGGAACAAAATAAAATATTGTATACAAACAGATTACCCAAAAAATTAAAAAAAATACATATTATGATGATATACAATCAATTACACACAAATATCTATAAAAAATTGGAAAAATATTTGATTTCGAACTAGTATTGTCTTTCTATAGCTTTAGAATTCTTTTTTTGAAAAAAAAATAATCTGATTTTGAATGTTTTACTTAAATCATGGGATTATGTGAATTTATTTTTACCATCTTTTGTGCTATTGTTATCTTATGTTGAAAAAAATAATTTTTTTGTATAAATTTTATTAGAAAAATATTTTATACAAATTTAAAATCACCTAACAAACTAAACTTTACCCATGGAATGTAATTATGTAAACTATATCCATGAAATATAATTTCATAAAATCGGTTTGCCATATATGAAATTTTCCCTTCATCAAAGGATGTCCAAGGCGGCCTTTATTTTTTTGGAAAACTAACAAATATTTTTTTTCTAAATATCAATCTATATTTTCATATAATATGAATCTAATTATATTTTAAAAAAAATAGCAAGTTACGTCGCTTAATTCCTATAAAATTTATGCCAACGGGACAATGACAAAGTAGCAAGAGCTCCCACGTCCCAAATGGTTAGCTTACGCCTAAAGGCTAGGGATATATATTGACTATACTTTAACTTTATTGCATACAAACCAGGGGAGGATCTACTAAGGGTAGTGGGATTGCCACGTCATCCACGGATTTCGACGAAAACTCTAACATATAGAGATATATATCTAAAATATAATTACAAATATAAAATGTGCCACCTAAAGAACCAAAAGGCCTTCTGGTGTGGTTGGCTAAGGGTCATAATTTGATACGAAGGTCGTGGGTTTGAATCTTGTTGATTCCTTGGAGTTTTTTAATTTGTAATTTTTAATTTACTGTTGAGCCCCCTTTGCAATTTTAACTTGTTTCCTTAATATGATAGTCACGCATTATTTTTTTTGTTTGATTCTAATAATTGTCTTGGAGTATAATTTATAAGTATATTTGACTAGCGGGTTTCATAAAACATGATCCATTTCAAATATAAGCATTGATATCGTCATTGATTGTTTTAAAAATGTAAAAACTTGTCAAGTACAATTATAAATGAATGATGAATATTCATGATATTTATAGTATAATTGAAAGTTTTAACTTTGTTACTTTTAATCTCAATCAAATGCGGGGTGAAAATTTGTATTTATATACGGAGGCAGGGAAGGGAAGGAAAAATTGTAAGGTGAGAGTTCAAATAGTCAATCAATTGAGATAAAGTGATTTTTCCCAAATATTATGTGAGAAAAAAAATCTTCTGTTGTCGGTCTTGAATTCGACTTTCAACAAGAGCATCTAAATTAAAACGATAAACTTTTGCTTCATTACAGACATCTGATAAAATTGAATGCGAAAAAGATTAGCATGATCCATGCACAAAGATTTTGTAGTATATATAATACAAAAATTGTCATCTTATTATTGTTCATATTTTCATAGACCGAAAAAATGAATAATTCGATTGAAGCCTAAAATCAATTTAACCGATGAACCTACTTGGCACCCAGAGACTTGAAATCCTAGATCCGCCTCTGACTCAAACTCTCCTTCCTTCTAGCTCCACCATATAGCAAGGTCTCATTTATTATTTTCAAATTATTTCTTCAGTCCATTTTTAATTGTTATAATTTTATTTTTTAGAATTAAATGATAAAAATATTGACTAATATTTTACTATGTATTTTTTTATCATATTAATATGTAAAAGAATGTAATTTATAGTATTTTTCATATAGTTTTTGAATATCTAAATTTTTTATTAAATTGTCGAATTAATGTAATTTAAATTAACTTTGAAGAATAGTCAAATTAACTTTGAAAAAACGCAATATGATAATTAAAAGTGGACAAAAGAAATAGTTAATTTATTCGTGTTTTGTGAAATTTATGAAATATCAGCAAAAGTGTTAAAATAATACACAAGTGCCTCACATGATAAACAAAACCTAATTTAAATGTCTAAATGAAAATTTATACCAACTTACTTAAGAGGGTCACCAATAGATTAGCACCTGTAGCTATTTCATATATTAACACATTTGATTAAATGCAAGAGCAATGGAAACAATTTTTAATTCCTCCCTTGCCCCATGAGTTCAATCTTAATCGTAAATAAATGCGCATCTTTTTTGGGATCAGAGTGTGAACTTAAAGAATGATGCATTCATTGATAAATAATTAAATAAAAAAAAATCAACATTAATTTGCTTGGTTTATAACTTATGAAAAAAATTTGAAATATATTCGAATTTTAATTAAAATTGATACAATAATATTGAATTTTGGAAAGGAGCTTATATCCTGAACTATTTAATACTGCATGTGTCCACAAGGACATAATAAATATTTGCTCCGTTCGGAATTGTTTGTCATGTTATGCTTTTTGAAAGTCTATTTGACTAATTTTTCAAGTTAAATTAAATCACATTAATTTAATATTTTAAATAAAAAAATTAGACATTCTAAAACTATATGAAAAGAAAGTACTATAAATTGCAATTTTTTGCACATTAATATGATGAAAAAATACATCTTATAATGTTAGTCAAAGTTTTTATAGTTTGACTCTAAAAGTAGAAACCATGACAAACAATCTGGACGAAGAGAGTATTGCATTATTATAATTAGTAATGTGGACACATATTTACCTTTAAATTATACTATAAAGCTTGGTATCATAACAATAATTTTGACCAAAATTAAAGTATTTTTTGGACCCGAAGACAATTCATTTCATTTAAACGAATTTGTTGTCTTCTTTTCCCTTTTGAATGGATTGTTTCTTTTACCTTGATATATGATTGATAATCGAACAATCAAACCAAAACTAATAACAACCAAACCATTAAAATAGTTTGATTTTGGATTAAATAATTTAATAACAAATTAAATTAATTTAATTTTGACCGATAACCGTTCCAAATCCACAAACAAATGCACCACTCTGTGTATCCTCAAGAATCCACACATGAACTCTGCGCTAGGCGGAGCTTCAAACATTGTGTTTTAAACCACTGAAGTATCAATTTGGATGAAATATTATTACATTTTCTGCATAGAAATTGACTTCAGCAACCCATTCCCCAAGGTCTACCAAATCTCTGTTAATATTACGTTATTTATATTTTGTCTTATTCAGTTTAATAATAATGGATCCAGTTGACTGATTGTTAGTTAGTTAATGAATGTCAAGTAGTAATATTTCATGTCCTTCCTTACCACTTGTATAACGTTTCCATTATACTATTCATGATTCAAACTTTAATTACGCTACGAATTAAGCAATTAACCGGTTTCTTCTCTCTTCTGTCTCAGGCTCGACTAAATTTGATTGCACAGTCCCAATCAAGGGTTGCGCTACTGCCCAATAGGTTTTTTTTCCTTCATTCAAGGCTCAAATACAAGATATATGATTAAGGATGAAATAATTTCATTACTACGCCACGATTCATTATTTTTGGTGGCTAAAATTTGCCAGTAGTTGCTGACCATTTCAAAGAGACAAGAAATGTAGAGTATGACACACGAATTAAGATATCACGTTCTGGATTACTCATATATAAAACTTCTAATTAAGTCAACTAGAAATAAACGTCCTTTCAGATTCTCTATATATCCATCACGTTTTTTAAAGTCAACATTAAGTATTGTTTCATTCTAATACTTTAATAAATTTCATAGACGGTAACGTAATTATGAGTTTTTTTTTCTCCTTTTAAGTTATTCCTTCTGTCTGATATTATTTGTCATGATTTCTATTTTTAAAGTCAAATTATAAAAACGTTGACTAACATTTTACGATGCATTTTTTCATCATATTAACACGCAAAAAATTACAATTTATATTTTTCATATAGCTTTAAAATATCTAATTTTTTTATTTAAAATATTGAATTAATATGATCGAATTTAACTTTAAAAATTAGTTAAATTGACTTTTGAAAATCGGAATATGACAAATAATTTCGGACGGAGAGAGTACTTAACTATGCTTTTTATAACATAAAAATTACAAAAGTTGTGCTCACTAACGCAAAAATCACATATGAGTTAACCCATTAAAAAAAATTGTAGTTAATCAACCAGAAATAGAAAATAAGACTACAAATTTGGGTTTTGGGTTAGGTTGGTCAGTAGGGTCGATTTCTTAATTGAATTTATATATAATTAGACCAAAAGTAAAAAATATTAGCTAAAAAGAATCACCCATTGGGAATTAAAAGTTTGGACATATGTGATCTTTGTGTTAGTAAAAGCAAAGTTATATAATTTTTATGTTAGAATATATAGGAAACTAACTTTGCTTGAAAAAAAAGAGAAAAAACTCAGTAAATGTGAGCAATTATGAAATTCACCCTTCATGCAAATGACAAATCATGTGCAACTCACCATTTACATATAATATGCTGCTAATTAATTACCATTAGTCTATAAGGAGTCAACTCAAGATAGGGGGCTAAAACAAAATCTTAAAAAGGGATCCTAATATTTTTATTTAAAATCTAATTTTCTAGTCTTTTAAAATGTGAAATCATTAATTGCTGTTTTATAATTAATTTATTTTAGTAATTCATTTTCAATTGATAATATAGTTAATCCATTCAATCTCTCTCGCGATATTGTTGATCTTAAATAAGATTTATCAATTTTAGCTTTGAAAAATTTCTTTTAACTGAGGAAACAAGTACAAGAATTGTTAATTTTATTCTATGCTAGCATTTGGCCATAGATTTTCAAATATTCTTGACAAATATTATTTGAGTGAAAATTTGGATGAAATTTCACCATGTGTTTGGCCATAAAATTTGGAAAATATATTTTACCTTTTTAGAAAAATATGATTTATACACACAAGTTTTAAAAACTATCAAAACTAACTAAAAGTTTGTATTACAAGTCAATTGAATGTTAGTTACAACAATAACAAATAATGTCCATGACACTGAAGCAATGTGGTAATTTGGAGTGAGTGCAACAAGAATTATTCCATACATCGTGAAGTAGATAAAGTACATGACTTTGTTACCTAAAGCCAATTTTTAATAATTTTCATCAACAATCATATCATTATTTAATATTCACTAAATATTTCATCACTATTTTGGTGTTCACGTAAAAAATGATGTAATACAACGCAAGCAACTACTAGAAAGTGTGTTTTTGTAAAAGATAAAAGATTGGGGTAAAGTTTTAATTTTTAAAATATCCCAAATATTGATATTTGGCCCAAACACTAGAAAAAACTAGTATTTGGAAATTTGTGATATTTGCCAAAAATATTTGCCAAATAATGAAAAATTGTGTGGACAAACATTATTTGCCAAATTTTTTCCAAATATTATTTGAAAAAATTTATGGCCAAACGGGCTCTATAAGCAATATTTTTTTTATTCAGAATTTTAATTATTTTTTAAAAATCTATCCAGGGCTCCATTTTGAAATTTATTTAATTCTTGAAGTTTTCTCTTTTTTTCTCTTTTTGTAAATCCAAAATCATAAATTCTTGTTAACATATTTATGTTGAAACAAGAATATATATATTTATGAACTAAGGATATTCAAAGCATTGTGTTCCTTCAATATAATGATTGCTTGTTACACTTCCTTGAGATCGTGAAGAAGACAACCACAGACAATTTTTGTTCTTTTGTAAGTAAGCAACAATAAATCAAAAAAAAAAATTGTTGGAGAGAGTCCAATATTGAGGATAAAAATAATAAAATAGAGAAAGAAAAGAGTATAAGATAGGATCATATTTTTGGGAGATAAATAAGGAAATACAATTTCCTAGTTAATGAAATTATTCCCAAAAAATGTTTCATTCCCTTAAAAGCTCTGGAAAACTTAATTGTCATTGTGCATGATTTTTATTTTTATTTTTAAAAATAATTAAAATACATTTAATCTTTTCAAAATATAATATAGGTAAGTATTTAAAAAAAGAAAAAATGAGCCATGGACTCAAGTGATGAGTTTAAATAGCCTAGTGGTTAAGATGACCCTAAGTCTATAAAACCAAACATTGTACTAAGTTTTATATAATATGTTTCCTTATATAACTTAATAAGTAATTTGCTGGTCATATAATTTTGATCTTTGAAACATCAGTTGCAGATGAAGAGTGGTCCAGCAGAGCTGTTTAAGAGCTTTAGAAAAATTGTTTTACCAATCTTAACGTTACTGTTGTTACTCAAAATCAATTTCTCTTCATTTGATACCAACACTTATTCTTTGCTTCAAAATATTAATGATAATGCCATTACCCAACTACTCTCTCCAGACAATTCAGAGAAAACAGGGCAAGTGTGTAACATCTTTGTGGGAAAATGGGTGCCAAATCCAAAGGGACCATACTATACAAATGAAACAAACTGTGTGATCGATGATCGACAGAATTGTATGAAATATGGAAGACCGGATAGTGATTTCTTACACTGGAGATGGAAGCCAAATGATTGTGAGCTTCCACTTTTTAATGCTACTCAATTTCTGCAAATTTTTCGTGGAAAGACTTTGGCTTTTGTTGGGGACTCCGTAGCAAGAAACCAAATGCAGTCACTTGTGTGCCTTCTATCTAGTGTACGTAAGCATTCATAAAACTTTCATTACTCAAATGCAAATCTCTATTGATCAGTCCACAATATATACATCTTACATAAACATAGGGTCCGGTGAAAGGCAAAACTCTAAGGAAGTGTGTAATCTAGAAAATCTAAACAAATGAAAGGATTCATCATTCACGGCTCGAACCAATAACTTATAGTTGTAATAGATAACAGAATTGGCCAAACCAAATGACTTATAGATAAGAGAATTGGCAAAATCATAGTTGTAATATATATATATATATATATATATATATTGAACTTGTTTAATTTTCCTACATTATTGTTAAACAAAATATCATGTTTACGTCTCAGGCGGCCATTCCTGTTGACGTATCAGAGACTCCGGACACAAGATTCAGGCGATGGTTGTATAAAGATTACAACTTCACAATCATGGCCCTATGGTCTCCACTGTTGATCAAATCCCATGAAACTGATCCTAGTTACAGTCTCATGAATCTGTATCTGGACAAGGCCGATGATGCCTGGGCAAGTCAGGTTGACAAAGCTGATATTGTCATAATCTCTGGAGGGCAATGGTTCTTTAGGCCATTTTTGTACTATAAAAATGATCAGCTCATTGGATGTTACCTATGCAATGATAAAAATGTTACAAAACAGAGCCATTTTTATGGATACAGAATGGCGTTTCGTACAGCTTTCAAGACCTTTTTAAACCTGAATAAATCAAAGGGTCGATTGGTAATGCTAAGGCCATACTCCCCTTCACATTTTGAGAATGGGGAATGGAATAATGGAGGGAATTGCAATAGAACAAGTCCCTACAAGAATGAAGAAATGAAATTGGAGGGATATGAATTGAAGATGTATTTGACGCAATTGGAAGAATTGAAGGCAGCAGAAAAAGAAGGTAGAAAAAGGGGTAGTGTCAAATTCAAATTGCTAGATACAACTGAAGCAATGGTAATGAGACCAGATGGACATCCAAGTCATTATGGACATTGGCCAAATGAAAAGCAAATACCTGATTGTGTGCATTGGTGAATGCCAGGCCCTGTTGATACTTGGAATGAGCTTTTGTTAGCAACTCTTAAGATGGAAGGAGATGAATTCATTCAGAGATAGAAACAGAAATATTCTTGGTACCAACCCTACAATAATAAACTTTTTAGATGTATGTGTAATAATCTTACACAAGTTCTAGTACTCCATGCAGTTTTAAGTTTTAACCATGCTTTGCAATGTCAATAATCAAATATTCAATCAATGATATGGCCTTACGAGGCATAAATTCATTCATATAAACTCATGTTCATAAAGGTTTAAGTTTTCTAAACCTTTTCCTGATAAGACAAGTATGCAACTAATGTCCTACGAAATAAAAGTTCTCAAAAAAAAAATTTATCTTAGCGTAATTAAATCATAATTAAAAATAGAGAAAAATTATGTATTGATTTAAAATAAATATCATAGATATAGTTTCTTTTAATTCTAATTCGTAGCAAACATATTGTCATTTTTGCCTCTCCCCTAAGCTCACTCACCACTCTCAAGTCTCTCCATCGCCTCTCTCACTCTTGTACAAAGAATACAAATATTTTGTGTTTGTAAAAAGCGAGACATAGTGTATATACAAATACAAATAAATATCTCTCTGTCCCATACACTTAAAGTTATACTAATACAAAATTTTCTCTTAACATTTATGTTTTGTCTCTTTCTCTCGTTTTATGCAAACACAATGTACAAGAGAGATTTGATATATTAATACAGATCTTTTAACTCAATTCAATTGTATATTAACTTGATTCAGTTGTATATAATTTCAAATTTTATGTAGGTATATAAACGCAATCATTGATACATATACATAGTAGTTAGTAGTTACATATATATCATTATCCAACCGGTATACATATACTATTTACATCTTTCTTCTCTCTCCTTATCTCACTCGCCACGTTATCCTAATACAAAGAACATAAACATATACAAACACAATTTTCATCGAAATAGAAGCCCTATTTATACAAATCATGTGCTCCATAACAAACATAATTTAGGTTTGCTATGGAGCAAAAATGGCAAAACTATAACTATAAAACGCTAAACATAATTTAGGTTTGCTATGGAGCAAAAATAGCAAAACTATAACTATAAAACGCTAACCTAATTTTTACGTTTGTTATTCCAAAAAATTTACTCAAAATACTCTGACTCAAAAAAATTTATCAAAGAAAAATATAAACAAAATTTTTGGGGCAATTCGTGCAAAAGCTTACTATTTACTTGCCAAACCAATGGGTGGATAAAAGGCTAACTTGGTCCATTTGTTATGGGCTAAATTTTCAACCCAGCCCAAGGCTGGTCCTTATTCAAAGTCCAATAAGCAGTAAGCGGGACAGGTGATTCATTGAGAAAATTAAGTTAGCGTTGGTCATAAATTTTTAAGTATTTTTGGCAAATATTATTTGGATCAAATTTTGAGTGAAATTTGACAATATATTTGGTCATAATATTCAAAAAATATAATTTATTTTTTTAGAAAAATATAATTTATACTCGTAAGTTTTAAAAACTATAAACTAACCATAAGTTTGTATTACAAGTCAATTGGATCTTCGTTGCAAAAAATAATAACTAGTGCTCATGTCACTAGAGAATGTGGTAGTTTGGAGTGAGCGCAATAAGTACTTACTTTGTCTACTCCGAGTCAATTGTTATCATTTTCATCAACAAATCATATCATCACTTTCATATTCACTGAATATTTCATCACTACTTTGGTGTTCACAAAAAAATTATATAATACAATGCAAACTATAGTGGGTATTTTTGTGAAAGACAAAAATTTAATGTAAAATTTCAATTTTCAAAAGATTCCAAATAATGAGATTTGACTCCATACTAGAAAAATTTAATATCTAGAATTTTGCTAAAAATATTTATCAAAATGATAACAAATTATATGAATAAAAATTATTTATCATTTTTTTTCCTAAATATTATTTGAAAAATCCATGGGCCAAAGAGTATCTTGATCGGTGAGCTCCAATTCCTTTAGAAATTCCCCCTCCGTAATGTGTTGACTCTCTTACCAGTTCATATTGCCTGTTAAATCGATTTGCTATCACTATAATAATAGATCGACAATAAAAATAAATAATTATGACATAAAAATATATATAAAATAATTTATTTCTCGATAACTCATTTCAACATAATTAATTATGAGATACAATTGTTCCAATCCAAATCAAATGATTGTTGCTTTCTTTGCTTCCTTAATCATCCAATTTTATTTCCTCCCTTCTCAAATGATTTAACTTACACCTACAGATATGTATGACTCTATTCATCTTTACTAGCAATCAAACAATTTCCATTCTTTCCTCTTTGCTGGCGGCTATTCGAACAAGTATGTAAATGCTTCTCAACTACTACTCCATTCTGACGTACCAAAGTTGACATTTATTTATACAGAAATATTAATGATTCAATTTGTATTTTGATAATTTTTCAGATAAGATTAACGCGCTTAAGTTTCGATGAAGAAAATCAAAAGGCAAGTTAAATCCATCATTGAAAAACCTTTTAATAATCCTACCAAACCCTATATAACCCATTCACAGCCAACTTCATCTTCCTCACAATCCTTTGCCATGGCGTCATCTTCACAGCCTTTCATCTTCCCAGGTACCCAATCCACTGTTCTACCTGACCCGTCTCCTTTTTTTGCTCCTCATCTCCTCACACACCCTTTGCCCACTAATTCTTTCTTTCAAAATTTCCTACTCAAGAACGGTGATCAACCTGAATTTATACACCCATATATCATTAAATCGTCCCTTTCATCTCTTACTCTTTGTTACCCATCTCAGTTCCACAATCCGGCTTTCATTTACCAGATTTTTATTGCTGATCTGACCATCAGCGCGTTGAATAATCCCAATCCAAATGCACCCCATGTAATTTCATCCTTTGATGATCTTAGTGTCACATTAGACCTTCCCTCTAGCAAACTTAGGTTCTTTCTTGTTAAAGGTTCTCCCTTTATTACGTGTAGTGTTATTGAAAATGTAGCCATATCGATTTCGACAATTCACGCCATTCTTGAATGTTCACCCAATGGTAATCGTACTAAATATACCATCAAGCTAAATAATGGGCAAACTTGGGTTTTGTATGCTTCATCCCCAATTGATTTGAGCAATGATGTATCGTCTATCACGTCTGGTGTGTTTTCAGGTATTATTAGGATTGCTTGTTTGCCAAGTTCTGATCAAACTAGTGAAGCAGTTCTTGATCGTTTCAGTTCTTGTTATCCTACAAGTGGTAATGCTGTTTTCAAGCAGCCATTTTGCTTGGAGTACAAGTGGGAAAAGAAGGGATGGGGTGACTTGCTTATGCTGGCTCATCCCCTCCATCTTCAGCTCCTTTCTGCTGAAGATAGCTCTGTAACTGTCTTGGAGGGATTTAAGTACAATAGTATTGATGGTGAGCTTGTGGGTGTCGTTGGAGACTCATGGATATTGAAGAGTGACCCTGTTTCTGTAACATGGCATTCCACTAAAGGTGTTAAGGAGGAGGCATTTCTAGAGATAATTGACGCATTGAATAAGGATGTTGCTTCCTTGGATTCGAAGGGAATATCTACAACATCATCTTATTTTTATGGAAAATTGATTGCAAGAGCAGCAAGGCTGGCATTGATAGCTGAAGAGGTTTGTCACCTTGATGTTATCCCTGCAATCTGCAAATTCTTGAAGGATACAGTTGAACCATGGTTGGAGGGGACTTTCCAAGCAAATGGTTTCTTTTATGAATCAAAATGGGGTGGAATTGTGACTAAGCAAGGGGCGTTGGATTCGGGAGCTGACTTTGGTTTTGGGGTCTATAATGATCACCATTTTCATATTGGTCATTTCCTTTATGCGATTGCAGTGCTAGCCAAGATAGAGCCCATCTGGGGGAGGAAGTATAAGCCACAAGCTTATGCACTTATGGCAGATTTTATGAATTTGAGCAGGCGATCAAATTCAAAGTATGCCCGCCTGAGGTGTTTTGACTTGTGGAAGTTGCATTCTTGGGCTGGGGGATTGACAGAGTTTGCAGATGGACGAAACCAAGAGAGCACAAGTGAAGCAGTTAATGCATACTATTCAGCAGCTTTGATGGGTTTGGCCTATGGGGATACCCATCTTGTTGCCATTGGATCGACCCTTTCAGCTTTAGAGATTCATTCTGCACAGACTTGGTGGCATGTGAAAGAGGGAAGCACTTTATATGGGGAAGAATTCACAAAAAACAACAGGGTGGTGGGTGTTTTATGGTCTAACAAAAGGGATAGCGGCCTTTGGTTTGCTCCACCTGAATGGAAAGAGTGTAGACTTGGAATTCAGGTCTTACCAATATTGCCCATTACTGAACTTCTGTTTTCAGACGTGCAGTTTGTGAAGCAGTTGGTCGAATGGACACTGCCAGCTCTGGCAAGGGAAGGGGTTGGAGAAGGATGGAAAGGGTTTGTGTATACTTTGGAAGCAATATATGATAAAGTGGGTGCTTTGAACAAAACTAGGAGCTTAACTGGGTTTGATGATGGAAATTCTCTTTCAAATCTTCTATGGTGGATTCATTCTAGAGATAATGAAGTGGCAGAAGGTGATAGAGGAAGCAAGTTCTGCTGGTTCCGACACTACTCTCATTGATTCTTTTACGGTGTCTTACATTTTGAGTATTCTCAATATGATCTGATGGGAACCATTAAAAAAAAAGGATACTTAGTTTGGTGATTTGGTATTTGTCTTTTCTCTTTCTGTATATAAATTTGGAGCGCTTTTTTGCAGCACAATGCTCTGTGATATGATTGCTGTAATTTTCCGCCAGATTGCTATGAATAAAAGTCCAACTTTGCCAAAATTTTGGTTACTTCAGAATGAAAAACAAAAATAATGCAATGTAATAATAATTTGCTAAGTTGATCAGCGGTTGGTACCTGTAATTTCCAAATTGAGTAGGTGAAGCCGTGAATATTGCTACTGTATTGATCTTTGGGTATCTGAGGTTGATTTCAGACATTTCTAATATTAGATGTGAATTATCAAATCACGTGAGGTGAAGGACTCTGATGTTCGTAGACATGAATGCATAATTTTGACTTCTGCTGGGATACACATTATATAGGAAGAAGAGATATGCTTGTTATGAATGGTGATGTGATCTAACCAACCAAATCTCTTATAGCACTGGAAAATTAAAGACAAATGAAAACTGATTGATCTTCTGGTTTATCTGAAAATTCCAAAGCTGCTGCTTGAAAATCCTTGCTCTTGGATCTCGACATATATGCCTGCCTCCATGTTGCTATATTCTTTGACCCCTTTTCAGATTTTCAACTAGCAGGAAGCTGCTACTCTAAATTTGTCTTGAAATCTGGGAATAGTTGGGGTTTTGTCTGTTCCTTCCCTGTGTTCCTTTAACTCAAATATTCTGTTTGTGGGAATTTTGAAAGTGAAACAATTGCAACTTTTACAATACAATGTTCTTATACATATAAGGCAAGTAAGAGGTTAGAAGCAAAGGAAAATTCATCATCGTTTAAAATGGTGTTGTGAATATGGTGTGCATAAACATGAAAGGAAATGAGTAGGCTGCGTTGAAGTGGATGTTTGAGGGAGTACTGATCTCATCTGTTTTTGGAAGTGCAATAAGAGTATAGTAAGCTGGGAAAATGCCATAAAATGGAAATGTTAAGAGTCATCGGCAAAGAGGGATATAAAGATGTAAAGGAGCTAGGTGAGTATATTCATGCATCAGATATCTGACAACTCAAGTGAAAAACTAAGTCAACTGTTGAATGTATAATTTAAAGCTAGCCTGCTTTTACCAGGCAGAAAGGTTACAATTTTGTAGTTCAAATTTTTTTTGAAGTTGCAGGATAGTTTGATAAATTTTAGAAAATGCATCAATTAGAACCCCTTCAAAGAGAGCCGTTTTGCAGATAAAGATCATTCGTGAATATTTGCTGCAACTTGTTCCACCAAAACATATACTCATAACTTAAATCCAATGTCAAAATTCTCTTCTTTTTTTTCTACGAAAAGTTTAACATTTTGAGATTGGAAATGGAAATAGAAGTATTAGCAACAGAAGTATCCCACTAAATAGTTTTTAATTTTTCTTTATTTACTCACCTCATGAGAAATTAATTATTCATATATTAATTTATGTATAAATATATAACGATTCATAAATAAATAACAAATAAAATTATATATATATATATATATATCAAGTTCTTACTTGTTATCACAACAACACGTACGTTCTGAATCAATCATTGATATCATTTTCCCAAGTGTGAATGATTTATGTAGATTGACCGCAGCCCTGCATGATGGTGACAGATTTGACAGTCAATGAAGCCTCATATTTTTGTTCCACTCTTAATATATATACACACTCGAGTATTAATTATAAATGATCTTTTATGATAAATAAATAAATATTATATGCTATCACACCCCAAGAATTCGGAAAATATAAAAGCACGCCTTCGGTATTTACGATTTATAACCGTAAAGATTACAAATTAAAGGCATGATGCATCTCTAGACTAAAACTGAGACGCCCATTTTATATTGTTTGATTTAGCCCTAACATTACGTACCAGTAAGTTATTTTTCCAGCGCTGGATAAAAAGAAGTGTTATTTTTCCGGTGAAATCTCTTTGGTTCTCAGCTCTTCATGACACCCATTTTATATCTTTATTGATTCAGCAAAAGTTACTCAATTAGTTCCAAATTAGATGTGCATTTTTTTTTAACCACAGCTATAATTATGGCGCTTCAAAAAGGCTTAAATACTAAGGAAGCTTCTGAAAGCCTTTATTAGGTCCTATATTAATAAGGAGGAGTAAATCTTAAAAAACTTTATACCTCGGTAAGGCAAGCAACCCTTAAACCCAAAAAAGAAAAAGAGTCTTTGATTTCCTTTCCTTATTTTGAAGATTTAAGAGTCAAACAACTTTCTTTCCTTTAGCTTGGCGAATCGCATCTCTACACTATGACGCTTGTGCAATTTAAAAGGTGATTAAAAAATTATTAATTATCAATTTTATTGTTCCACCCTTTGTTCGTATTAACAAGCCTCTTGAAAAAAATTCTTAAATCTTTAGAAGGCCGTATTAATTGTAGGATAAATGAAAAAATTTAATTAATATTATCTTAATTTAATAAATAATCATGTAATTTGGGATAGATAATTTTAGTAAGATATTCCATCTGAGACGATTGGGGATAAATTTTTTTCCCTTGTAAATATTCCTTCTGGTTGGATAAAGATCCGGTCAAGTTTAATTAGGTCAAGTAATGTTTAATGACCTTATAGGTTGATGTCATGTGTACTATATAATAATTTATATTAAGATTTACAGGAATTAAATATGCGAATTTCCTGACTTTTTAGCCGCCAAACTTCTTCGAAAATAATTTTACTCATGCTTTCTCCAAATTCAACCTCTAAATAGTAATTCAATTAAAGAACATGATGATACATTTAAACCAAAATTTATTTGGAGGTTTTCAAATAATTATAAAAATATATTTATTCATATTCTTCCAAAGTGTCGAATTCTTTAAAATTAGAGTACGAGGTTTGACAGGTGCCAGTGTTATTTTCTTTTTGAAAATATTAGCTAGGGTATATTTAATTATTTTATTTGATAGTTTTAGAAAATAAAAATAATGGAAGACTTTGTTGTTTTTATTATTAAAATGAGTATATAATTTAAATAAATTTCAATCATAAATTATTATATAATACACATGACATAATCTATAAAGTTACTAAACATTACTTGACCTAATTATATTTGACCGAATCTTTATCTCTCGGTTCCCCAACCCTTCATCATTCTCCCAAAAATAAATGTTACTTTTCTTGGTTCCCCAACCCTTCATCATTCTCCAAAAAAAAATGTTTACTTTTCTTATTTTAGCTGGCTCCCATAAACCCACACAAAAAATAAATAAATAATACTCCTTTTATTTTTCATGTCGTCCATGCTAAGTACTATAAATAAATAGATAGTTTTTAATATTGGTTACTTCGTAAAATTAATATATACATGATATTATTTTTTTTTTTTGTGAATTATTAATTTTTAAAAATATATAAATTAATTAATTAAAATAAATTAATTCATGTTCATAGATTGTTTAAAAATAAATAAAAAAATAAAAAAAAATAATAAACTTAATTTATTAATACATGTGAAAAATAAATGATAACATATAAATAGAAACGGAAGAAGTAACAATTATATAATAATAATAAAGTGGGTGGGTGGGTGATGTTTTGTTTTGTTTTTAGCTTAGCAACTTTGAACTTACCGTTTCTTGAAGCACTTTCTGATCATGATGTGCTAATCAAAATATAACCAACCACCATCTTCACTCTAATAGTATACATTGACCTCAGCAGTCAGCACCCAACGGCACAAAATGTGTACCAAATCTTTGTAACGTTCACTATGATTTGTTCTATTATATCTGCCTCTCATTAGTTAATGTCAAAAACCAGAGAAGTAGGTCAATATGTTTTGTCCTTCTGTAACGTTAATATTCACGTATTAACTTTAATTGCACAAGAAATTAAGCAATTAGAGCCCCTTTTCTCTCTTTCATCTCCTCTTTTTTCTCATTTTTGTTCCCTTAAATTTGCAGAAATCTTGGACTTTTCAGCAACTATTCTTGACGACTTCATTGACACGAAGATGTCACGTTCTGAATTTCTCACTTATTCAAAGTCAACTAGACAATAGAGAATCTCCAGATTCAGATTTTCTATCTATTCCTAATCCACCTTCTCTTTAAATTAAACCAAGTAGCCAATATATTAAAAAGGGTCTTCTAAAAATCTCTTCTTTAATCATCTTGAATGGGAGCTGGTCCTCCAAAACCTCTGTACAGTGAGTATTCAATCCTCAACAGCATGAAAATGGTGCCACTTTTACTGTTTTATGCATTTTCTGTTTTTGTACAGGGTTATAATGCTGAATTAACCTTGCACCAAAGCACTCAGTTTCTCTTCCCTCAAGGAAAATCTTTAGTCTTGCCTGAACCATCAGATTACTTTTCTAGTCATCTTGTATCTACCCCTTTGCCCACTAATTCATTTTTTCAAAATTTTGTACTCAAGAATGGTGATCAGCCTGAGTATATCCAACCTTATCTTATTCGCTCTGCTAACTCATCCATTTCTATTTCTTATCCATCTCAGAACATTACCTCTGATTTCATTGAACAGATTTTTCGACCCGATTTAACTATATCTGCTTCCAACAATCCTAAGCCAAATCATCGCCATGTAATCTCATCATACAGTGATCTTAGTGTTACTTTGGACTTGCCATCGAGTAACCTTAGATTCTTTCTTGTAAGAGGTAGTCCTTATTTGACTTTTGCTGTCAATGGGAGGAACACTTCAATTTCAATCTCAACGGTGGATCCAATTCGCAAGCTCTCCTGTGATAGTTCTTTTACTAAGTACACTATCAGACTCCGGAATCGTCAATCGTGGATCCTATATGCGTCTGCACCGATTCATTTGACTAATAATGTATCCACCATTAAGTCTGGTGGGTTCTCAGGTGTTATTCGTATTGCTCTACTGGCTGATTCTGATTCCCAATTTGAGAAAATACTTGATACGTATAGCTCGGCTTATCCCGTGTCTGGAAGTGCCATTTTGGGGTCTTTTGCTCTCAAGTATAAGTGGGATGTGAAGGGTGCGGGGAAGTTGCTAATGCTTGCTCACCCCCTCCATTGTCGACTTCTTTCAAAAGCAGATGCTTCAGTAACTGTGCTGGAGGATGTCAAGTATAGTAGCATGGATGGTGAGCTTGTTGGTGTAATTGGAGATACATGGGATCTTAAAACAGAGTCAATCCCAGTATCATGGCATTCGATTAAAGGTTTGAATAAAAAATCAATCCCTGAAATTATTCGTGCACTTGGTAACGATGTTAAGACTTTGAATGCATCAAACATATCTGCTACATCGTCTTACTTTTATGGGAAATTGGTTGCTAGAGCAGCAAGATTGGCACTGATTGCAGAAGAGGTTTCTTATCCCAAGGTAACACCGGTAGTTGTTCAATTCTTGAAGGATATGATAGAGCCTTGGTTAAACGGAACATTTGGTGCCAATGGCTTCTTCTATGACAATAAATGGGGTGGACTTGTGACTGAACATGGGTTAAATGACACAACAGGTGATTTTGGTTTTGGAATTTACAATGACCATCATTTTCATTTGGGATACTATATATATGGCATTTCAGTGCTTACAAGATTTGATCCTGCATGGGGAAAGCAGTACAGGAGTCGAGCGTATTCTTTAGTGGAAGATTACACGAACTTGGGACCGAAGAAGAACCAGCATTACACGCGTCTTAGGTGTTTTGACTTATGGAAACTACATTCTTGGGCTGCAGGGCTGACTGAGTTTCCATTTGGAAGAAATCAAGAGAGCACAAGTGAAGCAATTAATGCATATTATTCAGCAGCATTGATGGGATCCGCATATGGAGATGCAGATCTTGTTTCGCTTGGCTCCACTCTAACAGCCTTTGAAATCCAGTCAGCACAGACTTGGTGGCATGTAAAAAGAGATAACAAAATATATGCACCAAGATTTGTGAAGAAGAATAAGGTTGTTGGTATATTATGGTCTAGAAAAAGAGACAGCATTCTCTGGTTTGCTCCAGCTGAGAGGAAAGACATTAGGCTTGGAATTCAAGTTCTACCAATATTGCCAATCACTGAGGTTGTGTTTTCTGATGTTGATTATGTGAAGGAGCTCGTAAAATGGGCATTCACTAGCGTACCCAAAAACAGAACTGAGGAAGGATGGAAAGGATTTGTTTATGCCTTGGAAGCAATTTATAAGCAGAAGCAAGCTCTAAAAGAAGTGAGGGACCTTAGCAGTCATGATGATGGAAATTCACTCTCAAATCTTTTGTGGTGGATTCATAGCAGAAAATGATCAGCTTTAAACTTGAGAATTCACTAATTATGCTTGTTACATTGTTTATTCTTGATGGATTGAACAATTCCATTTGTTAACTTCATATCATACCAATGTGTTTAATAACCAATATGTCACAAAGTTCATGTTTTTACACTGGACCATTATTTGAAGCTCTTTTACATGAATAAATAAATATGCACCATAATCTATTGAGTTCCTAAGTAGAATCTTGTTGCTGCTACATTCTGTTTCTGTTACCTATCTTGAGATACTACGCTATTGACACTTATCCACCTAGCCAAATGTCACTTGAACGACCACCTGTGGAACCAAGTGGGCTGATTCACTGAGTTGCATCAGTTGGTTCGTGCAAACAATGGCATATATGCTAAATGAATTTTTTACACAAGTTGTATCGGCCTATTATTACAACTGTGTCTGTCTTGTATGAATTTAAGTCCGAAAATGTATACGTTAAGACTTCATTTTGTTGTCCCAATTTGATGTTTATTTTACACACATATATATAAAGTAATGTTGGATGATACCCTTTGTAGGAAGGTGTGCATTGCGTGCAAATATGTTGCCTCCATTGAAGAAGACGAGTATATACATATGTTTGATTTTAACCTTTTGATGCAAGAAAAAGTAGGCCTTCAGGGACCTAAACTAAAACATTAGTTGGTGCCTATAGTTTCCTAGCTGTGACTAGGCATGTTATATTGTCAGAGTTCTGGTGCAACTGCCTAGTTTGCTACTATGTCATTAGTTTTTTTTTTTTTCTCCCATACAATAACTTGTAAACCACGAAGGAGAGGTGATCTGTACTATGCAAATTCAATGCGACGAGCTCAATTCAGAAGGCGAACTCTTTACTTTCATTGATAAGGAATTTTAAAATTTGAGATCTCCAACATAAAAGTTCAAGTCCAAACCACTGAACTACTCCGAAGAATTATTAATTTTATATTTTTGGGTGAGATCTTTTCAGATATTCATGTGCTTTGTAATTATATTGTTCTTTGAAGCGTTTGCATTTCAATTTCCTTTTTTAATAATGGTTTGGTGGACAGCGCGTCCAGCGAAGTGACAACAAATAAAAGGGGTGCCATCTGAACTCTTTGTATTGACTCGAGCTATTTTTTTGGTTTTTCTTTTTTTTTCTAATGAAACAAAGATTTTATTGATTAAATATTTGTAAATATAACTTTTATTTACGTTTTTAATTCCTCTCGCTAAATATTCCCCTCGACATGAAAAAAAAATTACTACAGTATTTTTTTGCCAAATGTTCGTTAATTACGAATAGAAAGAAATGTCATGCTACACGCTCATTACCACATTGTTTTTTTCTTATATATTTTTATATTAAGTAGAAAATCTTTGAAAAGGATAGTGAAAATTATTTAATTATGCAAATAATAATTTTTTTTTGGAAGGGAGGGGGGTTAAATTAGATAATTAATAATTATTGATGCAATAACGATAATGGAATAACTTAACGACAAACAAAGAGATAATCTATACAATTAGCATGTATTCATTTTCATAAGCATATTTTTGAAACAATTCTATAGGATGAGGAGTTCAATGATTTCTTATTGCATGAACTATAAATTGGGGCTCGAATGAAAGGTTTCAAACTTTTTGACTAGTAGTTGTTTGATTCGTTCTAACTAAATTTAATAAGTAATTTTCTGTTTCAATTTATTTGTTGTATTTTTGCTATTATTATCTATAAAATTATATAATTAATTTTAATTTTTATATGACACGTATAAAATCACAATATTAAATAATGTTTTGATATAATTCATGACATTTTTAGTTTCTTATTTTTTAAAAAGAATTATACAGAGTCAAACTCAAAAAAAAATCGAAATAAAAGAAAATATTTATAATTTCACGGGGAGGAAGAAGTCATATTTTTTTCAAAAAGTGTAGTATGACAAAACAAAGGTCACCAAAATGGAAATCAACTTTGCCTTTCGCCATCAACCTGCAAAATTCACTCTTACCTTTAATTTGTTCAAGTAAAATCATTATTACTTCTTGTTTGTTCAACAAACTTTTATAGTATTCTGATACGTTAGTTTAGACTTCAAATTTGATATTCCACTTGCCTAAACACAGAGTCTTTTATCACAGGTAGTCCTATTTTATTTTTGGGTTAAAAAGTATTTTCTTTGTTTCAATAAATACAAAATACATATATTAACACTTCTATTATTAAATCATAATTAACTAACATATATAAATTAATTTTAATTTCTTATTACTTAACCATAACATAATTATCATTCAATATAAATAACAAATGTGAATAAATTTTTACACTACTTTTAAAGTTATAATTTCATTTATTACGAATAATATACTACAAATTAAATATATAAATTTTTACCCTACTTTTAAACTTATAATATCATATATTACGAACAATGTACTACAAATTAAAAATAAAAAATACTTATTATTTGACTAATCACTTTCATCGAAGTAAAAAAGAATAAAAGAGAACGGACGAAAAGAAAAGAAAAGTGAAAGACACTAAAGCAGCAAGCGAAAAAGGAAACGTAGCGCAGCAGAGCCGATGTTCACGCGTGCCCGCTAATTAGGGAATTGAATACTACTAATATATACTATTACTAAATTACTGTTAATAGCAACAACGTATATTTGTTGTGGTATATCGATATATAATGACAGTTATAAACTGACAAAGGAATGAAATCGGAGAAGACAATTACTACTACTCTATTTTAATACATGCTTAACTTAGTGTTGATTTAGGGTGTATGATTGTTTGTTAGCAATTGTGTGCAGAGACCACAAAACCATTAGCCTATCTTGAACATGGGCTTCATGATGTTTTCTTTGACTTAGCTTCTTGATAACGTTCTTTCACACACACACATATTAATTTATTTTGTCTGACGTAAATGCTGAGTTCATCAGTTATGTAAACTCTGAGGCCTCCCCATGTTGTTCAAGATTCTGATTTTACTCGCTCTCTTTTGACATTACCAAATCAAGAACCGAAGTGGCAACCACGTTCCCATTACCCCTCATTTCATGCCTGGTTTAGTACAGCTTTACCATTCTTCATGTTCCAACATTCCTACCTGTAACCCACACTCTTTCAGGTAACTTCACTTTTGAATTACTAACATTACATTCCTATGTCTTTTTGTGGGATCTGGGTATGTTTCAACTGCTGACTTTGGTAGTTGTTTGTACTTCTGATTTTAGGGTTTAATTTTGAATAGTTTTGGGCTGATTCCAAGCAACTTCATTTTGAGGATTTAGTTTTTGGGAAGAAGGGATTTTGCATTCTTGGATTTGTGTGCAAATGAGAGGTTTTTGAGAAATTGTAATGTGGGTTTGGGAGGTTTACTGTATAATTCTTGATCAAAATTGAGACCTTTACTGAAAATGGCCTCTCCAGATTCTCCCTCTTCTTTTTTTCCATTCCCATCTTTCCCTACAGCTACACCTTCAAATTCTACTCCTGATTCACCTCCTGCTCCTCCTCCTGACTCTTCATCTCCTCCTCCTCCACCACTTGACTCTTCAGCTCCACCTCCTTCTCCACCAGCTCCAGATTCTCCTCCTCCATCAGAGTCAAAATCACCTCCACCCGCAGAATCTCCTCCACCTCCACCTCCTACACCTGCGGCGCCACCACCTTCAGCGCCTCCTCCAAAGCCATCAGCGTCACCACCACCACCACCTTCTCCTAAGGCTCCTCCACCAGCTAATTCTCCACCTCCAGCTTCATCTCCACCCCCACCATCAAAAGAATCTCCTCCTCCTTCCCCACCTCCTCCCCCTCCAGCAGTTTCACCTTCTCCTCCACCTCCAGTGAAAAATCAATCACCACCCCCTGATTCTCCACCTCCTGCACCTGTTGCAAATCCGCCACAAAACTCCCCTCCACCTCCTGCATTGGCGCCTCCTCCAGCCTCACTGCCATCCGCCCCTCCACCTAACCCCTTAACATCTCCACCCCCTTCTATCTCACCTCCTGCTCCCCCAAATAATACTTCTCCAGCTGGAGCTCCCCCTCCATTGCCTGTGACTCGCCTTCCTACAGAGAAGCCCACTGCTATCCCTAAACCTGCTATCACTGCAGATTCAAGTGCCAGAAATGGTGGGGGAAATAAGGCAGGAAGTGTGGTGGCAATTGGTGTTGTTGCTGGGTTTTTGGCCCTTAGCTTGGTGATTGTTGCTGTCTGGTTTACACGTAGGCGAAAGAAAAGAGAGAGTGCATTTAATCTCAATTACCTGGGACCCTCTCCATTTGCTTCCTCACCAAATTCAGGTATTGCTTTCAAGGTTCTTGAATTTCCTTATTAATTTTGATGTATTGAATTTGTTTATTGCTAGAAAATTCCAATTTTCCAGAGTGATAAAATGCATTCATCCTTTTCCAAAATCAAGCTTGCATGGATTACTGTAGTGATGACAAAGAACTATAGAATGTTAACCATAATGATCATGGAATAAATGTTTAATAAGCTCTATTTTTCGAAGTTACAGATGGCCCATCTGTATTACTGAACTTTAGATGCATACTTTTGTTTCGTTTGAATGATAATTCACACTGCTTCTTTCCCTTTGTCAATTTTGCAAACTTATCTCGAGTATTGTTAATGATTATAATAGAACTATAACAACCTACCCCCTTCCCAGCTTTTGGAGTCTTAATGAAATACTATTTTTCCAGATACATCATTCCTGAGATCAAGGTCTCAAAATTCCACTTATCTAGCTCCAGCTGGCTCGCAAAGCAATTTTATGTACTCTCCGGACCATGGGGGTATTGGAAATTCAAGATCATGGTTCACTTACGAAGAATTATCTGAGGCAACAAATGGTTTTTCTCCTGATAGTGTATTGGGTGAAGGTGGGTTTGGATGTGTCTACAAAGGTGTTCTTAATGACGGAAGAGAAGTCGCTGTCAAACAGCTGAAAAGTGGAAGTGGACAAGGGGAGCGTGAGTTCAGAGCAGAAGTTGAGATTATCAGCCGTGTGCACCATCGCCATTTGGTTTCACTTGTTGGTTACTGTATCTCAGAGCAGCAAAGGTTACTTGTCTACGACTATGTGCCAAATGACACGCTTGACTATCATCTTCATGGTAAGACAGGTTTGAGATAAATGAACTAATGAATTGAAGTACTTGGATTACTGTAGTCCAGATTTTGTTCTCTATGTTGAATTCTCCAACTCCACAATTCCAAGATGAGTTGCATATTTTTCTTATCATGGCTGGTAATGACCATTATGACATGAATAGCTGCTAACAACGGCTACAACCAATTGGCCTTATACTGTGCCACATTTCTATGAACATAAGTGAAACTGAGAAGGATGTTTTCTAGTCTCAGATATGATGCTAACGTAACTTCTATTGGTGATTAAATACTGCAGGTAAAGGCATGCCAACTATGGATTGGGCTACCCGAGTAAAAGTAGCTGCTGGTGCAGCACGTGGACTTGCTTATCTGCATGAAGACTGTAATTTTCTTATTATGTTTATATTTACTCTTGTCCACATTAGTTAAACCTAGGGCTTCTGGAGACTTAATAAAAGGAATAATGGGGACAAAGTGGCTTAAAGACTGGTTGAATTTCTCCAAAGAAGCTCAGATGCAGTATCCAATGTTGTTTTCTTAGCATGTGTTTTCATCAATGATAAAACCATGACTTGTCAATGTAATTGGTAACTGCACTGTTTATTAATGAGAACTAATGCTAAAATGGGAAAATCTTTTCTGTTGTAATGTCGGCAAGCTGAATGGACTTTCTTAGGGAATAGAGCACATTTTAAATGTTTTGCAATTTTCCTTTACTGATTTATCCTCTGAAATTCTGCTAATTATGTTGTTCTCAGGTCATCCCCGCATTATCCATAGGGATATCAAAACATCAAACATTCTCTTGGATATCAATTTTGAGGCACAGGTATATGACAGTATATCCTACCTAAATTTATGTCTGTGACTTGGTGTTTGTCATTGTTTGTTGAACTTAGGCATCTGAACCAAAAAAATCTCATATTCCGTGCTTGTAATGGTGTATAGGAAATTATATGTGTTATGGCTTATAGTTTATGCAATTTGACTATGTTTCGTCCTTTCAGGTTGCTGATTTTGGCCTTGCAAGGTTAGCAGGTGATGCCAGTAGTACACACGTGACAACTCGTGTGATGGGAACCTTTGGGTAGGTCATACATGTGCTAAGTCTTAAATTAGAAGAAATCTTAGTTGGCCTCTTTCTGTTGCAATATCACATTATCTGTCAACATCATCAACACCATGGTCAGTTGCACCATAAATAATCTCCAAAAACTTTTATCCTAAAGCTGCTTTTCCTTCTAAAACTTTTATAGTATTACTTTTTGTCACTTCCATTTCACTTTGAACCTCAGGGGAGAGAGTAAATTGACCTTTATTTAACATATATTGATTCCTCACTTGTAAGAACAACCTTCAGTCGGTATCAGCCTCGAGTTGTGGTAACTTTGTACTCTTGTATGGGGGCAGGATTTGGTCTTCAGTCAAACAGTTGCTTTTATGCAACATCTCAAAACCATAACGTATATGTCAGTCACTTAATTTTCCAATAGCCCTTGTCATCCTACCCACATAAGTGGTTTAAACTGATATTAAATTATTTATCAAAATGACTAATTTTATAGTTGTATGGCATGCCCTTAGCTGATGACTTGACATTGATGTAAACGATTTCAGATACTTGGCACCAGAGTATGCATCAAGTGGAAAATTAACAGAGAAATCTGATGTTTATTCATTTGGCGTTGTGCTTTTGGAGCTTATTACGGGGCGGAAACCTGTTGACCAGTCTCAGCCCTTAGGTGATGAAAGCCTGGTTGAATGGGTAAGTTCAATTTTTTTTGTCGCTTTTAATTGCCTGTAATGATTGATGTTGATGCTTAATCAGAGCTTGTGGCCTAGGCTATGCTGTGTCCTAATCTATATGGGAGAACTGGGTTTCTAGGATGTTTATTTCTTTTGAGGAACAAGAAAGAGGTTGGTTTCCAAATTTTTCTTTGAAGGCTCTGGGCCTTATGGATGGTAATAGTGTATGTTGTTGTTGGCCAGAATATCTGCCGCTAAATGTAACGGCCAGAGTTCCTTACATATTTTAAGGGACTATTTTAAACCTACCCCCAATGTAATGGACCATTTTTGTCATTTTCCGTGAAATGTAGTAACCCAAGCATTCTTATTCATGTACCCCTGAATATTTACATTTAACAGAATGACAGGAATGGGTACGAGATACTGCTCTTAACCTTATCTGACTATTAGCATTGCTATTCACACTAGTGATGGAACCGTTTAAAGTTTTCCATGTTTCTGAAGTCATCCAACTAGTACTTCCATTAAATTGAAGCTGAGAGATATTATCCTGTAGGCTCGACCTTTGCTTGCTCAAGCACTTGAGACTGAAAATTTTGAAGACGTAGTAGATCCTAGGCTTGGAAACAACTTTGTTGCGGGTGAGATGTTCCGGATGATTGAAGCAGCTGCAGCTTGCGTGCGTCATTCAGGCTCTAAGAGGCCACGGATGAGTCAGGTAGTTAGAGTGCTATTGCAGGTCAGGCAGTTCATTATGATTCATTTCGTTGCAGTCCTGATTTTTTCCGCCCATTTCAGGTGGTTAGAGCTCTAGATTCCATGGATGAATTGTCAGATCTGTCCAATGGAGTGAAACCTGGACAAAGTGGAATTTTTGAGTCAAGGGAACAATCTGCACAGATAAGAATGTTTCAAAAGATGGCATTTGGAAGTCAAGAGTACAGTTCAGATTTCTTCAATTATTCCCAAGGCAGCTATAAGAGTTGAGTTCTCAATGGCTCATTACCAAAATAATTGCCCATGAAAAGCGTTTCTTCACAGAGAGATCTGACTTGTAATTAACATTGTAAATCACTGTGCTATTCTTTCTTTTTTTTTCGGCTAGTGTTGAAATATGCATTCTTTTTTACTCCTTTATGGTGTCTTCACACGACAAACAATTGGTTTTGTAGCATTCTGAAATCAACATTCTATTCATACAATGTAGATAAAATGTTAATCAAGGGTCGTTTTGACGGAGTACCAAATGCAGTTACTACCTTATGGAAGCATATAAAATTTGTCGAAGGACAAAAAATTTATTCCATGTAGCTATTTAACCATCCAAAGTTTATTCACAGATTCTTAATTATGTATATTAATCATGTCATTAAATAGCTGATAAAGTCGGATGTTTACTTAACCTGAATTATTATAAAAACAAGTGCTGGATTGACTTATAAAAGCTCATTAAGTACTAGCATCAATTGTATGACTTGTCTTTTGGATGATTTTGCAATCTCCACGTAAGCTGCCTCGGTGCCGCATAAATTTGTAGAAATTGTTGGGCAAAGTTTGATATGGTTGATTTAACATTTCCCATAAAATAATAAACGAAAAAAAAAAACATAAAAATTCCCCCTAAACTATTTGAAATAGCTTATATATGTCCTTAAATTTCTTTTCGACTTGAAATTATCCTTTCCGTCATACTATTGGATCAAAAGTACGCTTCTTATTACGGAAGTTGTTAAATGCTACATGGTACACCAATAAATTTCCATTGACACGTTGACTAAATAGAAAGGGTCAAAAGTATCCTTAAACTATTCGAAATAGTTCATATATATCCTTAAATTATATTTCGGTTCAAAACTATCCTCCCCGTTAAATTATTGGGTCAAAAATACCCTTCTTATTAACAGAATATGTTAAATGTCATATGGATGCTACATTGCATAACAATAAAGTTCTACTACCACATAGACTAAATCCCTAAATCCTAATCACCCCCCTCGCTCCCCCCTTCTCCCTCATTTCGCGGCTAGGATTTCATACTTTTCTTCGTGACTGGATTTCAAAGTGGATATTCATGCTTGTAAATTAGAAAAAAAAATTATTTTATTTTATTGTGTTTTACGATTTCAAAGCATAATAGTTAAGATATCACAACTTTCCCTTAATTTCGCAGCTAAGACTTCGTGGCTTTCTTAGGGGTTGAGTTTCAAAGTGTACATTCATGTTTGTAGGTTAGTAAATATTTTTTCTTATTTTATTATGTTTATGATTTAAAAGTATGATAGCTAGAATTTCACAACTATACCGTCATTTCGCGATCAAGGTTTCATAACTTTTTTCGGAGCTAAGTTTCAAAGTAGATTTTCATGATTGTAAACACAATAAAATAAGAAAATATTTTTACTAACCTACAACCAAAAATATCCACTTTGAAAACCAGCAACGAAGAAAATTGTGAAATCCTAGCCGCGAAATGAGGGAGAATGGATGAAATCGTTCCTGAAAAATAATGATTTGAGGGGAAAATGAATAATTAAGATTTAGGGATTTAGTCAATGTGGCAGTGGAACCCTATTGGCATGCAATGTGGCATCCATATGACATTTAACAACTTCCGCATGAGAAGGTCACTTTTGACCCAATAGTTTGACGGGAGGGGTAGTTTTGAGCCGAAATATAGTTTAACGGTAAATATGAACTATTTCGGATAGTTTAAGGGTACTTTTGACCATTTTCCTTCTAGTCGATGTGGCAGTGGAAATTTATTGGCGTGCCATGTGGCATCCACACGGCATTTAATAATTTTCGTTAATTATAAGAGCACTTTTGATCCAATAGTTTAACGGGAAGAATAGTTTTGAGCCAAAATACAATTTGAAGATATATAAGCTATTTCGGATAGTTTAAAAGTATTTTTGATCCTTTTCCGAATAATAAATGATCCACGAGACAGAGACACTGGCCAATCTTTATCTTAGTTAGTTCTCCCTTTTACAGATCAATAAGTGGATTTTTCACACTATAGCCTTGACTTTGATAATAAGTATCCACTTTCTCGTAATTTGATGAATGACCAATATGCAAGGTAGGTGTAAGTGGGGAACCTGATTGGCTTACAGTAATTAAATATAAATTTCATCTTCTAAATATATTGACGTAGTGCTTCAATGATGGCAAAACTTGAGGTGAAGTTACCTCCACAAACACTACCTAACATTCTAGTTCACACTAAAAGACAAAAACTCCTGCAATTAGTCTTTCACATTTACCATTTTATTTAGTACTTAACTAATTTATTGTCTTTTGGTACGTATAGCTTAAAGAGTTTTAATTTATTTGGTTTCTTATATGCTCGGATGGAACTATATGTAGAGCTTGTATGAGTGTATATAATAAGTAGGCCACTCTCTAACTATGTCAACTTAAGTGGCAGATACCTCTGAACAGAAGACAATTTCATAATTGAGCTGCAGAGAGAGAGAGAGAGATGGATGTCGCGATATCCTTGGAATTGGAGCCACTAAAGCAGAGGAATGATCATGGAATGTTCTTTTCTAGTGGTAATTTTATCTGCAGTTTGAATGCAAGAGACAGGAAAATTGTTTGTGTCACCGGTGGAAACTCCTACTTTGGTTCTCACTTGATCAAGAAGCTTTTGGCATATGGTTACCTTGTTCGAGTTATTATTCAAAATCAAGGTACACAAGCCAGCAACCCTCTTTCCTTATACTTGTGCAGTTCCAATTTGTGTCTTGCTAAAACTTACAAGTTACTCCTGTTTTAAGTAGCTAATCTTGAGGATATGAAGGAGCTAATGAGGGAAGAAATGAAGCAACTGGAGAGTGTTGTGGTGGCAAGAATGGATGATTTAGATAGCCTCTGCAATGCTTTTAGAGGTTGTCATGTTGTTTTCCACACATCATCTTTCATTGATCCACGAGGGATCTCTGGATACACGGTTAGTCATAATATTCTTTCTCTTAGTTTATAAGGAAAAGGGTCAAATATTTAGATATATCTTCCGTTTAAAGTTTGGTCCATTTATACCCTCACCGTCCAACTTTTGATCTACATGTGCCCTTTTGGGCTTTAGTTGGCCAACTCGGAATATCCAACTCATTTTACTTTTATTTAAATGTCAAATGGATTTTCCACGTCAATATTATGTATTATCACTTGACATTCATATTCAAGGGAAAAGGGTCAAATATGCCCCTAAACTATTCGAAAGGTCTAGATATACCCCGTTTAAAGTCTGGTCCATTTATACTCTCGCGTCCAACTTTTAGTCTACATATGCCTTTATGGGTGTTAGTTGGTCATCTCGAAATATCCAACTCATTTTACTTTTCTTTAAATGCCAAATGGGATTTCACATAATTTATATATATTATCACTTGACATTTATATTAAAAGAGAAAGGGGTCACTTATGCCCTAACTATCTGACCCAATTTTAAAACACATATACGACCGTGTTTTAAATGGTTCAATTATGCCCCTAATCCGACTCATATATGTGTGAATTATTTTGTTAGTTATATCATCATCGCCTGTTGCAGCTTGCAGTTGTGTCTGTAACGTTGTTGCGGTAAATTCCTCTGCTCTAGCCCTTGCCTGCCAGGTTTGCACCTCCAGCTCTGCGTTGCGCCAAAACGCTTTTCAAACCTCGACTTCCTTTTCCTTTAGTTGTCGTGCCATTGATTCCTCGGCGGTTCCAATCAGAACACGATAGTGTTCGCCATTTAAATGGTTCAATTAAGCCTTAATCCGACCCATATAGGGTATTTAGAAAAAGGGTCGGGTATGGATTATTTAAAAGACGGTCGTATATGTGTTTTAAAATTAGGTCGGATAGTTAGGGGCATAAAAGACCCCTTTCTCTTTTAATATAAATGTCAAGTAATAATATATAAAAATGATGTGGAAAATCCATTTGGCATTTAAAAAAAAAGTAAAATGAGTTGGATATTTCGAATTGACCAACAAACACCCATAAGGGCATATGTAGACCAAAAGTTTGGACGCGAGCGTATAAATTGACCGAACTTTAAACGGAGGTATATCTAGACCTTTCGAATAGTTTAGGGGCATACTTGACCCTTTTCCCTTGAATATAAATGTCAAGTGATAATACATAAAAATGACGTAGAGAATCCATTTGGCATTTAAATAAAAGTAAAATGAGTTGGATATTTCGAGTTGGCCAACTAACGCACAAAAGGGCATATGTAGACCAAAAGTTGGACGGCAAGGATATAAATGGACCAAACTTTAAACGGAGGGTATATCTAAACCTTTTCAAATAATTTAGGGGCATATTTGACCTTTTTCCCTAGTTTATAAATGATTAACCAATAACTTTTGTTCGAATCATATGATCGATTATGTAGAAGTATAAAATATGAACAGAAATTCCTTTAAATTCCACCTAGTGCAGCAGCTCTGTTTTGAAAAAAAAAACTAGTAAACAAAATTCAACCTGTGTAAATCTCAAAGATATGCTGAGAAGCCGATATGATTCAGGAACGAATGGCATTTATTGAAGCTGAAGCAGCAAAGAATGTCATAGAAGCTTGTGGCAGGGCAGCACATGTTAAAAGATGCGTTTTCACCTCTTCTCTACTTGCATGCATCTGGAAAAATGACCTGCCAAACCTCATAGATGAGAGCTCTTGGAGTGATGAGACATTCTGTAGAGAACACAAGGTATACTTGTTAGCCTTCATTCTTCATTTTCGCCTAAAAGGCAGACGGAATACAAAGAGAATTAAAATGTACAAGTGTAATACAATCATTTACCCTCACTGACTCTAGATTCTGGATTCACCTCTACAATTAATCGTCTCTACTATTTAAAATCTTAGCTTTGGGTAGCATTGGCCAAGACCAGGGCAGAAAAGGCTGCTTGGTGGAAAGCAAGGGAGATGAAGGTGAAACTTGTTACCGTATGCCCTGGACTTCTCATGGCACCATCTTTCCCAAACGCTCACCTTGAAACTTCTGTCCCGTACCTCAAAGGTATTTTTTCACACAATCAATAATCTATAACTTAAAATTTTCCGCGATTGGAAAAGAGATTAGCAATTGCAACTCTATTTTGCATTAAACTAGTAAAATAGATTGAGAATTGATCGATTTGTTAATGTTTAACTGTAGGTGGTGATTTCATGCTAAGACAAGGAACTCTAGCAACTGAAGATGCAAGTAAAGTGGCAGAAGCACATATTTACGTCTATGAAGATATGGATTATGGAGGGTGTGGGAGATATATTTGCTTTGGAAAAATAGTTGGAACATTGGAAGAGGCCATACAACTTGAAAATGGGTTGAATATAGGTGGCCACTTGTCTGGGTATCAAAGCCCTCTTGCAGTAGCAGTTGATAATAATGAAATTCCTCCCAAAATTACTAAGTCAAAGCTCAGTAGATTACTATTCCATGCGTCACAACGCCTTCCTTGCAAACAGTGAATAGTAATATTTGCCTCAAAATACGTATATATAGCAATTAGAGCAATTTATATAAAGGTAACGTTCTAGACAATAAAATTTGCGTCTAAAAAATAATGATAAAAAATTATAGTAATAATCGTATTTACCATTTTAAAGTGTGAGTAGTACAATTTTTATAATTTCTTTGAATTCGTCTTTTCAAATATAAGAGCTTTAAATTTGTTCTTGAATCTCGGATAAACTTAAACTTGAATTTTATCTTTGACTTTTACTTGAATTCAAGGTTTGACTTGTTTGAATTATTAAACTTTTAGCTTTATAGAGAATTTTATGGCCTTTGTATTACAGATTTTCTCTAGCTTTTTGTTTAGAATTTTTTGTCTCCAATTATGAGGATCCTATGTATAGTTTTATAATAGATGAGTTGCGATTGGTACACTTCGGTCAATTAGATATAAATGATATGATATATGAGCTTCATGGAGCGGACTTGTCATCTTTGATGCATGTCATGATTTTATTGATTTCTTATTTGATTTGGCATGCCACATCATTTGTCCACGTGCGATCAAGATGGACCTCAAGATTGAAATGAGATGAAATTGGGCTTATGTATTGTAACTCAAATCAATTAATTTTGACTTTTATTAAATTCATATTTGTTTGCATGAAATATGTTGTTTACCTAAAACACGTAAGATAATATTTCTACTAAAAAGTGTATGTTATTATTATTTAAAAATCAAAATAAAATTAATTAATTTTTAACTGTTTAAAGTTATTATTTTCTTGAAAGTAAGCCATAGCCCATATTATTAATTAGAAACAAATTACTAATAAAAATATATTTCTAATAATTAGACGTGTGAAAGGGAAATTCGAGAAAATTTCTAGGCACTCCACGACTAAACGACTGCAAAGAATTGCAGAAGAGACGACGACTCCACTGAGTTAGCAGAGAGAGAGAGAGATGGGAAAAGAGGCAGAGGATTTACAGAAATTGAAGAAGATAGCGGCGGCGGCATATGACTATGAGAATGATCCAAGATGGGCAGATTACTGGTCTAACATTCTCATTCCTCCCCACATGGGCTCCCGCTCCGATGTTGCTGACCATTTCAAGCGCAAGTTCTACCATCGTTACATTGTTAGTATTCCCTCTTATTCTATTTGACTCATCATACCGAATAAAACGGAACACATATAGCAGACTCCACTTGGTTTTGGATTTGGTGCTTAGTTTGATGAATTACTATATTCCCCAACTGCTCCGGGTGCTTATACTCGTTATTCTTATTGTTCTTCCCATTTTGTGCTTATAGCTTTCCACATCCTTCAAAATGCAGGTAGCAGCGTAACATATTACAAACTTTTATGTACTGGCAGGTATGTGTCCTCCTGTCATTTTCAGTAGTATTTCCAGCTTCTTTTTCTTGCATTTTCTAGATGAATGAGCTCTTTTACTGAAAGCAATGTATGAAATTTCTAGATTTGGGCCTTCTTTGTTGTTTCTTTTTCGATGTCTTTTGCATCTTAGTGATGACAACAATTCTTAATGGAATTTACATGTGTCCCATCATGTAGTTACTATCACTAATTTTCATTGACATATATTTCAACTCTTGTGCAGCTATTAAAGCTTATGTATCATGCTCCTGCTACTGCTAATTACCACCAGAGCATATGGGCTACTATTGGGAGGCATGTAAAAACTCTGGTTCAACGATATGCTCCATTCATGCATACTCCGATCTCCAGTATTCAACGATGGTGGTTAAGGTAGAACTGTAGAGGACAGCAGCAATACATAGAACAGGATTCATGATAACTAGGTTGAAAGTGTTTTTTCAGATTTGTACTTTGCCCTAGACGACGAATATTGACTAGACTTTTACTTTTCTTTTTATAAACATCGTAGTTATAATTGTCTACTGAAACTAGACCTAGTAATAACCATGGAGGCTACTTTCAATTTTTTAACATTTTCTCCCAAGGGGCTATGGTGAAGGTGACTTGTCCCTTGCTTATAAATTAGTTCACGTTGCCAGAATGTAATCTATTGTATTGTCTAAGAATGATGCACTGATAATGGGATTGAAGGGTCTTCTTTACACTGGTCATGCATCAGCATCACTCATGAAACAAAGGCTACTTGTCTGGTTAAGGCCCTTTTATGTGAAAAAGAACATACTCCCTCCTTATTTGTTTGTTTGCCTTAGTTTTATGAAAATAAATACTCTTTGATTTTTATGATTTTAACATAAAGACACATATATTGGATCAAAATGTTGGGTAAAATCTACCCGCATCGGGTGTTTACACCAATTTAATATGTACATGTTATGTCATGTGATTAAATTTATAATTCATTTTATTTAGGCCAAAGTCATATGCGGACACTCAAACTTGTCCCGATTATTCATTTAGACACCTCAACTAGACGTACTACCTATTGAACACTTCAACCATTCTGAATTTGAACCATTTGAACGTTTTTTCGAGAATAAACAAAAAATAGAGGACGTGTGAAATACACTCGCGCTGACATGTCAATTTGACCAATCAAATAATGACATGTGTTATTTTTTAATCCAAAAAATTATTTAAACATTATATTATAAAGTAAAAAAAATAAAATTATTTTAAAGTAAAAAAATGAAAAAAAAAAAGTAAAACCTAAACTTCCTGCCTTCAACTGGAACAAAACATACATTTCCTCTAACTCCATTAATGGCTACCCTCCCCTCCCTGTACAGTTCCATCTTTAACCCGACAATTTTTTTTTCATCAGCTTTTTTATTAATTATAACTTTTTACTTCATCTCGTTTTTTAGGTAGAGAAAGATGGAGAAAAGAATCTCTTCGAAAAATTTATAAATGAAACAAAATGCTAAGAATTTTGAAACCATTAGAATGGTGGGGGAAGAAGATAACCACTGATACTAAAAATTTTGAAATCATTAGAATGATGGGGGAAGAAGATAACCACTGGTGTATGGGTTTGGGGGTTGGGGTGGGGTTGATAGAAATAGGGAAGAAGAAGAAGATAACTGTTCTTCTTCTTTTTTGTTAATTTTTTTACTTAGGAGTATAATTAAGAGAAAAAAAAAAGAAAAATATTATTTTTAATAATTTAACGCGCTCAAGGAAAGTGAATTACACGTTTTTTGCCATGTCAGCATTTTGTGTCTAATAGGAATGACTTTTGAACAAATAAAATGTTCAATTGGCACAAGAATTAGTTGAGGTGTCTAAATGAATTATGCGGACAACTTTGAGTGGCTGGAAATGTCTTAGGCTTTTTATTTAACCTTTATTAATTAATGTGTTTTACTTCATTAAATCACATAATAATGTAAATTGCATTAATTGAATGTAAACATTTGATACGAATAATTATTTTCTCAAAATAATCTTTAATTTTGTAGTTTTCAGCATGTTTGCATGAGACTATGAAATCAGAATCTCAAATCAAGAAAGGGACATTGATTTTTAAGCTAACTATAAAAAGAAAAGCAATAACGTAAGATTTGGTTTGCATGTGATCAGTTGGCATTCAGTGATTCACCAGCAACCTTTTCCAACACCACAATTATGGCCAATGTCTGAAGAATAATAACCACAATTATGGCCAATATCTGAAGAATAATAAAAACTACATACTAAATTGGTCAGTCATCTTCTTTGATAGAATAAAATGGACCGCTACCGTCTTCCGTCTATTACGTAGGGAAAATTACATAATAAAGCAAATTTATACTATTTAATTACTTATCATAGCTATAAATTATTATAATTATCACTCGCAACTAACATTATATATTAATTATATGGGTTGACGAGTTTGTACGATTAGTCATGTTTGTATATTTATAGTTCACCAGAATATACAAATACATATATATAAGATACAACTATTTAACCTATATACATATACATTCACGTCTCTCCCCTTCTCTCATTCGCCTATCTCCTCCCTCTCCCACTCTCGCTAGCCCTATATACAAATTCACATGTATAATATACACTTATATACATATATAATTCACCTCTCTCCCGCTCTATGTCCTCTCTCGCTTGCCTCTCTCCTCCCTCTCCCAATCTTGTTCGGCTCTCTCCTCTCTCTCTCACTCTCGCTTGACATATATACAAATATAAATGTATAATATACAATTATCTAACCGATATACATATACAATTCACCTTTCTCCCATTCTTTTCCCCCTCTCTCTTCTCTCTCTCTCAGTCTCGCTCGCCTATCTCCTCCATATAATATGTAGCTACGATTTATAATTATCAAACTATAGCTAGAGTAATTAAGTTATTTTAAGTGGTTATATATGAAATTTCCCTATTATGTATTAGTAGTTTTTTTTTTACGACCTTATTATGTTAGTTAAATAATGTTGATTTTTCCCTCTTAAGGTAGAAGTTGAAATCCATGAAATTTCGTTTGAGTAATAGAGAGAATAATTAAAAAGCAAAAGTGTTTTTCTTTTTTAATAATTTAAGTTTTTTTTTTTTAATAAGATAGTCATAAGAAAAGGTAAATTTAAGATTTAAGTTTTCTGGGTACCTTTTTAAGTTTTTAGCCTTGAATGTTTTAACCCATTATATTTTTATTGTTATAGAGTCATGTATACTATTTGTTGACAGTTAACACGGAGTTTAAGAATATAAAAAATACTTTTAAATCTTGTGGTTCTTAAAGTTAGGTCAAATGTACAAAATTATCTTTTGATTTTGTGGCCTTACACATACCACATGAAAAACTGAAATTAAAATATTACCAAAAAAAGAAGTAAATCATTATTTTTTAAACAAACTAAGAGGAAGTCACTTTTTTTAAATGGAGGGAGCAGTATTTTACATATAAATTTAGTGTAAATTACATATATTCCATAGTTTTAATACGAAATTATAATCTATCCCTTCTAAGTTTCTAATTATATCAAGCCCTTAAAAATTAAAACAAATTGGATACAATAATTGAAACTTGGATAATGTAGCTCGAACACATTAAATACTGTCTCAGATACATTAATATGTAGATCAAATACATAATATGTAGCTCAGATACATTAAATACTGACTCGAATACATTAATACTTAGCTCAAATACATTAAAAATTAGCTTGCATACATAATATGTATCTCGAATTTATTAAATATTGGCTCAAATACATTAATATGCAGCTTAGATGCATTTAAGAAATAAGAAATTTTGAAGATTTTTAAAAGTAATAGGGGAATAATTGAAATAGGTGAAACAAAATGTATGTATTTATGTAATTTGTCTATAAATTTATGTTTCACAATAAAAGAAATTGAATACGATGTTAGTACTCTGCACCCTCTTTCTTTATACATACTTTACCAAAGCAGACAGAGATGTTGAGTTTGAGCTCGATGCCACTGATTATTCAAAAAAAGATCATGCTCGAATAAAAAAGAATCAAAACCGTGTATGAACATAGGCGAATTCAGGATTAAAAATTTGAGGGTTCTAAATTTCTTTAATAACTGTCAATCAAATTTTTCAGGGATTGACAAATGAATATACATATATATTTGTTTAATTTTCTAGTACAAATATAAAATTTACGAAAAAACTACAAGTCTAAATCAATAAACCCCACCTAGCTCCGACTTGCATATGAAGGGATATTTTAGATAACATTATTTAAATAAATTAAAAAAATGCATTTTCTAATAATTAATATTTTTAGATAAAATAATCTGAGGACGTGTTAAAAAGACATGCTATTTAAAGCAAGTTTCACAACTTACAGCCACGCATAACTATTGGCAATTTTTTTAAAAAAACATAATTATATGATTATGTTAGTTATTTTAATCCTAAATAAAAAAAGGATATTCGCATATTATTATATTTAATAAGTATTAAATATGTGTACATCCCTTTTTATTTAGGATTTGAATAAGTTGGGGCTTATTTAATGGACCTTTGACCCAAGCTGAAACTTATTGTAAGTGGGCTAGAAATAAGTGAAAGATCCGAATCCAACCCAAATTCGTATCCGGTTCAGCCTCAAGTCCTTGCCGCGCTCTTACCCTCTCTTTTTTTCCGAAGCGGACACAAACTTGTATTTACCCGTAGAAATCAATTTGTATGTTCTCTTTTTCTCCATATATATTTTTCTTGCCGTCTCCCTAATTATACCAAAACCCTAATCTTCGTCGAATGAATTATAATGGTAAAGAACGAATTTTGTTAATTGAATTATAATATTTTGTTAGGATATCATAGTTTTTGATGAACTTTTTTTTTGCCCTACAAAATTTACGTTCTTAATTTCGTTATATATGATAATGTCTTGAATTGTAATTAGGTTTACTAATTTGCATGTGAGTGGTATGGATTACTAGTTAATTACGAATAGCTTCCTTGAATTATGTAGTGGCATGCAAGTTGATCAGCATGACAAGCATAGAGTAGGGCTAAATTTAGACTTAAGGATTCTATTGAATATTCCTTTTTAAAATCTCTTTTAACTTGAATAACTTTTCTTGGTGATTAGTTGTTTAGTGTAATGGATGCACTGAACGTTTGAGTTAATTGGTAAATTCTATGTGTAGTTAATTACTCACATTGCGAAGGAATTAGTCCATGTTTATCCTATGGAGATTGTTAAGGTTATCTCAACATAGTTGTCGAATAGAACTTCACGCGGTTGGCGCACCCCTTTCCCAGGGGGCAGTGAGAGGATTAGCATATAAACAAGAGAAAGTACTTCAAATGAACATCTATATAGGATGTCCCCAGAATTTCAAAGGTGTAATTATTTGGTAAAAAGATACAAAGGTTCTAGACATATATATAATTTGGATAGGCACACACGCACACACATATGAGATTTTTATGGATTAATACTTTTCAGAACTGTTCAGAAGATCTTTCTCTTTCTTGAGTTTGCCATTGCTGGCACTTGAACTAAAAATTTCTAACTTGCATAGCGTCAGTATCACTTCTGCAAGTAATATAAACACGTTTGTGTCAGCTGGTGAGTGTAGAAAGCTCCTAATGGGTTTTCAATTTTCATTGCAGGAGGAATGTTTAGAAAGCCAGATGAATTTGAACAGAGTCAATGTTGGGGTACCATTTTGTTCTGGAGGAACCTACTTATTCCAGGAGGCATCAGATCTCCTCCAGCTTAATAGAACAGGTTCACAACAGCGTGAGAAACAAGATGATAATCAGATCGAGAGTACTAATGATCAAACAAGGGTTCCAGTGGATGGAATGATTGGAAATAGAATGTAAGTTCAATATTGGTTTTTGTTTTTTCCATGGAGAAACTAGTTAAAACCTGGACATATGATATCATGTGAATGATACACTTGTCTACTTAACTTTGAAAAATTATTTTCCTTCGCAGCAAGAGTTTTATGTGGAAAAGGAATTTGGACATGGGCAAGCAGGTGTTCAACAATTTGGCTGACTTGAGTAGTCAGTCATCTGCAGATGCAGTTTGTAAGGTCTGTTTCTTTGGTGGTTATTATATTTAACGCCGAGAAACATGTCGAATTCTCTTGTCACGTGATTCTTTAATTGGAATTTTTTTCGAGGATTGTTCATAGTCCATTGCTTTATGAATGAATTCTTCATCACCAGCTAAGAGTTTGCTTTTGTTGGTTGACTAATGTTTCATTTTTGGTCTGAACTGCTTCATTGAGTTGAGCTCATTTGTTTTGAATTAAAACAGCAGGATCATGTGCAGGGGACACCTTCACGTGAATATCAAAACTTATTCCAGCAAGAAGCATGTTATCCACAAGCATGGCAGGATGAGGCACTTTGTTGCAGTTCAAATTTGCAATCTGTACATCATGATCACTTAACGGCTTCTTGTATGACTGACAGCTTACTCCAAACAGGTGAGTTTTTGACAATTTTTTTAGCTTTGAAAGTGGCAAGTAGCTTTGCACCCTCACATGGATCTATCTTTTCTGTTTTCCTCTCTCTCTCTCTCTCTCATTTACGTGTGACATTTGATGCGTTGCAACTTGAAATTCTGAGGTATTACTTTTGATACAGAATTATCAGCTAATAAGCCAGGTGAATTGGGAGAAGTACTTTCCTCGGTCGGTGTGTCATATGTTTCCAAAGAGATTGCTGATTCGCCATTCTCATCTGTTACTGTATGTTCCGAAGGAGAATGGAATGCCAATAAGGAACCCTATGAAGATGGACTAACATATTCAGATAACGGTTTTCTAAGTATTTCCGAGTCAGTATCAAAAAGTCCAATTAAGTCGCAGTATTCAGATGAAGGTAATTTCTATTTCTTATGAACTTTTTTAATGTTTTTAGTTTTTAAATGTACTTACATTCTCCACAACTTGTACTACATATTTATTTTAGTGTTTGTAGTCACTTATTATACTTGCTTGATTTGGTCAGTTGAATTCAATCTCAGAAATTGTGGAAGATACCTGGAGACTAATCAGAATATTCATCATGACAACGTTCCAGCATTACATGGACTAAGTGTAGATTCGTCTCATCTGAATCGTCGGCCTTCAGAATCGGAAGTTAATTGGTTTTCTAAAGACTACACTTTGCCAACTGCAGTGTCTTATCAGCTGCCTAATTCAAGATCATATGGGTATTTGGTGAAGCAAGATGCTACTATGAATAATGTATCAAGACAAAGATCGACTTTATCCAGTGTATTACAGCCTTTCCCAGAGCAGTTACCTAGTATTCAGCAATGTGATTTTCATCAGCTTCATACTGGTTCTTCAAATGGGTCTGACTGTGATGTTCATCCGATCGGTTCTGCAAACCTTTCCAATTCAGATAATTTGTCTTTACATGATATTCTTGCTTTATACATCAATTATGATAGTGTAGTAGTAGATGCTGGGAGAATTCGAATTCCTTTTTTGAATTACTTGCATTTAACTGTATGCAATGTAAAGAGATGTTGGTGTGATTGGAGCTCAGCACTGATATCTCATTTTAAAAACTGTCAATATGCTGGCTGTGGGATGTGCAAGCCTGTCAGAGAGCTGCATCCTAAAGATGTTAAGGAGTCGGTAAAAAATATGGTAGCGATTCTCCATGATGAGGAATGTAGTGGCTTTAGATCTTCTATCAATGAAGCTGTTTTGCCACCATCAAAGCGGAAGAGGATGGAAAATCTCCCTGTGCTTGAATGTTGGTCTTCCAATGCTGATTCTGGCAATCTGCAGTCCCCTGCTGCTGGACATTTATCATTAAGGCAGTTTGTTGAAAGTCCTATTTGCAGCAAGAAGAATAAAACAGAGATCAGTAACGAAATAGCCAGCTGTGTGGAGGACCAGAATACAGCTGGTGAATCTTGCAATATTGCCAACATAGACATCTTGCATGTTGCCAATGGTTCTTTTTCCTCTACAGAGCTCACTAATGATTGTGGACTGCAGAAGACAGTGCATACATGCACTAGTGGAACAGATTATAATGAGATTGACAGTTCTTCCCATATGAGCTTAGATAGGTCGTCTTTTCTTCCTATAGAGCCTACTGATGATCAACAACAGGAGTTACAAAGTGCATCTAAGTATGACCAGACCACTTCATCTGCAAGAATCAATTTAACTGAACCAAAAGCTGATTATCAGATGGAAATGAGATCAGAAGATCCAAAGAGGCTGGGTATTTCATTGACGGACTATTTCACCATTGAGCAGTTGAAGGATCATATCCACAATCTCAGTCAATATAATCAGGTTTGAAATATAACATAGAATTCATATATGTTCAGTGTTTTTTCTCTCATATCAAAACTAAAGAAGACTTAAAGAATAGCAAAATTCAGAAGAATTTGATAGATTATTGTTTGAACTGGTCCAACTGCTAGGTAAAATTTTCTTCAACTTGTTCATTTTGTGATAATATTTTAGTGGTACAATTTATGTATAATTTCTTGTTCTCTTTTATGGTCATCACTCTTATTGTGCTGGTATAAGGTATCAACAATGAATTAGAAGTCGCACATTGGTAGAGATATGTAAAGAAGTGTCTCACATGTATGCATAAATGAGTTCATAAACCTTCTCGAGCTATAAGTTTTTGCACTTGCATTAGCACATACTGTAGAAATAGTTTAAAGTAAAAGAAGCACAACTTAAAGACATTTCTTAGCATTTCCTGTATTGGTACTTTCCTATTAAATTCATGGAGAAGTCCTCCTTAGCAAGGAAAGTATCCTTGCAGAAGAAAAAGAATTAGAAAAAGGGACCTTTCTTCCATTTTGGTCAGTTGCAGTAGGGGTGGGTGGGGATCTAAAAGATTGCACACATTGTAGGGCTTGCAGAAATATAATTAGTTATTTGAAACTTACTGAAGTACATGCATTAGGATAAAAGTCTGTGTTAATCTCCTCAATTCTTTTCCCGTTTTCTTTGTTTTTGGTTACTCTTTTGTTTATATTTATCTTTATTATTTTATTTTTTGTATGTGAGGATCCTTTATGGCTAGTTTTACATTGGTTGTCAACCTACCACAACCTTCTTCTTTATTCAGACTTAGGACTAGAAATATGAGCAAGTTCACTCAGGCGAAGGGAGTTATAAGAGATAACTATTAGTTGAGAATTTGTGCTAGTCAATTTAGCACTTTTACCTTACGTCTTATACTTTTCTAGGAGTTGTTACGCCTTTTAGAGATTTATACGTTAGTAGAAATTCTAAAGAACTTTTGTGATTATTTCTATTATTATTATTTCTATTTTATATGGTATCGGCTTGAGATGAGGTTAAATCGAGTAAAATGGTAAGAGAGGATTAATATAGTCGAGACCAACTTTCTTGAGACTGAGGGGTAGTTGTTTTATCTTCTTATTTTGTGCTTGTGGTATTCCAATGGAGGCTCTCTATATACTAATGTTGGCTCGTCAATTTGTTAATTAGCTTGACAACTAGTTTCCCATTGCATTTTTTTCAGGGATCAACTGGAAATATGACAGTACTTCCTATCTCTGAGAATGTCTGCCAATTATGTGGCACCGATAGGCTTGTTTTTGTCCCAACACCTGTATATTGTTCATCATGTTGTAAGTGTATCAAGCGCAACCTGGTTTATTATTGGGCTGTGGACGAAGCTGGTGGACGGCACTGCTTTTGTACAAAATGTTTCAGGAAGTCGTGTGGTGATGATGTCTCATCCCAAGGACTATCAATTAACAAAAATAAGTTTCAAAAGGCAAAAAATAATGATCAAAACGAAGAATCGGTGAGTTTAGTGTGACTTTCTGTTTCAAGTGTTGGTACTTATTTTTTCTGTTGTCACTAAATTTATCTCATTGGGATATCTGTAGTGGGTACAATGTGACAAGTGTGAAGGCTGGCAACATCAAGTTTGTGCTCTCTATAATGCTAAAAAAGATTTCGAAGGACAAGCGAAGTACATATGTCCATTTTGTTGTTTAAAGGAGATAGAAGCAGGAGAGCATGTGCCTTTACCAGTTTCTATTGGAGCCCAAGATCTTCCAAGAACTATGCTTAGTGATCACATTGAGCAGAGACTATTCAGGCGCCTCAAGCTAGAAAGAAATGAGAGAGCAAAATTGTCAGGACAGGATGCTGATGAGGTAAGCTACTAAAATAGGTAGAATGTAGATGTTCCCGACAAACTTTCACTATGGTTAGCGTCACCCACATAACAAAATACTTTTCTAATATTTAAATTTGAGCAGGTACCTGGTGCAGCAGATCTAATTGTCAGAGTGGTATTGTCTGTTAACAGAAATTTGAAAGTAAAGCAGCAATTTTTGGATCTTTGTCACAATGAAGGTTATCCTCCAGAGTTCCAGTACAAATCAAAGGTGAGAAAATGGAACTTTTGGTATTCTTTCTTGTTACTTAAAAATACAAGATTCCCTTCCTAAAGCTATAATCGCAATCCAAACTTTCGCTATATTGTATCATGAAGTTCGATCTTAGCTTGATATTTTCGACAACACTTGCTTGTTTTTGATTTTGTGGAGTACTAAATGAAATTGCTTAACACTTTGTGGTCCACACCTTTTTCTTTTGTTCATGTCTTCTGAAAATAACTGTATATGTTTTTGAGCTGAATCTAACATAATGTCCAAATAGGTGATTCTATTATTCCAGAAAATTGGAGGAGTAGATATTTGCCTCTTCGGAATGTATGTCCAAGAGTTTGGATCAGAATGTGCCCCTCCGAATAGACGTTGCGTCTACATATCGTATCTCGATTCTGTAAAGTACTTTAAACCTGATATAGAAACTGTGAAAGGGGAAGCTCTGCGAACTTTTGTATACCATGAAATACTGGTAAGTGCAAAATACTCTCCTTTTTATATTTAAATATATATGTTAGTATTATCTGTTGAATCACTAGATTAATGAAACATTTGCTTTTTCTTGGTTATCACATCAGATTGGGTACATGGATTACTGCAGGAAACGAGGTTTTACAACCTGCTATTTATGGGCTTGCCCCCCTATAAAAGGTGAAGACTACATCTTGTATTGCCATCCTGAATCTCAGAAAACACCAAAACCAGAGAAGCTCCGGTCATGGTATGTGTCTTCCTATTGCGCTCCTTTTTTCCTTCCTCGTCCTTCTGCCCCCTTTTCTCGTGTTAGTATCAATATAATCATGTTTTAGTTTTTTTTCATAGATATACATGGACAGATGGGCAATTTTCCTTTTGTAATTTTGATAGCAAAATGGGAACAAGTTCTCACATATATCAGTTTTCTGCTTTCAAGACTTCAAAAGTAAATCACACCATGAAGATCTTGTACTCATAAACAAAGTTTTTGCTTCGACAGTTCAGAAAGTCTGAGATTTTTTTTACTAATATAAAATCCCTCCATTCATGAACTTCTAATTTGTCAAAATCTCAGATTCCGAAATTCTCTGCCCTTCCGGAATTCCTCCAGAGCCTGCTGAATGCTTATGAATTCTGTCAGTTCACCAATTAGTACGAAATATAAAGCTAATGATATTCCTTCTCATTTCCATCTCGCCTGCCAGTCAAATTCATTGTAAGACTTGTGAAGATCCCCTTCTATTCTGGAAGATCATCATATTCATATTTGTGGGAAGGTTCTGTCAACTCAAAAATGTACAACATTTAACCAATCTTTCTAAAGATAGAAAAGAATTCTTCGGATTCCTTCAAATTCTTCTGCTGTACTACCTCCAAAACGTTCACATTAGGGCATGAAGGTGTGATTGCTATGCTTTATCACTTTACCGTCTTTGTTTTTAGTTTGTCCCAATCTCCTGTAAAACTAAATTTGCCCGTGAATCCTTCTAATCTTGATGACTTTCCAGAAGTGGTCCTGTAGAAAGTAGTGACTTGTTGAGTTAACCAATCCTTCTTTTGAGTATTTTGTCTGCTATGACCATTTTCCAACTCCACAAACCCTTCTAGTATCTGACAAAGCACTATTCTAGACAATTCGAGTAAATGATATTACCTTTCTCGATCTGTTGCTTTAAATTCCTAAAATCTGGTTAGACAATATTAACTTTAAGCTTTCAATACTAACCAAATGGTTTCAGGGGTACTTCTTGGTCTCAATGCAGTATTTAAATGGAGTTGAATATATTCTGTTATTTTGGGCTGCAGGTATTGGTCAATGTTAAGGAAAGCCTCTGAAGAGGATATCGTGGTGAACTACACTAATTTATATGACCACTTTTTTGTGCCGAGTACAAGGAATAGTGCCAGGATAAGTGCTGCTCATTTGCCATATTTCGACGGAGACTATTGGTCAGGTGCTGCAGAAGATATAGTTAGGAATATTGAGAAAGAGAGCAGAGGTGATTCACAGAATAAAGTTAAAAAGTTAATGACAAAGAGTACGTTAAAAGCAATTGGACATGACAATCTTTCTGCAGATGCAACTAAAGATATTCTAGTGATGCAAAAGGTATGGCTTCATTATGTGCGCAGTTTGCATACTTCAACTGAAGGATCTTTCTTTTGTTGTTAGCTCCGAGTTATGTCCTTAGTTGGAATAGGTGTGAGAGTAGAAGTGGATCTGTCACATAATTCTTATTGTTGTGTAAAACTACAAAACGAAGATATGAACAGTTAGGAATATGCAAAGAAAGGAGGGGAGTACATGGAGGTTTTCCTTCTTTTCATGGAAGTTCAATGAGCTTTCTTCTTTTTAGATTTTTTTGAAAAAAAGAAGTATAATGGGGATGGAGGATTAGGATAAACCTTAAATATAATCTAAAATGGTTGCAGCATTTAATGAGCATCCTACCATTTTTAAGTAATAGAAAAAACAATTTATTATATCCAGAATGAATGGTGTCATTATCAACAAATGAGAAGCTATGAAATGTGCTGTTAATAAAAGTGATCTCTGTCTGTCTGCATTATTGATGAGACATGCAGAGACATTTATTTACATGTCTGAGCCGGGTGTGTTTATATCTCTCTGCATGTGCGTGTGTTCATCCCAAAGAACTCAAATGTTTTCCAATTGTGTGAATGAATTATAAATTGATTCTTTCCAATTCTTTGAATTGACAGCTGGGGCAAACAATCTTACCCGTGAAAGAAGATTTCATCATTGTAAACTTACATGTTGTGTGCGCAAACTGCCAACAAGCAATATTATCAGAAGGTCAATGGTCTTGTAAGCAGTGCAGAAATTTTCATATATGTAGGAGGTGATATTTCCATCTCTTTTCTTTCTCCTTTTGTTCTTCGAAGAATTTTCTTTTGAACTATATTTGATTTGGGAAAGAGAGGATCTGATTGATATTTTACATCATCCTAATGGTATAATATATTACTCATGTATGCTGCTTTGGACAACTAGAGAGAGACTTAAAACTTCATCGTTTTCCTTCATTTATGGATATTAAGTCATAAAAATTCTCCACTTCCGCTATGTCCCCTGTACCTCCTTTTAAACAACTCAAATGAGTCCTTTCAGCTCCGTACACCCTTTCTGCAGTCAATAATAGGTGTCTTTGGCGCAGACTGGTTGTTACTTCCATGAGAATCATAATAGTAATATTCAATCTATTTTGTAATATCAATGTGTAGAAAGATGTGTAATAGTGAATTTGTTTCTGATGTGTAGAAATGGTGGCTACTTCTGCGAGAATCATAATAGCAATATCCAATATGTTTTGTAATATGAAATTTATATTTTTTCTTATTGCAGGTGTCTCGCATTGAAGGATAACCTTAGTGAGCATAAAACACACACTTCCAGTAGTGGAGAAGAGCATTTACTTTCTGAGGTGAGCTCTCTTTTGCCTTAAAAAGTTCTTCACCAGCTGTGAGATGGGTCTGAGACATGATGGGAAATAAGAGAAGAGTAATACATGATATAATGAATAGAATGGGAGTTACAGAATAGGAAGTTGTTGGTTTACAAATTTTGGATTGCTTACCCTTTTTTTTATTGGATGGTATGGTGAATACCTTGTAGGTTGTGGTGAACGATATACCTGCTAGCACTGAGGACCAAGATGCCATTATTGAAAATGATTTTTTTGAGAATAGGCATTCTTTTTTAAGCTTCTGCGAGAAAAATCACTATCAATTTGATTCCCTCCGTCGTGCCAAGCATTCCTCAATGATGATATTGTATCATCTCAACAAGAACATTCACCTGTCCAAAACTGACTCTGGCTTCGGAAAGGTGCAATTTGAGGGTCAGAGACCATTGAAGGTGTGCATTGCTATATCTCTTATTTGTAAGATCACATAGAGAACTGGCATGTCAGTTATATTAGTTATCAGTGTTTCGGGTGTAGAGTGTCTACTCGTTGTAACTTAATTTTTTGAAAGGTCTACTTAAGTAATATGTTCTGAATGTTGAGTGTTGGGATAAAGTGCTGGTCTCAACTGTTATAGACTTATCACGTTCTTAGTTTTTTGATAGTTCTATTCTGCATTGCTCCGTTCATTTAACAGTATATTTGCTGTTGCAGGTCAAATTAATGGATATACTGGTGCATGCATCACAATGCCGTGCAACCTCAAGTAATCCCTGCTCGTACTCAGGATGCCTCAAAATGAGGAAACTTTTTCAACATGCAAGCCGGTGCAGTGTTAGAGTTCCAGGGGGATGCGCACTTTGTCGGAAAATCTGGTCCTTACTGCATTGGCATTCACAGACATGTCAAGATATCAGCTGCCTAGTTCCCCGTTGCAAGTATGTATAATGTCCTGAACTTTTGCTCAATGTTTTTGCTTCACAATTGATGTAACTCCACTTTCATCAAAAATGATGCAGGGACATTAAAAAGCATGTAGCAAGAAGGAATCCATTGCTTCAGAGAGGTGAACGGGGTTAGCGACTACAGGAAATTACCATTGCCATGATTGTTCAAGTGTAAATTCATGGCAAGTGTACAGCCAGTTCTGTAATTGACAACGCTGATCCGATGCACAGTGACAGGCTCATCAGCTGGTGGCAACGTTTTTGTGAAGATTGCCACAAATCCTGCTCAAAGACCAAGTATATATGTTAAACATGAAATGTTCATACTGACCAACTGTAGTTGATTAACATGGCTTAGGACTTAATTAGCTTGCCTCCTTAGATACCCCTTATGTGGGAGCTCAGGAAGCTTCTGGAGACGAATATAGTAGTACAGATAGTTATTTAGCTAGAGTGCAGTTGTTTGTACATAAATATAAATATAATACAAGTAGTTAATATAGTCGAAGAGTAGGGTCAGTGGCAGAATTTCCTTCTGAACATATAACTCAGACCTCTATAATACAGGCCTTTTTGCCCCCATTTTGTAGATTCTCGTGAGTTTGGTGTTGCTTCATTAAAATATTTATGTTTTTTTCTCTCCAAATTAAAATTGGTGTTTACTATTAGCAAATCAATGTGTTATACAAAAACTAATTTATTTTTTGAAAAATTGAGGAGAAATTAAAAGTTAAGATAGTGGTAACGAATCTAACCACAAGTGAGAAGCCATTTTTCTTCTTACCATGAAACGCATAGAAAATAACATCTCAGATATGTACGCAAGTCCAATTACACGGTCGTCCACAATTTCACCTACTAGGAAAGATCAAAATCAAATGGATTGCAGAATATTATCCACCTATTTAGTGGTTAAACTTACAATAGTGTAGATACAGGAGAGAAGCACACTCTAGTGTTACAGCTGCAATAGTCAACTTAGGGACAGCAAGCATATGGATACTAAAAATTGTTAAACCAATATGCGTGCACCCGGAGTTGGACCAACATTATATGAACAATCAAATTGCCGACCCTAAACTGATTTCTGTTGACTAAACTTTAAGCATACACACTACTGCACATTACTCTAAAATCATCAAATTACTCTACAAGTAGCAAAAGAAACAAAATACCAATCAAGATGCCTAGAGCTACCTCCAATGCACGACCACAAACTACAGTCATTTAGGTCTCCACTATGTTGTGATGAAAGTCCAAATCTTCTTCCCTACAGACACTTCACCGGGATGTTCAATTTCTTCCTCCTCATCATCACTGTCATCAGACCCTTCCTCATCGCTGGATGCTGAAGGTCGTTTTGGTGTTACATTCACCTCTTCACTCAAACCTGTATCATCCAACAGCTCATTTACCTTGTTAGCACTGCTTTCCAGATTGTCCACTGCATCATTGAACTGGCAAGAGAAATATAATAAATGTTAATTAACAGCTGGTTACAAAACACATTTATCACATTGATGAAACTAGCAGTCTATAACAGCAGCACCTAATACTGCTTCACTAGTTTTTCAAACATGAAATTGTAGTAAGAATTTGCTCACACTCCGCAGAGGGTTGCAGCACTTAATGCTGCTTTTGTAAATAATATTTTTTAACTTTTTAAAAGAACACTGTTATATAATCCAGTGGAAAGAGGTGTACCAAGGAATAAAAGAGAACAAGATATGTGCATGCCACACAAAAGTAGCTCAAGCATAAATAACTTCTGAAACATATGTGAAATTATGTATAACAGATGGGAAAGAGTACTAACAGGGCTCTCAGATACCGTGGGATGATCAATGACGTCTTCACTGTTGTTCACCTGAGGAGTTTGCAGGGAAGCTTTAGAGTTCTGATTCTCTTCCTGAGATTTTACGACTGGCTCTGGCAAAGATCCATAGGATGCCGCTGGTGCAGCACTGAGAACAAAAGAATGTGCAAGTTAAATACCATGAATTATCCTAAATAAAATAGTCTCTTGAGCATGTGAATAACAGCAGCTCATAATGCTTGGTGAACATATATATATATATATATATATTTCGAGGGGGGTGGAGGGATGAAAATTTTCCATGTGATTCTTAAGAAAAGTTCTGCAATATCCTAAGGTCCTACTTCACATTGCAAATCTTTTTAGGTGTGAGGGCAGAACAAGTCTATGCATTATTAAGAAGGCATTCAAACAACGTACCTTCTAGGTCGGCGCAGATTGTATCTTCTTTCGGCATGAGCCTGCACACTAGGGGCAGCCTGTTGCCTCCTTTTCCCACGAATGCTGGCTACACTATCCGACTGTCCTTCACTATTATTGCCATCAATCTCACAAGCTGTTCCCTGTGATGTATGACTACGCTTTCTGGAATTTCTCGGTGCTCCACCCAAAAGACCAGATCCTCTCTGGCTCTCCTCGTTCATATTAACTGAAGTCTCCAAACTTCCATTGGTGATATTCTCACCCTCTTTAGAAATTTTCCCAAGAACTGTCATATTTGCAGCTTTTTCTGTTTTACTAGTTCTACCACGCCCTTTCTTGACAGTTCTGCGCTGTCCAGCTTTCATGTCCGAATGATGAGAGTCTTCTACATTGTCTTGGCCTACTTTGACCTCTCTAACACCATCATCCTGTTGAACCCTCTGATCATCAAGAACATTCATGGAAATGGACAGATCCATTGGATTTCCTTCCTTTGATTGTTTATTTGGTGATATGCCTGCACACTTCTGTGACAGAGAAGATTCATCAACCAGACAATCAGAAGCAACATTTCCAATGTTTTTGCTTGGTGAGAATTTGAGAATCTTGGATGTACACTTTCGAAACCAGGACATGGTTCCAGCAGAAACCATGGATGCTGTATCAAGAGCTCCAGGGGACAGCTCATCACTAGCCCTTCCCGGAGATCCTTGTAGACCATCCTTCAAATATTCCTGTGCAACACTTGGCAGAGGAGGGGCCTCAAAAGTCTCTGCTTCAGCTAGAGCTTGAAGGTCAGAAAACTCAATTACATGAATTCCTTCTCCACAAGAGCTGCAGCTCTTCTGCTGCTTGACAAAATCAATAAACCTCTCTCTTTCCTTAATGTAAGCTAACCTCTGATCCTTCAACTTCCTGCTTAAGCCAACAAGCACATCAATATCCTTTTTCATTTCCAACTGTTGTACTTCAAGAATCCCCTTGTTAGCAGAAATTTCCTGTTTTTCTTTCTCAAGACTGACTCTTTCTAATTTCATCTCTTCCATCTCTCTATGGGTGATTTCCTTTATATATTCAATATTGCTGAGCTCCTTCTGGCTCTCTTCCTCAAAGAGTTTCTCTTGTACACGCAGTGCAGACTCCATTTCCTCCTGCTTCCTCTGCATATCACTTTCAAGTTCCCTTTTCTGCTGTTCATAAGCATGAAGCATCTGGCTTTTCTCACTTCGAGTTTCCTCGGCTAATATTGACTTCTCATGATCCATGGTAGCTTCAAATGTTTCTCTTGCCACTCTAAGGGCTTCCAACTCCATCTGGACATAATTGTCTGTTTCCAGCTTCTCCTTGCTTATCCTTTCCTCTTCACTGCGCTTCAGTTTTTCTAAATTCTCTCTCCGTTCATTAAGTTCCTGCAAGTCTATCTTGATCTCAGATCTTTTCTCATCTAGTTCTTCCCATTCTCTCTCAAATCTTTCTTTTTCCTGCTTCAAATCTTCAGCTTCCTTCAATAGATCTTCTCGGAGGAGTCTACACTTAACTATCTCCTGCTTCAGTTCTGATTGTAGGCGAGAATGTTCCATTCTCTCATCTTCAGTTATTTTAAGTTGTTCTGTACCCTCACTAATCTTGATCTGTTGCTTTTCAAGCTCAGCTCTTACATTCTCAAGCTCAGCCTTCAGAGCTAGCAAATTCCCCTTCTCAGAATCTAGTTGCTTCCTTTCAGTTCCCAAAATTTTTTCCTCATTTTTCAAAGATTTCTCCTTTTCCTTCAGTGCTTTTAACTTCAACTCATGATCCTTCTCCTTCTCTTTTACTTTTTCCGTTTTCTTTTCAACGACCTGTTCTCGTTTCTTAATCTTCTCTTCCATGTGATTAACTTCAGCCTCCTTTTTCTCCAGTTCAAGCACCTTACCTTTCAGCTCCTCATCCAATGATGCCCGCCTCTGCCACAGTTCCAATTCAAATTCCTTTTCCTTGGAACGCAGGACACTTCGATGTTCATCCATTAGATTTTGAATACCATCCTGTTTACAATTAGAAAGGACAAGTCTTAAGGTAAATGTCAAACTTTAATGGTATCTTAGATACTTGACTTTTCTTTTTCAAGTTACTCTCTTCCTCAAAAGATTCGGAGGGTGAAAGATGGGGGAAAACCAGAAAATTGAACCACAGAAACTGTAAGGCAGAGGAAGCTTTTACAGGGCAACTCAAAGAATTGGAACAGGTTCAAAGGAAACTTTTCAACAAAAACAATTTGCTAAATTTCAATCTAAAAAGTTCAAGAAAAAAAAGAAGTTAATTACTGATAAATTCGTTGTAATAAATAATTGCCAGACAAAAGTGAACTCAAGAAAACAGAGGCCACCTTCATCAATAATGCCTTAACTTTCAACCATCTGTACTAGACAAACCCAGAAAAGGGAAGGACAAAGGAACTCACTCTCTCTTTAATATTTAGTTTCTCCTGTAGATCTAGCAACTCCCTCTCTTTTATCCCCAAACTCTTTCTCGCATCTTCAAGTTCCTGTATCAAGTGGAAAACTTGTAAGGTAAATATCATACTACACTTTTCCAGCTAGGCACGTGAAGAATTCAAAGGAAACTTGCCTTCTCCTTGTGAGTAAGATCTTCTATCTTGCTGCCCATATCATCTTCTTTCTTCCTCAAAACTGAGTTAGCGGTGACAATTTTCCTCTGCTCATCTTCAAGGTCATTCTGCTTTTGCCTCAAAATTCTATCAGTGTCATTGGCTCGCTTCTCTCTTTGGTTAAGCAATCTTTGGCCATCAGCCAACTTCTCCTCTGCTGCCTGTAGTTTTCTTTCCCATTCTTGTGAGTCCTCTCTTTGTCTGGATAAATTAGTCTCATAAGCTTCACGCCTGACACAACAAGAGAAAAGAGCATAACTATCAAGCAACTGTAAATATAAATGGGAACAGATTAGAGGTGAAATATGGGATAAGAAAGTCTCGTAGATAGCCAATAGCATACTCTGCATTGAAAGATGACCGTTCTCTTCGAAGTGAATTTTCTTGGGCATAGACTTCATTAAGCTTCCTCTCAACTTCAGAGCTCCTTCTGTTCACCTCAGCAAGCTTGGCGTCAGCTGCACGCAACTTTGCTTCTACCTCTAATGATTTCTCTTCAACACTAGTAGCCAGAGCATTTGCCTCTGCCAATTTTGAATCAGCAGTATATTTGATCTCCGCATACTCCAAGCGCATCTCACGCAACTCTTTCTCTAGCTGCACCGAAGGAACAATTATATTTGTTAGTGCACATACCCTCCATGCAAATCCATGGAATTCTAAGGGAGATCTCCATATATCTCGACTTCTTCCTATGTAAGCCTTCCACATTGACAACTTAATGCCACATGGCACCTAAGTATCATGATGATGTTGCGGGTTATCGCATTATTCACCAAAACTAACAGTCATCACAACACGAAGAACTTCAATAGACAGAACCTTACTAGATAGCTAATTTCTAAGAACAACATGGAGGAAGTCATTAAATAATTCATTAAAAATTTGTAATTTATAAGGAAATGAAAGCCGGAATTTTGTGCAGGTTCAACATATAAAATGCATGTTATCAACAAAATCAGCCACTACAACTAAAAGCCAAGCATACAAGTCAATCTGGACTGTTATAAATTTTTTTACTTCAAAGAAATACCAGCATGGATCTATATGCACTTACATCATTATAGGTTAAAATAAAAAATGACACAACATGTAAAAGAATTGTGAGATAACATCTCATATAAACATATGATAGCTTTTAGCAGAAGTGCAGGATATGTCTGCCTATAATTACATGGTCTCATAAACTGTAAGGTGTTAGAATAATAATAATTATCATTATTATAATTATCATGAATGATTTACCTACTTGTCTAAAGGAAACAGGTTTTGGCTTTCCTGATGAAATGTCCCAGAGCAATAAACACAGTAAGTAATCAAGTTATAGTCACCAATTTATTTTTCTGAACCGGAAAAAGAATCTGAAGATCGGGCATGAGATGCCGATTTCTTCGAAGAACAATGAATGTTAAAACCTATGGATGCTTAATAAAGAAGCAGAACTTGTACCTCTCGTGCAAATTGCTTCTCGACTCCAAGCGCCTTCCTTAAATTCTCTTCCCGTTTCTCCACTTCAGATATAGCAATTAAATGAGCTGCTTGTTCTCTTCTATAGGCCTCATTTGATTCTTCTAAGGTTTGCTTGATTTCTTCAAACTTAGAAGACCACTCCTTCTTCTCAAGCAGGATAAGACCCATATTGTATTGGTAGTCAAAAAGCTGCAGAAGAAATAAAGCAGTGTTGCGGTAAACAACTTTGTCGACATAATTGAACGCCCACTGTAAGTATACCAACTGTGAAGCTGATATATTGAGAAAAAATAACATAAAACCCCTAACAAATAAAAAAAAAAAAAGAAGCAGCAATAACTCTTCATTCTACCCTGCAAGGGGCTTCCGCATATTTTTGTGAGCATTTGCGCTTTCTGTCTTTGTCTAGGCCCAACCACAGCTTCTTAATTTATTCTCCTTTTAGCAGGTTGAGCGGGTTGAGGGGTGCAGGCAAAGTTAGGGTAAAATGAAAAACAAACACGGCGTAAAATGAGATTTTTCATTCACAAGCATAACAATCCAAAAACATTAAAACATCAATAATGTGAGCGCAATAGAACAACAATAACACACTTAGTGTAACCCCCACAAGTGAGGAAATAAGGTGAGGGCAATAATAGGTTGATAAACAACATTAACATTACAACAAAGCTCTCTCTTATAAGTACAAAAGATATAAATAAAAATCACTAGTTAACTTGACAAATTGACACACAAAAGAAGAGCCCCAAGATCAGAAATCCTACTCTAACATCTAAGGATGGATTTCCCATTTTACATCAGCTTCACATACGAGTGTAAATTAAATTTGTAATTATCCAATTAGGGGTGGAATCAATAGGCTTATAAAAGTGCAAAGTTGGGTTACTAATATTATTGTCACTAAACTTAACCCACAAGTTTTCAAATAACAACACATATTTAAAGTTTCCTAACCTCATTTTCGAGCTTGGAGACCTTCTCAATTAGCTCTTCTTGATCCATATTTCCGTAATCTTGGCTCGTCAAACTTTTCCGAGCAGTATCACCCGTGAAGGCGATGCCTTTTCCCTTGTCAACCGGTTGGGTTCTTGGTGACAGCGACCACCCGGTCCAAGATTTCCTCAGCCGCGTAGATATCTGGAAGATTCCAAGAACTCAAGAAGAAATTCAGGAATCACAGATTGACAACTTTCGACAAGAACAATGATAGGAAAATCAAGAAATAGCAAAACCGTTAATTTGATACCGGAATTTGAAACCCTCGCCGGAGAATTTCCTAATTTACAAGAGGCTCCTCCGGCTCCCTCGCTTTTTCACAATCACCTCACAACTTTTGTTTTTTATCTATTTATGTACAGATCCACGCCAGACAGTGATTCGGCTATGTGCTTTTACCAATTCAACCTTCCTCTCCCGGTATTTATAACCGTTCGCAGGGGGTCTTTTCCGGAAATTGATAGCTCTAAATTGGCTCCAAAGTGTGTTTCGCGTTGCACTGACGCAATTACCCTCCAATGATAAATAGTTACGAGTTCAGCTTTGGCCTTTGTTTTGCTTATTTTATTGTAGTTGGTATGTTTTTTTTATATAAACTTGTTGTACTAGAGTCGAAAGATATTTAAAATACTATTTATAGCTTCACTAAGTAGCTGTAAAATCTTAATAGTTCAATTTTATTTGTAAAATTTTACGGAATATATTATTTTTATTCGGACTAAGAGGGGGTTGAACGAGTAAATTATAAGGGATCCAAGGATTTATTTTTATTAATAGGGAAGAAAATATGGCGTGCTAATGGAATATGCTGCCTAGGAATGCCACGGTGTCGAGGCATTGGGAATTGGTGAGTTCAACTCATTTCTTTCTGGAAACAGTTGCATTATCCATTATTGGTCAACTTCACTTGAAAAATGTTTAACTCTCACTCATTCATGTGATAGATTTAATTCTATCGAACATTGAGTTTTAGTTAGAGGAAGAAAAAAATAATAAAAAGAAATTTCGTATCATTTTAAAATTAATTTATAATTTTAAATATGTCGTAATAAATTATTATTAATTTAAAATTTTTGAAATTAATTTATAATTTTAAACATATCATAGTAAATTATTAACCATTCTTCTAAATCTTCTAGAAGTAGAAATTACGATATTAAAATATAAATAGGGACCGTGATGTATTGACTATTCCACTGTTTCTCTCAACCAAATATATATGGAGTATATAAAAACAATCCCTACACTCAGTTATCAATTTATATTTTGTTATAAATTCGGAATATTGAAAGTCAAAGGGGAGAAAAATGATATTCTATATAGTACTTATTTATCTGCTGAAAAAATTAAAATATAAAATGCATGACCATTTGTTGTTAGGAGACCGTGTCGACCATATGGAGTAATTAATTAACTTGCTTGCTAATTACGGCAGACTTTTTAATGAAATATTAAAATTTTTTTGTTTTACTCATACAAGGAATTACTTTGGATTCTCATCGTCGTACGGATCAAGGGGATAATATTTTATAACGTATTATTCATCATTAACAAAGATGTGATAGTGATTGTTTTGTGGCCACTAATGAATCGGTTCCCTTCTTCTTTTTTGTCTAATGAAAGAACGAATCAGAACATTTTCTCCCATGCAACTGATTGTCTTCTGTCCTATCCTTGACACTAATTTCACCATTTGTCTACTTTGGAATTGAATGTCACATCGTAATTTTTAGGGCCTCTATTTCCTCAACAAAATTAATCGCCGACTATCATAAGCATTGCAAGTTACATCCATAATTTCAAGTCCTAAATCAGTTGCGTTTGTTAAATCATAAAATGACATTATTCAAAGTGAACAACATCTTTTAATACACCTTGTCTAGTAGATTTAATGGACAAGAATATCAAGTTTCCTCATCTTCTATCAGAAACATAAAAAGATTAAGCATCCTCTACTAGAGTAATAATAAAGTCATGTTATTCAATCACAAAATAAGAATTAGAGATACACCAACCAGAAAAATGATGGAGAGGAGGAAGGTGACTCGCTTAATGAATTTGTTATTCATAGAAAATCACATCACAATTTCACAAATCTATCACATCCCAAAAATTGCCCTGAGAGGCGGAGAAATCGCACTCTTCAATGGGGTCAGCTAAAAATAGAGAACCCAAAACCTGAGGCACATAACTCAAAATCATTATCACAAAAATGAACCCGAGAGAAATAAACTGATGTTACGCAAAGGTACTCAGAACCCATGTCCCTATCTATATCTTTGAGACGCACGTAGCAGGGTGGGACAAAAAACTTGTGCATTAGGTCTCCCTTTGCTTTTCTTGAGGCAACTATCAGATCTTTGCAGTTTTTAGTTATGCTCCTTTCATGTCCATAAATATTCTCTGCGATACTCACGAACTATTACCGGAACACTTGTCGGAGGGATCTGCATATATTCAGATAAACTCCAAGTTATACTAGATGCTTGTTTAGGTAATTACATCAGCAATCATATAGGGAGGAAATGATATAAACAAAACCATTGATTACTTACCATGCCATAATCCGTAATTATCATTGATACATAATCTGAAGGTGTTGCATCGTAACTGTAAGGGTTGAAAATAAGAAGTAAGCTCTAAGAACTTCACTGGTTAGCGAAAACCGAATATATCATCTCTGACATAATGATACTTACATAAGATTCAAAAGTTGAAGATTATCACTGTTAGCCCACCCATCCAAGTGGTTAATTTCCATCCTACCAGGAACCTTAGCTATAGTTTCTGGATCACCTGCACATAAACATAACTGAGCTAGTAAGAAACAGGCTGCCATCCCTGAAGAAAGCTATAACCATAAAAAGAAAGACAGTGGAACAGCGGGTGAGCTGGGACCCATACCAAGTTCATTAGAGCAAATTGAGTTAAGTTGAACCCTTTCATGAAATTTATACGCTTCACAACATATCAGGACAGGAACTCGGAATGAATGAGCAACCATAGCAACACTCGCTGTTCCAACCCTTGAATAAACAGTTCCATTGGACAAAACTGATGAAGCACCCAAAAGTACTCTTGTAACTTCATGCATGATATAAGAAATGGCATTTATATGAGTGTATGTACACTTAACACCCTTCCCCACCAACCGACGAAGTAGTAATCTCCCTTCAAGCTTTGGACGTGAGTCAACTACTATGACACGGAAATCCTTGCCAAGCTCATGCGCATGTAACAGAATCATTTCAACAGCAGAGGAGGATCCATAAGTGAGAAGAACGTCACCATCACTTATTTTAGTTACCGCATGCTTGACTATCACCTTGTCTGCAAGTATTATCTTTTCACTTATGAAGTGATCAATATCTGTCACAAGAGTGGTTTTAGCTTCTGACTCTGACAAAGTCAAAGGCAATTTCGCAATTCTAGTTTTAAGGAACCTAATAGCATTCCCCATGCTGATTGAGAGGGGCCTGCACTCGATCAAAAATGAAACATAACAATTAACTTTTGCAGTCAAGTCTCTTATAAGAGCTTTCTCCGCGGGAGTTGAGTAGTCTTTGATGGACTCTTGGAAAGCTTGAAGCATAGCAATACAGCGGGCATTACCACCAGATATATCTCCAGCCAAATATCTAAGTCCAACCTAATACCAAGTAGAAAATACAAGATCTCAATGCAAGAATTTTTGAAGTACTAGCAGGAAACTAGCTCCTAGTCACCCATATACCCTTGTAGCAAATTAGAGAGAAGCTCTCCTTGATTCTTCAGGAGTCCTGGAGCTACACCGTTCTAATTACATTTTCCAGATTTAACAAAGATGATCAAAGTCCATAACTGATCATGACTCCCCCTTCTTTTGTGTGTGTTTTATGGGGTGGATAGGATTGGGGGGGGGGGGGGGGGGACTACAGTTTACATTAAGTCAATAATGAGTCAAAACACCTTCATCCAAACCCAAATTAGAAAAAAAAAATAGATCGAACAAGAAAAATAATAAGTTCAGGGTATACCTTAAAAACAGCAGGATGAACTGGATCTAGCTGGAAGAACTTTGATTCAAGCTCGGGAAGTCTTGTTCCATGTTCATACTGAGGCAAATGCCTAAAAAGTTCAACCCTGTTTTTGGCTTCAATTTGCTTCACTACTGAGCGCTTCTTCGCCTTCTCCACACGACTCTTATCATCAAATTGCATCCGTGGATGAGGAACATCTTTTTTCCTATCTTTATCTGTAGCACGATCACTGCCCTTTTTTTCAGGAGCTGCAACAGGAGGGCTTTCTTTCTTTTGTAAAGTGCCCTTGGCAATCTTTATTGGGTTTAAATTTTCAGAAGCAGCAGTGGTGGTCTTAGTTCCTTCACCTGACATATAATCATCACGACAACCCTTGATAAATTTTATGATTCTGTGGAAAGGATAAAATACTCGATATGAATCAAAGAACAAACCAAAAACGTTTTCCCTGCAGTAACACTTTTGATACACAGCATATCCCCAATAAGAATGATTTTCAACTTTAAATAATCAAATCCAAGTAAGACAAGAAATTCTGCAAAAAAACAATCATGACAAGTGAGGATGCTATGCAGTAGGCAGAGCAAAGGCATGGAGAAATGCCAGAAGAGAGTTTGGACGTCATAGAATATCAAGATTGTGGAGAGCAGTACATAGAGGTGCCGGAAGTGTAACAAAGTGGTGTGATCTTCCTTAGCCACTCAATGAAGCCGACTGTCTATTCACATGGAAAGAAATGTCCAAGACCCACACTAAATACATTTCTCTTTAATGCATTAACATCATGATTTATCTATTCAAAATAAATTTAGTCCGTTCGGAACACAGAAACCACTATTCTGTCCACCCAAAAGCAAGATGAGGGAGTACGAGCTATGATATGTCCAAGTTGAGCAGAGAAACTTGCATCAACTCCTAAAGTCCCAATGCAGAAACCACAGCAACGAGGTCAGCTGCCCCAACATCTGTTTTTCAACTGCCCCTTCGCTCGAAATGCTTTCTTTTACAAAAAAAAACATGTTTGTATCTGATAATATGACAAATGTGAAATAGCACAAGGAAAACAAAATTCACATGGCTTCAACTAAATGGAAATAATACATTCTTCAAGCAGTAGATCCAAAAATATTCAGATGACAGCCCTACCAAATAGTTCACTTTTTTAACGTATATAAATCTGGCGCAATGCCAAAAAAAACAGCTTTGTGGCACTACACTGCAGGTAGAGAAATAGTATAGAATCATCAATATCAATGCAAAACAACAGCTTTTAGCTGTTACAGCCATTTTAATAGCCCATAAACAAACACAAGTAAGACACTTAAATTTGCAGGGCTTTGTCTATACTCGGAAAGACAAACCTGTATAGATTTACTCTAGATATTTCTCGGCCAAATGGCACCAGGTTAGCAGCTTTACATTTCCCAAAAATTATCATATGTCCCGACAAGGAAAAACTCATATTTAATAGATTGAAAAGAAAAGGCATTGATTAACAAGAGGTTAATCAAATGATCCTCTCTCTAAGGATATGAACTGTAAAACCAATTAGTTGGAATTACAACGCGTGCTGACATGTAAAGGGACCAATATATTGACAAAGGACTAAGATCCCCTTAATTCAAATAATTGGCCTCTACACAGAATATAATCATGGCTTATTCATTGATAAGACAAATAACAACACCATAGTCCACTTCAAACAGAGAGGAAACATATAAAACCTACTTTCTTTTTTTGGTACACAGCAGAGAAACACAAGTTGTAGCAATTCATTTAGGAAAATAAAAGCTTATCAGGAAAAAAAACACACAAAAAGATAACAAAAAATTTAATCTCGAAACATCAACCTTTGGCAGCAGCTTTTGCAGCTCTTTGAGACTCCTGGAGGGCACGCCTCTCGGCCTTGGTTGTTTTCTCTTTCAATGGCTTTGAACTTGCAGTTCGTTCCTTTTGCACTTTTCCATCCTTATCTAAATTTTTTTTAAAACATGGACAATTTTATCAATGACAGCAGTATGAGAAAGAAAAAATAGTAGTAGTATTGACATACAGGACAGAGGAAAAACCTGATAATCCCAAAGTCGCATTCACGTTGGAGACTGTAGTCAATCTGGAGGCAGTAAAGCTGTTCTGCTTGGCAGCAGGCAGCTCAAATCCTGCAGAGGGAAGAGAAGTAGCAAATTTACCAGAACTGCCCCTGCGATGCCAGCCAGGAGAGGAGTTATCATCAGCTAAGTTAGTGGTAGTAGGAGAAGTGAATTCAGATGGATTGTAGCTTCCGACGGGGATAGAATCATGTCGTAGAGGGGACAAGGGTGCCGGATGAAGATTAGCGGGACGGGGTAGGGATACGTCGACGGAGAGATGACGAGGAGGAGGGATCATAACAGGGGAAAGAGAGTTACCGGAAGGGGATAGATCGGAAACAGGAGGGGAAGAGGAAAATGGGATGAAAGGACCCGATTGGGATCGGTCGGGTGGAGCAAAGAACCCGACTTGACGAACCTTAGGGTCGCTCACAGTTCGAGGAACACGGCGAGAATCCATGGAGGAGAGAGTAGCGATGGAAGAAGAAGAAGAAATCTAGGGTTTAGTTAAGGGGATAGAATAGAATCAGAGATGGGGGTTTCAGGTTGGCAGGGTTTGTGCGCTGCGTGAGTTTTACAGTGCTGCTTTCAGCTGGGAATTGGCAGCGGAGTGTTAAAACGGCGTAACTTTTATTTATTTTTCCCCCTTCCCTCTTCTTTTTTTTTAATGGTGGATGCTGTGTGTAGTAATGGAATTTTGCAAAGGGAGCAACGTGCAATGTGTTGTATAAAATACAAAACATTAAGCCATTATTGTTCATCAATAAATTATTACTTGATTTGTCCTAATTACATGTTAACATTCTTATCACTTGTTCATTGCAATCCTATATATGTCCTACTCTTGTTGGACTGAGTCAATTGATAACTAATCACTGTAATAGTGGAAAAGACTTGTTTTTGTTTGTTCATTATTTTATACTTCGAATGTGATTTATAAAAATCATGATCGGTCCTTCATCTTCGATTGGCAGCGAGTGTTTTCTCTCTTGGTCGTTTCCTTCTCTATGGCACTTTGGTTATGCTGCTTCCTTTTACCCTAAAGATGTATATACGATTTAGTTCACGGAAGGAGATGGGATCAATCCTTAGTCATCCAATCGCAAGCCTTTCTTTAATCAAACATGAAAAGATAAGGAAGGGGTTGAGTCTGGCTACTGGTGCTGGTTTTCTGATTAACAGAAGACACAGAAAGAAATAATTGGAAGAAAATAGAAAAGCTAAAAACAACATTAATTACGTGTTTCCAAATCAAGCTGATATTAAAAATACCCAAGACACAAGGCTTATAGGAGACGACAAGTACACAGCAGCAGTATTACAAGTTACAGAGTTTCTCAATCAATTGCAAAGGATTCAAATGAAACTGGGACACACAGGTCCCTTGGAAAGCCCAAGGCGAACTTCCACGCCATGATGCATGTCAACTGGACGAAAGCTCTCAGATTCCTTAGGATCTGTAAGAAGCATCAAGAAACACGTACCAAGTTAAAACCACAAGTATATTACATAATACAGCCATACTCAAAAATGCAAGTCAAGTAAAAAAAAACTAATGGCATGCAACAGCAACCCCCCTTCCTCACCAAAATCTCAAAAATATCTCCTGAAACTCCACAACACAGCTGGTTATTAGAAGCAGAACCTACTGCCAGCAGTCAATTGGCATAAGAAACACATGGAAAGTAACACCCCAAAAATAAAGCTATCAACTGAGATGACGTTAGAGGGAAACTAGTACTTTATGCACTGAAGAACTTAGTGAAAAACCATGGAAATTTTACATTAGCGTCAACAAGTTCCAGGAAGTGGGAGGAATTGGTTGGCACAAGTTATTACATTATTTACAATGGAATCAGCTGGCATCCATCTGATGTCAAATTATCTCAATTAAGCAGTAGATCAGGTCTAATCAGTCTGAGCAGGTTGCCTAATTTCTACTTCCAGAGAAGCAACTCTTACCTTGCATTAGTTCAGAGAAAAACGAGAATAAATTTCTTTGTATATGAGAACTAAGTACTCCGTATGTTTTATTTAATATGACACTCTTTTCTTTTTCATCCATTCCAAATATAGACACATTTCTCTACACACTCTTTAGTTCTGACACTCCTCCTAACCTTTACTGATATGCTTCTATTGGAATGATATAACCATGTTGAAGACATATATTTCAAGGCAATTAAAAATGTTCTGTGCATTTAACTTATATGTCATAGAATTTAGTATCCAGCCTGAGATCGTCATATAAAATTTTACAGAGAGAGTAGATAGTTAGAACTTGCCCATACTAAACAGTTCTATTAGACCTTAGACACGTGCCATAAGCAATCTTGCTCCAATATCTTATGAGTTAATGGCAACCAAACAAAAGCGATATTCATTAAAGGCATCTACCATGGAAAAGCATGGTCAACATGCAACAAAAACAACTCAATCCCAAACAAGTTGGGGTATTATGAGTATTCATCATGAATGGACAAGTTTTTATGTTAGCAGCATGTTAAAAATAATTTTAATGAGATAATATATCATAAGGATTTCAATACCATTCAGGTAGTCCTCAAAAGCAAAGTCCTCTAGACCTCCGGTTAGGGATTCTAACCCAATCATTGAAGATGGTATTGCCCCTGGTGGCCTCTGAAATCTGCAAATTAAGAAGGGAAAAGAAATTCAGCAAAAACGGAACCCACAAACTCTGTGTCAAACAGACTCGCTCCTGCATTAGTACTATTGTCCAAAACCCCAAAAGAAAAGTTAAGTTTCAACAGTTGCACCAAACAAAGAGAGAAACAACATGCAGGAATTTACAGAGAGAATCTGCTAATGAGCTGTATCTAGTCTGACAGAAATCTTCATGGACTTGGAGGATGAAACTAGAAGCGTTTATCAAAGCCTTATATATTTCTAAATGAAGCAAGTTTACACTTGCTTTTTTAGCCCTAACTAGCTTATCTTCCCTCATAAAACCTTTGGCTTTACCAGTTTTCTTGTGAAAGTTCCCATTTATATTCAAAGTAATTGGACTTTATGGGTGAATTACTAACCTCTGCCAGTTTGGCAACTGAATAGACCTCCTTCATTCCCTCTCTCAATTAATCCAAACAAACACCCCTTTCTACCTATACAAAGGGGGAGAACTCCTAACATAATATAACACAAATCAACTTAACAAGGGAATTCAGTTTAATTGGTTGAAATCCAAAGAGGAGAGGAAAAATGAGTCAAAAACCATGAGCATGGAAAACCCCATAAATTTGACCATAAAACGAAAGGTTAAGATTGAGGCATATAAATTAGTTCCGCTCAATTCAAGTCCAGTTTAACTTTCACAATCAAAAAGGACTGAACCCTAGTGAAGCACAAAAAGGGGGTTTCGCAATCAAAACCCTTTCATTCACCACAGAATTCGAACCAAACTAACACTATAGCTAGAGTCTAACAATGCGTTGAGAGATATAAAACTACGAGTAACAAAACAAACACTAACCTCGAAAGAATTTGGCGATCGAGCTCTAACTTCATAGGGAAAGCCGACCCGTAGGTGTTTGCAAGTATCTTCCTCTTCATTTCGTATTGCCTAGCCTTCGTCTGTCCCCAAAGGAGAAATCAGAAACGTACGTGTATAGGCAAGAAAATCAATAACAGTTAGGAGAAAGGAGAATTACAGAGTGATAAGCAGACTCGAGAGGATGAGATCCGACGATGTCGCTCTTAACACCATGAAGCCCGAATCGAAACGCATCGTTTCTCACTCCTCCAATTTCGTGTGCGATCTTCTTTGAATCTTCCATTGCTCTTCTACGTCTTCTTCTTCTTCTTGCTCTGTAAGAGTAATTCAAGGAAACAAATCTTTCTGAACAAGAAAAGGAGCAAGACAGGTTACAGCCTTTTGTTATGGTGTAATTGGGCCTCTTAGTTGTGGGCCGTCTTATTGCTTGTTATGGTGTAACTGGGCCTGTTAGTTGTGGACCCGTCTTATTGTTTGTTATGGTAATTGGGCCTCTCATTGTGTCTAATATTGTCCCTTCTAGAAATGCTATTTAAAGCATAGCCTCAGAATTTCTTTTATAGCCTTCTGACAAAATTCATAATAAATACTAGAAGAACTGTGATTTGGATACTTGTACAGCTATATGGGAAAAAAGAAAAAAAATACGTTTGTGGATTTAATATATTGTATAAATAAAATTAGACGGATGATGAACTTATATGTACTAAACTCAAGATTATCTCCTAGTATTTAGTGAAAGAGGGGTTTAATTTATCTTAAATATACTTAAATAGAGTTATCCACGGCGGATTCATACGGAGCGAGGTTGTGGTGGTTAAGCTCAACCAACCCCACGCCATTATCATCTCTAAGCTTTCACCTGAAACTCCTCGATAAAAGATTACGATATATGTAATATTTTTTTAATTATTATCTATGTGTATATATAATTTTTGAATGTCATGGACACATGACTTAACATTTTGTTTGAATGAATGTTGCAATATTGTTTCATAGTATATCAAATTGTATTGTATCGTATGATATTGTTTTGATATATAAATTGAATTGTCTTGTGTCATATCATAAAGTCACACATCAATAATTTGAATGATAAACCTAAAAGAAAAATAGGGTACCAAGTAAAGTTAATATAAAAAAGTAAGATGAATATGAAATATGATTATTAAATAATAAAAAAAGACAAAATAAGAAGAAGATATTAAGATAACGATACGATCACATCAAATCAGTCATTATATAAAATAGGTTTTTTCATAAAATTTACATACCAATCAAAATAAATATTATATTTAAAAAATAATATAATAGGATAATGAAGTGTAAAAATTGTCTGGATTATTGAAAAGGTTCAACATTCAGTTAGAAATTTCAAACTTAAACCGCAGACACTATCTTTTTAACTTAGAAGCTGTGATTCTAATCCAAGCACTATATGAAAACTTTAGAAGTGATGATGATCGAATCTCGTAGGTATAGTCTGGATGTCGTGTTTCTCTAGATAAGTTTTATAAGATATGAGCGTACAACTCCTCTGTATCCTTGCACGGTGAAGAAGACTGTGTGAACAAAAATAATTACTCTATTTGTTTATCTTTAACTATTATTTAGATATTTTGTTATATTAATTTTATTTAGATATTTTAAGTTGTTATCCCAGTTTCGAATTATTCAAATTCTATTTTTTAATTTAATATATTTTTTTAAAAAATCTTGTTCAACTTTTATATAAATTTTAATTAATTTGACTCTCATACTTTGGATCAGCAATCGTAGGAGGATTCATTCAAATCTAAATATTACATTATTTATACATAGTTGAAATAGTGATTCTAACCTTCTTTGGCTACTTTATATATCTATTTCTAAAATTTTGAATAGCTTATTAAAAATCTTAATTTCACTGTTTAAAAAAAGTTAAAAATAAAATTGAAATTGCGGGAGTATCTCTGATTAGAGCCTGTTTGGCTCAGCTTAAAAGCTGGTCAAACTGATTTAAAAGCTGATTTTTGACTTATTTAGTTGTTTGGCAATACTCAAAATAACTTATTTTAAGTTAAAAAAAACTTATTTTAAGCCAAAAGTTAAAAGCGTGGTAGGGGTGTTTTTTTTTTTTAGCTTATAAGCTGTTTTAAGTTGACCACATTTTTATCTTTTTGCCCTTAATATTTTTATACAATCTCCAAATTACCTACATAACCCTAACTTATCTTTCTTCCATTTTTCCTTTTTCACGTTTGGCATAACAACTTCAGCACTTTTTATCAAACACATAACTGCTTATTTTAAAAATAAGTTTCAACCATATCTTTCTTCCATTTTTCTTTTTTCACGTTTGGCATAACAACTTCAGCACTTTTTATCAAACACATAACTGCTTATTTTAAAAATAAATTTCAACACTTTCAAAAATATTTTTTTAAAGCTACTTTTATTAAACTCATTCAAATGGGCCCTTAGTCTTGTCCAAGGGTACATTTTAAATTGATCTGTAAAACCTAAAGCTATGTGAGATAAAATAATATGATTTGACGTGAGTAAAATAATAGAGTATGCAGGTAACTCATTAAAAATAACCATTGATGGCTAACCTGAGAATAAGCAGCTCCAACGTAAATATTTGTGCATAATATATTCGGTCAATTTTGCAGATTAAAATATTCAACAAAATCCAGAATCCATTAAACTAATTAAACAAATCTCACCTGTCTCATCTGGTCTGCTTTATGAGCATGCTTCAAATTAAATCCAATCATGTTGTACAAGGTTTTAAATATTATAAGAATTTATTTTTCGTGTCTTAAAGTACATTTTAATATTTTTCTATTAAGTATTTTAAAAAATTATAACTTAAATTAAGAAAAATGACTGGATATGAAGAGAATGACTATAAATGTATTAACTAAAAACAGAACTAAAATAGCAGTGACGATAAATATATGAAATAAAATAATCTTTGAAAAAATTATGAAAACCTAAATTTGAAATAATTTATTTTTTTCGATGCTAGTAATTGAGGAAACACTAAATATTTCTTAGTGAACTTGATAATATTAAAATATTAAATGATATGAGTATTTTAAATATTCAATCCTAAAAACAATTTTAGTTGTTGAGATAAACAATTGTTTATAGTACTTTTTTTATTCAATATATTAACATCTTAAGAAAATGAATAAAAAAAAATTATTGAGAGTAGGAAAATAAGAAAATGAAAGAAAAGAGAGGTGAGTGGGAGAGAAATGATAAAGATAAAGAAGCGAACCTATTATCCAAGTGTTAACTAATTAATAGAAGGTCCCAACTATAGTTGAAATTCCTGTTTTTCTGGCCAATATGAGTTATGATGGAATAATTGGAGTTTTCATTCTTAATCAAAACCTGAGGGTTAAAATTCTAAATTTAAAAAATTATATATTAAAAAGCCGTCCTAAAAAATTGATCAAATTTTAATTAGTGAGGCTCGCTCCATATCGAATACCTCGTTGGAAACCAAAAATAATACGTTGCTTCTCTTTACATCTTTAATAGGAGTTATTAACAAAGAGTAGATTTTTCCTTTGGATTCCGGTGCTACTATTTTGTTAATTACACATTTCTTTTCGAGGATATAAGGTACAGGTTAAAACTAGGTAGTGAATCTTTTATTTTGTAGAATCGTATTTGTACAAAAGATGTCATTAATAAAATATTAAAATATATCAACCTGCAGTATTTGTCTATGTTAAAATTAAATATAGGAGTAGTACTCATTACATGTCTGCCTTAATTTGACCAATATATAGAGTAATTAAATAAGAGGATTGTGACTCACGGGTCTCCATCAGAGCATAAGTCTGACCAGCTGACTTAACATTGGTTAATAAACTTAAGGTAACACCTCATAACTTATATTTTACTACTACAACTTTCTCCTAAAATAATAAAGCTTTGATTTGGAAAGGAGATTCATCAGAAGCAACTATTTGAACAAGTTCAAGGTAAGTACATGAATATAATTTCTTTCAATATTATAATTTTTAATATTCTCTTCTACTTCGACATTGGTTTGTATCTATATATGTTCTTTCAATTTTTAAATATGCACATCAATTTGTATTTATATATGTTTTTCAATTTTTGAATATGTAAAAGTAAATATTCACGTTTTAGCATAGCATTACAATTAAAGGACGCCATGTAGGACGTATATTTCTCTGTTGAATGCTGCGTGTTTAATTATCTAATATTATTTCTAATTATTTAAAATTGAAAAATATAAACATCAAGTTCAACAACAAAGTTGTTTCTCATGTCTAATTATGCCGAATAGCATAGTAGCATGTTTGATCCGTGTGGTACATTTGTTGATATCTTTACGTATAGAGAATGAATTCTTGGCTAAAATCATTCCTTAAATATGATTTAAAGATAAAGTATATTCTTATGTTATACAAGTGAACAAAAAATATCTTTGCACTGTACAAAAAGTTGCAAGTTTATTTCTTCTGTCTAAATCTTTTAGAAACCCACATCACCAATAAAAAAAATGTGTCAAGTTGAATAAAAAAATGGTCGCATGGTTAAGCTAAGAAAGTTGGGATCTTTTTTCTTCTAATTTTTACAAATTGAGGGTTTAAATCATATTCAAATCAAATATAGTCAAATTCTAAATATTCTTGGTAAAAAATATGGTCCAAATACAAATTCCTACTTCAAAATTTTCAAATGAAGTAATTTTTATTTTATTTTCATAACAAAACGCTATATAATTTCATTAAATTTCCAGCATTTATATACATTGTATGAAATGTGAATTACATTGTATAGAACGTTGATACGTACTAAAATGGTCTCGGGGGCTCAGGCGGCGCATAGCCCCCAAATGTGTATAAGCTGAATAATTGTATGTCTCATAATAAGCTGAATTTTTCCTCCCAAATATACTGTAACTGAAAGTTACTGCTCATATTGCTAACTACAGCGATCAAGGGCTAAAATTGGTTTATTCACTTGACTCTCTACCTACTCTTACTTTTGATCAACTCACTACTTTTTCGTACAATATTCTTTAGAGTAATATTTTACTATCAACATTCAAAATAAGAGCTATGGGGAGTGGATTGTGTGCTTGATTTTTTAATCAAAGTTGAGGATCATTAACTTCATTTTATTTTAATCAAAGTTCCAGATCCATTAACTTCACGCTAAACATTTTAATTTTATTTTTTATACTCTAATATAAAGATCTTGTACGGAATCAATATTAAGTATTATCGATCTTAATATTACAAGTGCAAAAATAATGTAGTACGTAGTCAAAGAAAGAGCAAGCAAACTTTATGAGGGCCAAATGATTTGTATTGAAATTTTGTTGTTTAGTTAACTGGGAGAGGATCAATAAAAAAAAAGGTTTTGTAGGAGTTTCAGTGAAACTGAATAGGACATTGACACATTTACATTAATGAACAGTATTGCCACATACAACAACAGTAGCTAATCAACGAGGTAAATATCCCTAAATATGGGGTGATAAAATTAAAATATGTAATTACAATTTACAAGCCATTTTATGAAAAAAGATAAATGAATCTTTATACCATTAGAAGTGGTTTAGTAGTTGGTTAGGAAGTAAATTATTCGTAAATAAATAACAATATCATGTTTGAAAATTGGTATAGAATTTTAGGTGTCTTATACTCCATTCCTCCATTTTAACTGTTATAGTTTCTTAATTTAAAGTCAAACTATATAAAAACTTTGTTTGATATTTTGCCATGTATTTTCTCATTATAGTGATATGCAAAAATTGCAATTAATAGTATTTTTTTATAGTTTTTGAATATCTAAATTTTTTATTTAAAATATTTGATAAAGGTAATCTAATTTAACTTTGAAATTAGTTAAATTAATATTCATAAAGCATTAACATAACAAATAAAAATAGGCGTATAAATTTCTAACACATAAAGTACCATGTTTATCTTATAATCACACATAACTAATACTAATAGTACATGCAAGTATCTATTTCTTATTTTATTAGGATAGAAAATAGAATGACTTATACTTCATAAATATATATATATATATATAGTCTTATCTCTTGAAAAATAATAATTATCTTTTGTTGTTACGATAGAAGTGATAATTAAAAATCTACATTTAGCGTTTGGTCAGAATTTCAAAATGTTCTTGGCATATCATATTTGGGTGAAGATTCACTATATTTTTTGCCCCAAATTTGTTCAAGAATTTCTAATCATTTTTAAAATATGATTTATACGGAGAAGTTGTAAAATTTATTATAAATATCTATAAATTTGTATTTCATTTTATAATGAATATATTTTGTCAAAAAATAATCTTATAACATAATGAGAAAATGGTCAAAAGCCCCTCTAATCTATATTCGGATTTGCAACTACAAACCTTAACTTTACGGGAGTCTTATCACCCCTCTGAACTGTCTAAAACTGAAATAGTTACACCCTTGAAAAGGCACAACCACATCTATACTGATCTGTGAAATTCACACATTCGACAGTGGAAATTTAATTAATTTTTTTTTTAATTTTCTTATAATTCCTTCCCTTTTTCCTATACTCTTTCAATTTCTTCAAATCCTAAAGCAATTTCTTTCCCAATTCATTCAAATTTCTAAAGTAACTTCACAATTACTTTAAAAACCAAAGTCCATCAAAATTGGATTATGAGGAATAAGAGAGAGATGAGAGGAGATGTGGGGGGTTTTTTGCTGGTGTTTTGAGTTTCGCTGGAGGAGATGACAATGGTGGCGCTCCGTCGGACACAGTGACAATGTTGGCGTTTCGTCGGAGGCAACGACAATGGTTACATTTCGTCGGAGGAAGCAACAATAGTAACTTTTCACTGGTAGTAGTGGAGAGAGGAAAACAAAAAAAAGTGAGGGAGCGAAATAGAGAGGAAGAACAAGTGCGAATTCTCTCCGGAAAAATGAGGAAGAAACTTGTAATTGGTTGCTTGAGATATGAGATTGATAATTAAAGGATCCATCAAATTAAAAAAAAACTTATTTGAGAGTTCAGTTGGGTTTGATATAAACCTAAATTGATTTTTTTTTAAAAAAAATATGATCCAAATCCCATTTTTAGGTGATATAAATAGATCTCATTTTACTTTTAATTGATTTGAATGGTTTATAAAAAGTTCTTACATGAGATTTTAAAAGCTTGTGTGAAATCAACTATGGTGAATCCGGTGAAGATGGTGGTGGCAATGATGATTTAGAGATGGTGAATGGTGGAGGAATTTGATCTTTATTGTTATGGGGAAGAAGACAATAAAAAAACACATATATTCTTAAAAATAGATATTAAAAAGAGAAAAGACATAAAGTCACTCCTAAAGTTGTCCCGAATTTTCATAAAGATACCTTGACTTCGAAGACGTCCTATTACCCCATAAAAATATTGAATATCTTTGTAAAAGAGTCATTTTGACTAATTTTCTCTACTGCAAACAGACGCGTGGTGCTCACTCTTTTTATTAATTTTATTTTAATTAATTTCTTCAAACCCGACCCGACCAAAATCGTTTCAAAAAAGAAAACTCTTGTTCTCTATTGTTCATTTCTTAGTTTCTCTCATCATTTTCTTCAATTATAAGCATTGTTGAAAATCATCTCTTACAATTTTGATCTTTGTTGATCAAATTTCTTGGAAAACTAGTGGAGTACAGAATGAACTGAACAATACGTGTTAGAATAGTAAAAATAGCATATTGATTCAGCTGCAAATTAAACCCTCATCGGCATGTATATCAGAAAATTTGCTTGTGGTTTCAATGAGGAAGAACAATTCGTTGAAATCGATAGTAATGGTATTCAGAGCCATGTCTTTTGAGTGGCTGGCGATTGGGTTTGTTGTCAAACCATGGCTTGATAAAACGTAAGTTTCCAAGGACAAGTCTTGGAAACATCTTGCGACCCTGACGATGACGCTGCCGATAAAAGTTCAGAAGTTGGCAAGTCCCAGGTCGATGTTGATCCTCCCGAAAAAACAACTAATCAGAGTTTGGTTTGATTTATGAATTTTCAAAAATAAATGAAATTAAGAAGAAATGAAACCTCGGAAAACTTCAAACTAGCTTTTTGGATTGAAATTAAATTTAATTCATACCTTATCGAGTTGATTTCATCAGTTCTAATAGAGTACTTGACTCTTTCGTTAGGGAAGAAGATGGATTGGAATGAAATAAATAATTAATAAAGAAAATAATTTAGATGTGACAGTTTTTAATTTGGTTTTGGCATTAAAAGAGATCTTCACGCGCATCATGTGCATGTTCTCAAACATAATGAGAAAATGGTTTAAAATGGTCCTTTTATAAAAAATATTCAATACTTTTGTCGGGTAATAGGAAGTTATCAAAGTTAAAGTGTCTTTTTAAAAATTCGAAACAACTTCAATGGTAATATTATGTCTTTTCTCTATTAAAAATAAAGTTTTAATATTAAATTTTGTGCTCACTCTCTCAAAGAGAGTGAGATACACTCACTTTGTCAGCTAAACATTCAAGGAGGTAGCAATTTCAGTTTTACAAAATTTAGGGGGTGATAGGACCCCTGTAAATATGAGTGTGTAGTTGGGAATCCGGCTATACATTGAAAGGGGAGGGGGGCTTTTGATCATTTTCTCTAACATGATTGATAATAATCAACAAAAAAAAGTATGGACAAGAGCAATACAATAATCGCATACTCAAACTTGTCACTAATTCAATTAAAATTATAACCCATTTAAAACAAATAGTTCTTATTTTTCAATCTTATCACTCAAATTAGAACTCCTATTTTTTTAAGGAGGTAACATAAGAAATATTAATTTGAATTAATAAATGACAAACATTTTGTTATAAAATATAAAGTTAGGGGTAATTTTTGAATTTTTTTAAAAAAATTCAAATGTTAGAACTTGGCCAAAATACTATTTTTTTCCTAGTATTTTGGAACTTAAGATTCTTAGATAAATAAATTTGCCAAGTTATATAGCCAAACACCATTTTTCAAGTTTTTTCTCAAATTTTCTTGGAATCAAACAAGTCCTTACATTAGTAAACGAATAAAAGAAAACAAAGAGTGTACATGAAAAACTTTACGGTGGATACTTCCGAATAGCAACAAAACAACCCCTTAGTGCATGTAAAAGTAGGGCGATTTAATACTTTTGAGGAACTGAAGTCGCGTTCCAGTGAGACGCTTTAATTATTATTTGTTGTAAAAGAACATTCATATATATATATATAGATATAGATATAATTCACTTGAAGTTTACTTTTTAATGATCTAAGAGCATCTTTCTTTCGTAAAATAAAGACTCATGTTTCTTTTTCTTTTCAGAATAATCGGATTCATATTTTCTAATTATTGACATATTTTTTATTCTAATAAATAATTTAAAAGATAACAAATGAATATATACATAGTAAATAACTAGCCTAACAACATAGACGAAAACAATACTTAAAAAGTAGGGATATACAAAATTGAACCACAAATCGAGTCAAATCGGGAAAAAAATTCGACTAATGGTTTGATTTGACTTGGTTTGGTGTTGGAAAAATAAATCCGACTATATTTGGATTGGTTTAATTTCAACTAAAAAAAATCAACCCGAGACCAAACCAACCCGACATTATATATATAATTTTAAAATTTTATTTTATATGTAGAAATACTTACTTTGATATACTTTTTAAGTATCCTTTATACTTTTTCATAGTTTTAATTTTAATATATTTATTTCATGTTTGGAAGTTAAAATTCTTAATGATCTAATAAAGATTATAGTTCATACATGTTGGTAATTATAATAAAGTTTAAATAAAAATCTAATAAATACTAATGCTACAAGAAAATCAATTCAACACTAAGAATGACAATAATATTGAATATTTGTTTTTTAGTTTTAGATAGATTTAAACAATTATAATACATGATCAAATTTTACTTTGTTTTAATATTTAGTCATGTAACTAATACTTACTAAACTTATTTTAGCATTATTTTGTACTTAAATTATGATCAATTTCACTATGACTTATTGATTGACAACATTTGTTTTACGCAATTTTATTATAATTTTTTTGTTGGATATTTTAGTGTCATTAATCATATCATATTTTTTTGTTATTTTCTTGAGAAATAACTTAGATAATTGCATTTTGGTAGGATTAAAGAAATATTTGAAGTATAAGTAAATTATATGTTTGTATGAATACTTTATCGAAAGAACCTGAAATTGAAAAACCCGAGTATTATAGGTTTGGTTTGGTTAATAAATTTAAACGCCCGATACAAATGGTTTGGTTTGATATCTGAAAAATCCGAACCAACCCGGTCATGTACACCCCTACCTACTTAAAAGAATGAAAAAATAAAACCTAATTTTAGTAAGTAGATAATTTGATTTGAGTGTAGTGGTTTGATGGTTGATTGTTGAATATGCTTTTTGAAATACTTGTTTGATGGTTCAATATACTTTTCTACACTGTAGCAGTGTATTTCGTCTTTAAGAACAATTTAGTCAAACAATCTCTTATAGAAACAACAAGAAATATTGAAGTATACTAATGACTTAGAAAGAACCATTAAAAGTATAGAGAAACCAATGCAAGATTGTTAGGTCACAAAAAAAAAACTATTGATGAAATGTAGGCCTCAAAAAATGAAGGTACCCTTTTGCACCATCAATATATAGAAGTTAGATCCTTATCCTAAAAAGAATAGAAAAAAATAAAATTCAATCACCTAGTATAAAAGGTTAAAATTTTAGTTACATTATTAAATATTTTAAATTGATCATGCAATGGAAATGGCACAAAGAATGGAGAAAGTTAAAATTTTTAGTTGTTTGATCATTTTTAAACCATAAGTGTATGTATGTCGAAGAATACTTTTTGATAGTAGTATTATAGTGAAAAAACGCTCTGCGGGTATAGAAAGAAGAGAAGGAGAAGAGGAAGTAGGACGAAAAGGGTATGAAATAGGTTGCTTGTAGAGATTGCGTGACCAAAGAATATGAAGAAGTATTACTTTAATAGTACTATATATAAGAAAAATGGAGAAAGTTTTTTTGAGAAAAGTGAACAAAATTGGGATAAATAAACACAGAAAGAAGAACAGTTAACTTGAAACAGAAAAAGTATGAACCTTGGCATCTTTAATTTTTAAATAATCTCTATCTGGTTCTGCTGGTGCAGCAGAGTTCCAGGTTCTTAAAACTATACATCTAATGAAAATTGTACTATTGTTGGTGACGGTTTAGTTGAACTCATAACTTTCAACGCAGAACGATAAAATTTCTATGAGCTAGCTCTCACTACAACTTAAATAAGCTCTTAATTTGGACTATAAATCAACCCTACTATCCATACGCATCTAAAGAAAATCAGAAAAAGGCCAACTTACAGAAAAATAAAGGGATAAAAATTGTTCTGTAACTTGATCAATCACAACAACAGAATGTTACTAACATGTTTCTTATGACTAATTGAAACTTTGAGCAGACAAAATATGCATTCTAGCTAGGTTAGATATCAGATTGGAGTATAATAGATTGAATTAATATCCAATCTTGATCAGTTGAGCTAAGTTGATTAAAATTATGAATTACAATAGCTAGGGTTAGTATGCTGTAAGCAATTGTTGAACTTAATTATCAGAGAGAACATTGTGACTAAATGATTGCACCAGTTCTTCCAGGGTTAAGTTATCACTCAGCTTAAAATTTTACTTAAGCTGGGTTTTATACTTAAATTATGGTTTATTATATTTTCTTTGTCAAGATGGAAAATTACTGGACCTCCACCTAAAATGATTTCTATTAAGCTGAAGTTAAACATAATTTTTACCCTATGTCTTTGGAATAAAGAAAACTTACAAGTGATGTATCTGAGTTAGGGAGTCTCACCATGGATTTGTGCCCAAAATCTAGTTCATATAAGGAGACCATCCATCCTTTTTTTAATCCCACGGGACTCTTCATTCACACCTAGGCTAGACATTTGGTGCGTGAACAACTTAATCTAGGGGGGCCATCATTGGTAAACATTAACTGGAATAGGTATTAGCTTTGATACAATGCTCAAGTCCATATAAATAGACCACCTATCCTTTTTCTTTTATCCCAAATAAGGACTCTTCAACACTCACCCTATGCCCAAGATTGTACACCTGGTGGATGGACAATTTAATCTTGGGCCCATCATCGGTAAACATTAACTGGGATGAGTCATATTTTGATACCAAGTAAAAAAAATAACTCTTGGATCTAACTAAATTCCAAAAAAAGTAAATGATTAAGGATGGACTACATCAACCATCCTTTTTCATACCTCTTCAAAATCCAACTTAGGAGAAAATTAGACTTCGAATTGATTTCAGTTCAATGGACTGACTACCTGTTGATTCCCCAGATCGAATTCCAGGTAATGTTCTCTCTGGTTGTTTTTTAACTTCAACCAGTTATTATTTTGCTTGTAATTATACAGCCCATTAAAAACTTGTAAAACTTTTGGTGTACTGGTTGATGCATAGATATAAAGTTGAGTTACAAAAACAAAGTTTACAAGTAAGTACACAAAGACTTGGAGAGAAATTGGAAAAACAAAAACACATAAAGGGCACTTTTATAGTTGTACCAAACCTAGAAAATTAAACAGGAATGCTTAATTAGCTAGCTTACGCTGTTCCCTTCAGATTTGGCTTCCGTGGTATGAATCCCATGCTTTCTGAACTGCAAATTAATGGGGAAAAAATATAAATATCTGAATGTCAATTAAATTGTGGAATTTATAAGTAGTATTTTAGTTTTTTACCTATCGGTAATGAGGTACAACAAATGGTAGATGCATCCATGGAACTCATGATTGTTGGATTAACATCGTCATGATTCCAATTTCGTGTCGAATTATTGTAATGTGAAGCTGTAGCTTCTCTATTCGGAGCAATTTGGGTCCAAATTTTCTTAATAGTTCTTTCTCTAGCTCTTGCTCTAGCCTTTGCCCTTGAGTCTCTCTCTTGCTTTGCTTTTTTTGCAAGAGGAACAATCATATCCTCATCACATTCCGAATTGTTATTATTATTATTATTATGAATAGATAAAGGAGTACTCTTCTTTGACACATCGTTGATGAGATCTTCAATGGCTAATTTAGACTTGGTGAATAGCCAATCAAGGGTTTTACTTGGTTTATCGTAACCAAGCATGTCTTGCAAATCAAAGAACTTACGAGCAACCCCTATCGACAACCTCACCCTCCGATCCCTATGCCCTTGTGATGTCAAAATCTTAGTGTGCCGATCCTTTTTCACTTGTTTTTTACTCTTGTTGTTGATGACGACATTGTTAGTTGCATACGAGTCGATTGAGTGACCATTTGCGGCTGCTAAGTAATGATGATGAGTAGGAAGGTCATGTTGATGAAGAAGTATTTGGTTGTTAAGAAAAGAGGAGTGAAGAATAGGGTTCCCACCATTACTACTGTTTCCAAAAGGGAACATTTTTTTCTTTTATTTATTGTTGAAGAACAAGTTTACAGCTCAACTAAATACGAGTAACTAGTAGTACACACTACAGCATTATATTGGCCTTTCACAAGCTTGATGGGAGTCTATACTGTTAGAAAGAAAGCGATGAAGGAAATAATTTGAATGGCTGAGACTACTCTTTTTTCTTTTTTTGTACTTGTGTTTCTATTTTTCTATCTTTTAAAGAACGTCACATTTATGTTCACATATCAACATCTACTAAGATCAATCCTTAGAAAATGTGTAGTACTGGAAAAAAAATTAATTTTAGCCCTCATCCACTTTTAGGCATGGAAAGTGATGGAAATCATAAAAATTGGCAGTGGCCACTGATGAAGAGCCTAAGGCAAAACATTTATGGACAAACACAAGATATTAATTTGATGGAACCAACAAAAGCTCGGGGATACAAAATATTTCAATATTATTCCTTTCGTCTCAATTTATGTAACATAATAATTTTCTTAATAACATATTTATAACAAAAGCTTGGGGATACAAGATATTTAAATATAAATTATTTTTTATATTTAAATAATATTTTTTATAAATTCTAAATATCAACTACTAGTTAAATTTTAATTTTAATATATCATATAAAAGGAAAGGAAAATTCAGGGGTGGGAAGGGTTAAAAGGGCAGCAGTAGGTATAGGTGTATACGTTTTAAGTTTTAAGGCGGTGAGCTTTTTATATTTTGGAGTGTGTGAATAAATTGTGGATAGGTACTCGTACTTTTGTCTGTCATCCTAAGCAAACCGACAATTTTATCACTGTTTCTTTTTAGTAGTGTGGTTCCGTCAGAGTTCATTCAATTTACCATCAACCAAACCCTAATTTTATACATCTTCCTCAACAGTAAACCTAAAATACTTTTTTAAAAAAATTATCTTAAAAAATCCTCTCTTAAGATTCTAACCTCTCCTAGATCCTAGAACCGTTAAATATTGAACTAAGTAAATAAAATTGTAATGTTCTTTAATTAGCGTAACTAGGCTAATTTTGTATGTTGCGCTACAAACATCCACTTTTGTCAAAAAGAGTTCAATTAATAGTATTTTCTAAAAATGTATAATTAGGTCAGAAATAACTGTATGTTACTGTGCATAAAAGGTGAAACTAACAACTTAAAAAGTAAAAAAATGTCAGTATAGCTGCGATAAGAGGTTAAAATACTTGTACTAAGGAATTGTTTGGTTAGGACAATTTATAATAGAGACTTTAAATTCCAAATCACTCTTGCTTCAAGCTTATTGCCAAAAATGGGTTATGTTTTTTCTTAATCGCTAATTGTTCAACCTTATTATACCCAAAGTTGTAGTTGTTTGGATCTCAAATCGTGCTTAGATTACAAATGGGTGGTGAAAATCATATTTGAAAACCTCACCTTATTATTGAACAAGTTTAATTGAAGAAGTCACCCTGAATTTTAAATATATTTTTTGTTAGAGAATTTGAAATGGATTATGGATGGTATTGTCACGGTCCACGGCGACAAAAAAGATATTTATATATAGTGTTAATTGATAATACCTTATTTATTATTATTGCTAGATATTTAATTATAATGATAATAATATTATTATCACTAAATTATAGCCGCAAAATTAAGTATTTGTTGTTGTGTGATTAAGACTCGCAGAAAATCAAAGCCATTTTATGGAGCCTTGTACCGAATTCGAACAAGAATAGCATATAAAAGTTCGCTTTTATAGCTAGCAAACATGTTATACACATTTATTCAAGATTTTATACATGATCGTATACTCTTATATAATGTAGATATATTTATATGCTTTTAAGGTGCATACTGTTATTATATTATTTAAATTTATAAATAGGTATATACGACACTGTTGAGGAAAAAAGTTAATTGTGCAAACTTTAAAATATTACTATGTGGATGTAAATAGTTGTGTAGGCCAGCTGTATTTTTTCCACATTATAATCCCATGATAAATGTGTGTAAATATTCTGTCTCACGTTTAATTAATTTTTAATTAGCAATGTAGAGATCAGTTACATCACAATTATGATATTATTTTTATCACACAGTCTATGTACCCTTCTCGGTATAAAATAGCAAAATGACGTATTTGCCCTTCTCCTTAGTTTCTCTCAAGTTCCAGTTTAAATCAAAGACTTGTTTATATGAAAAATGTAGCATATAGTATGTAGTTTTCCTTGCAATTTTTTTTATATATAATATAGAAGTTAGCACTATATCTTATTAAGCAAAAGAATTGGACAATAATATTAAAAAATACTTATAGCAATTAATGCTTTTAAATTTACACTACAAGAAAATCGTGAATTACATGGAAATTTTTCTGAAAATTAGTATGAAAATTTGAGGAAAATAAGTTTCCTGCAAATTTTCATACTAATTCCCAGGCCAATCTCCATATAATTCACATTATTTTAAGGGGAAAGGCTCAAATATGTCATTGAACTTTCAGAAAAGACTAATTTATGCCATCTGTTAAAAGTTTTGCTCATCTATGTCATTACCGTTCAAGAAATGACTCATTCATGCCATTATTTTTTAACAATGGTCTTGCAAAACTATATTTTGACATGTGGCCAATTGTAATTTGGCCAGTCATCAATTTTTAAAATAACATTTTTTAAAATAAAAATCAATTCAATTTTTATTCAGAATTTGAATGATTTTTTTTTGATTTTTTAAATAAAAAATCAAAATTCTGAATAAAAATTGAATTAATTTTTATCAAAAAAAATTATTAAAAAAATTGATGATGTGACAGAATTATAATTAGTCACGTATCAAAAATGATTTTGCAAAATCATTGTTAAAAAATAATGGCATGAATGAACTTTTTCTTTAACAGTAATGATATAGATGAGTCAAACTTTTAATGGATGACACAAATGAGCCTTTTTTGAAAGTTCAATGACATATTTGAGCCTTTCCCTTGTTTTTTTCAATGACATATTTGAGCCTTTTCCCTTATTTTTATAGTGTTTTTTTTTAGTATATTATGGAAAGATATTCCAATCACATAATTATTGTATGGTAAAACATCAACAAAAAAAAGTAAAATTGCTCAAGCTAGAACATAGAAGAGGTTGGAAGATAGGAATCGTGAATAATACCATGTCAACTTATCTCAATGAAGACATGACTTGATTCGAAACACCAGTGTCCTATCTACTTTAGAGGGCAATGATGGAGAATATAGAAAACCTTTTTAATTTTTTCTCATTGTTTTATTATTGTGATTATTTTTTCTTTAAAATCAATAAATTTAATAGATAAAATATCAGGTTTGGCCTCAAGGGTTAGCCTAACAAGCCTCCTGAACCATGGCTGACAACTCCAAATATACATCATTAGTATAAAAAGAAAGAAATAAAAAAAAATTTATAATACCACATCATATCTTGATCGTTTGTATCAAATAATTAATTCATACTATTCTAAATTACACTTTTCACTCTTTAATAAAATCGCTCTTCGATATCTTTCGCATGACCTAATAACACAATTAGGTTTTCTTTTCATTTGTTATGCACCTGTCAATCATATCTAAATGAAAAAATAGAAAAAAGTGTTTAGTTTTAAATTGGATATCATTTTTTTCATGTTCCAAATACAAATCAAGTTAAAATTAACAAAACAAAAAAGCAATTCTTCGTTCTCATTCTCCGTGCGTGTCTCCTATGATATAGAACCGTAATCATTGTTATCATAGATTATATTTAAAAAAAATGAAAGTTGTTCAATCATCTTTTGTCCATTTCAACAAAAAATAAAGGGAATTTAGTTGTATTTGTATTTAGTACGTACCTACTAATTAATACATAAATTTCATGATTGGGAGCAGATGGGGTCTTTGAAGTTGTATGGTTTCGAAAAAGTTATGGAACAATCAACCCTTTGCATGTGTTTCTTTTTATCATAAAATAGGAAATTTTTACTAAAGTATACATACTATCCTCCGGAGCTTCTTATTACTATTATTATTATGGTACTATATAATATAATAATAATAATTATAAGAGGGGGTCTTCAATCATTGTCAAACAAATATATAAATATAGATAGATAGAAAATCCAATTCTATCGCTCTCGTACACTTTTCTTCATGTGTAAATGTCTCTGCGTCCTTTTTTTATTTTTATCGTTATAGAATATAATAATATTACTAAAATAAAAAAATTGACATGTGTGATTTTGTTACAATCCTTAAAGTAACAACAATTTTCACTTTTAAGCACATGATTTTGTTTGTGATTTTTATAGGACATGCATGTTTGTTCATGTTCTTTAATTAATCCTTGTTATTTTTTTCTCTTGATATTGAATTTTATTCGTGGTAAAATAAGTGTCTAATCATATTGTAGGGGGAGAATATATAGTACATGGAGAGGAGGTAACTTTTTGGTCAATACTTTTATTATTTTGATTTTCTTTTGTGGTTCATGTACAATTTATTCAAAAATGAAATAGTAGTAATGCTTTTTGGTGAAAATGACATTAATAGTTGCATATTATTAATAGTGATGTCATTTCACCTCAACGATGTGTAGTCATAGCCTTCCTGTCAGATTTGTCTAATTATGATAGGAATATTAGGAGTATTATACAAAACTATTTGGAAAAGGCAAAAAATACTTTTGACGATTGTAGTTAAAAATACTTCATTCATTTTTT